>NW_022681465.1:110220053-111420053 GCF_009764315.1 Trachypithecus francoisi | reverse complement strand
AGCCACCGCACCCGGCAGTTTCCAAGCTTAACTCTTCCTTTTGAATAGTGAGTTTGGGGTCCTGAGATTTTATTTTCCTTTCACACAATCTGATATGGTTTGGCTGTGTCCCCTCCCAAATCTTATCTTGAATTCCCACATGTTGTAGGAGGGACCCAGTGGGAGGTAATTGAATCATGGGGGCAAGTCTTTCCTGTGCTGTTCTTGTGACAGTGAATAAGTCTCACAAGAGAGTTCCCCTGCACAAGCTTTTCTCTCTTTTTGCTTTTTGCCATCCATGTAAGACATTACTTGCTCCTCCTTGCCTTCCACTGTGATTGTGTACCTCCCCAGTCACTTGGAACTGTAAGTCCATTAAACCTCTTTCTTTTGTAAATTACCCAGTCTCAGGTATGTCTTTGTTAGAAGCGTGAAAACGGATCAATATACAATTTGTCATTAATTCCCAAGTAATCTCATTTTTTCTTAGAGCCACTGTATCTGTTATTTTAGGTTGACTCTCTCCTTGCTCCTGATCCCAGTGGATGAGCTTTCAGTCTTCCACCATGGAGTATGATGTTTGCTGTGGATTTCTTTTCTTTTCTTTTTTATAGAGCTGGGTATCACTATGTTGCCCAACCTGGTCTCAAACTCTTGGGCTTAAGTGATCCTCTTGCCTCTGCCTCCCAAAAAGGGTTCAGAATTTATAGGTGTGAGCCACCATACCTGGCCAGATTTTTCATGTATGGCTTTTATTACATTATATAACTACCTTCCATTCCTACTTTATTGACTATTTTTATCATGAAAGGGTGTTGAATTTCGCCGAACGTTTTTTCTGCTCTATTGAGATAATCACGTGCTTTTTAAATTAATTCGGTTAATGCAGTACATTATATTGATGATTCTTGTATGGTGAACCACTCTTGCTTTCAGGGTATAAACCCCCTTGGTCACAGTACACAATCCTTTTATCGTGCTGTTGAATTCAGTTGCTAATATTTTGCTGAGGATTTTTGCATCAATGTTCACAAGAGATAATGACTTACAGTTTTTCTTTCTGCTAGTGTCTTCTTTCTTCATGCTATTACTGGGACTTGTAGTGTCTTTATTTGGCCTTGGCGTCAGCGTAATGCTGGCATCATAGAAAGAGTTAGGAAGTGTTCTCTTCAATTTCTGTCAGAAGTTTGAGAAGAGTTGATATTAGTTCTTCTTTAAATGTTTTATAGAATTCACCAGTGAAGCCATTATATCCTGGGCTTTTCTTTGTTAGGAGATTTTCGATTACCAATCCAATCTCACTAGTTACAGGTTTACTCAGATTTTCTATTTCTTTATGGTTTAGTCTTGCTAGGTTTTGTGTTTCTAGGAATTTGTTCATTTCATCTAGGTTGGTGTACAATTTCTCACAGTAATCTTTTTTTTTTTTTGAGATAGAGTTTTGCTCTTGTCTGGATCGTAATTGCAATGGTGTGATCTCAGCTCACCACAACCTCCGCCTCCCAGATTCAAGCGATTCTCCTTCCTGCCTCAGCCTCCTGAGTAGCTGGGATTACAAGTGTGTGCCACCACACCTGGCTAATTTTGTATTTTTAGTAGGGACAGGGCTTCTCCATGTTGGTCAGGCTGATCTCGCACTCCTGAACTCAGGTGATCCTCTGGCCTCAGCCTTCCAAAGTGTTGGGATTACAGGCGTGAGCCACCATGCCTGGCCACAGTAATCTTTTATAATCCTTATTATTCCTATGGAATCAGTAGCAATGTCCTCATTCTTGTTTCTACTTTTAGTAATTTGAATTTTCTTTTTTCTTAGTTCATCTAGCTAAAGGTTTGTCAATTTTGTTGATATTTTCAAAGAATCAACTTTCTTTTTTTTTAATTTATTATTATTATTATTATTTATAGAGAGGGAGTTTCACCATATTGGCCAGGCTGGTCTTGAACTCCTGGCCTCAAGTGATCTGCCCACCTCAGCCTTCCAAAGTGCTAGCATTACAGGTGTGAGCCACCATGCCCAGATGAAGAACCAACTTTCTATGCTCATAAATTATTTTTGCTGAGACTAGTGGAGTTTTATTCTATGGATGCACAGATAATTATTTGGCTGATGATTTAAAGGTAATTCCTATGCACATTTCTGGAATTCTTGCCCTGCCTAGCTCCCTCTTCTCAGTACCTTACTCTGCAAATCCTAGCCACTTCAACTTTCCCCAACTCCTATCTCTGTCTCTTGTCTCTGTGAGACTACTGGACTCTGTTTGGGTTCCCCTTCCCTTCCTAGCAGCTTAGAAATTCCTTCAGGCCGGGCACAGTGGCTCATGCCTGTAATCCCAGCACTTTGGGAGGCCGAGGTGGGTGGATAACCCAAGGTCAGGAGTTCAAGACCAGCCTGACCAACATGAAGAAACCCCATCCCTAATAAAAATACAAAATTAGCCAGGTGTGGTGGCGCATGCTTGCAATCCCAGCTACTTGGGAGGCTGAGGCAGGAGAATCGCTTGAACCCAGGAGGCAGAGGTTGCAGTGAGCCAAGATCACGCCATTGCACTCCAGCCTGGGCAACAAGGGCAAAAGTCTGTCTCAAAAAAAAAAAAAAAAAGAAAGAAAAGAAAAGAAAAGAAATTGCTTCAGGCAGAAAGGCTGGTGTTCTCTTGTTAGCAGATCTAAGACAACCTACCTCCAAAGGCCAAGGGAACTGAGAGGCCGAAGAAAGAGGTTGACAAATCCAGTTTCTCAGAAAGAAACATTTAATAGAGACAAACAGAAGCCTTATCTCAGGCAACCACATGGCAGTGGATCTCTGCAACTGCCCTCCAGAAAGTATCCTTTTTATAGCGAAATTTTAGCCTCAGACCTCTTATGAAACTCCTGACCACTGGAGAATTTAAATAAGCTCTCTCTCTCTCTTTTTTTTTTTTTTTAAGATACAGGGTCTCACTGTGTTGCCCAGGCTGATTGCAAATTCGTGGGCTCAAGAGATCCTCCCACCTCAGTCTCCCAAAGTGCTGGGATTAAGCTACTGCAACCCAGCCTAGATAAACATCTTTATGAGAGGTTATCTCTGCTACAGGCACTGTTTCTTTACAAGGGGTTATCTCCATTACAGGCACTGTTTCCTGACTTTGTCACAGGACCGCCTTAGTATGCACTAGTCAAACATGGGTCATTATGGTGGTTTCCCTTCAAGATAGTGTTGCTCTTGCCAGGCAACCGGCTGTTTTCCTACACCTGGAAAATCACAGGGTTCACTGTTTCTCTTCTCTCAGGGATCACAGTCCTGTGCTGCCCATTGCCAATGTCTAAAAACAGGGCCAGGCACAGTGGCTCACACCTGTAATCCCAGCACTTTGGAAGGCCAAGGTGGGTGGATCACCTGAGGTCAGGAGTTCGAGACCAGCCTGGCCAACAAGGTGAAACCCTGTCACTACTAAAAATACTAAATATTAGCCAAGCATAGTGGCAGGCACCTGTAATCCCAGATACTTGGGAGGCTGAGGCAGGAGAATTGCTTTAATCCAGGAGATGGAGGTTGCAGTGAGCCAAGAGCGTACCATCGCACTCTAGTCTGGGCAACAGAGCAAGACTCTGTCTCAAAAAAAAAAGAAAAAAAGGAAAAAAATTAAAAACATTATTTTTAAGACTTGTAGCCAAGAAAAATTAGAATTCAGTCCAAACTGTAGAAAATAATAAAAAATGAAAAACATTAGGCAAGATTAGAGTCTAACAACAGGTGTACTACAGTTTTTGAAACATAATTTTTATCTCTCTAGTTTCCCATTTTTACTAAAGTCATGTTAGGACTGATTTGCTTTATTATACTTGGCCTGATTATTTGTATACAGTGCAGCAAAAATAATTTTTTTACATAGGCTTTTAAGGCTATGAATGGACTTTGTTCCATAGAAGGAATCTCAGATAAGACTTTTTTAAAACTGAGCCCAGCCATGGATTTATATCATCAAATACCTATGAGTTGGGTGAATTCCTCTCTTCTTGAAGTTCCAAGATAAACTTGTGGCTCCTGGGCCTGTCAGAAAGTGACATTCTTTACTTACCACAGGTCAGGAACGCTGTACCGGGACTGTGCAGACAAGGTAAGAGGCCAGTTTTCCCAAGGTGCTTTTATTGGCTCCATAGGTCAAGTTTGATTCCTTAAAGGAAAGCATGCCATTCCAGTCAGTAACCAGTTTCTCCAATTCTGTCCCGCAATAAATGAAAACAGAATTTTTTTTTTCTTTTGTTTTTTTGAGAGAGAATTTTGCTCTTGTTACCCAGGTTGGAGTACAATGGCATGATCTTGGCTCACCGTTGGCAACCTCCACCTCCCGGGTTCAAGTGATTCTCCTGCCTCAGCCTCCCAAGTAGCTGGGATTACAGGCATGCACCACCACGCCTGGCTAATTTTGTATTTTTAGTACAGATGGGGTTTCTTCATGTTGGTCAGGCTGGTCACAAACTCCCGACCTCAGGTGATCTGCCCGCCTTGGCCTCCCAAAGTGCTGAGATTACAGTTGTGAGCTACTGCGCCTGGCCGAAAACAGATTCTTATTGTACTGATGTAAATAAGCATGTTACCATAAGTTAAGAATACTCACAGATAGTTTCCAAATTCTGGAGAAATCAGGTAGAGAGCAAAAAATATGTTCAAAATGTTGTTCATAGGAGTATACTAAATTATTAAAAGCTGTCAATAGCTCAAAAGAAAACTTCCCTTGACTCTGAAAAAACAAAACAAAGGATTAGCAATGTTTTCAGCAAAAAGTCAAAAAGATTACATCAGTCTTCTGTTAGCTCATTCCATGTAGTTAATTGCTGTTCAGCTTGATATTCATGAACTTTTCACTTCTCCGTGAGTCCTGAAAGTTTTATTCTATTCTGATGTCACAATCTCCAAATGTATCAGAAACTTGTATTCAAAAGCACCTGTTAGATTTTATAGCTGATTATATAACAACCTTCTAAAGAGGACCAAAACAAGACAACAATTGTCTGCGGATGACAAAAAGTTTTAGGGCAGCCATAGTCAAAGCCACAATTGATATTTGTTACATCTGTGGCACAAAATAATTTAATGTAACAATTATAATTATTACTGATAATGTACACTAAGTCATACAATAATTATAGGGGTTTCCCATAATTTTGGAACATATACTAATAACATGTTTATACAAATATAGCCCAAAGAAAACCAAACACCATTTCATATTTGACTGTGTTTTCTGTATAATTTTTATACCAAATAAGCCAAATTGTGTCATTTTTGGACTTTAGGGAATCTAATATCTTAAAGCATTAATTAGGTCAGAAAAAGACATAATTTATAATTTGATTTCAGAAAGTTTGTCAAATATTAAAGGTTGAAAACACTTGATACCACAGGTCATTGTAAAATAAGTCATTCTTTTGACCAAAGTGCTAACTCAAGGATTTTTTTTAAAAAAGAGGAAACTTTCATTATTTGAGAGAGGAGACTTAATTTTATAAACAATAAGCCCTAATGAAAACAACATGAAGCCAATTAAATTTGTTTTTCAAAATTTTATAAGTAATCTATAAAATTTTAATCTTGACCATAAGTTATAACTTCCATAAGCCTTTTATAACCTTTATTAATGAGTTGGTTAACGCTTTGAGAAAACATTGTTAATGCTGGTCTTGCATCAGCATGCATTTGACATTAATGATTAATTTATAGAGAAACTAAACTTATTTTATTTTATCTCTCAAAATTGGCTTTTACAATCTCACATGCCCACTTCCTCTGTGATAGTACCTGGGCCTTGAGGAGTTAAATAGCTTTAATTTCTGGCTCCATGTCTCAGGAATGTAGTTTATTTTGACTGGCATCTTCTACCAGTCTGAAGATGAGGCTTTAATTGATGTCAGTGTTCAACATTTAGCAAGACTTGGTGTCCTTCTTAGACCCAGTAGTCAAAACCCTTTAACTCAGTGTCACAAGGACTTTAAAAGCCCATATAGAAAGATACATGAATGTAATAACCTTAAAGTTAAAAAACTTCTTTTTTTTTTTTTTCTGAGATAGAATCTCGCTCTGTCACCCAGGCTGGAGTGCAGTGGCGCTATCTCAGCTCACTGCAACCTCTGCCTTCCAGGTTTGAGTGATTCTCCTGTCTCAGCCTCCCAAGTAGCTGGGACTACAGGCACCTGCTAGCAGGCTGACTAATTTTTGTAATATTAGTAGAGATGGGGTTTTACCATATTGGTCAGGCTAGCCTCAAACTCCTGACCTCAGGTGATCCACCCACCTCAGTCTCCTAAAGGGCTGGGATTACAGGCATGAACCAACATGCCCAGCAAAAAAAATATTCTTTTAATCTCACTTTTTTTTCAGCAAACCAAAACTTGATAATAATGGCATAGGAATTGTTTCAGTAAACCATAAAATTTGTTAGGCTGGTTACCAAAGGGCAAAAGAAAAAACCTTCAGCACTGCACCAAATATTATGCTGGAAGAAAACATTTCCTTTACACCTTTAAGAAAACATTGTTCGTATCAGTCCACAACAAATAGAACTCAAGGAAAAAAACTTATATGAGCTGAAAAATAAGTTGGAGAGCATTACTGTCTTGCCCTTTAAAAGAGGAGAGAAAACTGAAAATGGCAAGCTACAACAGAAGTTGAAATTTGGGTTAAAAAATATTTAAATATCTTATGATTTATTAACAGTAAATCAATCACTTAAGAAAGTTTCATTGCTCTTACCAATTATTCACTGCATTTTTTTCATTTACATCAAGCCCAATCTCTGGAAAGACCATTATAATTTCCCTTTAATTAATAGACAACTTGATCGCATAAAAGTTTTTTTTTTAATAAATCCTTTTATTATGACTTGCAAAGACTGTTCATGCCATGCTTGGACTTTCTGGTTTGTCCTGAACATCTTTCTTTCTTTCTTTCTCCCTCCCTTCCTTCCTTCCTTCCTTCCTTCCTTCCTTCCTTCCTTCTTCCTTCCTTCCTTTTCTTTCTTTCTCTCTCTCTTTTTTCTTTCTTTCTTTCTCTCTCTCTTTTTTCTTTCTCTCTCTCTTTTTTCTTTCTTTCTCTCTCTCCTTTCTTTCTTCCTTCCTTCCTTCCTTTTCCTTTCATTTCTCTCTCTCTCTCTCTTTCTTTCTTTCTTGACAAAGTCTCACTGTGTCACTCAGGCTGGAGTGCAGTGGCACGATCTCAGCTCACTACAACCTCCACCTCCCAGGTTCAAGTGATTCTCATGCCTCAGCTTCCTGAGTAGCTAGAATTTCAAGCGCACACCACCATGCCTGACTCATTTTTTATAATTCTAGTAGAGATGGAGTTTTACCATGTTGACCAGGCTGGTCTTGAACTCCTGACCTCAGTTGATCCACCCACCTTGGCCTCCCAAAGTGCTGGGATTACAGGTGTGAGCCACTATGCCTGGCCAAACACCCCTCTTTCTTAAACAACCAGTCATTTTATTCTAGGACTAAACTTACCATACAAGGTTCTTACTCATATAAAATTGTTTCTCATGGCTGGGCACAGTGGCTCACGTCTGTAATCTCAGCACTTTGGGAGGCCAAGGCAGGAGGATCACCTGAGGTCAGGAGTTTGAGACCAGCCTGGCCAACATGGTGAAACCCCCATCTCTACTAAAAATACAAAAATTAGCTGGGTGTGGTGGCAGGCACCTGTAATCCCAGCTACTTGGGAAGTTGAAACAGGATAATTGCTTGAACCTGGGAGGCAGACGTTTCAGTGAGCTGAGATAACGCCAACGCACTCCAGCCTGGGTGACAAGAGCAAAACTCCGTCGCAAAAAAAAAAAAAAAAAATTCTCTTTAAGCCTCCTTACCAAAAAAACCCAACCAAACAAACAAAATAAAACTTTTTTTTATATAACTTACTTTACATCTCTCTTATTTCCTGGTTTCTTTTACCTTTTTAATATAACCATATAATCTTTAAATAAGCTTTGAATTAGACAAAAATTGTTCACTTTTTTTTTTTTGGGGGGGGGAAGAATGTTTTCTGGCCAGGCACAGTGGCTCACACCTGTAATCCCAACACTGTGGGAGGCCAAGGCAGGCAGATTACTTGAGGTCAGGAGTTCGAGAACAGCCTGGGCAACATGGTGAAACTCAGTCTCTACTAAAAATACAAAAATTAGTTGGGCATGGGCACCTGTAATCCCATTTAGTCGGGAGGCTGAGGCAGCAGAATTGCTTGAACCCAGGAGGCAGAGGTTGCATTGAGCCGAGGTCACACCACTGCACTCCAGCCTGGGTAACACAGCAAGGCTCCATCTCAAAAAAAAGAAGTACATCTTATAGATTCATAAAAATCTTTTATTTTCCTTAGACTTGCAAATTCTTTATAACCTGTTTCACTACCCTAGGCAATTGTCAGCTAAATTGCCTTCAAGTTGCGTACTAAAGGAAACAACTCAGATGAAAATCAAATAGCAAAATTTACATCATAAGGTATGGAGAAAAAACTATGGTGTGCTAGAGGGAAATTAAAACAAATTTAATTGCCAATTTAACATAAAATTATAGAAATTATAAAGGCCTTTTAATATATATATACACACACACACACAAAGATCCTATAGCTTTTTTTTTTTTTTTTTTTGAGACGGAGTCTCGCTCTGTCACCCAGGCTGGAGTGCAGTGGCCAGATCTCAGCTCACTGCAAGCTCTGCCTCCCGGGTTCATGCCATTCTCCTGCCTCAGCCTCCCGAGTAGCTGGGACTACAGGCGCCGCCACCTCGCCCGGCTAGTTTTTTTTTGTATTTTTAGTAGAGACGGGGTTTCACCGTGTTAGCCAGGATGGTCTCCATATCCTGACCTCGTGATCCGCCCGTCTCGGCCTCCCAAAGTGCTGGGATTACAGGCTTGAGCCACCGTGCCCGGCCTGATCCTATAGCTTTTACTTCAGAACTTTAGCCATGAGATAAATACAAATTCACCAGCTTGCGAAAAGAACCTGTTGGATCCAAACAATGGTTTTTATTTTAATAGAAAAATAACAGCAGACTTAAAGCAGGCAGAAAAGAAAACAGAGAAAAAGAGGACTTAGGAACTCTATAGTTGCTAATCGACCTTAGGGCTCCTTTTCCTTGATGTAAATGTGCACAAAGACCATATTACTTTCATTTTACATAAAGTCTGGCAAGTAGAGATGCCATAAAACCTATGGAGTGCTTTCAAGGTGATTATTCTCGTAGTTTTCTCCTCATTCTTAGATTATTTGTTTCCCACTTTTTTTTTTTCTTAAAAGGAGGCACTGAGCTGTGGCCTAGGGTTTTGTGTGGTGGATGGATGCGTACTGCTTGTGGGCAGGACTCCAAAGTGTGTCACCACTGAGTTGTTTCCACCCTCTGTTTCTCTCTCCAGAGGTCTATGACCTCTGAAAGGGCTCAGAACGCTGAGTGTCAGCCCTTATATGCGTTTCTTAGACAAGCCTTTTTTTTTTTCAATTAATTTTTGTTGTGGATTTCCTCATGGGGCCACTGCACATCACAGGGGGTGAATCCCCCAGACACTCCCATGAGGCCCCCTGTCACCCAGGGGTGCCTTTCGGCGGGCAGGAGCAAATGCCCTGTCTCTTAGGTGCTGAGAAAACTTAGTCTCTCATTTACCTATGAAAACAACAGTTCAGTTCCTCACACAAATATGCACAGAGAAGCCAAATTTAGATTAATTTTGAGAGCATCTCTGAACTAGAATTAGGATCCTTAAACAACAACTTCCTAGGAGAGCAAAAAAAAACCAACAGCCAAGACCACTTCCTGTAAACTGTGCTCAGCCACCCTTACTTTGTAGCTCTCATCCGCCATTACACACACCAAGGTCAAATCCTCTCACAGTATAAGGTAATCTCTGATACCCCCAAAGCCCAAGAGGTCAGGTCATATATTATAATACAGGAAAACAGAGCTTTACACCTAAGAAAAATCTGCTCATGACTCTTAAAACTCCACAGAGAAAACAGAACACCTCAAAAAGGGTGAGTGGTGCCTTTGTTTGAATTATTTAAAGAGGATTAAGTCATTGGAAGCCTTCACTGGATTTTTTGGTAGTGCATATGGCAAAGAGGAAAGGAGTTAGGATGCAAGAAAAGTAAATTAAAAATTTTTTTTTGGTTAGGTGCAGTGGCTCATGCCTGTAATCCCAGCACTTTGGGAGGCCAAGGTGGATGGATCATTTGAGGTCAGGAGTTCGACACCATCCTGGCCAACATGGTGAAACCCCATCTCTACTAAAAATACAAAAATTAACTGGGTGTGGTGGCACACACCTGTAGTTCCAGCTACTCAGGAGGTTGAGGCAGAAGAATCGCTTGAATCTGGAGGCGGAGGTTGTAGTGAGCTGAGATCATGCCATTGTACTCCAGCCTGGGTGACAGAGTGAGACTCCATCTCAAAAAATACAAATACAAATACAAATACAAAAATTAGCCGGGCCTTAGTGGTGCGCACCTGTAATCCCAGCTACTCGGGAGGCTGAGGCAGGAGAATCGCTTGAACCCAGGAGGCAGAGGTTGTGCTGGGCCAAGATCGCACCACTGCACTCCAGTCTGAGTGACAGAATGAGACCCTGTCCCTGCCACCAAAAAAAAGAATTTTTTTTAAAACAGAAAACAAACACAGAAACCAAGCACATGGTTTTTGGGGTTTTTTTGTTTTTTGTTTTCCCTCTTTGCAGCTGCAAGAAATTTTAGCCAAATTAGAGAGGCTTTGTTACCCATATTTTGGAATTCGCACTCGGATTTGACAAAGTCACGTAGAGTTGGTCAAATCTAATGGGAGAAAGACTAGAACATACAAGAATAACAACAGCCGGGCGCGGTGGCTCAAGCCTGTAATCCCAGCACTTTGGGAGGCCGAGACGGGCGGATCACGAGGTCAGGAGATCGAGACCGACCATCCTGGCTAATACGGTGAAACCCCGTCTCTACTAAAAAATACAAAAAACTAGCCGGGCGAGGTAGCGGGCGCCTGTAGTCCCAGCTACTCGGGAGGCTGAGACAGGAGAATGGCGTGAACCGGGAGGCGGAGCTTGCAGTGAGCTGAGACCGGCCACTGCACTCCAGCCTGGGCGGCAGAGCAAGACTCCGTCTCAAAAAAAAAAAAAAAAAAAAAAGGCCGGGCGCGGTGGCTCAAGCCTGTAATCCCAGCACTTTGGGAGGCCGAGACGGGCGGATCACGAGGTCAGGAGATCGACACCATCCTGGCTAACACGGTGAAACCCTGTCTCTACTAAAAAATACAAAAAACTAGCCGGGCGAGGTAGCGGGCGCCTGTAGTCCCAGCTACTCGGGAGGCTGAGGCAGGAGAATGGCGTAAACCCCGGAGGCGGAGCTTGCAGTGAGCTGAGATCCGGCCACTGCACTCCAGCCCGGGTGACAGAGCGAGACTCCGTCTCAAAAAAAAAAAAAAAAAAAAGAATAACAACAAACCCAACAATATGGTCACTAAGCACTCTAATGGTAAAGAGAAATTAAGACCAGCTGGTTGTTAAACTTTAGCCAAGACAAAACCCCAATTCAGCTACTTACATAGGGATGGGTCTCAGGCTGAAGACTGCTCTCTACCATGCTAGAAGCAGGAAAAAACTCAAACTTATCTTCCCTGCTGGGAGCGAGCTCAAACTCCGTAAAGGAATTACCTGCCTTCAATCATCATGGAAGCAGGAGATCTTGCCTTCTTGTTGGAAGCAAGTAGAACTACAAACAAGGGAGTAGTACAGCAAAATAAACTTTAGATCTCCACCAAATTTTGGGAGATCAGGGATTCTCTGGAGGGGGTGCATCCGGACCTCAGCAAATTGTCCTATTGGTCTGAGCCATAAAGGTAGCTCATGCTGGTCCCAAGCACTGATAGGAGATTTGCCAAAGGTCTGGGGCATCTCCACTCAGAATCCTTCTATGGAGATGGTTACTAAAATATGAACCCTGAATATCTGAGACAGGTCTTAGTTAATAAATAAAGTTTATTTTGCCGAGGTTGAGGACACGCGCCCGTGACACAGCCTCAGGAGGTCCTGACGACGCGGTGCTCAAGGTGGTCAGAGCAGAGTTTGGTTTTATACGTTTTAGGGAGACGTGAGACATCAATCAACATATTTACATATGAACATTGGTTCAGTCTGGAAAGGTGGGACAACTTGAAGCAAAGGTGGGACAACTCCATGGGGAGGGGGCTTCCAGGTCATAGGTAGATAAGAGACAAATGGTTGCATTCTTTTGAGTTTCTGAGTAGCCTCTCCAAAGAAGGCAATCGGATATGCATTTATCTCAGTGAGCAGAGGGGTGACTGAATAGAATGCGAAGCAGGTTTTTCCCAAGCAATTCCCAGCTTGACCTTTTCCCTTTAGCTTAGCGATCTGGAGGCCCCAAGATTTATTTTCCTTTCACAGCCCCTGCATTATGAAACACACATCTATGAAGATGGAGATGTTCTGAGGCTCCTGGGAGCCTTGGTACGTCGTAGCTGGTGCTAGATGGGGCGCAGGGTCCCTGGGAGGCATGGACAGAGGATGCTCCACCAAAGTTGTAGATCCTGGGATGTCATGATTTTTGCAGTAAGTCTGTGCCTGTCCCTGATCTGCTTGTATCTCCCTAAAAAATTCAGGCCCTCTGAGGCCACATGAAGGCTGCAGATACATCCAACTAAAAGATGTCCTGTACCTGGATTCTCTTTTTCCCAACCCGATAACCAAGCATAAAGCTGACGTTTTCTTCTGTGACATCTGCCCAACAGCTTTCTCCTGCCTTTCAGTATCTTTACTGCCTATTAAAGTAGCACGCTGCTCCCTGGGCCTGCGCTGCTTACAGAGGCTGACCCTCACCTGTTTGTGGCAGGGGATATTCCGATCTTCCAGCGCTTTGCCTTTTCTCTGGCGTAAACACTGAGAGAAACACTGAGTTCTACTTCTTTTGTTGTTGTTTTGAGACAGGGTTTCATTACCGTCACCCAGGCTGGAGTCAGTGGCTGGATCTCAGCTCACTGCAACCTCCGCCTCCCAGGTCAAGGGATCCTCCCATTTCAGCCTCCCAAGTAGTTGGGACCACAGGTATGCACCACTGTACCTGGCTAATTTTTGTAATTTTTTTGTAGAGACAAGGTTTCACCATATTGCCCAGGTAGTTCTCGAACTCCTGAGCTCAAGTGATCCACCCGCCTCGGCCTCCCACAGTGCTGGGATTACAGGCGTGAGCCACCGCGCCTGGCTGAGTAGTGGTTTTTGTTTTGTTTTATTTTGTTTTTTAGACGGAGCCTCGTTCTGCCGCCCAGGCTGGAGTGCAGTGGCCAGATCTCAGCTCACTGCAAGCTCCGCCTCCTGCATTCACGCCATTCTCCTGCCTCAGCCTCCCGAGCAGCTGGGGCTACAGACGCCCGCCACCTTGCCCAGCTAATTTTTTGTATTTTTAGTAGAGCCCGGGTTTCACCGTATTAGCCAGGATAGTGTCGATCGCCTGATCTCGTGATCCGCCCGCCTTGGCCTCCCAAAGAACTGGGATTACAGGCGTGAGCCACCGCGCCCGGCCAGACTGAGTAGTTTTAAATTCACTTCTAGGAGGTGCCTGTCTCTTCTGTGCTGGGAACTGGAGTGTTCCCTCACAGTGGTCTCTGCTAACCTCCGATCCTAGGTCCCTATGGTATGGGAGACCCCAGTTCTACTTCCGCTCCTTAACAGTCTCCTGGTTTAGAGTCTCGTGGGGCGTCATTCTCTCCAGATGGTGAAATTTCATTTCAGGAAGTTTTCTAGCTCACTACCTTTAAGAATGTTCTTTTCGGCCGGGCGCCGTGGCTCACTCCTGTAATCCCAGCACTTCGGGAGGCCGAGGCAGGCGGATCACGCGGTCAGGGGATTGAGACTATCCTGGCTAACACGGTGAAACCCCGTCTCTACTAAAAATACAAAAAAGTTAGCCATGCGTGGTGGCATGAGCCTGTAATCCCAGCTACTCGGGAGGCTGAGGCAGGAGAATGGCCTGAACCTGGGAGGCGGAGCTTGCAGTGAGCTGAGATGGCACCACTGGACTCCAGCCTGGGCCACAGAGCGAGACTCCGTCTCAAAAAACAAACAAACAACAAGAATGTTCTTTTCTGGCTAGGCGCAGTGGCTTATGCCTGTAATCTCAGCACTTTGGGAGGCCAAGGTGGGTGGGTCACTGGAGGTCAGGAGTTCAAGACCAGCCTGACCAACATGGTGAAACCCCGTCTGTACTAAAAATACAAAAATTGGCTGGGCATGGTGTTGCATGCTTGTAGTCCCAGCTACTTGGGAGGCTGAGGCAGGAAAATCGGTTGAACCCAGGAGATGGAGGTTGCAGTGAGCTGAGATCACACCAGTGCACTCCAGCCTGGGCAAGAGAGCAAGACTCTCTCTCAAAAAAAAAAAAAAAACTTTTCTTAAATCTTCAATTGACATATTTCTCTCTTTTCTTTACAATGTGTTATTGTTAAAGAAACCCTAGCATTTGTCCTGTAGAGTTTATCTCAGTGTGGACTATCCTGTTCACATTCCTGTGGTGGCATTTAACATACTCTTCTGAACCTGAATTTCCTGTAAAGTGGTGGTAGTAAGATCTAGAGTGTTGATTCTCAACCAGGGACAACTTTGCCACCCAGAGACCAATAGGCAAATCATGTATCTGATGAGTAATTTTAGAAAACAAAGAATGATCCAAACTCAATAATAAGAAAACAGGCCAGGCACAGTGGCTCACTCCTATAATCCCAGTAATTTGGGAGACTGAGGTAGGAAGATCACTTGAGCCCAGGAATTTGAGACCAACTTGGGCAACATAGCAAGAACTTGTCTCTAAAAAACACAACAAATAAAAAATTAGCCAGTATGATGGGATGTACCTGTAGACCCTGCTACTGGGGAGGCTGAAGTATCAGGGTTCCTTGAGCCCGGGAGGTCAGGGTTGCGGTGAGTCATGATTGTGCCACTGTGCTCCATCCTGGGTGACAGAGTGAAATGGAAGGAAGGGAGGGACGGAGGGAGGGAAGGAAGATACACGGAAGGGTTGCTTGAACTCAGGAGTTCAAGCCCAGCCTGGGAGATATAGGCGGACTCTGTCTCTACAACAACAGCAACAAAAGTAGTTGGGCATGGTGGGTCCCAGCAACTCAGAAGGCTGAGGTGGGAAGATTGTTTGAGCCCAGGATGTTGAGGCTTCAGTGAGCCATGATCATGCCACGGCATTCCAGCCTGGGTGACAGAGTGAGTAAAGAAAGAGAGAGAGAGGATGGCAGGAAGGAAGGGAGGGAGGGGAGGGGAGGGGGGAAAGAAGGAGGAAGGAAGGAAGGGAGGGAAAGACAGAGAACAGAGAGAAGGAAAGGGAAGGAAGGAAGGGAGGGAAAGAGGGAGGGAAGGAAGGAAGGAGAAAAGACAACCTACAGAATGGGAGAAAATATTTGAAAAACATTTTATCATATATCTGATAAGGGTATGGTATCCAGAATATACATTAAAAAAAAACTTTCATAACTCAACAGCAAAAAGACAAACAATTCAATTAAAAATGTGAGCAGGGAGCGGCCGGGCACAGCAGCTTAAACCTGTAATCCCAGCACTTTGGGAGGCTGAGGTGGGCAGATCACAAGGTCAGGAGATTGAGACCATCCTGGCTAATACAGTGAAACCCCGTCTCTACTAAAAATACAAAAACAAAATTAGCTGGGCGTGGTGGTGGGCACCTATAGTCCCAGCCACTCAGGAGGCTGAGGCGGGAGAATGGCATGAAGCTGGGAGGTGGAGCTTGCAGTAAGCTGAGATCGTGCCACTGCACTCCAGCCTGGGCGACAGAGCAAGACCCTGTCTCAGAAAAAAAAAAAAAAGGAGCAGAGAGCTTGAATAGATATTTCTCCAAAGAAGATATGCACATGACTAGAAGTCACATGAAAAGAGGCTTCACATTACTGGTCATTAGGTAAATGAAAATCAAAATCACAGTGAAACACCACTTCACACCCATGAGGCTGGCTATAATTTTTTTAAAGAGAAAATAAGGGCTGGCAAGTATAAGGGAAAAATGGAACCTTTGCACACTGCTGGTAGAATGTAAAATGGTGCAACCATTGTAAAACACATTTCGGTGTTGTCTCAAAAAGTTAAAAATAGGTCGGACGCGGTGGCTCATGCCTGTAATCCCAGCACTTTGGGAGGCCGAGGCGGGCGGATCACAAGGTCAGGAGATCGAGACCATGGTGAAACCCTGTCTCTACTAAAACTACAAAAAATTAGCCGGCCGCGGTGGCGGGCGCCTGTAGTCCCAGCTACTCAGGAGGCTGAGGCAGGAGAATGGCGTGAACCCGGGAGGTGGAGCTTGCAGTGAGCTGAGATCGCGCCACTGCACTCTAGCCAGGGGGACAGGGCAAGACTCCGTCTCAAAAAAAAAAAAAAAAGTTAAAAATAGAATTACTATATGATCTAGCAATTCCACTCCTAGGTGTATATCCACAAAAATCAAAACAAGTATTCAACCCAAAAACTATACACAAATGTTTACTGCAGTGCTATTCACAATAGCCAAAAGGCAGATACCCATCAGCTGACAAATGGATTAAAAATGTAGTATATTCGGGCTCAGTGGCTCATGCCTGTAATCCTAGCACTTTGGTAGGCCGAGGCGCATGGATCACCTGAGGTCAGGAGTTCGAGACCAGCCTGGCCAACATGGCGAAAACCCGTCTCTAACAAAAATACAAAAATCAGCCAGGTGCAGTGGCGCATTCCTGTAACCCCAGCTACTCCAGAGGCTGAGGCACAAGAATCGCTTGAACCTGGGAGGCAGAGGCTGCAGTGAGCTGAGATCCCAACACTGCACTACAGCCTGGGTGACAGAGTGAGGCTCTGTCAAAAAAAAAAGTAGTACATTCATACAATGGAATACTATTTGGCCAAACAAAGAACTGAAGGGTGAGGTGTAGTGGCTCATGCCTGTAATCTCAGCACTTTGGGAGGTTTAGGTGAGAGGATCGCTTGAGCTCAGGAGTTCAAGACCAGCCTGAGCAACATGGTAAAACGCCATCTCTACAAAAAATACCAAAATTAGCCAGGCATGGTGGTGCACACCTGTAGTCCCAGCTACTTGGGAGGCTGAGGCAGGAGGATGGCTTGAGCAATCTCAGGCTGTAGTGAGCCAAAATCGCACCCTGCACTCCAGCCTGGGCCATAGAGCAAAACCCTGTCTCAAAAAAAAAAAAAAAACAGGCCTGGAGTGGTGGCTCACGCCTATAATCCCAGCACTTTGGGAAGCCGAGGGGGGCAGATCACCTGTGGTTGGGAGTTCAAGACCATCCTGGCCAACAGAGTGAAACTCTGTCTCTACTAAAAATACAAAAATTAGCAAGGTGCAGTGGTGTGCACCTGTAATCCCGGCTACTGGGGAGGCTGAGGCAGGAGAATCGCTTGAACTTGGGAGGCAGAGGTTGCAACGAGCCGAGATGGCACCACTGCACTCCAGCCGGGGCAACAGACTGAGACTCCATCTCAGAAAACAAAATCTGATACTGATACACACTACAACGTAGTTAAACCTTGAAAACATTATCCTGCATAAAAGAAGCTATACACAAAAGCCACATATATTGTTTTTTTTTTTTTTTTTTTTTTTTTTGAGGCGGAGTCTCGCTCTGTCGACTGGGCTGGAGTACAGTGGCCGGATCTCAGCTCACTGCAAGCTCCGCCTCCCGGGTTTACGCCATTCTCCTGCCTCAGCCCCCCGAGTAGCTGGGACTACAGGCGCCCGCCACCTCGCCCGGCTAGTTTTTGTATTTTTAGTAGAGACGGGGTTTCACCGTGTTAGCCAGGCTGGTCTCGATCTCCTGACCTCGTGATCCGCCCGTCTCGGCCTCCCAAAGTGCTGGGATTACAGGCTTGAGCCACCGCGCCCGGCCCACATATATTGTATTATTCCTTTTATATCAAATATCCAGAACAGACCAATTCATAAAGAAAGAATGTGGATTTGTGGTTGCTAGGAGCTGGGAGAGGGAGAAGTGGGAAGTGACTGCTAATGCACCCAGGGTTTCCTTTTGGGTTAATGAAAATATTTTGGAACTATGTAGTAGTGATGGTTGTACAGCATTTTACTAAATGCCACTGGATTGTACACTATAAAATGATTAAAATGATAAATTTTATGTTAGATATTTGTTACCACAATTTTAAAAGAATCAATCAGTATAATTATTCATATCAAAAAAAAACAAAAGGGAGAAGTCATATGATCATCTCAATAACAGAAAAAGCATTTGACAACATAGATTCCTAATAAAAATGCTCAGCGAACTACATATCGAAGGGAACTTCCTTAATCTTACAGCTACAAAAAATCTTCGGCTAACATTAAACTTAATGGTGAAAGACTGAACACTTTCCCTCGAAGAGCAGGAATAAGGCAAGGATGTCTGCTTTTACCACTTTTGTTCAACATTACACTGGAGGTTCCCACCAGTGCAATAAGGAGAACAATGAAGGGAAGGAAGGGAGGGAAAAAGAAAAAAGAAACAAAAGGAATCCAGATTTGAATGGAAGGTTAAACAATCCTCTTTTCTTTCTTTTCTTTTTTTGTAGAAACAGCAGGGCGGTGGCAGGTTAGGGGGTGTCTCTCCACTTTGCCCAGGCTGGTCTTGAACTCCTGGCCTCAAGCAATCCTCCCACCTCAGTCTCCCAAAATGCTGGGATTACAGGCACAGTCACCATAAAACTATCTTTATATGCATACTACATAACTGTCTATGTAAAAAAGTAGATTCTACAAAAAAGCTACTGGAGCTAACGTGTGCTTAGCCACTGCATTCAGTCTAATTATTTCTTATAAACCTCTTTAGTCAAGAAAACTAAGAAATACGGCCGGGTGCGGTGGCTCACACCTGTAATCCCAGCACTTTGGGAAGCCGAGGCGGGCGGATCACAAGGTCAGGAGATCGAGACCATCCTAGCTAACACGGTGAAACCCTGTCTCTACTAAAAATACAAAAATTAGCCAGGCATGGTGGTGGGCGCCTGTAGTCCCAGCTACTCGGGAGGCTGATATAGGAGAATGGCGGGTGAACCCAGGAGGCAGAGCTTGCATGGAGCCGAGATGGCGCCACTGCTTTCCAGCCTGGGCAACAGAGCGAGATCCCGTCTCTTAAAAAAAAAAAAAAAAGTAGGAAATATATTTTTTTTGAAAAAGAAAACACATTGTACTGTTACTGATATTTCTTAATTAAATTTAAAATAATGTTTTTACTTAATCTCTTTAGATCTATGTATCTTTTCCTTTCACTGAAAATCTTGGTTCTAATGCATAACATATTCACTCTTTTTTGCTGTCTCCATATATACACAGTAGTCCCTTATAATGCTTGGTTTCACTTTCTATGATTACAGTTACTTGTGGTCAACCACAGTCTGAAAATATTACATGGAAAATTCCAGAAATAAACAATTAATAAGTTTTTAATTGAGGGGCGTGATGAAATCTTGCATCCTCCCATGGCATCCTGCCTGGAATGTGAATCGCCCCTTTGTCCAGCGTCTCCATGCTGTATATACTCCCCACCCATCAGTCACTTTGCAGTTATCAGATCAATTGTTACGGTTCTGCAGTGCTTTTGCTCAGGTTCCCCTTATTTTACTTAATATTGGTCCCAAAGCCCAAGACTAGTGATGCTGGCAGCTGAGATACGCCAAAGAGAAGACATAAATTCTTTTCTTTAAGTGTAAAGGTGAACGTTCTTGATTTAATAAGGAAAGAAAAAATTGTCTGCTGAGGTTGCTAAGATCTGTAATAGAAACAGATCTATCCATGAAATTGTAAAGAAGGAAAAAGAAATTTGTGCCAGTTTTGCTGTCACACCCCAAACTGCAAAAGTTACACCGCAGTATGTGATAAGTGCTTAGTTCAGATGGAAAAGGCATTACATTTGTGGGTGGGAGAGATGAACAGAAACAAGTTTCAACTGGCAGCATTCAGATTTGGTACTATTCGTGGTTTCAGGACCCACTGGGAGTACATATATAAGTACGTGTGTGTGTGTGTGTGTGTGTGTGTGTGTGTGTGTAGAGCAATATCAGGCTGGGTGCAGAGGCTCATGCCTGTAAATCCCAGCACTCTGGGAGGCTGAGGCAGGCAGATCACTTGAGGTCAGGAGTTTGAGACCAGCCTGGCCAACATGGTGAAATGCTGTCTCTACTAAAAACTAGCCGGGCATTCTGGCGTGCGCCTGTAGTCCTAGCTACCTGGGAGGCTGAGGTGGGAGAATCACTTGAACCCGGGAGGTGGAGGTTGCAGTGAGCCAAGATCACACCATTGTACTCCAGCCTAGGCAACAGAGCAAGACCTTGTCTCAAAAAAGAAACAAAAAACAAAGCAAAACAAAAATAAATAAAGTAGCAATATCAGTATTATTATTGACACTAGGATTATTTAAAACCATTTCAGATTTCTTTGCTTTTCTTTTTGTTCTCAGGATATAACCTATAAGGAATATATAGGCCGGACGTGGTGCCTCATGCCTGTAACCCCAGCACTTTGAGGGGCCAAGGCAGGCAGATCACCTGAGGTCAAGAGTTCAAGACCAGCCTGGCCAACATGGTGAAACCCCGTCCTTACAAAAATACTAAAGTTAGCTGGGCATGATTACGGGTGCCTGTAATCCCAGCTACTCGGGAAACTGAGGCGGGAGAATCGCTTGAACCCGGGAAGCGGAGGTTGCAGTGCGCTGAGATCATACCATTGCACTCCAGCCTGGGTTATAGCACGAGACTCCATCTCAAAAAAAAAAAAAAAAAAAAAAAAGGAATACACCAACATTACTGTATGGTTTTTTGCTTTTGTTTTTTATTTTTTGAGATGGGGTCTCGCTCTGTTGCCCAGGCTGCCCAGGCTGCCCAGGCTGGAGTGCAATGGCGCAGTCTTGGCTCACTGCAACTTCCGCTTCCTGGGTTCAAGCAATTCTCCCGCCTCAGCCTCCTGAGTAGCTGGGATTACAAGCATGTGCCACCATGCCCAGGTAATTTTGGTATTTTAGTAGAGATGGGGTTTCACCATGTTGGCCAGGCTGGTCCCAAACTCGTGACCTCAGGTGATTTGCCTGCCTTGGCCTCCCAAAGGACTGGGATTACAGCCGTGAGCCACCATGCCCGGCCACATTACTGTGTTTTAAATTCACTTGAATTTGTTATTTTTGGCTGGGTTTGGTGGCTCACGCCTGTAATCCCAACACCTTGGCACTTGGAGAGGCTGAGGCAGGCGGATAACCTGAGGTCAGGAGTACGAAACCAGCCTGGCCAACATGGTGAAACCCTGTCTCTACTAAAAATATAAAAATTAGCCAGGCATGGTGGTGGTGCATACCTGTAATCCCAGCTACTTGGGAGGCTGAGGCAGGAGAATCTCTTGAACCCAGGAGGCAAAGGTTGCAGTGAGCTGAGATCACGCCACTGCACTCTAGCCTGGGCAACAGAATGAAACTCCATCCCTCCCCCCGCAAAAAAAAGAATTTCTTATTTTCTCTGTAGTTGAGCCACTAATTTGATATACAATATCATGGAAAATATAGCCTAACTCAAAGCTTACGTGCTTATACTTTACTGGGAAGTGCAATTCCAGGGAATCAGGCCTGAGGGAACAGGAAAGTGAGGCCGGGAAAATGAGAGGGCTAATTCGAGGGGCTGCCTACTGCTTGGTACTAAGTGCATTGGTCGATCCCACGGTCTATTCCCAGAGAGACCATATGAATGACTGCATCATGGGACAGCACACCACACAGCGAGAGATGACAAGATTTTATCCAGTGGCTCCTGTCAACAAATCAACTCAAATAAATGAGTCAGGCATGGTGGTATTTGTCTATGGTCCCAGTTACTTGGGAGGCTGAGGTCAGAGGATTACTTAAGCCCATGAGTTTAAGACCAACACGGGCAACTTAGGGAGACCCCCACCTCTATATAAAATACAGATAAAAAAATTAAGAGGGCGTGGTGGCACACACCTGTGGTCCCAAATATTTGGGAGGCTTAAGTGGGAGGATTGCTTGAGCCCCTGAGGTCAGGGCTGCAGTAAGCCGTGATCACACCATGCACTCCAGCCTAAGAGACAGAGACAGAATGAGACCCTCTCCTCTCTCTCTCTCTTTTCTTTTCTTTCTTTCTTTCTTTCTTTTTTTTTTTTTTTTTGAGGCAGGGTTTTATTCCTGTCACCCACACTGGAGTGCAGTGGCACAATCACGACTCACTGCAGCCTTGACCTCTGAGGCTCAAGCGAATCCTCCTGCCTTGGCCTCCTGAGTAGCTGAGACTGTTAATGGTGGAGGATTTCCAGGTTTTTGGCATCTTGAACAAAGAATTGAACAAAATACACAAAGAAGGAAAGAATGAAGGGATTTATTGCAAATGAAAGTACACTCCACAGTGTGGGAGCAGGCCCAAGCATAGAGGCTCAAGGGCCCCATTACAGAAGTTTTAGGAGTTTAAATACCCCTAGAGGATTCCATTGGTTACTTCGGGTACACCCTACATAAATGGAGAGAATGAAGTACAAAGTTATTGACAGCATACGTTTTATGGAGAGGATATTTCCTGTTATAGCTGAAGTATGAATCAGCCTTATGTTCCCTGCCTCCAGACCCTATTTTCCTGCCTCAGGACTACAGGCATGTGCCACTGTGCCCAGCTAATTTTTGTATTTTTTTGTAGAGAGGGGGTTTTACCATGTTGCCCAGGCTGGTCTTGAACTCCTAGCCTCAAGGAATCCACCCTCCTCAGCCTCCCAAAGTTCTGGGATTATAGGTGTGAGCCACCGCACCCGGCTGAGAGCCTATCTAAAATAAATAAGTAAATATATAAATTCCATTCACAAAGATTGTCTTTTTTTTTTTTTTTTTTTTTGAAACAGTGTCTCTCTCTGTTGCCCAGGCTGGAGTGCAGTGGTGTGATCTCGACTCACTGCAACCTCCGCCTCCTGTGTTCAAGCGATTCTCCTGCCTCAACCTCCCAAGTAGCTGGGATTACAGGCGCCCACTACCACACCCAGCTAATTTTTGTGTTTTTATTAGAGATGGAGTTTCATCATGTTGGCCAGACTGGTCTCAAACTCCTGACCTCAGGTGATCCAGCCACCTCGGCCTGCCAAAGTGCTGGGTTTACAGGCGTGAGCCACCACGCCCGGCAAAGGATTGTCTTTTTAAAAAAAGAGAGACTTCATTCTAATGAACAGTTTGCAAACCAGAGAGATGCATCCTTCAGTGAAAACAAAGGTACCTTCCAAGAGAAAAAAGAGAGAGGTTGTCTTTTACAAAGAAAGCTCCGCCCAGGTTCTCACTATGGTCTACTTATGCAAATTAGGGATACAATCTTGTCTAGTTCTGATTGACTGATGTTTGTTGAGTTCTGATTCGTCGATACAGGTCATCGTCTATTGATTAGGTCCATGTCTTTGCCTGTTTGTGTTGCTCTAAAGGAATGCCTAAGACTGAATAATTTATAAAGAACAGAGGATTAGGCTCACAGTTCTGCAGGCTGTACAAGAAGCATGGCACCAGCATCTGTCTCTGATGAGGGCCTCAGGAAGTTTCCACTCATGACAAAAGGTGAAGGGGAACAGGCTTGTGCAGATAACATGGGGAGAGAAGAGGCAAGAGAGAGGGGAGGAGGTGCCATGCTCTTTTCAACAATCAGTTATCTTGAGAGCTAAGAGTGAGACCGCCCTCCCTCCCACAAGAACACCATCAAGCTATTAATGAGGGATCCACCCCATCACCCAAGCACCTCCCACACAGCTCCACCTCCAACATAGGGGATCAAACTTCAGCATGAGACTTGGTGGAGCCAAACAAACCATATTCAAACAATAGCAGTTCAGGACGTGAAATGGGATTTTCCAGCAGCAGTTATTTCAGGCACGATGAACAAGAACAGACAGGTATGAAAGTCTCAACGTTACATGAGCATGTGGGTTTCTGGGAATGCAGGATACGTGGGTGACCTAGAGACAGCCAATGTCCGCTTGGCTGTATTTTGAATTCAGGCCAACTTAGCCACTCAGGATCCATCTTGAAGGACCGGCTTTTTCAGGGTTCACACTCCCATCTCTTATTGGCCAAAAATTTGCGCCGCAGGACTTTACTTCCACTGCACTTCTGGGTCACACATAGGTAAGTACTACGCTGGTCCATGGTGTCTCCTGCTCCAGTAGCAGTAGAAAAGCTCCAGGGCGGGAGTCCAAAGCGTGTAGTACACGTGCCAGTGACATGCTGTTGCACTGGGTCTGTGCAAGCTGGTCACCACGGGGGTGGCCAGACAGAATCCATCCAAGTAGAACTGGTCAGCACAGAAGTGGCTGGGGGTGCAACAAGTGACTAAGGGCCTTGGAGATAGGTAAGACTGCAAAGATCTCAGGTGAAATGTAAGACATGTTGGATGTAATCCCTTCCTTGCACTGCTCACTCCCTCCCGTTATATCCAGTCCCATAGTTCTCCATGACTGTAGAAACAAAATGCCCTCATTCCTTCCAAGAGGGACGGAAGGAGTCCAAACATTCATAAAAACCCCTTTGATATAGTAGCGAGCAACAATCTCTACAAAGACTTAAGGTGAGCTAGCTGGTGAAACAAACTAAGCTTTCTGCAGCTGCAACTGGTCACAAGGCTGTAAGTGATAATCATCATCTCCTTCCTCCATTACTCATTCCGCATTGCCGTCACCCTTGGCTAGTACTTTGGTTGGCCTAAATGCTTTCCCAGCCTGGGCAATCCAGACTTTTATTTCAGAAGGGTCTTAGCCTTTAATTACCTTCCCTTGTCAGGCTGTGGTTGTTGCAATTGCTTGTTTTCTGTTATCACTAGGTGTGGAAGTGACAAAAGATGTCCTGGTAAGTCCCCTGAGCTCCAGACACACTCCTGACTCTGTGGTGTATAACAGCAACCCTGGCCCCTCATTGTAAACAGGGGGATTACCCTGCTGGTCTGACAACTCCTCCACTCGCAGGTTTACGGTGAGGTGTCCAAAGCGTCCAGGTAGTCATTGCGGCAAGCAGTTCAATGGAAACTACACTATGTCTCCTGGGAAACATGGCCCCCACAACCAGGCAGAGGCTAAGATTGTAGGAACGATTTAAATGCAAATGGGTTATTTAAACCATCTGTAAGCAGGTCTGTTGCTTTTCCTCCCGTTCCCATTCTGCCAGCTCAGGTGTTAAACTTTTTCACAGTTCACAAATCATGCAATATTTTACAAACACATTTTTTTTTTTTTTTTTTGAGACGGAGTCTCACTCTGTTGCCCAGGCTGGAGTGCAGTGGTGCGATCTTGGCTCACTGCAAGCTCCGCCTCCCAGTTCAAATGATTCTCCTATCTCAACCTCCCTAGTAGCTGGGACTAAAGGTGCATGCCACCACGCCCAGCTAACTTTTTGTATTTTTAGTAGAGATGGGGTTTCACCGTGTTAGCCAGGATGGTCTCGATCTTCTGACCGCATGATCTGCCTGCCTCAGCCTCCCAAAGTGCTGGGATTACAGGTGTGAGCCACCGCACCTGGCTCAGAGATTTTTTAAAAGAGCAGTAGGCCGGGTGTGGTGGCTCACGCCTGTAATCCCAACACTTTGGGAAGTTGAGGCAGGTGGATCACGAGGTCAGGAGTTCGAGACCATCCTGGCTAACACGGTGAAACCCTGTCTCTACTAAAAATACAAAAAGCTGGGCTTGGTGGTGGGCACCTGTAGTCCCAGCTACTCAGGAGGCTGAGGCAGGAGAATGGTGTGAACTCGGGAGGTGGAGCTTGCAGTGAGCCAAGATCGTGCCACTGCACTCCAGCCTGGGTGACACAGCAAGACTCAGTCTCAAAAAAAAACAAAAAACAAAAAACCAAGAGCAATAAAATATTTCAGCTTTAAAGTCACCTGTTATCAGCATTTCTTAGCCCAACACCTGAAATTGAAGTGGTTCTTCTTTTATCTTCTGATTTGAGATGCTCTAATTAAATCCCATCTCTCTGCATCCCACAGGCAGTGGCTTTATCTCCCAATTTACTTCCCTTAGCGTTACTCTTGTAAGTCCACCTGTATTGCTAGGCCCTTTCTCTAAGGAGCTAGCCTGGGCCAAATATTTATAGACCTTGTACTCCATGTGCAGCTCAGTTCTAGGCACTGGGGATTCAGTGGTGGCCAAAGCAAGCTTGGCTTCTGTAACCCTTCTAGAATACAGAGTGAGGAGGTAAACAATAAACAGGTAAATAAGATAATGCCATGTAGTAATAAATGCTTTGAGGAAAATGCAACATGTTTAGGTCTTCTGTGAGATGCATTTTTATTATTTATTTATTTTTTTTTATTTTTGAGACAGAGTTTCACTCTTGTCACCCAGGCAGGAGTGCAGTGGCCCAATCTCAGCTCACTGCAACCTCTGCCTCCCAGGTTCAAGGGATTCTCCTGCCTCAGCCTCCTGAGTAGCTACACTTACAGGCACGTGTCATCATGCCCAGCTAATTTTTGTATTCATTAGAGTCGGGGTTTCACCATGTTGGCCAGGCTGGTCTCAAACTCCTTACCTCGTGATCCACCCACCTCGGCTTCCCAAAGCGATGAGATTACAGAGGAGACTGCATTATCTTGTGCTGAGATCTGAATGTCAAAAGGGGCCAATCATGTGAGGACTCAAGGAAACAGGGTCTTGCAGATGCAAAGTCCCTGATGTCTAAATAGGAATAATGAGGTGAAGGTTTGAGAGAAGTGACTTGGCACCAATGAGGTCAGAGAAGCCATAGGAGCCAGCTATAGGGCATTTTAGGCCACAGTAAAGAGCTTGGATTCTATTTGAAGGACAATGGGAAGCCAATAGAGTGTTTTAAGCAGGAGCATGATAGGATCTGATTTACTTTACTTACTATTTTCTATAGACACAGAGATCTCACTGTGTTGCCAAAGCTGGTCCTCTGGGCGTAGGCAATCCTCTTGCCCTGGGTGGAATTTTTAAATCCACTTTGGATTAAAATAGAAACTGGGTTTGGTGGTGCAGGCCTGTTAGACCAAACTACTCCAAAGGCTGAGGCATGAAGATAGCTTGAGTTCTGGAGTGTGAGACCAGCCTGGGCAACACGGTGAAACCCCATCTCTACAAAAAATACAAGAATGAACCTGCTGTGAGCAGTCCCGTTACCGGGTGTATACCCAAAGGAATAGAAATCATTCTGCTATATAAAGACATATGCACGGCTGGGCGTGGTGGCTCACGCCTGTAATCCCCCAGCACTTTGGGAGGCCGAGACGGGCGGATGACGAGGTCAGGAGATCGAGACCATCCTGGCTAACATAGTGAAACCCTGTCTCTACTAAAAATACAAAAAAATTAGCCAGGCGTGGTGGCGGGCGCCTGTAGTCCTAGCTACTTGGGAGGCTGAGGCAGGAGAATGGCGTGAACCCGGGAGGCGGAGCTTGCAGTGAGCCGAGATTGTGCCACTGAACTCCAGCCTGGGCGACAGAGCAAGACTCCGTCTCAAAAAAAAAAAAGACATATGCACACGTATGTTCATTGCAGCACTATTTATATTAGCAAAGACATGGATGCCCATCAATGATCAAATGGATAAAGAAAATGTGGTACATATACACCATGGAATACTATGCAGCTATAAAAAAGAATGAGATCATGTCCTTTGCAGGGACATGGATGAAGCTGGAAGCCATCATCCTCAGCAAACTAATGCAGAAACAGAAAAGCAAACACCTCATGTCCTTCCTCGTAAATGGGGGTTAAACAATGAGAACGCATGGACACAGGGAGGGGAACAACACACATGGGGCTTGTCCGGAGGTGTGGGGAAGGGGAGGGAGAGCATTAGGACAAACACCTAATGCATGTAGGGCTTAAACCTAGAGGTTTAAGCCCAAACCTAGAGGATGGGTGGACAGGTGCAGCAAACCACCATGGCACATATATACCTATGTAACAAACCTGCACGTTCTGCACATGTATCCTGGAACATAAAGTAAAATAAAATAAAAGAATTAGCCTGGTGTGGTGGTGTGTGCCTGTAGTCTCAGCTACTTGGGAGGCTGAGGTGAGAGGATCGCTTGCACCCTGGAGGTTGAGGCTGCGGTGAGCCACGATCATGCCACTATACTCTGGCCTGAGCAACAGAGGGAGGCCCTGTCTCGAAAAAAAAAAAAAAAAAAAAAGAAAGAAAGAAAAAAAAGAGAAGAGAAAAGAAAAGAAAGAAAAGAGAAAAGAAAAGAAAAAAGAAAAAAGAAAGAAAAGAGAAAAGAAAGAAAAGAGAAAAGATAATAAAAGAGAAAAGAAAAGAAAGAAAAGAAGGCCAGGCACAGTGGCTCACACCTGTAATTCCAGCACTTTGGGAGGCCAAAGAGGGTGGATCACCTGAGGTCAGGAGTTCAAGACCAGCCTGGCCAACCTGGAGAAACCCCCATCTCTACTTAAAAATACAAAAATTGGCCGGGCGCGGTGGCTCAAGCCTGTAATCCCAGCACTTTGGGAGGCCGAGACGGGCGGATCACGAGGTCAGGAGATCGAGACCATCCTGGCTAACATGGTGAAACCCCGTCTCTACTAAAAAATACAAAAAACTAGCCGGGCGACATGGCGGGCGCCTGTAGTCCCAGCTGCTTGGGAGGCTGAGGCAGGAGAATGGCGTAAACCCAGGAGGCGGAGCTTGCAGTGAGCTGAGACCCGGCCACTGCACTCCAGCCTGGGCGGCAGAGCGAGACTCCGTCTAAAAAAAAAAAAAAAAAAAAAAAAAAAAACAAAAATTAGCCAGGCGTGGTGGCACATGCCTTTAATCCCAGCTATTTGGGAGGCTGAGGTAGGAGAATCACTTGAACCTGGAAAGTGGAGGTTGCAGTGGGCTGAGATAGTGCCACTGCACTCCAGCCTGATTGACAGAGCAAGACTCTGTCTCAAAAAAAAAAAAAAGTGGGCCGCATGTGGTGTCTCACGCCTGGAATTCCAGCACTTTGGGAGGCCGATGTGGGCAGATCAGGAGGTCAGGAGATCAAGACCATCCTGGCCAACACAGTGAAACCCCATCTCTACTAACAATACAAAAAAATTAGCCATGCGTGGTGGCGGGCACCTGTAGTCCCAGCTACTCGGGAGGCTGAGGCAGGAGAATGGTGTGAACCCAGGAAGCAGAGCTCGCAGTGAGCCAAGATTGTGCCACTGCACTCCAGCCTGGGCTACAAGAGTGAGACTCTGTCTCAAAAATAAAATATAAATAAAAAAGAAAAGAAAAGAAAAAACGAAAAGGCAAGCCAATAACTGGTAACACTTTTCACACTCTTCATCTTGAACTTATCAAAAAAAAGTTTGAGTTTCTTCCCAGGTCTGTTTCTCCCATGGCAAATAGAGGCTAGGAGGCTTCTTTCAATTCTGATTCACTTGCAGAGTAATTTTCTTTAAAATTGAATTAGTTGACACCTTTTTTTTCTTTTCTTTTTTTCTTTTTGTGACAGAGTTTCACTCCTGTCTCCCAGGCTGGAGTGCAATGGTGTGACCTTGGCTTACTGCAACCTCCGCCTCCTGGGTTCCAGTGATTCTCCTGCCTCAGCCTCCCAAGTAGCTGGGATTACAGGCGTGGGCCACCACACCTGGCTAATTTTTGTATTTTTTGTGAAGATTGGGTTTACCATGTTGGCCAGGCTGGTCTTGAACTCCTGACCTCAGGTAATCCACCTGCCTCGGACTTCCAAAGTGCTGGGATGACAGGCGTGTGAGTCACCACACCTGGCCAACACCATTTTTAAATGGGGAGATTTCACATGGAAATCCAAATGTGTAGAATTTTTCTTTTCAAATTAGCATATTTTACTTTTTAAGGTGTACAATGTGATGTTTTTCAAATAAAATTTATCATATATGACATGATGTTTTGAAATATGTGTACTTTGTGGAATGGCTAAATCAAGCTGATTAACATGCATCACCTCACATGTATTTTTTTGTGATGCGAATGTATGCGCTCTTAAAAAAAATGGGCAGTTTTGGCAATACATGGAAGCCATCCTCTACAGCTAAAAGGCAGAAACCATCTGTTTTTTGTTATGTTTTGTTTTTGTTTGTTTTTTTGAGACACGGTCTGTTACCCAGGCCGGAGTGCGGTGGTGACTATGGCTCACTGCAACCTCTGCCTCCTGGGTTTAAGTGATCATCCCTGCCTCGGCGTCCTAACTAGCTAGAACTATAGATGCGTGCTAACACACTCAGCTAATTTTTTTTTTTTTTTTTTTTTTGAGGCAGAGTCTCGCTCTGTCGCCCAGGCTGGAGTGCATTGGCACGATCTCAGCTCACTGCAACCTCTGCCTCCCAGGTTCAAGCAATTCTCCTGCCTCAGCCTCCCGAGTAGCTGGGACTACAGGCGCCCGCCACCACGCCTGGCTAATTTTTTTTGTATTTTTAGTAGAGATGAGGTTTCACCGTGTTAGCCAGGATGGTCTCGATCTCCTGACCTTGTGATCCGCCCGCTTCAGCCTCCCAAAGTGCTGGGATTACAGGTGTGAGCCACCACGCCCCGCACACACTTGGCTAATTAAAAAAAAAAAAAAATTTTGTAGAGACAGTCTCACCATATTGCCCAGGCTGGTCCCAACTCCTGGACTCAAGCAATCCTCCCACCTTGGCCTCCCAGAGTGCTGGGATTACAGGCATGAACCACTGCGTCTGGCCAGAAACCACCTTTGGACAGGGAATGGACACTTGGGCTTTTCATATCTTGTCCCCGCACTGAGGCCCATTAAAGTAGAGTTTTTAAAAAATGAATTATTTCTTGTAAGCAAATCTTTACTGAAAGAAGAAAATGGCCAGGTGCGATGGCTCACGTCTGTAATCCCAGAACTTTGGGAGGCCGAGGCGGGCGGGTCCCGAGGTCAGGGGATCATAGACCATCCTGGCTAAGATGGTGAAACCCAGTCTCTACTAAAAATACAAAAAAAAAAAAAAAAAAAAGAAATCAGATGTGGTGGCAGGCGCCTGTAGTCCCAGCTACTCAGGAGGCTGAGGCAGGAGAATGGCGTTAACCCGGGAGGCAGAGCTTGCAGTGAGCCAAGATCCGGCCACTGCACTCCAGCCTGGGCGACAGAGCAAGACTCCATCTCAAAACAAAAAAAAAAAAAAAAGAAAGGAAGGAAGGAAAGAAAGAAGAAAACAGAAAGATAGACAAAGAAAGTGTAAGTTTCTTTGAGGAAGTGAAGAAACATTCAATGGTGTTTAATAATAACTACAAATTAGGTCTGTTGAAAGAATATGTTACCCAGGCTGGAGTACAGGGGTGTGATCACAGCGTACAACAGCCTCCTCTCACCTTAGCTTCCTGAGTAGCTTGGGACTACAGGCATTCACCACCGTGCCTGCTGGCAAGTATATATCTTAAGTGAGAATTACACAATTCCTGAAGACACCTGACTTTGCCACCTCTCATTTAGTTTACCTGAACCCAGTGTTTCTGGTGAGGTTGAACAACCCTGAGTCTCCTTTGAGCTTTGAGTTACTATAATAAATTCTCTAGAGTAGCAGCTGTCTGCTTCCAATTTTGCCTTCGGGGGTTTTTAATTAATTGACATTTTATTTATTATTTACTTATTTTTGAGAAGGAGTCTCACTCTGTCGCCCAGGCTGAAGTGCAGTGGGGCAATCTCGGCTCACTGCAACCTCCGCCTCCCAGATTCAAGCGATTCTCCTGCCTCAGGCTCCTGAGGACCTGGGACTACAGGCACACGCCACCACCCCTGGCTAATTTTTGTATTTTTAGTAGAGACGGGGTTTCGCCATGTCGACCAGGCCAGTTTAGAACTCCTGACCTCAGGTGATCCGCCCGCCTCGGCCACCCAAATAGCTGGGACACCATTTTTAAATAGAGAGATTTCATATGCAGATCCAAATTTGCTGGGGTTTTGTTTTGTTTTGTTTTTCAAATTAGCAATTTTGGGGGGTTGCGTTTTAGGGCGTACAATGTGATGTTTTTCCAGGACGTTGTGGTTTGTGCAGACCTGATAAAGTCTGGAAAGAAGCAGCCAAAATTTCATGTACTCTTCACAGAACCAGCTCTCAAAGCCTTTTCTGTCTCACCAGATCAACCGTGCAAGGGGATGAGAGTGGGGCGCAGGCGGCTGAGAGCCTTGCAGGGAATCACACAGGTCGTCCGTGGAAAAGCGTGTACCAAGACCTAGGCCTCTCTAGAAGGTGGGCAGAGGAGGCGTTCGGAGGGAGAGGTGGAAATGAGAACAGGAAATCTAAAGAGAGGTGGCGGACGAGAAGGGGCAAGGGACGTGCAGAGGAAGATAGAGATTGAGGGATGGTGATAGGGCAGTGTAAGCAGCAGAAGGGAAGGGCAGGAGACTGCCTCGAGGAGAAGGGGCAGCGGCAGCACGTCAGGGGCTCTTGGTGAATCTCATTCAACAAATGGCAAAATGGAGCCCAAGTGGTTTGCCCAAGGATGTCCAGCACTTGGCAAGGTGGCAACTAGAACCCGCGTCTCCTAATCGCGGTCCAGGGATCTTTCTTCGCCTGTCACAGGGACAAGGGGCCAGTGCAGCGCTAGTGCGGAGAGACAAGACTCCAGGCACGGAAAAGTAGACGCTGGGCCGGGGCTCCAGCGCAGCAACCACGGCGGTGGACGGAAAGCTCTGCCGACGGCGGGGGCGCCATGAATCGTCGAGGATCCAGGGAGCCCAGTCCAGCTCTTCCTAGCAAGTGACTCCGAAGCGGCAATGGGACGGTAGTCGAAGCCTGCCCACAGCTTCTGCTTCGAAGGCGGCGTTGGAAATGCCGCGCCAGTATCCTTCGGCACCTCCCGAGAGATGGTCAGGAGCTTTTGGAAACTTTAGGTCAGGGGCCAAAGACCAAAAGGCTGGTATTTCGGAACGGCCATATCTCCTGAGAAACCTCCAAGAATAGCTGAGGTTGCCGGAAAATGGTTAGAGAGCAGCCGAAATCAGCCGAATGCCATTCGGGACGCTCCGGAGTTTCTCGAGGCACATTCGGGCCCTCTCGGCTCTGCAAGACTCCACTGGAATCTTAGGTCTCGAGCAGATCGTTTCGTCGCCTAAAGGGTAAGGGCGACTTGTACCGACAGTCCCTCGGCAGTTTCCGGAAGTGTTCGGGATAGGCCCGAGCGTGGCGCCCTCTGGCGGCGACCAGGGGTAGGGTGGGGGTTAGTGGGCCAGCGCGCGCAGACGCAGCTGCGCCCAGCGGTCGTTCAGACCGGATGTGGTTGTGGCTGAGGTCAGTTCCGGCGGGTGACGGTGCGGACGGGTCAGGAGCGTAGAGGCGGCGGCAAAATGGCGGCGCCTGAGGAGCGGGATCTAACCCAGGAGCAGACAGAGAAGCTGCTGCAGTTTCAGGTAGCAGCGAGTACTCGGTGCAGCAAATGCCTCCGCGGGATGGGGAGTGGGCCCCTAGAGGAGTTCAGAACTTTCCTCAGATTGGGCTCAGATTCTTCTTAGGCCAGCAGGCCGGCCCCCTCCCCCCAGACTCCAACTGCCCTGATTCCCCCGGCCCCCAAGCCTCTGTTGGTCCCTAGCCTTCCAGCCATCGCTGCGGCCAGACCCGCCTCGTCTGTGCCTCTGGTGCCCTTAGCGTATCAGCTTCCCTGGTTTCTCTTAGCGGCGTCAGTCCTCAGCCATCCTTTCTAGCCCGGTTATCGGTCGGACCCTCTCCGCCCAACGAGTCTGTATCTGCCGGAGACCCTTAATCCCCACCGCGGAGTTGGCGTTCGGGTCTCTGACAGGAAAACCTCCTGCCAGCATCCCATGCCATTTCCACAAACATTCCCACAAACTGGGGCCTCTTGGATACCAGGTTTCGTGTTGGGGGTTCCGGTCGGGAAGGGGGCACCTACACACAGACCTGGTCCCCGCCCTAGAGGTGTGGGAGGACACCAAGTGAGAAAACAATGCAAGGTGATAAGTGTCATCAGTGGCTTCCGACGGGATTTATTACTTTTGGCTTATTCCTGGATTCCTGTGCTTCACTATGCTTGAGGAGGGTGGTAACTTGCGGGAATGTTATGTTAATACAGGACGTCGTATTAAGAACATTTGCCACTAATCACTTACCCTTGAGCTGGAGAACGGTTGGAGGATACCACTAGGGTGGGTAACCTTGGCACTTTACCAGTTTCCTTATCTCTGAAGGGACTATCTTAAAAATATCTACCCCCAAGCCGGCCGCGGTGGCTCACGCCTGTAATTTCTGCACTTTGGGAGGCCAAGGCGGGCGGATCACGAGGTCAGGAGTTCGAGACCAGCCTGGTCAATATGGTGAATCCCCGTCTCTACTAAAAATACAAAGATTAGCCGAGCATGGTGGTGCACGCCTGTAGTCCCAGGTACTCGGGAGGCTGAAGCAGGAGACTCGCTTGAACCCGGAAGGCGGAGGTTGCAGTGATGAGCTGAGATCGCACCACTGCACTCCAGCCTGGGCAGCAGCAAGAGTGAAACTCCGTCTCAAAAAAAAAACAACAAAAACAAAAAAAACTACTTCCTGAGGATGTTCTGGAGATCAAATGGACATATGGATGTCAGAAGGGCCTTGTGGACTGTAAAATGCCCCCAAATAGTATTTCTGCTATTAATTTGACTTAGGATAGACCTAACGTTATTGATGCACTTATTTCCTTATATAAAATGTGTAAATATTCATTTATTCAGCTATATTTATGAAGAAGCTTAGTGGTCAGCGCTGCTAGGTGGAATCCCACTTACTATTTCAGATGTAAGTACTTTGTAAACTTAGCGTACATAACCTCATTTAATACAACAACCCTATGAGGTTCATACTGTTACAGTCGCTGATTTACAGATGAAGGGTATCAGGACCAAGAAATAAAATGCTTAGGTTACACAGCTAGAAAGTGATGGTGTCAGATTTAAAGCTATGTCCATCTTCCACAACCCTTCCCAGGCTTCTGACTTCTGTCTTGTACAACTTATCTGTCAGTGTACAGTTGAGTGTGGAATTCAGATGCTGAGATAATAAATATTTTTTTGGCGAGTTCTCACTTTTCTGCAATTTCCTTGAATAGACTTCACTATAATACATTTTTAGGTGGTTATTTTTTCCCCTCTTAAATTGAGCAGTGGGTTGGAAGTGTATAAATGGAAAAATGCTGTCATAGATGTAATTGATATTTGATTGGAATTTTTGGTAGAGAAATTGAATTGATGACCCAGCAAATTATAATTAAAGAATGAGAAAACAGCAGACAACCAGCTTACACTTCCATTACACTTCCAGGTAGACCACCAGTTTCAGAGTGTTGTTTAACTTTGGCAGACCATTTTACCCCCTAGAACTCTTCAGGGGTAAGCTAACATGTTTAAGTGCAATGAAGCAATGTGAGTTATGGTATCTTTAGTCTCATCCTGGAAGAGCATGAATATGAATATATGATAGCATTTCTGAAGTAAAATGCATAGGAACTTCCATCTTATCTTCTGTGGAGATTTTTTTTTTTTTTTTGAAATGGGGTTTCGCTCTTGTTGCCCAGGCTGGAGTGCAGTGGCGCGATCTCGGCTCACTTCAACCCCCGCCTTCCAGTTTTAAGCCATTCTCCAACCTCAGCCTCCCGAATAGCTGGGACTACAGGCATGCCCCACCACACCCAGCTAACTTTTTGTATTTTTAGTAGAGACGGGGTTTCACTATGTTGGCCAGGATGGTCTCGATTTCTTGACCTCATGATCCACCCGCTTCGGCTGAGATTACAGGCGTGAGCCACTGCGCCCAGCCAGAACTGTGGAGATCTTTATTAGAAGAGAGGTGGGTAGCAGGTTTGAGCTGTATTAAGATTGCCTTATGAAACTGGATTTATTGAGGGAAATGCATCTTTCTTTTTTCCATTCTATAAGCAATCGCTGGATCAGATTCATTATCCACATTGCCATTAAACAAACATTTGTTGAAACTCACTAGATGCCAAGCATTATACCAAACATCAGTTGATGTACATTAACTCTTTTTTTAAGAAAAATATTTGCCGGGCGCGGTGGCTCAAGCCTGTAATCCCAGCACTTTGGGAGGCCGAGACGGGCGGATCACGAGGTCAGGATCGAGACCATCCTGGCTAACACGGTGAAACCCCGTCTCTACTAAAAAATACAAAAAACGAGCCGGGCGAGGTGGCGGGCGCCTGTAGTCCCAGCTACTCGGAGGCTGAGGCAGGAGAATGGCATAAACCCGGGAGGCGGAGCTTGCAGTGAGCTGAGAGCCGGCCACTGCACTCCAGCCCGGGCGACAGAGCGAGACTCTGTCTCAAAAAAAAAAAAAAAGAAAAATATTTTAGGCTGTGCATGGTGGCTCATGCCTGTAATCCCAGCACTTTGGGAGGCTGAGGCGGGTGGATCACCTGAGGTCAGGAGTTCGAGACCAGCCTGGCCAACATGACAAAGCCCCATCTCTACTGAAAATACAGAAATTAGCCAGGCATAGTGGCACGTGCCTGTAATCCCAGCTACTAGGGGGACTAAGGCAGGAGAATCGCTTGAAACTGGGAGGCGGAGATTGCAGTGAGCCAAGATCGTGCCACACTGCACTCCAGCCTGGGCAACAGAGCGGGACTCTGTCTCAAAAAAGAAAAAAAAAAAACTTTAAAAGTAGAGATGGGGGTCTTGCTATGTTGTCCAGGCTGGTCTCGAACTCCTGCCTCAGCCTCTCACAGTGTTGAGATTACAGGTGTGAGCCACCACACTTGGCCCCTTAACTCTTTTAAACCTTTTAATATAACAGTGTAAAGGGTTAATCTTGTTCATTTTAATGATGAAGAAACAGGTTCTGAGAGGTCAAATAGCTTGCACAAGTAGTAAGTGGTAGAGATTTAGAAATTTATGTCCACAGCCATCTTGTGTGTAACTTAATGGAGAAGTCAAGTACACACATGAATAATGGGTATATGATACACACACACACACTTCAGCCCAGGCTGAAGTGCGGTGGTGTGATCATAGTTCATTGCGACCTCAAACTCCTGGACTCAAGTGAATCCTCCCACCTCAGCCTCCTAAGTGGCTAGGACTAGAAGTGCCCAGCTAATTTTTGTTTGTTTGTTTTTGAGACAGAGTCTTGCTCTGTTGCCCAGGCTGGGGTGCAGTGGCACGATCTCGACTCACTGCAGCCTCCGCCTCCCGGGTTCAAGCTATTCTCCTGCCTCAGCCTCCTGAGTAGCTGGGATTACAGGTGCCTGCCACCATGCCTGGCTGATTTTTGTATTTTTAGTAGAGATGACGTTTCCCTGTGTTGGCCAGGCTGGTCTTGAACTCCTGACCTCAGGTGACCCACCTGCCTCGGCCTCCCAAAGTACAGGGATATTACAGGCATGAGCCACCACTCCCAAGCCCTGGCTAATTTTTTCTTCTATTTTTTTTTAATTTTTTTTTTTTTTTAATTTTTTAGACAGGGGCTAGCTCTGTTGCCTAGGCTGGAGAGCAGTGGCATGATCATGGCAGTGATGAACTGAAGGCTCAAGCAGATCCTTCCATCTCAGCCTCTTGAATAGCTGGGACTACAGGCTTGTGCTACCACGTCTGGCTAAAGTTTTCTATGTGTGTAGAAACGAGGTCTCCCTATGTTGCCCAGGCTGGTCTCGAACTCCTGTGCTCAAGCAGTCCTCCTGCCTCAGCCTCTCAAAGTGCAGGCGTGAACCACTGTGCCTGGCCATAATGTTGTATTTAAAGAGGGCTGTGGAGCTTAGGGAAGACCAAGAGTGTTCATGAGGGGAGAAAGATAGTTTAGCAGTCAACATTTTTTTTGTTGTTGTTTTTGAGATGGAGTCTCGCTCTGTTGCCCAAGCTGGAGTGCAGTGGTGTGATCTCGGCTCACTGCAGCCTCTGCCTCCCGGGTTCCAGTGATTCTCCTGCCTCAGCCTCCCAGGTAGCTGAGATTACAGGCATGCACCACACGCCGGCTAATTTTTGTATTTTTATTTATTTTCTTTTTTTTTTTTTGAGATAGAGTCTCACTCTGTCTCCCGGGCTGGAATGCAGTGGCACGATCTCGGCTCACTGCAAGCTCCGCCTCCCGGGTTCATGCCATTCTCCTGCCTCAGCCTCCCGAGTAGCTAGGACTGCAGGCGATGCCACCACGCCTGGCTAATTTTTTGTATTTTTAGTAGAGACAGAGTTTCACTGAGTTAGCCAGGATGGTCTCGATCTCCTGACCTTGTGATCTGCCCGCCTCGGCCTTCCAAAGTGCTGGGATTACAGGCGTGAGCCACCGCGCCCGGCCAATTTTTGTATTTTTAGTAGAGATGGGGTTTCACCATGTTGGCCAGGCTGGTCTAGAACTCCTGACCTCAGGTGATCCGCCTGCCTCGTCCTCCCAAAGTGCCAGGATTACAGGCGCGAGCCACAGGACCCGGCCAGCAGGTAACATTTATTAAGTATTTGCTATGCCTTAGGCGTAGTGTTAAAGTATAACTATTATGTTTAATCCTTACAGCAGTTTTTAAAGTACCATAGGTGGTATGCATAAGGAAACAAATCTATCGATGTATTTGCTCAAGGTGATTAAGCTACTAGGTAGTGGAATTCTAGTGGGTCTACATCTGTACTTTAAGGCTGAGCTCTTACCAATATACCTTGCCACTTTGGAAGAGGAATAGAATTTCAACAGGTGTTGGGCAGAATATTCAAAGCTGAAGAAATAGCTTGCACAAGGTAGGGAGATGGGAAAGTGAAGTGTCTGTGGTTATGAACTGAAGAGTATTGGAAGCGAACAGTAAGACTAGAAAGGTAAATTAAAGCCAGATTTTGGAGGCCTTTCAAAGCTGGCTTCAATGGTTTAAACTTTAATCTGTAGACAAGGGGAGCCATCAAAGGATTTTTCAACTAGGGAGTGGCACTAGGTTTCAGGTTTGCTTCACTAACAGTATGGAGTATGTGTTTGGAATCTCCACAGGGGTTAGGACAGAACAGGATGACACATTAGGAGTTGGTTCTCAATATGTTTTTTCATTTGGTATATTGAAATTAAGGAAAGTAAAATATTTTGGAAATCTCAGGTTTCCTGTGTTTCACTTTTTTTGTGACATGATTTGGTTAGAACTCCCCAAGGCATTTTATTTAATATCATGTTTCTCAGCCTGTTTGATGTCTTCTAGGATTCTTCTATAGTTCTCCACTTCTGTTTGTTTTGGAATCAGTTGAATATGAGTAACTATTGCAGACTATTGTTTTTTTTTTTTTTTTTTTTGTTTTGTTTTTGTTTTTTTTTGTTTTTGTTTTTGTTTTTGTTTTTTTTTTTTTTTTGAGACAGAGTCTCGCTCTGTCGCCCAGGCTGGAGTGCAGTGGCCGGATCTCAGCTCACTGCAAGCTCCGCCTCCCGGGTTTATGCCATTCTCCTGCCTCAGCCTCCCGAGTAGCTGGGACTACAGGCGCCCGCCGCTTCGCCCGGCTATTTTGTATTTTTTAGTAGAGACGGGTTTCACCATGTTAGCCAGGATGGTCTTGATCTCCTGACCTCGTGATCCGCCCGTCTCGGCCTCCCAAAGTGCTGGGATTACAGGCTTGAGCCACCGCGCCCGGCCCAGACTATTGTTTTAAGCCATTTCAAATGGGAAAGAATAAGGACATAGGTTTTAAGGAGAGCTAATGCAGGTATATGAAAGGTTACTTTTATTGGCGTTCATTTTCCCAAATTTCCCAATATAGCAGACTCTCCTAGTGCCTTGGTTCACTGCCTCTAGATTGCTGTTGGAACAGCTGGAGAAGGATGACATGGACAGAGAGAAGCGGGAACTAAAGGAGTTACGCAGGCCAACAGAGGAAGAAATGATCCCTTTTCTGCTTGCACAGGAGGAAGAAATGTATGACCCTCATCCTTTTAAATGATAGTCTGAACACTGGGCTGTAGAATCAACTTTGTAACTCATTTTGAAAATCTTTCTTTTGGCTTCACCTGATTATTACCTAAAGGGAAAAAAACACATGGTGCTGTTCATGTATTGAAAACAGAACATACGATGGTCCAGTTGAGGTTTTTTTGCCAGAGAATTTGGCACTGTTGAGAAAACAAGAGCTTTGAAAATCCAGGCAAATATGACTTAGCTTTTCAACAGCTTGTGGTGAGTTCTGCGATCTTAAACAGGTTCTTGCTTCTCTGAACCTCTTTCATTTTCTATAAAATGGAGATACTGGCCGGGCGCAGTGGCTCATGCCTGTAATCCCAGCACTTTGGGAGGTCAAGGCCGGCGGATCGTGAGGTCAGGAGTTTGAGACCAGCCTGGACAACATGGTGAAACCCCATGTCTACTGAAAATACAAAAAAAATTATCTGGGCATGGTGGCAGGCACCTGTAATCCCAGCTACTTAGGAGGCTGAGGCAGGAGAATTGCTTGAACCTGATAGGCGGAGGTTGCAGTGATCCAGGATCACGCCATCGCACTCCAGCCTGGGCAAGAGCAATATTCCATCTTAAAAAAAAAAAAAAAAGTCGGAGATACTATTATCTAGTTCACAGCATTCTTTTTATTTTTTACTTTAAAAAATCTAGTAGGCTGGGGACCTGTAATCCCAGCACTTTGGGAGGCCGAGGCAGACAGATCACTTGAGGCCAGGAGTTCAGGACCAGCCTGACCGTCTCTACTAAAAATATAAAAATTAGCCAGACATACTGGCATGCGCTTGTGATCCCAGCTACTCGGGATCAGGCAGGAGAATCACTTGAACTCTGGAGGCAGAGGTTGCAGTGAGCCGAGATCGTGACACTGCACTCCAGCCTGGGCGACAGAGTGTGAATCTCAAATAAATAAAAATAAAATATCAAAATAAATAAAAATAAAAATACAAAAGAAGTTAGTCAGGTGTGGTGGCACAGGCCTGTAATCCCAGCTACTCAGGAGGCTGAGGCATGGGAATCACTTGAACTCAGGAGGTGGAGGTACCAGTGAGCCAAGATGATGCAGTGGCTGTAACCTGGGCAACAGAGTCAGATTCTGTCTAAAAAAGTATCTAGTAATATATGCTTGTTGCAAGTTAGCAACATACAATTGTATTTTAAAAAGTAATCAAATCTTATTTTATTTCCCTATTCTAGTTCCAGGTTTGTTGTTTGTGTATTTTTGTCTTTTGCATATACAGATCTACAAACGCTTAATGTGGAAGCTTTCTTAACCTTAACCTTCACTTGACTGATTAATTGGAACAGATATCCTCCTTTCCCTAAACTCTGTTCTGTAATATGTTCAAGTGTTTCTGCAAACTTTACTCTGTAATACGCTCAAGTGTCCAGTTGTACTCCTGACAAGAGGCAGTTATGTTTGCTCCCAAACTACTGTGTGCTGGTTATGTTTGTCATGTGCGTTTAATTAAACACTACATAAATCTATAAAATACCAGTGCAAAAGGAGTTTTCATTGATATGAAACCAAAATTAAAAGCTTTAAACTGGCTCTGTCGGGAAATTGCTAAAAAAAAAAAAAAAAAATTGCTGTTCAGTTAGGTGTGGGCAAGTTAACCGTAAATGACTTTAGGAAAAATCATTGAGATGCAAGATTGTGCACTTAACTGCTTGGCAAGTGTTCAGGGTTGCACTCCACTTAAAGAAATCAAATCAGTATGGGTTATGCTAAAAAGATCCCAGCCTAGGCAACATGGTGAAATCTCATCTCTGCTAAAACTACAACAAAAAAATTAGCTGGACTTAGTGGCGCATGCCTGTGGGCCAGCTACTTGGGAGACTGAGGTGGGAGCATCACCTTAGCCCAGGAGGTGGAGGCTGCAGTGGGCCATGATTGCACCACTGCACTCCAGCCTGGGTGACAGAGTGAGACCCTGTCTCAAAAAAGAAAAAAAAAAAAAAAGTAAAAAATAGCTGGGCACAGGGGTGCACGCCTGTAATCCCAGCTCTTTGGGAGGCCGAGGTGGGCAGATCACCTGAGGCCAGGAGTTTGAGACCAGCCTACCCAACATGGTGAAACCCCATCTCTACTAAAATACAGAAATTAGCCGGACTTTGTGGCGGGTGCCTGTAATTCCAGATACTCAAGAGGCTGAGGCAGGAGAATCGCTTGAACCTGGGAGGCAGAGGTTGCAGTGAGCCGAGGTTAAACCAGTGCCCTCCAGCCTGGGTGACCGAGGGAGACTCCCTCTCAAAAAACTAAAAAACTAAAAAAGATCCAAGGAGTGCCAGTGGATCCATTCCTAAAGAAAAGGATAGGCTTTTCTCAAAAGGTTGTTGTGTTACTGTGAGTTCTTTTTTTTTTTTTTTTTTGAGGCGGAGTCTCGCTCTGTCGCCCGGACTGGAGTGCAGTGGCCAGATCTCAGCTCACTGCAAGCTCCGCCTCCGGGTTTACGCCATTCTCCTGCCTCAGCCTCCCGAGTAGCTGGGACTACAGGCGCCCGCCACCTCGCCTGGCTAGTTTTTGTATTTTTAGTAGAGACGGGGTTTCACCGTGTTAATGTTAGCCAGGATGGTCTCCATCTCCTGACCTTGTGATCCGCCCGTCTCGGCCTCCCAAAGTGCTGGGATTACAGGCTTGAGCCACCGCGCCCGGCTACTGTGAGTTCTTTATGTTAAAATGAAATGTTTACATACTGTGTAGAATATTTTTATTACTCACTTTGACTTCAGTTAATTGATTAGTTATGGGTCCCATTCTCGCTGGGTAAGAGAACTTCTGTCTTTGTCTTACAGAGATATGATTATATTATACTTAACTGCGTAGCATAGGTAAGTAGTCATGAAGACTGACTGGATTTGTTTGTTTGAGACATAGTTTTGCTCTTGTTGCCCAGGCTGGAGTGCAGTGGTGTGATCTCAGCTCATTGCAACCTCCACCTCCTGGGTTCAAGCAATTCTCCTGCCTCAGCCTCCCGAGTAGCTGGGATTACAGGTGTGTGCCACCATGCCTGGCTAGTTTTTGTACCTTTAGTAGAGCTGGGGTGTCCACATGCTGGCCAGGCTCATCTTAAATTCCTAACCTGAGGTAAGCCGCCCACCTCGGCCTCTCAAAGTGCTGGGATTACAGGCGTGAGCCACAGTGCCCAGCCCAAAATACATTTTTAAAACTTAAAATGAACAACTCCATTAAAAGGTAGGCAAAAGATCAGAATAGACAACTCACCAAAGAAGATACACAGATGGCATATAAGCATATGAGAAGATGCTCAAATCTTTTTTTTTAAAATAATTTTATGATTTTATTTATTTATTTATTTATTTTTGTTTAACTTTTATTATACTTTAAGTTCTAGGGTACATGTGCACAACGTGCAGGTTTGTTACATATGTATACATGTGTCGTGTTGGTGTGCTGCACCCATCAATTCGTCAGCACCCATCAGCTCGTCATTTATATTAGTTATAACTCCCAGTGCTCAAATCTTTAAGGATTTGAGGTCCTTAAGGAATTGCAAATTAAAACAACAGTGAAACAGGAACCCTCCTGAGCTCAAGCAATCCGGCCACCTTGGCCTCCCAAAGTGCTTGAATTACAGGTGTGAGCCTCTGCGCCCAGCCTCAGCTGGAATTTCTGTTCCATTGGTCTTTTTCTATATGTGCCAATATTGCACTTAATTATAGAGGCTTATGATATATTTTGATCTGGAGGAACACCCCTGCCTCCCCTCCCCTTCCCTTCCCTTCTTGACAGAGTATCTGTCGCCCAGGCTGGAGTGCAATTGTGCAGTCTTGGCTCACTGCAGCCTCCGCCTGCTGGGCTCAAGCCATCCTCCCACCTCCCCCTCTTAGGTAGTTGGGACCACAGGCACATGCCATCATGCCCAGCTAATTTTTGTATTTTTTTTTTTTTGAGACGGAGTTTCGCTCTGTCGCCCAGGCTGGAGTGCAGTGGCCGGATCTCAGCTCACTGCAAGCTCCGCCTCCCGGGTTTACGCCATTCTCTCGCCTCAGCCTCCCGAGTAGCTGGGACTACAGGCGCCCGCCATCTCGCCCGCTAATTTTTGTATTTTTTTTAGTAGAGACGGGGTTTCACTGTGTTAGCCAGGATGGTCTCGATCTCCTGACCTCGTGATCCGCCCGTCTCGGCCTCCCAAAGTGCTGGGATTACAGGCTTGAGCCACCGCGCCCGGCCTAATTTTTGTATTTTTAGTAGAGATGGGGTTTTGCCATGTTGGCCAGGCTAGGCTGGTATTGAACTCCTGACCTTAAGTGATCCACCTGCCTTGGCCTTACAAAGTACTGGGATTATAGGCATGAGCCACCACATCTGACCTCAGAATAATTTTTTTTTTTTTTTTTTTTTTTTTGAGACGGAGTCTCACTCTCTCGCCCAGGCTGGAGTGCAGTGGCACGATCTCGGCTCACTGCAACCTCTGCCTCCCAAGTTCAAACAATTGTTCTGCCTCAGCTTCCCGAGTAGCTGGGACTACAGGCGTGTGCCACCACGACCGACTAATTTTTGTATTTTTTTGATAGAGATGGAGTTTCACCACATTGGCGAGGCTGGTCTTGAACTCCTGACCTTGTGATCCGCCCACCTCGGCCTCCCAAAGTGCTGGGATTACAGGCGTGAGCCACCGTGCCCGGCCCAGAACAGTATTTCTAACAAAAATAATTGGAGTGGCATTGATTAGAGCAGCATAAAATTTTTCTGTGTACCTCATGGTCTGACTTCACTGTTAAACCTTACATTTTTACCCTTTCTATTTCTATTCCAGTGATATTTTTTAATTTCCCTAACGTATTATTCTTTCTCATGCCTCCATACTTGCTCTTCCCTTGTCCTGAAATTTCTCTTTCCACTAGTTTTCAGCTCAGAACCTTGATTTCTTCCTTGATAAGTTCCCTGAAGGACTTAAGGATTTGTTTACTGGTGTGTAGTAATTGTCATAATAATAAAATTATTTACGTGTCTTTTAACTCCACACAGTTTTGGGGGGTTCAAACTGATTTCTTTGTTTGGTGCTTGCTGCATGATAGATGCTCGATTAATATTTGTTCAATGAATAATTCACCAGAAATCTCAATCCCAAAGAGTTTTTTGTTGTATTCTGTTTTTTTTCTTTTGAACTACAGGCCCATGCCACCACACCCAGCTAACATAGTCTCCTTAAGTTGTCCAGGCGGGTCTCAAACTCCTGAACTCAAATGATCTGCCTGTCTCCGCCTCTTTTTTATTTTTTTTTGTTTTTTGAGCGTTGAAAGTTAACCATATTCTCATCTTTGCAGCAGTGTAGGGGAAAGAGGTCCATATTAGGAACTTAGCAATTTGATGTCTCTGACAGTTACTTTATCCTTGTAGGCCTCAGTTTCTGTATCTGCAAAATGACATAGATATTTGTGTGGGTGTGGGCGTGGTTTTGTTTTTTCTTTCAACTTTCATTTTAGCTAAAGGGGTAAGTGTGCAGGTTTGATACATGAGTAATGATTTGTTGCTGGGATTTGTTGTATGAATGATCCCATCACCCAGATTGTAAGCATAGTATCCAACACTTAGTTTAATTTTTCAACACTTGCCCCCCTCCCACTCTACCCCATCTAGTAGTCCTCAGTGTCTGTTGTTCTCATCTTTGTGTCTACGTGTACTCAGTGTGTTTAGCTCCCACTTATAAGTAAGAATGTGGTATTTGGTGTTTTGGTCCTGCATTAATTTACGGTGACAGCCTCCAGCTACATCCATATTGCTGTGAAGGATGTGATTTTGTTCTTTTTTATGACTGCATGGTATTCTATAGTGTATATGTATACATTTACATTTTCTTTTTTTTTTTTTTTTTGAGACGGAATCTCGCTCTGTCACCCAGGCTGGAGTGCAGTGGTGCCATCTCGGCTCACTGTAAGCTCCGCCTCCCAGGTTCACACCATTCTCCTGCCTCAGCCTCCCGAGTAGCTGGGACTACAGGCGCCCGCCACCACGCCCAGCTGATTTTTTGTATTTTTAGTAGAGACGGGGTTTCACTGCGTTAGGCAGGATGGTCTCGATCTCCTGACCTCGTGATCTGCCCACCTTGGCCTCCCAAAGTGCTGGGATTACAGGCGTGAGCCACTGCCCCCAGCCATGTACCACATTTTCTTTATTCAGATCACTGTTGATGGGCATCTAGGTTGATTCCATGTCTTTGCTATCATGAATAATGCTGTGATCAACATATGAGTGTGTGTCTTTTTGGTAGAACGAGTTATTTTCCTTTGGGTGTATACCCATTAATGGGATTGCTGGGTCAAATGATAGTTCTGTTTTTTTTAAGTTCTTTGAGAAATCCCCAGACTGCTTTCTGCAGTGGCTGAACTAATTTACATTCCCACCAATATTGTATAAGCATTCCTTTTTCTCTGTGGCCTTGCCAATATCTGGTTATTTTTTGACTTTTTAGTAGTAGCCATTCTGACTGGTACAAAATGGTAACTCATTGTGATTTTGATTTACATTTCTCTAATGATCGGTGATGTTGACTATTTTTGGCCGTGAGTGTGTGTGTGTGTGTGTGTGTGTGTGTGTGTGTATTTTTTTTTTCCTTAGGGTCTCACTTTGTTGCTGGGACTGGAGTGTAGTGGCATGATCTCAGCTCACTGCAGCCTCCGCCTCCCAGGTTCAAGAGATTCTCCTACCTCAGCCTCCCGAGTAGCTAGCACTACAGGCATGTGCCACCATGTCCAGCTAACTTTTGTATTTTTTGGTAGAGATGGGGTTTCACCTGTTGGCCAGGCTGATCTCGAACTCCTGGCCTCAAGTGACCCACTCATCTTGGCCTCCCAAAATTATGGGATTACAGGCACGAGCCACCACTCCCGGCCCTGTATATGTCTTATTTTGAGAAGTGTCTGAGGTGGGTGTGGTAGCTCACACCCGTAATCCCAGCACTTTGGGAGGCTTAGGCAGTGGATCACTTGAGCTTAGGAGTTTAAGACCAGCCTGGGCAACATGGCAAGACCCCAACAAAATTCACCAGGCATGGTGGTGTGGGCCTGTTGTCCCAGCTACTTGGGAGGCTGAGGTGGGAGGATCACTTGAACCTGGGAGATGGAGGTTGCAATGAGCCAAGCAAGATGGTGCCACTGCACTCCAACCTGGGTGACAGAGTGAGACCCTTGTCTCAAAGAAAAAAAAAAAAAAAAAAGAAGTGTCTGTTCATGTACTTTGTACCCACCTCCCTTTTTTTTTTTGAGACAATGTTTTACTCCGTCGCCTAGGCTGGAGTGCAGTGGTGCCATCTTGGCTCACTGCAACCTCTGCCTCCCAGGTTCAAGCGATGTCTCTTGCCTCAGCTTCCTGAGTAGCTGGGATTACAGGCGCACACCACCACACCCAGCTAATTTGTATTTTTAGTAGAGACAGGGTTTCACTGTGTTGTTCAGGCTAGTCTCAAACTCCTGACCTCAAGCGGTTCACCCACCTCAGCCTCACAAGGTGCTGGGATTACATGTGTGAGCCACTGTGCCCAGCTTTTTGTTTTTGTTTTTGTTTTTGTTTTGTTTTTGTTTTTGTTTTTCGAGACAGGTTTTTGCTCTGTCTCCCAAGCTAAAGTACAATAACGTGATGATAGCTCACTGTGGCCTCAGAGTCCTGCTCAAGTGGTCCTCCCACTTCAGCCTCCAGAGGAGCTGGGCCTACAGGTGTACACCACCACACTGGGCTAATTTTTAAATGTTTTTTAGAGATGTTGCCTAGCCTGGTCTTGAACTTCTGATTTCAAGCAATCCTCCCACCTTGGCCTCCCCAAGTGATGGGATTACTAGTATAAGCCACTCTGCCTGGCTTTTGCCCATTTTTATTAATGGGGTTGTTATTATTATTATTATTTGCTCATTGAATTGTTTAAGTTTCTCATATATTCCGGATATTAGGCCTTTGTCAGATTCATAGTTTGCAAAGATTTTCTCCCATTTTGTCTGTTTACTCTGTTGATAGTTTCTTTTGCTGTGTAGAAGCTCTTTAGTTTAATTAGGTCCCACTTTTCAATTTTTGTTTTTGTTGCAAATGTTTTTGGGGACTTAGTCATAAATTCTTTGCCAAGACTGATGTCCAGAATGATACTACTAGGTTTTCTTCTAGGATTTTTAGAGTTTTAGGTCTTACATTTAATGACTAATATTTTAAAACGTTACAGGGGTATTATAAGAAAGGATCAGAAAGGCTAGGTGCAGTGGCTCACGCCTGTAATCCCAGCACTTTATGAGACAGAGGTGGGAGGATCACCCGAGGTCAGGAGTTCGAGACCAGCCTGGCCAACGTGGTGAAACCCCATCCCTACAAAAAATACAAAATTAGCCGGGCGTGGTGGCAGGCGCTTGTAGTACCAGCTACTCGGGAGGCTGAGGCAGGAGAATCACTTGAACCCAAGAGACAGAGGTTGCAGTGATCTGAGATTACACCATTGCACTCCAGCCTGGGTGACAGAGTGAGATTCTATTCTCCAAACAAAACAAGAAAAAAGAGTGGATCAGAAAACACATACTATAGTGCTTGGTTAATAGATGTTTAATAGGCTGGGCGCCGTGGCTCACACCTGTAATCGCAGCACTTTGGGAGGCCGAGTCAGACGGATCATGAAGTCAAGAGATCGAGACCATCCTGGCCAACAGGGTGAAACTCCATCTCTACTAAAAATAAAAAAATTAGCTGGGTGTGATGGCGCATGTCTGTAGTCCCAGCTACTCAGGAGACTGAGACAGGAGAATCGCTTGAACCTGGGAGGCGGAGGTTGCAGTGAGCCGAGATCACGCCACTGTACTCCAGCCTAACGACAGAGCAAGACTCTGTCTCAAAAAATAAAATGCAATAGATGTTTATTTTATTTTATTTTTTTTTGAGACGGAGTCTTGCTCTGTCGCCCAGGCTGGAGTGCAGTGGCCGGATCTCAGCTCACTGCAAGCTCCGCCTCCCAGGTTCCTGCCATTCTCCTGCCTTAGCCTCCTGAGTAGCTGGGACTACAGGCGCCCGCCACCACGCCCGGCTAGTTTTTTGTACTTTTTAGTAGAGACGGGGTTTCACTGTGTTAGCCAGGATGGTCTCGATCTCCTGACCTCATGATCCGCCCGTCTCGGCCTCCCAAAGTGCTGGGATTACAGGCTTGAGCCACCGCGCCCGGCCAATAGATGTTTAATAAGTAGTTGAATCTAAATCCTAGAGCATCCTCTCATGTCAAGTTTTAAGATTGAAAAGCGATAAAATTTTAACATTTTGTTACCTGACATTAAATTTTGCTAATATATATACCTCTTATGCATGTGAAATTCTAGGGGTGTGATTTCAAGCTATTTTGAAACATAATGGCAGATTTTGTCAGCCTAGAAGGGGTGAGGGATGGACAGGGAACAGGGAAGGTCAAATTATTAGATTATTTTTGGAGGACCAATAAAGTTTGTTTCTCTAGAGTGTTTTTGAAGTGAAATACCTTCATTTCTCTCAAAACAACTTTTCTGCTTGAATCTGAGCGGTAAACTCACATTTAGGAAAGATTGAATATAGCCAGCATACTTTTTGATTCTGTTTGTTTTAGTGGAATTAAGTCTGTTAAGTGAAAGAATCAATACTAGAATAGGAATTAATGGGGGCTGGGCCTGGTGGCTCATGCCTGTAATCCCAGCACTTTGAGAGGCTGAGGCGGGTGGATCACCTGAGGTCAGGAATTTGAGACCCGCGTGGCCAACATGGTGAAACCACATCTCTACTAAGAATACAAAAAAAATTAGCCAGACCTGGTGGCACACTCCTGTAATTGGAAGGGCGAGGCAGGAGAATCACTTGACCTGGGAGGCAGAGGTTGCAGTGAGCCAAGAGGGTATCACTGCACTCCAGCCTGGGCAACAGAGTGAGACTCCATCTCAAAAAAAAAAAAAAAAAAAAAAAAGGAATTAATGAAAGATAATTTATTTGGTTCCCCCAAAATCTAATTGTATTACTTCAGAACCTTTTAAGCTAGTTCAGACTCATCTCACGATGCTTTTTACAAATGTCTCTTTAATGTGTCCTTCGTGTTTCTTTTTTTTCCTCACTCAGATACTGGAAGACCTCCTGTTTCTCAATAGTAATAGTAGCTAACCTGTTTTAATCTGCACAACCCAAGGGACTGAGCACTATTTTTATTTACATTTTACCAATGAGGAAGCCAAACCTAAGAAAGATGCCTAAGGTTACCAAGCTAGTGCGTGGTAGAATTAGAATAAAGGGTTATTGCTTGTGTGTTTTTTGTTTTTTGTTTTACTTTTTCTTTTTCTTTTTTTTTTTTCCTTGAGACAGAGTCTTGCTCTGTTTCCCAGGCTAGAGTGCAGTGACTTGATCTTGGCTCACTGCAACCTCTGCCTCCTGGGTTCAAGTGATTCTCCTGCCTCAGCCTCCCAAGTAGCTGGGATTACAGGTGCTCACCACCACACCTGTAGTTTTAGTAGAGACGGGGTTTCACCATGTTGGCCAGGCTGGTCTCGAACTCCTGACCTCAAGTGATCTGCCTGCCTCAGCCTCCCATAGTGCTGGGATTACAGGCATGAGCCACTGCACCCGGCCTTAAATTTTTCTATTGCTGCTGCACAAATTAAAATTGCTTGTGTCTCTAACTTTCCAACAAAGCTTAGCCACTTCTTCCAATTACTCTTTTTTTTTTCTTTTCCTTTTTTTGTAGAGGCAGGGTCTCATCATGTTTCCCAGGCTGGGCACGAACCCCTGTCCTTAAGGCCTCCTGCCTTGGCCTCCCAAAATGTTGGGATTACAGGAGTGAGCCACTACACCCGGCCCCCACCTATTTTAATTGCTTGGATAAAGAATATTGTGGGGGATTTTTTTGGAAATGTTTATTCATGTGGTATTTATGTATATTCAAATATTTATACAGTAAACATCCACACTTGTGTACTGCCATTTGGGTCCAATCAGTTATCAAATATTTGAGAATCTATTATTTAAGATTAAGATATGGTTATATCTTGATTTACACAGACCATTTGGTTCCACAGCTGTTGTTTCCAAGCTGATTCTTTTTTTTTTTTTTTTTGAGACAGGGTCTTGCTCTGTCACCTGGGCTGGAGTACGGTGGCACAACCATAGCTCACTGTAGCCTCAACCTCCTGGGCTAAAGTGACCCTCCCACATCAGCCTCCCAAGTAGCTGGGACTAAATGAATATACTGCCATGCCCAGCTAATGTTTTTTTTTTTTTTTTTTGAGACAGAGTCTCACTCTGTCGCCCAGGCTGGAGTGCAGTGGCCGGATCTCAGCTCACGGAAAGCTCCACCTCCAGGGTTTACGCCATTCTCCTGCCTCAGCCTCCCGAGGAGCTGGGACTACAGGTGCCCGCCACCTCACCCGGCTAGTTTTTTGTATTTTTTTAGTAGAGACGGGGTTTCACCGTGTTAGCCAGGATGGTCTCGATCTCCTGACTTCGTGATCCGCCCGTCTCGGCCTCCCAAAGTGCTGGGATTACAGGCTTGAGCCACCGCGCCCGGCCAGTATTTTTTATTTTTTTAGACCTTCCCTTATGTGAAGTTGTGAGATTAAATTTTCTTTTTTTCTAGAAGCAGAACCTTTCAAAGCCTTTACAAGATTATATTGCAGATTTCTAAAAGGGGTATTTGACAAGAGATATTTGATATGCACCTTTTTTTTTTTTTTTTGAGGCAGAGTCTCATTCTGTCTCCCCGGCTAGGGTACAGTGGCGCAGTCTCAGCTCACTGCAACCTCCGCCTTCCAGGCTCAAGTGATCCTCTTGCCTCAGCCTCCTGAGTAGCTGGGACTACAGGCGCCCACCACCACGCCTGGCTAATTTTTGTATTTTTAGTAGCGACGGGGTTTCACCGTGTTGGCCAGGCTGGTCTCGAACTTCTGACCTCAAGTGACCTGTCCGCCTCAGCCTCCCAAAATGCTGGGATTACAGGCGTGAGCCACGGAGCCTAGCCAGATATGCACCGTTTTCTAGTCTTATTTGACTCCAAACCCTTTGTCCATAGAGAAAAACTGTATTAACATGTTTGTTGATCTTATGCCTAAAGGAGAACAATTTTATGTATATCTATGGGCTGATACTCAGCTACTAGTATATACAATAAAGAAATTGAAATTTTCTTTTTCTTTTTTCTTTTTTTTTTTTTTTGAGATGGAGTTTGGCCCTTGTCATCTAGGCTGGAGTACAATGACACAATCTTGGCTTACTGCAGCCTCTGCTTCCCGGATTCAAGCAATTCTCCTGCCTCAACCTGTTGAGTAACTGGGATTGCAGGCACCTGCCACCATGCCTGCCTAATTTTTGTATTTTAGTAGAGACAGGGTTTCACCATGTTGGCCAGGCTGGTCTCAAACTCCTGACCTCAGTTGATCTGTCCTCCTTGGCCTCCCAAAGTGCTGAAATTACAGTTATGAGCCACCATGCCCAGCCCAGAAATGGAAATTTTCTGAATTAAGGATTTATTGAAAGCTATTTTAGCTGGGCACAATGGCTCATGCCTGTAATGGGCACCTTGAACCCAAGAGACAGGGATTGCAGTGAGCCGAGATCATGCCACTGCACTCCAACCTGGGCAACACAGCAAGACTTCATCTCAAAAAAAAAAAAAAAGAAAACGATTTCAAGTAATAATGAATGGGAGGCATTTTGGCATAAGAGAGAATCTGGACTTTGGAAGTAATTAGTCTAGATTTCAGTCTTTGCTCCACCATTTACCATTATCTGCATATTCCTAGACAAGGCATGTACATTTTGAATCTTTGGCTTTCTCAGTGATGAAAATAAGGGTTTCAATACTTACAGTATCTATTTTATTACACGGTAGTAGATGTTTAGTAAGTTGCTGGTACTTAATTTGGAGTATCAGTAATTAAATGTGAATAATAAAGATCTGAGTGTGTTTAAGAGTTTAAATTAGTCTAGATCAGAGCCTAGCCATGATCACTTAATTTCCTGAACGGATTTCAGATTTCATTTCTCCTGCTACTATCAGAGAAGGCATACTGTCTATTACATAAAGGAAAGCAAAGCTGTCTGTGTGGTCGGAAGGAGAGAACAAAGATCCCTAGTTTTTGCCAAGTTTGTCTCTGGGAATAACTGAAAACAAGACCTGAAATACGCATTCTTAGCAAGCTAAAACCAACAAGCCAGTTGGAATTTAGAGAGTATTTAGATCTCAGCTGAGATTTCACACCAACCCCGTGCAGCGTTTGTTAGTATAAACAGATGAGATATGGAAAGATAAACTCCACTTAGGAAAATGAGGAGACTACACCCTAGTTACCCAATCCCTATCCAAATAGCTGTTTGAGCCATCTTGTTAAAATACTACACTCCATCTATTATTGTTTGCCATACCTTCTTTGAGTCATGCTTTAGCAAGAGATAGATCAGGGATCACAGTATTTCAAAAGCTAGTCTCCAGGTGACTGACACCTTCTTGTCTTCTGACTTGGGAGAGGAGGAAGTTTGACCAAAGCTGGAGTAGGAAAGTAGTTCACACACTTCTCCAATGTCCCCTATATATTTTACTAGATGTTTGACCAAAGCTGAAGTAGGAAAGTAGTATAGAATAGTTCATACACTTGGCCGGGTGCGGTGGCTCAAGCCTGTAATCCCAGCACTTTGGGAGGCCGAGGCAGGCGGATCACGAGGTCAGGAGATCGAGACCATCCTGGCTAACATGGTGAAACCCTGTCTCTACTAAAAAAAAAATACAAAAAAAATACTAGCCGGGCGAGGTGGCGGGCGCCTGTAGTCCCAGCTCCTCGGGAGGCTGAGGCAGGAGAATGGCGTAAACCCGGGAGGCGGAGCTTGCAGTGAGCTGAGATCCAGCCACTGCACTCCAGCCTGGGCGACAGAGTGAGACTCCGTCTCAAAAAAAAAAAAAAAAAAAGAGAATAGTTCACACACTTCCCCAATCTCCCCTGTGCATTTTACTAGACATTGATTGGAGTTCAGTCTCTAGTAAAATGCCCCAAAAGTAAATAATGCCTTTCTCCCACTGATACTATCAGGCAATTACATTTTTAACTTGCTATAATTAAATGCAGTGCTCTCCAAAATCCTTGGAAAGTCAGTTTATGGAGTCATCTCTGAAGGGAGGAGGAAGGAGAGAAAAGATCATGGAGCAATGGATTTTTCTCAGTAAAACAGACTGGGATGGACCTGCCCAATGGATGGTTTTCTTTTCTTTTTTTTTTTTCTGTCACCTGTCTGTCCCAGACCAGTGGGGGATTTATGGTGGCAGTTGATGACATTAGACACTCGGCCCTAAAAGATTAGAGAAGGGGGTGCCATAGTTAATCCTTATATCCATTGCAGCTAATTTGTACAATGCTATCTCAAGCCACCTTAGGTGTCAATAGACTTTTTTTTTTTTTTTTTGAGTCAGTCTCACTCTTTTCGCCGGTCTCACTCTTTTTGCCCAGTCTAGAGTGCAGTGGTGCCGTCTCAGCTCGCTGCAACCTTCATCTCCCAGGTTCAAGCAATTCTGGTGCCTCAGCCACCCGAGTAGCTGGAGATTACAGGCATGCGCAACCACACCTGGCTAACTGTTTTGTATTTATACAGAACTGGGTTTTGCCATGTTGGCCAGGCTGGTCTCAAATTCCTGGTCTCCCAAAGTTCTGGGATTACAGGCATGAGCCACCATGCTCACATAATGCCAGTTTTAGCTGACCTTTATTAAGCACTTACTTCCTCCTCTCCCAAGTCAGAAGACAAGAAGGTGTCAGTCACTTGGAGACTAGCTTTTGAAATACTGTGATCCCTGATATATCTCTTACTAGAGCATAACTCAAAGAAGGTATCACAAAGAAGGTATACCCAAATTGGTATGGGATACTTTCATATAATTCTTTTCAAAGATTCAATATTCTCAATTGATAATAGGCAAGATAGCAATATCTGTCTTACAGGATCGTTGAGGAAAATGTGAAGATAGCTATCTTAGTTCCTGAAACAGAGTAGGAATAAATGAGTAATAATGAGAAGATCAGTGTTTAAGAAACCAGAAGGGCAGACTTGGTGGCTCACACCTGTAATCCCAGCACTTTGGGAAGCTGAGGGGGGCAGATCACTTGAGGTCAGGAGTTCAAGACTAGCCTGGCCAACATGGTGAAACCCTGTCTCTATTAAAAATACAAAAATTAGCCGGGTGTGTTGGTGGGCACCTGTAATCCCAGCTACTTGAGAGGCTGAAGCAGGAGAATCACTTGAACCCGGAAAGCGGAGATTGCAGTGACCTGGAATCTCGCCACTGCACTCCAGCCTGGACAACAAGAATGAGAATCTGTCTCAAAAAAAAAAAAAAGAAAAACTAGAGAGAGATAAACAAAAGTTGGTTGTTAGACTGAGATACGATTCATTCATTTATTCAAACATTTCCTACTTTATGCCAAGGCATTGCACTGGGTCTTGGGAGTATAGATTCCCTCCTCAAAAGAAAGTTCCATTTATTTATTTATTTATTTATTTATTATTATTATTTTTTTTTTGAGACGGAGTCTTGCCCTGTGCCCGGGCTGGAGTGCAGTGGCCGGATCTCAGCTCACTGCAAGCTCCGCCTCCCGGGTTTACGCCATTCTCCTGCCTCAGCCTCCCGAGTAGCTGGGACTACAGGCTCCCGCCACCTCACCCGGCTAGTTTTTTGTATTTTTTAGTAGAGACGGGGTTTCACCGTGTTAGCCAGGATGGTCTCGATCTCCTGACCTCGTGATCCGCCCGTCTCGGCCTCCCAGAGTGCTGGGATTACAGGCTTGAGCCACCGCGCCCGGCAGAAAGTTCCTTTTAAAAGAGAATTATGGCTGGGCACATTGGTTCACACCTGTAATCCCACCACTTCGGAAGGTGAAGTGGGAGGATCACTTGAGGCTAGGAGTTCAAGACCAAGCTGAGCAACATGTGGGACTCCCCCCCATTCTATGCCCCCCCAAAAAAAACAAAAAAAAAAGTGGGTATGGTGGTACGTGCCTGTAGTCCTAGCTACTTGGGAGGCTGAGGCAGAAGGATAACTTGAGCGCAGGAGCTGATGGTTATAGTGAGCTATGATCATGCTACTGCACTCCAGACTGAGTGACAGAGAGACCCTGTCTCTAACAAATACAAAATTTTTTTTTTTTTTTTTTTTTTGAGACGGAGTCTCGCTGAGTCGCCCAGGCTGGAGTGCAGTGGCCGGATCTCAGCTCACTGCAAGCTCCGCCTCCCGAGTTTATGCCATTCTCCTGCCTCAGCCTCCCGAGTAGCTGGGACCACAGGCGCCCGCCACCTCGCCCAGCTAGTTTTTTGTATTTTTTAGTAGAGACGGGGTTTCACCGTGTTAGCCAGGATGGTCTTCATCTCCTGACCTCGTGATCTACCCGTCTCGGCCTCCCAAAGTGCTGGGATTATAGGCTTGAGCCACCGCGCCCGGCCACAAATACAAAAAATTTTAGGCTGGGCGTGGTGCCTCATGCCTGTAATCCCAGCACTTTGGGATGCCAATGTGGGTGCATCGCCTGAGGTCAGGAGTTCGAGACCAGCCTGGCCAACATGATGAAACCCTGTCTCTACTCAAAATACAAAAATGAGCTGGATATGGTGGCAGGTGCCTATAATCCTAGCTACTCCAGAGGCTGAGGTAGGAGAATCACTTGAACCCAGGAGGCAGAGGTTGCAGTGAGCTGAGATCGCGCCATTGTAATCCAGCCTGGGTGACAGAGCGAGACTCTGTCTCTAAAAATAGAAATAAAAAACTGTAAAAAAAATTATAATTGGAGTTCTGAAGAAATTACTTTGGTGGGAGCTTGAAGCCTGTGACTGATGTAAGTCTAGCATTCCTCTGCTTCTCTGTTTTACCTCTCTTCCAGAAGTGCTGATAGCCAAACATTATTTTATTGCTGAGCAGAGAATTGGTAGCAAAGCTAATGCAATGTCTCCAGCCAAAACTGCAGTATTCTTTCTCTCTGAACAAATCTGGCATTGCAAAACTTTGGTTGGCACTGAAATGGCAATGAATATTGGCTTGAGACATACTTAGCATTTGACTTATTGAATCCAGCCCTTCCAATATAAATTGGAATAGTCCTTTCGAAATGAGTTTTGGCACTGTGGGTCAAGAACTCTAAAAATAATGTATATTCTTTGGCTCCAAGTTTTACCTAGATCCAGAAGAAATCCTAAATACAGGCAAACTTTATAAATAGTAGTGTTCATCATAGTACTATTTTAATAGTGAAAATTGAAAGCAGCCATAACATCTATATGTAAATTGTTGTAGCCAGTTAGAGTATTGTATAACCATGGTTGTGAAGTGTATGAAGTTTATGAAGAGTTATAAGGAAGTATTTTGTAAAATGTGCAAAATTATAAATATCTACAAGAGAGGAGTCTCACACAGGTAAGAGAAAATAGAGAAGGCTCCTCAGACCTTGACTTGTATGTAGTGATTTGAGAGTTGGGGTGGAAACGCTGGTTTTCTAGCCAGGAGAGAAAACACCAGAAGACTGCTGTAAAGATCAAAGGCAGAGATGAACGGACTTTCCTCAGCATACATACAGTCTAGAGTGGAGAAGAAAAGACCATTAAACAGTTTCCCCATAATAATGTTATTTAATTGTAAAAGAGGTTGAATCAAGCCCTAAACCTTTTCCTTGGAGTGTGGGGAACTAGAAAGAAATATGTAAATGTAAACCAATTGTATTACTAATGATTGGAACCACCACAGGGTAGCCTCTCACCCCACACCATTTCTAATCTTTCTCTAATATTTAAACTTTACCAGCCAGGCACAGTGGCTCACCTCACACCTGTAATCCCAACACTTTGGGAGGCCGAGGCGGACGGATCACCTGAGGTTGGGAGTTGAAGACCAATCTGACCAACATGGAGAAACCCCGTCTCCACTAAAAATACAAAATTAGCCGAGCGTGGTGGCGCATGCCTGTAATCCCAGCTAGTCAGGAGGCTGAGGCAGGAGAATCACTTGAACCCGGGAGGCGGAGGTTGCAGCTGAGATCGCGCCACTGCACTCCAGCCTGGGCAACAAAGAGCGAAACTCCATCTCCAAAAATATAAATAAATAAATAAACTCTACCTAACTTATACTAGGTTTAAAAAAACTGATAGAAAACCCAGGTAACCAACCCTGTCTGAGTTATGAATGCAACTGTTTCCAGACAGTGAATGCCAGGTGAGTTCAGCACACTAGCTTACTTTGGCTTTTTGAAGAGATCACTAGAAAACCATCCTGCTGACTAGCAGTGAGGTCAGGTAGTTCCCACACAACGCATTTAGTGTGATGAAATAGCGTTTTTACCTTCATCTGGCAGTCTGTTTCCACTTTTTCCCATTCTTTTTACTTTTTTAAAGCCAGTCAAATTTAGCATGAGGGGTTTTATATCTCTTGTTCTTTTTAGACAGATTTACTTTACCATACATAAAAATTTCTCACAAAGGTAAATAGTTTACCTCGTTTGTAAATAACACCGTTACTCCATTTGCATAAGCCTTTGAGTACACCTTAATATTTCTCTTCCACCCCCCCCATGTTTAATCTATCATCCGATCCTTTTGGCATTACCTCTAATATAAACCCCAAATATGTCCATTTATTTTCCGTTTCACTGCTGTTATTCTATTCTATGCCATCATTCTCTTTTCCATGGACTTCATCTATATAATCTTCTCGCTGGTATCTTGCTGTCTTTCATGCTTTTCTACAGTTACTTCATATGCAAACAGGAGTGACTTACTTTAAAATGTGCATATGATCATGTCACTGTCACTAAATTTAGAATGAAGGGTCTGGATTAGTGATTCTCATCCCTATCTATACATTCTTTTTTTTTTTGAGACAGTTTTACTCTTGTTGCCCAGGTTGGAGTGCAATGGTACCATCTCAGCTCACTGCAACCTCTGCCTCCCAGGTTCAAGTGATTCTCCTGCCTCAGCCTCCCGAGTAGCTGGGATTACAGGTGCCCACCACCACGCCTGGCTAATTTTTGTATTTTTAGTACAGATAGGGTTTCACCATGTTGACCAGGCTGGTCTCGAACTCCTGACCTCATGATCTGTCCACCTCAATCTCCCAAAGTGCTGGGATTACAGGCGTGATCCACCACACCCAGCCTGTTTCTTTTTTTTTTTTAAGTAGAGAACACGGTCTTGCTATGTTGTTCAGGCTGATCTTGAACTTCTGGGCTCAAGTGATCCTCCCACCTTGGCCTCCCAGAATGCTGGGATTACAGGCATAAGCCACTGCACCCGGCTTGCAGCATTTTTTAAAAAGGTCCCTCATACAGGCACACTATGGTGGCACATGCTTTGGGAGGCCAAGGTGGGAGGATCACTTGAGGCCAGGAGTTTGAGACCAGCCTGATCAACGTAGTGAAATCTTCATCTCTACAAAAAAAAAAGAAAGAAAGAAAAAACAGGGTTCCTCATGTGGTTCTTATACAGGTAAAATGGAAAAATATTGCCTGACATGAGTGATCTTTCCCCTGCCTACTTCTCAGACCTTATCTGTCAACTTGTCAAGCTGGTTCTGCCTCCAATGTTTTCTCCCTTCTTGTTTCCTCCCTCCTTCAAGTTTTGTTTTACTTTTTAAATAAACTTGTTATTAGAAGAGATTTAGATTAACAGGAAATCGTGAAGATAATATAGAAAATTCCTATAAATCTCATGCTGAATGTTTCCCATCAGCACCTTGCATTATTAGTGTGGTACACTTGTCACAATCGATGAACCAATATTGATACACTATTATTATTAATGGTTTTTTTTTTTTGAGACAGAGTCTCGCTCTGTCGCCCAGGCTGGGGAGCAGTGGCGCGATCTCAGCTCACTGCAACCTCTGCCTACCGGGTTCACACCATTCTCCTGCCTCAGCCTCCCAAGTAGCTGGGACTACAGGCGCCCGCCACCATGCCCGGCTAATTTTTTTGTATTTTTGGTAGGAACGGGGTTTCACCATATTAGCCAGGATGGTCTCGATCTCCTGACTTCGAGATCCACCCGCCTCGACCTCCTAAAGTGCTGGGATTACAGGCGTGAGCCACCACGCCTGGCCACTGATACACTATGATTAACAAAAGTCCATTCTTTATTCTGATTCTCTTAGTTTTTACCTGATACTCTTTTTGTGTTCCAGGATCCCATTTAAGGCACTGCATACCATTTAGTAGTCATATCTTAGGTTCCTCTGGGCTGTGACAGTTCCTGAGCTTTTCTTGTTTTTGGTGACCTCGACAGTTTTCAGGAGTACCAGTCAGGTATTTTGTAAAATATTTCTCAGTTGACATTTGCCTGATGTTTCTCTCATAATTGGAGCTGGGATTATGGGTTTTTGGCAGGAAGATTTACGGAGGTAAAGTGCTATTTTCACTACAACAAATCAAAGGTACTCTCAGCATGCTTTATCACTGTCAATGTTTTGGCCTTGATCACCTAGCTGTGGTAGCATTGGTCAGGTTTCTCCACTGTTAATCCCCCCGCCACTGTTTCCATACTGTATTCTTTGGAAGGAAGTCACCATGCCTAGCCCATTCTGGGAAGGAATGAAAAGTTATGTTCTACTTCCTTGAAGGTAAAGGTAAAATACCTACATAAGTTACTTGGAATTCTTCTGCACAGGATATTTTTCTGTTCTCCCCAATTTATTTATTCAGCCATGTATTTATATTATGAATATTTTATTGCTGAAAGTGTTTGAGCTTTAGTCACTGGGATCTTTTTCAGTTGAGTCCTCTATCCTTTTTTTTTCCCCCTTGGTAGAGATGGGATCTTGCTGTGTTGCCCAGGCTGGTATTGAACTCCTGGCCTCAAGCAGTCCTCCCACCTTGGCCTCCCAAAGTGTTAGGATTACAGGCATGAGCCACCACTCCCAGCCTCCTCTATCCTTTTGACCACAAGATTCTCTAGGCACATCTTATATATTTCCAGCCCCAGTCCTACAATCAGCCACTTCTCCAAGGAGCCCTGATTCTTTTCATTAGAGAATGGTATTAGAAACCAAGATCTGGGCATTAGGTGTGCTTGCTACTGGGATATTGTTGCTTGTAGGGCCTTTCAGCTGACTGAGCAAGGGATATGCATGTGTATATACTAAACTAAGTTTTTCTGTATGCAGTCATCTGTATCTATATTAAGCTAAACATGAGTTGATGTTTCCAGTTCTGTCCATTACTACTCTATCCATTTTAGCCTTCTTCCTTTGGTTATCTGTCACCTCCCACTTTTACAGTGAGAAAACTGGCTTTCACCATTCATGATGTTTACTTAATTGTTCAAATCTGGGATACATATGCAGATATAGTGGCTTCAGAATTAATACATACTGCCATGGAGAAAAACCTTATCAAGTAGAGGACTGTGCTTATGTGTAATTCCTGTTGCCTTTAGTCTTACAGACTTCATTTCCAAAGTTTGTTAGTTGGCACCCCATCCCCCTTTGAGGAGGTTGTTTCACGTATTTTCTAGACAATTAGATTCTTTTGTCAAAGTCTGTGTTCCATCCAGAGATCCTCTGATCTCTTAAATGATGTTTTAAATTTACATACATTAAGGTTCACTCTGCTTTAAAGTTCTGTGGGTTTTTTATCTGTCTCAGAGTTTTGCATATGTTGGCCTTCTGCCTGGAATACTCTTCCCAGATATTTCCCCATGACTGGCCCCTTATCTTTCATTCAGATCTCTGCTCAAATATTATCTCCTTGAGGAAGCTTTCCTTGAGCACCCAATCTAAAGGAATCTTCTAGAACAAAATGAAAATTTTGTTAGTGTATTTTCTTCAGTATGTGTGGTTTGTTTTGACCAGTCTCCATTTAGTAGGATGAAAATTTAAAGAGGGCAGAGACTATATCTGTATCCTGGATATATAGTGAATGTATGTTGATATATGAGTGAATAATCCTGTCCTAGGTGTGTCCAGCATCGCTTATTTCTAGGGCATAGTTTTAGTACTGATCAGTAGTGATTGAAAGCAGGCTTGTTCAGTTGGGTTTCCAGCTCACCTTGCTTTACTACTTAAAAAGTGTTTTGGTTGCAAATTAGGTTAAGTGTTTCAGTATATTAAAGATGGCAGTCACTCTGTTCTCTCCTGCAATGTTTATAACCATTTATTTAAGGTTATTATTATTATTATTATTGAGACGAGGTCTTTCTGTCGCCCAGGTTGGAGTGCAGTGGCGCAGTTTACTACAGTCTTGACCTCCTCAGGCTCAGGTAATCCTGAGTAGGTAATCCTTCTTGAGTGGCTGGGACTACAGGAGCACCACCACACCTGGCTAATTTTTTTGTATTTTTTTTATGGAGATGGAGTTTCTCTATATTGTCCAGGCTGGTCTTAACTCCTGGGCTGAAGTGATTCACCCACCTTGGCTTCCCACAGTGCTAGGATTGCAGGTGTGAGCCACTGCGCCAGCCTAAAAGTTATTTTAGTGAGGGATTTATAATTTCTACTCCTACTTAGAATTACATATCAATACCAGCCAGGCGTGGTGGCTCACGCCTATAATCCCAGCATTTTGGGAGGCTGAGACAGGTGGATCACCTGAGGTCAGGAGTTTGAGACCAGCCTGGCCAACATAGTGAAACCCCATCTCTACTAAAAATACAAAAACTCGCCAGGCGTGGTGGCAGGCACCTGTAATCCCAGCTCCTTGGGGAGCCGAGGCAGGAGAATCGCTTGAACCCGGGAGGTGGAGGTTGCAGTGAGCTGAGACCGTGCCATTGCACTTCAGCCTGGGGGACAAGAGTGAGACTTCGTCCAAAAAAAAAAGAATTACTGTTAATACCACGGATTTCCCAGCTCGGCTGTACATTCGAATCAGCTGAGGAGCTTTAAGAACAAACACTGCTTCCTGAGCTCTTTCCTGCCTTACTGATTTTCAGGAAAATTCTACAAATTTGTAATGTTTTTAACAACCAGCTTGGCATCTAGTCAGAACATTTGACGTTAAAAAACCCCAACAGCCAGGTATGGTGGCTCACGCCTATAATCCCAACACATTGGGAGGCCAAGGCGGGAGGATCGCTTGAGCCCAGGAGTTCAAGGCCAGCCTGGACAACATGGTGAAATCCTGTCTCTACCCAAGAAAAATAGAAAAATTAGCCAAGCGTGGTGGCACACACCTGTGGTTCCAGCTACTCAGGAGGCTGAGATGGGAGGATCATTTGAGCCCGAGAGACAGCGGTTGCAAGTGAGCCAAGATCATGCCACTGCACTCTAGCCTGGGCAACAAGAGCCAGACAGAGTTGGTCTGACAAAAAAAAAAAAAAAAAAATCCCAAAACAAAATTTAGAAATACAATGTATTAATGTAAAATGAGATTTTCTGATAATGTCTAGAGGATTTCAGCTTATAGCCATGATGACTGAAGCTTATACAGAAAGATCCTTTTAAATAATCATAAGATAGGAAACAATAGGCACATAAGAGAGATAAAACAATTTTGGTATTTAGAGGAGGGAGCAGTCATTTGCACACTGGGAAGACGTTAAGATGAGTCCAATTCCAGGTCTTTTTTTTTTTTTTTTTGAGATGGAGTCTTGCTCTGTTACCTAGGCTGGAGTGCAGTGGCATGATCTCGGCTCACTACAGCCTCTGCATCCTGGGTTCAAGCAGTTCCCTTGCCGCAGCCTCCTGAGTATCTGGGACTACAGGCACGCAGCACCACTGTGCCCAGCAAATTTTTTTTTTTTTTTTTTTTTAAGTAGAGATGGGGTTTTACCACGTTGGCCAGGCTGGTCTTGAACTCCTGACCTCAAGTGATCCGCCCATCTCAGCCTCCCAAAGTGCTGAGATTACAGGCGTGAGCCACCACCCCTGGCCTAGAGTCCAATTCTTAAAGAGAATCCACAGCGAGGAGGAGGAGCCCTGGACATCCCAATCCTTTAGTGGGTTGTAATGTAGGGCATTGAAAGTTAAGGGGGTCCTATTAGAAGCCAGAAGGGAATAGCTAAATGAGAAGAGTCCTATAATGGTCAGGACCTAAAATCCAGACTCAGAACTGTCAAAGCCAGCAGTTCTTAAAGGAACTTTTCGATTTCAGTATTTTAAACATTAAAATTTTTTATTGCAAGTTTTTGTACTACATGTATAATTATAAAAAATGAAAACTTGTATACCTAAAAATCTAAACTTCGGTTTTTGAATTTTGTTTCATTTTTTTAAGCTCTGGAAAAGAAATGCATTCCACATTAAACCCTTCACATTGCACATAAAGGAAACTAAATTCAGCGTTAAAATGTGCCTGTCCATGGCATAGGGTACAGAATTAGGCAAGAACTTCAGTTTTCAGACTCATCAGTCGGTGCTACTACATTCTTGTCAGGTTGAGATCAGTCTCTTTGCCCTGAAGCTTACTGGGTGTTTAGAGGAGTTTCTTGAGGATGGAGACTATATCTTACTCATTTTCTATCCCTCCAACATAGTAAGTAAGTGCTGTATAGAATAGGCATGTAGCACATATTTGTCAAATGAAAGGATGGATGGATAGATGGATGGTTTTGGCTTTTATATTAGACTTTGAAGGACTGTTAGAGTTTAGCTCTGTGGAAATTCTGGGCATGAGATGTGTACATACGTGAACTGTTAGATTTGCTGAATATTGGATATCTGAAGGGAAATAGTGAGAAAATACTGTAACTGCAGTGGCTTACGCCTATAATCCCAGCACTTTGGGAGGCCAAGGCAGGAGGATTGCTTGAGCCCTGGAGTTGGAGAGCAGCCTGAGGAACATAGGGAGACCCTGTCTTTACAAAAAACATCCAAAATTTAGCTGGGTGTGATGGTGTACACCTGCAGTGCCAGCTACTCAGGAGGCTGAGGTGGGAGGATTGCTTCAGCCTGGGAAATTGAGACTGCAGTGAGCAGTCATTGCGCTATTGCACTCCAAACTGGGTGACAGCAGGACCCTGTCTCAAAAAAACTGTGGGGGGGGGTGGGCTATGTTAGGTTTTACACAGTTCATATAAACTAGGTTAATACCAGTATATAAAACGAAATAAGTTAATGAAAGGCATGGCGTTTTACAGGAAAGGCTCATTACATCATTATTTAGAGGTTGAGTATTCCTTGTCCAAAGTACTTGGAACCACAAGTGTTTCAGATTTGGATTGTGTTGAGATTTTGGAATATTTATGTTATACTGGTTGAGCATCTCAAATCTGAAATGTTCCACTATGCATTTCCTTTGAGACATGTCAGCACTCAAAATGTTTCAAAAAAGGTTGGAGCATTTTAGATTTCAGATTTGGGATGCTCAACCTGTACTATCAACAGAGTAGTTGTTTAGCATTAAATAATATTTTGCTTAGCCCACAGGTTGAACAATCTTTAATTTTTCAAACTTGAATTTGAGAGGAGAATATTGATCTTAGTCAGTACTTCTAGTTGAAAACCTTGAAATTTTAAAAGGAATTATCATTTTTTTATTTCTTTATGTGTCTAGAACAGTTAGCTGACTGTATAAATTCTGAATCAGTGAAGTTTTACCATACTTTCACACCCACTTGTAACATTTTTTAGTGTCTCTTCCTAGCAGCATTTGGTGTAAAAATACTCATATGTATACTGTTGGTTTTTCTCTAAGTAACTTTTTGTTTTTATCCTTCTTTTCAGGATCTGACTGGCATAGAATCTATGGATCAGTGTCGCCATACCTTGGAACAGCATAACTGGAACATAGAGGTATAATAGGATGCATTCTCAGCTTATTTCTTTTTCTCTGGTCTGATTAAGAATCAAAACCATATGTTTTTCCATAGCAGGAATCTTTTCAGTAGATTTTTTTCAGAATTACGACTCTAAAAATAAAAGTGTGGGCAGGTAAAGAATGTGAGAAAGTTTATAAAATCATAGAAAAATTTGTGACTAAATCCCTCAGTATAGTGCCCCACCCCTTACTGTTTGTTAGTATCTTGTTGGGAAAACAACTGGTTTTTGTATATTTAGTTTTTAACCAGATGTCTTGATGTGAACCTTCTTCTTACATATTTTATAGTTTATTCTTTGAGATTGTCTGAGTAGTCATGTTCTATGCAACTCTTCTCCTTGACCATGAATTAGCTAGAATTAAAACACTGTCAGTTGCTAATGATAATAGTGTTTTGTCCTCACTATAATGCCTTTGAAATGTGTTTTTTTTTTTTTTTTTTTTGAGACGGAGTCTTGCTCTGTCTCCCAGGCTAGAGTGCAGTGGCATGCTCTCTGCTCACTGCAACCTCTGTCTCCTAAGTTCAAGCGATTCTCCTACCTCAGCCTCCTGAGTAGCTGGGATTACAGACGCACACCACTGTGCCCGGCTGATTTGTATTTTTAGTAGAGATGGGGTTTCACCATGTTGGCCATGCTGGTCTTGAACTGCTGACCTCAGATGATCTGCCCTGCTCAGCCTTCCAAAGTGCTGGGATTACCCGCGTGCGCCACCATGCCCAACCATGCCTCTGATTTTTTTATTAGCAAGTGTGATGTTGTTACTTTGAGATAGAGCCCCAAGAATGTAAGCTCCCTAAGAACAAAGATTTTTTTGTTTTAACTACTGTATTCCTAGCATATAACATGGAAATAAATATCTGTTGATGTTTCCCTTCCATTCTTAGTATATTAATAGTTTATACTGAGTGGATGTTGAATTTTGTCAAACACCCTTTTGATCTCAAATTACTGTTTTAATTATTATCTGCTATTTAAATAGGATGCTGTATTCCTAAAAATGTATTCCTAATATGATTTTGTTATTCAACACATTTTTGAGCAATTAAACTCAGGCTCTGACATTATATTAGTGAACAAAAATAAGTCCTTATTCTTTTTTAATTTTTTTAAGACGGGGTCTTGCTCTATCATCTGGGCTGGAATGCATTGGCACAAGCATACCTCACTACAGCCTTTGACTTCTGGGCTCAAGCGATTTTCCTGCCCCAGCCTCCCAAATAGCTGGGACTACAAACATGTAACACGATGCCCAGTTAATTTTTAATTTTTTTGTGGAGATTGGGTCTTGCTGTGTTGCCCAAGCTGGTCTTGAATTCCTGGGCTCAAGCAATCCTCCTGCCTCAGCTTCCCAAAGTACTGGGATTACAGTTGTGAGCCACCACATCCAGCCAAGTCCCTACTGTTATGGAACTTAATTCTAGAGAATTTCAGTTTGTAATAAATGATGGGAGGGGAACATCACACACAGGGCCTCTTGGGGGGTGGGGGACTGGAGGTCTTGGGGAGGGAGAGCATTAGGAGAAATACCTAATGTAGATGACGGGTTGATGGGTGCAGCAAACCACCATGGCATGTGTATACCTGTGTAACAAACCTGCACATTCTGCGCATGTATCCCAGAACTTAAAGTATAATTTAAAAAAAAAAATGAATGCAAATGAGATGAGCATAGGAAATGGAACAGAGGATCTGGAGAGTTTTGCTTTTTGTTTTTTTATCTTTATTTCTTTTTATTTTTTTTGAGATGGAGTTTTGTTCTTGTTGCCCAGGCTGGAGTGCAATGGTGTGATCTTGGCTCATTGCAACCTCCGCCTCCTGGGTTCAAGCGACTCTCCTGCCTCAGTCTCCCCGAGTAGCTGGGATTACAGGCATGTGCCACCACACCCGGCTAATTTTTTTGTATTTTCAGTAGAGATGAGATTTCACCATGCTGGCCAGGCTAGTCTTGATCTCCTGACCTTGCGATCCACCCACCTTGGCCTCCCAAAGTGCTGGGATTACAGGCATGAGCCACCGCACCTGGCCTTGTTTTTTTATTTTTAAGAGACAGGGTTGGGCTGCGCGTGGTGGTTCACACCTATAATCCCAACACTTTGGGAGGCTGAGGCGGGCAGATCATGAGGTCAGGAGATCGAGACTACCCTGGCTAACACAGTGAAACCCCATCTCTACTAAAAATACAAAAAATTAGCCGGGCATGGTGGTGGGTGCCTGTAGTCCCAGCTACTCAGGAGGCTGAGGCAGGAGAATGGCGTGAATCCAGGAGGCAGAGCTTGCGGTGAGCCGAGATTGCACCACTGCACTCCAGCCTGGGCGACAAGGCGAGACTCCATCTCAAAAGGAAAAAAAAAAGAGAGAGAGAGACAAGGTCTTATTCTGTCACCCAAGCTGGAGTACAGGTTTGATCATAGCTCACTGCAGTTGAACTCCTGGGCTCAAGCATTCCTCTGACCTCAGCTTCAAGTAAATGGAACTACAGGTCCACACTACCACACCGGGCCCTAGTGTTCAAGTTTTTGTGTGAATATGTGTTTTCATTTCTCTTGGGTCTATACCTAGGAATGGACTTCTCTAAGTCATATGGTAACACTATGTTTAACCTTTTGAAGAGCTCCAAGACTGTTTTCAAAGTGATTATACCATTTTAAATTCCCAACAGCATTGTATGAAGGTCTCAATTTCTCCACACCCTCACCAACACTTGTTAATATTTGTCTTTTAGATCATACTCACCCTAGTGAGTGTGAAGTACTATCTCTACGTGGTTTTGATTTGCATTTCCTTAGTGGTTAAAATTATGTTGAATATTTTTTCATATTCTTGTTGAACATTTGTATATCTTCTTTGCAAAAATGTCTATTCAAGTCCTTTGCCAGTTTTTAAATTTGATTATCTTTTTCATGTTGAGCTGTGAAAGTTTTTGTTTTTGTTTTGAGATGAAGTTTCACTCTGTGGCACAGGCTAGAGGGCAGTGGCATGATCACGGCTCACTGCAGCCTCCACCTCCCAGGTTCAAACAGTTTTCCTGCCTCAGCCTCCTGAGTGGCTGGGACTACAAGTGCCCCATGCCCGGCTAATTTTTGTATTTTTACTAGAGGCGAGGTTTCTCCATGTTGGCCAGGCTGATCTTCAACTCCTGGCCTCAAGTAATCCACCCGCCTCCGCCTCCCAAATTGCTGGAATTACAGGTGTAAGCCAGCATGTCTGGTCAGTTTGTGTTTTTTGAGACAGGATTTCTCTCTGTTGCCCAGGCTGGAGTACAGTGGTACTGTTATGGCTAACTGCAGCCTTGACCTCCTGGACTCAAGTGATCCTTTCACTTCAGCCTCCTGAGTAGCTAGGACTACAAGCACACACCACCACGCCCAACTAATATTTTATTTTTTTATTTTTTATACAGATGGGGTCTCGCTGTATTGACCAGGCTTGTCTTAAACTCCTGGGCTCCAGTGATTCTCCCACCCTGTCTTCCCAAAGTGCTGTGATTACAGACATGAGCCACCATGCCTGGCGCTTATCTGATATTTGATTTGCAAATGTTTTCTGCCATTCTGTGAGTTATCTTTTTACTCTCTTGATAGTGGTTTGTGGTTTTTGTATTTTGGTTTTTTTGAGAGATGGAGTCTTGGTTTGTTGCCCAGGCTAGAGTGCAGTGGCATGACCATAGCTCACTGTAACCTTGAACTCCTGGGCTCAAGAAGCCCTCCTACCTTACCCTCCCTGATAGCTGGGACTACAAGTGCATGCCATCTTGCCCCATTCATGATAGTGTAATTTGATGCAGAAAAGTTTTTCTTTTTGATGAAGTCCAGTTTATCTACTTTTTTCTTTTGTCGCTTGTGCTTTTGTTGTCATATCTAAGATACTTTTGCTTAATCTGAGGTTGCAAAGATTTATACCCTTGTTTTAAGAGTTTTATAATTTCAGCTCTTATATTTAGGTTTTTGATGTATTTGTAGTTAATTTTTATGTATAATGTGATCTAGGGGTTAATCCACTTTCTTTTGCATGTGGATATCCAATTATCTCAGCATCATTTGTTGACAGATTATTCTTTCCTCAATGAATTGTAAAACTAGGGGCCTACTTGATATTAGCCAGATTTCAAGTTTGAAGCCAGTAATTGAGTTTAGAGGGCACACTGCCCTCCGAAAGACCACTTTCACTTCTGAAACCACCTGCAGTTTCAGATGGTCACAAAACCATCTTCAGATTTGCTAATTCACTAGAACTCACTGAAAGCTGTTACAGTCATAGTTATAGTTTATTATAGAGAACATATACATTAAAAGCAGCTAAAGGAAGAGACAAATAGGGCAGAATTGGCCGGGCGTCGTGGCTCATGCCTGTAATCCCAGCACTTTGGGAGGCCGAGGTGGATGGATCACGAGGTCGGGAGTTTAAGACCATCCTGGTCAGCATGGTGAAACCCCATCTCTACTAAAAATACAAAAAGTAGCTGGGCGTGGCAGTACCTGCCTGTAATCCCAGTTACTTGGGAGGATCAGGTGGGAGAATTGCTTGAACCTGGGAGGCGGAAGTTGCAGTGAGCCGAGATTGCACCACTGCACTCCAGCCTGGTGACAGAGCTAGACTCCGTCTCAAAAAAAAAGAGAAAAAGGGGGCAGAGTCGAAAAGGATTTTGGACATGAAGCTTGCATACTACGCTCCTGCGGAGTCAGGACACATTACCTTCTTGGCATAGATGTATGACAATATGCATGAAGTATAGTAGCCCCCTCCTACCCACAGTTTCACATTCTGTGGTTTCAGTTACTCGTAGACAACTGTGGTTTGAACATTTTAGGTGTAAGATTCCAGAAATAAACAATTCATAAGTTTTAAAATGCGTGCTGTTCTGAGAAGTATGATGAAATCTCACTCTGTCCCACTCTACCTTACCCAGAACGTTAATTATCCCTTTGTTCAGTGTCTCCACGCTGTATACAGACCCACGTGTTAGTCAGTTAGTAGCTGTTATCAGATCAACTGTTGTGCCATTACAGTGGTTTTGTTCAGGTCCCCCTATTTTACTTAATATTGGCCCCAAAGCACAAGAGTAGTGATATTGGCAACTCAGATATGCCAGCGAGAAGCCAGGAAATGTGTCCTTTAAGTGAAGAGGTTAAAGTTTCTGGCCAGGCGTGGTGGCTCGTGCCTGTAATCCCAGCACTTTGGGAAGCCGAGGCGGGTAGATCATGAGGTAAGGAGTTCAAGACCAGCCTGGCCAAGATCGTGAAACCCCATCTCTACTAAAAATACAAAAATTAGCCAGGCACGGTGGCAGGAGCCTGTAATCCCAGCTACTCGGGAGGCTGAGAGGCAGCAGAATCGCTTGAACCCAGGGGGCGGAGGTTGCAATGAGCTGAGATTGTGTCACTGCACTCCAGCCAGGGCAACAGAGTAAGACTCCGTCTCAAGAAAAAAAAAAAAAAGGGTTAAAGTTCCTGACTTAATAAGGAAATAAAAAAAATTGTATGCTGAGGTTGCTAAGGTCTAGCTTGTGTTTGTGAAATTGTGAAGAAAGAAAAAGAAATTCATGCTAGTTTTGTTGTCACACTTCTGCAAAAATTGCAGCCACAGTGCATAAGTGCTTAGTTAAGATGGAAAAGGCATTTTCTGAGTGGAAGACATGAAGAGAAACAGCTTCCGATTGACAGCATTCAAGTTTGGTACTATACATGGTTTCAGGAATCTACTAGAGGTCTTGGAATATATCCCTGTGGATAAGGAGGGACTACTGTATTGCCAACCAGGGAAGCTTCAGTGCTTCCAGAGTATTTATTAGGGCATCATTACATAGGCATGATTGATTTGCTTGGCTGCCCACATGGTTGAACTCAATCTTCAAGTCAGCTGATACCAATTATTGTCCAGAGTTCCCCACCCTAAACCACATGATTGATCTTTCTGGCATGGCCAGCTTTCACCCTAAGACTACTGGGTGTTGCAGCTGCAACCTAAAATCTGGTAACAAAGACATGCTTATCAGGTCTGACATAGATTACCTCCCAAAAGGCAAATGCCAGACATCTCTTTGGGTAAGGCCAACTTTTTTTTACTACATTGAGATAAATATCTATTTTAAGGACAGAGTTCAGGAGGGAATGAGTGTTTTAAACTGCATATCAGTAGTCTGACAGGAGTTGTATTAGGATCTTTATGTACGGCCAACTCATTAAATTTTTAGATTAACTCTGAAAAATATTGTTCCTTTATTTTGCACATAAGGAAACTGAGGCTCATATGTTTTTTTCTTCTTTATTTTTTATTTTTAGAGACAGGGTCTCGCTTCATTGCCCCGGCTGGTCTCGAATTTGTGGTCTCTGGGCTCAAGCAATCCTCTCACCTCAACCTCCCAAAGTGTTAGGATTACAGGTTTGAGCCACTGCACCTGACCTGAGGCTCATACATTGAGCAACTTTTCTGAGAGATGGAGCTAGGATCAGACCGAAGTTTCTCTGCTGCAAACCCCTTCATCAGATGCCACTCATCAGGACTGCTTCACTGCATAACTCCAGGGGTACCGCCCACATTGTATTCTCTGAGGATGGCTTTTCTTGGGATTGTACAGTGAAGCACTTTATATCCCAGCAACCCTAAATAATACATACCATCCGAAAAAAGGCAGTGTGCTTGCTGCATAAATGTAGCTTCCAGACAAGTTTCCTCATCTCCTCTACTGTGTATGCATTCTGGAGCCATCACTCCACATTGCCTCCCAGTATAGCCGGTTAAAAGGTCCGTGAAGGTACACTCCTCAAGTGACCTTTTGGTGTATTACTGGCCATCCTATTTTGGAATACCATGCAATAGTTGCCTCACCTCTTTTTCTGGGTTGATTTGAGCATCACTGAAACTCTTGCTACTCTGTTTTCCTTCTCAGGCTGCTGTACAGGACAGATTGAATGAACAAGAGGGTGTACCTAGTGTTTTCAACCCGCCTCCATCACGACCCCTGCAGGTTAATACAGCTGACCACAGGATCTACAGCTATGTTGTCTCCAGACCTCAACCAAGGGCAAGTTATTTCATAGCTGGAATTTCCCCCATTTTCATTTTTAAGTATATTCACTTGGTTATATTGATCTCCCTGTGACAGGAGCAAAATAAATATTTAGAATGTAAACCTGTTAGTTAGACTTGGCCCCTTGGGTATATTATTTTGCCTTGATTCCTCAAGGAATTGTTATAGAAACTGCTAATTTTGGCCGGGCGCGGTGGCTCAAGCCTGTAATCCCAACACTTTGGGAGGCCGAGACGGGCGGATCACGAGGTCAGGAGATCAAGACCATCCTGGCTAATACGGTGAAACCCCGTCTCTACTAAAAAATACAAAAAAACTAGCCGGGCGACGAGGCGGGCGCCTGTAGTCCCAGCTACTCGGGAGGCTGAGACAGGAGAATGGCGTGAACCCGGGAGGCGGAGCTTGCAGTGAGCTGAGAGCCGGCCACTGCACTCCAGCCTGGGCGGCAGAGCAAGACTCCGTCTCAAAAAAAAAAAAAAAGAAACTGCTAATTTTTTGTTTTCTATTCTTTGCCAGTTATTTGGAGAGTGTTTTCTATCTCTTAAGTTACAATTTGTTTACTCAAGTTCTTTGCTGCTTCAGTTTACTTAATCTTAAACTACTTTTGAGGAAGTATATGAAATCTTTGTAGGAGCTCTGGCCACGTCTTTGAAATTAGCCTTGAAGGGCTAGTAGCAAGGAGGTGGTTCACTTAAATTTGACAGATATTTAAGAGCACTCCAATAGCCTGGTATTTTGCTACTGGGGATCCAGACATGAATAAAGAGCCAGTCTTCCCATTTCAAATTCAGTTTCTCACAGTCTAGTGAAGGAAGTCAGACGTGTACCTGATAATGAACTCTAAAGAACTTCTTGGACTTTCTTTTTCTTATCCTTGTTATACTCACCTCTTATACTTTTATACTTGCATTTAGAATTCTAAGAAAACATTCCCTTTAACATTGCAACAGTTAGAATTTTCTCCGTCATCAAGCCTTTTTGTGGAGTACTTGATTTTTGTTTTGTTTTGTTCTGTTTGAGACAGTGTCTCACTCTGTTGCCCAGCCTGGAGTGCAGTGGCACAATCTTGGCTCACTGCAGGCTAGACCTCCTGGGCTCAAGCAGTCCTCCACCTCAGCCTCCTAAGTAACTGGGACTATAGGTGTGCGCCCCCATCCTGGTTAATTTTTGTATTTTTTGTAGAGATGGGGTCTTGCTATGTTGCCTAGGCTGGTATTGAACTCCTGAGCTCAAGTTATCTGCCCACCTCAGCCTCCCAAAGTGCTGGAATTACAGGCTTGAGCCACTGCGCTTGGCCTACTTGATGTTTTAAAACATGTTTCTAAGTAGTGCTTTGTGGTTTTCTGAAGTACAGTAGCAGATTCCCATGTCAGCCATGGGGCTGCAGAGCTTCCTGTCCGCAGACACAGAAAGTGTCTCAGGTTAACACAATGTGACATCTGTGAAATGCTTTATAAACTATAGAGCTCTGGATGTATACTAGTTTTAATAATTAATAACAGCAATAATAATTAGCATTATTACTAAGATAAGCAGCTATATGGGGATTTGTCATTGTAGTTAATATAATTATTTAACATTTATATACCAATGTCCAAGGTTAGTAATAGTGATTATCTTTCTTCCTATTTCTATATACATTATTTTAGGTTTTTCTGTTTGTTTTGTTTTGGGGTAGAATCTCCCTCTGTTGCCCAGGCTGGAGTGCAGTAGCGTAATCTCAGCTCACTGCAACCTCTGCCTCCCAGGTTCAAGTGATTCTCCTGCCTCAGCCTCCCGAGTAGCTGGGATTACAGGCGCCCACCACCATGCCTGGCTAATTTTTGTATTTTTAGTAGAGATGGGGTTTCACCATGTTGGCCAGGCTGGTCTCAAACTCCTGACTTCGAATGATATGCCTGCCTTGGCCTCCCAAAGTGCTGGGATTACAGGTGTGAGCCACTATACCCAGCTAATTTTTGTTTTTTTTTTTTTTTGAGACGGAGTCTTGCTCTGTCGCCCGGGCTGGAGTGCAGTGGCCGGATCTCAGCTCACTGCAAGCTCCGCCTCCCGAGCTTCTCCGCCATTCTCCTGCCTCAGCCTCCCGAGTAGCTGGGACTACAGGCGCCCGCCACCTCGCCCGGCTAGTTTTTTGTATTTTTTAGTAGAGACGGGGTTTCACCGTGTTCGCCAGGATGGTCTCGATCTCCTGACCTCGTGATTCGCCCGTCTCGGCCTCCCACAGTGCTGGGATTACAGGCAGGAGACACAGCTCTGGACCTTAAAGCAGATTTAATACAAAAATTATGCGAAAAACAAAATGATAGGAAGATGAAATAAGACCAAAGATGGTGGCACTTAGGAAGGATGAGGTGGCCAAGAAGAAGGAACTGTATTTTAGAGGAACAAATCACATGGAGGGACAAAAAAGAGTCAGAAAATCTGACCTAGCCATTTGATAAAATATTAGGGATTGAGAGAATTGTGTCTAACTTTGTTTTTGGACTTTCAGGGGCTGCTTGGATGGGGTTATTACCTGATAATGCTTCCATTCCGGTTTACCTATTACACGATACTTGATATATTTAGGTATGTACCTTTGGATTTATGTGTTAGTAGAATAGTAACACTTCGGAGCTGAAATTTAGGCCAAAATAAGTTTTATGCTCTATCAATGTTGACTTGCCAATTTGTCATGAGATTGAATACTCTTCCCGAACTGTCTTTTAATACAGTATAAAAGTATTTTAAATTGTTGAAGCATTGGCAGGCATTGTGAAATGGAATTGTTTTTACATCAGTCTTACCTATTGTTTGCAAAAACCAGCCTGGCTATATTATCTCCCCCTCCTCCCCCAACCATATTTGTCACCTCTACACTTCCTAGTTGATGTCCACACCCTTTCCTTTCTAACCACTATCATCTCCTAGCTTCACACTCCTTAGAACTTTTTTCCTAAACTACTTCTCCACCTGACTACTCACAATCCCAACAAATTCTCTTGCTCTGAGATTACCCAGTTTGCCCTTGATTCCTCCCACAATAATTGGACCTCCCTAGACACTCCCGTTATACCTTTTCTTTCTTTCTTTTTTTTTTCTTTTTTTGAAACAGAGTCTTGCTCTGTCGCCATCGCCCAGGCTGGAGTGCAGCACCACCATCTCGACTTACTGCAACCTTCACCTCCTGGGTTCAGGCGATTCTCATATGTCAGCCTCCCAAGTAGCTGGGATTACAGGCATGCGCCACCATGCCCGGCTAATTTTTGTATTTTTAGTAGAGACAGTAGAGATGGAGTCTCATTTTGTTGGCCAGGCTGATCTTGAGCTCCTGGCCTCAAGTGAGCCACCACGCCTGGTACCTTCTGTACCTTTTCACTTTGCTCCAGCAACCCCTAGGTTGCAAACACTGGACCCTTTTATATATATACCCACTTGCTTCATTCCTTCACCTTTCTTCTAGCTTCCTTCATGTACCATTAAAAGAGCTCATCATTGGAAGCTACAGAGGGTCCAGGGCCAGAAAATGAGTGGGGCACAACTTCCTAGCACGTCAGGCTTGGGTTGTCTGGCCCAGAGCCAGATATGGGGAACTAAAATGTTCATGGGCATCCAGGCGAGCAGATGGAGCTGGGATATGTAGTCTGGGCCTTGTGTATACAGGGAACCTGTACCTCCCTTCAAATATGGGACAGCCTTTACCCTGCTATAGGGCGCAGAGTCTGAAGATGTGGGTCCAGCAGCTGCATAAGTACAAGGGTCAGATAGTATCTTTTATATTGGCCCCTTGGTGTTTTGTGAGGCTGTCGGCTTAATGACTTTCTTGCTTTAGCAACATTTTTCATGGTCACCAATTAATTGCTTAGTACTCTTTCCATCCCCATTTTATATAAGAATGAACAGGTAAAAACCTTTAAAATCATGATGAAAACTAAGTTGACATCTCTGTTTTTTTCTAAAAAATAAAAAAAGCTGATTGTCCTAAATTGTGTAGATCGTAGGGATATTGTATAATGAGGAAAAAAAAATAAAGCCATTAAGAGATAATTCTAAAATGCTTAATTTCAAAGAAAGTAGTTAAAACATCAGTCTACTAAAGAATTTCTAACCATTCCCCCACGTATACAGCTTACTACATTTTGTACTTTTAATTCGCTGTGGAATGTTTGTGTCGATGAATTTGGTTTGATTACTCGGGAGACATTCCAAGTAGAATTGTATACATGGGGAATTTGTTGGGATAATGAATTGGTTCACTTTTTGTTAAGGAAAGTACCATAGTTTAGTCACCTTGTCTGTGCTGAAAATTTTCCAAGTAAATGAATATTGTTTGCTTTCCCAGGGAAAATATGCATGGCATGTATTACTAATTTTAATGCAGCTGTATCATCCAACCAGCTTTTTTAATGTTACACATTAGCCTCTGTCCCATTGCCTTCTCTGGAAACCCGAAGGATAAATAAATGGTACTATGCAAATAGGGTAGGCCCTTTAGAAACAGATGTGTGATACCATTAGGTATTCTTCACTTTACAAGAGCTGCCAGTACTTCACATCTGCCAGGGTACTGTGGAGCAGTTTTATAACTTCCTCCGTGGATACCATCAACCATAAATCATCAAACAAAATGTACTTGCCCCTTTGAAGAGCAAGTAAATTATAACTGCAACTTTAGATTTGAAGTTCCTATCCATAATTTGAATAGTTTGGGGTTGTGAACTCAATATTCAAAATCCCAGGAAAACAAAGGAGAAGGAGGAGCAAGTAGGACAACCAGACAGTGACCTCTATTTTAAAGCACTGTCCAGTAGAACTCTCTATGATAATAGAAGTGTTCTGTATCTCCGCTGTTCAATATGAAAGCCATTAAACATGTGGCTATTGAGCACTTGAAATGTGGCTAGCATTACTAAGGAACTGAATTTTAATTGTACGTAATAGATTTAAATTCAGAATAGCCACATTCGACTAGTGGCTACAGTATTTAGATGGTGCCATTCTAGAGAGTCTGGGTGCATAGCCTGACACGTGATCTTTTTGGATACTGTGTCTTCCCTTCCAAATCCTTCTAGCCCTAAATTGTTCCACAAAAAATACTCAGGATTTATGTCGGCGAGTGTTGGAATTTATAATCCCAGTAGTTTGCATTCTTCCTGAACAAGCAATAGAATAACACTTGCTGCTTTATGGCTTTTGAACCAGACTCTACTCTCGGATTTGATGGTCCACTCACAGACCATTCACCTCCCTTTGTTGCCATGCCTCTGGCTCTGTTACAGGAATCTGTACAAATTGGCCCACTCCATATGCACTATAGTAAGCTGGATTCATGTGATATTTATTCCTTCTTCCCCAGGTTTGCTCTTCGTTTTATACGGCCTGACCCTCGCAGCCGGGTCACTGACCCCGTTGGGGACATTGTTTCATTTATGCACTCTTTTGAAGAGAAATATGGGAGGGCACACCCTGTCTTCTACCAGGGAACGTACAGCCAGGTCAGTGCCGCAAACCATGTAGATGCCAACTTACTGAGATGATTCTACCCTCAAAGGAAAGCATAGTCCAGCACTGATCATGTCCTTCTTTTACTTGAAAACCTTAATTAGCTCTTCAGTGCTTACAGGGGGTAATAAAAAAAGACCAGACCCTTTAGCTGGCTCCTCTTTGATCTAATGCTGCCCTTCTTTTGAGGTCTTTTCTGCATAACTTTACCATACCCTCAGTTCCAGCTGACTCATTCCCTGAACATAGTCCGTACTTGCCTACCTCTGTGCCTTTGCTTTTGCTGGTCCCTCCATATGGAATGCCTTCCTCACATTTTTGCTAATTGGAATCTTACCAGTCCTTCAACTAGCTCATGTCGCTCCCCACTTATAACTATCCGTGATTGTTGTGCCCTATCCTCCCCTATCTCACAATCTAGAATACTAATCTTTCCCTTTGTTCTTCCATAGCTTTTAAAACTTGATAGCAATTTTATATTCTTTCCTATATTATTTGTGTTCATGTCTAATCTCTGCTACCAGACTGTAAGCCCCTTGAAGGCAAAGCCTAAGTCTTCTTTATCTCTCACAGAATTGAATAAGGACATAGACCATAGACTCAGGGTAGCACATCTCATTCAGCCTCAGCTGTGTAGACCTTTGACTCAAGACCTCACCATTCAGGGGAGGAAAAATTAGAGTTCTGTGGGTGTTAGGTATGTCTCTAGTTTGCCAGAGAAATACATAGAATTAACACTATGGGAATAGGGGAAAACTATGGGAATGCCGTGGGAATAGGCACAAGGGGGTTCTATTATGCAGCCTCCAGAATTCCTGAATCTATCTGGAGAAAGAGAAAAATGCTCACCCTTGCTTCCTGCTTTGATTTTCCCATATCTGCTTTTTATCATAGTCAGTCTCCTCGGTGGCTGTTCCCACCCCACTCGACAAACACTGGGCAGTACCTACTGTATGCCAGGCAGTGTCCTCAGTGCTAAAGATACAGAGATGAGTGAGATGAGCACCTCCCGTGTACCCTCTCTGCTATGATCCTGAGGGTAGACCACCCTTGGCCATGTCAGCAGTTGTACAGTATAATGTACTCAGGAGCACGCACATGCAGAAGCACGCACAGGAATCTTGGATGCTAGCCTTGTCTTTGAAAGTCTTTTACACCCTATGCTCTTTAGAACGCCTTTGGATCGTACAGTCCATCATTCCTACTCCATATGGCCTAGGATCAGGGTTGTCTTCGCAGTTATTTTTTACTTACAAGGATGTTGTAGCTGTGAAGTAGGAAAATTCTCACCTCCCTTTCATATGGTCAGATTCTCCTGTTTTTAATCTTCCTTAGACTGTGGGTGCAGCTGACTTTTCTGTGATTTGTTGGGAACCTGTATTTGTAAGCCTGTCTACTCTCATGTGTCTGTTACAGTTTGAATCCTAACAAAACTAAAACCTTTTCATTAAAGGTTGTTAGCATGGAGTTTCTATAGGGAGAGCAATGCCAAGGGTGTGAAGGTAGGAGCTCAGGAATTTTCTGATTTCTCGCTCACCTTTTTTCCTTATTTTTTCCTTTTGTTCCTAAATACATAACCGTATCCATTAGGACCCTTAGCCTAAATATAAGCTCAAGGCACAGTCTTCGTAATAATGAGTGATCCTGTTTCTCACAGGCACTTAACGATGCCAAACGGGAGCTTCGCTTTCTTTTGGTTTATCTTCATGGAGATGATCACCAGGACTCTGATGAGTTTTGTCGGTAAGTGGATTGATTATTTTCCTTCTCTCTTCTGATTCTTTCTGGTGACAGTTCGTAGTCAGCAAGTTGTTCTCATGTCCTTTTTATACCGTTCCACAGCAACACACTCTGTGCACCTGAAGTTATTTCACTAATAAACACAAGGATGCTCTTCTGGGCATGTTCTACAAACAAACCTGAGGGATACAGGGGTAAGTTATGTTTCTTCTGCCTCATTCAGGTTGTTGGAGAATCTTTGGAATAGTCTGGAAAGACATGCCATGCCATTTATTACAAGAGTGTTCGTTCTGTGGTAGGATACGATGCTAGTTGCTGTTTTATATTGTCTCATTTAATCCTCTCAGCAGTCCTGAGAGATGGGGCGTCATATTACCTTCACTTTATGGTTTAGGAAACAGGCTCAGAGAGTTTAAGCCACTGGCTGGAGGTCACACAATTAGCAAGTTTTTTTTGTGTTGTTTTTTATTTAATTAAAATTTTTTTTGAGATGGAGTCTTGCTCTGTCACCCAGGCTGGAGTGCAGTGGCGCAGTCTTGGCTCACTGCAACCTCTGCATCCTGAGTTCAAGCGATGGTCCTGCCTCAGCCTCCTGAGTCGCTGGAACTATTGGTGTGCGCCACCACGCCTAGTTAATTTTTTTGTATTTTTAGTAGAGACAGGCTTTCACCATGTGGCTTCAGACTCCTGGACTCAAGTGATCAGCCCACCTCATCCTCCCAAAGTGCTGGGATTACAGATGTGAGCCACCGTGCCCCACCATAATTAGCAAGTTGTAGCATATGATCAGGTCTGCCAGATTCTAAAGCCCATTCTTCACATTCAGCATTGCCAAAGCCTGCCACATTCATAGAAATATCCAGTCTTGGCTAGCAGCTTGCCTTTAATCTTAATGGGCTTTTTACTGAAGAGTTTCTTCTTTTCATCAACAATTTGAACAGAGCCCTTGCATAGTGAGTCAGTTGTTTGAGTACCTTGAGTACTAATAATGGATTTGGAAAGTTCAGATCTTTAGAGATAAGTATTTTTAGACATTTAGTAAAAGATATGAAGGCATCCAGTGAGGAAGAATGTAGTCATTTTTGCGGCTACTTCTATCCAGCAACCTTCGAGTTTATATTAGCATGCCACATACTGTGCCATGACTTTAGAACCAAAGATGCGGCAGATATTGTCCCTGCATCCCGGAATCTGAATCTTCAGCCTATTTGTTTTTAAACGTCCAAATTCCTGCATGCATTTTGCCATTCTAATACGGCTTTGACGGGGGCGGAAGGGAGGTTGTGAGTAGAAGGAAGGTAAGGACTTTTTTTAATAGAAGTTTATAAAATCTCTTATTTCACACCATAAGGAAAACATAGATAAAACTCTGTTATGGTAAAAAGTTTAGTCATTTGGAAACCAGTTTTCTTTTTGTTTTTTTTTGAGACCAAGTCTTACTCTGTCACCCAGGTTGGAGTGCAGTGATGCGATCTTGGTTCACTGCAGCCTCCACCTCCTGGGTTCAAGTGATTCTCCTGCCTCAGCCTCCCAAGTAGCTGGAATTACAGGGACGTACCACCATGCCCTACTAATTTTTGTATTTTTTGTAGAGATGGGGTTTCATCATGTTGGCCAGGCTGGTCTCGAATCCCTGACCTCAAATGACCCAACCACCTCGGCCTCCCAAAACTGCTGGGATTAAAGGTGTGAGCTACCAGCCCAGCCTCAACTTTCTATTAATAAGCTTCTTTGGAACAGAAGAACTAACCTTTTTACGGGTAGAGAAAAGATACATGGGGAGAAAGGGTAAGGAAAGGATTAGGCAAGAGAAAAAAAGATGATGGTGGAGATTATTATCAGTGTCATCAAGCTGAGACTTGCAGCCTTGTGCCCTTTTAGGTTTGAGCCCTTGTACAGGGAGAAACAGTGCCAGATTCTTTATAGATACTTTTCCTACCATCAAGTAGACATTATCCTTGAACTCTGCAGCCTTCCCTGGCATCATCACAACAACCACACCGCCACCAGGAAAGCCTGTCTTATTCTAGTCAAGCACCTAGGGATAGGCATGCAAATTGATAACAAAAACAAAAGATTACAAAACTGGGAGGAACTAGGCATGGTGGCACACTCCTGTACTCCCAGCTACTCAGGAGGCTGAGGTGGTCGGGTCACTTGAGCCCAGGAGTTGGAGACCAGCCTGAACAACATAGTGAGACCCTGGCTCAAAAAAAGAAAAGAAAGAAAGAAACTAGGAAGAGGGGAAAGGCAGAGACTAAATGATACCTCCCGTCTTCCTCAACCAGGATTAAAATAGTTCTCTCTCACTCATTGTGAAAAGTCTAAGGGTTGATCTTTTTCACCGTCAAGTCCTGCCCTTGATCTGTTGGGTCTTTTTGTCAGTCTCACAGGCTTTACGAGAGAACACCTATCCATTCCTGGCCATGATTATGCTGAAGGATCGAAGGATGACTGTGGTGGGACGGCTAGAAGGCCTCATTCAACCTGATGACCTCATTAACCAACTGACATTTATCATGGATGCTAACCAGACTTACCTGGTGTCAGAACGCCTAGAAAGGTACAAGGGAGTTCCCTTCTGGAACAGAGAGAGACCAGCTGTAAATTTGGAGGGCTGACCTGGGGCTCTACCAATACTGACTTCTTCTGTGCATCAGGCCACTATTAGCTTTTAGCTTTGCCCATTTATTGTCAAAATATTTACATACTTTGAACTAAATTACTCTATATCAGGTAATCTGTTCTTAGAGATGTTCAAAATAAAGACAAGGGCTGGGTGCAGTGGCTAACACCTGAAATCCTACCACATTAGGAGGCTGAGGCAGGAGGATTACTTGAACCCAGACTGGGCAGCAAAGTAAGACCCCATCTCTACAAAAAATAAGAAAAAATTAGCCAGGCATGGTGGTACATGCCTGTAGTCCCAGCTACTTGGGAGCCTGAGGTGGGAGGATTGCTTGAGGCCAGGAATTGGAGGCCGCAGTGAGCTCTGATTGTGCCTCTGCACTCCAGCCTGGATGACAGAGGAGGACCCTGTCTTTAAAAAATAATAAATGAGTGAATAAACAAAATAAAGACAGGCCTCTATGCTCAAGAATGTACATTGTGGTATTTAGAATAGCCAAATACAATATAAAGAACTTTGATGTAAAAAAAAAAGTGGAATGGCTATAATTCCTCTCCATTACATAAGTTATGTACATTAATTATAGGAAATCCTAAAACCACAAAAAGGCACAAAGAAGAAATTTAAAATCACTGATAATCCTACCACCACTTGAACATTGTTATATATTTTTTTAATTTTACGCATAACACACACCCCTCTATATGTACACATTTATTTGTAAAATTGGGATAATACTTTTTTACAACTCTTCTTCATGTAAGAATATATCATAGCCTTTTCCCTCGTCATTAAATACTCTGCCACATTTTAAAAATTACTGTGTAACATTCTATTATCTAAATATATCATAATTTAACCAGGCCACTCTCTTTGGATTTTTGGATTACTTTCTGTTTGTTGCTATTATAAATAGCATACATGGAGATAATTTCTTGCAATTTGTGATGGTTTCCTTAGATTAAAATTTAAATTCCTGAAAGTACAGTTTCTGGGTGAGATAATATAAGTATATGTTTAAGACTTTCGATTTGTAATGCCAACTTGCCGTCAAGAAAGTTAAACAAACTTAAATTTATGGAAAGCTTTTAATAACATGGGGACATGCTTGTTACGTATTAGAAAAATGCAGAATCAGGCCGGGCATGTTGGCTCATACCTGTAATCCCAGCACTTCGGGAGGCTGAGGTAAGATCACTTGAACTCAGGAGTTTGAGGTCAGCCCGGGCAACATGGTGAAACCCCATCTCTACAAAAAATACAAAAATTAGCTAGGCGTGGTGGCACACGCCTGTAAGCTGAGGTGGCAGGATTGCTTTAGCCTAGGAGGTTGAGGCTGCAGTGAGTCATGATCGCACCACTGCACTCTAGCCTGGGTGACAGAGCAACACCCTCTCTCCAAAAAAAAAGAAAAATGCAAGATCAAAACCCTATAAATAATAGTGTTATTTTAACTGTGTAAAAAAATGTATAGAAGAGGAAACTTTCTGAGGTAACTGAAATGTTCTTTCTTGATTGGAGTGGTGATTATGTGGTTACATTTATCAAAATTCATTGAATTGTACATTAAGATCTGTGCATTTCATTGCATGTAAATTTTGTCTTAATTTTTAAAGTATAAAGCAAGAATGTTTTATCTGTTCAACTATTTTGACTGGCTAAATATTTTGGCTAAGAGAAAACAGAAATTTGTTGGAGAGAAACTAGGAGCTATGCCAAATGTTATATGGTGTTTTATCTTTGATTAGGGAATCTCTGAATCACTCTGAAAACTCTACATTTTCAGATCTGCTACAATGTGTATATGGATGTATCTGTGTGTGTTTTGGTCTTATGAGATCAGTACAAAAATGCAGTAACCCAAAATGGTATTTACTTGTAAAATATGATGTTGATGATCCCTTCATAATAACAGTACTGTGTTACATTTGTTAGAATTAGGGGAAAAATTTTATTTTAAAAGAGGAGAGGAAAACTTGCTGTTTTCTTTTCTGCCAAATTAAACTGAGATAAAAGGTGGTTTATTCAGATTCTGCCATGCTCTGCTTTTGGAATCTCTTATGGCAGTGTGAAATAGTCATCTGCTAAGAATATCAACGTTTTTACACACACACACACATAACGCACGCACACGCACACACAGAAAATTTCAGTATAAGAAAACACAGAACTTGTGAGAGTGCTGTTTTTCTTCTCTTGCTCTTGATCTGTTCACAGGGAAGAAAGAAACCAGACCCAAGTGCTGAGACAACAGCAGGATGAGGCCTACCTGGCCTCTCTTAGGGCTGACCAGGAGAAAGAAAGAAAGAAACGGGAGGAGCGGGAGCGTAAGCGGCGGAAGGAGGAGGAGGTGCAACAACAAAAGTTGGCAGAGGAGAGACGGCGGCGGGTAATGGACCTGTGGCTTTACTCCCTGTGATTCCCAAACTGCCGAGACTTTGCCATCTTGGTCTTAAGTGTAAAAGGAATAAATGATAGCCACCTTAAACAGACTAAAAGAAAAAAAAAAGGACAAAGGAAAGAAAAAAATAGAACATATTGTGATTATGGGTGATTTAAATTTTTCATACCATTTAAATACTCATTCTTTTTTAAATAAAAATTTTAAAAAAGGCCGGGCGCGGTGGCTCAAGCCTGTAATCCCAGCACTTTGGGAGGCCGAGACAGGCGGATCATGAGGTCAGGAGATCGAGACCATCCTGGTTAACATGGTGAAACCCTGTCTCTACTAAAAAATACAAAAAACTAGCCGGGCGAGGTGGCGGGCGCCTGTAGTCCCAGCTACTCGGGAGGCTGAGGCAGGAGAATGGCATAAACCCGGGAGGCAGAGCTTGCAGTGAGCTGAGATCCGGCCACTGCACTCCAGCCTGGGCGACAGAGCGAGACTCCATCTCAAAAAAAAAAAAAAATTTAGGCCGGGCGCGGTGGCTCAAGCCTGTAATCCCAGCACTTTGGGAGGCCGAGACGGGTGGATCATGAGGTCAGGAGATCGAGACCATCCTGGCTAACATTGTGAAACCCCGTCTCTACTAAAAAATACAAAAAAACTAGCTGGGCAGGCACCTGTAGTCCTGGCTACTCAGGAGGCTGAGAGGCAGGAGAATGGCGTAAACCCGGGAGACAGAGCTTGTAGTGAGCTGAGATCTGGCCACTGCATCCAGCCTGGGCGACAGAGCGAGACTCTGTCTCAAAAAAAAAAAAAAAAAATTAAAAAAAGAGACAGACTTTGCCATGTTGGCCAGCCTGCTCTCGAACTCCTGACCTCACGTGATCTGCCTGTCTTGGCCTTCCAAAGTGCTGGGATTACAGGCGTGAGCCACCATGCCTGGCCCTAAATATTCATTCTTAATACCAGTATTAGCTGATTTGGCATTTTACTCATTATCTTTTTGTTTTTGTTTTGTTTTGTTGTTGTTGTTTTTGTTCCCTAGCAATGTATTTCTTTTTTTTTTTTTAAGAGATGGGGTCTCACTGTGTTGCCCAGGTTGGAGTGCAGTGGCTATTCACTAGTGCAGTCATGGCACACTACACCCTGAAACTCCTGGGCTCAAGCAGTCCTGCTGTGGCCTCTCAAGTAGCTGGAACTACAGGCACATACCATGGCACCCTGCTCCCTTTCCCCTTTTTCTCAAATAAATACCTAGACATAATAAATAATACATGAGATGCAATTGTACTTTAAATTTAGGTTGTTTTTGACTATTCCCAAGAAGTTTTTCGTAGAATACTTAAACATTAATTTTTCTTCTGACGACTGCATAATAAAGCTACATGGTCATTGTATTTATTTCTTGAGCCGTAGCCTCACCTTTGCTTTGTGTCTCTGCAGAATTTACAGGAGGAAAAGGAAAGGAAGTTGGAATGCCTGCCCCCTGAACCTTCCCCTGATGACCCTGAAAGTGTCAAGATCATCTTCAAATTGCCCAATGATTCTCGAGTAGAGAGACGATTCCACTTTTCACAGTCTCTAACAGTAAGGACCACCTAAGTTCTGTGAAGTGTATGTAGCATCTGGGCTATAGATTTGGAGCTTTTACTGACTGTTGAGAGTGGTGTTGGTGTGTCTGCTGCTCTGATGAACAGGGAATAGAGAGAGAGATGGGTGTGCCATCAGTGGACACCAGGAACAGTACTGCAGAGTGGACTGCTGTAGGCTCCTTCAGTTCTAGCTTCCAACTCAAAGCAATGTTTAAGTTTTTGTTTAATTATGTTTGGGCTCTGCTAAGAAAAAAAGGTACCTTACATAAGTCCCTCAAAAGACTTGTGTGTTTGAAGATGGGAGGCTCTTCTATGCTGTCTTCCTGCATTGGCTTCAGAATCCCGCCAGGCCCCTGCTCTGTAGAAAAAGCTCTGTCTCCAGTTACCTAAAAGCACTGGAATGACATACCTGAATATAAGTGCACTTGCAGTTTGGATGCAGTTGTCTTTCTCTTTCTACTCATTTTCTGAGGCCCCATTTTCTGAGGCTACTTTGTATATATGATAGCCATGTAATAGTGTTTGTCATTTCCACGTGGAAGTCCTTAAAAACAGAAACTCAGTCTCACAGCATGAGGATCAAATTTTCATTCTTCCAGGGTTACTAAGTGTGTTTCCTTGGTCAGTTGACTTAATTTCTTTTTTTTTTTTTTTTTTTTTTTTTTGTTGAGACGGAGTCTCGCTGTGTCGCCCAGGCTGGAGTGCAGTGGCCGGATCTCAGCTCACTGCAAGCTCCGCCTCCCGGGTTTACGCCATTCTCTCGCCTCAGCCTCCCGAGTAGCTGGGACTACAGGCGCCCGCCATCTCGCCCGGCTAATTTTTTGTATTTTTTTAGTAGAGACGGGGTTTCACCGTGTTAGCCAGGATGAGTCTCGATCTCCTGACCTCGTGATCCGCCCGTCTCGGCCTCCCAAAGTGCTGGGATTACAGGCTTGAGCCACCGCGCCCGGCCAGTTTACTTAATTTCTAAGCCTCAGTTTCTTCATCTGTAAAATGGGTTTAATAATAGGCATGGCATGGCACAGTGCTCATGCCTGTAATCCCAGCACTTTGGGAGGCCAAGGTGAGTGGATCATTTGAGGTCAAGAGTTTGAGACCAGCCTGGCCAACATGGTGAAACCTCGCCTCTACTAAAATTACAAAAATTAGCTGGGCGTGGTGGCACACGCCTATAGTCCCAGCTACTCAGGAGACTGAGGCAGGAGAATCACTTGAACCCGGGAGGCGGAGGTTGCAGTGAGCCAAGATCGTGCCACTGCACTCCAGCCCGGGCGACAGTGAGAGACCCTGTCAAAAATAATAATAATAATAATAATAATAATAGGCACTCCCTAGTAGGATTGTTGTTAGGATTAAATTCTCAACATTGTGCCTGGCTCCTAGTAAGCACTTAAATACTCACTACTATTTTTGGTATTTGTAACCAAAAGAAAATTTGTTTATATTGAGAGTCAGTATGTCACCTTTCCAAATTTATAGCTGTAGTGGATTCTGCAGTTTTCCTGATCACTCAAAATAATCAAGGGTAAACCTCATAATTAAAAGAGGATGCACTGTAGTCAGGTGAGGCTGGGTAGTACATTCATTGCTTCTGTTTGTTTAACTGGACAACATTGGGCAAGTTGCAAAACTTTTACAGGGCCTCAGATTTCCCATTAGTGAACTGGAACTATAATCTGCACTCTGATAAGTTTAAACTGCAGATAGGTGTATCATACACTGAGCTAGATACTCTAGGGATCATTTAGATGAGTGAAACATGGTTTTGGATTTCATGGAGCTTACTGGCCAGTACAGAATGTAAGACTCAGAGAACTAATACAGAATTAAAGTTATGAAACATTCTGGTAAGAGAGAAGCAAATGGCTTCCTTGTTTTATTTATCTCTCGTTTATGCATTTATTTATATTAGGGTAAGTGCTCATGTCTCTAACTTTGTTTGTTTTGAGACAGAGTTTCGCCTTGTCACCCTAGCTGGAGCGCAATGGCACTATCCCAGCTCACTGCAACCTCTGCCTCCTGGGCTCAAGCAATTCTCCTGCCTCAGCCTCCCAAGTAGGCACCCACCACCATGCCTGGCTAATTTTTTTTTTTTTTTTTTTTTTTTTTTTTGAGGCGGAGTCTCGCTCTGTCGCCCGGACTGGAGTGCAGTGGCCGGATCTCAGCTCACTGCAAGCTCCGCCTCCTGGGTTTACGCCATTCTCCTGCCTCAGCCTCCCGAGTAGCTGGGACTACAGGCGCCCGCCACCTCGCCCGGCTAGTTTTTTTTTTTTTTTTTTGTATTTTTAGTAGAGACGGGGTTTCACAATGTTAGCCAGGATGGTCTCGATCTCCTGACCTCGTGATCCGCCCGTCTCGGCCTCCCAAAGTGCTGGGATTACAGGCTTGAGCCACCGCGCCCGGCCTTTTTTTTTTTTTTTTTTTTTAGTAGAGATGGGGTTTCACCATGTTGGTCAGGCTGGTCTCAAACTCCTGACCTCAAGTGATCCACCCGCCTCGGCCTCCCAAAGTGCTGGGATTACAGGTGTGAGCCACTGCATTCGGCCTCATGTCTCTAACTTTGGATTTTTAAATTGAGATAACATGGATGTGCCTCACACAGTATCCACCATGTAGTAGGTGGTTAATTAGTGTTAATTTCCTTCCCCTGGTGTCCCGTTTCTTAACTATGGGTTTGTATATGTAGTTTAGCTTTCATGTTCACTAGCAATTCTGCTATTGTACACACAAACTCCATGGAATTTCTACCCCAAAAATTCTGATAGATAAAACTATATATGAAAAACCTAGGCCAGGTGCCGTAGCTCACGCCTATAATCCCAGCACTTTGGGAGGCCAAGGCGGATGGATTACCTGAGGTCAGGAGTTCAAGACCAGCCTGACCAAAATGAAGAAACCCTGTCTCTACTAAAAATACAAAATTAGGAGGGCGTGGTGGCGCATGCTTATAATCCCACCTACTTGAGAGGCTGAGGCAGGAGAATTGCTTGAACTTGGGAGGCAGAGGTTGCAGTGAGCCGAGATCATGCCATTGCACTCCATCCAGCCTGGGCAACAAGTGTGAAACTCTGGCTCAAAAAAAAAAAAAAGAATGAAAAACCTAACAAAAATGTACTCTCCTGAGAGTTTTGGAGGAAAAATTTGTTAGAACTGTGGAACAGAATAGGCTTACGGCCAAGAGGGAACCAGCCATTCATTAACTATTTGATCCTTGAAGACTTTTAAATGGGTTCCTCACTAAAAGCTGTTTTTTTAAAAAGAGTATCATGGCCAACTGAGATGAGTCTAAGAGAAATGCTTGCTCATAAATGGGGCTTAGAGATGGAAAGAAGTGTAAAGTAGCAGTGTCCTGATAGTGCCGGCCTGGAATTTAACATTCACAGAGATAATTACATAAAACCTAACAATGCTGTAGTGTTTTTTAGTACCCTTAAAGACCTTGTGTCGGCCGGGCGCGGTGGCTCACACCTGTAATCCCAGCACTTTGGGAGGCCGAGGTGGGTGGATCACCTGGGTTCAGGAGTTTGAGACCAGCCTGGCCAACATGGTGAAACCCCATCTCTACTAAAAATACAAAAATTGGCCAGGCGTGGTGGCGCAGGCCTGTAATCCCAGCTATTCAGGAGGCTGACGCTGTAGAATCGCTTGAACCCAGGAGGCAGAGGTTGCAATGAACAGAGATCGTGCCATTGCACTCCAGCCTGAGTGAAGAGAGCAAAATTCTGTCTCAAAAAAAAAAAAGGCCTTGTATCATCTTCCCGTGAACTTGGTCCTTTGTAAATAATCTCGAGGAGTGACAGATTTGTGGGTAATGCTCAGCTCTGGAAAGTAGTGAAATGCTAAGATAAAAGGGATACGCTGCAGAACAATTGCCAGGTCCCATGAGTGGTCATAAAAGAGGCAACTGACTTTGTTTTAAACAAATGTGTAAGAGATCCAAAGCCCAGAACTAATTTTTCTGTCCATTGCAAACCAAAAGGGACCTCTGGTAGTAATGTGATGTTTCCTGATGGTTATCAACCCTTTGCCATTAGTAAATAAAAAATGCCAGCCGAGTGCGGTGACTCATGCCTGTAATACCAGCACTTTGGGATGCCAAGGCAGGTGGATCTCTTAAGGCCAGGAGTTCAAGACCAGCCTGGCCAACATAGTGAAACCCCATCTCTACTGAAAATACAAAAATTAGCGGGGCGTGGTGACATGCACCTGTAATCCCAGCTACTCCGGAGGCTGAGACAGGAGAATGGCTTGAACCTGGGAAGCGGAGGTTGCAGTGAGCCGAGATCATGCTACTGTACTCCAGCCTGGACGACAGAGTGAGACTCCATCTCAAAAAAAAAAAAGAAAAACAAAAGCCAAGTTTGTGCCAGGTATTCTCAAGCAGTGATTAAAAAGGAATCAGAAAGTATTTTTTTGGCCGGGCGTGGTTGTTCACACCTGTAATCCCAGCACTTTGGGAGGCCGAGGTGGGTGGGTCACCTGAACTCAGGAGTTCGAGACAAGCCTGATGAAACCCTGTCTCTGGCCAGGCTAGGTGGCCCGTGCCAGTAGTCCCAGCACTTTGGGAGGCCAAGGTGGGTGGATCACGAGGTCAGGAGTTCGAGACCAGCCTGGCCAACATGGTGAAACCCCATCTCTACGAAAAATACAAAAATTAGCCAGGCATGGTGACACGTGCCTGTAATCCTAGCTGCTCAGGAGGCTAAGGCAGGAAAATCGCTAGAGCCCAGGAGGCAGAAGTTGCAGTGAGCCAAGATCCTCCCACTGCACTCCAGCCTGGGCAACAGAGCAAGACTCCATCTCAAAAAAAAAAAAAAAATGTTTTTTTTTCACTCTTATATCAAACCCATATTGGTTTCATACCAAGAATACTTGGTGTAAGTCTAATTGATGCATCTTAAGAAAGAGTGCATGTTAGTGGGAATTGCGAAGAGAGAAGGAAACTGAAAATGAGTGAGGCTGATAGACTAAAATATCAGAAGTTTATAAAATCAGGAATGGATTAGATAAGAGGAACATGGATTTACTGTTTAAATTTTGGATTATAGCCCTTTGAAAATCCCTCAGGAGGGCAACATGGCAAGACTCTGTCTCTACAAAAATTTTTAAAAACTAACCAGGCATGGTGTTGCACATGTGTGATCCCACTTACTTGGGAGGCTGAGACAGGAGGATTGCTTGAACCCGAGAGGTCGAGGCTGCAGTGAGGCGTGTTTGCGCCACTGCACTCCAGCCTGGGTGACAGAGTGAGACCTGTCTGGGGGAAAAAAAAAAGTCCCTAAAGAGCTAAGTTTAAGAAATAAAGGGCTGCTTTACACAGAGGGAAATAAAACCCAGAGAATTCATCATTGTGAGAGGTGTATCAAAAAGAAAATAGAAATAGATTCCTCCCAAAATTGAAAAATAACTTGAATGACACATTCGTCAACTTTGGGGTTGATCTGAAAGAGGCTGGCAGAATTGTTGTTAGAAGTAGATTGCTAGATGGAGGGGCCACAGAGCAGACAGGGAGAGATGGCAGTGGCCTGTTCCACAGGCATCTCACACACAGTTTAAATTTTAGCATCATGGACTCTCCTGATACTGCCTCCCTTCTCACTAAGGATTTTACTTGTACCTTGTCAGAGCCAGAGCAGGGTAAGGAGGGCATTCCCACAGAGAGGAGATTCATATGAGGTGCAACACGTTTATTTTGTTGTATTTTTTTGTCCATAGGTTATTGGGGAACAGGTGGTGTTTTGTTACGTAAGTTATTTAGTGGGATTTGTGAGATTTTGGTGCACCCATCACCCAAGCAGTATACATTATACCCTATTTGTAGTCTTTTATCCCTCGCCTCTTCCCACTCTTCCCCCCAAATCCCCAAAGTCCCTTGTATCATTCTTTTGCCTTTGCATCCACATATCAGTGAGGACATACAATGTTTGGTTTTCCATTTCTAGTTACTTCACTTAGAATAATAATGTCCACTTTCATCAAGGTCGCTGTGAATGCTGTTAATTCATTCCTTTTTATGACTGAGAAGTATTCCATGGTGTATATATATATATACCACAGTTTCTTTATCCACACGTTGATTGATGGGCTTAAAACTGGATCCTTGGATGGGTGCAGTGGCTCACGCCTGTAATCCCAGCACTTTGGGAGGCCGAGACAGGCGGATCACGAGGTCAGAAGATTGAGACCATTCTGACTAACACGGTGAAACCCCATCTCTACTAAAAATACAAAAAAATTAGCCGGGCGTAGTGGCAGGTGCCTGTAGTCCCAGCTACTCGGGAGGCTGAGGCAGGAGAATGGTGTGAACCTGGGAGGCGGAGCTTGCAGTGAGCTGAGATGGTGCTACTGCACTCCAGCTTGGGGGACAGAAGTGAGACTCTGTCTCAAGAAAAAAAACAAAAACTGGATCCTTTTGCTATTATGTAAAAGATAATTGGCAAAACTTGAATAGGGTCTGAAATGATAATATATTATATTATAGAAATAATGTGTCAGTTACATTTCCTGATTTTGAGAGCCAAGTTATGGTTACATAGAAGATTGTCCTGTGAGTCTGTGATCACCTCAGAATACTTGAGGCCATGTGTCTTACAGTTGGCACTTCACTCTCAACTCATTTAAAGAAAAAAATTCTGTATCCTATACTTCCAACTTTTCTGTAACTTTGTGATGATTTCTAAGTTAGCATTTTATCAGACACGTCACAGAAGAGACAGATGAATTCAGAGTAGGACTAGTGTTGGGCTTGTGTGATTTCTTTTAAAAGGGCTGCCTCATGCATATGCCGTGGGGAATGAAAAGATCTAGAATTCCAGTGTGATGTGATTCTTTCATATAAGTCATCCTCCGGAGTTGGGGGATATTTGACTTCAGAGTTGTGCATGTGTGTGTATGTGTATGTGTATGTGTGTTTCTCTTTTTCTCACCGCCCTTCTTCTATATGACCTCTGCAGGTAATCCACGACTTCTTATTCTCCTTGAAGGAAAGCCCTGAAAAGTTTCAGATTGAAGCCAATTTTCCCAGGCGAGTGCTGCCCTGCATCCCTTCAGAGGAGTGGCCCAATCCCCCTACGCTACAGGAAGCCGGACTCAGCCACACAGAAGTTCTTTTTGTTCAGGACCTAACTGACGAATGACATTTTTTTTCTTCCTCTCCCCTCCTACCCCAGTCCCTAAATGAAATAGGGAAAAAAGAAAATGACGACAACAAAACAGAAAAAAAAAAAAAGAGAGAGAGAGAAATTCATATTATTATTATTATTATAATACAATATTTTTTTTAAAAGACTGCTGCATCCTTAGGAAGGATCAGAAACCATGCTGCCCACAAGAGTCACAGCCTGTGTGTGCGCGCGCAAGGTTGGCAACAAACATACCCACTCGGCAAGCCCGCCCTTCCTATGGCCTCTGCGCACGCACCTTCCAGTGAACAGAGACTCTTCACCTTCAACCCATCCATTGTCCCAGCTGGGAAGGGGACATTCCCACTAGTTCTCATTCATTCTTGTTTTTATGGAAAATAAAAGTGAAAAACCTCCATCAACCAGCTACTTGCAGCATCTCCTGAGGACTTGCTTCTCCTGCCTCTGGGGAAGAGAGGGAAGAGAAAGCAGAGAAGCAGAGATGTTCCTTGAACTGCCCACAATTTTTCAATAACTTTTGTTTCTGTTTTATAATGACCAAAGGAATGAGGCTGACATAGATGTATTTTTTTTTCCTTTATTTGATAAAGAGCCAATTCTTTAAACCCATGAGTTTATGCCCTGGGCTCCTTAGCCCACAATAGTGTAATAAAAGTGCCCTGGGCTGGTTTGTGCTTATTTCTGCCATTGTCCCTCTCATGTTCCCAGAGAGGTCATTCTTTTTGGTCCAGAACTTGCTGTCCTTTCTTACCACCTGTGCACCCCACTTGGAGCAGTTGGAGGAAATCTGGGTTTGTGGCCCTGCAAAGGCTGTATATGTAACACCTATGTATGTGGTGGAACTCATCTTTACACACAACTGCAGCTTTTCCTTGGAGTCTGTACCAGGTGGTGGTTATGGGGTCTGAACCAAAGGATAGCAGCTCTTCATTCCTCTTCTGACATGTGCATGCTGCTCCTCCCAGCCCTGGGCTTTCCTGAATTGCCAAGCCTGGTGCCTTTCCAGAGGACTAGCAGGGCCTGTGGTGGAGCCAGCAGAACCACAGGAGAGTGCCCTGCCTGTCTCAGTGGAAGTGTATTATTGTTTTAAGGATAGAAAGCACCAGAGGCCTTGAAGGGAGCCAAGACAGAACTCCCAGCCTGTGTAATCTATTGGAAGGCACATTTTCGTTTCTGATGCAGCCACCTTCTGGAGGCAGCTTTTATCCTTTCTCTCTATTGCTCTGTTGAAGTAATAGGGTTTTTTTTTAACCTCTGGATATCTCGTCTGTGGTTCAGTTTATGGTAATGGGTACATGGATCAGGCCATGTATTAACAGATGCCAGTGTGCTCTGACAAGTATTCCAAAGTGTTCTGTAGCTAGACTGGTGCAGGCTCGTACCACTGCAACCAACTGACGTTACTGTAGTTCCTAGTATGCTGTGAGGACGGGGGTTCAGATCAACATAAAGCATAACTTGCTAGAGTTGTAGTCTGAAGGCTTTCTCTCTTGCTTAACTAAAACCTAAGGACCACTGTTTTTGGTAGCAATTATATGGTTACTATCCACTGCAGTCCTGAGTTGTTGGGGTAAATCCCACATGACAGAGTAAGGCACCCCACAGAAATTAACCTGGAGAGCCTGAGAAATTGCCAATGGGCTTGGCGTAGCTGTCTAGAACACCATCTCTCGGAAAATTTAACTCTGTCCCTGGCTACCTGTTGTTCTTCCACTTGGTTTTCTGCTCTCCCAAGGCCAGACGAGTGGGACTCACCATCTGACTGTTGTCAATAAAATGTATCTGGAATGAACAGCAGGATAACCCACGTTCTCCACATGAGGATAACCTTATGTGCAACTTTCCTGCCGACAACCATGCTGAAGAATTTTCCCACTGAAGTCAGAGCCTTCCTCCCCATCTGGAATTCACAGCTTTTCCCTGGCAGCACACAGGAGGGTATTAAGAACCTTTGTGAGGCTAGGTACACTATATAGGTATCTTGTCCACACCTCTTCGGGGAAGCTATGATTTTTTTTCCGTCATAATTCGGTCTCATCTTACTCTACAATGTGCACTTTATGCCTCTTGCCTTTTGATAACAGTGAAGGAAGTCAGCTGCCAGAATATTAAGAAGGGTCTCCTTTATGTCAGTACAACTGTTGGGGTGGCCTACCCATTTACTTCAGGTTTCAAGAGGCTTCACCAGAAGCACATGCCCCTGTCTAGTCCCATTTGAAACAGTTCTGCTTTACTGAGACCCTAGACCGGTCTTCTTGCTGACCCTAGTGCTGCTGCCTACATGCCATTTCCTTTCCTCCTAAGTCAAATACAGGCTGCACATTTTGTCACTTAATGCCAGTACAATCTGTGTCACTCCTAAGGACTTTTGGGATTTTGATGGGACCTACAAGGGAGAAGACACTGAGAAAGCCGATGATCTGCAAGCATTTGCTCTTGTTTCCACATCACCTCTGGGATATTTCAGCTGTTGTTTCCAAATGGCAAGCGATCAACTAAAAGCACTTGTTTCAAGTTTTGTTCCGCACTCCCAAGACTGAAGTTGTAGATTCAGCTGAATAGCCATGGGAAGTGACCAAGCAAAGACACCCGATGGGAGTCAGTTGAATATTTGTACCCTCAGTGGAGCCCTTCTGATCTTTTCTTCCACTTCTGCAGAATTTCCTCTAGCAAATAATTCTTTCTCCTTGCTTGCCTCCACCATGATATTTGAATAAGAGATGGCCAGAGGATAACACTTACCTTTTAAAAACTAAGCTAAAAAGAACCTAGAGCCTTCAACTGAGCAGTTGTGAAAATTGCTAATGTGCCAAGGCCAAGCAAAGAGTTTCAGAAAATGACTGAGAAGGAGCGATTACCCCCAGAATGCAAAATCAGGGGCATCGTTATCCGGTGCTTGAACAAGGAGCTCCACTCTACAACTGGTTTTTTAGGACTTGTGAGGAACGCAGCAACGGAAATCCATCCACAAAGGATGCAGTGCCCCAACTTGTACTGCGCCTGAATAGTCGTGATAATTTACTGAAGAAATCTAGTGTACTTTAAATTTTTTTCATAAAAGTTTACATTGTATTGTAGGTTAACATTAAATGTTTTATAACAAAAATTTCATAACACGCTGTGGGTCTTTCTGTGTAGGACAGATGTGGTAGATAATTTTCTGTGTCTGAAGGAGAGGTTGAAAAACACCGGGAAGGAACAGTATGGTGTAGCATTGCCAAGGAAGGGAGAGTCAAAGAGAAGGATGGAGTTAGGTCTTTTCTGTTGTATCCCTGTGGAAAAATAGCAACTTAGTATGATGGAGAGAGAGAGCAGACAGGCCTGGGTTCAGATTTGGGCTCTGGTTTGTCAGGTTTGCAACCTCGGGCAATTTCTGTAGCTTCCCTGAACTTGAATTTCCCCAACTATAAATGAAGATAATGCCATTCACCTCAGAATAGGTTTATAGATTCAATCAAGTAAATGTATATGAGGCTCTTGATACAAAGATGTCATTAAGTGTTTCTTCTCCTTCTATGGGAGTGTATTTTGTGAGAATATTTTCTTGCAGTAACTTATTTTCTTAAGGAATTTGTCACTTCTGTTGGAACCAACTTGTGTCCTTGCAAAGGAGTGGCTAGAAAAAGCCTCTTCTGGCCATGTGCAGTGGCTCAAGCCTGTAATCCCAGCACTTTGGGAGGCTGAGACGGGCGGATCACGAGGTCAGGAGATCGAGACCATCCTGGCTAACACGGTGAAACCCCGTCTCTACTAAAAAAATACAAAAAACTAGCCAGGTGAGGTGGCGGGCGCCTGTAATCTCAGCTACTCGGGAGGCTGAGGCAGGAGAATGGCGTGAACCCGGGAGGCGGCACTTGCAGTGAGCTGAGATCTGGCCACTTGCACTCCAGCCTGGGCGGCAGAGCGAGACTCCATCTCAAAAAAAAAAAAAAAGAAAAGCTGCTTCTGATCTTACAGATTCTGGATGATTGGCATTCTAGGTATTTTTGCTCATGTTTTTATTTTTTATTTATTTATTTTTTGAGACGGAGTCTTGCTCTCTTGCCCAGGCTGGAGTGCAGTGGCACAATCTCGGCTCACTGCAAGCTCCGCCTCCCAGGTTCAAGCCATTCTTCTGCCTCAGCCTCCCGAGTAGCTGGGACTACAGGCTCCCGCCACCACACCCAGCTAATTTTTTTGTATTTTTAGTGGAGATGGGGTTTCACCATGTTAGCCAGGATGGTCTCGATCTCCTGACCTCGTGATCCGCCCGCTTCTGCCTCCCAAAGTGCTGGGATTACCTGTGTAAACCACCGTGCCTGGCCACTTTTTTTTTTTTTTTTTTTTTTTTTTGATACAGAGTCTCGCTCTGTTGCCCGGGCTGGAGTGCAGTGGCATGGTCTCAGCTCACTGCAACCTCCGCCTCCCGGTTTCAAGCTATTCTCCTGCCTCAGGTTCCCGACTAGCTGGGATTACAAGCACCCGCCACCACTCCTGGCTAATTTTTGTATTTTTAGTAGAGATGGGGTTTCACCATGTTGGCCAGGCTAGTCTCGAACTGCTGACTTCGTGATCCGCCCACCTCAGCCTCCCAAAGTGCTGGAATTACAGGCATGAGCCACTGCACCCGGCCTCATGTTTTCATTTCTGAGAGGAAATTTAAGCCTCAGTTCTCTGCCTTTCTCCTGTGCAGATACTCAGTTTTGTGGATGCAGATTCTTGGTACCTTCAGAGTTGTCCCCCTGTTCCTAGCCAAAGATTTGGGGCCCTCATTTTTTTAACGTGCATTAAGTGTAAACTAGAACTCTATTGCTCAGTTTCATAAGTGTGCAAGAGTTTATTTACATAAGGTGAGAAGCCACTAAAACATTTCACAATTCATTTTGAAACTTAAGATATAAGCTGGGCATGGTGGTTAACGACTGTAATCCTAGCACTTTGGGAGGCTGAGGCGGGCAGATCACCTGAGGTCAGGAGTTCCAGACCAGCCTAGCCAACATGGTGAAAGCCCATCTCTACTAAAAAATAAAAAAAATTACCCGGGCGTGGTGACACATGCCTGTAGTCCCAGCTACTCAAGAGGCAATCGGTTGAACCCAGGAGGCAGAGGTTGCAGTGAGCCGAGATCTCGCCACTGCACTCCAGCCTAGGCGACAGAGTGAGACTCTGTCTCAAAAAAAAAAAGAAACTTAAGTATAAAAGTTTTAGCTGGGCGTGGTAGTGCACGCCTATAATCCCAGCTACTTGGGAGGCTGAGGCAGGAGAATCGCTTGAACCTAGGAGGCAGAGGTTGCAGTGAGCCAAGATTGCACCATTGCACTCCAGCCTGAGCAACAAGAGTGAAACTCTATCCCAAAAAAAACCCCACAAAGTTTTGCCATCAAAGAACAGAATCAGAGGACTCAACACCCCAATGCCAGGTTACACTTTTTTTTTTTTTTTTTTTTTTTTGAGATGGAGTCTTTGCTCCATTGCCCAGGCTGGAGTGCAGTGGTACAATCTCGGCTCACTGCAACCTTTGCCTCCTGGGTTCAAGCAATTCTCCTGCCTTATCCTCCCAAGTAGCTGGGATTACAGGCATGTGCCACCATGCCTGGCCAATTTTTGTATTTTTAGTAGAGATGGAGTTTCACCATTTGGCTAGACTGGTTTCGATCCTCTGACCTCAAGTGATCTGCCTGCCTCAGCCTCCCAAAGTGCTGGGATTACAGGTATGAGCCACTGCACCCAGCCAACATTTGGTTTTAAATCCTGGCTCTGGCCATGACCATGTCCAAGTGACTGGCTTTAACTCCATAGACCTACTTTTCATCTGTAAAATAGGGTTGATTGTGGCGTTGCTGTGAAGTTGAAATGAATTGCTGTTGCAGATCGCCTGGCACGTAGTAGGTGTTTGGAATACCTCCTGTTGCTGTTTTCAAAACAGTTGTAGCTTACTACTGAAGATTTACCCTAGAAGTGGCTGAGTGCCTGGCATTTTTTTTCTTCACACCTCTCTGGTGTGGCAGGCAGAGCTCCATGTGCACTTTTACCCTGATGGAGACTTGGGCCCCCAGGGTCCCTCACGCCTATGAGCTCGGCCACTGCACTGCTGAGCCCCTCCCAGTCTTCCTTCTGCCCTCCCCTGTCTGTGCTCGCTAACAGGGTGATGCCCCAAAACTCCCAAGTTCCTTCCCCTTTAACTGAAACCTGGTTTTCCCTTGAAGATGCCACTTGAAAAAACCCTTAAGCAAAGGCCGCTCATTTTCCCATGAATCTTGACACCAGGAGGCAGGATCTGCATTTCTTTCCTTTTTTTTTTTTTCGAGATGGAGTCTCACTCTGTTGCCCAGGCCAGAGGGCAGTGGCATGATCTCACCTCACTGCAACCTCCGCCTGCCGGATTCAAGCAATTCTCCTGCCTCAGCCTCCCGAGTAGCTGGGACTACAGGCACGTGCCACCACGCTCAACTAATTTTTGTATTTTTAGTAGAGATGGGGTTTCACCATGTTGGCCAGGATGGTCTCAATCCCTTGATCTTGTGATCCACCAGCCTCAGCCTCCCAAAGTGCTGGGGTTACAAGCGTGAGCCACCGGCCAGGATCTGTATTTCTTTTCTGCCACTTTGGTGCGTGGTCTTGAAGGATAGTGCTGAAGAGCATGCCATCTGCTTGTACGACTTTGTCCTGTTCTGCTTGCTACTACTAGCCATTCTCCAGAAGTTGGCAATTGGTAATTTTTTCCTTTTTTATTTTTATGTTTATTGAAAGTCTTACTCAAAACAACAGGTATTTTTTGCCTCCAGTAGCAGCCTAGATGACTCCCACATCTACATACATGGATTCCCTGAAATTCCGGTTCTACTGTTTTCTGATTTAACTTGTGTTAAAGTGTAGTGGAGACTTCAGAGTCAAACCTAGATTTGAAGTTGTTCTGCTGCTTGCTGACATTGATATTTGTTGACCTCGGAACCTGTTTCCTGACCCATAAATATTACAATAGCACATCCTTGTAAAGTTGGGGTGCTGTTTAAGTGAGCTGATGACTGGAGTGCCTGGCATCGAGCATTGGGCTGCTGAGTCATTGTTAGCTTGCTTCCCTCCCAGTCCTCTCCCAGCGGGGCCATGCCTCACTTGGAACTGCTTTGCCTTCAAGACCTCAGCACCACTCCCTGCGAGCACAGCCTTTCTCTCTACAGCTCCCACTGTCACTGATCTGTTCGCAAAGCCATTCTGTCCCTCTGCAGTTGCCTCAGTTCTTCTTACTAGAACCTCCTTGCCTTCATTGCTGTCTCCCTCACAAGCCAGTACTGACTGCCACAATTCCTGAAGTAAACTGTTTGATTTCTCTCCTACTCTTCAAGCTGGAGAACCTCAGCATATATCAGAGCAAACTTGGGAGCCCTGAATGTTGGTGGCCATTCCTTGAATCCAGCTCTAGGACACTTCCTGTACCGCTGCCACATAGGAACAGCTCCAGCATGTCCAGTTTTCTCAAATCCAAGCCCACCTGCATCCTCATTCTAAGCTCATTACCATGAGAGCCCGCCTCCTGAAAAACATTGACATCACAGAACTTTATCTTCCTTTTTCACCTCAAAATTGTTTTGTGGGCTGTGTGTGGTGGCTCACACCTGTAATCCTAGCACTTTGGGAAGCCAAGGTGGGAAGACTGCTTGAGCTCAGGAGTCTGAGACCAGCCTGGCCAACATGGCAAAACCCTGTCTCCATAAAAAGTGGAAAAATTAGCTGGCCATGGTGGCGTGTGCCTGTGGTGCAAGCTACTCAGGAGGCTGAAGTGGGAGGATGGCTTGAGCCTGGGAGGTGGAGGTTGCAATGGGTCATGACTGTGCCACTGCACTCCAGCCTGGGCAACAGAGCAAGACCTTGTCTCAAAAGAAAAAAAAAAATTGTTTAGTGATGTTACCTACTTCCCCTTTCCCTTTTGTCTTGTGGATGTATATTTTTAATGAAACATACTTAACAAACAGTAAAATGCCCAAATTTTAAATCCACAGCTTGATAATTTTTTAACTATGTATACACCAAAATCAAGATGCAGAATACCTCCATCACCCCTGGAAAGTTCCTTTGGGAGCCTGCTCAGTCAATAGTGCCTTCAGAGATCATTCTTCTAACTTCTGTTCACCATTGTTTTGCCTGCTCCTCCTTTTTTTTTTTTTTATTTTTATTTTATTTATTTATTTTGAGACAGAGTCTCGCTGTGTCGCCCAGGCTGGAGTGCAATGGCTCGATCTCAGCTCACTGCAAGCTGCACCTCCTGGGTTCACGCCATTCTCCTGCCTCAGCCTCCCGAGTAGCTGGGACTATAGGCGTCCACCACCATGCCCGGCTAATTTTTTGTATTTTTACTAGAGACGGGGTTTCACCGTGTTAGCCAGGATGGTCTCTATCTCCTGACCTCGTGATCCACCTGCCTCAGCCTCCCAAAGTGCTGGGATTACAGGTGTGAGTCACCACGCCCGGCCTCCTTTTTTTGTTTTGTTTTTTGTTTTTTGTTGAGGATAGCATCTCACTCTGTCACCCAGGCTGGAGTGCCGTGGCATTATCATGGCTCACTGCAGCCTCGAACTCCTAGGCTCAAGTGATGCTCCTGCCTCAGCCTCCTAAGTAGCTAGGCACCACCATGCCCAGGTAATTTTTAAAATTGTCTTGTAGAGATAGGATCTCACTGTTGCCCAGGTTGCCTGTTCTTACTAAACTGTGTGCATGTGCATGTGTGTGTATGTGTTGCAGGGGTAGGGGGGGTGGTTTATCAACTGTTTTCCTGGTTGAGTTTAATTCCTTTTCATGTAGGAAAACTTAGAAAATGCAAAGAAACGAAAAAGACAAGGAAAAATTCATAATGCCACACTGGCCAGGAATGTCCATTGTTAATATTCTTTTTTTTTTTTTTAAGACAAAGCCTCACTCTGTTGCCCAGGCTGGGGTGTAGTGGCACGATCTCGGCTCACTGTAACCTCTGCCTCCTGGGTTTAAGTGATTCTCCTGCCTCAGCCTCCCGAGTAGCTGGGATTACAGGCACCTGCCACCACGCCCAACTAATTTTTTATATTTTTAGTAGAGACAGGGTTTCACTATGTTGGTCAGGCTGGTCTCGAACTCCTGACCTCAAGTGATCCACCCACCTCGGCCTCCCAAAGCACTGGGATTACAGGCATGAGCCACTGTGCCCAGTCTCCAGTGTTAATATTCTGATGTTTATCTTTCTAGACTTTTCATTGCATATAAAAACTTTTCAATCAGGGCACAGTGGCTCATTCCTGTAATCCCAGTACTTTGGGAGGCTAAGGCGGAGGCGGGTGGATCACTGAAGGCCAGGAGTTCGAGACCAGTGTGGGTAACATGGCAAAACCCACACTCTACTAAAAAATACAAAAATTAGCTGGGCATGGTGGCACAGGCCTGTGATCCCAGCTACTCAAGTGGGTGAGGTGGGAGGATCAATTTAGCCCACCAGTCAGAGGTTGCAATGAGTCAAGATCACACAATTACACTCTAGCCTGGGTGACAGAATGAGACAGAAACGGGATATAATATAAATACTGTATTATTTCAAGTTCACACATTCTTCTGTATCTTATTTATTTATTTATTTAGAGTCTCGCTCTGTCGCCTAGGCTGAAGTGCAGTGGTGCGATCTTGGCTCACTGCAACCTCTGACTCCCGGATTCAAGTGATTCTCCTGCCTCAGCCTCCCAAGCCCACCACCACGACCAGCTAATTTTTGTATTTTTAATAAAGATGTATTTTTAGTAGAGATGAGGTTTCGCCATGTTGGTCAGGCTCGTCTCAAACTCCTGACCTCAGGTGATCTGTCCTCGTTGGCTTCCCAAAGTGCTGGGATTACAGGTGTGAGCCACCGGGCCCAGCCTCTTCTGTATCTTTTTAAATAGCTGTACAGCATTTCACTAAATGGATGTACCATATATTGATGAAAATTATCTTGTGACATGCTAAACTTTTTTTCTCTTTTCTAAAATAGCAAATTGATAGACATCCTCATACCTGAATGTGAACATCCATGCTAGTTTCCTCAGGAGAAAAAAATAATAATCCTAGATCTGCTTAGTCAAAAAGGGATAAAAATGTTTCTTCTTTTTAATGTTTGTGTTATCTCCAAATTGTAGTCCAGAGAATTCATTTCTCTCCTGCCAGCAGTGTACGAGTATGTGCTCAGCCTCCCACCTGTCACCATATTCAGAACCTTCACCAACAATCATCCCCTTCTAAACCACTTGGATCTCTTTATCTTCTCTCTAAAAATGTTTGGAGTACCCTCCCTTACAAAACTTCAATCCCAGTTTACCCACAAGTTGCTGCCAGGATGGTTTACACAACCAGCCTCCACTTCCTCCTTAGCCTCCTGTAATTGAACTTTCATCTCCACTGACCATCTCTTTATGGTCACCTGTGACCTCCTAATTACCATCTTCATTGGCTTCTTACAAAACTTTTCTGAATGTAAAAGTTCTTCAGCTGGTACCCAACACAGAGTAAGTCCCCTTGTCTCTGTTCCCACAAGTTTGAGGTCAGATTGTGTGAACTAGTTTAGGGAATTCACGCTTTGCCCCAAGGGCCAGTGAAGGGCTTTATCAGATGTGGATTATAGGTAATTCTGTCACCATGGGGATTAGAAGGGAGGTGTGTAAGTCTTTTCATTGCTAAAAAGAAATACCTGGCCGGGCGCAGTGGCTTACGCCTGTAATCCCAGAACTTTGGGAGGGCGAGGTGAGTGGATCACGAGGTCAAGAGTTCAAGACCAGCCTGGCCAAGATGGTGAAACCCTGTCTCTACTAAAAATACAAAAATTAGCCGGATATGCTGGTGGGTGCCTGTAATCCCAGCTACTCAGGAGGCTGAGGCAGAGAACTGCTTGAACCCGGGAGGCGGAGGTTGCAGTGAGCCAAGATTGCGCCACTATACTCCAGCCTGGGCGACAGAGTAAGACTCCATCTCAAAAAAAAAAAAAAAAAAGGGCAGAGCTTTATTAAAAAGTTGTGGACAAGCCAGGTGTGGTGGCTCACACCTATAAATCTAGTGCTTTGGTAGGCTGAGGTGGGAGGATCACTTGAGCCCAGGCGTTCGAGACAAGCCTGGGCAACATGGTGAGACCCCATCTCTACACATTTTTTTTTTCTTCTTTTTCAAATTACCCAAGTAAGGCCAGGAGTGGTGGCTCATGCCTGTAATCCCAGCACTCTGGAAGGCCTAAGCTGGCGGATCACCTGAGGTCGGGAGTTCGAGACCAGCCTGATCAACATGGAGAAACCCCTTCTCTACTAAAAATACAAAGTTAGCTGGGCATGGTGGTGCATGCCTGTAATCCCAGCTAATCGGGAGGATGAGGCAGGAAGGAGAATCATTTGAACCTGGAAGGCGGAGGTTGCGGTAAGCCAAGATCACACCATTGCACTCCAGCCTGGGCAACAAGAGCATAACTCCACCTCAAAATAAATAAATAAATAAATAAACCAAGTATGGTGGCTTGTGCCTATGCTACCAGCTACTCGGAGGGCTGAAGAGGAGAATTGATTTTTTATTTTTTTCTTTTTTCTGAGATAGAGTCTCACCCTGTCACCCAGGCTGGAGTGTAGTGGTGTGATCTCCACTCATTGCAACCTCTGCCTCCCAGGTTCAAGTCATTCTCCTGAATCAGCCTCCCGAGTAGCTGGGACTACAGGTGCCTGCCACCATGCCCAGCTAATTTTTGTATTTTTAGTAGAGACAGAGTTTCACCATGTTGGCCAGGCTGGTCTTGAACTCTTGACCTCAAGTAATCCGCCCGCTTTGGCCTCCCAAAGTACTGCGATTACAGGCAAGAGCCACTGTGCCTGGCCAGGAGGATTGCCTGAGCTTGGGAGTTTGAAGCTGCAGTGAGCACCGCTGCAGTGAGCACCACCACACTGCAGCCTGGTCAACAGAGCAAGACCCTGTCTCTAAAAAGAAAACAGAGGGCTGGGCACGGTGGCACACACCAGTAATCTCAGCACTTTGGGAGGCTGAGGCAGGTGGATCACTTGAGCTCAGAAGTTCGAGACCAGCCTGGCCAACATGATGAAACCCCGTCAATACTAAAAATACAAAAAATTAGATGGGTGTGGTGGCGCATGCCTGTAATCCCAGCTACTTGGGAGGCGAGGCAGGAGAATCGCTTGAACCTGGAAGGCGGAGGTTGCAGTGTGCTGAGATCATGCCACTGCACTGTAGCCTGGGCGACAGAGCGAGACTGTCTCAAAAAAAAAAAAAAAAGAAAGAATTGCAGAAAAGTATAAAGAAAAAATAACCATTATTCCTACCATCCAAAATGATTAATATTTTGGCATATTTGCTTCCAGGTTTTTTTTTTGTTTGTTTTGTTTTTTTGTTTTTTTGAGACAGAGTCTTGCTCTGTCATCCAGGCTGGAGTACAGTGGCGCAATCTCAGCTCACCTGCAACCTCCGCCTCCTGGGTTCAAGCAATTCTCCTGCCTCAGCCTCCCAAGTAGCTAGGATTACAGGTGCCTGCACCACACCTAGCTAATTTTTGTATTTTTAGTAGAGACAAGGTTTCACCATGTTGGCCAGGCTGGTCTTGAACTCCTGACATCAGGTGATTTGCCTGGCCACCGTGCCCGGCCAGCTTCCAGCTTTTTTCATGGACATGCTTTGGTTAAAATAACAGAAAATGTGGGCTGGACTCGGTCGCTCATGCCTGTAATCCCAGCACTTTGGTAGTCCGAGGCGGGTGGATCACCTGAGGTCAGAAGGTCAAGGCCATCCTGGCCAACATGGTGAAACCCTGTCTCTACTAAAAATAAAAAATTAGCGGGCTGTGGTGCAGGCACCTGTAATCCTAGGTACTCGAGAGGCTGAGGCAGGAGAATTGCTTGAACCCAGGAAGCGGAGGTTGCAGTGAGCCGAGATTGCGCCACTGCACACGAGCCTGGGTGACACAGCGATACTCTGTCTCAAAAAAAAAAAAAAAATTACAGAAAATGTTTATAGATATGCTAAAATAAATCCATGCTATGCAAATGTGGCTAACATCTAGCCAAGCCGGACTTTGGCACTTGCCCCTGGGCAGACCTGACAGCATGCTGGGCACTGATCAGCCACGAGTCTTCAATATGAGGGTCTCTTTGGGGTGCCCTTTCTCTAGAGCCTTCATCTCAGGTAGAAACAGCAGCAGAGGCCTATGGATGTGAACCAGCTTGTCTGATCTGCAGTGAGGAGGGGTGTAAGGAGTCATCATTATACAAAAAATAATCGGAAACAGGACAGGTAACAGGTCATTTCACTACACCAGGGCACTGGAAAGAGAGGGCAGGGCCTGTGTAAGGGCACCTGGGCCCAGGGGTGGAGTCAGCTCCGCACACACTCTCTCTCCCAGCGGTGCACTCACTCACTCGCTTACTCGCTTACTCAGTCACCTATTCAGGTGATACTCTCTGATGCCTGCTGTGTCCTTGCCCTCTTGCTAGGTCTGGGAACATGGCAAACATGATGGCCTTCGGTCTAGTGAACGCGGGCAGTCAGCGGGATCCATCCTGACAGGTGAGATGCACAGAGAAGAGCCACCTGTAGGTGTGCAGTGGAGCCCAGAGTGGAAGCGCGGCTGCTCAGGATTGAGGGAGGGGTCAGGGCAACTTGCTTGAGGAGAGGACATTTGCGCTGGGCTGTGAAAAAGGAGCATGCTTGCCAGGAGGAGAAGACACGTTAAGGCATTTGAGGCAACACAGGTGATAAAAAGGCGGAAGGGTGCAGGGGCAGATGACCTGGGTCTGAATCCCAGCTCTGCTGTTTGTTGGTTCTGTGACCTTGGGGAAGTCATCTTCCCGCTCTGAGCCTCTGTTCTTCAATGAGAACTAGAAGGAAGGTAATAACAGTTTTACTGTCAAGAAAACAGAACAGCCCAGGCATAGTGGCACACACCTGTAAGCCCAGCACTTTGGGAGACTGAGGCGGGAGGATGGCTTGAGCCCGGGAGGTCAAGGCTGCAGTGAGCTATGATTGCGCCACTGCACTCCAGCCTGGGTGACAAAGCAAGACCCTGCCTCTAAAAAGGAAAGAAGGAAAAAGAGAAAGAAAGCAGAAGGGTCCCGCAGGGGTGAGGTGGCAGCACGGCGGGACCAAGAGTGTGAGTGTCCCTGGGCAGAGGAAGCACACGCCCTGCATGCTGGAACGGACACTGGGGAGCCACAAGGGTTGGAGCATGGCTGGAAGGGAGGAGAGAGAGGTGGGAACTGACAAACTGTGACTAGATTGGGATACTGGTTCTTCCACCACCTCCATCCCTCCCGCAGGGAGGCTGGAGAAGACGGGAGAGGAGGGAGAGTCCAGCTTGCAAACTTACCCTTTGAGAGCCTTCACCTTCCTTTGAAATGGCAAAGGAGATTTAAATTCAGGACTGGATTCAGTCTGACTTCAGTCTCCTCATTCAATAAAGGAAAAACATATTGTGTTGCTGATGGCCCCTCAAAGAGCCCTCTAAGGGCCAGAGGCCTTCCGCTTCCTATTGTGGCAGGGCAGTGGCAGTGGCAATGGAGGTGGCAGGAAGGGAGGGCACACCTGGAGCTCACAGGAGGCAGGAGGGATAGGCTGAACAGGGGGCCTCCATGCATGCTTTCCAAAAGTAGATTCTCTGACTTGGGGAATGCAGGAATGGGGACTACAGAACTACCTGATACTCCCATTTTCTAGCTGGGCCTAGACCCAGGCCGTTCTAAGCCTCGTTCTCTCCAAATAAAAACAGAATATAATAAACACCTCAACTCTGGATGCCAAGATGCAAATGAAATGCGAGGGTTTGTGAGGCCCTGGGACCTGGCCCTGCTCCTGCCCCCTCTGCCACCTCACTAGCTCCCAGCTCCCTCCAGCTCCCGCTTATGCACTGCCCTGCCTCTGCCTTGCTCATTCTGTGTGCTGTGTGTGGAATGCTCTTCTCCTGACTGGCTCCTTCCCACCACTCAGGCCTCACTCATCTCCAGGTTGCTTCCTCTGAGAGGCCACTCCTATGTCAGGGTCCACAGATCCTCTGTGGCTTGTTACTTTTCCTTCATAGCCCTTGTTGTGCTCTGAAATAATTGCTGACTTCCATTTTGTCCCACCGTCCTTTGGGAGGGTCAGTTTGCTGGCGACAGCAGCTCCATCTTGTCCACTGGAGTAGTCCCAATGCCCAGGATGGTGCCCGGCTTGGGCAGAAGCACTTGGCCAGTTCTGCTGAATGAATAGTTTGGCACAAATGACCTTTTTACAATTTTGAAATAATTTAAGATTCCTAGGACATTGCAAAAACATTACAGAAAGGACCTATGTACCCTTAGTTTCCCTCAAATGGCAGCATCTTGTTTAAAACCAGAAAATTAGGCCGGGCGCAGTGGCTCAAGCCTGTAATCCCAGCACTTTGGGAGGCCGAGACGGGCGGATCACGAGGTCAGGAGATCGAGACCATCCTGGCTAACACGGTGAAACCCCGTCTCTACTAAAAAATACAAAAAGCTAGCCGGGCGAGGTGGCAGGCGCCTGTAGTCCCAGCTACTTGGGCGGCTGAGGCAGGAGAATGGCGTGAACCCGGGAGGCGGAGCTTGCAGTGAGCTGAGATCTGGCCACTGCACTCCAGCCCGGGCGACAGAGCGAGACTCCGTCTCCAAAAAAAAAAAAAAACAAAAAAACAAAAAAAAAAAACCCAGAAAATTGGCATTGTTACAATTTAAGATTTTACTAGTTTTACATGCACCTATTTGTGTGTGTATGTGGTGTGTGTGTAGTTCTATAAATTTCATCACATGTGGATGTGAGTAGCCCACACTATGATCAAGATACAGATCTGTTCCATCAGTGCAAAGATCTTCCTTACGCTGCCTCTTTAAAAGTCATGCCACCCTTGCCGGGTGCTGTGACTCACGCCTGTAATCCCAACACTTTGGGAGGCTGAGGCGGGTGGATCACGAGGTCAGGAGATCAAGACCATCCTGGCTAACACAGTGAAACCCTATGTCTACTAAAAATACAAAAAATTAGCTGGGTGTGGTGCCCGGCGCCTGTAGTCCCAGCTACCCAGGAGGCTGAGGCAGGAGAATGGCATGAACCTGGGAGGTGGAGCTTGCAGTGAGCCAAGATCACACCACTGCACTCCAGCCTGGACCACAGAGTGAGACTTCGTCTCAAAAAAAAAAAAAGAAAAAAAAAATGTCATGCCACCCTCTTCCCACCCCCTATTTTTTTTTTTTTTTTGAAACAGAGTCTTGCTCTGTACCCCAGGCTGGAGTGCAGTGGCATAATCTTGGCTCACTGCAATCTCCGTCTCCTAGGTACAAGCGATTCTCCTGCCTCAGCCTCCTGAGTAGCTGGGACTACAGTGAGGCGCCACCATGCCCGGCTAATTTTTTTTTTTTTTTTTTGAGACAGAGTTTTGCTCTTGTTGCCCAGGCTGGAGTGCAGTGGTGCGATCTCGGCTCACCATAACGTCTGCCTCCCTGGTTCAAGCAATTCTCTTGCCTCAGCCTCCTGAGTAGCTGGGATTATAGGCATGTGCCACCACGCCTGGCTAATTTTGTAATTTTAGTAAAGACGGGGTTTCTCCATGTTGCTCAGGCTGACCTTGAACTCCCGACCTCAGGTGATCCACTGGCCTCGGCCTCCCAAAGTGCTGTGATTACGGGCATGAGCCACCATGCCCAGCCTTAATTTTTGTATGTTTAGTAGAGACGGGGTTTCATCATGTTGGCCAGGCTGGTCTTGGACTCCTGACACAAATGATCCCCCTGCCTCGGGCTCCCAAAGCGCTGGGATTACAGGCGTGAGTCACCACACCCGGCCAATAGTCACTATTTTTTATTTTAGTTCTTTTAATAGGTGTGTAAACAATTCCTCATTGTGGCTTGATTTACATTTCTGTCATGTTAAAGGTGTGGAACACATTTCTGTGAGTGCATGAAATATCTCTTCAGTAAAATGTATGTTGATCTTTTGGGCTTTTCAGAGTTTTTTTTTTTTTTGCAGCTTTCTCAGGTTGACATTGAGAGTTTTTATATATCTGAGATGTGAGTTACTTGTCAGGTATGTGGCTGCAAATGAAAAGTTTTTAATCTTGATAAGGTCCAATTACAGAGTTTTCTTTTATGGATTGTTTTTGGTGTCATGTCTAAGACCTTTACACCTAGCCCTAGATTTTCACCTGTTTTCTTTTAAAAGTTTTCTAGGCCGGGCGCGGTGGCTCAAGCCTGTAATCCCAGCACTGTGGGAGGCCGAGACGGGCAGATCACGAGGTCAGGAAATCGAGACCATCCTGGCTAACATGGTGAAACCCCGTCTCTACTAAAAAAATACAAAAAACTAGCCGGGCGCGGTGGCAGGCACCTGTAGTCCCAGCTACCCGGAGGCTGAGGCAGGAGAACGGTGTAAACCCAGGAGGCGGAGCTTGCAGTGAGCTGAGATCCGGCCACTGCACTCCAGCCTGGGCGACAGAGGGAGACTCCGTCTCAAAAAAAAAAAAAAGTTTTCTAGTTTTAGGTTTTACCTTTACATCTATGACCCATTTTAAGTTAATTTTTGTAGAAGTTGTGGAGTTTATTTGTTGAAAAGACTATCCTTCATTGAATGTTTAAAAATCAGTTGGTTATACTTGTGTGGGTTTATTTCTGGGTTCTTAATTCTGTTCCATTGATGCATTTCTCTGTCCTCTGCAAATACCACATTGTCTTGACTAATGCAGCGATGACAATAAGTCTTAACATCAGGTACAGTTGATCTTCCCACTTTATTTTTTTTTCTTCTCCTTCTCCTCCTCCTCTCCTCCTTTTTCTTCTTTCTTCTTCTCTTCTTAAAATCAAGTACAGTTAATCTTCCCACTTTTTGCCACCTGCTTCCTCTCCTTCTCCTTCTTCCTTCTTCCTCCTTCTCCTCCTCCTCCTCCTCCTCTTCTCTCTTCTTCTTCTTTTTTTTTTTTTTGAGTCAGGGTCTGCCTCTGTCACCCAGGCTGGAGTGCAGTGGCATGATCTTGGCTCACTGCAACTTCCACCGCCTGGGCTCAAGTGATTCTCCTGCCTCAGCCTTCCAAGTAGCTGGGACTACAGACATGTGCCACCATGCCCGGCTAATTTGTGTTTTGTTTTGTTTGTAGAGATGGGATTTCGCCACATGTTGCCCAGGCTGATCTCAAACTCCTGAGCTCACGCAATCTGTCTCCCTTGGCCTCCCAAAGATTACAGGCAAGAACCACCATGCTCAGCCTATTCTTTTTTTTCTTTCTTTTTGTTTTTTGTTGTTTTTTTTTTGAGACAGAGTTTCGCTTTTGTTGCCCAGGTCGGAGTGTAATGGCACGATCTCGGCTCACTGCAACCTCCACCTGCTGGGTTCAAGCAGTTCTCCAGCTTCAGCCTTCTGAGTAGCTGGGATTACAGGCATCCACTACCTGCCCGGCTAATTTTTGTATTTTTAGTAGAGATGTGGTTTCACCATGTTGGCCAGGCTGGTCTTGAACTCCTGACCTCAGGTGATCTGCCTGCCTCGGTCTTCCAAAGTGCTGGGATTGCAGGAGTGAGCTACCACACCCAACCTATTCTTGTTTTCCAAAATTATTTTAGCTACTCTCATTCCTTTGCCTTTTCATATACATTTTAGAATAAGCATATCTGTATCTTTTTTTTTTTTTGTAGAGACAGTTTGAGACTAGCCAGGCTGGCCTTAAGTGATTCTTCTACCTCTGCCTCCCAAAGTGTTGGCATTAGGCCAGACGTGGTGGCTCACACCCGTAATCTCAGCACTTTGGGAGGCCGAGGTGGGTGGATCACTTGAGGCCAGGAGTTCACGCCCAGCCTGGACACCATAGAGAAACCCAGTCTCTACTAAAAATACAAAAAGCAGAGCTTGAGACAGGCCTGAGCCCCCTGATCCAGTCAGGACAGAAGAACCTACCTTGAGATTCATTTTTATCTATTTATTTTTTGAGACAGTCTGCTGTCACCTAGGCTGGAGTGCAGTGGCGCAATCTTGGCTCACTGCAACCTCCACCTCCTGGATTCAAGCAATTCTCTTACCTCAGCCTCCCGAGTAGCTAGGACTATAGGCTTGTGCCACCACACCTGGCTAATTTTTTTTTTTTTGAGTCTTGCTCTGTCACCCAGGCTGGAGTGCAGCAGCACGATTTCGGCTCACTGCAAGCTCCGCCTCAGGTTCACACCATTCCCCTGCCTCAGCCTCCCAGGTAGCTGGGACTACAGGTGCCCTGGCCACCATGCCTGGCTAATTTTTTTTTTTTTTTGTATTTTTAGTAGAGACGGTGTTTCACCATGTTAGCCAGGATGGTCTCAATCTCCTGACCTCGTGATCCGCCCGCCTCAGCCTCCCAAAGTGCTGAGATTACAGGTGTGAGCCGGGCCTAATTTCTTTGTATTTTTAGTAGAGAAGGGGTTTCACCATGTTGGGCAGGCTGGTATGGAACACCTCACCTTAAGTGATCCACCAGCCTCGCCCTCCCAAAGTGCTGGGATTACAGGCGTAAGCCACTGTGCCTGGCCTCTACCTTGGGATTCAAATGACAGGAGACCAATAAGTGACTTTTTCCTCAAACCAATTAGATGGAATCCTGTCACCTGCTAACGGAAGCCTAACTCACATGTGAAGCAGATAGCTTAGAATAGGCCACCACTGAACTGGTTCGGCAGGCCCCTCTGGATGAGCGGGTGTTGGCCACCCCACAGTTCCACAGCAAACAGCAATCTTGTCTGCTCTGGGCCTCATCCCCATCCCACCTCCCACCAAAAAGACACAGGCAGCCAAAGGCAGCGTGGGCGGTCGTTGGTATGCATCATACATTTATTAGTGAATATCCCTCTGAAATCAGCAACAATATTAAAAAAAATAATGATTGCACTACTTGGTCAAGCAGAACTAGCAACTTTCATTTTAAAAAAAGTACAAATCTGTTAAAAATTTCAATCAGTATACACATATATATAATACAACATACTAGTTATGTTAAATGCTACAAACCAATGTGAATCCCATGGAATGGATAAAACCACACATTTAAGCTTTAAGAACCATTTTTTTCTCTATATATTAGCATTTTCTCAAATACATACATGGGAAAAATGAGGTAACTGTAAAATGTGCAAGGAAAAGGGCCCCCAAAATTACATATATTTCTATATATATATGTAATTTTATATATATATAAAACCTTTCTAACACAGAACACAGGCGCTGGGCCCAGCCGGGGCTGGGGGAAGGTGCCCACTGTCATGCCTAGGCCAGAAGTTGGTAAATAAAAGAGTAAACAATGGCAAGCCCCCACCACAGGAAATCATTGGTAACATGTCATCTATAGCAAGGTCGGCAAATCACAAACATCCTAAGTAATTGTTGTATAAATCTTGGTTTTAATGATGATTTTTTAAATGCTGTGTTCCCCCCCAACAGCTGCTTGTTGGAATCACTGCTGCAGCCGACACACGGTCTGCGAGCCTGTTTCCGCCTGCCCCAGGAACCGTAAGGGGTTTGAAAACCTTTTGTTGGGGTCGGGAAGGGAGGGGTTGGAGAGGGTGGTTCTGTGTAAAACACGTGGGTTTTCAACACTGCTATAAATATAGAAACGTCACCTGGAGTTATATTACAGTAAGACTTTGGGTTCTTCATGGGGGTGGGACCAGGCTGACGGGCCCCACGGCAGGCTGGGGCGGGAGGTGGGAGCCAGGGCCGCTGCCGGGAGAACGAGGGTGGTTGGAGCATCCCTGAGGCAGCAGGCGCCAGGGGCTGCCTGCTAGGATGTGCCGGCCCCACACGCAGTTCGTTCAGGGCAGCAACCCCAGCTGGGTGTAGGACAAGAAAGGATTGGGACCAGGGAAGGAGGGTGGGAAGCTCAGCCAGACCCTACAGCGGCCTCCTCCAGAGCTTGGAGGACAGGGAACAGGTTGGGAGGGCCCCCGGAGATGGGGGTCCACGGCCTTCCTGGTCCCCATTCTCCTGGGACTTTCTTGGAGGAGACTCGCCCAGGCAGGTGGGAGACGGGCCCCGGCTGGAGGGAGAAATGCCCTGAAAAGCGTCGGGTCCCGGTAGGCTCTAGGGACGTGTGCAGTACAGTGCATGGCAGTTATCAGCTGAGCACAGACCCCCAACCCTGCCCCACGACCGCCGGCCGCCCAGCCCAGCCCGGCCTGGCCCGGCCCGGCACACGCATGCATGCAGGCTGGCCAGCACCACCGTGCTCGGCCCCCTGGGCACTTGGTCCCAGTTGGTCCCTATACACGCCCCTATTAAACCAAAAGAAAACATAAATTGTCTTAAATATCCACATCCCCAAATCCTACACGCGATTTTGGGCCAAATGAATAAACAAAAACTGCTGCTCCTCACGTTCATGCAAAACAACAGAGGGAGAGGAGACTGGGCACGGGTCTGGCTGCATCCCCGGGAGGGACAGCCACCGGGAACACAGGACTCCCTCTCCCCGTATGGCCCAGGCCCCTCAGGATACGTGTGCCCCAGCTCGGGGCTAGGCTGGGACACTCTCCAGCCTGAGGGTAGGGCTGGAATGTTGTGCCTGGGATGAGGGTCCCCTAGGGAGCCAGACTCAGCCCTCACAGCAGCCAACACAGAGCCGGCTGCCTGAGTTCACTGTTTGGGGTCAAGGAGGGAGGATTCAGCCCTGGGGCTCAGGAAATGGCCTCGTGACACCATCAGTCTATGCACCTGGCAGTGCCACCTGGGCAGAGGGCACACCATTTCAGAGCACGAGACCTTCTGACCCAGGATGGTGCTGTCTGCCCATCCTGAGGCCAAGGATCTCCACCAGCCCCAGCAGGGGAGCGGACCCCTAGCTCTCAGTGCCAGCAGGAAAAGGAGGGACCCAAGGGCGCACAGGAGGGACACCAGGTTAGGGACACTCAGGCAGCTCCGTGGCGGGCGGACCGGCAGGCAGACTAGGGAGGGAGTCTTTGGAGCTTGGCAAATGCAGGGGCTTATTGCAGGGACTCCTTGCCGGGCTGACCCTGGCACCAGCTCTGGAGATACAGGCGGGAGCGATGGGGCAGGCCTGGGCCACTCCCTCCCGTCCTCCCTGGGCCCTACCCCCAAGTTTCCAGAGCTTCACGCAAGGTTCTCCCGCGCGGCTGTGTGGCCTCACTCAGCCTCCCTGGGCACCTCGGAGGCATCGGCCCGGCAGATGGGACACGTCCGGTTGGCCTGCGGGAACATGCATGTCAGGCGTTGCTTTCACCAGCCCCAACCCATCACATCTGTGCAGCCACCTGGAGGGACTTGGTCCCCTTGGAGCCGGAACTTCCGAGATGACGACAAGGACAAGGAGGGAAACAGCCCAGGCCTGCCCATCCATGCCCTGTCACTGCACGAGGAATGCCCAGGAGCCGGCCTGGGCAGTGTTACCTTCAGCCACTTGTCAACACACTTGGTGTGGAACTCATGGTTGCAGGGCAGGACTCGGAGCAGCTGCCGCGTCTCGAAGTCACTGAAGCAGACCACACACCTGCAGAGGGGCACGGAGCGTCACCTCCGCACTGAGGTCCACGGGAAGGCTCAGTGGAGTGTGACTCCCCTGAGAGGGGCGTCCCATGGCAGCCAGCTATGTTCAGAGGGGCGGGAGGCGGGCATGGCACTCACAGCGTCTGCTCTGACTGATGGCTGTCCGGGTTAAAGCGGTATGACGGGAGCTGCTCTATGTCTCCTTTGGTGAGGCCGCGGGGCTTGGCATCTCCCAGCCGCTCGGCCAGGTTCAGGAGGGCCTGCATGCGGGCAGGAAACGGTCAGCGGTGCCCAGGGCTGCAGGTCTCCCAAACCCCACCTCCCAAGCATGGGGATCCACGGGACCTCATAGTTCTCCATCTCCACGTCATCCACGTCCAGATCCAGGCTGATGGTGGGCCCCATTGCTGTTGGTGACATTGGCAGCATCGAGCTAGAGAGAGACAAGTGTGGGGGCCCAGGGTCAAGGTCAAAAGGAGTGGGGTGCACAGAGCCGCTCTCCTGACTCCCTCCTTGCAAACAGAGCCCAGAACGTTGCAGTGGCGAAGGGAGCCCAGCTGGTGTGCCTGTCAGGCTTGGGGGAGAACGCAAGATGGCTTCAGAGGCCCTGGGGCCCCTGGAGCTGTGTTTGGGTCTAACCACTGGAGATTCTAGGAGAACAGGGCATCAGGGACCTCGGGTGGATGTGCTGATACTTACAGGAAGTAGGGCAGGAAGCTGGGGTAGTAGGGTGGTGGGGGTGGTGGTGGGGGCGGCGGGGGCAGTGGCTGCTGCAGGCGGTATCTCTGGGTGCTCAGTCTCCGCGGCATCATGTGAGAATATGGCTGCAAGAGGGGTCAGGTGCAGGTCAGCCCGACGGGCCTGCCTCCCAGATGGCCCGGAGCCCAGGTGGGGTTCCGGGTGGCACTCACCACACCAAAGGACAGCTCCTGGTGCAGCGGGTCATGGGGCAGGTAGTGCAAGGGCACTGATGGGGAAAGGGCTGGGCCAGGCGCAGAGGTGGAGTAGGTGAAGCTACCCAGGGAGTGCTGGTCCCCACGCAGGTCCACGTCATTGTCGAGCCGCTGTAGGGGCTGGAAGAAGCAGCACCGGGTCAGGAAGTCAGTGAGACAATGCTGTCCTCGCCCCGCCTCCCCCGACGCCATCCCCCTCCATCATCATTCCCCTCCAGCATCGGACCCCTGCCGACTCACCATCCGAGGGTGCTGGGTCTGCAGAGACACAAACTGCCCCAGGGGCGCCATGTGGGTGGGCTGTGGGGGTGGGGCCGGTGGTGGGGGATGCAGGATGTAGTGGTCACTGGAGATGAGGTGGGGATAGGCCTGATAGGGCACAGGCAGCTGCTGCATGGTGCACGCCTGGATAAGCTGCTGAGAGAGGGGACAGGAGGCTGAGAATGTTCTCCTGGACTCTGGGCCAGGTCTATGCCATGCCACCCAGCAAAAGGCCCCCACCCTGCACACACCCAGCAGCTCCAGGGTGTGCACAAGAAACCATGTGGAAGGCCTATCCCTGTTCTAGGCCACCAGGCAGGACACTACTCTTCAGGCCCACAGCCTCAACTCCTGGGCCTCTGCCAAGCTGTAAGGCTTGTACAGGGGTACAGGGGTACTGGAAGGTCCCTGAACCTTGAAACATTCTATTACCAAATGTGAATACACGTATGCTTTCCTGGGGAGGCCAGGCAGGCGCTCTGACAGCCTGGACGGCTGGATAGCTCAGCCCAGTTCAGGGCTGCCCTGGTGGAGGAGCTGGGAACACTCACCGGGGGCGGGAGGCAGCAGAGGGGGTAGTGCTGCCCGCTGAACATCACGGAGCATGCTGGGAGCTGCTGGGCACTGCAGCCAGGGATGTGTTGGCCTGTAGGCAAGGGGAAGCCTTGGGTCGTCACTGTGGTGACCGTGTAGGACAGAGGGACAGGTCCCTGGTGCACCTGTGGGTAGAGAGAACGCCAGGAAAGGGTGAGAAGGAAGCTGGCCGTGAGGGCTACTCTCAGAGAAATCGTCCTGCCACGATCAGCTGCTGGCTCCCTTCCCTTCTCCACAGCGGCCTACCTCAGTGCAGACTAGACTGTGCCTCTACCCCCAGGTCCCCGGGGCAGAGAAAGCCCTGTGGGAATCCAGCTCTGCCAGTCATCCACTGTGGCCCCTTCCCCGGGCCTCAGTTTACCTAACTGTAAAACAGGGCTAATAATGCCTCCCTGAAACGTGAAATGAAGCAAGCTAGGTGAAATGAAGCAAGCTAGGTGAAATCAAGGCCTTGCTGCCTCTGCTTCTTAGAATGGCTCACAGGGCCAGGGGCACAGGGGATGGGGTTCTGCCTACCTGCTCGTGGAGATCAACCATGAACGGGCTCTGCTGGGTGGCTGGGTGCAGCATTCGGGGGCTCCCGCCGGCAGGAGCCGAGGCTCGGCGCTCCTCTACGGGGAGGTGTGGAGGTCGGGACAGCGGCTGCTGGGAGGGTAAGCGCTCATCCCGGGCAGGTGGGCTGGCCAGGGGACCCTCGAGGCTGGGGCTGCACCACAGAGAGGAGGCCCCGATAGGACTGAGGGGGGCCACTCGTGCACAGAGCAGGGAGAGAAGCCAGGGTGACTCCCCCCATGGGGAGGGAAGGCAGCTCAGGGCCCTGCGCCCCACCCCTGCTGGCCCCCGTGCCCCAGCATCAGAACTGTGAGGCTCCTTCCTACCTTCCCCAGAGCTGGCCCGGGGTGCTGCCGGGTCCCGCAGAGAATCGCCGCTGACCCACGGGGGCAGAGGGTGGCCACCTAGTCACTGCCAGAGCCCATGGTCGCATCAGGGGGGCAGGGGGGTGGAGGGGCTGGGCCGGGACTCACAACCCTAGGAGGCAAGGAGACAAGGAAACTGAGGCGCCTGGTCAACATAGTGAAACCTCATCTCTACTAAAAATACAAAAACTAGCCAGGCATGGTGGCGGACACCTGTAATCCCAGCTACTTGGGAGGCTGAGACACGAGAATCACTTGAACCTGGGAAGCGGAGGTTGCGGTGAGCTGAGCTGAGATCGCGCCACTGCACTCCAGCCTAGTGACAGAACGACACGCTGTCTCAAAAAAAAAAGAAAAAAGAAAAAAAGGAAACTGAGGCACAGAGGAGTCCAGGTGCTTGCACCATGAGGGGTCAGGAGACAGAACCCAACCTCTGCAGTGTGACCCCAGGGACCAATGGTGTTCAGCCATGCCCCTCCTCCGAGTCCTGGGGTCCAGTGCTGAAAAGCCAGGACAACTCAGCCTGCCAGCACCCAGGCCTCCTCAGTTGTGAGCTCAGGGAACCGGCCAGTGTGCTTCCAGGCCAGTGGGCTCCCCATAGGCTCCCGCTGGGCGGGGTCTAAGGGCACCCTGTCTCGGAAAGGGGCTTAGGGATGGACCTTTTTCTGCCTTATACCAGGGGCTACAACTTGGCCTTCAGGTGGCAGCTGGGGGTTCCTGAGGAGGCTCCAGCATCCTCCCTTCCCTCTGGTTGGCTCCAGCAGGGATTCCAAACAGGCCTGGGACCCAGTTCTCCTCTTATGGGCGCCAGGCAAGAAGTTCTAACCTGCTCCTGCCCTTGGGGGCTTCCAGTCCAAGGCAAGACACTATTCTTTCTTTCCTTAACCTGCTCCCACTGTGCCTACCCAAGTGTGACTTCATCTACCTTTCAAGAATGTATAGCTGGCCCATTTGACAGAGGAGGAAACTGAGGCTCAGCCAGAATAAACTTGCCCAAAGCCCCACGGTAGCGTTAAAGCTGGGAGGTGGGCCAAAGACAAGCCTCTCCCTGTGCTCTGCTGCCAACAGAGAGGACCAGTCCCAGGCTTCATGGAGGCAATGAAGGAAGCCGGCCTGGGGAGACTGGAGTCTGGCATGCAGCGAGGCCCTTGCTCTGGGGCCCCCAACCCAGCCCTCAAAGTGGGAGGTGGGGCCTGTTGAGAAAAAAGGGAAGCAAGAACCGGAGAGAGGAAGTTGAATAGGAATGAGTTGGGCAGGGTCTCCTGCCTCCGGCCAGAGCCGAGGGTCCAGGTGGGGGATGTTGAGGGACCTGGCTCCACCTCAGGGTTCCGCTCAACTCAAAGTTGGGACGAGGCCCTTGACGGAAAAGCTCTAGAACCTATCAGGCCCTGCAAAGCTGAAGGATGCGTCCGACAGGACCAGCTCTTTGTTGTTCCTGCCACAGGGAGGCCCCTTCCATCCCTTCTCCCATCTAACAAAACTCCTATGCATCCTTGATACCCAGCTTTCAATGTTGCCTCCCTATTGACACAGCCAGCCAGTGTAACTGTCAGCTCAACACCTAGTTGCTTCCTGCCAACAGCAGCAAGAACCATTTCCTCTGTGCTGCACTTCACAAGCCTGGGCCCTGCTTCTCAAAAGGAGCCCACATGGGAGATGGGGCCCGGCCAGCAGAGGGTGTGGGCAGGGCCAGGGACCACTTTGTGTCCAGCTCAGGGCAGGCCTGATGGGATAAATGTGCACGGAACAGAGCCAATCACACAGGTCTGAGGCCACCCAGTCTGGCAGCGATGACTTTAATGCCAACGACTGAAAATTGGGAGATTACAAAAAAAACCTGGCTTCTCATGGCAAGTCTGGTCCCACTTGTTTCTGCCTGTCCCCTTCACTGGGAGCAAGAGCTTTCCCTCCAGGTCACCCAGGCCCATCCTCTGCCTGCCCACCATCAGGGACTGGGTTTGTGACCCCTGGCCTGGGCCAAGTGCACATCATGACAGCCATGTCTACGCACACAGCCTCCCTAATTCCTGCCGACAAACCAGCCAAGGAAACAACGGCCAAGGGAGACTCAGGAAATCTCCAAATAACTGAAACAGCAGATGCCTGGCCCATCCCAAGCCTCCTGGACCAGACGCTTTGGAGGGATGGGGAACAAGGGCACCCAGATTTTTATCAAATTCCCCAGAAGTTGTCACAGCACAGCTAGGATTGGGAATTTCTACCTTAGCTAACCTCAGAAAGCCTGGGAGCCCGCAGTTCTGCTGGTGCGGAACAAGCACCATAATAACTATGCCGTTTCCCCCGCGCCAACTTGGTGAGTCCTCCCAGCAGCCAAGACACCAAGGCTGGGAGAGGTGAGGTCCAAGGCCAGTCAGCTGGAATCGTGAGGACACAGGGGCATGACCTAAGCAGTCTGGCCGTAAAGCACCCATGATTAGCCACCAAGCCAGCAGTCTTGACTGCTCCTTATGCCAGGATGTCTTGCAGATGGCTGAGCAGTGCCAGACCCAAGGCACTCTCACGGAGGCCCAGGCCTGGGGGTGTCTGCTCTGTAGACACCCTACAAAGGCACCCACTCCCCAGGGCAAGGAAGGTGGTAAGGAGCTGTGAAAGCAAGCCAGAAGACAGAAGGGCCTCCAGCTGTGGGTAAGAGCGTCAGCCCTCACAGACTCACACACGACAGTGACTTCTAGCTAGATTCTTGCCTACAGACCATGGGCAAGGGCTTCCCCTCCCGAGCCTCAGTATCTTCATCTGTAAAATGGGAACAGCCCAATAACTACCTCCTAGTTTACCATCAGGGACTGCTCCAAGGCAACAGCAGAGGCAGCTTGTAAAGTCTGAACTTAGCTTGGGTGTGAATGATCATTATTAGAGACTACAACACACTGACCTCCATTTCCAACCCTGAGCAGAGCTTGAAGGGTGCCACTTCCCGGGCAGCAGGCTACTCTAGGGGAATACCTCAGTTGGGAAGAGTGGATCCTGGTTCTTTAAGCCCTGCCAGGAACAGGGGTGGCATAGAAAGGTTACACCCACTTCACAGCTGAGAAAACTGGGGCTGAGAGAAAGGAAGTAAGTTACTCTAGGCCACAAGGCCAGAGGGAACAGAACTGGTCCGTCCTAGTTGGCCTCCTAGGCCCAAACTCCCCCAACCCATAACTCCTTGTGGCATCAGTAGCTGGAGGAAATCACCTAATCCCGGGTCGCCAAGCTATATGGGAGGCTGGGAGAGCACTCTCTTTCAGGCACCCATCTTTAGTTCGGTGGTACAGAGAAGCAAGCAAGGCCCAGAGTTGGAGCTAGCAACTTGCTCAAGGTCAAACAGCAAGGGTGGCCAGGTGGCCTCCCCTAACAACTGCTCTGCCAGTCCACATTTCTGTGCTGTGCTGTCACGGAGGTCTGTGCGATCAAGTCTTGAGAGTCCCGTCGCTGAGCCCCGTCCGCCCTGAGGCATGCAATGCATTTTGCAGTTAACACCACCCCTCTACACCCACCCAGGAAAGCCGGCCAACCTTTTAGGTCCAGCGCCCCAAGCACCTACCCTGACCTCGGTCTAAGAGCCCCAGGGATCTGTTTGCAGGAAGAGACACTCCCTTTTGCAGATAAAAACACAGTCAGACCCTGGGGGCATGAGCAGACACAGCCAGGAAGAGAAGCGGGCCCCCTTCTTACTTCCCCATACCCCACTCCAAACAAGCAGGCTCTGCCCAGCGCAAGCAGAGCTTCCCAACTGGAAGCCGCTGAGGGCCGGACCACCAGACGACGAGAGAAAAATCCCCGGGTGACCTTGGTCAAGGAAATCCTTTTGCTTCTGAGAGCCTCAGGTGGCACAACTGTAAAATGGGGGTAGAAATCTTTCCTTCCCAGAGCGCCCAAATCAACCAGAAGAGTCAAGAAGAAACCAGGTGGTCACACTAGTGGGGGAGGAGACCAGTGTCCCCGGGGAAGGGGGGGGGCTCTCCAACGCGGGCCAAGTGCATATTGTGGGGCTCTGGGAAGCTTACCCAGCCACCCCTCTCCAGGCATAGTGCTGGGGAGCCGAGGCGCGGACGTCTGCCCCGAGAGGGGCCTCCCTCGTCCGCTTCCCACTCTTTTGTGCCGCTCTCGGAGGGACACCGGGGGCGGGAGGCAAGACTGCAGCGCAGGGGCCGGAGCGCTGTGACTTTAAGAGCCGAGGATCCCGGACCATGTGCTCGGCGAGAGACAAAAGCAACAACAAAGGAAGTGGCGGCCGCAGGGGGAGGGGGCGGCTCCTTCCTCTCCAACCGCAGCGCTCAGCCGCAGGAGAGGGGAGACCTGGCCCAGCCACGGGGGGCCCGGGGGGGTGGGGGGTTCCTGATCCCAGGGGTCTTGCTGTCCGCAGTCTGGACCGCCCGTGATTAACCCCTGCGGAGCTAGCTAGATCACGGCCCCCATTCCCAGGGGAGGGGAACAGGAGGTCCATGAGTAGGGAAATAGGGAGTTGGGGGCCCTGGCCCCGACTCACCTTTGGCCGCCCGGCCACACGTTGACTCCTTTGTTTCCGATCTAAGACGGCCAAACTGGGCAGGGGGCGCGGGGGGGGGGGGGGCCTGCCTGGACCCTTTAAGAGCTCCCGCCCTGCGAAACAATGTGCTCGCCTCCCCACCCCCGGGTCCAGGGGCAGCCCGGCTCCTTCCGGGGCCTCTCTTTGTTGTCCGCCCAACGGCGTCTGCCTCGCGAGGCCCACACGCGGTCAGTCTCTCTCGGCCCAGGCCCTCAGGGAGCGGGAGGCGGCGCAGGACGCAGCTGGGTCTGCGCGGCAGCCGGCGGCTGGCCCTTTAAGAACTGTCCGCGGCAGCAGCGGAATGTAACAAACCCCACATTTGATTCACAACATTCGAAGTGGCGGGGTCGCGCGCCGGGCGGGAGGGGGCTCGCGGGGGCGCGCCAGGAGGATACGGCAAACAGTAGCCCGCTGCAAGCCCGCGGGGGCCCCGCCCCGCGCCGGGAGCTCCGCCCTGAGAGCCAATCACTCGCCGCGACCACGCACGTGACTACTGGGCCGCCATCTTGAAAGATTTTTTTTTTAACCTCCTCGCCCCCACCTTCGCACTTAAAGTGGCCGCAGCCCTAGTCAAAAGCAAGGGGCGGGGCCACACGGACTGATATAAAGATGGGGAGACCCCAGGGTGGGCAAAACCGATCGGCTGCAACTCGAACTTGCTATGCAAACTCGCTAACTACTCGCACCTCTGAGGCTCAGTTTCCCTGCCGAAGAAACTGTACTGCAGCAGAACCGGCAGTACGGACTTACTGTGTCATGGTCCCCTCCTCGGGGACAGGGTGCCGCCTAAGATACTGAAGTGCAATGGGTCTGACCTCTGACGGGGCGAGAGCGGCCTCAAGCCGGCCCAAGTGGTTAGGCTAGCTCTAACAACCCTGGGCCGGCTACCTTCCCGGAGATGACGTCACCCCCAAGAGCTGCAGCACCGCGCTGACATCATGGCTCGGCCGCCCCACATCTCCTTGTTTATACTATGCGGCGTCTTTAAAAAGCTGGGACGGCCCAGATTGCCCAACAGACCAATGGCGGGCTACCCATGCAAACGAAATAACGACTGCCGGGCAAGGAGATTGGCCCTGCTCGCGCTGACGTCACAGAGACGCTTAACCGCCCCGCCCCCAGCGTGGCGGCGAAGGAAGAGGGGCGGGGCGGGGAATAGGTTGTAGCTTAAAGCAAAACTGCAGTCACCGGGCGCTCTAGTTGCTAGGCTGGGCTTGAGAGTTGGGTGTCCCCGCGGAGACCTCCCTACCCAGGGAAACTGGGAACTAAGCCCAGTGAAGTCTCTATACTTTAGTTTTCTGTTCTTCTCAGCAGCTATGAGACGGAGGGATTGCTAATAGCCAGTTATTTTAACAGATGGGGAAAGTGAGGGCCTTCCCTTACTCCAGATCACACAACTGGAAGTGTGGCGGAGCAGGAATTTGAACCTAACCCAAAGCCAAGGCTCTTTCTCCTTTGCCTCGAAGCCCACCCGCCCGGGCAAAATTTATACAAAATGAGGTATTACCTCCATCACAATTATATAAGCAGAAAATCAGTAATTTCCTAAATATTCAAGAGCTGGAACAAGTCGAATAATGAATATTGGGTCCATACATACATAATCAATAACGACTCTCGGGCAGTTACCACAAAGAGGCAGCTGGAGGCGACATGGGGCTACCTCCAAGACAGCCATAAACAAGGCGCCAATGCAAAATGTTAACATCTGTTAACCTGCGTGGTGGGCCATGGGGCAGGGGGATGGGGAGCTCACTTTCTTTGCTTCTTTGGTATATTTCATAATCCCAAATTTTAAATAAAAATGGAAACCAAGATGCTGAACAGGTGTAACAGTATGTATCAGGTTTTTTTAATTGGACATATACCACATCTGCATTTATTTCTGGAAGGGTATACAGAAAACTGATTAACAATTGTTGCCCTTAGGGAGAACTGGAAGGGAGAAGTGGGTCAGGAGGATAGACTATTGTATATATTGCACATTAGCTCTTTTTAAAAAACCCTATGCATCATAACCCACTGAAATTTTAAAAGAAAACTATTATAGAGACTATGTCTTAAGTCTTTTAAGCCAGAAAACCATTTGTTCCCTTAGAATCAGAAATCCCCTTTCAGCTTGGGGAACAGACATGTTTATGGCAATGTTTAGACCAGCAACAATCAGTATCACTGTGCAACACAATGACTGAAGATGGAACTGAGCCGGCTGTTTGCAGATCTCTAAGCAACACAAGAGCAAGTTCATGATGCAGTGCTATTGATGTTACCTGGAATGCCAAACTCTATCCATCACAGTTAAAAATTACGTGTGCATGAGAATAAGTGTGGATATATAAGGTTATGTCTTTAACCAGTTCCTTATCATCAACTGTTCCTTCACCTCCAATGTCTCCTTCAACCTTTTGTTTTCCCCACCACATAAAAGCAATTTGAAAACCCTCCCCTTGGCCGGGCGCAGTGGCTCACACCTGTAATCCCAGCACTTTGGGAGATTGAGGCGGGCAGATCACGAGGTCAGGAGTTTGAGACCAGCCTGACCAACGTGGTGAAACCCCGTATCTACAAAAAATACAAAAATGAGCCGGGCATGGTGGCGTGCACCTGTAAACCCAGCTACTCAGGAGGCCGAGGCAGGAGAATCGCTTGAACCCAGGAGGTGGATGTTGCAGTGAGCCGAGATCACGTCACTACACTCCAGCCTGGGCGACAGAGTGAGACTCTGTCTCAAAAAAAAAAAAACAAAACCAAAAAAAACCCTCCCCACATTCGAAGGTACCTACATATTTGTTAGATTACTGCCTGCTGGCCGGGCGCGGTGGCTCAAGCCTGTAATCCCAGCACTTTGGGAGGCCGAGACGGGCGGATCACGAGGTCAGGAGATCGAAACCATCCTGGCTAACACGGTGAAACCCCGTCTCTACTAAAAAATACAAAAAACTAGCCGGGCGAGGTGGCGGGCGCCTGTGGTCCCAGCTACTCGGGAGGCTGAGGCAGGAGAATGGCGTAAACCCGGGATGTGGAGCTTCCAGTGAGCTTGAGATCCGGCCACTGCACTCCAGCCCGGGCGACAGAGCGAGACTCCGTCTCAAAAAAAAAAAAAAAAAAAAAAAAAAAAAGAAAGATTACTGCCTGCCTGCCCTTATGGATAGGGCCTACAGTGGCTCCCTACTGCCTGGCTTCGAGGCTGCACTTAACAAGCTCTTCCTGCCCAAACTTTTCAGGCTCGCCTCTCCCCAGTCCCTCCTCTCACACCTCTGGCCTTCTCTCCCTGCCACCTTCCTGCCTTTTTTCAGGCTAGACCGCCTGCCTGGGATGCCCTCTCTTTTCCTTTCTGCCAATCCATTTCACTTTTCGGCCGTTTGAAGCTCTGTTCCTATCTCGCCTTTTACAGGAAGCTGCCTGTGGCATCTCCAGCTGTGCTGAATCCCCCATTTTTGAACGCAGAGCTAGATGCACCCCAGCCTTTACCTCATGCCATTTAATTTGCGCACAGTCCTGTCACAATCTCTGTGAGTCTCACTCAGTAATTCCCCTGACTGAAGGGGTTTGGCTTTTTTAAGTGCGCAGATGTCCAACCTTCACTGGCACATACGAGTACCCCAGCCTCATTTTACAGATAAGGATCTGAGGCCACACAGTGAGACCACCTTTACCATCCCCACTCCAGGAAAGCGACCCTCCAGCCACAATCTAATCCTGTACTTTTAAGCCAACAAGCCTCTGACTGTGGCATTCTCCCTGCTTAATATGTCCTCAATATCTCCTACTTACTGGGCAAAATCCTGCTCATGCTTTGGGGCTAGCTCAAGGACCACTCCCTTGGAGCCTTCCCTGCCCCGCCGGCTTGCTCTGGCATCCTCAGTCCATTAGGATTACCATCACATTGCATCATGAGAGCAGAAGGCCATCTCCATGTGACTGCTCCCCCTGCTCTCAGCAGGGCCCACAACACCCAGTCTAGGGCCTGGCTCCCGCTGGGTGGCGGATGCCCAGGGATGGGGCTCTGGGTCTGCCTCTTGTCCTGCAGGACCAGGAAACCCCTGCTCTGTCCTGGCCCCAGGAAACCCTCAGTAAATCCTCAGTCACTTGAGTTTCCCCTCAGCGCCAGAGGCCAGTAACACATCTCCCCCTAACCTGAAAAACCTCGTGGGCGATTGTGAAATCACTCTGGATTAAATGGGAAGGGAGGCACAATTTTCCCAGAATTTTCCAGTTTTTCAAATGAAGCCAGAAATCTAAACTTTTCTTTGAATCCCTCCTCAGGGTCACTGATGGATTTTAGGCTTTGGAACTTTTCTTTGAATCCCTCCTCAGGGTCACTTTGGATCTTAGGCTGTGGGGACATGGCCTGCACCCCTACAGTGCCAGCCGCGTTCTCCTCACACCTCAAGCCCTCGCAGGCAGGTGTTGTTTACTTTCATCTCACAGAGAGGAAAGCGGTTCAGAGCCATGGAGGGGCCGACCCTCACCACAGAGCCCAGAAGTGGGAAACCTCAGATGGGAGTGGCCCATCTGCTTTGGCATCTGCTGTGAGGTTCTATGGGGGAAATAGGGGTCCTAGAGTCTTCCACAAGCTCTGGGCAAGTCCTATCCTGATCCTCTCCTCATCATGATCTAAGAGCTGGCCATCAGCATTGGCCCCATTTTACAGATGAGGTGAGAGGTGACACCACTCACCCAGTGTCATGCAGCCATCAAGAGGCAAACCTGGGATCCCATTCTAATCTCACATTGTGTGGTTTGTGCAATAGGAATGCCAATACAGGGGCCCCCGTGGTTGCTGAAGAACCAAATACAGATGTCCCCAGGGAAAGGGGAGAACACAGAGGCTCAGGGACTAGTGGATGGCTCCAGATCAGGGTGGACAGGAGCCTGAGAGGGATCCAAAGTTTGATCCTTCCAGCACAAAGCACTAGATGCCACATTCCGGCTTCCTCCCCCAGGCCTCCTCTGCAGAGGGGAGGGGCTTGCGCAGGCTGAGGCAGGAAGAGGACATGGCCAAGTTTCCTGATGGGGCCCTGCCCGACCAGGGTTCTCACCTACCCCAGAGCCTGGACAACTGGCTGCATCTCTCCCTCAGAGTCAGAAAGTATCCCATTTCTTTCTTCCAAGGCCCCTCAAACCTCCCTCCAAACAGGCAGGGCCCAGTCACCTTCCCAGGATGGAGCTGCCGGGACACAGAGACTGGGGTACCAGCCAGGGACACAGCACAGCCTGGCAAAGCCAGCTCAGGGCTCACACCTCCCAGACACCAGAGCATCAGACCAGGGCCCAGAGCCTCACACACCAGGGAGGGAGTAGACAAGGCCCTGCTAAGTCCTCTCCACTCAGGGCTGGCCTCAACACCCCTGAGCCCTGAGTTCTGGCTCCATTGAGTGGCTGTGCAGATGGCGGCGAGGGCAGCGCGTCTGGAGAGATGCTCCAAGTCTGGGGCTCTGGCCCTCAGCGCTCGGGCTCCAGTTTCGAGACCTTGGGTAAGTTCTATGGCTTCTATCCTCCTCAGTCTCTAGTCTGTAAAGTTGGGTGATCGATAATAACTAGGCCACTGGGGGAAAGGACTACATTGAGGGGTGAGACAGAGCTCCTGAGGCCAGCCCGTTCTGCCTCTGCTTAGCCTGTGACCTTGGGGAAGTCAGTAAGGTCTGTGAGACTGTTTGTCCAGGTATGAAGCGGGGTGAAAGCATCCTCCTCGGTGGGTCAACAGAGGTTCTCTGTGTGTGTGCCGGTGGGCGGTACCTGCCGACTTTTCGGGTCTGGGTCTGCATTTGGAGGTGTGCGCTGTGTGGGTGTGGCGTGGGGGCGTTCCCCTTTCTGACTCCTCCTCCCCACCCCGCAGCTCTCACTACGGGAACCCCCAGATTCTGCAAAGGGGGCAGGAACCCGTCACCGCATTGTTCAGTGATGAAAACCGAGGGCTGCAGGAGTGCGGTCCCTGGAAGACCCAGGAAGACGAGTCTTCCCGAATCCCCCACTGTCCCTCCAGCTCAGTCGTCCTCCTCCCCCCACTTCCCAGCCCCCGGCACCAGCTCAACTAGAGCTTAGTGGCTTTCAGGCAACGGAAGCTGTGTGACCTTGGGCAAGACACGGACCCTCTCCGGACCCCGCGGCGTTCCGACATCCAGAATGCAGTAAGGACGGCGCTGGAGTGCAGTGGTCTGTTCCCCGGACCTGCAGCCGCTCCAGGGCAGGGCTCTGGCCGCTCTGGCTCCCGGCGGCTGGCACAGGGGGCGTCGGGGAAATGTCTAGGACGGACATGGCGAGGCCAAAGAGCTGCAGCGCGTCTCCAGCTCGCGGTCCGTGACCCGCCGGGGGTGGCGGTCGAGACGTGCGCGGGGCGCAGGGCACCCGGGGGCTCGGAGTTCCCTGGGGCTCCCCGAGCTGGGGCGTTTGGACCTAGCAGACGGGGAGAAGAGCGGCGCAGCTCCCGCTGCCGGGCCCGGGACTGCGAGCTCCCACCGTGCGGGCTCCGGCAGAGGCCTGGCGGGAAGCCTCCGCGTGCGCTCCTCCGCCGGCCCGCGGCCGCCCCCTACCGCCGCCTGCTCGCCGGCCCTGCGCCCGGGGCGCTCGGCGCAGGGTCCGGGCCGGGCGTTACCTGGGGCCGCGGCGGGGCTCCACCCCCACCCGGCGGCCGGCGCGTCGCTCCCGCTGCAGCCCGGGCTCGCAGTGCGGCTGCGGCCCGCGCGCCGCCTGCCGCGGCCCCTCTCCGGCCCCGTGCAGGGGAACCGTCCGCAGACCTCACCGCCCGGGCGCGCGGGGCCCACGCCGGGTGCGCAGCTTCCAGTACCCCCGCCCCGGCCCCTCGCGAATGGAGCTGCCTGGACCGCACCACGCGTGCGGGAGCGCGGGTGGCGCGGACGGGGCGGAGCCTCTTTCGGCCGCGCCCGCCCAGCGTCAGTCGGCCAGGGGTGCGTAAGGGCGCGGCGCCTGGGGCCTGGCAGCGTCCGTGACCTTGGAGGAGTGACTTCGTTTCCTCGTCTGTGAAACAGGGGAAACAATACGACCCCGTGGTCGTTCAGAGAATCTTCGCTTCCCGGAGAGTGTGCCCCCTCCCCCACCCCCGATGGGCGCGGGGGTAGCTAATAGAGAGCTGCTCTGGGGTCAGCAGATCTTGGTTCCCCACTTTGGGCCATTCTCTGAACCTCAGTTTTCAAGTCTGCGGAATGGAAGTGATGATACCTTCTTCAGGAGGAGGATGGGAGACTCCAGTGACAAAAGACGAGGCTGCCGGCCGAGACGTGGGGAGGGATTACGCTCCCCGCAACCCCTGTGTCCCCATCTCTAGAACCAACCTGGACCAGGGCATGGCCGGCAACTGCTCAGGCCGCGGGTCCCAGCTCCGGAGGGGAGCCCCACCGCCCCCGCCTCCTGGGCGCATTAGGCCAGCGAGGGCTGCACCCTGCCGCGGGCCGCGCTCTGGCTGGCATGCAGGTGGTGGTAGTCCATGCAGACCGCGCCTCCCGCAGGCTGCCCAACCAGGTCGTCTTCTCAGCCCAGGTTTAGGTCCTCTGCGGAGGGCTGATTAGACGGTGGAGCGGCTGCCTCCCGGTCTACTTAATTTTTAAAGCTGCCGTTTGTTGACAGAACAGCCACCTAAAGGAGAGCTTTAGAGGGAATGAGTGCCCTGGAAGGAGGCTCTGGGGTGGGGAGAAGTTGGTCTCATGGGTCCCTAAGTTCTTTCTTTCTTTCCTTTCCTCCTTCCTCCCCCCCTCCCCCCCTCCCTTCTCTCTCTCTCTCCCTCTTTCTTTCTTCTTTCATTTCCTTTCTTTCTCTGTCCTTTCTTTTTTTGACGGAGTCTTACTTTGTCGCCCAGGCTGGAGTGCAGTGGCACGATCTCGGTTCACTGCAGCCTCCACCACCCAGGTTCAAGCGATTCTCCTGTCTCAGCCTCCCGAGTACCTGGAATTACAGGTGCATGGCACCATGCCCGGCTAATTTTTTGTGTTTTAATAGAGACAGGTTTTCACCATGTTGGCCAGCCTAGTCTTGAACTCCTGACCTCGTGATCCGCCCGCCTCGGCCTCCCAAAGTGCTGGGATTACAGGAGTGAGCCACCGCGCCCAGCCCCCTAGTTCTTTCTAGGGTGGAAGGCTGAGTCTGTGACATCACGGGGATATTCTTGGGTTGGTTATTTGTAAGAGCAATGAAGGGACTTTGTACCCTTCAAAGGGCAACTTCTGGGCAGGATTGGGGAGTTGAGGGGTTGAATGCATTCACACCAGAGAGTCACCCTCAGCCCAGACTCTCCAGGTCCTCTCTGAGGCTGTGCACTAGGTGGGCATCAGAGGTATTGCAGGTAAAGAAATGGCGGCTCAGAGGGAAGGAGAGACTTGCCCAGCTCCCGGGCAAGCTAACACTTGATTTCGACTTGACAAATTTCTGAGTATGTAGTGGATGCACATAGCAAAGACAGGTAATGAGAAGTTTTCCTTTTCTTTTTTTTTTGGAGGGGGGAGGGGACAGAGTCTCTGTCACCCAGGCAGGAGTGTAGTGGTGCAATCTTGGCTCACTGCAACCTCCCCCCACCCCACCCCCAGGTTCAAGCAATTCTTGTGCCTCAGCCTCCTGAGCAGCTGGCACTACAGGTGCGTGCCACCACACTGGGCTAATTTTTCTATTTTTAGTAGAGACGGGGTTTCACCATGTTTCATGTTTCACCGTGTTGGCCAGGCTGGTCTTGGACTCCTGGCCTGAAGTGATCCGCCCGCCTCAGTCTCCCAAAAGTGCTGGGATTACAGGTGTGAGCCACTGCGCCCAGCCGAGAAGTTTTTCTGATAAAAAAAATTTTTAAGGCACACACTTAAGACAGTGACTGTGAAGGAACCCTGATGTGTATCTAAACTGTTGCCTCATGTACGTCACCCTGTTACTTACCCTGTGCTAAGTGCTGGCATGCATTACATCATTACTCCTTAGAGCAGGCCTATGAGGTGGAGTCTGCATTAGGCCTCTTTTCGACAAGGACACCAATAATGTGGGAGATGATGTACCTTGCCCAAGCCCCCAGCAGGTAAGTGTTGGGGGGGATTAGGACCCAGGTCACCTGAGTCCATATCCTGGGCTCTTAGCCCCACTCTGCCTGGCTGCCTGCTGTTCCATGAAGCCAACCCTGGACCTAGACCTGGACCTGGATCGTCACAGCCCGGATCCCCGTGTGCTTCCCAGGCTGCCTTGTGGCAGGTGGATGGTGCCCCTTGAGATGGGCAGGGCACCATCTGGCCACACATCTTGATGGGTCCAAAGGTCTGTGCAGGCCAGGACACACCTGTGGCAGCCAGAGCAGTGACTCAGAGCTGTCCGCCTCAGCCGTAAGGGCAGGGAGGGAGGGCAGGGGCTTGGATTGGGGTCTGCCCTATTTGGGGCACAGCAGAGTGACCAAGCTGACTCCCATGGTCTGAGGCAGAGTGAGGAGCCTGGAGCCTTGGGTGGGGTCACCTGCCTCACCTCTTACCAGTTAAGCCACCAGCGATGACTAGTGCCTACTTCCTTCAGAAAGGAATCTGATGGCTGTGGCAGGAAAGTCAGGGGCAAGAATCGTTGCACAGACATGAGCTAATATCCCGGTGCTGCCACTTTCTGTAATCTTGGGTGGTGATCTAACCTGTCCAGGTGTCTCTTTTCCCATCTGTAATAGGGGAAAAAAATCATCCCTGGAGTTACTGGCAGGATTAAATGAGGTGATATTAGTAGTAATAATGCAGTGGTCGCCACCACACCACCACGAAAACTTAGCATTCATCGAGACCTTACTGTGTTGGGCACTGTGCCCGGGACTTTCAATGCGTAATTTCATTACATCCTCACCACCACCTTCCCAGGTAGGCATCATGTCTTACCTGCAATTTCCAGATAAGGAAACAGTCTTAGAGGGGTTATGTAACTTGCCCTGCCAAAATTGAACCCATTTGTGAATATACATTAGGTAAACAAAATTAATAAAAATAAAATAAAAAATTGTGGCCAGGCACAGTGGCTCACGCCTGTAATCCCAGCACTTTGGGAGGCCGACACGGGGGGATCACCTGAGGTCGGGAGTTCAAAACCAGCCTGGCCAACATGGTGAAACCCCATCTCTACTAAAAATACAAAAAATTAGCCAGGCGTGGTGGTGCATGCCTGTAATCCCAGCTACTTGGAGGCAGAGGCAGGAGAATTGCTTGAACTCAGGAGGCAGAGGTTGCAGTGAGCCAAGATTGCGCCATTGCACTCCAGCCTGGGCAACAAGAGTGAAACTACGTCTCAAAAAAAAAAAAAAAATTGAACCCAGCTGTCTGCCCCAGGAGGAGCCTGGTCTCTTAACCCCTGCATTGTAATAGTCATATCAAGTGCTACCTAGTGTCTGCAGCCTCCTTTCCTCAGAAACACTTCTCAAAAAGAGGAAAAGTCTCTTGGCTATCAAAACTCAGAACTGCATCATAGCTCATAGCTCCCAGAACCTGGTTATATGCAAAGTAGTTTTTTTTTTTTTTTTTAGACAGAGTCTTGCTCTGCCACCCAGACTGGTGTGCAGTGGCACGATCTTGCCTCACTGCAACCTCTGCCTCCCGGGTTCAAGCGATTCTCCTGCCTCAGCCTCCTGAGTAGCTGAGATTACAGGCACCTGCCACCGTGCATGGCTGATTTTTGTATTTTTAGTAGCGGCAGGGTTTCACCATTTTGGCTAGGCTGGTCTCGAACCCCTGACCTGTTGATCCACCCACCTCAGCCTCCCAAAGTGCTGGGATTATAGGCACGAGCCACCATGCCCAGCCTATGCAAATGTTTTAAAATGAATGGATGCTGGACTTAATGGATCTCAATTCCCTTTTTGCTTTGCCTGCTGGGAAGCTCAGAACCTGATTCATGACCCACCTATACAATTACCCAGAACTTGAAAGTAAATATATATATAATTTGTTTATTTTTTGACAGACAAGATCTTGTTATGTTGTCTGGGCTGGAGTGCAGTAGCTATTCATAGGCACAATCTCACTAGTGAGCAGCACCTGAGTTTTGACCTGCTCTGTTTCTGACCTGGGCTGGTTCACCCCTTCTGAGGCAACCTAGTGGTCCTCTGCTCCTTGGGGTTCACCATATTAGTGCTGAATTTAGTGTGGACACCCCGTCAACATAATGCACTACAGCACAGAAATCCTGGCTTCAAGCCATCCTCCTGCTGCAGCGTCCCAAGTAGCTGGGACTACAGGTACACACCACTGCCCCCAGCTCAAGCCAAGTATTTTGTGGCCTCAATTCAGGCATAGATTACCCTTGTTTTTCTCACTTGGCTTCCCTTCATCTGGGCTTCTCCTTTTTCTGCTCATGGCATATATATTTTGTTAATATGTTTTACATTTGGAGAGTCGGGAAGCAAACTATTAAAACGCCTGACTATAGCAACTGCCTGATACACAGTCACACATCCCTTAACAATGGGACACCTTCTGGGAAATGTGTCATCGGGCAATTTCGTTGTTGTGTGAACATCATACAGTGACTTACACAAACCTAGATGGTACCACTTACTACACACCTAGGCTGTATGCCACCAGCTGTCCCCCTGGGCTGCTAACCTGTGCAGCCTGAAACTGAACCAGACACTGCAGGCAATAGTAATGCAGTGGTAAGTATTTGTGCATCTAAACACAGAAAAGGTGCAGTGAAATACGGTATTATACTCTCATGGGACCACTATTGTATGTGTGGTTCGTCGTTGACCAAAACACAGCTATATGGTGCATGACTGTGTATCTATTGTGAATTAGACATGTCCTCTGCCCACAAGAAGAGGGCCACCCAATGGTGATGACCCAATGTTGTGCCTTAAGAAAGTTGTGCCCAGGGTCCCCTTTCTGTGTCAACTGTGATGGCTGAGCCAAAGGGAGGATAAGGAGGACTTGTGACTGAGTCCCTGCGAGAGGCCACCACATTGGACAGTGCTTAAAGCCAGCCTGGGGGCCGGGCTCCGTGGCTCATCCTTGTAATCCCAGCACTTTGGAAGGCTGAGGCAGGTGGATCGCCTGAAGTCAGGAGTTTGAAACCACCCTGGCCAACATGGTGAAACTCTGTTTCTATTAAAAATACAAAAAATTAGCCGGGTGTAGAGGCGCACGCCTGTAATCTCAGTTGCTCAGGAGGTTGAGGCAGGAGAATTGCTTGAACCTGAGAGGAAGAGGTTGCAGTGAGCCGAGATTGTGCCACTGCACTCCAGCCTGGGCGACAGAGTGAGACTCTGTCTCAAAAATAAATAAATAAAAGGCAGCCTGGGGGTGGATGAAGCCCCTGGGGACGGGCAGATGCCTTTGGAGGGCCTCAGTGCGGGGTCGGGTCAGTGTCAATAGGCTCGAAAGTGGGTTGTCCAGGCTCAGGTAGCCCCCACTCCTCCATGAGAACCTCACAGGGACTGGTCTGGCCACGCAGTGTTTGATTGTTACACTGTTTTACCACTTCCCTCTCCTGACTTAACCCCCTACTTTTCCACAGATCTCCTGTCACTGAAGACTTGTAGCAGGCAGGGGATGGGGGCTCTGGCATCACCTTTTAACTATCACCGTCCCTGCCTCCAGCCTGCCCCAGGGCTGGGCCTTGTTCCCAGGTCCTCTGGGCTCAGGGTCGGTCAGGCCCCTTCTCCTGTGGTGTGGGCCTCCAGCCCCGGGAGCACCAGGAGCTCTGGCGCCCTGGTCCCTGCCTCCTGTCCGGGGCTCCCAGCTCTACTCAGTGCCCCATTAGGAGTCAGCCCACTCCTGGGAGGTGTGGTCTCTGGCAGGGTTAATAATTGCTCAGTGGAGGTGGAGATGGTGCCAAAGTCTGCTGGTCACATAGCTGCAGGCCGCAGAAGGTGCCCAGCTGTGCCCCGGCACCTGTCTGGCGCCTGCCTGCCACCTCTGTGGCGAAGGGGACACAGGTAGGGACCGTCCAGCCCATCGGGAGTCTCCGGGCCAGAGACATTTGGTGGGGGTTGGGGGAGGTCCCTAGAGCCAAGGCAAGCTTGGGGGTATTTAAAGTCTCCCCTGAAGCTGGGCAGGGGAAGTCCCACGCTAGATGGGGCAGACCCGGCTGGAGTCCCAGCCTGCTGTGAGGCCTGTTTCTTTGGTAAACGTGGGATAATAATACCTCCCTCGCTGGGGGCTGATGGCCCCCTTCCCATCCAAGTCCTCGCAGGATGATTCTTCGCAGGATGGAAGGGAGGCAGGCGCCCCAGGGAAATGAGGTAACTGGTCTGGCCCCTTCACAGGATGCTCGGGGGTTGAGGAGGGGAAAGCTGGCCTGGGCTCTTAGCCCAGCTGCTCTGTTCACATCCCAGCTCCACCCTGACCTTGGTGGGCTGCTTCACGCTTCTGGGCCTCCGTTTCCTTATTTATCAAATGGGGATGAGAAGAGTTCCAGAAAGGGCCAGAAGAGCCCTGAGGTGAAGGTGGGCATGTGGTCCATGACCGAGCCCAGTGCCACCTCAGCCAGGACTAGGAAGTGTCAGGCAGGGACTGACCCAGGCTGGCCCCGGCTCTGCCCGGTCTGGGCCCTGTACAGCTCTCTGCCCTGGTAGAGGAGGTGGGGACCCAGCTGACAGTCGGCGCCACGCTGCATCACTCAGGCAGGCATGTGCTGGGTTGGGTACCAGGCACAAGGCAGGGTCCCAGTGAGCACTGAGGTCCCATTGATGGAAACAGGTCATGGCCCGTGTGTAGACTCCATGATTTTTATCCTCACGCCATTTCTCAGCAGGGGAAACTGAGGCCTGGAGAGGGGAGAGGACTTGCCTGGAATTGCACGACAAATATGTGAAATGCTGGCATCTGAACCCAGGGCCGTTTGACTCTGTATGTGTCTGCTGGGCCAGGTGGCCTGGGCCATAGGCACTGGGAGGGCACGTGGCGGGGAGCTGGTGTTCAGGTTCCACATCCTTGCTCGGCGCACCCAGGTTCAGCTGGAGTCCGCTCGGTGGGTGCAGGCATGGTCTCCTAGATCAGCAGAGCCCAGACCAAGGCTTGCCCAGGGACCCCTGGATTTGGAGGCAGCCTGGGTCTAACCTGCTGCCCCTGTCTCACCCATCTCTGGGCATCTGTGAGCCTTGGTTTCCTTGGAATAATAGGATAGGATAATTCCTGCTTGGGAACAGCTGTGAGAAGTCAATGAAAAAGCAGAAGTGAAAGTGCATGGCGAGCTGACCATGTAGCAGTGGCGGTGCTGGGGGAGCCCTGTAGCATCGTGGCTGATTGCACCCCGTGGGCTCCCCGCACTGAAGGAGTACCTACCTCCCCACCCTGACCCTCCTGGAGGCCCTGGGAAGTCCGAGTATCCTCACTCCCAGTGGTTCCAAATTCTAGAAAATCTTGGCACCGTGGACTGCTCTGAGATGCAGCTGAAGCCCCCCTCCCAGCCAAGGCTGAAGAGCTGGCACCTCCTGGGCCAGGTGGGACTAGTGAGGGTTCCTGGAGACTACACATCTCATGGTGTGGGGGCCAGAGTCTCCCTGGTTCTCCTGTGTCCTTTTTGGTCTTTCCCTAAGCACTTTCTTTTTGAGACGGACTCACTGTTTCCCAGGCTGGAGTGCAATGGCGCTATCTTGGCTCACCGCAACCTCTGCCTCCCTGGTTCAAGGGATTCTCCTGCCTCAGTCTCCTGAGTAGCTAGGATTACAGACACACACCACCACACCCAGCTAATGTGTGTGTGTGTGTGTGTGTGTGTGTGACGGAGTCTCGCTTGTCGCCCAGGCTCGAGTGCAGTGGCGCGATCTCAGTTCACCGAAACCTCTGCCTCTTTGGTTCAAGTGATTCTCCTGCCTCAGCCTCCTGAGTAGCTGGGATTACAGGTGTGCACCACGATGCCTGGCTAATTTTTGTATTTTTAGTAGAGATGGGGTTTCACCATGTTGGTCAGGCTGGTTCAGACCTTTTCTGAGAGGCCAGAAAGAACAGGAGTGGCCAGAGGGCTTGGGAACAAGGAAGCAGTAATTTCTGGAATGTAGATAACCCCCATTTTAATTTATTTTATTTTATTTTTATTTTTTGAGACAAGCTCTTGCTCTGTCGCCCAGGCTGGAGTGCAGTGGCGCAATTTTGGCTCACTGCAGCCTCAACCTCCTGGGCTCAAGTGATCCTCCCAAAGTGCTGGGCTGTGTTTGCTCCTTTAAGAAATGAGAACTATTGGTATTGGCCTGGAGGGAGCCAACAGACCTAACCAATAGTTCTCATTTTTTTTTTTTTTTTTTTTGAGACAGAGTCTCACTCTGTCACCCAGGCTGGAGTGCAGTGGCCGGATCTTGGCTCACTGCAAGCTTCACCTCCCAGGTTCATGCCATTCACCTGCCTCAGCCTCCTGAGTAGCTGGGACTGCAGGTGCCCACCACAACGCCTGGCTAAGTTTTTTTTTTTTCTTTTCTTTCTTTTTTTTTTTTTTGTATTTTTTAGTAGGGTTTCACCGTGTTAGCCAGGATGGTCTCGATCTCCTGACCTTGTGATCTGCCCACCTCAGCCTCCCAAGGTGCTGGGAGCTCCCAAGGTGGCGTGAGCCACCGGCCCAGCCAATAGTTCCTACTTTTTTTTTTTTTTTTTTTGAGACGGAGTCTCGCTCTGTTACCCAGGCTGGAGTGCAGTGGCCGGATCTCAGCTCACTGCAAGCTCTGTCTCCCAGGTTTACGCCATTCTCCTGTCTCAGCCTCCCGAGTAGCTGGGACTACAGGCGCCCACCACCTTGCCCAGCTAGTTTTTTGTATTTTTTAGTAGAGACGGGGTTTCACCGGGTTAGCCAGGATGGTCTCGATCTCCTGACCTCGTGATCCGCCCGCCTCGGCCTCCCAAAGTGTTGGGATTACAGGCTTGAGCCACCGCGCCCAGCCAGTTCCCATTTTTTAAAAGAGCAAACAGAGAAAAGAGCCCAGGGGTGTGGTTGCGCAGTGACTGGGACCTTGTTTCACACCCATGCATTGGCCTGAGGCTGCTCCAGCAGGGAGAAGTGGGTGTCTGTCCGCAAGTCCCAGCCCAGGGGCAACTCCATTCTCTCCTTTTCCATTTTGCCCCTTGCTCCTGCCCCTTGCTGGGGTACCAGGAAATTAGGAGCCCAGAGTGGGGGCCACCAACTGCCTGAACACAGCTCCACAGCTGACCTGGGCCTTACAGAACGGAGAGAATTTGCACGTAGGCAGAAGGCAAAGAAAGGCATCCTGGGCAGAGGGAACGGTTTAGACAAATGAAGGAGGAAGGAAAATGCAGGGTGTGGACCGAGAACAGGAGGATTCAACACCACTGAACAGCAGCTCGTGTGGAAAGCAAGACCCAGGAACTTCAAGGACCTTGCCTGCCAGGCTGTGTGGGCCCTCTCCAGCCCACACAGACACTGTGCTTTTTCCCCAGGTGTCTGAATCCAGAGGCGGATGCTCTGGACTGTAGAACACCAGCCTCATGATGATCATGAGGAGGCAGGACTGCGAGAAACCCAGGGCCAACCCCAGCAGAGCAGGAGGCAGGCGAGGCAGGGATGAGGCAAGAAAGAGCGCTGGCCTGGGAGGCAGACAGGGTGGCACCCCTGCTCTGCCTCTGACACCCTGGGAGCTGCTGGGCAGGAACCCTGGCCTCCTGCACTCATGTCAGTGTGCCTAAAGGGGATCAATAAATCCAGCTCTTCCTTCCGGTGGTGGCGGGGCCTAGATTCGGGGGTGAGACCGCATGTGCGTCACGCAGATGCAAAGGGGTGTCGCTGTTGCTCTGAGTGAGGGTCCACAGTCTTCTCGAGACCCTCCGTCCTGCCCTGTGAGACGGGGAGAGGAGAGTTGGGAGACACTTCCATGAGGGAGGAGGGTGGCGAGTATGGGGAAGGGGCTGTAGGGAGAGGCCCCTTGGGGACTGGGTGAAGGTCCTGGTTCGGGCTGTTCTCTCTCAACGTCACATGTCTGTGGGCTTAGCGTGGCTTGTGGGAAAATCAGGCAGCTCAAGAAGGAAAACCCAGGAGCCTAGAAAAGAGAGAAGGCACAGGCCTGGCTTGGGTTCTGGTCCCCTTACTGGCTGGGCCACGCCCTTTCCCCTCTTTGACCTCAATTTGCTGAGGATTAAATGGTAATGGGGGCAAAGTGCTAGCCTCAGCATGTGGCCCTTCCTTGCCAGTTCCCATTTGCTTCTGGGATTGGGAGGAGGGACCCTGAGGGCAGGAATCTCCTGTCCTGCAAGCTGGACCCAGGGGAACTTTGTAATGATGATGAATCCATCTTGACGCCTGCTGGCTGCACACCTACTGACTAATTGTCCTGTGGCAGTTGACTCATTTCTGAAGGATAGAACATGAGAGAAAAAAGTGATGAGGGAGTTAGGTCCCAGATTACAGCCTCAGAGGGATGCCAGGGCTGCATGCATCCAGCCCCTGGCTGTTCCTCACACAACGGACGCCTGTAGTCTAGCATTACCGCTAATGTGCAGCTCACCTGCATCTCCACCGCCAGCTCACCACCACCACCATCTCCCTCCCACAACTGTCACCTCCACCGGCTCCACCTGCGTCTCCACCTTTATCAGCACACGTGTCATCAGCACGTCCATCCCCACTTACCACCACCAGTGCCACCCCTACCCCCGAGGGATCCCTATCCTGATATTGGACCCTACCTCCATGACCACCTCAGTCACTGCCCTTGACTCCAGCGCTAACCTGTCGCCCTCCAGGGCATAGCTGTAGCCACATCTCTGTCCCCGTCTCACTGAGGATTGTGGCTCAGCACTGCTGGGTATTCTGAGGATTGAGAACTTACTAATTCCCCTGAGCAGAGGGGCACAACTGTATTTATCAGTCTGGCTGAGTGCAGCCCTGCCGTCCAGCATGTGGGCTGTCCCCAGCTGTCATCTCCAGGGTTGTTGGCAAGCCAGCATTTTCCATAGCAACTTCCCAAGGTTCCCCTGGCTAGAGTCACATGGAAGGTAGCATCAGAAAGAGCCCCAGGGCCCCTCCACACTTAGCCCTGGCCCTGCCCATTTAGCTCTGACCTCTGCAAGCAGCCTCAGACCCTGGGGAGCGTGGACGATCACCAGGGAGGGAGGAAGCTGTTTCTATGGTGATTGCAGTGGGAGGAGCAGGCATAAGGTGAGGACAACCCCATAGAAGGAAGAAGGTTTGCATTTGCTGGGCGCCTATTGTGTGCCAGGCGCTGAGGTGGCACATTCTTATTCCCACTCATCCCCGCTGCCCACCCTCATCACTTAGTGGGGTTATTATTCTCACAAGGGAGGGAACGCTTAGAGAAGGGCAGTGAACTGCCCAACGAAGCTCTGCTGCTTCTTGACTGTAAACTGAAGCCAGCTTCTTCACTTCTCTGAGCTTTGTTTTCCCCATCTGTGAAGTGGGTAGAATGGTACCAGTTCTAGAAGGGTTTTTGTTTTGTTGTTTTTGTTGACGGTGTCTTGCTCTGTCTCCCAGGCTGGAGTGCAGTGGCACGATCTCTGCTCACCACAACCTCCACCTCCCGGGTTCATGCCATTCTCCTGCCTCAGCCTCCTGAGGATTACAGGCGCCCGCCACCACACCTGGCTAATTATTGTATTTTTAGTAGAGACGGGGTTTCACCATGTTGGCCAAGCTGGTCTTGAACTCCTGACCTCATGATCCGCCCGCCTCGGCCTCCCAAAGTGCTGGGATTACACGCGGCCTCCAAGGGTTTTTGTGGGCATTACATTAGCGCCCGGCTCTAGTTCTGGCAGGCAGGAGGTGCTTCCTCCATGGGTCTCTTGCTATTCATTGCCGTAATGTTTAACAGTTGTTGAACATTCCACCCCGGGCTTGTCCACATCTTTCTTCATCATTGCCTGTGTTTCATGTTACGGTCACTTCCAGCTTCCCATGATTATAAATAATCACTCCTGGTGAACAACTTTCTGCAAAAAGAGCTTCTTATTTTATGTTAGTTGGATGAGTAGGTCAACAGGGTAAACATTTTGAAGCTTTGGGGTCCACATCTGAACTGGGGTTTTCTCTTCTTGCTAGGGCCCTGGGGCCACGTGAGGGCTGCCCCCTTCTCCCTGCTTCTGCTTCAGGGAGAGGCGAGGGCCTTGGGCTTGGAGAGTGGCTGTGATTCCCACTCGCTTTCAGCTGTGAGGGCCCCAGCAAGAAGAACACTCCCAGCAACAGCCCGTCTGCTCGTCTGCAAAATGAGTTGCTGTGAAGATGAAGTTCTATGAATCCCAAATATTCTGCCTCCAAACTACAGCCCTGCTCTTGCCTCTTCTCTCCAGCCCTGCTGCCCCCAGTTCAGCTGGGCGACACACAGCAACCAGAAAGATCTTAAGAGGAAATTAGTCCCTGCCACTCCCCTGCTTAAAACTCTGAAATGGGCCAGGTGCGGTGTGTGGCTCATGTCTGTAATCCCAGCACTTTGGGAGGCCGAGGTGGATGGATCACCTGAGGTCAGGAGTTTGAGATCAGCCTGGCCAATATGGCAAAACCCCGTCTCTACTAAAAATACAAAAATTAGCTAGGTGTGGTGGCACACGCCTGTAATCTCAGCTACTCGGGAGGCTGAGGCAGCAGACTCACTTGAACCCGGGAGGCAGAGGTTGCAGTGAGCCTAGATCGCCCCACTGCACTCCAGCCTGGGAGACAGAGCGAGACTCCATCTCAAAACAAACAAAAAACCCTCCTCTGAAATGACCTGTTTTCCTGTTTTCTGTTTTTCTTAGAATAAAATGAAACATCCTTCCTGTGTTTCACAGGGTGGAGCATGCTCTGGCCCTGCCAAATTTCTGAACCTGCCTCCCTCCCATCATTCCCCACCTGTCTCCCTGCAACCCAGCCATAGGGACCTTCTCTGAACTCCTGGAATATACCTGTTTCTTCCCTGGCCCAGGCCATCTCTCATATTGTTTGTGCTACTTGGGACTCCCCCATAACAGTGCTCACCTTATCACAGCAATATGGGTATTTAATTTTTAAAAATATCAAATAGGCCAGTCACAGTGGCTCACACCTGTAATCCCAGCACTTTAGGAGGCCGAGATGGGAAGATCGCTTGAGCCCACAAGTTTGAGGCTGCAGTGAGCCAGGATAGCGCCATTGCACTCCAGAATGGGTGACAGAGCAAGAACGTGTCTCAAAAAACACCTAACAGGCTGGTCCAAGTGCAGTGGTGTTTACAGCTAATTTATCACAACCAGTTACAGATCGCTTTATTCCTTCTCCACTCAAACTGCTTCACTTGACTAGCCTTAAAACAAACAAACAAAAATATCAAACAATACAACAAGATTTATAACAAAAGCCGGCCTTTTCCTGACCCACACCCCACGTCCCCAATATCCACTCTCTAGAAGCAACTGCTTTCATCTCCTTTGGTCCCCTCCCCTCCCGCCCTCCCTCTCTCTCTCACTCTCTTTCTTTCTTTCTTTTCTTTTTTTTTTTTGGACAGTCTTGCTCTGTCACCACCTAGGCTGGAGTGCAGTGGTGCAATCTCAGCTTACTGCAGCCTCTGCCTCTCAGGTTCAAGCAATTCTTTTTTTTTTTTTTTTTTTTTTTTTTTTTTTTTTGAGGCGGAGTCTTGCTCTGTCGCCCAGGCTGGAGTGTAGTGGCCGGATCTCAGCTCACTGCAAGCTCCGCCTCGCGGGTTCTCGCCATTCTCCTGTCTCAGCCTCCCAAGTAGCTGGGACTACAGGCGCCCGCCACCTCGCCCGGCTAGTTTTTTGTATTTTTAGTAGAGACGGGGTTTCACTGTGTTCGCCAGGATGGTCTCGATCTCCTGACCTTGTGATCCACCCGTCTCGGCCTCCCAAAGTGCTGGGATTACAGGCTTGAGCCACCGCGCCCGGCAGGTTCAAGCAATTCTTGTGCCTCAGCCTCCTGAATAGCTGGGACTACAGGCACATGCCACCACACCTGGTTAATTTTTGTATTTTTTGTAGAGACGTGGTCTCACCATGTTGGCTAGGCTGGTCTTGAACTCCTGACCTCAGGTGATCCGCCTGCCTCGGCCTCCCAAAGTGCTGGGATTACAGGCATAAGCCACCATGTCCAGCCCTTCCTTCCTTCCTTCCTTTCCCTTTTTTTTTTTTAAGCAATGGGGTCTTGCTCTGTTGCCCAGGCTGGAGTGCAGTGGCAAGGTCTTGGCTCACTGCAGCCTCAAACTCCTGGGCTCAAGCAGTTCTCCCACCTCAGCCTCACGAGTAGCTAGGACCACAGGCATTCACCACCGCACCTGGCCTGTTATTTAACAATATGTTGTTGTTTTGCTTTTTTTTTTTTTTTTTTTTTTGATATAGGGTCTCACTCTGTCGCCCAGGTTGGAGTGCAGTGATGCGTTCATGGCTCACTGCAGCCTGAAGCTTCCGGGCTCAAGTAATCCTCCCACCTAAGCCTCCCAAGTAGCTGGAACTACAGGCATGTGCCACCATGCTGGCCTAATTTTTGTATTTTTTGCAGAGATGGGTTTTTGCTATGTAGGCCAGGATGGTCTCAAACTCCTGAGCTCAAGTGATCCACCTGCCTTGGCCTCCCAAAGTGCTGGGATTATAGGCGTGAGCCACTCTGCCCAGCCTCATAATTTTTAAGACATTATCTGTTTATTTCTTTTTTATTATCACCTTCTTAGATTTTTTTTTTTTTTTTTTTTTTTTGAGATAGGGTCTTGCTCTGTCACCCAGTCTGGAGTGCAGTGACGAAATCTCGGCTCACTGCAACCTCGACCTCCTGGGCTAAGTCATTATCTGTTGATTTCTTTTTCTTTCTTTCTTTCTTTTTTTTTTTTATTTTGAAACAAGTCTTGCACTGTTACCCAGGCTAGAGTGCAATGGCGTGATCTTGGCTCACTGCAACCTCTGCCTTCCAGGTTCAAGCGATTCTCCTGCCTCATCCTCTCAAATAGCTGGGGTTACAGGTGCCCGCCACTGTGCCTGGCTAATTTTTGTATTTTTTGTAGACATGGGGTTTTGCCATGTTAGCCAGGCTAGTCTCAAACTCCAGACCTCATGATCCACCTGCCTCGGCCTCCCAAAGTGCTAGGATTACAGGTGTGAACCACCATGCCCGGCCTATCTGTTAATTTCTTAAAGTGAAAGTTGAGGATTTTATTATCTTACAGCCCAACACACTTCCCCAGTGCGCACAGTAAGACTGTAGTCCATCAACCATGGGAATGGTCCCAGCTGAGCCACTGGCGAATGACGTTCCTGGATTCTTTCTAGTACAGCTTTCCTTTCCTGCATGGTCACTGGTTTTGCTTGCTTAGTTTTCTTTCTTTCTTTCTTTCTTTCTTTCTTACTTTCTTTCTTTCTTTCTTTCTTTCTTCTTCTTTCTTTCTTTCTTTCTTTCTTTTCTTTCCTCCCTCCCTCCTTTCTTTCTTTCTTTCTTTTCTTTCCTTTCTTTCTTCTTTTTTTTTTTTTTGAGATGGAGTCTCGCTCTGTCACCCAGGCTGGAGTGCAGTGGCGCCGTCTCAGCTCAGTGAAAGCTCTGCCTCCCAGATTCTCGCCTTTCTCCTGCCTAAGCCTCCCAAGTAGCTGGGACGACAGGCGCCCACCACCAAGCCCGGCTAATTTTTTTGTATTTTTAGTAGAGATAGGATTTCACCGTGTTAGCCAAGAGGGTCTCCATCTCCTGACCTTGTGATCCGCCCGCCTCGGCCTCCCAAAGTGCTGGGATTACAGGCGTGAGCCACCGTGCCCGGCTGCTCGCTTAGTTTTTTACATGGTATCACAAGTTCATCCCTTCACCCTAGCCAGAGGTGTACATCTCCTCGAAATGTTCACGCCATCAGTTCTGTTTCCACGTGTGTAGACAGCCCTCGAAAGCTTGCTGAGCCCTTCTTCCCATCAGGACCCGCTGTGGTCTCAGTGCCCTTTTCCCTCTCTTCTGTGTTGATCTCTCTGTTTCCTTTATCTTGGCTTACTCCCTTCATAGAATGGATTATGTTCTCCAGTAGCTTCCCAAGAAAAGATGCAGAAGAGGTAGCATTTTTCACTTTGTATGTCTAAAAATGTTTTTATTTTGCTCTCATACGTGACTGACAATTTTGGTGGGTGTGGAATTCTAGGTTGGAGATTATTTGTCTTCAGTATTTTGCAGGCGTCGTGTTCTGGTTATTTACTGCTGCTTGACAGAATGCCCCAAAACTTAGTGGCTTAAACAACAATTTATTATTGTATTTCCTGATTCTATAGGATGAGAGTTGGGATAGGGCATACCAGGAATTGCTCAGCTCTGTTCCATGGTGTCTGGGTCCTCAGCTGGGGTTATGTGAAAGATTAGGGGTTGGACAGTGGGGACTGGCTGGACATCTTGCTGTCCCTCAACGCACAGGCCTCTCAACGTGGTTAGCCTGGGCTTCCTTATAACATGGCGGCCTCAGGGTAGTTGAACTTCTAACAAGGTATCTCCAGGTTCCAAGAGTAAAGTGGCCCAAGAGGCCCAGGTGTAAGCTGCAAAGCTTCTGAATGCTGCATTTCTGCCACATTCTGTTGATCAAGCAAGTCACTAAGGCCAGCTCAGATTCAAGAGGAGGGGATTAGACTTCACTTCTCAATAGAAGGAATGTCAAAGAATTTGTGACACCATTAATCTCCCACACAGAGCTCCATGAACTCCAGGACTGTTACCGAAAAGCCCCATAACCTTCTGATTCTGGGTGTCTGGGTGTCACTTCTTTTTCTCTGCAGAAGATGTCAGGGTCTTGTCTTTGTCCCGAGTACTCTGAAAATGCTTCGGCTTGGGTTTTCTCTTCTTTCCTTTCTAAAATTTGTTCTTGGAATTCTTTCAGTCTGGAAGTGTGTTATTCACTTCTACAAAATCTATTGTTTATCCTTGTTTGATAGTTTCCTTTCCCTGTTTTCTTTCTCTGTTTCTCTTTCTGGGACTTCTATTAATCAGACATTGGACCTCCTGGATTAATCCTCTAATTTCCTATTTTTCTCTCCTAGTTTCCGTATCTCAATTTTATATTCTGATTCCTCCATTACATTTTTAATTCCTGCATTGTATTTTTAAAATCTATAACAGTGGCTGTCAACTAGGGGTGATCTTCCCACCACTCTCCTTCCCCCATCAGGAGACATCTGGCAATGTCTGGAGACATTTTTGGGTGTTGCAACTTGGGGGTTGCTACTGGCATCTAGTGGGTAGAGGCCAGAGGTGTTTAACAGCAAGGAAATATCGGCTGGGTATGTGAGAATTAGATAAAGGGTGGTTATGGCATGGCTTTGGATTGGTTGGTTTGCATAGGAGAGGCAGGTCTGAAGGCAAGGTGCTTGCTGTCTCCGGGAATTAGCCAGCCCTGGGATGGAAGTCTTTCCCTAGCCAGCAAGGCTCCAAAGATGTCAAAGCATCATAAACACAGAAAATAAAAACAAATGGCTGGGCTCAGTGGCTCACACCTGTAATCCCAGCAATTTGGGAGGCTGAGGCAGATGGATCGCCTGAGGTCAGGAGTTTGAGACCAGCCTGGCCAACATGGTAAAACTCTGTCTCTATTAGAAACACAGGCCAGGCGCGGTGGCTCAAGCCTGTAATCCCAGCACTTTGGGAGGCCGAGACGGGTGGATCACGAGGTCAGGAGATCGAGACCATCCTGGCTAACACGGTGAAACCCCGTCTCTACTAAAAAATACAAAAAACTAGCCAGGCGTGGTGGCACACACCTGTAATCCCAGCTACTTGGGAGGCTGAGGCAGGAGAATTACTTGAACCCAGGGGGTGGAGGTTGCAGTGAGCCAAGATCACACCACTGCACTCCAGCCTGGGCGACAAGAGTAAAACTCCGTTTCAATAAAAAAAAAAAAAAAAAAAAAAGAGGAGAGACGCCGAGAAAGAATGATTAATATACCAGATTCAAGGGGAGAAGTCACAGTCCTCATCTCTTGCAGGGAGGTGTATCAAAAGATCTGTGGTCCTGTTTGTCTGCCATGCCACTTAAAGTGGTTGCCTTCTTTCACTCTCATAGTGCCCACATTTCCCTCCTCCACAGCAGGGATGCAGTGCACTATTAGGTGGGACTTTGTTTACTCGTCTGCAGTCTGTCTCATTCAGAACCTGCACTGTTTTGCTCACCATTGCCTTCCCGTTGCTGGGAGCAGGGTCTGGCAGGTAGCAGCTCATGGACACCGAATAACTATTTACTGCGGGAATGAATGAGTGAATCAGGGTACTCGGCACATAGTAGGTGCTCAGGAAACGCCAGCAGCTATTTAAGATTGTCAGCCGGCCGGGCGCGGTGGCTCAAGCCTGTAATCCCAGCACTTTGGGAGGCCGAGACGGGCGGATCACGAGGTCAGCAGATAGAGACCATCCTGGCTAACATGGTGAAACCCCGTCTCTACTAAAAAATACAAAAAAAAAAACTAGCCGGGCGAGGTGGCAGGCGCCTGTAGTCCCAGCTACTCGGGAGGCTGAGGCAGGAGAATGGCATAAACCCAGGAGGCGGAGCTTGCAGTGAGCTGAGATCCGGCCACTGCACTCCAGCCTGGGCCCTGGGCAGCAGAGCGAGACTCCGTCTCAAAAAAAAAAAAAAAAAAAAGATTGTCAGCCTTCCTGATGTCCCATGTTTCCCCAGCAGGTCTCGGGGGAGTGTGGCGAGATGAATCTGAATGAAAAGAGGGAATGCTGTGCTGGGGCTTCAGGGTTGGGGTGCCAACCATGCCCGGGGAGCACACAGCCAGATCAGAAGCAGGATCTCTGACTGTTGAGGGCACCCTGGGGGAGGAGGGCCTGCAGCTAGCCAGTGCTGGCCAGGGCAGAGTTCCCCAGAAGAGAGGGACCAGGAATAGGAACTCCAACAATGAGAAGGGCAAGAGACAGACTTTCCTTTTCCTGCAATAATAACTTCTAACATTTATTATGTACTTACTGTGAGCTAGGCGCTGTTTAAGCCTCAACACAAACCCCTGGTGTAGGTGCTGTTATTATTCCCATTTTACAGATGAGGAAGCTGAGGCCCAGAGAGGGTATGTTACTTGCCCAAGGTTACACCAGATTTGGACCCAGGCTCTCAGGTACACATACCACATTACACTCTGCTTTATCTCATGGGTGTTCTGGATAAGCCACCTGGGATTGCAGTGACTCACTGGCTCATCCATGCATTCCTTTCAGAAATACTCACCGAGCCTCCACTGGGCTCAGCCCTGTGTTCCTGGGGTCACAGAGGTGCATCAGACTTGGACATTGCCCTCACATCTCTTCTGGCCTGGTGGGAGAGGCGCATTTGTAAGGAGATAACAGACACCAAGAGCTACAGAGGTTATTCTAGGATCTATGCAGCATCCTGTGAGGTCACGACGGATGGGTGGAGGAGGCAGTTCCTCCTGTGGGAGCACTGAGAGGGTGTCTGGACAAAGGGGATCCTGGAGTTGGTTTTTTGTTTGTTTGTTTGTTTGTTTTTGAGACGGAGTCTCGCTCTGTCACCCAGGCTGGAGTGCAGTGGCATGATCTCGGCTCACTGCAACCTCTGCTTCCCAGGTTCGAGCGATTCTCCTGCCTCAGTCTCCTGAGTAGCTGGGACTACAGGTGTGTGCCACCTTGCGCAGCTAATTTTTATATTTTTAGTAGAGATGAAGTTTCACCATGTTGGCCAGGCTGCTCTCAAACTCCTGACATCAAATGATCCACCCGCCTCGGCCTCCCAAAGTGCTGGGATTACAGGCGTGAGCCACCACGCCCAGCCTTGGAACTGGCTTTTAAAAATGAAGAGAGCGCATCAGGCAGCAAGATGGGGAAGAGCATTCCAAAAAGAGGGACGGGCAGTAGTAAGGGCAGGCAGAGGGAGCCCGTGGGCTCATGGGAGATGGAGAGGTGTGCTGTGATGCAGGGAGCGGTTCAAGGTGAAGCTGGAGAGGTTGAGGGTAGTCTTTGGGAAGCCCTTTTATGGAGTCTGGACTCTAGCAATGGGGAGCCATCGAAGGGTTTTGAGTGAGGGCGGAAAAGATTAGACTGCATGCAGAAGGATTAGTTTGGTTGAGTGGGATGGATTCGAGAGGCTGGAGGAAGGGAGGCATTGAGGAGGCTGAGGACAGTGTCCCCAGGGAGGGCGGCCAGTATGGGATGGACAGATGCAGGCTGATTAGACAGAAACAGAGTAGGCCGCACGGATTGGGTGTGGGTGTTCAGGAGAAGGAGGTGTCAGAATGGCATGGGCAGGTGGGTGGCTCCCCGAGGCTGGAACTCGGGAGGAGGGGTGGGCGGTGTGAAGGAGAGGAGTTCTGGTTTTTGATGCTGTTTCACCATCACGGCTCGGCTCTGGAAGCCATCCTCCTCCCCACTCCTCCCCAGGGCCGCTTGCCCACTTCAGATGCTCTGGGGCAGGAGGGAAAGGGACGTGAAGAGGTGCCCAGGACCAGGTGAGCGTGCTTGGTAGTGTTAACTTCTTAAAAAGCACAAAATATCAATCTAGAAAAAGAGAGGGGACTGTGTGCAGGTGGCCATCCCTCCGGCCAAGACCAGAGACAGACACTTCGAAATGGGGTTTGGGAAAGGAGCTTGGTACTAGACAGGGTGGCTACACAAACATATTCAACAGGTTACAGGAGGAGCTACGGATATTAATAAAGGAGCTCCTGACACATGCATGTTGAACACACGTGCATGTAACATAGGATCCATGCTCACTTGGGGTGGCGACTTAAAATTTAAATGTATCACAATTACGCCCTGTACGTCAAAATGTCTTTTAGATACACAGAAGCTGCATGAGTAAGCAATCTCTGTAGGAGCTGGAGCCAGTCTGTGGTCGGTGGGCTCTTATCAGGAGAAAGTTACTGAAATCAGTCTCTTGTCCAGTCAAGGCTGTGGTTATGGGCTGGGCACAGTGGCTCATACCTGTAATCCCAGCACTTTGGGAGGCTGAGGCAGGCGGATCGCTTGAGGTCAGGAGTTCAAGATCAGCCTGGCCAACACGGTGAAACCCTGGCTCTACTGAAAATACAAAAGTTAGCCCAGTGTGGTGGTGGGTGCCTGTAATCCCAGCTACTTGGGAGGCTGAGGCAGGAGAATCACTTGAACCAGGGAGGCAGAGGTTGCAGTGATCCGAGATCGTACCACTGCACTCCAGCCTGAGTGACAGAGTAAGACTCTATCTCAAAAACAAACAAACAAAAAAAGCTGCGGCTATGACTGGTAGAACAGGGGCTCAGTTCGTCAGCATCTGTGAACTGGATGAGCTGTAATTGCTTTAATTTGGCTTTTCTCGAGGGCCAGTGCTTATTTAGCTGCTAGAGAAAAAGAAAACCCTCGTGGCAGTTAGAACAGAGTTTCTTCTTTAGGGATGCCTGACTTCACCCTGGCCTGGCATGGCCTCAGGTCCTGTTTATAATTTAGCATCTTATTGCCACGGAATGTCTATTCTTTCAGTCCTGCGATCTCTATTTTAACATTAATGCTGGTCAGTTATTGTGTGTCGACTATAAAAGAGAAGGGTGTAATGAGGCATGATTAACCTCTCATCCCCTCATCCCGCCGTGGCTGGAAACTAAGTTTTTTATTTTTTATTTTTTTTTGAGACGGAGTTCCGCTATGTCGCCCAGGCTGGAGTGCAGTGGTGCTATCTTGACTCACTGCAAGCTCCGCCTCCCAGGTTCACACTATTCTCCTGCCTCAGCCTCCTGAGTAGCTGGGACTACAGGCGCCTGCCACCACACCTGGCTAATTTTTTGTATTTTTAGTAGAGACAGGGTTTCACTGTGTTAGCCAGGATGGTCTCGATCTCCCTTTTTTTGTTTTTTTTTTTTTTGAGATGGAGTCTTGCTCTATTGCCCGGGCTGGAGAGCAGTGGTGCGATCTCGGCTCACTGCAAACCCCGCCTTGCGGGTTCATACCATTCTCCTGCCTTAGCCTCCTGAGCAGCTGGGACTACAGGCGCCCACCACCGTGCCCGGCTAATTTTTTGTATTTTTAGTAGAGACGGGGTTTCACCATGTTAGCCAGGATGGTCTCGATCTCCTGACCTCATGAACCATCCACTTCGGCCTCCCAAAGTGCTGGGATTACAGGTGTGACCCACTGCGCCTGGCCTGGAAACTAAGTTTTCAAAGTTTTACTGGGGTCTCCTGGGCCACAAGCAAGGCCATTTAGTCAGTGGGAAGCGTACGATTTTATTTTTAGTTTCAGTAGCAAATGTGTTCCTTAGTTTGCTTTCAAGCTTTAGTTTAATTCAGTTTTGGAAAAGTTAATATATTCAATTAGCACAAAAGAGTATACAGTAAAAAACTGGGCACAGTGGCACACGTCTGTAATCCTAGCTACTCTGGAGTTCAAACCCAGAAGCTCAAGGCCAGCCTGGGCAGCATAGTGAGACACTGTCTCAAAAGAAAAAAGTATACAGTAAAAAGCCCTGTCTAACAAAAAGATTATAGAGTAGCATAGCGAACATAGAGCATACAGACAATTTTCTAGACAGCAAGAAACAAAACATGTGGGGGCCCCTCCTGCTCTCCTGCTTTCTGTGGAGTGACACGTCAGTTGTCTTTGGGAATATTTTTTTGAGACGGAGTCTCACCCTGTGGTCCAGGCTGGAATGTGATGGCGTGATCTCATTTTACCGCAACCTCCGCCTCCCGGGTTCAAACGCTTCTTCTGCCTCAGCCTCCCAAGTCTCTGGGATTACAGGCACTCGCCACCACACCTGGCTAATGTTTTTTGTATTTTGGTAGAGACGGGGTTTCACCATGTTGGTCGGGCTGGTCTCGAACTCCTGACCTCAGGAGATCCGCCCGCCTCGGCCTCCCAAAGTGCTGGGATTACAGGCGTGAGCCACCACACCCGGCCTTGTCTTTGGGCATTAAAAGAGCCTTGGCATTTCAGGTTTCTCTGTGACAGTGAATCAAGTCCCCCTTTTCTCCTTTTCCCAAACGAGGGACAGCTTGCAATGTAAGATGACCAAAAAGCCTGGCCCAGCAGGGTTTTCTCAGCGTCTCTGTCCAGTTATCAATCAACAAGAGGATCCCAGAGTTATGCAACCCTCCCTAGACCCACCTGACCAGGGAACCCTTCTGCCGTGGCGAATCTCAGAGGGCCAGGGTTCCATGGAGCACAGTTTGGGAGAGGCTGCAAAGACAGCCATTAGATGTATCAGCAGGTGAACAGAGGACCCTGCCCACCCATAGTCTCTGGATGGTCCTGGACAAATTATGGTCCCTCTTCAGGGCCTTGATTTTGAAGGATGCTATGAGTTTGAACGCTTCTAACAGGCAGGTGGAGATAGTGCAGTGGTTGAGAGAATGAACTCTGGACTCCAAAATGCCTGTGTTCCAAGCATGGTCTTGTCATTGACTCCCTGTGGCCTCAGGCAAGCCCCTTCCTATCCTGGCGTCTTAGCAGCCACCTCACAGTTGTAGAAATAGCACAATTGCACGTCCAGTGCCTTGGAGCAGTTCCTGGTGCATGGTGGGTCCTGGATTCAGGTTCAGCCGTCGTGCTCCCCCCCACCCCACCTGGCCTCCCCCTTGGTTCCCCCGACCCTGGAGCATCTGGAAAATGGACGAAGGGTGATAGAGGCCCTGGGGAAGAGCTACTAAGCGGTGGTGGTGGGTGGGCTCGGGTCAGACCCAGGCAGATGGGGGTCTGCCAAAAGGAGGGAGGCCTGAGTCCAGGAGCCATTCCCTGATCTCTTCCCTTAGGTCCCTGCGGATGTGATGGCCCGGCTGTGGCTGTCCTGCTTCCTGCTTCCTGCTCTCGTGGTGTCTGGTAGGTATCTCCCCTCCCTGGCCACGCAGCCCTAACCTAGAGACCCTTGGCAGGACCCTCCGGAAGGGAGGGGGATCTCTCATCAGCGAACACCAGCTCCTATGGGCCAGCCCTGTGCTTGGCTGAGCTGGGGAGGCCTGGGGAGGAATCCAGGCCTGGACAGGTGGCCTGGGTGGCCATAAAGACTTGTGTGGGCTCCCAGGGGGGCAGGTAGGGGCCGGGTTTTGCAGGGGTGTTCCAGCACTCTGTGTCCCTGCAGTGGCAGCCAATGTGGCCCCGAAGTTCCTGCCCAACATGACGTCAGTGATCCTGCCCGAGGACCTGCCTGTGGGTGAGTCCCAGTCCCTGTGTCTGCTCCATGCCAAGTCCTGACTCACAAGAAAGTCCTGGGGCGCCCTCTTGAGCCCCCACCATCCCTGCAACTCCACGGCTTATTGTGGGACAGAGAGGGCCTGAAGGCAGTTCCTTTGATTCCAGAAGTTTGTTTTCTCCTCTTCAGATTCTGGGTCGAGAGCAGTGTCCCCAAAGGTGTGAGACGCTTCTCCAGGGGCCCTCACACCAGTGTCAAATTATCCAGCCTCCCCCATTGCGCATCGCTTTCAGTCTCTGACTGGAGGATCCCCTGGGCCAGGCTTCCTTCTCCTTCCTCACACTTGCTAATCTCTCCACCCCCACCCTGGCTTTTTTTTTTTTTTTTTTTTTTTAAGGGAGAGCAGGTGTCAGGCTCAGACCCTTTCACAGAAGCTGATGACTCACTTTGGTTCATTTTTATTTGTAAAGTTACTTTCTATCTATAGCAGGTGAGATGGGTTTTGCGATGTAAAGTTTGCTTTTAAAGTACATGTCTTTACATGGGATGGAAAGTCAATTTAAAGAACGAGCACCAGGAATAGAACACGGACGTAGCAATGGTCTTGGCAAAAGTCACAGCAAAGGTCATGGCAGTGGCGCAGGAACAAATGAAGTTTGGTAACATTATTTTGGAAGGAGCCAGGGGGCCTAGATATCAGATTCCCGAAGGCAGGATATAGACTGGGGAAGTAGAAACCATAGGTGGCCATATTGGTTGGGACCCCAAATAACAGAGATGCAAGCAAGGCAGAGGTGAATTACTGTCCCCCTGAGTCCACCCAGGAGGTGGGAGCTGTGGGGGCGTGTTCCATCAGGCTGTCCTCCCTGTGGGGCTTGGGGCGGCCTTCTTCCTGTTCAGTGCCCCACCTTCCCTAAGGCATGGTCCCACCCACATGGGCCAGGATGGCTCAGACAAGAAACCATTCCAGCCATAGAAGGAGGAAGGGGCCAAGACGGCTTCTTCCTTTCTGGATTTTACACACATTGCATCTGCTTTTGTCTCTTTGGTGAAAACTAAGCCGCAGACCCACGCCTAGCTGCAAGGGAACCTGGCAAATGTGGCCTTCATTCCGGTTGGCCATGTGCCCAGCTCAAAATCTGGGGCTCCATTGTTTTCAGAAAAGAGAGACAAATGGATATTGGGGGACAAGTCACAGCCTTTGTTGCAGTGCAAAATGGAATCCAGGAATATCGAAAGCTGCCAGATGAAACAAGAGACACCAAGGAGTATTGACAAATACGAAACCTGTGCAAGCAATCCCCTGATCAAGAGAAAGTATTTCCATCACCCCAGAAAGTTCCCTGTGTCCAGTTCTAGTCAATCTCTGCTCCCTATAGGCAACTGCTGTTATCATGTCTACCCCATGGAGGCTGGAGAGGGAGGAGTGTATGGGACTTTTTCTTTTTTTTTTTTGAGACAGAGTCTGGCTCTGTCCCCCAGGCTGGAGTGTAGTGGTGCGATCACATTCACTGCAGCCTCCACCTCCTGGGCTCAAGCGATCCTCCCATCTCAACCTCCCAGGTAGCTGGGACTACAGGCGTGCACCACCATGCCTAGCTAGTATTTTATTTTTCTAAGTAGAGACAGAGTTTTGCTACATTGCTCAGGCTGGTCTCAAACTCCTGGGCTCAAGCAATTCTCCCACCTCGGCTTCCCAAAGTGCTGGGATTACAGACATGAGCCACTGTGCACCACTACACCTGGCTAATTTTTTATTTTTATATTTATTTATTTTTGAGACGGAGTCTCACTCTGTAGCCCAGGCTGGAGTGCAGTGGCACGATCCCAGCTCACTGCAACCTCCACCTCCCGGGTTCAAGCAATTCTCCTGCCTCAGCCTCCCCAGTAGCTGGGATTACAGGCACACGCCACCACACCTGGCTAATTTTCTGTATTTTTAGTAGAGATGGGGTTTCACCATGTTGGCCAGGCTGGTCTCGAGCTCCTGATCTCAAGTGATCCTCCCACCTCCGCCTCCCAAAATGCTGGGATTACAGGCATGAGCCACCTCGCCTGGCCTAATTTTAAAAATTTTTTGTATAGATGGGGGTCTCGCTATGTTGCTTAGGCAGCTCTCAAATTCCTAGGCTCAAGCAATGCCCCATCTCAGCCTCTCAAAGTGCTGGGATTACAGATGTAAGCCACCACACCCGGCCTTCTGCTTTTAAAAGAAATTCAACTTTCTTGTGGGCCATGAAAGTGTCAGGGGGTGTAGGCTCCCACGCCAGTGGCTGAAGCCCTCAGAACCCTGTGGTGGAGCTCAAGGGAAACACATCTTCATGAAAAGGAGAAAGTCCTTGCTAATGAACAGCAGGGCCAGCAGAGGTGTTGAAGCAGAGGCTGGATGGGTAAAGGAGGTAGGGGCTCAGGGATAGGGTGGGTTTGATGAATCTGTAAAAAGTTCCTTTCAGGCTAGGGAGTGGACGACCAGCCTGCTGCTGTGCTCAGACATGCAGTACAAGAGTTAGGGCTCTCAGGAGGCCAGCAGCAGACTGGATACAGCTTTGGCTCACTTGAGCAGAAAGGGGGTGTCCTGGAAGGTTCTCCAAAGCTCTAGTCTGCACCCAGATGCTGCAGCTGGAAAGGTTCACGCCAGCCACGTCTAGTCTTGTGTCACGGAAACTCGGTATTCCGGAGAGGGCAGGGCCACAGGCTTGGCAAGGGGAGGGGCAGATGCCTAGGTACAGTCCCCACCCCCACACTGTGTCCAGGGCTCTTCGAGTCACTGGGCACAAGGGACGTCAGGACGCTGCTATCCAAAGGCCTCAGAATGCATGTGGAGGAACAGAGGCCCTGAGGGCTGGGGAGGTCCCAGATGGCAAGTCGAGACTGTGTACGGAGCAGCCAGGCACCCAGCCCAGCCTCACAGCCAGCTTGGCCAGACCAGCATTGAAAGGGTGGCTGTGGACCTTGGGTGGCCCCTGTCCCATCCCCAGGTGCCCAGGTCTTCTGGTTGGTAGCTGAAGACCCGGACAATGACCCTCTGACCTATGGGATGAGTGGCCCCAATGCCTACTTCTTTACTGTCATTCCGAACACTGGGGAAGTGAAACTGGCCAGCACTCTGGACTACGAGGTAAAGAGCATCAGCCAGAGAGGGCACAGGACGCGGAGGCGGTGCTGGGAGGGCTCTGGGAGCCCGCGTCCTGGTGGCAGCACCCCCTGTGCTGCCACCCAGGATGGGCTCACCACTGGCCCCTTCTCTCTGGCTGCTGCAGACACTCTACACATTCAAAGTCACTATCTCCGTGAGCGACCCCTACATCCAGGTGAGTTGGGAGGTGCCGGGGGGTTGACAGGGATCGCGAGAGCCCATTTCTGACTACGTCCCCACCTCTGGCAAGGGAGAGATCCCCAGTTAATAGTGAATTTAATGTTTATTTATATCAAGATTATACTAGTCCATTTCCTTGTCACCCGATATTACCAAGATTTTAGTATTTTTAAAAATTTATTTAAATTATATAAATATATTATTTGTATCATAGAGGGCTTTTTTGTTTACGTATAAATATATTGGTTATATTTTCAATAGAAATTAAATGTATTATTAATGTGTATAAATATTGATTAGAAAAGTGCCAAATACCTCCCCACCCCAGTGCTCCAGGGGCAAAAAAATCACTCTCAACTGCTTTGGCTGAATATGTTGGCAACTACACTCTTATTTCCCACTTTGGGAGGCCAAGGTGGGCAGATCACCTGAGGTCAGGGGTTCAAGACTACCCTGGCCAACATGGAGAAACCCCATCTCTACTAAAAATACGAAAATTAGCTGGGCGTGGTTGCACCGGCTTGTAATTCCAACTACTCAGGAGGCTGAGGCACAAGAATCGCTTGAACCCGGGAGGTGGAGGTTGTATTGAGCTGAGATCATACCACCTCACTCCACCTGAGTGACAGGACAAGATCCCATTTCAAAAAAAAAAAAAAAAAAAAAAAAAATTACAGATAAAACTAAAGTTTCCTTGGAAAATCCTTCCCACCTCACTCCCACTGAAGTGTTGGCCGTCACTGTGTGCTTTGACAGCCCTCAGCACTGAGGTACATGCCTCCATGTATTTCTTGGTGTATTTTCTGAAACCCAGTAGGACCCAGCTGTCTATATTGTCTTGGAAGCCGCCTTGCCCATTCAGCAATTGAGCTTAGAGCTGTCTCTGGATCTGCATGCAAATCCCCAATTTTTGTAACGTCTGTATCTAGGGTGGGAGCCGCTCTTAAGCTTGTCCCCTCTGGTGGCCACATCGTTATTCACAGATTTACACTGTGGCAAACAAAGCAAAAATGACATTCCTGTAATAGGACAGGAACTTTTTTCCAACTTTTTATTTTATTTTTTTTGAGTTAGGATCTTACTCTTGCCCAGGCTGGAGTGCAGTGGTGCAATCACAGCTCACAGCAGCCTCTACCTCCTGGACTCAAGCAATCTTCTTAACTCAGCCTCCAGAGTAGCTGGGACTACAGGTGCTCACCAACCATACTCCGCTAATTTTAAAATTTTTTGTAGAGACAGTCTCACCATATTGCCCAGGCTGGTCTTGAACTCCTGGGCTCAAGTGATCCCCCCATCTTGGCCTCCCAAAGTGCACAGGCATGAGCCACTGCGCCTGGCTGGCTGGCACATTTTATATTTAAAAAATTAACTGCTGTGCATGGTGGTGCACGCCTGTAATTCCAGCACTTTGGGAGGCCGAGGCGGGAGGATCACCTGAGGTTGGGAGTTCGAGACCAGCCTGACCAACATGGTAAAACCCCATCTCTACTAAATACAGAAAACTAACTGGGTGTGGTGGTGCATGCCTGTAATCCCAGCTAGTCGGTAGGCTGAGGCAGGAGAATCCCTTGAACCTGGGAGGTGGAGGTTGCATTGAGATGAGATTGCGCCATTGCACTCCAGCCTGAGCAACAAGAGTGAAACCCTGTCTAAAAAAAAAAAATTAACTAATGATGCCTGCAATTTACTTTCAAATGGTTCAGAAAACAACATGTGGAGAGAACCTGGTCTCTACAAAAAAAAAAAAAAGCCCCCAAAAACGTATGATGAGAAAGAGAGACCAAACAGTAGGTTGATCTGGATGAAGGACATCAGCTCTTTGTACAATACTTGCAACTTTTCTGGTGTTTTAAATCCTATTTTCTGGGGTCCCCTGGGCTTTCTCACTTGCAGGTGCAGAGGGAGATGCAGGTGATTGTGGAAGACAGAAACGACAACGCACCCATTTTCCAGAACACCGCATTCTCCACCAGCATCAGCGAGGTGACACCTGCCTTAACGTGGTTGTGGGGCAGGGGGCATCCCAAAGAGCTTCTCAGAGTAGGAAGAGCCAGAGGCAGTCAGGGGGGCATTCAGGGTTGGGAAAAACCTCTCCTAGCAGGAGCATCTTCAAGAACCAAAGCCAGGGGGATGTGTCCCCACAAACAATGGTGACAGCAATATTTTGCAGTCGATCAGGTTAGGAATTATTTCAGTGATGAAAGCAAAAAAAAAAAAAAAAAAAGGAGTTGATTTTTTTCATGTATCTGAAAAATGTAGAGGTACCTCAGCATGGCTAGATCCAGGCACTCAAATCGTATCTTGATTTGATTTGAGCCAAATCATATCGTAAAATTTGATTTGAAATCATATCTTCAGGCATGGCTGGATCCAGGTACTCAAATCACATCAAGATATGATTTGAGTTTCTCTCCTCCTCTCAGCTCTGCTTCTCTCATTGCCTCCATCCTAGGGGATGAGAGGCAAGTGTCTCATGTGGTGATAAAACTACAGGCTCACCAGGGGCAGTGGCTCGTGCCTGTAATCCCAGCACTTTGGGAGGCTGAGGTGGGCAGATCACCTGAGGTTGGGAGTTCGAGACCAGCCTGACCAACATGGAGAAACCCTGTCTCTACTGAAAAAAAAAAAAATTAGTTTTTGTGGTGGCACATGCCTGTAATCCTAGTTACTCAGGAGGCTGAGGCAGGAGAATTGCTTGAACCCGGGAGGCAAAAGTTGCAGTGAGCCGAGATCGCGCCATTGCACTCCAGCCTGGGCAACTAGAGTGAAACTCCATCTCAGATAAATAAATAAATAAATAAATAATAAAAATAAAAATAAAAAAGAACAGGCTCACATTGAAGAGACCGTCTCTTTCTCAATCTTTCCAGCCCAAAGCCCAGGGCTGACTTTCATTGGCTCATTTTAGGTCATGTGCTCTCCTTGAGTCAATTTAGGGGTGTGGAAGGCTCTCACAGGTTAGGTCTGCATCATGGGCCTTCCCCGCAGCAAGGGGGAGGAGTGGGGCCAGTTCCACTTAAGCTACATGGGTGGAAACGAGGTTCCCCAATGATCACTGGGCAGCAAACACCACCACTCCTGACCTGCCGTTGCCATGTGCCTGCAAAGACCTTCCAGGTGGGGGGCCCCACACCAGGCCAGACACGTATGGTCTGGACAGCTATGTGACGGGCTCTGATGGAATGCCTTGGCACCCGGCGCTGTCCTAGGTGCTGAGGTTACCTGGGGAGCAAGATAGACCTGGTTGCTACTCTCAGCAGCTCACCTTCTAGGGAAGGCCACAGACAGGAACCAATGAAACAAAATGAGCAGAATGATTTCACGTGGTGGTGAGCCCCACCCCGAGCACAAGACAAGGCAAAGTGAAGGAAGTGGCTGCAGAAGGTGTTGCTTTAGGTTGAAGGGTCAGGAAAGTCCTCTCTGAGTTGTGGGCATCTGAACAGAGACCTGAATGGCAAGAAGGAGCTGGCAGGGGATGCTCCAGGAAGGGGTGCTCCAGGCAGGGGGAACAACAGGTGCAAAGGCCCTGAGGCAGGAACAAGCTCAGCCAGTGTGGCTGGAGGGGGAGGGGGAGGAGGAGGTGAGGTCAGAGAGGCTGGTGGCAGCCCAGGTTTGAAGGAGTCTGGACTGTGATCTGGCCAGAATGGGGGTACCCTTGGGGGATTTGAAGCACAAGAGTGATGTGGTCTGATTCATGATTTTCAAAGATCTCTTTGGCCACCATTAGGAAGTAGAGGTCATGGCTGGGCGCGGTGGCTCACGTCTATAATACTAGCACTTTGGGAGGCTGAGGCAGATGGATCACCTGAGGTCAGGAGTTCGACACCAGCCTGGCCAACACAGCAAAACCCTGTCTCTACTAAAAATCCAAAAAAGAAATTAGCTGGCCTTGGTGGTGGGCCCCTATAATCCCAGCTACTGGGGAGGCTGAGGCAGGAGAATAGCTTAAACCCAGGGGGCAGAGGTTACAGTGAGCCGAGATTGTGCCACTTCACTCCAGCCTGGGCGAAAAAGTGAAACTCCGTCTCAGGCAAAAACAAAACAAACAAAAAAAGGAAGTAGAGGTCGTGTGCATAGGAGCCCAGGAGCAGAGGGCTCCCAAAAGAAGCCTCCAGCTCTGTAGGGTGCTGTTTGAAACCCATGGCTATAGGCTGTAGAGAGCACATGGGATGTCTGAGTGTGCAGTGGCACCGTGAGGCTGGACTCTAGAATGATCCCTCGTCCTGGTTCTGAGGGGCTCCGAAAATCAGAAGCCAGCTCAGGTGGTGGAGAGGCTGTGTGGGGAGGGGAGGAGGGAGATCCTCCCTGCCGCCCCGCACCCCCAGCTGCCTTCCACCCACAGCCCTGGTGGAAAGGACAGGGGAACACTGTCCCCTGAGTGCACAGCTGAGGACACTGAAGCTCAGGGGGGCAGTGACAGACGAGGGAGAGGAGGAGCTGGGTTTGAGCTGGTAAGCGACGGGTCCCTCCCTGCAGACCCTGCCCGTGGGCAGCGTGGTGTTCTCCGTGCTGGCCGTGGATAAAGACATGGGAACTGCTGGCATGGTCGTGTACTCCATAGAGAAGGTGAGTGTGAAGGGGGCCCTGACCGCCTTCGTGACCACCAGGGGGCAGCATATCCACAGACAACCCACAGGGCCTGAGCGTTGGGTTGGGGACGTTGGTCCTGCCTTGGCCCAGCCCTGGTCCCCAAACCTTCCTCTGGCCACCAGCCCCCCCTTCCCGGAAACCTCGCTTTGCCCACTTGCCTAAAGAGGGTGCCTGCTGCAGACCAGACCCTTCTTCCCGCCCGCCTGCTCCCAGGTCTTGTCCAGGTTCCACAGACAGTAAGGGGTGTGTGAACCCATTTCTCATGGAAACAGAGTTGCTGTTGATAGCGTCATTTGGCCGGGCGCGGTGGCTCAAGCCTGTAATCCCAGCACTTTGGGAGGCCGAGACGGGCGGATCACGAGGTCAGGAGATCGAGACCATCCTGGCTAACACGGTGAAACCCCGTCTCTACTAAAAAATACAAAAATCTAGCCGGGCGAGGTGGCGGGCGCCTGTAGTCCCAAGCTACTTGGGAGGCTGAGGCAGGAGAATGGCGTAAACCTGGGAGGCGGAGCTTGCAGTGAGCTGAGATCCGGCCACTGCACTCCAGCCTGGGCGACAGAGCAAGACTCTGTCTCAAAAAAAAAAAAAAAAAAAAAAAAAGGATAGCGCCATTTACCAAGCACCAACCGTGTGCCTGGCACATACCATACAGTCACCCCTTGGTATCCATGGGGAATTGGCTCCAGGATCCCTGAGGACACCAAAATCCATGGCTGCTCAAGTCCCTGGACATGCAATGGGGGTAGTATTTGCATGTAACCTAGACACATCCTCCTGTGTGCTTTAAATACCAATGCAATGCAAATACTATGTAAATATAGCGTATTATGTATGCTATATTGTTTAGGGAATCATGGCAAGGGAAAAAGTTTATACACCTTCAGTACAGACACAACCATTGTGAGTATAGCTACAGTTTTGATCTGTGGCTGGTCAAATTTGTGGATGTGGAACCCACAGAGATGGAAGGCTGACCGCATCTTATTGGATCCTCCTTTCAACCCACTGAGGGTTGTCACCAGCCCCATTTCCCAGAGCTGGAAACTGAGGCTCAGAGAGGTCATGCGACCTGGTGCCAGTGGCGTGACTGGTCAGTGGTAGAGCTGGGGCCTTCCCTGTGTTGCTGAGTGGGATCCTCAGGGCAGGGCTGTCCCTAGGGAGACTGACCCGAGTCTGCTCTGCCCCAGGTCATCCCTAGCACTGGGGACAGCGAGCATCTCTTCCGGATCCTGGCCAATGGCTCCATCATCCTCAATGGCAGCCTCAGCTACAACAACAAAAGCGCTTTCTACCAGCTGGAGCTGAAGGCCTGCGTGAGTGGGGGTGCCAGAGGGTGGGCCTAGGACCCACGGCGCTGGCTCATGGGCAGCCATCTCCCCGCAGGACTTGGGCGGTATATTCAACAACAGCTTCACCATCCAGTGCTCCCTGCCTGTCTACCTGTCCATCTCCGTGGTGGACCAGCCTGACCTTGACCCTCAGTTTGTCAAGGAATTTTACTCGGCCTCTGTGGCTGAGGATGCAGCCAAGGTGCACGGGGGACCTGTGGGGTACGGGTGGAAGCGGGAGGCGGGGGAAGTTTGAGGAGTACTGACCAGGCACCATTCCAGGAAACCTCGGTGCTGAAAGTGGAGGCTGTGGACGGCGACAAAGGCATCAATGACCCTGTGATCTACAGCATCTCCAGTGAGAATGGGGTGTCCCCAGGCCAGGGCTGGGCCAGGGCTGGGGTCAGGGCTCCGTCAGAGCCACTGGAGCAGCTGTTCCAGCTGTTCCACCTGTCCCCTTGCTTGCCAGACTCCACGCGGCCCGGCTGGTTTGACATCGGGGCAGATGGAGTGATCAGGGTCAACGGCTCCCTGGACCGTGAGCAGCTGCTGGAGGAGGATGAGGAGGTGCAGCTGCAGGTCACGGTGAGCAAAGGTCCCACCACCCCTGTCAGAATCCTGCTCTCTAACCTCTGGCTTTTGATCTCTCTGAGCACTGGCTCTCTGACCTCTGACCTCTGCTCTGTGCCTCAGGCCACCGAGACACACCTCAACATCTACGGGCAGGAGGCCAAGGTGAGCATCTGGGTGACAGTGAGAGTGATGGACGTCAATGACCACAAACCTGAGTTTTACAACTGCAGCCTCCCAGCCTGCACCTTCACCCCCGAAGAGGCCCAAGTGAACTTCACTGGCTACGTGGATGAGCATGCCTCCCCCCGCATCCCCATCGAAGACCTCACCATGGTGGTCTACGACCCGGACAAGGCAGGTGTGGTGGTGTGGGTGTGGGCGGGGGTGGCATGGTGGTCTACGACCCGGACAAAGCAGGTGTGGTGGCGTGGGTGTGGGCGGGGGTGGCTGGGGGAGGCCAGGGGAAGCCCGGATCGAGTGACAGTGCCATGTGGTGCTGGGTGGTGGTGCTGGTGGTGCAGGGCGTGGTGACAGAAAATGGGGGTGCTGTGTGCTCTCTGGAAACCTGCGTCGGTAAGCAGTGTCATCCTCTGGGGGATCCGTGTGGGGCTGAATAGGAGGCCGTGCTGAGTGGAGGCTGACGTTGAACGTCAGATGATGCTGAGTAGAACGTCATTGTCCGTGGTAATGAGTGGCTGGCGAGGTCTCCTAGCATTGGGTGGCCATGATTTGGGTAGTCTTGGGAACTGGGGGAGGCTGAGCAGTGTTGGGACAAGTGGTCTGAGGGTGTGAGGTGGGAGGGTGCTTTTTTTTTTTTTTTTTTTTGAGACAGAGTTTCACTCTGTTGCCTAGGCTGGAGTGCAATGGCCCAATCTTGGCTCACTGCAGCCTCCGTTTCCCAGGTTCAAGTGATTCTCCTGCCTCAGCCTCCCGAGTAGCTATGATTACAGGCGTGCACCACCTCACCCAGCTAATTTTTCTGTTTTTAGTAGAGATGGAGTTTCACCATGTTGGCCAGGCTGGTCACGAACTCCTGACCTCAAGTGATCCGCCCACCTTAGCCTCCCGAAGTGCTGGGATTACAGGCATGAGCCACCGTGCCTGGCCATGGGAGGGCACCCTTAAGTGGAGGCTGCAGTGAGAGGTGGGTTACATGGTGGCGCTGGAGGATGAGTACCTCCGGAGGGTGTGTGATGTTAGGTGATACTGAGGGAGTGGGAATGTTGCATGGAGGACAGCGTCAGGCAGGGTTAGGTTGGCCAGAAGGGTGGCACTGGCCAAGGGGGTGACATAGGATATGAGTGGTGTTTAGTGTTGCTGTGGGGGTTGGGGGTGGGGGATGTGAAGGGTGGGTGGGAGGGACAGTTGACAGGAGCAAGGGGTGTGTGTGCAGGCTCCAGCCCAGGCCTGGGACCCACAGTGCCTAGGGAGCTGTCTTCTACGGAGCCCACATTTGCAGGGTCTGGTCACCAGCCCAGCCTCCTGCACCCTCTCTTGCAGTCTTTTGAGAGGCCCCTTCCATGGGACCTCATCGGGTGGGGCATCCAGAGATAAGAGCCTGGGGACTGGGGGAAGATGCAGGTAGGCAGAGCAGCGGGGACAGGTCCCTGCTAGACAGCCTACCTTTACAGGGCAGCAATGGGATCTTCCTGTTGTCGCTGGGGGGCCCCGACGCAGAAGCCTTCAGTGTCTCCCCGGAGCGGGCAGCAGGCTCAGCCTCTGTTCAGGTGCTGGTGAGAGTGTCCGCGCTGGTGGACTACGAGAGGCAGACGGTGATGGTGGTGCAGGTGAGAGCTGCTCTGGAGTGCCGGGGGCAGAAGCTGCGGGGCACTTGGGCCCTACAGCTGCTGCTTCCTCCTCTACCTCCAGGTCATGGCCACAGACTCAGTCAGCCAGAACTTCTCCATCGCCATGGTGACCATCCACCTTAGAGACATTAATGACCACAGGCCCACATTTTCCCAGAGCTTGTACGTCCTCAGGGTGCGGGAGCACAGTGCCACCGGCTCTGTGGTCACTGACAGCATCCACGTGAGTGATGTGGACACGGTGGGGCTCTGGGGTCCCAGCAAGCAGGCATGCGTGTGTGTGTGAGAGTGTGTGTGTGAGAGAGAGTGTGAGTGTGAGAGTGTGTGTGAGTGTGTGAATATGAGTGTGAGAGAGTGTGTGTGAATGTGACAGTGTGTATGATGTGAGTGTGAGAGTGTGTGTGATTGTGTATGTGTGTGATTGTGAGAGTGTGTGTGAGTGTGTATGTGTGTGTGTGATTGTGAGTGTGTATGTGTGTGTGTGAGAGTGAGTGTGAGAGTGTGTGTGAGTATGAGTGTGAGAAGTGTGTGTGTGAGTGTGAGAGAGTGTGTGTGAATGTGACAGTGTGTGAGTGTGAGTGTGTGATTGTGTGTATGTGTGTGTGATTGTGAGAGTGTGTGTGAGTGAGTGTGTAAGAGCGTGAGTTTGAGTGTGATTGTGAGTGTGTATGTGTGAGTGTGAGTGTGAGAGTGTGACTGTGTAGAGCGTGAGTGTGTGTGAGAGAGTGTGTGACTGTGTGAGTGTGTGAGTGTGAGAGACTGTGTGTGTGACAGTGTGAAAGTGTGTGATTGTGAGTATGTGAGTGTGTGAGTGTGTGTGAGTGTATCAGTGTGAGTGTGTGTGTATGAGTGTGAGAGTGTGTGTGAATGTGACAGTGTGTATGATGTGTGTGAGAGTGTGTGTGATTGTGAGTGTGATTGTGAGCGTGTGTGTGATTGTGAGTGTGATTGTGAGAGTGTATGTGAATGTGACAGTGTGTATGATGTGTGAGAGTGTGTGTGATTGTGAGTGTGTATGTGTGTGTGATTGTGAGAGTGTGTGTGAGTGTGTATGTGTGTGAGTGTGATTGTGAGAGTGTGATTGTGTGTATGTGTGTGTGTGTGATTGTGAGAGTGTGTGATTGTGTGTGTGTGAGAGTGTGAGTGTGTGTGTGAGAGTGTGAGTGTGTGTGAGAGTGTGAGTGTGAGCGTGTGAGTGTATGAGTGTGAGAGTGTGTGTGAATGTGACAGTGTGTATGTGAGTGTGAGAGTGTGTGATTGTGAGAGTGTGTGTGGGTGTGATTGTGAGAGTGTGAGTATGTGTATGTGAGTGTGATTTGTGTGATTGTGTGTATGTGTGTGTAAGAGTATGAGTGTGTGAGTGTGAGTGTGTGTGTATGAGTGTGAGAGTGTGTGTGAATGTGACAGTGTGTATGATGTGAGTGTGAGAGTGAGTGATTGTGTGTGTGTGATTGTGAGAGTGTGTGCGAGTGTGAGTGTGTAAGAGAGAGCGAGTTTGAGTGTGATTGTGAGTGTGTGTATGTGTGAGTGTGAGAGTGAGTGTGAGAGTGTGACTGTGTAGAGCGTGTGTGTATGTGAGCGTGTGTGTAGAGCGTGAGTGTGTGTATGTGTGTGTGTGACTGTGTGAGAGTGTGTGAGAGTGAGTGTGAGAGACTGTGTGTGTGACAGTGTGAAAGTGTGAGTGTGATTGTGAGAGTATGTGAGTGTGATTGTGAGAGTATGTGAGTGTGAGTGTGAGAGTGTGAGTGTGTGTGTGAGTGTGAGAGTGTGTGTGAGTGTGTATGTGTGAGATGGGGGTGACCATGAGTGAATCCGAGTGTGCTGGGGATTCTCCCTTCATGTCAGGAAGCACGACAGCTCTGTCCCCACGAGTGGCATGCGTGGTAGTGTGTGCATCGCCTCCACACAGCACCCTGCCGTGTCTCTGCCTCACAGGCCACGGACCCTGACACGGGCGCATGGGGCCAAATTACCTACAGCCTGCTCCCAGGAAATGGGTAAGGGCTCAGGGTGGGCTGTGGGCAGGTGGGTGAGCAGGGCCCAGGCCCACCTCTCTGCTTCTCTGCTGAGATGGAATAGCTGGGGAAGACCGAAGGCACTCGGTTACATTTCAATTTCAGATAAACAAGGAATGATTTTTTAAAATAATGAATATGTTGCATATACTGCATGGGATATGCTGAAATATTTGTTGTTGTATATCTGAAATTCACACTGAAATGGCCATCCTGTGTCTCTATTTGCTGAACCTGGCCCCTCTGAGCAGGGTAGACCTCTTCCAAGTGGATCCCATCTCAGGGACGGTGACGGTGAGGAACGGTGAGCTGCTGGACCGGGAGATCCAGGCCGTGTACTACCTGACACTGCAGGCCACAGATGGCGGGAACCTGTCCTCCTCCACCATGCTGCAGATCCATCTGCTGGACATCAATGACAACGTGCCCGTGGTCAGCGGCTCCTACAACATCTTCGTCCAGGAGGAGGAGGGCAATGTCTCTGTGACCATCCAGGTGTGAGCCCGCCTGGACCTGGTGGGTGGGGCTGGGGGAGGGGACCGAGCCTGCTCTGTGGGCATGCTGGCCCTGGGTAAAGTCGAGGCTCTGCTGTGTGGCTCTGAGACAGTCATTCAGAATCTCTGGGCCTGTTTCCTCTCAGGAAATGAAGAAAATTACAGCCTTACTCTCAGGGTCATTGGGGAATAATTTGATAACTTGTGTGAGGAGCTCAGCACTGGGCCTGCCACAGAGCAATCCCTCAAAAACATACACTTCTTTTTTATTTACCCACCTGCCCCACTCCAAAAAGGACTTGAGGTGGCTTAGGTAAATAGTAAGATAAAAATATGAAAGAAATAAGAAAAAAGAGAAAATAAGAGTGGCATTTGTTAAAGGGCACAAAGGTAAAATTAGAACCCAGTGCTACAGAATTGCTTGGAGTGAGCTGTGAATTCTGATCTGAACTTCGTGGTGGCCAAAGCAAAAAGGGAAATGAGATCAGTGGCCAGGTTCACAGAGTTCATGAGATAAAAATCCACTAGTGGCTCCAGAGAAACACCGGGGAGTAGCTTCCTCCCTTGTCCTGAGGAGTTTGGAAGCTTCGCCCCGAGGCGTCTTGTGAGAAGTGAGAAACCAGGTTCTCAGAGTGACAATCTGGTGGCCACAGAGCCCTCCCTTCTTTCCAGAACAGTGTAGTTTCCAGACCGTGTTCCTATCCCTGATCTCTTGACCAGCTTTTGAAGCAGGCGGTCTAATAGTTCCCATTTTGCAGGAGACAACAGGCTCAGAAAGGTTAAGTGACTTTCTATGGTTACACAGCCAGTAAATGACAGCACTGGGGCTGCAGCCCAGACCTTTCTGGCCCTGAAGCCTTGGCCTTTCCTCCTTCCTGCGTGGCACTTCTCCCCTGGTCTGTGAGCTCCTTGGGGCAGGAGCATTTCCGGTCGGCTGCTGTAACCATGGTGCCCGGTGTGAGCCCCAGGAACCACTTGATGAATTAACTGACCTGAGTTCAGGGCACCAAGGGATGAGCAGACAGGGTCAGGTTTTGGGGAAAAAAAACGTCTCCAGCTGCTTTCAAATTATGCATGTAATAAACAAGATCCCAGCAGAATGAAATGGAGGAGCTGAAGGCGAGGACCGGCAGGGAGGAAGGAAATAATTGGTTAAGTCAGAGTGGTCCCACTCTGGATGCAAGGCCACGTTTGCTGAGCACCTACCCAGTCTTTGACTGGGTTCTGGGTCCTCAGAGATGAGTCCACCACCATTCCTGTCCCCAGGCAGCTCCCAGTTGGGAAGAGGGCATCAGTCACCCAGCGGTGTCACCTGTGCTATGTTGAGACTGAGAGAAAGAGCCAACCTGGCCTGGAGACAGGCAGGGAAGGTGTGGGGGGCATCGGGGTGAGGGAACAGAATCTGCAAAGTCCTGGCAGCACAGAGGAACCCACTGTGTTATCCACGCTGGTTCACCCCAAAGGCAAACCAAGCACGCCTTCAGGGCCCTGGCAGGGCAGGAACACACACGCACACACACACTCACATACACACGCACTCACAGACGTACAAAGTGGGTGAAGAATCAGCTATTTAAAACATATAGCACTGACAACTGGGCATGGTGGCTGATGCCTGTAATCCCAGCACTTTGGGAGGCTGAGGTGGGTGGATCACTTGAGGTCAGTAGTTCGAAACCAACCTGGCCAACATGGTGAAACCCCATCTCTACTAAAATTACAAAAATTAGCTGGGTGTGGTGGCACACGCCTGTCATCCCAGATACTTGGGAGGCTGAGGCAGGAGAATCACTTGAACCCAGGAATTGGAAGCTGCAGTGAGCTGAGATCACGCCACTGCACTCTACTCTGGGCAACAGACCAAGACTCCACCTCAAAAAAGAGAAGAAAATGAAAGGATAGACATGGTGGCTCACGCCTGTAATCCCAGCACGTTGGGGGGCTGAGGTGGGTGGATCACCTGAGATCAGCAGTTCAAGACCAGCCTGGCCAACATGGCGAAACCCCGTCTCTACTAAAAAATACAAAAAAAAATTAGCCTGGCATGGTGGCGGGGACCTGTAATGCCACCTACTTAGGAGGCTGAGGCAGGAGAATCACTTGAACCCAGAAGAAGGAGTTTGCAGTGAGTGAGAGAGATCGTGCCATTGCACTCCAGCCTGGGCGACAAGAGTGAAACTGTCTGAAAGAAAAAACAAAAAAGAAAAAAAACAAAAAAGAAAAAAAATCTATATATAGCACTGACATAGTCATTATGGGAAAATGAGAATCTTGCTGGACTTCACACTTATGAGTTTAAAACTTTCTTTGAATGTCTACAATTTCCTGCCCCCATACCCCCCTTCCTGCTGGAGTATCAATAGCAAAAGGGCCTGTCTTGATGGCAGTTCTATTCCTTGCACCTGGAATGGGGCTGGGCACGTAGGTCCATAGTGGCCGTTTTTGAGATGAAAGAATGACCTCAGTGCTGAAGATCTCAGAAGCTCTTGCAAACTGTTGACCTGAGCCCCTTAGATGGGAAACTGAGGCTGGGAGATGGGCCCACTGGCTCCAGGCCTGATTACTGCCTGTGTGGGCCAGCGCTGGAGAGGAGGGTCTGGCTGCATCCGAGGGGCTGGGGGCTGGGAATGCCCATGGCCGATGGCCGATGGCCGATGGCCAACCCCTGCTTACCTCCACAGGCCCACGATGATGATGAGCCGGGCACCAACAACAGCCGTCTGCTCTTCAGCCTGCTACCTGGCACCTACAACCACAACTTCTCCTTGGACCCCGACACAGGGCTCCTCAGAAACCTGGGGCCCCTGGACAGAGAGACCATCGACCCCGCCCTGGGGGGCCGCATTGTGCTGACAGTGCTTGTGTCTGACTGCGGAGAGCCTGTCCTCAGCACCAAAGTCAATGTCACCATCACTGTGGAGGTAAGGCCTGGCTCGGCCAGGATGGGCCCGGGGGTCTCCCAAGCCGATGGCCAGCCCCTCCAGCTTGAGTCACCCTTCTGCCTTCTGCAGCCAGCCTGCCTGGGTTCCAGTCCCGCTCACTTGTATAGTCCCAGGCAATTACTCAACCTCCCCTGAGCACTCAGGCTCCTCGTCTATAAAACGGGGGTGAAAAGGTTAAAGATTAAGTGAATTAATGAATAGAAAGTGCTTGGTAGCATGTCTGACCTATAGACAGTATCAGTAAATATCAGCTCTAACTGTCACTCACAAAGTACCACCTGAAACACTCCTGTCTCCCTGCCGCCATTGAAAAGCAAAGGGAAGGGGTGATAATCAGCATTGCTGGTGTCTACTGCACATCAGGGCATCCCCCAAGGTCGGGCCGGTTATTACCATTATTTATTTATTTATTTATTTATTTATTTATTTATTTATGAGACAGGGTCTTTGTCACCCAGGCTGGAGTGCAATAGTGCCATCATGGCTCACTGCAGACTCAACCTCCCAGGCTCAAGTGATCCTCTCGCCTCAGCCTCCTGAGTAGTTGGGACTATAGGCATATGCCACCATGCCTGGTTAATTTTTTTATTTTTGTAGTGATGGGGTTTTTCCATGTTGCCCAGGGTAGTCTTGAACTCCTGAACTCAAGCAATCCACCCGCCTTGGCTTGCTAAGTAGCTAAGACTATGTGTGCCACCACGTCTGGCTAATTTGGCTAATTTTTAAAGTTTATTTTTCATAGAAACAGAGTATCACTTATTGCCCAGGCCAGATTTGAACTGTTGGCCTCAAGCAATCCTCTCAACTCAGCCTTGCAAAATGCTGAGATTACAGGCATAAGTCACTGAGCCCGGCTTATTACCATTTTATTGATCGAGCAACTGAGGCAGGCCTGGGTGCGGTGGCTCATGCCAAAAACCCCAGTACTTTGGGAGGCCAAGGTGAGAGGATTGCTTGAGCCCAGGAGTTCCAGACTGGGCTGGGCAACATAGTGAGACCCCATCACTACAAAAATAAAAAATTAGCCAGGCATGGTGGCATGTACCTGAAGTCCCAGCTACTTGGAAGGCTGAGGCAGGTGGATCGTTTCAGCCCAGGAGGTTGAGGCTACTGTGAGCTATGATCATGCCACTGCAATCCAGCCTATGAGACAGAGCAAGACCCTGTCTCAAAAAAAGAAACTGAGGCACAGAGAGGTTCAGTACCTTGCCTGGGGTCACAAAATGGGGTTTTGACTCCAATCAGTCTGGTTCTAAGGCTGCCAGCAGCCCACAAGTCACCTTCCTCTGGAACAATATTGTAACACATGTGCACCTCCGCCATGTCTGTGGTGTGGCTGGCACCCCGCAGGGTTGTACAGTGCACAGCCAGCACCCGTGCACATAGCAGTCCTGTGTCCCCTGGATTGGGATGTGCCATTTTCACACAAGGGTCAGAGAGTGAGACCTCAGAAATGAAGAAACCACAGCAGAATGAGGACTTGCTGGCTGTCCTTGGGATGGGAGGGCTGCAAAGAGAGAACTTCATTTCCTGAGTGCACAGGTTTCTTCACCACTGTGAGCAGTCCTCACAATTGCCCTGTTAGTGGGACTACTACCCCGTTTTGCAGATGAGGATGCTGAGGTCCAGAGAGGTCAAGGTCACACATGAGGTAGAGGTGCAGCAAGATGTGACTCAGCGCTCTTAGCCACTCCTGTGAGTTAGGGTGACCTTGAGAATGCAGCTGGTCTTGTGCATGGAGCCAATGATGTCATCTCTGGGAAATTAGCAGTAGAAAAGACATCTAGCTAAGGTGCAAGGACGTGGTCTTCCAAATGTTCACTCTAGAGTTATTCAGAAAAACAAACACCTGCTATGTGACCCACAAACCTGGGAAGGCCTGGCATGCTCAGGGCATCCCCCAAGCACATGCCAGTGTTAGGGGACACAGGGGAGGGCAGAGTCACCTCCAGGCTGTGACAATAGTTGCAGGGCTCCAGCTGTGTCCAGTGGGCTAGGGCTGGCCACAGAAGTGAGAGCCGAAAACAGCTGGTGTCCGAGGCAGGAGCAAGTCTAAGCTTCTGCAGGTCCCTGGAGCCCAGCTCTGCCTAGGCACAGAGCTGGTGTCATGGGCTCAGTTGTGTGCAGGAGGGACAGGGGTAGGAGGGGACAAGGGAAAGTGTGGGCCTTGGAGCCTTTGTGGACATATAATGGTATTGGTGCCAACACAATAAATCCGAGAGATGGAAATCAAGCAGGGCCAGGCAGGGCCACAGGTGGGGACCCAGAACCGTGTTTCCAGAAAGCAGGGTCTAGAACATTCTAGAGCTGTGGTCAGAGAAACAGGAAGCAAGCAGGGCTTCCTGAGGATGGATATGTAAGGCCAAGGTCCCACTGTAGGTCCCGAACCCCAGGTGTGTGACCTGGGCAAGTTCCCTCCTCTCAGAGCCTGTTTCCTTATCTGGGAAGTGGGCAGTGAGGTCTGGGCACTAGCAGAGCCCGTGCTTCAGAGCACAGGGACTATTGGTTTCTCAGATTGGCTCTGGGGAGGGTGAGATGGGGTCTGGGGACTCAGACCTATCTCTGTCTGCAGGACATCAATGATAACCTGCCCATCTTCAACCAGTCCAGCTATAACTTTACGGTGAAGGAGGAGGATCCAGGTACTTGCTCCCTGGGCCAGGAAAGTCACTGGGGCTGGGGCCTGGCGTGGCTTTGTCAGGGTGGATCTGGAGTTCCAAGAGAGGCAAGGGCAGAGGAGGCTTCCTATGGCGGGGCCAAGAGTCCCTCCGAGCTCTGCCCCTTGTCCACAGGAGTGCTAGTAGGCGTGGTGAAGGCCTGGGATGCAGACCAGACAGAAGTCAACAACCGCATCAGCTTCAGCCTGTCAGGGAGTGGTGCCAACTACTTCATGATCCGAGGCTTGGTGCTGGGGGCTGGGTGGGCTGAGGGCTACCTCCAGCTGCCCCCGGACGTGAGCCTGGACTACGAGATACAGCCCGTTTTCAACTTGACAGTGAGTGCCGAGAACCCAGACCCCCAGGGGGGTGAGACCATAGTAGACGTCCACGTGAATGTGAAAGATGTGAACGACAATCCCCCCATCCTGGATGTAGCCTCACTCCGGGGCATCCGTGTGGCTGAGAATGGCTCGCAGCACGGCCAGGTGGCTGTGGTGGTTGCCTCGGACGTGGACACCAGCGCCCAGCTGGAGATACAACTTGTGAACATTCTCTGCACCAAGGCCGGGGTCGATGTGGGCAGCCTGTGCTGGGGCTGGTTCTCAGTGGCAGCCAACGGCTCTGTGTACATCAACCAGAGCAAAGCCATTGACTACGAGGCCTGTGACCTGGTCACGCTGGTTGTGCGGGCCTGTGACCTAGCCACGGACCCTGGCTTCCAGGCCTACAGCAACAATGGTAAGGTGGCCTGGCCTTGCAGGGCTTGGCAGGCCACAGCTTAGGGGCCATGGGAAGGAGCCCTGGGCTGGGACTTACAAGATCTGGGCTCAGATCCTGGCTCCAGCCCTTTCCAGCTGCAAATATTGGGAAAGTCCCAAACCTTCTCCAAGCTTCAGTTTCCCCATCTGTCCAGTGGAGTTGGGCAGTAGGGTTGGCTGTGAAGATTCAATGAGAACATGGATGTAAGGCATTTATTGCAGTGCCTGGCATGCAGTAGCATCAAATTAATGCCATTATTTTGCAAGATGCTGTGAAAGAAAGATCACATACTTCGGAGCCAGATGTGTACTTGTATCCCACTTCTGACACCAAATAGCAATAATACCACATTAACAACTAGCATATATTGAGTCCTTATGACAGCCAAGAACTACACCAGGCACCTCGTAAGCATTTTTGCACTTCCGCACAACCCGTGGGGTAGGCGGTCCCTATCCAATTTTATAGATGAGGAAACTGAGGCAGAGAGTGGGCATTTAAACAACCAGCTTACATAGTTAGAATGTGTCCATATAATGTCATAGGTGAGATCTACCTAGGATGGGCCCACTCCTGGCCCACCACTACTGCTGTGTGACTTTGACAAGCTGCTTATTCGCTCTGAGGTCTGGGATGATACTCTCACCCACACAGGCCAGAGAAGACTGAGCAGGCATTCTGGGTCAGGAGCAGGGGAGGGGACTGAGCAGGCATTCTGGGTCAGGAGCAGGGGAGGGGACTGGGCACGGGGAACACATGGGAGAGAGGCTGCAGGGCATGGGGTTGAGGCTGGGAAGCACCAGGTTGAGGCCCAGGCTCCTTGGGTCAAGCTCTTGCCCGGAGCCAAAGCCAGCTTACCTTGTCTCCTAGGAAGCCTCCTCATTACCACTGAGGACATGAATGACAATGCACCCTATTTTCTGCCTGAGGATAAGACTTTTGGTAAGCAGCAACCCCCTTTACACACCATACCCCTGCTCCATGAGGCCACCTTTGAGCAACCCCCACAGACCCTCCTTGGACCCAGGGGGGACCTTTAGAAAGGGAGGAAGGCCTCTAATTCTGCTTTTTCCTAGGGCTGCAATAGGAGAGGACAGTGGAATTTTTTTTTTTTTTTTTTTTGAGATGGAGTCTCACTCTGTTGCCCAGGCTAGAGTGCAATGATATGATCTCGGCTCACTGCAATCTCTGCCTCCCAGGTTCAAGTAATTCTCATGCCTCAGTCTCCCGAGTATAGCTGGGACTATAGGCATGTGCCACTGTGCCTGGCTAATTTTTGTATTTTTAGTAGAGATGGGGTTTCATCATGTTGGCCAGGCTGGTCTTGAACTCCTGGCCTCAAGTGATTTTCCCGCTTTATGATTTGGCCTCCCAAAGTGCTGGGATTATAGGTGTGAGCCACCACGCCCAGCCAACATTGGAGTTTCCATTCCGGCTCTGCCTGACCTAACTGTCTGGCCCTGGGCCAGGCCTTGCCTCTCTATGCCTCCATCTCCCCATGGTCCTGTGGGCCTGTGACAATGGGAGGTGGATGACTTGCTAACTACTGGCCCAGTGGTGACTGTAATGGGGGTCTCTTTTGGTAGAGAGGTTGAGGGCAGATTTAGAGGGATGAGCCCTGAGCTGCGCTCATGGCCAGCCTTGGTCCAGGTGGGCAGTGTCCCGACCCTGCTGACCCCCTTCCCATTCACACCTGCAGTGATCATCCCTGAACTTGTGCTGCCCAACCGGGAGGTGGCTTCTGTCCGGGTAAGTTCTTGGCTCCAGCCTTTGTTGGTTATGTGAGCCCCAGTGGACACAGAGCTGAGGCCTTCAGGCCTTTAATGGTAGAAAGAAAATATGTGGGTTCCAACATATGAAAAAGAAAACCCCAGAAGGGAAACACCTGTCTAATCAGTGTAATCAAACTTCACTGTGTTAAATGTAGCATTCATAAAAATGTCATGACCTCAAACACCACTCGCAGTCTAGATATTTCTTACTCTGCCAGAATTCTTGAGTGGTACAGAGAACTCGTAGCCAATTGTAAATTAAACCAGTGCCTTGTCATTAAATAATTCTCAGAGCCAGCCAGGCACGGTAGCTCACGCCTGTAATCCCAGCACTTTGGGAGGCTAAGGCAGGTGGATCACCTGAGGTCGGGAGTTTGTGACCAGCCTGACCAACATGGAGAAACCCCGTCTCTATTAAAAAATACAAAATTAGCCGGGCGTGGAGGCACATGCCTGTAATCCCAGCTACTGGGGAGGCTGAGGCAGGAGAATTACTTGAACCTGAGAGGCGGAGGTTGCGGTGAGCCGAGACCGCGCCATTGCACTCTAGCCTGGGTGACAAGAACGAAACTCTGTCTCAAAAAAAAAAAAAATTGTCAGAGCCAAGTCATAAAAAGGCTTTTAGCTGTTTATGGTGTCGGATGTGGACGAGTTTATTAGGGGTGGCGGCCATGCCGTGTGGGGATGAGGCCTCCCACACCACTGAGGGCTGGGCCTGGCTGAGCTTCTTACTGACCTGGAGAGCTGCCTACTCTCTCTGGGACTCCGTTTCCCTCTTCGACACGAAGCTGGCGGTTCCCAGAATGTGACATGTGGGTGCCACTCCCTATGCTGTGGAAAGGACATGGGTATAGGAGATGGACAGGGCTGGCCTCCCCCACTTAGAGCTGAATGTAAGGACATGGTCTCTCAGAGCTTCAGCTTCCTCTTGTAAAATGAGGATAGTAATTCTCCCTCGCTACATTGACGTTTATGCTAGAGACAGCGACTGTGTGACTTTCAAGCCTTAAGACAGTTTCCCAATCTTCTGCCAATTTTGTTCTAATGTCATGAGTTTAGCCACGGCAATTTTCTTTAAATAGACTTCTTTTTAAGACTTAAGCACCGGCGTTGGCCTATCCTCAACAGTAACGTTGGTGAACTCGAAGCTCTGTGTGCTGGTTAAATTTTTCTCTGAAAGGCACTAGAATGAATAAAAATGTTTGTGTCCCCTCCCCAACCAGCTTCATGGTCCACTAGGGGCGTTGGTACTCACATTAGCACTGAAACGAGGGATCCCAGGGGAGGTGCTTAGGAAATCTGAGCATTGCTGTGTGTGTGCACCAGTGTGTGTGTGTGTCCAAGTGTGAATGTGTGTGTGCATGTGTATAAAGGTGAGCGAGTGTATGAGAATGTGTGGGACAGTTTGTGGGTATGTATAAGTGTGTGACTGTGAGTGTGTGCATGTGTGTGTGTGACTGTGCACGTGTGTATTTGTGTATGTGAATTGTGTGTATTTGTGTGTGTGAATTGTGTGTATTTGTGTATGTGAATTGAGTGTGTGTATTTGTATGTGAATTGTGTGTGTTTGTGTGAATTGAGTGTGTATATTTTTTTGTGTGTGAATTGAGTGTATTTGTGAACTGAGTGTGTATTTTTATGTGTGAATTGTATTTGTGCATGTGAATTGAGTGCGTGTATTTGTGTGTGTGAATTGTGTGTATTTGTGTGTGTGTGTGAATTGAGTGTGTGTATTTGTGTGTGTGTGAATCAAGTGTGTGTATTTGTGTGTGTGAATTGAGTGTGTGTATTTGTGTGTGTGTGAATTTTGTGAGGGTGAGTGCCTGTGAGAGCGAGGGTGTGAGTATATGTGTGTGAGGACAAGTGTGTGTGAGAGGGTGTGTGAGTGTGAGGATAAATGTGTGTGTAAGGGTGTGTGAGGGTGTGTGTGCACGCGTCTAAGTGTGAGTGTATTAAGGTGAGAGAGTGAGAGTGTGTGTGAGTGTGAGACTGTGAGGGAGCGTGTGTGAGTGTATAAGTGTGAGAGAATGTGAGAGTGTGTGTGGTGTGTGTGTGAGTGTGAGGGTGTGTGAGAGTGTGTGAGGGGTGTGTGTGACAGTGTGAGAGTGTGTGAGGCGGTGTGAGTGTGTGTGAGTGTGAGGGTGTGTGTGACAGTGTGAGAGTGTGTGAGGGGGTGTGTGTGTGAGTGTGAGGGTGTGTGTGACAGTGTGAGAGAGTGTGAGGGTGTGTGAGTGTGTGTGAGAGAGTGTGAGGGTGTGTGTGTGAGAGTGTGAGGGTGTGTGTGAGAGTGTGAGGGTGTGTGTGTGAGTGTGAGGGTGTGTGTGTGAGAGAGAGGGTGTGTGAGGGGTGTGTGAGTGTGTGAGAGTGTGTGTGAGTGTGTGTGAGAGTGTGTGTGTAAGTGTGTGTGTGAGATATGGCAGTGCAGGGGTGTGTGGGGAGCAGGGCAGGATTTCAACATGTGAGGGACTTAGAGCAGTGATCTGTTTAGAATTGGGGAACAGGGGCAGGGACTTGTCCAAATCTGGATTTGCAGAGCAGGCACACTGTTTTTTGAAACCATTTGCTTATTCGGGACAGCATGGGGATGGTGGATAGAGACGTTGAGGACCAGCCTCCTAGGCCACCCTTGCGTCTGATCCCTGCTGGGGTGGAGGGATGCCTGGCCTGGCTGGGCCCCCAGATATTATCCACTCTTGCTCCCAGGCCAGAGACGACGATTCAGGGAACAATGGCCTCATCCAGTTCTCCATACTCCGAGTAGACTTCATCTCTAAGGACGGGGCCACCATCCCTTTCCAGGGCATCTTCTGGATTTCCACCTCCTCCGAGGCCGACGTGTTCACTGGGAGCATTCAGTAACTGCGGGTGGCCCCGGGAGGGAGGTTGTGAGGAGGGGCCTGATAGGAGCTTTCAGGCAGCAAGTCCCCCATCCTGGAGGTTACAAGTCTCCTGAGGATTCAGCTTGGGTTCCAAGACTGACCTGCACCTCCCGCCTTCCACAGGCCAGTGACCAGCCTTGATTCCACTCTCCAAGGCACCTACCAAGTGACAGTCCAGGCCAGGGACATGCCTTCCGTGGATCCTTCCCTGGAAGCCAACACCACCCTGAATGTGAGTGCCAGTCCCACTTCCAGCCCCCAATGCCCTCTGCCAGCCCCCAGAGTCCCTCATGCCTCATCTCCCACACACCCTCTTCCCCCAGCTCTTCACCGTGGACCAGAGTTACCGCTCGCGGTTGCAGTTCTCCACATCAAAGGCGGAGGTGGGCGCCAACACACAGGCGATTAATGAGTAGGTCTGGGGGGCCCGGGAGGGAGCGGTGGGAGGAACTGGGTGTAGAAGCCTGGTCCCTGACAAAACCTGGATGGGATGTCTCTCAATCCTGTTCCTGACTCACATTTGACCTTGTCCCTGTCTTTAACCCTGTACTTTAACCTGCACCACATTCCTGCATGTCCCCAGAAGCCCATACCCAGCAGAGGGCAAAGGGAGGCCTTGGAACAGGGCTGCCATGTACAGTTCCGAAGGCTGTGCCCTGCACAAGGGCACTCTGCTTGCTAAGCTATTAACCCAGCCCCAGAGGAAGGGATTTCCTTTTGTAATTTTCACAGATGTGCTACCTACTCAGCCAACAGAGCTGTCCAGAGGAGGTGCCCCTTTCTCGCTCACACAATTCTTAATTCCACTGGCACAGCCCTGGCCACAGGCCCAGGCTAAGACCCCTCTGTGACATCTGCCTCCTTTTCAGGGCTCTTACCCAGGCAACCAGGACTACAGTATACATTGTGGACATTCAGGACATAGATTCTGCAGCTCGGTGAGTGCCCAGAGGCCTGGGGGTGGGGGTGAGGGGGAGAAGCGGTAGCAGGAGGGGCCTGCTGGGTGATCCAAGCTGCTGACTCTTCAACTCTGTCCCCCTCCAGGGCCCGAGCTCACTCCTACCTCGATGCCTACTTTGTCTTCCCCAATGGGTCAGCCTTGACCCTTGATGAGCTGAGTGTGTGAGTGGGGCTGCCCTTGGGGCAGGTGTGAGGGTGAGCAGGAAGCCTGGGGTGTACCAGAGTCCCTCGGGCCTAAGTGAAGTTATGTGGTCAGGATGATCCGGAATGATCAGGACTCACTGATGCAGCTGCTGCAGCTGGGGCTGGTGGTGCTGGTGAGTGCGGGCAGGGCGGGGCAGCAGGTGGGGCTGCTGGGACCCCACAGTCTCCCTCACACTTGTCCTTCTCCAGGGCTCCCAGGAGAGCCAGGAGTCAGACCTGTCAAATCAGCTCATCAGCGTCATCATAGGATTGGGAGTGGCTTTGCTGCTGGTCCTTGTGATCATGACCACAGCCTTCATGTGTGTGCGGAAGAGGTGCGACTCCCAGTGCCTCTGTGTCTACAACCTTCACCCTCTCCCACTACCCAAGACATCGGGGGCGGGGGTAGAAAGAGCTGGGGTTTAGGCACAGGTATACGTGCATTCACTCCCCAGTGACCCAGTGTGAGATCTTGGGCAAGTCACCTCCCCTCCCTGAGCCTCAGTTTCCTCATCTGTGAATGGGCACGACACTAGATTCCTCAGTGCACTCAAGGAAGTAACGTGCATCTCACACCGAGCAAGACGTCTGGCACACGCTATGCATTTAATAGATGCTGCTGCTTTTTCCAATATGTATAGAGTCAGCAACCTTATCTAGGTGTGACTTCAAGCCTTGTCACTGGCTATGTGACCTTCAGCACATCACTTGCCTTCTCTGGCTCTTACTTCTACTCTCTGTAAAATAGAGCTAACACTCACCTCCCAGGATCTTGTGAAGCAACACGCTCAGGGCCTCCACTGGGGACACAATAGGTGTGCAGCAACAGTGTGACCCCTCTTCCGGTTCCCCACAGCTACAACCGGAAGCTTCGAGCTATGAAGGCTGCCAAGGAGGCCAGGAAGACAGCAGCAGGGGGGATGCCCTCAGCCCCCGCCATCCCAGGGACTAACATGTACAACAACGAGCGGTGAGCAGGGGTAAAAGGGTAGGTAAGAGGCCTGGTGGGGTGGCTGAGGGCCAGGCCACTTGACTAGGCTTTCTCTCCAGAGCCAACCCCATGCTAAACCTCTCCAACAAAGACCTGGGCTTGGAGTACCTCTCTTCCTCCAATGACTTGGACTATGTCAGGTGAGCAGTGCCCCTCACAGCCAGGCTAGGTGGTGGTGGTGGTACAGGTGCTGGTGGTGGTACAGGTAATGATGGTGATGATGATGGTGGTGGTGATGATGGTGATGAGGATGGTGTTGGTGGTGATGATGGTGATGACAATGGTGATGGTGGTGGTCATGGTAGTGGTAGTAGTTGTGGTGGTGGTGGTGATGGCAGTGAGGTGATGGTGATGGTGGTGATGATGGTGTTGGTGTTGAGGTAGTGGTGATGGTGGTGATGGTAGTGGTGGTGGGTGATGGTGATGGCAATGGTGATGGTGGTGGTCATGGTAGTGGTGGTAGTTACTGTGGTGGTGGTGGTGATGGTGATGGTGGTGATGATGGTGGTGATGACGATGATGATGGTGGTGATGGTGTTGGTGGTGATGATGGTGGTGATGATGGTGGTGATGGTAGTGGTGGTGGTGATGGTGATGACAATGGTGATGGTGGTGGTCATGGTAGTGGTGGTAGTTACTGTGGTGGTGGTGGTGATGGTGGTGATGGTGATGGTGGTGATGATGGTGGTGATAACGATGATGATGGTGGTGATGGTGTTGGTGTTGAGGTGGTGGTGATGGTGGTGATGGTAGTGGTGGTGGGTGATGGTGATGACAATGGTGATGGTGGTGGTCATGGTAGTGGTGGTAGTTACTGTGGTGGTGGTGGTGATGGTGGTGATGGTGATGGTGGTGTGATGGTGATGGTGGTGATGATGGTGGTGATAACGATGATGATGGTGGTGATGGTGTTGGTGTTGAGGTGGTGGTGATGGTGGTGATGGTAGTGGTGGTGGGTGATGGTGATGACAATGGTGATGGTGGTGGTCATGGTAGTGGTGGTAGTTACTGTGGTGGTGGTGGTGATGGTGGTGATGGTGATGGTGGTGATGATGGTGGTGATAACGATGATGATGGTGGTGATGGTGTTGGTGTTGAGGTGGTGGTGATGGTGGTGATGGTAGTGGTGGTGGGTGATGGTGATGACAATGGTGATGGTGGTGGTCATGGTAGTAGTGGTAGTTACTGTGATGGTGGTGGTGATGGTGATGGTAGTGATGGTGGTGATGATGGTGATGATGACAATGATGATGGTGGTGGTGATGATGGTGTTGGTGTTGAGGTGATGGTGGTGGTGGTAGTGATGATGGTAGTTGTGATGTCACTGGTGGTGGTGATGGTGATGATGGTGGTAGTTGTGGTGGTGATGGTGGTGGTGATGATGGAGGTGGTGGTTCCTGGGCACAGCAAGGGAGGACTGGGCCTGCCAACACCTGCGCTCCATCACCTCTCTTACAGCACCAACTCCCTGGACGACAACTCTGTGGATGTGGACAAGAATAGTCAGGAAATCAAGGCAAGATGGGGGATGAATTGGTGCCTGGAGATTCCAACTTGGGTTCTCCTGTGGAGGTGTTCAGGACAGAGTTCAAGGGACCTGCTACTGACATGGGCAGTTCTGCTTCTCTGCACCAGGCCCCAGGAAGCCCTGCGGCTTTGGAATGGGGTCCAATTCCTGCTCCTCCACTGGTTCATTGGTTCACAACCCTGAGAGGTTGACTTCTTGCCTCTGCTTCTCAGTGTTTTCACCTGTAAATGGGGATGGGAACATCAACCATGCAGGGCCATTGTGAGGATTAAATAAGGGCAGGCATTAAGAACCACTTGGCACAAACAAGCGCTCACCAATCTGCCTCCAGCCCTTTATGGCCGTTACAGGAAAGCCAGCTGGGGATGGGGAAAGAGATCCAGAGGTGAATGAGCATAGTCTAGCAAAAGAGAGAAGACAGGTTCAAATAAACAACAGTACCGCCATCTGTTAAACAGGTGAGTTGGTTGGATGAGATCAAGTGTTCATAGACTGGCCTGCTACGTAAAAGCACCTGAGGAGCTCTCGAAGAATACTGATGCCCAGGTCACACCTAGGTCCATGGGTGCAACATTCTAGTATTTTAAAGACCAAGAGTTCTGATTCTGATGGCCCACGTGGGGCCTGGGCGTGGACCTGTTGTGAAAGCTGCTCAGGGGATGCTAAGGTGCAGGCAGGGTGGACAACGCAAGAGCAGGTCAGCGGGCTGAGTGCGGGGTGGGTCCTGCACATGGAGGGGTGGCTCTCTGGAAACAGAAGGAACTGCCCTCTCTCCTTCCCACTTTGAAAGCCACCTCTGGAGGAGACACTCTAAGGCCCATTGGCGCTGTGACAGTCTGAGGTTCTGTGTGTGGTGTTGCGCAGGATCCACCCACATTTTCCCCCAGTCTGGGTTCTGGCCTTGGCCGGGTCCCTGCCCGCTAGGGGCTCCCAGCCTGACTTCATGGTTCAGAATTTGTTTTCCCTGAGGACTCCTTACACGGAAAGATTTGGTCAACTAAAGCTTCTCTTGGTCTTTAAAATGGTAGAACGTTGCACAGGGGCCCAGGTATAACACGGTGCAGGGAATCTGGCACAGAAGCCTCCTGAGAGGCCCCAGGTATGGTTGTGTGGGTGGTAACGCAGGCAGCCAGGCAGCGCTGGAGGCCTCTGGGTAGATGCTAGGAGATGGTTAGTGGCCAAAACTCCAATGAACATGTCTGGGGAACTGAGACAAAGGAACAGTCTTGTCTGCTGGAGTTCATGGCCTGTGGCAGAGGCTGATGCTGCTCCAAGCCCGAGGGAGTGGAGTTAAGGACCCCCTGAGGTGCGGCTGGATCTGTGGACTGGGGAGGGGCAGGGAACTAGGAGAAGGGTCTGGAGAGGGAGGGGGACAAGTCACTGAAAGTCTTCAAAGCCAGAAGACTGCTCAGATTTTGTCCTAGGAGGGCAGGGGGTTGCTATATTTCTGAGAAGCTGCCGAAGGCTCCGCCCTCTCTCCTGCAGCAGTGAGTGAGTGAGTCTTGTGGGTCTCTGGGCAGGCCCATGAGGCATGGGGCCTTCTTGGGAGCTGTCTGCCCCCTGATCTCCCATGGCTGGGGTGGCGCAGGTGGATCCTTTTCCCAGGAATCTCTTGGTCCCCTGACTTGTCTAAGCTCCACACATGTCTGTGTGGCAGGTGTGAGTGGCTGCAGAGATTATCACTCTAACCTCCCCAAATAACCAGCAAGGAAATTGACATCCAGAGAGGGGTGCTGACTTGCTCAAAGTGGGACAGCATGCAGGGCAGGAGCAGACCAGAACCCGGGTCTTTGGTCTCTGGCACCAGGTCATGTTATCGTGGGTGGCACTGAGCCTGCAGCTCTCCACTCAGGGTCTGTCTTGAGGGCTCTGAGGAACACAGGCAGAATGCTTAGCCCTCTGGGCCCCTCAGATGTTCCACTGTTTACTAGCGACCTGAAGAGCCCCAGTCTGGAAAAAGTCCTTGGAGTGCCCTGGGGAGGGCAGTGGTGGCTGGGGCTCTGGCCCTGTGGGTGTCTCTGTAGCAGAGCAGCTGAGCTTGGGGACCTGGCTGTTCCACAGGAGGGTGTGTGTGTGTGCACGCACACAGCATGTTGCATGGGAAGGTGGAAGAGGAAGGCCAGGGGAGATGAGTGTGTGCCATGATGAACTACAGGTGGGACCAGCCTGTGGGCTGCCCTCTGAGGGCAGCAAAAAGAGACGTCAAATTCAACCAGGGCAGTGTCACACCATGGACACACTTTTGAACCAGCAAGACCAGTGGTCTGCCCCCTCTTCACCAGTAGAGCTCTCTAAGCCTCAGTTTCCACATCTGTGAAGAGAGGACATGTTCCCTCCCTCAGAGGTTTTCAGTGGGTGGTTGAGGTAATGGATGGACCTTGACCCACACGGTGCCTGCCGTGGGGTGCAGGCGGCAGGAACTGCGCTGGGCCAGCTCCTCGGCACAGGACACAGGGCCTAGCATTATCCAGAACTGGGCTGAATAGCAGAGTGCCGCAGTGTTGGTGGGCAGGGCAAAGGCCAGAGTGGACCCCCCAGGCCACACCCTCCCCCTCACCTGATCTGCATCACCATTAGCAAGGGCCACCTCTGGGACACAGCCTGGACCAGAGGCCCCAGGAGGGGCAGGGTGGGACCCCTGCCAAGGAACCATTGGTCCTGAGCTTGAAGTCCATGCACTCCCTTAGGGCCTGGGGCGCTTGCCCCACCTTACCTTGCCCTTCACTCCTCCTCTCCCTCTCCCTGCAGGAGTACAGGCCACCGCACACACCACCAGAGCCAGATCCAGAGCCCCTGAGCATGGTCCTGTCAAGACGGCAGGCAGGTGCAAGTGGACAGCCGGAGGGGCCGTCCTACACCAACGCTGGCCTGGACACCACGGACCTGTGACAGAGGCCCCTCTCTTCTGGCCCCCCTCGAAGAGGCCCCACTACACCCTAACGGCACCTGTCTCACTGGAGATGAAAATATATGACACTGCCCTGCCTCCGGCTTTTGGCCAATCATGGCAGACAGGGGATGGGGAAACATTTTATTACCAATGTATGCTGTGACAGTTTGTAGCCAAAAACTGTGGCTGGAGGGGTGGGGATGGGGCACTGAGTGGTCACAGGGGACTTGTGGGGCTCACAGCACGGGGTGACAAGGGGCTGGAGAGGGTGACCTTTAAAAGACAACCGTGGTTATAGAATGAGCTCTCTGTCCTGTCCCCAATACCTAAGAACAGCTGTCACCCAGGATGCCAGGGCCCAAGAGCTTCTGTGAGCCCAGCTGTGACCTCCAGACCTTCCTGAGACCCTCTGGCCTTTCTGTGACTCTCGCTCTCTCTCAGCTGAGCCCCCAGGGTACTTCCTGCAGCTGTCTTTGGCCTCTCTGGGAATCTCAAACCTGTGACTCAGTGGGAGAGGGCATGGGGCTGGAACCAGGCGGGTGGGAGATAGGAACTGGGGAAGGACCACCAACAGCATGCAAGAGACGCCCCGGCCACGGGGTCAGCCACTGAGTGGAGATGCTCACACTTGTTCTACCTAACGTGTCGCCCGGGGCCTCACATTCAGAGCCGTGCCCACTCGGGGGTCTCACACACCGATCCTCACCCACTTGAAGCTTCTGCCACTCAGACTTGCATGCAGTCTCTCCCTGTTCTGGTGATCCGGCCCCACTGGAGACCACAACGCACCAGTCTGGACATCCCAGGAGCCTGCCCCAGCTCTCAGGGGGTGGGAGGTGGGGGTGCTGAGCAGGTCCCCGTGGTCGCCCAGTGTGACCGGGAGTAGAGCTGAGGGCTGTGAGGGAACAGTGGGGCGTCAGGGCTGGCCGGGTTCGTGGGCTCGTGGCCATAAGGGAACTTGGTAGAAGGGGTTCTTCTGTGTTTGTGATGGGAGGGGCTATAAAGACGGGGACGTAACAGCCCTAGAGGCTGCACATCCCCTCGGAGGCCTGTGGCACGCAGAGGGGACCCCTTCTAGGGGCCTGTGATCAAGAAGGGAGCCTGAGAAGGTCGGAAACTCGGGCGTACAAAATGGGGACAGATCACTCGGCCGTGGGTCCCGCTCGCGAGCAGCACCGCGGCCGGCGCACACTCTGCAGCAGCGCGCGGAAAAGGCCGGGCGGACGCTTGGCGGCTCCATCGGGCGGCGCCGCGCGCACCGAGCCCGAACGGCCGGGGCCCGCATGGGCAGCGGGCGGCGGCGCGGGCGCCCCTTGGCGGCCGTGCTCCTCGATCTGTCGCTCCAGATGCTTCTGGATGGCCATGCCCAGCACCTCCACCTCCATAGCGGCGCCGTATACCTCCCACGTCATGCCCTTCTCGTCCCAGCTCACGTCTCGCACGGGCTCAGCCGGCTCCGGGGGCGCCACGGCGGCCGCCAGAGCTGAGCCCGGCCGCACTCGCACTTCGGGGAAGGCGGGCGGCGCGGCAGCTTGCGGTGTCATGGGCCCAGTGGCCACGGAGCGCGTCTCGGCGGCGCCCAGCGATACCTGTAGGCCCGCATCCCGGCGCGAGGGCGGTCTGGGTGCGGGGCTGGGCGCGGGAGGCGCCGCCTGGAAGCTGAAGGCCGGGCCCCCAGCGCCGTCCTGCGGAGACATGGGGCTCACGGCCACTGAGACGCAGGCCTGCGCGCCCGCCTGAGTGCCTGCGTCCTCGCGCGGCGGCGGCAGGGCGCTCGCCTCCCACGATGGCGCCTTGGTAAAGTTGTCGCGAGTCCGCGGTCCCGGTGGGGTCGCTGCGGCCTCTGGGCGGGGGCTTCTCTCGGCCCCAGCTGCTTCCAGGTCTTTCTGGCCGAGGCTGGCGGCCTCAGTGCTGGACACAGGCTCGGGTTTCGGCTCCACGCGGCCTTCACTGCCCCTGGCACCCTCGGGAGACCGGGCTGAGCCGAGGCCTTTGCCGTCTAACTGCCTGGAGGAGGAGGAGGACGGCTTGGTCTTCTCCAGAGTCAGGGAGGCCACCTTCCCCAAGGATGGAGACTCCATTTTTCTGGAAGGTGCAGAGTCGGCCTTCCCCAGGGACACAGGCTCTCCCTTTCCTGAAGCAAGGGGCTCTGCTTTTCTGCAGGATCCAGGATCCACCTTCTCTGAGGCCTGCGGTGTCTCCTTTTTCAAAGACACAGCCCCTGCTTCTCCTGGTGCTGTGGCGCCCTCTTGCCCAGGGAGCTTCGTTTCTGCTTTGCCGCCAGACTGCGCCTCTGCTTTCCCGGAGGCCTTGGGATCCGCCTTTGTGGTGTTAACAGGATTCCCCTTCTCTAGAGGCAGAGAACCCACCTTTCCCTCTGGGATAGCTTCTGCTTTTCCCAGGGACACGGGATCCACCTTCCCCGAGGGCACCGGGACTGCTTTTCCTGGAGTTGAGACCACTTTACCTATAGACACAGAGTCCCCTTGTTCAGAGGGGGCAGCGTCTGCCTTTCCCCTGCTCACAGGGTCCTCCTTGCCTGCCTCCAGGGGCTTGGCCTTCCCTGAGGCTGTGGGAGCCGCCTTTCCAGAGGCCGCCAGACCTGCCTTCTCCAAAGACAGGGGATCTCCTTTTCCCCCAATTGCTGGCTCAGCCTTTACTGCAGATGGGGGACCTGCTGTCCCCAAGGACCTAGTATCGCCTGGACCTGAAGACACAGGGTTTGTCTTTCCCAAAGACTCAGGATTGACTTTCTCAGATGATGTCTTTCTACTTTCCACAGATACGGGGTCCTCTTTTCCTGAGGATACAGTTCCTGCCTTTCCCACAGACACATGCTCTGCCTGTCCAGGGGACAAGAGCTCTGGCTTTCCTGAGCACATGGGGTCCATCTTTCCCAGAGAAACTGGATCCACCTTGCCTGAAGACATGGGATCCACATTTTTCAAAGACGTGAGATCTGTCTTTGCTGAAGCCGTGGTATCCGTGTGGCCAGACACAGGACGCCCCTCTCCTGAGGAGGCAGCATCCATCTTTCCCAGGAACCCGGAGTCCTCTTTTGTGGTGGGCACAGTTTCTACATTTCCCACAGATGCGGGATCTGCCATCCCCAAGCATGTGGGATCCAGCCTTCCCGAGGACCTAGGAGCCCCTGTCCCAGAGGATACAGGCCCATTTTTGCCTGATGAGCCTGGAGTCAGCTTGCCCAGGAGCCCAGGCTCTGTCTTTCCTGTGGACACAGAATCCATGCTTTCCAAGCACACAGGATCTGCCTTTCCCAAGGGCCCAGGATCTCTCTTTCCTGACAACACAAGATCTACCTTTTCTGCAGATGTAGGAGCCACCTTTTCTGAGGACATGGGATGCTCTTTTCCTGAATACCTGGGCTCCTCCTTTCTTGGGAATACAGGGTCCACTTTGTCTGAGGACACAGGATCCTCCTTTCTCGGTGACACTGTATCCATCTTGCTGAAGCACAAAGAATCTACTTTTCCCAGGGATCCAAGATCTTCCTTTCTTAGAGTCATGGGATCCATCCTTCCAGGAGCTACAGGATCCCCCTTTCCTAAGATTTCAGGCTCTGCTTTTCCTGTAAACATGGGATCTGCCTTCTGCGAGGACCCAGGATCCTCCTTTCCTATGGCAGTGGAATCGGCCTGCTTTGAGGACTTGGAATCCATCTTCTCCAAGAACATAGGAATTCTGTCATCTGAGGATTTGGGCTCAGTTTTCACAGAGGACACAGGCTCTGGCTTCCCAGACATGGTGGTTTCTGGTGTCCCTGAGATGGAGGCTCCATGTGCCTCCAGTGTCTCCTTGGAGGGTGCCTCCTGGGGAGCGAAGCATGTTGGGGAGGGGCAGGCTAGGCTCCCTCTGGGGCCATCAGAGCAGGAGGCCCCTTCCCCAGCCCCACTGGGGCTTCTGTGTCTAGACTCCATGCCTGGACTTTGGTTAGGGGTGTACCTGGGGGGTGCAGGGCTTGCCTTTTGCTGGGAGGGGCAGTAATCCCTCATGGCCGGGCTGCCAGCCCCCAGGCTCCCATCCTGTGGGCAGAAGAAGGCTGTGGGTCGGGGTCCTGGGGGGCTGGAGTCCTTTTGAAGCAGCTGGAGCCAGGCCGGGTCTTCAGCAGTGCCCATCTGCCCTCAGGACCACGCCTGCACCCAAGGCTGCTGTCTGGTTCTGAAACAGAGAGAGAGCTGACTCAGACTTCCCAAAGCTCAGTGGGGGAGGAGCCTCTTCCTTTTCCCCTTCCTCACTGAGTGCTGTGTCCTGTCGGGTCCCCACCTGTCAGAGGACCTGGATTAAAAACACAAACCCAAGCATGTCACTCCCCTGCTTCACTCTCCCAGTGGCCCTCTGTATAAAGACATCTTAAAATGACATTCAAGGCCCTTCACAATTTGGTCACAGCCTAACTTTCTTTTTCTTTCTTTCTTTCTTTTTTTAAAAACAGAGTTTCGCTCTTGTTGCCCAAGCTGGAGTGCAATGGTGCCATCTCAGCTCACTGCAACCTCCGCCTCCTGGGTTCAAGCGATTCTCCTGCCTCAGCATCCCAAGTAGCTGGGACTACAGGCATGTGCCACCACGCCCAGCTAATTTTGTATTTTGTTGGTCAGGCTGATCTCGAACTCCCAACCTCAGGTGATCCACCCACCTCAGCCTCCCACAGGCTGGGATTGCAGGCGTGAGCCACTGCACCCCACCCACAGCCTAACTTTTCAACTTTGCTTACCATCGCCCCTCCCTGTTCAACCCCACCCCATGCAACACACTATCCAGAAGTTATGCTTTTGTCCTCTAGGCCAGGGGCTGCAAACTCTGATGTCCAGGGGTCAGAGAGGTAATTTAAGTGAGGGAAGTGGGTTAGGTATAAGACAAAAGGGAGTGGTAGGGACTATGGCAAATTAGAGAGCACATGCTCTGTCTAAAGCAATGGCCGGGTGCGGTGGCTCACGCCTGTTAATCCCAGCACTGTGGGAGGCCGAGGCTGATGGACAACTAGAGGTCAGGAGCTCAAGACCCGCCTGGCCAATGTAGTGTAACCCCGTCTCTACTAAAAATACAAAAAACTTAGCCATGTGTGGTGGTGAATGCCTGTAATCCCAGCTACTCAGGAGGCCGAGGCAGGAGAATTGCTTGAACCCAAGAGGCAGAGGTTGCTGTGAGCCAAGATCGTGCCACTGCACTCCAGAGTGGGCAAGAGCAAAACTCCATCTCAAAAAGAAACAAATAAAAACAAAAATAAACAAAAATAATAAAGGGAGAACCACTACTCCATCAGCCAAGTGCTATCCTGGAAAAAGGCAACCTGGTAATACCAATTCTTCCAGTTGCTTAAGTGGGAAATCCAGACTTTAATGTAAAATATGCTAATTAATTCAAGTTTTTAAAAAAAAAAAAACCCAAACACTAGGTGGGCCAAACATGACTTGCCTGTAGGCTACCAGTTTATGTCTATGTAGGCCCTGGAGAGCTGTGAATGGTTTATAGTCAAGGAAGGGACATAGTCAGATATGCGTGTTTTCAAAGGTTCCCCTGGGATGGTATGGAGGCTGGGCTGAAGGAGGACAGGGGTTGGCCAAGACCTATTAGGAAGCTGGTAAATCATTCATTTAATCTTTCATCCATTTAATCCTTCATTCATTCACCTAGCCCTTTCCCTGCAACAGGCCCTGAGCAGTTGCAAGAATCTCGATGAGAGACAGCACAGCAGAGGTCCTGGAGATGGTAGTTAAAGGCAGAATTGAGAAATCCAAAGGAAAACTGACAGGTACCAATAGGCTGTATTGGTAACAGCAGGCGTGGTCTGCAGGGTGCTGGCTAGGGTGAGGGCTGGTGGGTGATGGTGCTGGGCAGGAGATGTAGGAAAGGGGGAGATCTGTTTTTGGACAAGCTGAGTTTGTGGTGCCTGGAGGATATCAAAGAAGAGGGTCCAGCAGGCAGCTGGACCTACAAGCAACCCCGTTCCATTACACATTCAGTAGCCAAAGGGAGTAGAGCTCCTGATCCCTCCAAACCTGCTCCAAAACCATCGCTTTAATGTTCAGGCCCAAATCCCAAATCACCCTTGACTTTCACACCCCACGTCTATCAACAAAATATAATGGAGTTAACTTCAGAATATATCCAGCACCTGGCCACTGCCCTCGGTGAACCCCCCACCATCTCTCACCTGGATTATCCCTACGTTTTCCTTTGCCCCATAGCTTATTCTCAACACAGCAGCCAGAGGGATCTTAGTAAAACCCGAGGCAAATCATGTCCCCCCTCTGCTTGGAACCAGGCAGTGTCTCCCCATGGCACGCAAAGTTAAAAGTAAACTCCTTAGAATGGCTCAGAAGTCCCTGCACCTTCAGGACCCATCACCTCCTCTGCCCTTTCTGCTGCTGCTCTCCCTCTCCCTCACACTGCTTCAGCCATGCTGGGTGCTTCGCTGAGCCTTGAACACACCTGCCTCCATGCCTTGGCGCTGCCTGCTTCTTCTGCATGGAGAGATTTCTCTCCAAATATCTGCATGGTCGGCTCCCCAAGGTTTTCCCTGACCCATGCAATGTAAAACCGCCTCCTCCCCAGCTCTGGCTGGCATTCTCCACCCTCTTATTCTGCTCAGTTTTCCTCCATAGTACCTGTCACCATCTAACATATCACATATATTCGTTTATTGCTTGTGGTGTGTTGCTCTCATTAAAATGCCAGCTCCAGGAGGTGGGGACTTCGCTGTGCTACCTGATATATCCCAGAGTTGAGACCTCGCACACGTGCAGTAAGCAAGGAAGATCCCCATACAGATTTGTTCCATGAATGACTGAATGACCTAAGATGCAGAGCCAACCATGCCCTCCTTGGCTCAAAACCCTCCTCATTCTTGCCGGAAATGTAAATTGGTTGTAATCTTTTTGGAAGGACATTTATCAATTTCTATCAAAGTTTACAACACACATAGCATTGGAGCCACCCAGCCCACCTCTAGGCATGGTCCTAAAGATAGACCTGGGGTCCTGAAGATGGTCCTGGGGTACCCAAGGGCATGGCTAGTGATAAGAACAATACTGGGAAGCAGGTTCTGTGAACTGTGGGACAACCACACGGGGCACCGGGCAGCTACTAGAAGGTGTGGGGTAATGAGGGAAAGCACCCAAGATAAATTAATTGAAAAAAGCAGGGGACAGCATGGCTACTAGGATCCCACGCATGTAGCCAAGGAAAAGGACCCACATGGATGGGTTTATTTATAAAGAGAGAATTTCTGGATGGAATCCTATAAAACTTTTACAGTGACTGTCTCCCAGAAGGAAGAGCAGGGATCTGAGGGTGCGAGAAACTTTTCTTTGTGTGCTCCTTTGTGATGTTTAAATTGTAGTTATGTGTGTGCCTAGTCCTTTTTTTTTTTTCTAACGGACAATAGAGAAATCTTTAATGACTCCTTCTTACATTTGGGGTAAAGTCCAACTCTTTAATATGCTCCTAAGCCCCTATGTTTCTACTCAAGTGCTGGGATTTATCTTTCATTACCCACTCCCACCCCCAAAACATGTACACACACACACACACACACACACACACACACACACACGCTGTCTCTCTCCCCCACGATCTCAGCTTCTACACACCCTCTTCTGGAGGAATCTCCCCCTCCCTTCTGGCCTGGCTGTCTCTTATTACACCTTCAGGTCTCCGTTAAAACGCCTCCTCCTCTAGTGGGTCTTGTTTCGCTACCAGCTTCCTGGGGATTCCTGCAGCCTCTTGCTCCTCCTGTAACAGGCTCACGTCACTCTGCATCTACCATTTACACCTCTGGGTCCCTAGCCAGACCTCAGGTCTCTGGATGGGGACGCAGTCGATGCTGTGCACTACTGGGTCCCCCAGGCTCTGGCTTAGGTGGGGGAGGGGGACCATCACTAAGAGGAGGACACAGGAAGAGGAACAGTTTTGCAGAGGACGATGGGGCACTGGGTTTCGGAAGTGGAACTGGAGTTCCCATGGGCTTATGGAGGGTGACATCCAGGAGGCAGTAGGAAGCAGGCCAGAAGCACGGGCGAGGTCTGGTGGAATTCTTGGGATCACTGGATGGTCACCAGCCTGCAGGGGTGAGGCAGGCATCAGATTTGAGTGGCATGAATTGAGTCCATCTTCATCTTTGGCCTTTTGATAGTGATATGGGCACAGATAAATATTTGTTTTCTCCTGTAAGGAAAACAATTGAGCAAGGGAAATAATGAAAGACTCCTGATATCCTCAGACTGAGGGAGACAAGAGGGAGTGGTGGGGACTGTGGCAAACTAGAGGGCACTGGCCCCTTCTAAAGGGGCAACTGCACTCAATTCCTGCCAATTGTGGCCAATTAGGAATTATTCCATTAACTCAGCATTTACTGAACACACAGGCAATGTTCTAGGCATTACTCTTGGGACTGGGGATACAGCAGTGAATAAGAAATGTGGGGTCCCTGCCTTATAGATGCAGAAAGATTGGGAGGAAGGTAATAAACAAGTAGCAAATAAATCATATTATTTCAAATAATGGATGCTGTGAAGACAAAGGAGTGGGCAGCTGGTTTAGACATGTGGTCAAGAAAAGCCCGTCTGAGGCGGTTACCATCTGAGCCAGCCATGAAGAGCTGGAGTGGAGTTGGAAAGGGCAGTGGAAGAGGAGGCAGTTGATCAGGAGGCGTGGTGGAGGAGGAGGGTTAGCCTAAGGGAACCGGAAACCCCAGAAGTATTTTCTTTTTCTTTGAGACAATGTCTCACTCTGTTGCCTAGGCTGGAGTGCAGTGGCTCCATCTCGGCTCACTGCAGCCTTGACCTACTGGCTCAAATGATCCTTCCACCTCAGCCTCCCAAGTAGCTGGGACTACAGGTGTGCGCCACCATGCCAGGTTAATTTTTGTATTTTTTGTAGAGATGAGGTTTTTCCATGTTGCCCAGCCTGGTCTAAGAGCCAAACTCCTAGGCTCAAGTGATCCTCCCACCTCAGCCTCCCAAAGTAATAGGATTATACCTTGACCGCTTGAGGCCAGGAGTTCCAGACAAGCATGGGCAACATAGCAAGATCCCATCTCTAGAATAGGATTATGCCTAGCACCTAGTGAGCCAGTGTGTCCTGCCCCTTGGAAGTATTTAAGCAGGGAAGTGAATGTGGCCTCTGTGCCTCCAGGTTTCCTAAATTTTTTTTTTAGCTAAGTCATGTATCTGGATATCTGTATTTTTATTTATTTATTAATTTATTATTTATTTATTTATTGAGACAGAGTTTTGCTCTTGTTGTCCAGGCTGGAGGGCTGGAGTGCAATGGTGCTATCTTGGCTCAATGCAACCTCCGCCTCCCAGGTTCAAGTGATTCTCCTGCCTTCGCCTCCTGAGTAGCTGGGATTACAGGCATGCACTACCATGTCCAGCTAATTTTGTATTTTTAGTAGAGACGGGGTTTCTTTATGTTGGTCAGGCTGGTCTCAAACTCCCAACCTCAGGTGATTTGCCTGCCTTGGCCTCCCAAAGTGCTGGGATTATAGGCATAAGCCTGTAATCCCGGCCTGGATATCTGTATTTTAAATATTGGCTCATTTAAAAAATATCATACAGGCTAAACAAAACACTTTTTTTTTTTTTTTTTTTTGAGACCAAGTCTCACTCTGTCGCCCAGGCTGGTACAATCTCAGTTCACTGCAACCTCTGCCTCCCAGGTTCAAGCAATTCTCATGCCTCAGCCTCCCGAGTAGCTGGGGCTACAGGCACACACCACCATACCCAGCTAATTTTTAAAATTTTTATTAGAGACGGAGTTTCCCCATGTTGGCCAGGGTGGTCTTGAACTTCTGGCCTCAGGTGACCTGGCTGCCTTGGCCTCCCAAAGTGCTGCGATTACAGGCATGGGCCACCACGCCCAGACAAAACACCTTCATGAGCCAACTTTGACCCCTAGGTCACCAGCTTGCAACCTCTGATCCATCTGGCCCTTGGGCTATGGAAAAGGATGTTATAAGCCAGGGTGACTGGGAAGATGGTCAAGGGAAAGGGCCCTGGGGCTGAGTACCACGGCTGTAATCCCAGTGCTTTGGGAAGCCAAGGTGGGATGATTGCTTGAGGCCAGGAGTTCCAGACCTGCATGGGCAACATAGCAAGATCCCATCTCTACAAAAAATTTAAATTAAAAAAAAAAAAGAAATTAGCCAGGTGTGGTGGCATGTACTTATAGTCCTGCCGGAGGCTGAGGCAGGAGGATCTCTTGAGCGCAGGAGTTTGAGGCTGCAGTGAGCTATGATCAGCCTGGGTAACAGAACAAGAAACTGTCTTTAAAACAAAGAGAGACAGGGAGAGAGAGAAAGGGCCCAGGTTCCAGTGAGGGCCAGGATCTGCCTCCCATGCCTGCCTGTTTCCTTCTCTGGAAAATAGGAATTCAACAGCTACATGGCTGGTGTACAGGAAGCTTAGCTGGAGCTGGAAGAAGTCAGCAAAGGATATAGGAAGGGTGCTCTGGGCCCTCAGTACCCTTCATTTCAGCCCTGGAAGCCCAACCCTGGGGTCCTCACACACCAGCCCAGCCAACAAGCTCCTCTTCCTGGGTGAAGCCTGGGCAGCAAGTCAGGCCAGCCCACCGCTTATCAGCTCTGTGACTTCAAGCAACACCCTTCTCCTCCTTGGGGACCCTGAAGAACCCACCTCCTGCTCCCCCAGGGCTATAATGAGAATTAAAGAAAATGAGGGGTGTGCCTGACTCTGCTCACTTTAGGGCTGGTCTGTGTCTGTGGAAGGCCTGTTTTTATCTACTCGGCCTGTCAGAGCCCAGCTGTGCTCCCAGGAGGGGACAGGGGAGGAAAGGGCCTGCAGCAGACACAAACCGGCAAAAACTGACCCTCAGACATGCTTGTTTGACCCACAGCGCTAAACACATTTTAAAATCAGTTTTAAAAAGGAATTAACTGATTAACTTCTAAACATTAGAAGATTTCATTTGACAGTAAGATTTCCAGCTTCTCTTGGAAAACTAAAATTTGGCAATCTGAGCATGCTTCCTGCCTGGCAGCATTCAGCTGGAGCCCCGAAGGGACAGCCTCCTTAGATGGGGGTGTACTCCCCAATCAGCCACAATCCGCCCCCCTTCCCCATGGTGTCCTAGACACTGAGGCTGACTGCTGCCATCAATCATGGAATTTGCACTGTCGTTTTTCTCACAGCCGGCCCTTCATGTATCTCACCCACTTGAGTTTGGACCCTGGACCTCAATGCCAAGAAAGGCAGGAGGTGACCTTGTACAAATCAAGCCCTTACTATGTGAAAATCCCACCCACCTGCCAGGCAGGTGTTATAGTCCTGTTTTCCACAGGAAGAAACAGGTTCTGAGAGGCAAGCTTGGCTCAGCTGATAACATGCCCCTTTTGAAAGTCCCCAGGCTTCCCCATCTCCAACTTGTATTTTCCAGCCTCTGAGATGGGATAAAGTCCAGGGTAGGGACAGAGAGCCTGGTCAGGGAGGTAGAAAGATGTAGGGTCAAGCCCCAGCTTAGTCACTGACATCCTCTATGACTCTGAGTGAGTTTTTCTACTCAGTGGGTCTCAGTTTTCCAATCTGTGAAATGGGGGAAGGGAGGTAGTTATATCTGGAAGAGCTATAGGCCAGCCCTGGGTTTAAGAAATGCCCCAGGCCGGGCGCGGTGGCTCAAGCCTGTAATCCCAGCACTTTGGGAGGCCGAGAGGGGCGGATCACGAGGTCAGGAGATCGAGACCATCCTGGCTAACACGGTGAAACCCTGTCTCTACTAACAATACAAAAAACTAGCCGGGCGAGGTGGTGGGCGCCTGTAGTCCCAGCTACTCGGGAGGCTGAGGCAGGAGAATGGCGGGAACCCGGGAGGCGGAGCTTGCAGTGAGCCGAGATCCAGCCACTGCACTCCAGCCTGGGTGACAGAGCGAGACTCCGTCTCAAAAAAAAAAAAAAAAAAAGAAATGCCCCAAGACCATTCCCAGAGGCTTTACTGCTCACAGTTCTGCTGGGCCCTTCCCGGATCTTAGGGAGGCCTGAGGATCCTCGAGCTGCTTCTCCGAGAGGCAGCCCAGGCCTGGGGCCCCACATTCTCTCCCTGCAACTATCCCATTAGAACCCAGCTCCATTACCTGGGCCCAGCATGCTCACTGACTTTCTTTTTTTTAGACCGAGTCTTGCTTTGTTGCCTAGGCTGGAGTGCAGTGGCATGATCTCAGCTCACTGCAATCTCCACCTTCCCAGGTTCCTGCCTCAGCCTCCCGAGTAGCTGGGATTATAGGCATGTGCCACCATACCTGGCTTATTTTTGTATTTTTTGTAGAGACAGGGTTTCACCATGTTGGCCAGGCTCGTCTTGAACTCCTGGCCTCAAGTGACCCACCTTCCTCTTAAAGTGTTGGGATTACAGGCGTGAGCCACTGCACCCAGTCTCAGTCTCTTTTTATCATCTGGATCCCACAACAATCTCATGAGGGTGGCATTATCATCCCATTTCACAGATGAGGCCACTGAAGTCAGAGGGAGAAGACTTGACCAAGGGCACACAGCTGTGGTGGGAGGGAGGAAGGCTGTGGTTCAAAGGCAATTGTGCCCAAGCACAAAGCCTGGGTTCTTTCTAAGGTTGTGGACACTGACACTTGGCTCTTTTTTTTTTTTTTTTTTTTTTAGACAGGGTCTCACTCTGTTGCCCAGGCTGGAGTGTAGTGACACAATCATACCTCACTGTAGCCTCCAACTCCTCAGCTCAAGCAATCTTCCCTCATCAGCCTCCTAAGTAGCTACAGGCATGCGCTATCACACCCAGCTAATGTTTATGTTTTTGTAGAGATGGGGGTCTTGGTATGTTGCCCAAGCTTGTCTCAAATTCCTGGCCTCAAGCAATCCTCCTGCCTGGGCTTCTCAAAGTATTGGGATTACAGGTATGAGCCACTGCACCTGGCCTGACACTTGGTTCTTAAAACCCCCTTTCTGGTTTTTGAGGTCAGGCCAAGGTTCCTCCTAAGTAACAGTGCCAAGAAGCACGCAGTAGAAGAAGCAGGAGCTCCCCATGCCCCTGCATACATTCCCCCACCTGTGGGAATGTGCACACCCTATGAGCAGATGAGCCTGCACACTTGGGCACAAACAGGCTGAGTGTGGCCCGACTGAGGCAGAAGGTAGGAATGACTGCTAGGTATGTGGGCGGGCTCACCTGCTGTGCAAAGGAGTGAGCAGACTGCTTGTGGATATATGTACCAGCTTGGGCCACTCTGGGGCCAGGACCTGGCTCCTGTGTTCTGCTCAAGAAGAGCTTGTTTTGCGTATGTCCACCTGCATGTGCAGAATGGCCTGTGTGTTTGTGCCTCATGGGGGCTACTTGGACCCTGTGGGTATCTCACTCTTGGGAGAGCTTATCTGGGTGTTGCACAGGCGCCTGTGTCCTGCTCCCAGGGAAAGCAGCAGCCCCTATGACTGCCCATTCAGGCCACAGAGACCTGGCCAGCCATTCCTTTCCCTCTAGGATTTCTTTCCAGCATGGAGCCATCCTTACACCCATAAACAGGGCCAGAGCTGCCAAGCACCTGCAAATACCTCTTCCTATGCTGACAAGACCAACAAAGGCTTGAGGGGCTTCAGTAGTCGTGTATGTCTAAGAATCTCAGTCTGCTGCCTCTTGTCCCCTTCTCTCCTAGTGCCCTCAGAGCCGCAAAGTCTCCTGCTCTGGGATGTGGGGGGAGAAGGAATCTAAAGGTGTTCGCCAGACCTTCTTCCAGAAATGGTCCTCAGATCATACATACATACATACATACATAGGAGGGCAAGAAAGGACGTTCACGGACATGCAAACGTGGGACAGTGTGGGTGGGAGTGGGCAGCACGCTAAGGAGTGTGTGTGTAACAAGGAGTGTGTGCACAAGGGTGGCAGTCTACTCCAGGGTCTCCGGGTACGCAAGGGACACCATGAGCAGGGGTGAGCAGGCCAGGGCAGGGTGGCCCCGAGTGTGTTGTGGTCGGGGAGTATTGTTGAGTGGACCATGCTGTGATCCGCGATAGCTGGTTTGAGTGCGTAGCTGTGCCTGGGTGTGTACGCAAGGCTCCCACCCAGTACCCTGGGTGACAGGTGGCTGTGTGTATGAGTCCAATGGAATGACCAACAGCCATTGTGTGTGTGCGTGTAGACCTGTGGCCTCACTGGAGGAAATGAGGTGCCCGTGCGTGAACGCGGTGGTGAGTGTGTGATCGCGCCCCGGAGTGTGTACCACAATGGGTGTGACGGCAAGTGTGCTCAGTAGTGCGAGTGGAGCCAGTGGAGCGTTGAGCTCGCTCCGGGGAAGATGAATCAACGCGGGAGGACGCCCTCCCCCCAGTGGCGGGAAGCGCCCCCCTCCCGCGCGGCCGTGCGGAACAAAGCCAGCGGGTGGCGGCGAGGCCGGGCGCGGGGCCGACCCCGCAGCCAGGGCAGCCTGGCCCGCCGGGCCCCTCGGATGTTCGGCCCGGGGCTGCGGGACCCGCCCCCGCCCCGCCCCACCCGCCCCGGCAAGGAGCCTGGAAACAAGACACCCACCGCCCCCTGCCGCGCGCACACACCCGGGTTCAGGCCGCGCGCGGTGTCTGAGCCCCGCCGCCGCGGGGCTTCGAGGACCCTGGACAGCGGCTCTGGGGCGGCAGCCAGCGGATGAAGGGGCTGCCGCCGCCCGCCCAGAAAGACAGCCGGTGTGGGCGCGGCGCTTACCAGGCAGTGCCGCTGCTCCGGCTCCTGGGCGCGCTGCGCCCCGGCTCCCGCCGCCGCCGCCGCCCGAGCGGCCTCGGCTGCCTCCGGCCGGGCTGGCGGGAGGACCCGCAGACTCCGCGCCGCCGTCCCCCGCGCCGGCTCTGCGCTCCCGCCCCGCGCCCCGCCCCGGGCATGCGCACTGGCTGCCCGGCAGCCTCGGAACCGGGAGGGGGCGGTGATCGCGGGGAAACCGCGGCCCGAGGGAGCGAGGGAGGGGCGCCCCTCGCTGGCCAACCGTAACTGCGGACCCTGGGCTCCTGGGTTCCGCGCGTCCTCGGGCGGGTTCCCACTTCACAGACAGGGAGACTGAGGGCCGGAGAGGCTGCCCCTTTGCTGCGCGCTTGCTGAGGGCGGGGCGCGCCGTCTCGCAGATCTCAGTCCAGCCCCTCGAATGCCCTCGCCTGGCTTGACCAAGGAGGGAACTGGGGCTCAGAGAGGGGCAGTCGCCTGCCGAGGACTCGCGTCGCCTGGATGGGGACCCAGGTCGGCGCGATCTCCCGGCTCCGCCAGCGAGGAAATTTCCCGCCTCCGCCCCCCACACCCCTGGTCGCACTTCCGGCCTCCTCTTCCCCGCCCCCGGCCCTTTGTCTCGCCGCTGCCCACGCTCCAGCGAATGGCGGGGACGCCTGGAGGTAGTGGTGCGGGAGAGGCGTCTTCCAGTCCCTGGCTGCGGCCTCCCCAGTCGGGGGGCCCGCCCCCTCCCCCTGGGTACCCTCGAGCAAATTATTTCACCTTTCTGCACCTCAGTTTCCCGATCTGTAAAACAGGATTAACATTAAGCACCTCGTGGTGGTCTTGGAAGGGCAAAGTAGGTGTTCAGGGACTTCCAGTGGTATCTGAATCACCAAGGACACGGAGACTCGCTGCCCACTCCCTCCACATTTTCCTGCAGAGAAGGAGTTCCCTTCCCCTTGACTTCCCAGAGGAGAAAAAATAATTCCGTAATTGCTCTAGATGTGACAAAACCCTCTCTCACCGGTACTATGAAGCCACCACCATCTATTAATTAATGGTAACAACTATTGGCAATGATGCTTATGTAGGGCCAGACACAGCGCTAAGATTCTGTTTACAGGTTTTATCTAATTTCAATTTCCAATCGTTTAGGAGCAAGTTAATATTAATGTATTATATCTCCATTTTTCAGGTAAGAGAACAGAAGCAGATAAGTAACTTGTTTGCAGCCACACATCTAGTTAGTAGTGGAGCTAGGATTACAAACCCATGCAGTCTAACTCCTGAAACCTCACGTCTTATTCTTATGTTTTACTCCCCTCTCTTACTTAGTGAACCGTAAGTCACCGTGATCCTTAATATATATATATAAAATTCTAAGTGGTAAATGAAGAAAATCCGTGGGACTGGCGTCTCCAGGCAGCACGCCAGGGAAGGAGAAAACCTCAGCGTGTCGGACCGGTTTCAGCACCACGGACAGCACCACACCAGGGCTGCTTCCTCACATTTCCGGTCCTGAAAATTGCTCATTCACTGCCCACAAGGCCATTTCGCTTCAGAGCTTACAAACCCTTATTCCACATTCATCATTTCATTTTTTTCTCCCTACAGCCCTTCAAAGTAAACATTACTGGCTCCATGACACAAATGAAATTAAGACTTGGAGAAGTTCACAGATGTGAAAAGTGGCAAGAACCAACCTGTGATCGAAAAAGGTCCCCCTGGGACAGGATGAGGGTGGACAGGAGCAGGGACTAGGTAGGAGTGAGGAGGCTGTGGCAGGTGTTCAGGTGAGCGATGACAATGCCTGAACCACATTTGTAGGGGATGGAGAGGAGGGGTCAGATTGGATAACTGTCTAGGGGTAAAATCAATAGGCCTTGCCCATGAGGTGGATGTGGGTGAGAGGGGAGAGAGATCTCTGCTGTCTCTCTGAGATTCTGCCTTGGGGAGCCAGGTGGATGAAGGACAGATAACTTACGAGTTCTGGGGAGAAAGAGGGGCTTATAGGATGGCTGTGCTGATATATTTGAGTCCAGAACTGAGTTCTGTAGTGGCCAAAGCTGAAGGCAGACAAGGGAGCCCATCCACCTCCAGCTGGTGCTGGAGGTCATGGGAGGGGTGTCGGCACGTGGGAGGATAGTACACACCAGGCAGGGAGACACAAGGGCCCTAGGCCAACTCTGAGGCACACCAACATGAAGAGACTGGCTGGGAAAAGGAGGCTGCAGCAAAGAATGAGAAGCAGTGATCTGAGAAGCCAGAAGTAGCCCAGGAGAGTGTTATGTCTCAGAAGCCAAGGGAGAGAGTGTTCCAGAAAGCAGGCAGGGTCAACCACATCAAGAAGACAAGATATGGCCTGAAAGGTGTCCTCTGGACTTTGAAAGTTGATGATATGCAGTCAGTGGAGTAGAGGGATGGAAGGCAGCCATGGTCGGGGGTAGGCTGATGAGGAAATGGGAGTAAGGAAATGGGGTGGGCAAGTAGACAACTTCCTCAGAAAGTCTGGGCTTTGAGAGAGAAAAGAGGAATGACAGTGTCTCCAGAGGGATGGGAGTTTGAGATGAAGGAGATTTGAAGGCATTTAAATTCTGATGGAAGGTGCCCAGTACAGAGGGAAAGGGCAAGGTGTCAGCAAAAGAGAGGACCAGGGTTGGGCCTGGATGCTCAGGTGGAAGGCGGGGATGGGCTCCAGAACCCCAGGGCAGCTCCCAGACCTGGAGATAAAGATCAAAGGCATGTGGTTTATTTGTGAGGTGCAAGGACACCAGCAGGGGAGTGGGAAGGTGACCCAGGAAGGGAAGGCAGCCAGTATGAGGTTATTATTAAGTCGGCTACCACAGTGAGTGAGTGAAGCCTAGTCCTGCAGGGAACTCTTGGAAAATGGGGTAAATACACATTTTGGAATTCTCCTGGCTGAGGGCAAGGGAGGTGGGGTATTTATATCCCAACACCAGCAGATGTTGGTTAAGGGCCATCCCTGGAATGTGTTGCATGGGCTGTGTGTTAAATCCCAGGCACTCCTGGCCCACAATGAATGTGGGCAAAGTGGGTCCCAGCAGCCTGAGAGCATCTCTCTGACAAAGATGCAGGTACTGCTGCTGGGAGTCCTGCTGGTGGGCACAAAAATGATAAGAGCACCCAAGGGGATGTGGTCGGAGTTCTGGCAGTGCCTGCTATGTGGATATTGCAGGCTCTTTACAATCTAGGTCCTCTGCCATGCTCTGAAACCACTCTTGTTCCATAGGGACTTGTTGATAAAAACATTTTTAAAATGAAAATTTCCAGACAACAAAACAAAGCACTTGCTAATGCAGAGGAGGAGCTCAAAACAGGTATGGAGGCAGCTGATGTGGGTTCAGTCCTGGCTTTGCCAGTTACTAGATGTATGGCCTTGGATGAGGTCTCTCTTAGCCTCGATATCATCATATACAATGCTTAGCTCTCAGAGCTGTAAGGAAGATGTAGGGATGAAAAATACACCAAATGTCCTTGCTGTGGACAGCAGTGTTATGGCAAGCCCAGCACTGCGCACCCTTTTCTGACTACGGCACCTCCATTTTCCTTGGGAGACCACCTCCCCACCCCAGCCCATGTGGTGGGGTGGGATGGATCCCAGTGCCAGCTCTAGGGTGGGCAGTGACCCAGGTCACTGATTTGTTCTGGGTGGAGGGGGAGTCAGGGATGGAGCACAGAACCAAAGCCACCTGCCTCTCCCACTCTCCTGGAATTTTGGGCCTTGCTGAATCGGTGCTGCATACACCTGGAATTGCTGGGGGTCATCTTTGTCCCTGTGTGGAGAAAATCCATCTGGTCCCAGGTTGTGACTCATCCTAGGGTTCAGGCTCACCCTGTGACAATGGACATGGTCACCCACACCCATGTGAGTGTGTGTATGTATCTCGGGTTGCTCTGCCGCTGGGGAGCCATACACACTCGTACGCACCACAAGATAAACAAGTGCCTGCAGCTTCTTGGCTGGCGCCCAGGCCGGGGGTGGAATAAACAATCCCAGTGACTTTCTGAAAAGCAAGCGTGTGTGGCAACAGGCACCATGGAGACAAGCAGACTGTACCAGAGCAGAGACAGCAGCCACCCCCCAAAGCCACCCCTGCACACACACACACACACACACACACACACACACACACACACAATATGTATCTTGCCCTCTTTCCCCCTCTCTTTCACGTTCATATCTCCTCCATAAAACACAATCCCCTTCCCACACCCAGGCAGCTACTCCCACTCTAGCTTTGTTTGAGGCTAAAACTTTTGAGAAGGTCTGAGATTCCCAACACAGCAGCATCCATAGTTCCTGAATTCTTTGCCTGGATACTAGCCCTGGTCTAGGCCATATTTCAGCAAATTGAAGCCACTAGAGAAGGTGTGTGCTGTGTGTGAGTGTGTGTGTGTGTGTGTGTGTGTAGGTGGTGGAGGGCAGGCAGTGCCATAAAAACCCAACTTTCTGTAAAGCTCTTGTGTTTGCTTCAGGGATGCACACACCACATACACGCACACGCTCCTTCAAGAAATACTTACCCATAGCTGGCTATGAAAATTGAACAACATTTTTTAAAAAATTTATTTAAAAATAAAAATAACAAATACAGACACTCGGATCCACACCCATTCTCCCACGTGCCATGTATAACCCAGGACTCCCCAGATGATGACAACGATGGTAGTATACCACTTACTGTACATACGTGTTTTACAGTCTTCACCTCATTCTATTTAATCCTAAAGAAAACCATGTGAGACAATACAATTATTCCCATTTCATAGGTGAGGAAACTAAAAAGTTCAGAGACGTTAAGCAACTTGCCAGGGTTGCACAACTAGAAAGTAACAAAGTTGGGAGTCAAACTCTAGCCCCGCTCAGACATACATACAACCTCATACATGTGCACATACTACACACACACACACACACACACGAGGAAAGCCGACCTTCTCAGTCAGCCCAGATAACTGATGCACATTGGGTCACCTTCCCCACCCTGATCTCCTCATAGGCACTGCCCCCAGGCCCTCACAGTGCTGCACTGGTGGTCACGAGAGCCCTGGCCTGGGCACATATGCACACAGCCTGCTGCTCACACAGGCCCCCTCCCCACTCGCTGCACCCCTCACCCCCAGCAGCTGCGGCCCGACCTGGATGAGGGAGGCTCCAGGATTCGGATGGTGACTCAGGCTGAATCATGGCCCAGCTGCTCCTTGGCAGCCCTCTCTCCCATACTGCCCAAGAGCCTTTCTTTCTCTTTTTCTTTTTTGAGACAGGGTCTTGCTTTGCCTACGATGGAGTGCAGTGTCATGATCACAGCTCACTGCAGCCTCCAATACCTGAGCCCAAGCAATCCTCCCACCTCAGTTTCCCAAGTAGCTGGGACAAAAGGTGTGAGCAATTGCACCCAGCTGATTTTTAGTATTTTTTGTAGATAGGGTCTTGTTATGTTGCCCAGGCTGATTTCGAACTCCTGGGCTCAAGTTATCCCAGAGAGCTTATTTGGAAAGCAAAGTTGAACCTTAGGGCAGGGGACAATGAGTTGGGGGTGGACAATAAGGGATGGAGCACTTGAGAGGGAGAAATTGGGCACAAGAGGACCTCTGTGCCCTCCTCCACTCTCTGATATCCTGCAGGTGTGCCCAGGCAGCCCCCACCCGTGTCCCTCATTCTGCCAGGGAAATGAGTCCTTCTTCCTGGACACTGACCAGGGGCTCCCTCTCTAATCTCAGGGCTGATTTTGGCTCCCCTGCCCTACCTCTTGGCCCTAACGACGACAACAACAATAAACAATATTAACTATTCTAACTGATCACTCCCAATTTACAGCACTCTATAATTTACAAAGCACTTTCTCATCAGTATTGCATGTAATTCTCCTACCAGTCCTATGGGGAGTCCTCATTTTGGGACTCAGGAAACCAAGGCTCAGAGAGGTTATGTGAACGTCCACTGCCGCAGCTGGTGGCGTGACAGAGTCAGGAAGCAGGCCTGGTCCGATCTGTAGGAGTAAGCACTAGGGCCAGAAGTTAAGCTGCAGTTGGGTGTGGTGGGCACACAGTAGGAGGTAGGTGGGGGGACTGCAGGGGCATGATAGGGCGCATGGTAGAGGGCATGGTGGATGCACGGCCAGTGGCTTGCTGTGTGTGGTAGGTTTGTTGTAAACTTTTTCCCTCCATCCTTCTGTAAGTAAATAATTACAGAATGATTTATGCTTTCAAGCTTTCTTTTCAGTGTGTCAGGCCGATATCCCAAGGCTCTCAACCCCACAGCATGGAGCTTCCACTGAGAGGGTAGCTGGGCTGCAAGACTTTTGCTTCTTTAAACCTCCATTTCTTCATCTGAAAAAATGGGTCCAGGCTTCAGGCAGGATAGGCTATTGAGAGGTGCGAGTGAAATCATGATCATGGTGCCCTTGAGGAGCCAGGAAGGACTTCCCAAAGGCTGCTGCTTGTCACATTTTGTTTTCTCTTTTTAAAAAACACCATGGGTGCTGGGCAGAGGGAGGGGTGGGCTTCTGGGAGGCTGGGGATGGTGCTAACAGGGGAGTGGGTGACAGCTCTTCCTTTCCCTGCCTGGGCTCGGCCTGGCCTTCCCCCACCCTCAGCCCAGAGCCCGTTTCTAGGCAACAGGATGGATGCAGGGATGGTTTGAAGGGGAGAGAGCTATAAATAGGGAAGGGAGAAAACAAAAATAAAGTTCCAGAGAAAGCTGTGGAGCTGCATTACTGGGGGTGGGGGTAGGGAGACCGATGAACAGTGGGGACGGGGGATACTCCCCAGCCCTCCATCAGTGGGAGAGGGCAGTTTTCAGGTTAGCCACCCAGCAAGGGTCCTCAGGGTGCTGACATGGGTGGGAAGGCAGTCTCTATGTGCACAGCAAAGCAGGATGGGGGTGAGGAGGAGAAATCACTTCCAGTCAGAGGACTAAGGAAAGCTCAGAAGAGGGAGAGTTGCAGCAGGCAGAGGTGATGGCTGCTGTCTGGATGGAGGAGGAGGCCGGCAGACAAAGGGAAATCATGGGCAAGGTGAGGTGGGGTTGGATCCACAGATCTCAGGAGGCCTGGCTGGGCTCAGCCTCATGACCACACTGCTGGGGACACACAGACACACAGCGAGGTGGGCTTTTCCTCCACCCGTGACACTTGCCACCCCCCAGGTCTTCCCATACCACCCTCTTCTCCACTAGGTTTCAGCTCCAACCTCCCCTCCTCAGACAACTGACCTGGTCGCCTTATTTTAAGGTTGCTCACTACCTCCTCTTCATCACATTCTCTCACACTGCTCTCCTTTGTTCTTTGTAAAACTCAAGATTACCTTGTTCTATGTATTTCTTGACCATTTTGTGATCACTAGGTGAGCTCTAGTTGGAGCAGTGACCTGAGGGCTGTTCCCTGCAGCCCCTCCTTCATCTAAGGACAGAGCAGCTGTGCCACGCACACTGTTGGATTAAATGAACCCACAACACTTGTGGGCAACACGTGTACATGCGTGAACACTGATGCAGACAGAGCACACTTCCTGCCCATACCACCTTTGTAAGTGTGCACACACAGTTCAAACCCACCCACGTACAGAGCCTCGCTCCCTGGCTCCATGAAATTGCACAAGTGTCCATAATCTCCACCCTGCTACCTCCACATTTTCCTGTTGCTCGTGTCTTTTGTTTATCTCCCCTCAGAGGCAAAGCAGTCCCCTTTTGGAAATTTCAAAGAAGTTGAGCTTTGGAGACAGGCTTGGGGCCAAATGTGGCCTTTGCCACTTCCCAGCAACGGTGACGGTGGGCAGGGTAACTGCCTCTCCAGCCTTCATTCCTTCATCCATAAATTGGGGGTAAAAAACAAGAAAGACTTGAGGGCAGTTTCCAGTGAAATTACTGGAGATAAGCGTTTCATGGTGGGATGTACTGGGCACTTCGGAAATGGGTTGGTCCCTGTCACAAGGGAGAGCCCATGAGATATGTGGGCTCTCACATGCACATGGTCAAGGCTTCTGACACGAGGCTGGTATCTTGGCTGACACTTCTAGCCTGTGCCTGGAATGCACCGACCCTGGCAGATAAGAACACTGGTCTCTGAACAGAACGATTCTCAGTGGGACCAGACGTGAGGCTTGGCACCCAGGAAGCAGGAATGAATCTCCCCACAAGCCAGATGGCAAACCTGGTTTTGGCGTTTAAAAATGAGGGTCAGGTGCTGGCAGCTGGATTGGAGGCGGCAAACTCAGTCTTTAGAGGTCAGGCAGTGCATGAAAATGAGTGAAGTGGATGGGTGTGATACAAAAGGAGGGGACGGGACCGTGGCCAAGCGGAAAAGGTGTGTCCAGCGTAAAGGCATTCAAATTTTACAATTTTAAAACCTTGTGCTCGCAAATCAAGCATATCTACAGGCCAAACTCAGCCTGAGGGCCACGAGTTTGCAATCCCCACGGATTGTGGTTGTGAGAAGCATCTTAATTCAACCAAAAGAGATCTGGAGCTCATGACATCCTCACGTGACTCAGAGAATCCAAGACCACTGGTTTGTTCCCCGCCCCCCCGACCCCCGCACCACGTCTGCCAGCTGCCTCCTACTTCTGGAAATAAAGGTCCCTACCCTGCGGGCCAAGGTGACCTGAGCAGAACGGTCTCCCGCAGCGTTCAAGGCCTTCTTCCCAGCTTGGCACCACTTCTCGCCTCCAACAACTTAGGGAAAGAGGCGCTAACACTCGGGGGCTAACTGAATAGAGCAAACTTCTTCCAGCTAGGGGCTGGAGGGCGATGCAGGCTTGCGGCACGGAATTGAGGTCACACCGAGGTTTAGAATAGGGTAGGGTCTTGCGCAGGCGAGTTTGGGGGCCTCTGCAGCACAGCCACGCCAAGATCCCGTCCGGGTGGGGGCGGGGCCTCTGCGGGACGGGGCGGGGCCTCGGTGCAAGCGCAGAGACAAGGCCTCTGCGGCGAGAGGGCAGGGGCGGGGCCTCGCGCAGGGAGTGCCTGTGCCAATAAAGGCAGCGCATGGTTGGGGGGGGGGCGGTGTCTCTGCGCGGAGCCAGCACTATCTCCGCCTCCATCTGTCTCACTCTGAGGCGGTGTTGGGGGCCCCCTAGTGCTGATCCTGATCTGCTCAAGGCTCCCAGGCGGCATCCCAGACCTTTGCGGGCCCTCGCGCACCTCAAACTTTCGGCCTCAAACATTCCGGCGCCTTCGTAGGGGTGGGAGGGTGGAGCACTGGAGGCCAGGGGTCTGCTGGCTCCAGGGGCAGTTGCTCATTTCCCCTCCCCTTAGACAGGTTTTTCTGCGTTGGGCAGGTATGCGCGGGGCTTTGTGCGTGTCCACGTTCTGGAGTGGGAGAGGTCTTTCAGCACTCGAATGGGAGCGCGCTGGTCTGCACGTGTTGGCCAGCGTGCGTGCACGCGTGTTTGCACGCTTGCGTGGCCAGAGTGCGCACACTTGGGTTCGCGCACTTGGACCCACGGACAGGCACGCGGGGTCCGCACGTGAGTGGGCATCGGCGCGCCTGCGCTGCCTGTGCGGCCAGATGTGAGCCCTTCCGCCCCAACACTGCGGCGGCATGGGGCTTCCCTAGATCCTGCACTCCCAGCTGGCACTTTAGGGACTAGCAGGCGGCGCCCGAGGCCACCTTCCCGCCTCCCAGCCAACTGCGTGCCCTAGCCCCGGGGGCACCCTCCCCGACCTGCCATCCGGGGGACAGAGTAGGAGATGGAGACACGAAGCCAGAGGTGGCCAGTCTTGTACCTCGGCTGTGTGTGCCAGACCCCGAAGAGCGCAGAGGGGCAGACTGGGACCTGGAACACCCGCCGCCACGTGCCGCCCCCACCCGGCGCCCAGCCCAGCCCTGCCCGTGCGGCGCCGGCTACAGACAGATTAGCTTTATTCATGGACTCGCGGGGGGCGGCCGGGCCCACCCGCCCGGGACACGCTCACACGGGGGGATGGGGACTCTCCATGCCACAATCACAACACACGACGCCCGCGTTCGGACCGGGCCGGCTGGGGGCGGTGGAAGGGGGGACATGGCACAGCCTGGCTCCTGGTTTTGGTTAAAAAAAAAATGTTCTCGGGGTTAATGGGAGTGGGGCGGGGTGCTCTGAGGCTGCCCGGGGGCCCCTTGGAGAGCCACTGTCGGGGATGGGGAGGAGCCGTCGCTTCGGATCTTCGTTTAAAAACACATAGAACATGCTACATCCGCGCAGACGCTGGACGGGATGAGGCAACACTGGAGGGGCGAGGCTCACAGCCGCGGCCGCAACCCCGGCCCTGTCCACGCCCCAGGGTTGAACGTGGGCGGGTAGGACAGACAGATGGACAGACACTAACACAGGCTCGGAGGAGGTTGCCTCAGAGCGGAAGGAAGATCTCGTGATTGGGGAGAAGGAGTCAAAGGACAGCCCTGGCTCTAGGGGGCGGGGCAGGGACAGGGACAGAATTGTGCTGCTGGTGGGGGCTGTCCTGGGCCCCTACGCCTCTGGCTCATACTCCTGATATTCCTCCTGCATCACAGGGATGGGGGTGAAGTAGAGAAGAGCAAAAGGGAGGAGGAGTTGGAGACCAAATGGCCAAGCCCTGGCCCAATAACCCTCTCCCTCAAGGAGGAATAGTACCTTCCCCTTTTCCTGGGCAGGGGAGGAGCCTGGAAGTTGGGGACAGCACAGAATTCCTGGGCAGGGGTTCCTGGGGCCCAGCGCTAGACCCTATCTGCCCTCTCCTCCCTGCTCCCACCTCCTGGGGCCTGGGTTCTAGAAGAAGGGTGTCAAGCTCCCTGGCCCAACCATCTCATGTCAGGGATGTCCCACCCCAGCTAGGGATGGCAGCAATCATCCTGGATTCCCAAAGTCCCGCCCAGCCCTGCTGCCCCTCACCTGGGGTGGATCCTCATAACTCTCCCCTTCTGGCTCCATCAGGGGCTCAATCAGCGGTTCCTCAGCAGCTTCCTGGGCCATTTCCTCTGGCTGTGGGCAGAGAAGGGTAGGGCTGGTGAGGACAGCCAGGATGCCCCCCAAATTCCCACACTGGTTAGCTTTGGGCTGGTTGGAGTGGGGAAAGCTAGGGTGGGTTGGCAGAGCAAGGATAATTTCTAATTCAGTTGTTTATTTGGAATGCCTTGGAAGTGGGAGGGAGGTGAAGAGGGAAATTCCCCTGAATCACAGTTAAAGTGACAGTGTGGAGTGGGAGCTGGCTCTCCACAGTGCTCCCCCCATGCATGGCGGCCTCTGCACTTCCATCATTTGGATACTCAGTCACCAGCTTATGCCTCATCCTTTGTGTCAGGCTCTGTGCTGGGCATCGGGACCCCAGAGATAACCCTGGGGGTTCCCCTGGGCTGAAGGGAGCTGGAGGCTCAGGGACAGGGCTGGGCAGGGGCTCTGAGCCATTCCCCGCTACCTTCCACTCATCCCTCCCCCAGGCCCTGTGTGGCCTCATTTCTTTAGCTGTTGCTATTTTAAGATAAGCTGGAAGCCACAGCTCATGGTGTTGCTTGGATGTGTGAGCTAAGACTCTCCCCTCCCCACTGCGTCTGCTGCCCAGACAGGCGCAGACCAGCGGGCATGCATGTGGGTGGGCTGCCAGACACATGGCCAGACACCTGCAGGCGACCACATGTATGTGAACAAACAGGGGACTGAGCTGGCTGCACACACAAGCACATGCGACAGCCTGGGATCCATGTACAACCTGTGCAGGGCCTCATGTGGGCTGGCACACACCTGGGATCCAGGAGCAATGGTGCGGAGGAAAGCCTGCCCTGACCACATCTGCACCCTGGGTGTCCCAGTCCCATCCAGGCAGCGTCAGCTCCTTCACATTACCTGTCTAGGTGGGCCCTGTGGGTACGTGAGTTTCCAGCTCCTGACCTGGCTCATTTCCCCACTGCACAGATGGGTATGCCAAGGCCTAGGAGGTGGGGAAATGTTATTTTGCCCCCAAGTCACCCAGCTATGACCAGAACCCAGGGATGGAAGGGTTAAAATGGCATTAAAATGCCAGCTTGATAGCTGGGCACTGTGGCGCATGCCTGTAGTCCCAGCTACTTGGGAAGCTGAGGCAGGAGAACAGCTTGAACCCGGGAGGCGGAGGTTGTAGTGAGCCAAGATCGCACACTCCAGCCTAGGTAACAGAGTGAGAATCCATCTCAAAAAAGCCAGCTTGAGCACATTGTTTGGAAACAACCCAAATGTCCAACATGAGAAGAATGGATGTGTGCCTTGTGAGCTAATGACAGAATGGAATACCACACAACAAGAATGAAGAGCAACAATGCATACAAGAGCAGGGCTGAGTCTCACAAGCTTCCTGATGAATGGAGGAAGCCAGATACAGAATAGAAGAGCATGGACTTCATGATAACCTTTTTTTTTGAGACAGAGTCTTGCTCTGCGGCCCAGGCTGGTGTGCAGTGGTGCTATCTCTGCTCACCGCAACCTCCGCCTCCTGGGTTCAAGCGATTCTCCTGCCTCAGCCTCCCAAGTAGCTGGGATTACAGGCATGTGCCACTGTGTCCGGCTAATTTTGGTATTTCTAGTAGAGATGGGGTTTCGCCATGTTGGCCAGGCTGTTCTCAAACTCGTGACCTCAGGTGATCTTTCCACCTCGGCCTCCCAAAGTGCTGGGATTACAGGCATAAGCCACTGCGCCCAGCCTCATGATAACATTTACAATAAGTCAAAAAACACCCAACTAATTTTGTGCTGATATAAGCCAGGAAGCAAGGCCAGGAACAGTGGCTCATGCCTGTTACCACTCCCAGCATTTTGGGAGGCCGAGGTGGGCAGATCACTTGAGGTCAGGAGTTTGAGACTAGCCTGGCCAACATGGTGAAACCCCGTCTCTACTGAAAATACAAAAATTAGCCAGGCATGGTGGTGCACGCCTGTAGTCTCAGTTACTCAGGAGGCTGAGGCAGGAGCATCGCTTGAACCCAGGAGGTAGAGGTTTCAGTGAGCTGAGATTGTGCCACTGCACTCCAGCCTGGGCAACAGAGTGAGACTCCATCTAAAAAAAAAGTCAGAAAGCAGTTCCCCTTGGAGGGGGATAGGCAGGGCCAGGACTAAGGGGAGGTGGGTGAGGCTCCTGGAGTGCAGACGTCAGGGAGGCCTGGCCTCCCTCTCCTGGCCGTGCAAGTGAGACTCCATGAGCGAGTGCCCCAGACACCTCTTTTGTCTCCCCCTAGTCCTGGCCCTGGGGATAGGAACTGGAAGGGGTCACAAGGTGGGGTCCTGGGGGATAATGTTCTGTCTCGAGCTGGCTGCTGGTTACAAGGAGAGTTCCCTTTGTGAACATTTCATGGAGCTGCCAGTTTTCCGCATGTACATTGTACTTCAATAAAAAGTTCACTTAAAAAAAATCCCATAGTCTGTAATCCCAGATACTTGGAGGGCTGAGGCAGGAGGATTGCTTGAGCCCAGGAGTTCCAGATTAGCCTGGGCAACATAGCAGGACCCCATCTCAGAAAACAAACAAACAACCCCAGCCTGGCCACCTGGTAGCTACCTGGCATCAGGCAAGTAAGTGATTTTGCTTCTAATCTCAGCAGCCTTGGATGGGAAACAAGGCTGGTGAGGATTCCATGATGATGGATGGAAAGCAAGCTTGAAGCAGAGAGTCTCAGAAATGCAGACCCAGGGTGTGCATGAGTCCCCCCATGCTGCTGGTGGCCCAAGGGGCTGTTGTCTGGGTTATAACTCTACGATCTTGGGCTCCCTTGGGAGGGTAGCCTTGAGGCGTCAACAAGCACCAGTAGGAGAAAGGTGACCAGACAGAAATGATTCTTTCAACCACCCACATCACAAACAGCCTTGGGGCTGACAGAGAGGCTGAACCTGCCTCTCTCTTGCACCCCAGCTCACAGCACTAGGACTGGCCCTGTGCCATCACCAAGCAACTCCAGTGACATGGCCTGAGCTTATCCTCCTGACCACCTTATGAGGGAGGCAGGCAGGAACTGGGGTCTTGGGCAAGTGACTTCACTTCTCTAAACCTCAGTCTCTTCATCTGTAAAATGGGCTGGTTATGGTGCCATATAGGTACATTGTGAAGAGTCAATGAGTTAGTTCATGTAAAACATCTAGGACAGTGCCTGTTCATGAAAGAGATCAATGAATGGGAGTGATTATTGGTAACATGATTATAAGAAATAGGAAGTCATGGCCGGGCGCAGTGGTTCATGCCTGTAATCCCAGCGCTTTGGGAGGCCGAGGCAGGTGGATCACCTGAGGTCAGGAGTTCGAGACCAGCCTGGCCAACGTGGTGAAACTCCGTCTCTACTAAAAACACAAAAAATTAGCCGGGCGTGGTAGCAGGTGCCCGTAATCCCAGCAACTTGGGAAGCTGAGGCAGGAGAATCTCTAGAATCCAGGAGGCGGAGGTCATGCCATTGCACTCCAGCCTGGGCAACAAGAGCAAAATTCCGTCTCAAAAATAAATAAATAAAAAAAAAATAAAAAAGAGACAGGGCTTGAACTAGAACTTCTGAGTCAAGACCCTGACTTCTAACAGTGGAAGGAACCAACTATGCAAAATGGCAGGAGTAGAGGGCAGCATGGGGTCTCCCACAGCCTGGTGGATGCACTCACGCTGAACGTACACTGGTCACCCAAACCCAGTGCTGCAGAAGGAGCCCCCAGCCCCATGGAGGCAGGGTCTGCACATGTCCGTGGACAGGCACACAGCGTCCACAGCTAATGCCTGCACACACATGTCATGGGGTCCACCTCCAGGCACACCTGTGCTCACAGGATCCCCTGCAGGCAGACACAGACTGCTTGCGTGATCACGTGGCCACAATCTCTTGCAGGGCACTCACATTATGCAAACCCAGCTCTTTATATCCATGGTTCTCATAACATGCTCCCTGGAACCGCAGCATCAACATCACCTGGGTACTTGTTAGAAATGCAGGCCGGGCGCGGTGGCTCAAGCCTGTAATCCCAGCACTTTGGGAGGCCGAGACGGGCGGATCACGAGGTCAGGAGATCGAGACCATCCTGGCTAATATGGTGAAACCCCGTCTCTACTAAAAAATACAAAAAACTAGCCGGGCGACGAGGCGGGCGCCTGTAGTCCCAGCTACTCGGGAGGCTGAGACAGGAGAATGGCGTGAACCCGGGAGGCGGAGCTTGCAGTGAGCTGAGAGCCGGCCACTGCACTCCAGCCTGGGCGGCAGAGCAAGACTCCGTCTCAAAAAAAAAAAAAAAAAAAAAAAAAAAAGAAATGCAGATCTACCAGCCCCACCTCAGACCTACTAAATCAGAAATTGTAAGGATGAGGCCAATGATCTGTATTTTAACCCAGCCTCTTGGTGATTGATACACACTCAAGCTTTGAGAATATCTAATCTATATTATCTCCAATCTGCATAAGAGTCCTATTGTGTTCACTCACATTTTATAAGCGAACTATCGGGTTCAGAGATATGGTGGGACCTGCCCAGGGTCACGTAGCCAGGAAGTAGTGGAGTTAGGATTCAAACCCAGCTGAGGTTAGGGGTCGGTGGGTTCAGAGCTCACAACTCTTAATCCCCTTTTATTAGGGGGTCCTAGTAGGGGGATCTGTCTCCATGCACACATGAGTGGCCCCTAGGAAACACAACTGCACAGATCACATCCACCCTAGCACAGCTCCCACCTGCTCCAATCTGCCTCGGGGCCTTGGTACTTGCTGTTCCTATGGCCTGAAATTCGCTTGCCACACATCTCAAGGCTGCCTCTCTCATCCCTTGGGTGTCAGCTCAAATGGTTCTTCCTCAGAGAAGCCTTCCCAGCTAAAATAGCCCTCTCACCCCTTGCCTGTCTGTCCCATCGCCCTCTGTCTTTTCTCTGTAGCACTTACCCCGTGGAAAGCAGCCTGCCTGCTGGCTTGCGTTTTACTATCTTCTCCCACTACAATGTCAGCTGCAGGAACGTAGGAACCTATTCACTGCAGCAGCCTCTACAACAATTCCTCTCTGGCATGGATATTTGTTGAATGAAAAGAAATGAATGAACAATTATTGACACATGCAGACGTGGCCAGTAGTCATCTGGGTCACGCTGGCAAGCAGGATACACGCAGACAGCCAGGTCTGGGGGTCCCCATCACTGGGAGCATCACACATCACACCCATGCACGCCTTTATTCAGATGCATTCTGAGCTGAGTCTAGCACGGCCCTGCAGGATGGGAGGCAAAGTAGCTTGTGTTCCACGCTGGTGGCAGGATTGGGGGGGTGGGGATGGTGACAGGTTTATTTGTGTGCCTGGTGTGTGTGTGTGTGTGTGCGCATGTGTGGGTCAGGAGGATCGCTTACCTTCAGATCAGTGGGGAATTCCTCCCTCTTCACCAGGCCTGTGGCTGCTGCGATGTTCCCTGCCCCAGAGAACACAGCTCCTCCCAGATGTGAGGCCTGTTCCTTGGTTTTTTCAGCCACTGGAGCAGGGAGGGGGTTGAGGAAGGGGTTTGGGAGCAAGGGGGAACCATCGATGCCCCACCTTGTATCCCGGGACCTGCCCTTCCCACAGCGCATTCCCGCAGAAGCCTTGGGGGTCTCCCCCGCCCCTGCCCTCTGGTTCCCGGCCAGATCACCGGCCTAAGTGAGAGAAGGGGCTGGTGCCAGGGCTGGGCTGGTACCTGAAGCCACACCTTGTACCACACCTTCTCGGGTCTTGCTTCCTGCAGGGAGAAAAAGCGGCGCATTTAAGGGCTCTTTGCTGAGGGAACAGAAACTCCAGCACAGCATGGTGATGACAAAGTGGGCATCCCGTCACTGCCTCCTTGGTTCCCCACATCCTACAACCTGCACCCCCATGTTAACCCCCCTCTTGTCACTGCACTGGGCCCCCACACCTCTGTCTGCAGGAGCTGCAGTTCTCTCTTGCCTGATGCGATACCCCACCCCTCTAGTGGATGTTGGCTGAGGGCCGGTGCTGTGTAAGGTCCTCTGCCTGCCCCATTGCACTTCACTTTTCCCCAGCCCTGGGAGGCGGGTGCTGTTATTGTCCCCGTTTCACAGATGGAAGCTCAGTGTGGGTTCCGTCACTAGGAAGTGGCTGAACTGACATGCAAGTTCCGGCCTTTCTGACCCTAAAACTTCAGCTACCAACCACTCTAACAGCATGTAGCCCAGGATGGGAGGCAGGTGGGGGGTGGGAGTAGGGGTGGAGCTGGGAGGCGACAAAGCTATATATTTTGAAAGGTTCCCCTCGTGCCCAATGCAACACTGCCCACAGCCCACTGCTCCATTCCATTTTCTTTAAAGATTCTCTTCTCGGCCGGGCGCGGTGGCTCAAGCCTGTAATCCCAGCACTTTGGGAGGCCAAGACGGGCGGATCACGAGGTCAGCAGATTGAGACCATCCTGGCTAACATGGTGAAACCCCGTCTCTACTAAAAAATACAAAAAACTAGCCAGGCAAGGTGGCAGGCGCCTGTAGTCCCAGCTACTCGGGAGGCTGAGGCAGGAGAATGGCATAAACCCGGGAGGCAGAGCTTGCAGTGAGCTGAGATCTGGCCACTGCACTCCAGCCTGGGCGACAGAGCAAGACTCCGCCTCAAAAAAAAAAAAAAAAAAAAGATTCTCTTCTCCTAACAGGGGTGCAAACCCCTTCTTTTGGCCAGAGTAGGGGGTGTCAGGCTCAGGGTGGGTCTAAAGGTGATGTGCAGATTGTGACTGGCACCCATGGCATTGGCTGGGACTTCCTAGGAGGGTAGCAACTTGGTCACATCAAAAAGGCTGGGGGCTGCTGGGAAGGCCAGAGGGCCTGATCTGGGCTGGAGGATGACAGCCGGAAACGGGGCGGAGAGTATCCCGTCTGACAATGTGGCAACACAGAAAACAGTGATGGAGCCAGAACTGGGTGTCTAGGCAGGCTGAGCCTGGCAGGGGGTTGGGGTGAGAGGCTAGCGTGGGAAGACAGGGTTCTCAGGGCAACGGCCAACCAGCACCCAGAAACAGGAGGGGCAGGCTGCATGCTCCCCTTTCACTCCTCCCACAAAACATCAGTTTCCACCTACTCTGTGCCAGGCCCTGGACCAATCTCTCACTGTCTGAAGTGGGTAAGAGAAGAACAGATTCAGTTCCTGGACCTCAAGTAGTGGGGAGAGGACTTCCAGCCTCCAAGGACTGTGTGAGGAGGGAAAGGACACTGTCTGGGCCTTGAGAAATGGGGAGCAGATGGACATCAGAAAGGAAATTGCAGAGGGTATCCTAGGCCCAGGGACCCACTTAGACAAGGCAGAGCAATGTGCTTTCAGGACAGTCCATGTGCCAGGAGCCATGGGTGTGGTGGGAAACGTAAACTGAGGCAGGACCATGAAGGGCACTGAATGCCAGGGTACAGGGAGCCAAGGCTTTAACTTGTAGGAACTGGGGTCCATCAGGGGCTCCCAGGCAGAGGGAGGAACAGGAAGTGCCAATCTAAGGGGAAGAGCAGTATGGCTTGGAGGGGCTGAGTCTATTATTGGAGAGACAATGTCAGGGAGCCAGAGGCCAGCAGGAATGAAAGACCTTGGGGAGGAGGCAGGAGAGAGGCCAGAGCTGGTATCAAGCAGACATGCAATTTAGCCTTCTCCCAGTCTTCATTGCCACCGCCCTCATCCCTGCCACCCTCATCCTGTGGCTTTACCATCTCCCATCAGACCTCTCTGCAGTTGTTCTGTCCCCAGAGGCCCAAGTGACCTTTCTAAACTAATCACATCATGGCAGTCCCTTGCTTACAATCTCTCATGGCCATGATAACAACGTTTTGCCCTGGCCTGCAAAGGGCCCTCGTGAACTGTCTCCTGCCCATCACTCTGACCTCACCTCCTACCACTGCTTCCTGCCTTGCCCCCAGCTCACCCCAGGGCCTTTGCACCTGGCTTTTCTGCAGCCCTGCCCCCTCTTACTACTCAGGGGTGAGGCATTCTCTTCAGGGAGCCACTGGATGTCAACTCGCACTACTGAAATGCTCTGTATCACCATCAGGAGAGCAGGAACCATTCTTTCCTGTTCATTGTGAAACCCCAGCATTCGCAGGAGGCCTGGCACATAATAAGTGGACACAAAATATTTTTCAAATGGCCACAATCCAAATATGCTACGACCCTGGGCAAGTTATCCAACCCTGGCCTTTCTCCTGATACCAGCCGGTGGTTGCAAGGAAAGCGGACGGGGAGGAGAGATGGCAATGGTAAGACCACAGGAGTCTTGATGCAGGTGGACCTGGAACGCAACTCAACTTGGCCTTGGAGGTGCTGGAGGGAGGCGCCACAAGGGGAGGGGTGGGGCTTCCGACTCTATAAAGCTCGGTTCAAACCCCAGTTTCAGCATTTACCAGCTGGGTGACCTTGGGCAAGGTACTTAGACCTCTGGGAAGCCCAGTTTCCTTTATCTGTAGAATGGGCTGGAGCATTAAATGAGGAAATGGATGTTATGATATTTTACCCAGTACTTGGCCTACAGCAAGTGTTCAACACCAGGTAACTAGTAATAATGGTAATAAGGATAAGAAAAAGGAGGTTCTCTGCTTTCATCACTGCACCGGTCCCTGGCCTTTCAGCTGGAGCTCCCCTCATCAGCCGGCCCGTGTCCCCATTTCCGGATACAGACCCAGGCTTCTATGGGCTGGCTATGTCCCCCATGACCCCTGCTGACCCCGCCCCATCTGCTGACTCATATTCTCCTGCCCAGAACCCCCCTTCCCGGGACCCGGCCCCAGCTCTACACTCTTGGGGGATCCCCAGCTCTGCAGCCCCAGAAACCCCGCCCCTCGCCCACCGACGTAGAGGACGCCCTCCTTGGTCTTCTCCGCCGCCTCGGTGACCCCCTGCTTGGTTTTCTCCGCGGCTGCCACAACGCCCTCCTTGGCCATGGACAGGCCCTTCATGAATACGTCCATCCTGGCGACCTGGGGAGGGCGATACACCGGCACCGGTGCTCTGGCCCCGCACCCTTCCGAGGGACGTGGGTCCCCTCCTCCTCCCGAGACCGCGGCGCCCTTCTGGACCCTGAGCCCCCTCCCGCTTTCCCCCATCCCACCCCACTCCCCAGTGGGAAGCCTCAGGGCCGTGGAGAGTCCTAGCGTCCTTGAAACCCGGGGATGCGGGAGGGGCCACCGCCTCTGTTATCCGGGCCCTGCAACCTGCAGCCCCGTGGAACCGGAGTGCTGGTTCGGCGCGAAGATCCAGGACCCGCCTGTACACGCACCGCAGAGTCACACGGTCATGCACACAAACATACACCATGGACAAGCTCACGTGCACACACAGGACACGCAGACGCTCCAACGCGCGTGAACACCCCGACCCACACGGGCGCGGACACACGTCCCCACAGCCTCCCGGGCAGCTGCAAACACCGGAGCATACTCACATACTCCGGGGTGCACACTGACGTGCATCCCCGGACCCCCCTCCATTTTCCATCCTCTTCCCCAGCGCCCTCCTGCCGCCTCAGTCCCCTCTCCACCCTCATCCCGTTCCCCATCCCCGGCGCGCGGCCGCCTCACCTGGATGCGGGGCCGGGGCTGGGGATGGAGCGGTGGCTGCGGCGGGCGGACACAGGGGCTCCGCTAGGCCGGGCCGGGGTGGACTAGGGGCCGGAGCGGGGATAGGGCCGGGGTCAGCCGCCTGGGTCGCGGGTCCTGAGCAGGAGCGCAGCAGTGCCCGGGTCTCGGGTGCGTCGCCAGCCACCGCTAGTTCCTCCCGCCCTGCGAGCTCGCGCGCTCCGGCTCCGGCTCTGGCGCTGCGGCAGCTCTGAGCTCAGCACCCCGCTGGCGGCTGCGCCGCCCCCTCGGCCTGACTGACAGGGGGCGTGGAGGGTGACTGCGCGTAGCCGATGAGCCTCCCGGGGCGGGCCCTGGACGCGTCCCTGGGGGCCCCGGCCGTGAGACTCTCGTAGTCTGTTGGGAGGTGGAGGAGGGGGACAATGCGGCGTGCGAAGAGTGGGGAAGAAATCACGCAATTGGATTTGGAGTTCTGCTGGGCTCGAATCTCAGCTGTGCTCTTAATTAACCGTGGGACCTTGAGCTACTTGGTTCTCCTTTCTGAATGACAGTTTCCTCCTCTGTAAAACAGGAATGGTTAATTCAACGAATGTTTACTGAGCGCTTAGACAAGTGGTGCAGGTTCAAGGCTGGAGGCAGTGGAAAAGGAAAACAAGGTTCCTGGTCTGGGGAAGCTTACCATGGGGGTGTTTGTACGTGTGTGTGTTCGTGTGCTCAGCGGAGGAAGACAGGACAGAAAATAAACGGATCAACATCGAAAGCAACAAAGTCATTACAGCTTGTAAGTTGTGAAGGTAACGGTGATGTAACACGGGGACTAGAGGAGGGGTGCTTGAGACAGAGTGGTCAGGGAAAGCCTCCACCAGCAGGTGAATTGTAGAGACTCCAGAGAGGCACCATGGCACCACAATGGGTGAGGACAAGATCCATAGAAAGTGCAAATGCAAAGGCCCCAAAGCAGTACTGTGCTGACAAAAGACAGCGCAGCTGGAGAGCCAGGATGGAGGGAGGTGGAGAACAAAACCACATTTTTGTGTGCTTATGGTGGGGACTGTCAAAATGATCACAGAATGCCAGGCACACAGTAGGCCCTCGGTGCTATGATAGAATTATGCCCAAGAAGCTGTAGTATCCCAGAGGAAGGGAACTCTGACAGCTTAGGGGAGTCAGGAAAGGACATAAAAAGAGGTGACATCTGAACTGTGGCCTGGCAGGAAGGGGAACACTTCATCTAGCAGGCTAGGGAGAAAGAGAATTTTTGGCTATGGGTACAGCATGAGCAAAGGCACTGTGGCCAGAAATGCAGGGTGTGTAAGTGACAGGTAATTAGGTAAGGGGGCCACCAGCAGCCAGACTGCAAAAAAAAAAAAAAAAAAAAAAAAGAAAACAAAAGAAAAAGAAAAAGAAAAAGAAAAAGAAAAAACCCAACCAACCAAACAAACAAAAAACGTTCACAGGCCGCTGGTAGAACTGCAAATTGGCGCAGACATTTTGGAAGGCAATTTGGCAGTGTTTACCAAAAGCATAAATGCATGCGCCTTTGGAGCCAACAGCTCCCCTTCCAGGAATTGATCCCGTGTGACTCTAGTCATACATGCACACAAAGATATCTGTGCAAGGATTCACTGTAGCATGTTTTTTTGTAGCGAAAAACTGAAAATGATCTAAACGATCACCTGTACAGGACTGGCTAGCTAACTGTGGCATGTCCACCCAGTGCAGTGGCACACTATGGTTGGGAAAGATGTGCTAGACCCATGTGTGCTGACATGGGAGTGTGCCAAGATGTGGTGTTAAGTGAGAGAAGCAAGGTGCCAAACTGCAATGTGTGGAATGAGCCAATTTTGATACAAAGGGAATTATATTTTATGTATAAGTATTTATAATTTTCTATGTGTCAAATATATATTATATACTAACATATACATACTTATCACATACTATATACATTATACACAGACACTTTATATATAAACATACACATATTTATGGCTAGATATACAATTCTTTTTTCTTTTTCTTTTTTTGAGATAGAGTCTCCCTCTGTCACCCAGGCTAGAGTGCAATGGTGTAATCTTGGGTCACTGCAACCTCCACCTCTAGGGTTCAAGCAATTATCCTGCCTCAGCCTCCCAAGTAGCTGGGATTACAGGCATGTGCTATCACACCTGGCTAATTTTTGTATTTTTAGTAGAGACAAGTTTTCACCATATTGGCCAGGCTGGTCTCGAACTACTGACCTCAAGTGATCTGCCCTCCTAGGCCTCCCAAAGTGCTGGGATTATAGGCATGAGCCACCTCACCTGGCCACACATCTGTAATAATTTCTGAAAAAACTGTTAAAGGGCGTTGCACCTAGGAAATGGGACTGAGAGGGTTCCGGGAAGGAAGTTTCACATTCCATTGCCTTCCTTCCTGGTGCTGTTTGATTATTTTCCCTTGGATAGTATTTTACTTGTATTATTTTAAGAACTAGCGGCTGGGCGCGGTGGTTCAAGCCTGTAATCCCAGCACTTTGGGAGGCTGAGGCAGGTGGATCACGAGGTCAGGAGATCGAGACCATCCTGGCTAACACAGTGAAACCCCATCTCTACTAAAGATACAAAAAATTAGCTGGGCATGGTGGCAGGCGCCTGTAGTCCCAGCTACTCAGGAGGCTGAGGCAGGAGAATGGCGTGAACCCGGGAGGCAGAGCTTGCAATGAGATGAGATCGCGCCATCGCACTCCAGCCTGGGTGACAGAGCAAGACTCCATCACCAAAAAAAAAAAAAAAAAAAAAAAAAGAACTAGCATGGAGGATACCTATAATTATTTTTGGTCTGTCAGCATCAGAATTCCCCCTTCCCATGTTTAAAGGGGTCCCCTACCTTCTGAGGCAGAACCCACCTTCCCCTTTGAGAGATGACCATGACAAATAATTGCTTTCTCAGTCTTCCTTGCAACCAGGACATGTGACTGACAGGTGCAGCTCCAGACTTGGGACCTGAAGCTAGTCCCAGGAAGCAGCAGGGAAGGAGGCGGGGGTGTGTTCTGGTGTGGAAAAGTGGTGGTGGCAGCTCCTGCCAAGGATCATTGGCAGCAGTGACAGTCACTGTGGGAGTGTCCAACACCAACAGGACAAGCTGCACTGTCCATGCCCAGCATGGTGTTGGGATTCTTCATGGGTCTGCCTGGTAGTGGGATTTGGGGCATCATTTCAGGCTGTGTGGTCACCAATGTGGATTTTCTAGCTATCTTGGAGATTATTTGAGCCGTCCAGTATATATATATATATTTTTTAAGAGATAAGGCTTCACTGAATCGCCCAGGCTGGCGTACAGTGGCACATCAATCATAGCTTACTGCAGCCTCGAACTCCTGGTCTCAAGCGCTTCTCCCATCTCAGCCCCTTCAGTAGATGAGACTACAGGTGCATGCCACCATGCCTGACTAATTTAACAAATATTTATTATTTGTTTGTGACTTACTTATTTTTTGTAGAGATGGGGTATTTGTCATTTACTTATTTATTTTTTGTAGAGACGGAATCTCACTAGGTGGCCCAGGCTGGTCTCGAACTGCTGGCCTCAAACTGCTGGCCTCAAGTGATCCTCCCACCTCAGCCTCCCAAAGTGCTGGGATTACAGGTATGAGCCATCACACCTGGCCCATGAGCTGCCCAATATTTAATAAACTCCTTATCTGCTTAAATCACCCAGAAGTGATTGCTGTGGCTTGGGATTAAGAACTCCTGATGCCAGAGTATGAGATAAAGAAAGATGAAGGAGGATGGAGGAGCGGGGGAAAGAGGAAGGGAGAAAGAAGATGAAATGAAGCGTATCTGAACTTCAGATCACAGGAAACGGGAAGTCACTGAAGGACTTTAAGCACAAGAGACCTAATGAGATTTACATTTTATGGGGCCAAATGGAGATGGGTTGGAGGAGGATAAAACTGGCTGTAGAAGGATCAGTAGGGGGCTGGGGCAGACTCCAGAGGAGGGAAAAGGACGCCTGAATGACAGAAGCCCCGGTGGGGCTGGAGCAGGGCTGGAAGGAGAGATGTGAATATCACTTGGGAGTAACTTATTAGGTGTTACGGGAGAGGGAGAAGGACAAGTTGAGGAAGATTCCCAGGTTTCTGGGTTGGACAATGGAGTGAGTGATGCTGCTGCAAAATGAAATAGGCAAGAGGGGGTGGAGCAGCTTGGTGGGAGATGATGATGAGCTTGCCTGGGGGAATGATAGACAAGCTGGAGGAGGTGTCCAGCAGATTACTGAGTATCTGAGCCCAGAGCTCAGGAAAGCACTCCAGGCTGGTTTCAGGTACAAATTTGAGCCACAGTGTACTCAGAATTCTTTAACAAATGACACAAATGGCTCTCCAAGGTTGGGGCGGGAGAAGGGCAGGCGGGAAGGAATACCTACATTTGTAGTTTGCCAATGTCCGTGGGGTAAAATACACCCACCATAGTTGATTCCAAGCTGTCAGTGTGATGTCACTGAACAGAAAATTGGTTCAGTTATCTAGAATTTTCATGATACAGATAACGTAGATAAAAATAACCTTAAGAGCACAGATAACAGTAAAATAACTAGGAAGTTATGCGTTTTGAGTATTATCTATGTTTTTAACATAATTTAACTATAACTTTATATGATTTAATTTTTAACAATGTAATGGCTTTAACAACTGGCTCACACAATTCCTGAAGTTTTCTTTTTCTTTCTTTTTTTTTTTGAGACGGAGTCTTGCTGTGACGCCCAGGCTGGAGTGCAGTGGTGCGACCTCAGCTCACCGCAACCTCTGCCTCCTGGGTTCAAAGGATTCTCCCGCCTCAGCCTCCCAAGTAGCTGGGATTACAGGTGCCCGCCACCACACCTGGCTAATTTTTGTATTTTTAGTAGAGACGGGGTTTCACCATGTTGGCCAGGCTGATCTCAAACTCCTGACCTCAGGTGATCCACCCACCTTGGTCTCCCAAAGTGCTGGGATTACAGGCTGAGCCACCGTGGCCAGCCCAATTCCTGAAGTTTTAACAATTGTTCTTGTGAGCCAAGTGAGATCAGTGCCCCACTGGGTTTGGAGTCATTAGCATAGAGGTGGTGGCTGGAGTCACAGGGCTGAGTGTGATCCTCCAGGGGTGCATAGAGAGTAAAAAGAAGAGAGTGCCCAGAACAGACTCCTGAGATGCTGTAAACTTCAGGGGTGGCCAGAAGCAGAGTAACCTGGAGAAAGACTGAGAAGGCCCTGGCATTGAGAAAGAAAGAGAAGCTAAAGAGAGTGCACAGAGACCTTGGGGATAGCGATCGACTAGATAAATGCTAGAGGGAGACTGAAGGCGACCAGCAGTGGAGAGTCTGCGATGGACGGGCGGCAAGTGGGTAGTTGGGAAGCTGAATAGCAGTGAGCCCAAAGAAGGAAGGGGCAGCAGGGGATAGCTTGCAGGAGAAAGTGACATTCGAGCTGGGTTTTGAAAGATGAGAAGGACCTTACAGGTGGTGGTAACCATTCCCAGCAAGGGATCTAGCAGGTGGGAAAGTCCAGCGTGTCAGGTAACAGAAAATAGGTTAAATTCTGAGTCAGGCAGGAAGTTCGTTTGGCTGCTAGCACAGAAGCTTAGGCAAAGCAGGCATTTGTTCTTTCACTTAAACAAGTTCAGTGGTGGGCAGTCCACAGGTGGTGTGATGACTTCACAGGTATCAGGAACCAAGACTCCTACATTTCTGGTGTACCATTCTTAGTACATGAATTTCATCCAAATGGCCCAAGATGGCTGCTGCAGCTCCTGCCATCATGTCAATGCAGACAGCAGGAAGAGGGGAGGGGAGGGTAAAAAGAATACCTGCCAGTTGTCTGTCTTTTTCTTTCTTTCTTTTCCTTCCTTTCTTTCTCTCTCTCTCTCTTTCTTTCCTTCTTTCCTTCTTTCCTTCTTTCCTTCTTTCCTTCTTTCCTTCTTTCCTTCTTTCCTTCTTTCCTTCTTTCCTTCTTTCTTTCTTTCTTTCTTTCTTTCTTTCTTTCTTTCTTTCTTTCTTTCTTTCTTTCTTTCTTCTTTGAGACGGAGTCTAGCTCTGTTGCCCAGGCCTGAGTGCAGTGGTGTGATCTTGGCTCACTGCAGCCTCCGCCTCCCGGGTTCAAGCGATTCTCCTGCCTCAGCCTCCTGAGTAGCTGGAACCATGGGCACATGCCACCATGCCCAGATAATTTTTGTATTTTTAGTAGAGACAGATTTTCACCATGTTCGCTAGGCTGGTCTTGAACTCCTGACCTCAGGTGATCTGCCCGCCTCAGCTTCCCAAAGTGCTGGGATTACAGGCATGAGCCGCTGTTCCTGGCTAGATTCACCAATTATTAACATTTGCTACATTTTTCTCTCTTGCTCCATATGTGCTTCCCTCAGAAGAAGGGGGCACGGATACTGGGTCACCACTTTCTAGCAGGATGGATCCTTTCCCCCGCCACATACCCCTACCACCCTTTAGAGCACGGGGTGGCAAAGCTCGGGCTTGTGGGCCTCCAGTGGCCAGTCCCTAAACCTGCAAGTCCTCAGGACTTCTCACTGTTTTTGTTCTCTCTTTCCCCAGGAAATGGGCCTTTCCATTCTTTTCTTCCTCTCCCCTTCCTAGGAATGTACTCTGGAAGCTTCTCGGAAGGGAACATGACAAAAGGTGGGAAAGGTTTTAGAGAAAATCCTAGTTGCAGCAGCTGGAGCAGAGAGTTCTCTTAAGCGGATCCTGGGGATCCCAGCCCCACCTGGATTCTACAAATATCCAGATGTGCCTTTGTAACTGTGTGTGTGGCGCCTGGCAGATTAAACATTTAGCAACATTTCTGCTGTCCAGAGGCCTCAGAGTCCTGCAGGGCAGGCAGGACGGAAAGCTGAGAACAGGGAGGGGAATGGGGGACATTTACTGAACATCTACAATGCCAAGTACATTCACAGCGCCAAGTACTCCATCCATTATGTCATGACGTCCTCACAGCAATCCTTCAAAGCAGGCATTTTCATTCCCATTTTACAGATAAGGGAACTGATATCCAGAGAGGGAAAGTCACTGGCCTTTGTTCTTTTCAATCAGTCTTCCCTGAGTGCCTACCCAGTGCCAATATCATTCCAGGTACAGGAGCTGCAGCAGGAAATAAGACCAGTGAAGCGCTTGCCCCTCTGGAACTCAGCATTCTAGTAGTATGGGCAGACAATTCACAACTAGTAACCACAAAAGATGTTTCCACTGTGCTGCTCTTGTAAAAATCATCAGCGACGCTCACTTTGCTAAATCTATTGACCAATCCTCCCTGCTCCCTCTGACTTCTGAGTACTTCCCATAAACCAGATGCTGTTGTAGGCCCTGGGGACACAGCTGTGAACAAGAGAGGCCTTGGGGGCTGGGCGTGGTGGCTCATGCCTGTAAGCCCAGCACTTTGGGAGGCCAAGATGGGTGGATTACCTATGGTCAGGAGTTCAAGACCAGACTGGCCAACATGACGAAACTCTGTCTCTACTAAAAACACAAAAATTATCCAGGTGTGGTAATGTGCACCTGTAATTCCAGCTACTCAGGAGGCTGAGGGAGGAGAATCGCTTGAACCCAGGAGGCGGAGGTTACAGTGGGCCAAGATCGTGCCACTGCACTCCAGCCTGGGCAATAGAGCAAGACTCCGTCTCAATAAATAAATAAATAAATAAACAAATAAATAAATAAATAAAATAAAAGGGCCTTGGGGACCTTGAGGAAGGCAAGGGATGAGTAAAATAAATCAGTAAAATATATGGTGTGTCAGGAGGTGACAAATCCTGGGGGCAGTCAGGGAGGAGAAGCAGAGGAATTGCTGCACTGGGGCTGAGGGGTTGAACAGTCACATACGATGGGCAGGGATCGTCTCCCCTGAGAGACGCTAGGAAGTGAGGGGACAGCCTCTGGAAACCCTAAGGCAGGAGGTGGCTGGCACATCTGCAGATCTGCATGACTGAAGACCACTGTGGTTGCAGCAGAGGGAGGGAGAGGAAGGCTGGAGGGATGAGGGCCTTGTGGGCTCCTGCGCTGTGAGCAGAGGAGGGAGTGATCCAGATTTCATTGTAATGGCTGCTGTGTAGGGAGTAGGGAGTGGACTATTCCTGGGCAAGGGTGAAAGCTGGGGACCAGTTCAGAGGCCATCACCATTACACAGGCAGCATGACTGTCACTTGGGCTGGGATGGTGGCAATGGACACCAAGAGAAGTGGTTGGGTCCTGGATGTTCTGAAGGGAGAACTGGTCATGGCATGTGCTAACACGTGAGAGACAGAGCCCCAGGACCATTCCAACGTTTTCGGCTGAGCAGTTGGAAGGATGGAGAAGACGGTTGGAAGAGCAAGTGTGGAGCGGCGCAGAGGAGGTGTCAGGAATTCAGCTTTGGACATGGTAGCTCTGAGATGCACATTAGATACCCAGAGGGAGCTGTCGGACAGGCAGTTGGATATGCTCTTCTGGATTTCTGGTGGTGGCTAAGCATGTCACCGTCTCAATGACATTCAATGCCCATTACTGGATAAGGGCATGAAACAGCAAGTACTGACAGAACAGAGAAGAGGTGCCAGGGCTGAGTCCTAGGGCCTTCTGATTCAAAGAGGAGAAACCATTTTGTTCACAGCTGTGCTTCCCAGAGCCTAAAATGGTGTCTGGCACAAAGTAATTGGTAGGTCATCATTTTTTGAATGAATAAACGAAATAAGTAGTGTTAAGCGCTAAGAAAGAAATAGAACAGGGTGATGAATTCGAGGGCATGGGGGAGAGTGCTCTTCTCTAGATAGGGTAGCAGTCAGGGAAGGCCTCTTTGAGAAGGTGACATTTGAACCAAGCCCAGAAGGACAACGAGAAGTTCTGTAAAAAGTTGCTGAGAAAACTGAAAGTGCAAAGGCCCTGAGGCAGGAACAAATCTGGCCTTTTGGAGGCTCCATGTGCTCAGGGTATGGGAGGCTGGATCGCCCAAGAACTTTGCAAGCCCAGGATCTGGACTTTGGATCACATCCTGGGTGACCTGGAGGTTGTTGTTGTTTTTTTTTTTAGATACAGTTTCACTCTGTTGCCCAGGCTGGAGTGCAATGGCGCGATCTTGGCTCACCACAACCTCCACCTCCCCAATTCAAGCAATTCTCCTGCCTCAGCCTCCCAAGTAGCTAGGATTACAGGTGCCCGTCACCATGTCCAGCTAGTTTTTGTTGTTGTTGTTGTTGTTGTTTGTTTGTTTGTTTGTATTTTTAGTAGAGACAGCGTTTCACCATGTTGGCCAGGCTACTCTTGAACTCCTGACCTCAGGTGATCCACCTGCCTTGGCCTCCCAAAGTGCTGGGATTACAGGCGTGAGCCATCACACCTGGCCTTGGTTTTAAACAAAGAAGTTATGTGACCAGATTAATATTTTAAATGATCCCCCCGAGGAACCTGGAGAACTTTCTGTAGGAAAGCAGGAGTGGAAGCAAATGGAGTGTCAGGAAAGACTCATGTTGCAGCCGAAGTCATAGTCAGCTTCCCTGGGGTCAGGGGAGTCGGGAGGGAGAGGAATGGGCAGATTCAAGATATTTTAGGAACAGGATGGTAGGGCTGGGATTCAAGAGCCCCTGCTGGTTCAATCCCGACATGAAGATGTGCCCCATAGACAGACTTGGGAGGGCTCAGGGAGGGGCCAGAATGCCTGTAGGGCCAGGGGGTTGCTCTTAAGGTCTCTCCTTAGTCACGTCAATCCAAGATTCCAGCGGCTTCCCCAGGCTGGAAGCTGTGGGAGGTGGTGGGAAGGGGTGCTGTGGCTGGGAGGGCCATTCCATGCTGGGCTCTGGGCCACAGTTGTAAGGTAGCTAAGACCATGCCCGGTACTGGGGGACAGCCCTTCCTTCCTTTTTCTTCATCAGATCTAGATTCCTGGCCAGCACAGTGGCTCACACCCGTAATCCCAGCACTTTGGGAAGCAAAGGCAGGAGAATCACTTGAACCCTCCCAGGCTGATCTGAGACTAGTCTGGGCCACATATTGAGACCCCATCTCTTTTTTTTTTTAATTGAAAATTAGCCAGACATGGTGGTATGTACCTATAGTCCCAGTTCCTCGGAAGGCTGAAAAAGGAGAATGAACCGAGGAGTTTGAGGCTGCAGTGAGCTATGATCATGCCACTACACTTCAGCTTGGGCAACAGAGTGAGACCCTGTCTCAAAACAACAACAACAAAATCTAGATTCGTGATCTCTCCCCAGCCTGGTCCTCCTCCAGTGCTCCCTCTGTCCAAATTTCTTCAATGCTCCTCCCACGGAGAGGGGGCAGTATGTCCCCTCCCTTGAATCTGGGCCTGTGACTCTAGTAGAATACAGTGGGTCTGATGTGGTGCCAGGTTTCAGGCCCAGGTCTTAAGAAACTGGCAGCTTCTGCTTCCTGTCTCCTGGGAGGCTTGCTCTGGGAACCCAGCCACCACGCCGTGAGGGAGCCAAGCAGCCACATGGAGAAGCCACGCAGAGCGATCCTGGCCAGCACCCCCAGCTGAGGCTCTGGCGGACAGCTGGCATCAGCTGCCCCACGTGTGAGTGAGCAGATGACTCCAGCCCCAACCTGTAAGCCAACCTAGCTGACCTCCCTTTGGAGGAGAGCTGGGCTGTCCCACATTGCAGGCTTGTGAGCATAATAAATGATGATGATTGTTTTAAGCCACTAAGTTTGGGGTGGTTTGTTGTGCGGCAATAGATAAGTGGGACACAGTGCTTCACCCCTCCAGGGCCTACCAAATATCACTGAGTTTTCCTTCTACATACCCCCTGAATCTATCATCATCTCTCCATCTTCTCTGCCATCCCATCTGTCACCTGGGCGACTACATTAGCATCCTAGTCAGTGTTTTCCCACATCTTCTTGCAGCCACAGGGGTCTGTTTCCTGCACAGCAATCCAGAGAACCTGCTGAAAAGCATATCTGATTGCCTCCCCAGCCAGTCTGCACACACTCGGAATGCTCAGTGGCTCCCCACTGCCCCTAGGATCAGGTTTACCCATTTCTTTCCCCCTTTGGCTTCGCCCACACTGGCTTGTCTTCTCGTCCACTGATATTCCACATTCCCTTTGCCCCAGGGCATTTGCACATGCTGTTCCCACTCCCAGAGATGCCCTCCCCGACCCAGTTAATTATTTCCTATTATTTCTTGTTCATGCTTTAGGTCTCAGCTCAAATACCACCTCTCAGTGAGCTTCTTCCAACCCAGTGGTTCTTAAAACGGGGTCCCTGACCAGCAGCATCTGGAAACTTGTTAGAAATACAAACATCCTGGGCCAGGCGCATTGGCTCACGCATGTAATCCCAGCACTTTGGGAGGCCAAGGTGGGCAGATTGCTTGAGTCCAGGTGTTCAAGACCAGCCTGGGCAACATGCAGAAACCCTACCTCTACAAAACAAAACAAAACCAACAACAACAACAAAAACTAGCTGGGCATGGTGGTGCATGCCTGTAGTCCCAGCTACTCAGGAGGCTGAGGTGGGCGAGTCACCTGAGCCGAGAAGTCAAGATGGCAGTGAACCGAGATGGCACCACTGCACTCCCGCCTGGGCAGCTGGAGTGAGACCTTGCCTCAAAACAATATAAACAAATAAATAAAACGGAAACATCCTCAGGCCCAGGCCCAGAACTAAGACGTCAGAAGTTCTGAGACAGGGCCCAGCAGCATGTGATGAGCAAGCTGTGCAGGTGATTCTGATAAACACACCTGAGAACTGCTGTTCTGAAGCCCCCAGCTTGGATGGTAGACTTTTTAGGTTCTCCCATCCCTGAATCCCTTTCTTTCAGTGGGTTGTGTTTGTGATGAAACAGATTGTCTGATAGATGCTTAATCTCATAAACCTGAGCGCAGAGCCCACTTGTTTTTTGCTCATCACCGTAGCAGCACCTAACTCTGTGCCCAGCACGTATGAGGGCTTAAGGATGTGGGTTGAGCAAATAGCCTCTAGATGGTCACGAGCCAGGGAGGAGCAGGGCCTTTTATACGTCTGGTATCCTAAAAGTGCCCAAGGGGAGGATGCAAAACTTTAAAGGACCTGGGGAGGCTTCAGCCTCCACAGAAAAGGGGTCATTCAGAAGGCTGAGAAAGGTGTCCAAAGCTTCCCCGCCTTCCTTCCCTATTCCAGTCCCCACCCTCCCCAGCCTGGGAGAACCCTCAGCTGACTTCATGTTGAGCAGGAGCCAGGCCTTGTTCTATGGGTTCTATATCATGTAATACCCTCAACAAGCTTCTGAGTTGTGTATGATTAACATTCTCATTTTACAGATGGGGAAACTGACTCGATGAAGCGCAGGCTTGGCTGCAGTCAGGCTAGAATCAGGACTGGAACCCAGGCTGTGTGGCTGCGGCCCTGACCTTCACCATCCATGTCAGGCAGAGAACACTCAGGTGGGGCAGGAGGTAAGGTGGGGGCTGTAGGGAGCCTCATGTGTCTCCAAAGGGATTAGGTGCCTGTGAGGCAGTAGATCCAGGAGGACCTTTCCAAATTCTCAAGAGAAACCAAAAATGTGAATCTTAGTATAAAATCCCCCTATGTCTAAATGTTGGCAGATGATTAAACTTTTAAAAAACTCAGATGCCACTGGGTATGGTGGCTCATGCTGGTAATCCCAGCGCTTTGGGAGGCTGAAATGGGAGATCACTTGAGCCCAGGAGTTCGAGAGCAGCCTGGGCAACACAGTGAGATCCCTTCATCTCTAGTCAAAAAAATATTTTATTTAAAAACAAACAAACAAACTCAGGTGCTTCCAGAGACCAGATGAATACCTGCTCTGATGCAAGGATGGGGATGGTGCCAGATGGCCCCACGGCCATGTCAGTGTCTCTGCTTCTGCCATCTGCAGGGCCATCCACCTCACATTGTGGGGTCACCCTCCATGGGATGCAGACCTTGCTTTCCCTTTGGGCAGACTCCAAATATTGACCCTTACCTTCACGTCTTGGCCCCCACGGTGTGGGGCTGGGTTGGCTTGGTCACAGCTGCTTCCCCAGTCCCAGGCCTGCATGGAGAAGGCCCTCACTAAATGTTTGCTGTTGAGGTAATCAGGCTGGCCTCTCTACCCCAACGCACCATGGCCCCACCCTCTCCCCCGCCCCAGGTGGGTGGGGCAGGTGCTGGTGGGTTAAAAGCTGGTAGCTGGGGACTTTTCAGATGCTGGGTCGTCCATGGAGCCTGAGCTGGGCATGGCTACTGCAGGCCTTGTGAGTGCCCCTGCCTTCCCCTCCTGGAGCAGGGGACAGGCAGGGTGGGCACAGGGACAGCCAGGGCCAGAGCTCACTACCCATCCTGACTCCTTTTTTTTTTTGCTCAGGTGAGTGAAGCTAAGGGTGGAATCCAAGAGTGGGAGGAGGAGGAGGAGAAGGAGAAGGAGGAGGAAGCAGCAGAGAGGACGCCCATGGGAGAAAAGGTTCCGAACTCTCCCAGGACTTTGCTGTCTCTGAGAGGGAAGGCCCGGATGGGGATCCCCATGGAAGTCAAGCTGGAGCTGCACCCCCTGCAGAACAGGTAGGAAGGAACCTGCTTTCAGGCCAGCCTCTGTGGTGGCAGCGTGGCCTTGGGCAACCCCTCCTTTCTCGGCCCTGGCTCTTCATCCGTGGGAGGCCAGAGCTGACCTAAGCCTTGGGCCCTGTTGACCCTTCCAGCCCTAACCCTTCAGAGACTGTGGGTCAAACACCCCCACTCCTCCCCTGCCCTTCAGGACAACCGATTTCATTCACCTGCCCCAAATCTCATCTCCCGGTGCGCCCTCGAAGGGGCGGGTCCTCCCTGTCAGTCCAGGTGTCCCGGGGGTGGACTCAGGAGCTCTCTGCTTCCGCCTGGCTACCTCCCGCTTCCCCCACCAGGTGGGCTCTGTGGTTCTTCAAGAATGACCGCAGCCGGGCCTGGCAGGACAACCTGCACCTGGTCACCAAGGTGGACAGTGTGGAGGACTTCTGGGCGTGAGTGTCTGTCCCCAGTGGGGCTAGAGTTAGGGGTCTCTGAGCTCTGGGCTCCCTCTCTCCAGGTTGAGCCAGCCCTCCCTAGGGCCTTTCAGCATTGGTGAGGGCTGGGACTTGGTGGGTTCTGCCCAGGGGGTGTAGAGCACAGCCACCCCCCACCCCACCACCTTCTCTGGGCTCAGGGAGAGAACCTGGGGAGCGGGAGGAGCAGGGAGCTGACCCTGACTCAGCCACTCCATCACTCTGTGACCTGGGCAAGTTCCTTCCCCTCTCTGAACCTGTCTCAGCTGCAAGGGGAGGACTCGGCTGCCCCAGTGTCCAGGTGCTCACAGGAGTGGCTCTGAAAAGGGCTGCACTAAGCCCTAGGGAGGGCGAGAAGGCCTCGGCTGTAGCTGGAGCGGGGCGCATGAGGGGGTCCAAAACCCTCCCCAGGGGTTGGCTCAGCCTTCACTGGGAAGGCTCCGTGGAGAAGGTGGGTCTTGAGAGTTTGGATAAACGGGGGTGAACTCCCAGGTGGCAGGCCAGTGTAAGCAAAAGCTTGGAGGCCATGGGGTCGGATGAGGAGTTGGGAGGGCTGAGCCTAGCTGGAACCAGGCCCTAAAAAGCCTTGACTTTTGGCATCGGGGGGCGGGGGGCTCTGTCCAGGCTCTACAGTCACATCCAGCTGGCCAGCAAGCTCTCCTCTGGCTGTGACTATGCCCTGTTCAAGGTAAGCTCCCTTTCCCTCCCGCAAAGGGACAAGGGGTTGATCCCTCCCGGCTTCCACTGCATTAATCCCTCAGAGGGGTGGGGGTGGGGAGCTACGGGCCACCTCTCAGCAGAGTTGCGGTTTCTGACTGGAGGAAATGCTCCACAGGAGCCCGTACAGAGTAGGTCAGGCCCAAGCCGCACCTTGGAGGACCTTAAGAGGTGGGAAGGGGAAGAGCGGGGGAGAGAGATTTCTGGCCTGGCTCCTTAACTAGGGAAGGGCATCAGAATTGCTTGAGGACACTGATGCCACACCCATCCTTGGAGGGCTGACATTTAGAGACCTCTCCAGGTGACTTCTGCCCTGCCTGGGAACCATGCAGCCAAGCCCGGGATGTCCCCCTTGCCTGCACTGGGGTCTGCCCCCTGAGGCTTCCATAATCCACCCCCATTTGAATGCTTATCTCAAGGAAGTCAGTAAAGGAGACATGCACATATACAATGCTATACAAGGTGACCAGTGCTGTCTGTCCGGGGGCTGAGTGGCTGGGGGTGGAACCTGCTTGCACGGAGGGAAGGAGGATAAGAGAATCTGGCCTACTTAGGGCCTCAGCAGAGAGCGGATAAGACCGGGATGGTAGGTGGGTCCCCACTTCCCTTTGAACACAGGGAGGCAGTTGACTTGCCATCTGCCTTGCAGGATGGCATCCAGCCCATGTGGGAGGACAGCAGGAATAAGCGGGGTGGCCGCTGGCTGGTCAGCCTGGCCAAGCAGCAGCGCCACATTGAGCTAGACCGGCTGTGGCTGGAGACGGTGAGTTGGAGGAGGAGGGTCCTCAGGGGAAGAGATGGGCTGTGTGGGTCTCATGCTGGCAGTGGTCTCAAGGATGGCAGGCCAGTCCCTATGTCCCAGCCGGTGATCTCACAACTCCCTACTTCGGGTCCAGCTGCTGTGTCTGATCGGGGAGAGCTTTGAGGAACACAGCAGGGAGGTATGTGGGGCCGTCGTCAACATCCGCACCAAGGGGGACAAGATCGCTGTGTGGACGAGGGAGGCAGAAAACCAGGCGGGCGTGCTGCACATTGGGTGAGGAGGTTCTCTGGCACGGGGTGGGGGCTGGGTCTCTTCTAGAGGGAAGGTGGGTGGAGGTGGCTTGGCCTCCAAGGGAGACCTCTGGAAGTCTCCATAGCCTGTCTCCTTTCTGCCTTGCCCACCTGTATGGAAGGGTCTGGTGTCCAGATTTCTAACTTTCTATTATGGCAGTGCAGTTCTCCTTTTGAATTAAGGGGGTCATATTTTGTTTTTCCACATGGATAAGACACGACAGGTGTGGCTGTGGCCAGAATGAGGGTAGGAGTCTGGTGGCCTAGGTTATCTCTAGGACCCTCTGATGACTACCTGTGTCTCTTTTCCTGTGTCCCCCGCACCTGCAGGCGTGTATACAAAGAGCGCCTGGGCCTCTCCCCGAAGACCATCATTGGGTACCAGGCCCACGCAGACACAGCCACCAAGAGCAACTCCCTAGCCAAGAACAAGTTTGTGGTGTGAGGGGGGCCTTGGCACCCCTTCTGTGTAATGGGACAGCCTCATTACTTTGCGGGGTTGGGGTGGGACTGGGGAGCAGACAGCCTAGTTCTTACCTGTCCTCAAGTGAACAGGAATGCAAACACTCTTTAACATGAGTTGGGGCCTGGGCCCTAGGGGCCAGGTGGGGGTAGTGGTGGCAGTCTGAGGACCTAGCTTGTCCTGGGGCCACAGGACAGCAGCAGGGTGGAGGAAACTCCCAGGGGTGGGGTGAGTCATGGAGGGGAAGGAGAGCTCTATGGTAGGCAGAGAAGCCCATAGTCCAGTGTTTACTCTGTTGCTACCCAAGAAGGGGGCGAGGTGACCTGAGAGACAGACTCTCCCATGGGTGGGGGGCTCAAGGGCATAGACACTCTGGAGGGTGAACGCCATCATTTGTACAGAGGGATATGTGGGTTGCTGAGGACTGAGAGAGCCTTGCAAGGCCGCTCCCTTTCTCACTAGCTGTAGCCAGGCTCTCTGGGCCTTGCCTGCCTCAGGACCAGACTGAAGTGGAGGTGGGGGGATGCTGGGCTAGACCTCACCAAGGTTCTGGTAGAAGTGGATAAACTTGATAATAAAAGCTTAAGCATGTTTCTGTTCCTGTTTTAAATAAATACTTCTGAACAAAGTTGGAATTATTTTTAAGAGGACTTCAAACTGGAGTAAGATTCAGGTTCCCCCAAACTTTGATCTGCCCGTGTCCTGTCTTACAGGGGCTCATTGTGAGATCACTGGGTATCAAGGAGCCTGACCAGGACCCAGGCCAGTATGGAGGATAGGGGGCGCGGCTGGGGGAACTCAGCCACCAAAGGGGCTTGAGCCAGGTGCTGGGGCATATGCACCTGGCAGGGTGCAGCCGGCGTGGCACCAAGGCCCAGGCCCTCGTTTGGCCTGAGTTTGAGCCAGAATAAGTAGAGCTGAATTTCCGCTGGGTGAAGGTGAGCCTGATGCGACCCCACAATGATAAAACGTCCTGCACGTGTTAAAAACTCAATCCGGACCAGCTTCCCCATTCGCCTGCCGGAGCCGCAGTTAATCTTCCCCGGGATGGGCTCCAACAGCAGGCTGGGGATTGGGATGGCGCTGGTACCCAGCAGGGGAAGCAAGGCAGCCTCCGGTGCCATCAGCCGGCGTCCCAGGCAGGTCTACAGGACGCTGGGAAACGCGGCGGCCGCGGCCTGCGCAGGGGCGGGGCCTGGCCGAAGGCGGGGCTGCCAGGAGGTCCGAATCGGGCTGCGGGGGCGGAGCTCGGGGGCGGAGCCAGATCCAGAGGTTGGGCTCAGACGGGACTGAGTTGTGCTATGGGGGCGGAGCCAGGTGAGAAGGCGGGGCTCCAGAGGGACTGAGGGCTATGGGGGCGGAGCCTGATGCAGAGGCGGAGCCCGGTCCAGAGGCGGGGCTTGGGCAGAGGCGGGGACAGCAGGGCTCCCGGCAAGGCGGTCTGGATGCTGAGGGCGGTCCCTGAGGGGCGGGCGGGGTCCGACCGGCGCTCTGTGTGGCCGAGGCGATGAAGCCGCAGCCGCCCGGCTAGGCCCCGGGCGGCTCTAGCCCAGGGCGGCCCGCGGGGCGCTGGGCCTGGCTCCCGGCTCCGGTTTCCGGGCCGGCGGGTGGCCGCTCACCATGCCCGGCAAGCACCAGCATTTCCAGGAACCCGAGGTCGGCTGCTGCGGGAAATACTTCCTGTTTGGCTTCAACATTGTCTTCTGGGTGAGCGCGGGGTCTGCGCCTTGCCCTGTGCTGGGGAGGGTGGTGGGAGAGGGAGATTCAGTCTTCTTCTGGGGGAGACCACTCCCTGCCCCAAGAGTTTGGAGCTCGGGACCATCCCCCCAGTTCTGCCACCCCCACGCCCACTTCCAGGACCACCCGAGGTAGCTACAGAGGCCCGGATGGCTGGGGGCGGGTCCCAGCTACAGCGTGGGGTGGGGGTTGGGGTAGGGAGTCTCCCTGAGTAATCCCGAGGCCCTGTGGAGAAAGGGAAGGTGTTTCCTTGAAGACCTTAGGGGCGTGCTAGGTGCGGGTTGCCCCCTCTCTCGCCCAGCCCTCCTTCCATCCCTGGGATGTGGGATGCGTGCCAAGCCCCACCACTAGTTTAGCCGGTAGGGAGGAGATTCTGGCGTGAAGGGAGCCTCCGGGCCCTTTGCCCCACCTCCTTTCCCTTCCAGTAGTACCTGGGTCCGGTGCCTCACCTTAGGCTCCTGCAAAGTGGGGTGGGTCACAGCCCTCTCCCCACCCCAGTCCCGCACAAGGAGGGTGACCTGCCAGGATGGGCAGGGAGGGGCAATAGCGAGTCCTTGGCGGCTGGGAGAGGATCTCCCCAGTTGAGAGCCTGGGAGCTGGCCTTGAGGAACAGAATTCAACATTCCACAGCTGACAAGCTGAGGCTCCTGGGTGGAGCTGCCCCTACAGGGGAAGGGAGCAGCTAGTGCCCCTCCCAGGGTGGCGTCTGTCCCCCTGGGCCATGCCAAGTCTTTTTTCCCATCTCTCCAAATCTGTGGCCTCTGCAGTCTCTGCTCCTGAGGCCTTGGGTCAAGATGCTAGGCCCTTCCACTTGTGTTCAGCAAGACTCAGTGGCACTGCCCTCCACCCACGTGCCACCGAGCTCACTGGTGTGGTGGGTGCCCTTGCACTGCAGCACTAGGCTCTTGAGGGTGTGGGCAGTGTGTGGGAGCACTGGCAAGGAAGTCAGAAGGCCTGGCTGTAGCAGGCCAGCTAGGACACCTTGGGCAAGTCACCTCACCTCTCCGGGCCTCAGCTTTCCTGCCTGGGAGGGGATGATAAAAAATCTGCCCGTGAGGGCTGTTAGGCAGATACAATCAGTTCAATTTGTTGTGTTCTCACAACTGCCTTATTATCTACATTTTACAGATGGGGAAACTGAAGGAATAGACACACAGAAGTTAAGTCACTTACCTAGGGTCACACAGCCAGAAAGTACAGAGCCAAGATGACAGCCCAGTGGGCCGAGGGTGGAGGTGAGGCAGAGCTGTGAGCAGAAGTAACCTCAAATACTGAAGGGGAGCAGGTGTGAGAGACCCGGGTTTGTGTGTTAAGGTGGCATGGAGAAGTGAGGGCTTCAGGTGATGGGTCTGATCTGGCTTCTGTTCTGGAGACCGCTTGCCTGGCTGATGTGTGGAGGGTGGATGAGAGGTAGGGCCTGGAGGTTTGGAACGCGGGTAGGGCTGGGGCAAAGCTGGGATGGTGAGGTGGGAAAGGAGGAAAGCTGCTGGGAAAGTCAAGAGGCTGAATTGACTAGGCTGGGTCACTTGGGGGCTGGAGAGAGGATTTCAGGTTTGGGTCAAGGTGGCCTAAGGTAGGATGCCTGTGAAACAGGCCTAGAGGTTTTCATGTTTAATGTCAGGCAGACCCTGGTGTTGCTCTGCTTGGAACCTGCTTGTGGTTTCTTTTTTTCTTTTCTTTTCTTTTTTTTTTTTTTTGAGACAGAGTTTCACTCTTGTTCCCCAGGCTGGAGTGCAATGGCACAATCTCGGCTCACTGCAACCTCCATCTCCCGGGTTCAAGCGAGTCTCTTGCCTCAGCTTCCCACGTAGCTGGTACTATAGGTGTGTGCCACCACACCTGGCTAATTTTGTATTTTTAGAAGAGATGGAGTTTCTTCATGTTGGTCAGACTGGTCTTGAACGCCTTACCTCAGGTGATCTGCCTGCCTTGGCCTCCCAAAGTGCTGGGATTACAGGCGTGAGCCACTGCGCCCGGCCATCCGGCTCATGGTTTCTGACTGCTGCTAGAGTACTGTCTAGTCTCCTCTCCACAGCCTCCAGGGCCCTGTGGAACCGGGCTGTCTGCCCTTCAGTTTGTTCCTTGAACTAGACGTGGTCTTGTGTCAGGGCCTCTGCCTCTGCCCAACCCTCCTCCTGGAACAGGCTTTTCCCTCTTACTCTTTTCATCATTCAAACCTCAGCTGAAATGCCCCCACCCTCCCTCCTGCCCTCTCTAAAGCTCACCTCCGACCCCAGCATCCCCCATCTCATCACCCTGCTCGATATTTGTTAAGGGATTTGTTTGTATCTGGAGTTTCCTTGTCTGCTCGCTCACTGTCCGTCTCCCCTGCTGGAGTGTAAGCTCTGTGAGGGTCGAGTCCGTCCTGTTCACCAGTGAATTCCCAGCATGGCGGGGATCAGTGCCGGTGGGTTGTGGAGGTATTTGCTGCAGGCAGGTGGACGAAGGGGTGTGGGACCAATGTGAGGTCTGGGTGGAGATCGGGAGATGCCAGTGCCATGATGGGATGGAAGACGAGTGTGAGGAGGAAGAAGAGCAGAAGGCTGAGACTGGAGGCCGTGGGACCAGCTGCAGGTGTGGGGCAGGTGAAGGCAGAGCATCCTGGGAAGGAGCTCGGGGAGGAATGGGGTTGAGTTAACTGAAGGTGGGGTTCAGGAAGGAGAAAGTGGCACTCAGTCCCCTGTCCGAAGGCCAAGGGCAGGCCAAGTGGGAGGAGGCAGGAGAAGTGATGTTTGGTTTCACATCAGCAGACCCACCAGGTAGGGTGGAAGGGAAGATGTTTCCAGAGAAAGAATAGAGCAGTGTGGGGAGCCCAAGGTCAGGGAAGGGAAGGTGATAAAGGCCTTGGCCGTGGCTATATGCTGAGGGAAAGGAGTCTGCAGAGAAAGCAGGTGGGTGGGGAGGTTGTAGGAGGTGGGGTCATGGCCCCAGGCTTGCCCCCTCTGAGACTGCATGCCCAGGGACCTGCCCAGGGTCAGGGGTGAGGGTAACCAGCCTTGACATCCAGGGCTCTTCCCAGTAGGGAATTGAGGCAGGAAGGTGGGAAAGCTGAGGATGGAGGAGGGGCACTTGGACTGCCCCGGTGGGGAGTCTCACTGGTGTTCTGAAGGCCCAGGCAGAGCTGTGACTACGGGGCAAAGCCACTGGCATAGGCTAAATGCTAGCTGGATTCTGCTAGGGATCATTGACATTCCTTGTCATTCAAGGGCGTCTGGTTGTGAGCCACAGAAACTGACTCTGGCAGGCGGTTAAAGGGGTAGGATGGGGCTGGGGAGGAGTGTCGAAGGTGGGGCAGCAGTCACAGGACTCTAGGGCAGCAGGAGAGCTGAACTTGGGAGGGTGCAGAATGGAGGCTAGGAGCCTGGAACCCAAACACCAGCTTCGGTCAGGAGTAGAGGCTCAGTATGCTGGTGCTGTCACTACCCCTGCTGCCACTGCTGCTATTGCTCCTTGGCCAGTTTGGAGTTCCAGGAAGGGGCCCCTGATGTCCATCCCAAGGCTAGGGGAGGGTTCAGTCCTCCAGGCTGTGTCCTGTGGGGAAGAAGCACTGGGATGTGTTCTTGGGAAGATGGAAAGGACCCCAGATTCTGTTCACAGCCCTTGTGCCTCTTCCTGTCTCCACTGGCTTCCCAAAGGCCCTGACCACTGGGGAAGGATGAGCCGGGAGAGTCCTGGGGCTGCTCCCAGCCCTGAGCTCTTTGCTGCTGCCCTTGCAGGTACTGGGAGCCCTGTTCCTGGCTATCGGCCTCTGGGCCTGGGGTGAGAAGGTAAGGCAGTGGGCGGGCGTGGGGCTGGTGTGGGACGAGGTGGTGGGAAGGTCAGCTCCCCACACCTGCCTCTGCTACCCGGCACAGGGTGTTCTCTCCAACATCTCAGCGCTGACAGATCTGGGAGGTCTTGACCCCGTGTGGCTGTTTGTGGTAGTTGGCGGCGTCATGTCAGTGCTGGGCTTTGCTGGGTGCATCGGGGCCCTCCGGGAGAACACCTTCCTGCTCAAGTTTGTGAGTGCTGCCCTCGAGATCCACTGGGAACCCCAGTCTCCTCCCATCCAGTTCTTGCAATACAGTTGGAGCCTAATGATGTGTAGCTTTATTATTATGCTATAATCGTCATCGTTAGATTCATGTTATCTATATTTACTAGGATCCTTTCTGTGGTATGGTAAGTGACCGAGACCTGGTGGTCCAAGCATAAAATATTTATTGACTCAAATAGGAAAAGTCCAGGGGTGTGCTGGCTGCCGGTGCATTTTGATCCAGGGGCTGCTACAGTGTCACTTGGCCTGCTTTCTCTGTTTCTCAGGTCCCCCCGCTCCCCCGTTTTGGCACCATTCCTAGGTGGCAGGAGGCTCAGGAACAGAGCCGGCTTCCCCATGCCCTCCCAGGAACTCCTGCTGGGGGCTGAGAGCTCTCTTCCCAACTGTTTTCCCAAAGTGCTTTAATTGCATTTCCTTGGCTCTGATTGGCTGCCTCTGGACCAATCCCTGGAGGCCGAGGGAGGTGGTGCTCTGATTGGTGAGCTCTGGGCACTTGCCAGTCCTGTATCTGGGACTGGTGGGTGCGGGGAGGTGGCTCCATCCGAACCTTGGAAACTAAAGGTTTGCATGGAGGATGATTTTTCAGAGAGAGCAGGGTGTGATTACCAGACAAAGGGAATTGAGTGGGTAGGTAAGAACAGATGCCTTTTACCATCGTATAACAATACTAAAATAATAGAAGGTGGGGACTCTGGGCGCCTCTGGGTCTTGGTGGAGGGAGAGATGGAACCCCTCCCTGTGGCACACTCAAGCCCTGGGAGGCCACCAGAGCCCTGCGTCTCCAGCCCCCACTGTCTGTATGCCCCAACCTCAGTTCTCCGTGTTCCTCGGCCTCATCTTCTTCCTGGAGCTGGCAACAGGGATCCTGGCCTTTGTCTTCAAGGACTGGATTCGAGACCAGCTCAACCTCTTCATCAACAACAACGTCAAGGCCTACCGGGACGACATTGACCTCCAGAACCTCATTGACTTTGCTCAGGAATATGTGAGTCCAGTGTCCAGCCTGGGACACCTGTAGGAGGCCCCTTCCTGGCAGACAAATGAGGAAGCAAGTCCCCTGTGATGGGACCATCTCCTTACCCACCTGGGCTAGCGGGCCCAGGAGAGAGACCCAGGAGTGTCCTCGTCCGAGAAGAGCCAGCCCCTAGTGATCCTTATGGCTCCCCATTTGCCTAGTGCCATAGGGCCACGGCCTTGGGGAACAGAGGGCATGGGCTCCACACTGGCAGCTCCCAGGCCAGGGCCCGCGACACACGGGAGAATGGAGAAAATGAGACATAAACATATAGATTTCTACTTCTGCTCAACCCTGGGCCCACAGTATCGGCTGGAGCTATGTTGCTGCCGCCCTTTTACTGGTACAGAGGCTCTGTTTGCCACTGTTCCCAACATTCTGTATTTTATTGTATCTATCAGCCCTTATCTCTCATTTATACTGTATTTGGCCTCTGTGCATATTAGAGTTTAGACCCCTGATGGAAGGTCTGCCCTCAAGCTTGCAAACTTAACCCTAGTGAAGAGCAGCCAGAGAAGAGTTCCCGAAACCCTATCTGCCTCCCACCTGCACCATCTCGCCCACTTACCCCTTACCACAAACACACAGTCACACACTGTCACCCACAGTCACACCCATACCCAGTCACATCTCACAGGCACACTTGATCACACCTGCACCTACACATGGTCCCACAGTCACACATGAGTCACACCCGATCACACCCACGCATGGCCACAGGCCCTTGGCACCAGTCACCACCAAGAGTCAGCTCTGGATCCAGAGATGAGGCAGAGCTGGTGCCTGCTTCAAGCAGCTCTCAACCCAGGGCAGAGGCAGACATAGCCAGGCAGTTATGATGCAATTCATTCATTCAGCACATGATTGTTAAGGGCCTACCATATGCCAGACCCCAAGCCAGGCCCTGGGGATTCGGTGGGGAAAAAAGCTGGGACCTGTCCTCTCAGGGATGGCAGTTGGGAAGAGACAGATGGTGAACAAGCAGAACAAACGAACGTGTGCATGTACACACATGTGTGCAAAATTGTACATTGTGATAAGAGTCAAAATGAAGGGTGGAGAATGGGAAGGCCTCTGCGTGATGAGCTTGAAGCCTCCCAAAGGAGGAGAAGGAAGAGAAGGGAGAGTGTCCTCTAGCAGGGGCAGCTGGCACTGAGCAGGTGCCAGGAGGCAGGTGGAGGCTGAGCCCTGCCCTGGGACCAGCACATGCAGGGCGTGTGGCAGGTCTGGCTCCTCCAGCTCTCTGGCTCGGCCCCGGCGCCTGTCTGTGTCTGCTGCCGAGCTTGAGCTCCCCCAGCCCTGTGTGCTGCTCTTCAGCCCTGGTGCTGCTGCTCAGTGAAGGCTGTGTGCACCCATGTGCCCCACAAGACCGTGGTTCATGGCAGATCCCAACCTCGCCATTGCCCCTGCCTAGCTAGGGGACAGCTTAGGGTGTTCTGGGTGGGGGTGATAGGGTGCAGATGATGCCAGCTGGCATGGAGGAAATGGGGTGGGATGGCTATGGAGTGGCAGGGCTGGGGTGGGCAGGACTCCCCTCCTGTCCCTGCACTGAGGAGAAGAGGACTTTGTAGAACCTCTGGGGCAAGTGTGGGAGGCCTGCTGCAGACATGGGGCTCAGCAGTCTCTGCCGCCACAGGGCTTGGCCCAGCGCCTGCCTCTCAGGTAGTCCGGAGGAAGCCATGGTCGTTGAACCAGTATCCTTGTCCCATTCCCTCCCTTTTTCTAGCCTCTCTTGGGCCGGGGGGAAAGCTCAGGATCCCCTTCCTTGCACCCCTCTGCCTCCCCAACCTGGAACCTGGAGGTTGGGCCCAGGCCTGTGGGGATGGGGAGGTGGTCACCCACCTGGCTGTCCCAGCCCTGTCCCTGACAGCCCTGTTTTCCTGCAGCCTGGGCTTGTCCCCAAACAGGCTGAGGCTCCTGGGGTGGGCCTGGCTCACCTGGGGCTCTCCCCTTCCCCCACAGTGGTCTTGCTGTGGAGCCCGAGGCCCCAACGACTGGAACCTCAATATCTACTTCAACTGCACTGACTTGAACCCCAGCCGGGAGCGCTGCGGGGTGCCCTTCTCCTGCTGCGTCAGGGACCCTGCAGTGAGTGGGGCTGGGGGAGGAGAGGTGAGGGGCTTTCCAGTGCACAGACTCCGGGGAAACCCCCCACGGGGCCCTGCTGTGCTCTGCCCTGCTCTGGAGGCACGGATGCTGGGGGAGGTCGTTTTACATGGGTGGCACTTAAGCCTGTTGGGACGCGGCTGCTTTCCCTGTTCAGCAAGACTTGTCTTTTTTATTGTAATGAGATGGAAACCGCAGGACCCTGGGGCACAGGGATGGGGACTGGCCTGGAGGGCCTCCCTGCACCCTATACATCCACAGAAACAGCCGCAGCCATTGTCTGCTCCTGGCCAGCTTGAAGGCTGGCCAGGCTGTCACTCTCAGTTACAGTTGTATGTGGCAGGGGTCGCCTGGGCCATTGCCAGCCACCACCCCACTGGGCCACCATTGCACGGTAGCAGGGAGTGGGGACCTCTGTCCCTTTATGACTTTCTTCAGGGCAGAAACCTCTTCTGGTGATGTTTCTTCAGTCACAATTCATCTGGGGTGCCAAGGGCCAGGTTTCTCCCCATTCTTATGTCCCCATAAGAATGGGGAGAAACCTGCAGGCAGGATTCCTGAACGGAGGCAGGTCTAGGTTGGCGATTGCAGCCATGCATTCCAGCGTCTGGGAAAGAGGCACGTGGGGCCGGGTGCGGTGGCTCATGGGAGGATCACTTGAGTCCAAGAGTTCGAGACCAGCTGGGGCGACATAGTGAGACCTCAGGTCTACAAAAAAAAAAAAAAAAATGAGACAGGCATGGTGGCATAATCTGTGGTCCCAGCTACTTGGGAGGCTGAGGTGGGAGGATCATTTGAGCCCAGGAGGTTGAAGCTGCAGTGAGCTATGATCATGCCACTGCACTCCCGCGTGGGCCATGGAGTGAGACCCTGTCTCAAAAAAAAAAAAATAAAAGAGGCACATGGGCCTCAGAGAGCCTCACTTAAGACTGGCAGACACAGCAGACTCCATGGGCCTATCTGCTTCCTCTGAGAAGGAAAAGCCACTTCAATGACCAGGTACCATGGACCCCATGGGATGTGTTCCTCACCAAGTCACGAACTGACCTGTCTCCCCTCAGGAGGATGTCCTCAATACCCAGTGTGGCTATGACGTCCGGCTCAAACTGGTGAGAGGGGTAGGAACTGGGCTGGGGCAGGCGGGGGTACTGGGATGGGAATGCGACTGTCTATAACCTCCTCTGGAAGGGGTGAGGCGTTCTTTGGGGAGAGGGTGCTGGGTCCCAGGAACCAGCCAGACACCCAGGCAGCAGAGTGGGAGTAGATCCCTGGGCCTGGGAAGATGTGGATTTACTCAGTCCTGCTCTGTGGAGCACCCTTGGGGTGCCCGGCTTTGCCCTAGAGACCAGAGATTTGGTGCTCATGAAACAGTCGGCTCTGGAGGAGCGGAGGGAGAACGACGGTAAGCCCTTAGAGAAAGCAGTGTGAACAGCCATGTGACGGTCTCAGCCGAAAGCTTGGAAGAAAATAAGGGAGGTAATAGGAGAGGAGCCGGGCAGGCAGGAGGGGGCGTGCATCCTTGCTGAGGCCCCAGGAGAAGAGCCGGCTTTGTGGAGGCCCTGTGGGGAGAGGTGCTGCAGGTTTAGGCCCTGGGCTGGGTGTGAGCTTGGCAGGCTGGGGAGGGAGGGAGCCGGCCTGAAGGGCAGGCAGGCTGAGCCCGGTGCCTGCGTGTCCCCAGGAACTGGAGCAGCAGGGCTTCATCCACACCAAAGGCTGCGTGGGCCAGTTTGAGAAGTGGCTGCAGGACAACCTGATTGTGGTGGCAGGAGTCTTCGTGGGCATCGCCCTCCTCCAGGTACGCTTGTGGCCCCACGTGCTCCTCCCCTTGCCGGGGCTGCCCTTGCTCTCCCCTCACCTGTCCTCTGTCTTACAGATCTTTGGCATCTGCCTGGCCCAGAACCTCGTGAGTGACATCAAGGCAGTGAAAGCCAACTGGTGAGGCCGCCACAGGCCATGGCCACATGCCCAGCCTACCCAGGCCTCTGGGGGGCCCCCCAGGACCCTCCTACTATACTCATGATGGGCAAGGCTGCAGGAGGCGTTCCTGCTGGGACTGAGCCCTGAGGGGTTTGCCTGAGCTGCTATGCTGTCCACCCACGGAGAAAGCTGCCGTGCCTCTGCCTGGGCCGCTTGTCCTGTGTGTGTGTGTACACACACATGCAGGCACACAAGTGCACAGGGAGCCACCGTCTCGGCTACCTTTGGGGTGGTGGGCTCTCCAGGGGACTAGGAAGGGTGCAGCTCAGAGGGTGCAGGCCAAGCGGGGTGGGAGGCGCTGTGTGGAGGGCCCCCCCATTCCCCACCCCCGATGCTGGGATGCACCTTTCTGTGCACAGCTGTATAGGGCGTGTTGCCTGAGCCACCGCCTCGCGCAGCTTCAGAGCACTCTTCTATGAGCTGTAACTTTGAGCCTGCCAGGAACCCAGCTCAGCCTCAGTGTCCCAGACTCTGAAATGGGTCCCAGATTTTTCTTTCTCTTGCTTGCCTCTCAGGAGCAAATGGAATGGTGACTTTGAAAACCACTGGCTTACACCCACCGTTTCCGAGGTCCTGTCCACGGTGGGGCCTCAGCAGAACTCTGTGATTGGGGCCCCTGGCCTGGCCCCACCCAGCCGACATGCTTTCTTTGGCCTGGGTGGTTTATACCCTGAGCCAACCTTTAAAAATTGGTAGATTTCACGTAAGCGTCCAGACCCACAGCTTCTCTTGAAGAATGACCACCTGACCACGCCAGCTCTTCAGTGGCAGCACTACCTGGGACACTGCCTCCCCAGTCACCGAGGGCCTCAGCTGGCCCGTTCTACTCACCTAAGTGCCGCCTGACGCTTGTACACTAGGAGCTGGCCTCTCCTGCCGCTGCAGGTTATTCCCTGCACCTCAAGGCCGCTGCGGGCCAACCTGGAGTGCAGCACAGGGACCTGAAGGGTGGGTTCAGGCTGGACCGCGCTCTGAAGAGGGTGCAGCCTGGGAAGGGCGGCTTTGCTGGGGACTGCGGTGGGAGTAGAGTGCCCAGAAGAGGGTCTGAGGGGTGGGTTGGGGTCAGGACAATTTTGCAAAAGAAGTAGCTGGAAGCCATGGGACTGGGGGAGCCTGTTTGGGGGCTCTGGATGGTTGATTCCTAGGAATCAAGTTCAGCATCTTCGCCGTGGCTGCAGAGCTGCCTGATGGGCACTAGAGGGCGCGCCAGCCCCACACTCCCTGGGTCTGGCTTCCTCCTGCAACCTCAATGTGGTAGAGCCTGTGCCTGCCTACTGGCGCCCCGGGGTTCCGAGAGTTTGGGAATTTCTCAAGAGCCAACTGGCTCAGGCTTGGGAAGGCTGGCTGCTGCCCTCAGCTCCGCCTCATCAGCTATGTGAAGGGGTATGTGTGGAGTGATCCTGCCGCCCCCTGCCTGGGCTCATCCAGAGATCTCAAAGTCAGATGACCCTGGGTCCACGTAGGTGGTATAGATGGATGAAACAGGCCCTTGAGTTGGGAGCCTGCTTCACTGTGACTTTACGTCTGTTGCTGGAGACGAAGACATCGTGTTGAGAGAAAGTTCGCACAAGCTAGTCGGTAACAGCCACTTACCTTGAGACCGATAGAGTGTGGTGGGGATGGGGGCAGAGCACGGGTCCCCATCTGACAGTGGCCGCTGCCGTATTCAGGTGTAGCTAATTGCTCTGGTGTGGGAATACAGGCCTAATGCCAGAAATCTGGAGAAGCCAGAAATACAGATTTGTATGCGAGATGTCCTGATTTTTTAAGTTGTTGGCAGAAACTAATTCAGAAATCAAATCTGCAGGCCAAACAAGGTGCAGGGCCCAGTTTTGGCCCCATGCCCCTGTAGGTCCCTCCGGGACAGTCACCCCTGGGGCCCTAGCTGCTCTGCTATTCAGGGATGCTGGGCACTGCTGCTGGGTGGCCAGGGTGTGGGGCACGCGCCCAGCAATGTGGCTCCTTGGCCCCACTGGACAGTGTCCTGGGCCCCTGACAGGCACTGGCTGGGAGTGGTTTATACATATACAATAAATGCAGCTCACAGCATTGTGCATGTGTCTTGCATTTTCACTTTCATTTTATCCCTCAAGTCACACAACACCCTGTGTGGTAGAATTTCTTTTCCTGTTGAGGAGATGGACTCGGGAGGGAGGTTGCCTGGAGTGCACAGCTGGGAGGAGGCACACCAATCTGACCCCTCTTGCTGGAGTTTTGCACCACACCTGTCCTGTGTATCTGATGCATTTGGGTTAAACCCCTGTACTCAAAATAATAAGGGTGGTTCATTCATCCCCCAAGTGTGAGGTGAACATCAACTGAGGGGTGGAGATACAGAGAAGGGCAAGGTCCTGCCTGTGTGCTGCATTCTTGTGGAGGAGACACAGAAAGCAAGCTGGCCAGCATTTTTGTTAGTAATACACGCTATGAAGAAAGCAGGAGTGACTGCAGAGGGGCCTGGGAGAAGGGGAGCGGAGAGGCACCATCTCTGGGCTTCTCTGGGGGAATGATGTTCTAGGTTTTAGTACCAGCTTCTGTAGAGGCCCTGAAGCCAGGGTGGGCTCCGTGTGAGGGAGCCTGGGGTGGCTGGAGATGTGGGAGTGGGGAGGGGCAAAGGGCATGAGCACAGGGAAGTGGTGTAACCAAGATCTGTTTGGAAACAGGATTGAAGAGATGGGATGGGAGTGATGAGTCGGAGCAGTTGAGGCCCTGGCTAGGGACCCAGAGTAATCCAAAGCTCAGTTCTGCTACTGGATATCCATTCTTCCATCCATCCACCCACATTTACCATCCATCCATCCACTCACCCACCCACCCATCCATCCACACATTCACTCATCCATCTGGCCACATGTTCACTCATCCATCCATCCATCATCCACTCACGCACCCACCACCCACCTACCCATTCATCCACATGTCCATCCATCATCTACTCACCCACCCACCACCCACCTACCCATTCATCCACATGTCCATCCATCCATCCATCCATCCATCCATCATCATCCACTCACCCACCCACCACCCACCTACCCATTCATCCACATGTCCATCCATCCATCCATCCATCCATCCACTCACCCACCCACCCACCTACCCATTCATCCACACATTCACTCATCCATCCATCCACTAACCCATCCACCCACCTACCCATTCATCTACACATTCATCCATCCATCCATCCATCATCCACTCACCCACCCACCCACCTACCCATTCATCCACACATTCACTCATCCATCCGTCCATCCATCCACCCACCCACCCACTTACCCACCTACTCACCCATTCATTCACATGTTCACTCATCCATCTATCTGTTCACTCATCCATCCACTCACCTACCCTCCCACCTACCCATTCATCCACACATTCACTTATCTGTCCATTCACCCACCCTTCATCCATTCAGCCATCCACTTACTCATTCATCCATTCATCCACTCACCCATCCATTCATCCAGTCACCCACCCACCTACCCATTCATCTATCCACCCACCCACCCTTCCTCCATCCATTCACCCATCCACCCACCCATCCCTCCATCCGTCCATGTTCATCCTTCATTGACTTACTCAGCTATCCACTGCCATTCACTCAGGTAGGTCCTAGCTAGAGGCTGGGGTTACTGAGGCAGCTCAGACCTGCCCCTGCCTTCCCGGAGCCCAGTATCTTGTTGGAGGCAGGCAAGGAATGCTTGCTAATGTACAATGTATACGTGGTAACAAGGACATGATGATCATTGCTAAGTGGGGTCTTGGGCTGGCTACAGACAAATTTCCTGTCCCCATAGTAGAACTTAGAGCAGTTCTGTGCACCAAGGGGCTCTTACCCACAGATGATGCAGCTTCTCCAGATACACGAAAAACACAAGGGAGCTTGTAAGGCTGGCCATCCCTCTAGAAGGGTCCCTGGGCCTTGGGACCAAGGTCACCTCCCATCCTCCGTCAGGATGAGATGCACACTGGTAGAGACAGGTGCACACTGTCTGGCAGCCTGGGAGTCCCCTGTCTAACCACAGGAGAGGCTGCCAGCAGCTCCCTGGTCAGCTTGGTGGGAGGACATCCTGTGACACCAATATGCCCTATAGAGAGGGCTGAAGGGACAGAGAGCACCCAGGCTGGCGAGCTCTTTTATCTCTGGGTGAGGTGGTCAGATGGGCTGGAGAGCTCCCACTCCCAGTTACCACCAGAGGGCACCAAAGTGCCGCCGACGCAGCACAGCAGGCTCAGCTCGTGGAAGGGGATCTGTGTAGGGTCACTGGGGTGACTCCTAGGGCCAAGCAAGCCCATGCCATCGTTTCAGAGACCCGGGGGCCCACCCTGCTGGTGTCAAATCCAGGCCTTACCACCCTCTGCCTTGTCTTCTCCAGGGAGTAGAGTACATGATGCTGCCTGCCCACGGGTGCCTCTCTCAGTGCTCACAGGGCCCGAGCCCACTTGCTGGGCTGGGCGGTTGGTGGTATCTGCCAGACAGAGCTGGAGAAGGAGGTGAGCGTCACTCTCTCTAGGAGGATGACGCAATGTGCTCCACAACCTACACCTCCATTCACTCATTCATCCAGGGCAACGGAGCACCCCGTCGCTGCCAGGCACTGCCGCAACCACTTATGTGAGGGACAAAACAAAGGCCCCACCTCGTGGAACTCACAGCCCAGGCCAGGGAGCAGTTGGCTTTGTCTGCCAATGGTCACATATAATGGCAAACACCACAACTACTTTTGCACCAACCTAATTAAATCCACTAGCCTGTGGGGCCGTGCTCCCCTCGACTCTGCCTTCATGGTGGAAAGCAGCTCCGGGTGGAGTGTCCCCATCACATCGTACTCGTGGACACTGACGGCGAACGGCGAACCTCATGTTATTTTCATAAGTCGTGAATATCATCCTCTTTTTGATTTTCAACTATTAAACAATGGAAAACCGTTTTTGGCTCTCGAGCTCTATAAACACAGCTAGTGGGTGGGATCCACCTCGTGGCTGGAGTTTACAGACTCAGGTCCAGGAAGGGAGGAGACAGTGCACAGTGAACATCATCACGTGAACCTGCCCTGCTGCGAGTGGGGACACAGCGGACCAAGCAAGGGTGAGGCAGGGGCAGGCGTGGCACTAAATGGGTCAGTCGGAGCGGGCCTTGCTGTCAATGCCAGATGGAGCAAAGACCTTTCATTTTAACTGTAACACATTTTTGACAGCACAAGTGAAATAGGAACCCATTCTACTCAGAAAATTGGCCGGGCGTGGTGGCTCACGCCTATAATCCCAGCACTTTGGGAGGCAGAGGCAGGTGGATCACCTGAGGTCAGGAGTGCGAGACCAGCCTGGCCAACATGGTGAAACCCTGTCTCTACTAAAAATTAAAAAAAAAAAAAAAAATTAGCCAGGCATGATGATGGGCGGCTGTAATCCCAGCTATTCGGGAGGCTGAGGCAGGAGAATCACTTGAACCTGGGAGATGGAGATTGCAGTGAGCTGAGATCACACCATGGCACTCCAGCCTGGGCAACAGAGCAAGACTCTGTCTCAATAAATAAATAAATAAATAAAGTTCATGCATTCAGCCGGTTCGTGTCATGACTGCAGGGGTGCCTCCCAGCAGGGGTGAGCCATGCTTTTCCTCTCTACCCGATGCGTGAGGATTGTCAGGCTGTGCCCACTTTGGGGCCCTTCCCACGCCAAGGCATATTGGTACAAGGCATGGCCAAGACCTCCTGCTTCATTGGGCAGGAGGACGACGGATATGGGAGGTGGCCCCAAATCAGGGCTGACGATGGAGGTGGCCCCAGCAGGTCCCAGCTCAGGCCTAGGGGCCTCATTTCTGCTCCTCAGCCCAGGCGTTGGTTTGATGGGCAGACCACAGGTCTGGAGGGTCTGGGCGTCAATCAGAGACGGGAAAGTCACAAAGGAACCCCTTGCCTGCCAAGGCTGTTGCCACAGTAATGCTTCCCTGGCCCCCTTGGCAGCCATGTTGAGAGATGGGGATGTCAGCACCCTGCAAAGAGAGGGGCCTCTGCTGTGGCCCAAGCATCCAGCCCTTGACTAGAGGCAGCCTTGGGTGCCGGAGGCCTGGCTGCACTTGCCCACCTGGGTCCTGCTTCCCGGGATCATCCTCTCTGGGAATTAGCTTTCTAGGCCCTCCCTGCCAGAGATCTGCTTTCCTCCACCAGCCCCTTCCCAGGCTACTCCAGTCTGTCCCACTCCCAATCTGTGGGAACCTCCCTGGAATCATTCTTGGGGTGGGTGCAGTCCACTCCAGCAGGACCACGTGGAATTCAGCCAGCTTGTCATCAGCCAATGTTCACCAAGTAACGTTGTGCGCCGGGTAGTGCTGGGCACCTGGAATTCATTAGTGACTCCAACACAGTCCCTGCGCTCCAGGGGCTCACTGTCCGGGGGAGACACAGACAGGCACATCACCAGGCTTTAAAAGTGATTGATTTGTTCAAATAGGTAGTATAGGCAGGTGGCTAAAAACCACACACTGCATGGAAAGATAAGTGCAAATCCCCTTTCTCCCCTGTTCCCTGGTCCCCTTCCCCTCCCAAGGACAGCGACTGTGGCCAGTGCTGTCTGTGCCACCCTGGATGTGGGCTATGCCTTAGAAAGCCGAGTTCCTCAAGAAACAAAGCAGGCCAGAGCCACATCCACAGACCCGCACAGCCCACCGGAGGCCTCTGTGCACCCTGTCTGCGTTTCTCACTGACCAGCATTTCTGGGAGATAATGACATATCAGTATGTATAGATCTACTCAGTTATTTTCAACAACAGGAAAGTGATAATAATAACAAGAATTTATACTTGCTATATGCTGGACGCTTCTCAGAGCACTTTGTTTATATTAACTGATCTACTCCTCTAAGAACTCCAGGGACAGGCACCTGCTGGTCTTGCTGCACAGGCGAGGAAGCCAGGAGTGCCCCACTGGGTGGACACTGCCTGACGGACTCAGCCCATCCTCTTGCACATGCAGGAGGTGTCTAGGCAGCGAACACCCTTGGATTCTATCTTTGGGCACTTGGATCTCTGTGGGATAAATGTCTGGAAGTGAATTGCCAGGTTAAAGGGCAGGTGCATTTCTAATTTACATAGCTGTTGCCAAATTGCCGTCAGAAGAGGTTATACTGATTTACGGTGCCACAGATATCGTTGTGTGGAACCTCTGCCCTCCCGCTAGTGGCAGCCGGAGCCCACTCTCCGTTCGCTCACCCGGTTCATCTTTGTCAACCTGATGGAAGAAAAATGGTCTCTCTTTGTGGTTCTCCTTTGCATGGCTCTTATTATGAGAGAGGCTGAGCGTCTTTCCATGCAGATCAGTGCGATTTGGCATAGTCAGAATTACCAGAGCGAGCTCCAGGGACGGGGAACCCCCTGGGCTGGAGTGGTTCTGTGTGGGTTGAGGGAGCTGGTGGTCTGGGAGTCTTGCAGGTCGGTGATGTGTTGGGTAGATGCAAGGAGGGTGCTCCTGGTGGAGGGACTGGCCTGAGCAAAGGCTCAGAGGGGTGGGTGGCAGGGAGGCCTGGCCTGGCCCCTCTGCTCAATGGTAAGCCACATGGCCCCTGCTCCTTGGATTCCTCAGGCCCCAGTCAGATTGCTTCCTCTGCTCTCTTTCTCTGCTTGAGCTAAACTGTGGTTTCTGGAGGAGGGCTGGGAGAAGGTCTCCGCCCCACAGGGGGCGTCTTCCTGCATCCCCAGAGGGAGCATGACCCCTAGCATTCAGTGAGGAATCCCCCACGGCCCGCTCCACCTCCTGGACTCCTCCTGCCACTCCCACCCACCCCAGCCACAGGGGCGCTTACATCCTCATTAACACGGCTCAGTGGCTGGCGCTGGGAATTGATCTCCCTCAGGCCCAGTGTGGACAGCGGCTAATGGGGATGAATGGGGTGGGAGGTGCTGCCGAGAGATGGTTGCCCGGTAGCCCACACAGGGAGGAGATGTAGGCAGATGGAGAGGTGCAGAGCCAGGCCCCACACGCAGCTGGGACTGCTGGCCAACCTGGGTCCTGCGGCAGGATGAGCAGACATGGGAGATGCGGCGTGGAGGAGGGGAGCTCTGGAATTCAGCTGCCCATGGGGATGGGAGCAGGCCTTGGGTTTAGGGCCCAGCCTTAGAAAGTGGAACTGGAGTTCTGGGGTGGCATCCAGGAAGGCTATGAGCATTGGGACCCCAAGGTTAGGCAGGCAGTGTTGGAGGGGAGTCAGTGTCGGGGAGGGAGGGAGACACTCCAAAGCTGGACCTGGCAGCATGGGGCAGGCAGGATGCCATTGTTTAGTGAGTCAACAAACACCAAGTGCTTACGTGTGCCAGGCACTGTGCCAAGGACCAGTGCCCGTATGAAGTGGCCAAGACAGTCAAGATCTTCTTCCATGGATGGGGGGCATAGATGATGACACATGCTCAGAAGAAAGCAAACAGGGTTATATGATGGGGTGATGGGACAGAGGTACTACTTGAAGATTTCCAGGGATGTCTCTCTGAGGAGGCAGCATGTGGGCTGAAACCTTCATGGTGAGAAAAAAAATCATTCCAGGCAAAGGAAACAGGCAGTGCAAAGGTCCTGAGGTAGGAATGGGCTTGGGCATTTCAGGAAAAAGAAGGGGCTGTTGCGGCTGCAGTGTGGCCCGTGAGGAAGAGTTGAGCTGAGAAATGGGTGGCAGAAAAGTAAGGAAAGTCACGGTCAAGACCAGAGCCCAGGTGCCAGATCTAAGGGATCAGTGGGCACGACCCCCTTCCTGAGTGGTATGGACCATACACAAAAGCCGAGAGTGAGGTCCTGCCTGGGTCAGCTGGGCCTGAGGACCTAAGGGAAGCCAGGCTTGGGAAGACTCCATCACTGCCTGGTCACTGTGCCTGCAAATGGGAGAGGGGAGGCCCCGGGGGTCTGGTCCAGCCATGGCCAAATGCACAAGATAGAAAGAGGCTTTCCTGGTCACTCTAGGAGAAGCCATCCGGCCCCTGTTGCAGGCATGGCTCAGTGACCTCCTGTCTCATCCCACTTCTGTCTGACTTGAGAACCCAGCTCCCAGCAACTAAGAAATCTATTCATGAGTGTTAAAGTTTTTGTTTCTGTTTTTGCAACAGGATCTTGCTCCGTTGCCCAGGCTGGAGTGCAGTGGTGAGATCATGGCTCACTGCAACCTCAAACTCCTGGGCTCAAACTATCCTCCCGCCTCAGCCTCTTGAGCAGCTGGGACCACAGGCAGGTGCCACCACGCCTGATTCTTTTTTTTTTTAAGTAGAGATGGGGTCTCACTATGTTGCCCAAGCTAATCCTGAACTGCTGGGTTCCAGCGATCCTCCCACCTTGGCCTTCCAAAGTGCTGGGATTACAGGCATGAACCACAGCGCCCAGCCTGAGCATTAAAGTTATACAATAAAGCTCAGTACTGAAGCAGGATGGAGCCAGCCTAGCAGGCAGGGACACTCAAGAATTCTTTCAGGGTTTGAGACCTAAAACCCATGTATGTTTCTTATGGGCAATTTAAGCAATTTTCAAGGGTGATCTTGACTGTTCTTTTGATTTTTGTCATGTGTGCTGACCTCACTATCGAATACCCAGGTTGGATGTTGCCACTACAGTTCCTGTGGGCTGAGGCTTGCCCTCGACCCTCACTGGGCAGGTGTTCACAAACCAGGGGAGGGTCTCACATGAAAGGACCACTGCAGACTTGTCTCTTCGATGGAGAAAAAAAATAGAATAGTGTTTGGATTACAGATACTAGCAAAATATGATCTTGAAAAAATATTTGATAAATTTCCGCATCAATTTATAATTAAAAAAAAAATTGCCGGGTGGGGTGGCTCACGCCTGTAATCCCAGCACTTTGGAAGGCTAAGGTGAGTGGATCATCTGAGGTCAGGAGTTTGAGACCAGCCTGGCCAACATGGTGAAACCTCGCCTCTACTAAAAAAAATAAAAATAAAAAATAAAAAATTAGCTGGGCGTGATGGCCCATGCCTGTAATCCAAGCTACTCAGGAGGCTGAGGTAGGAGAATTGCTTGAACCTGGAAGGTAGAGGTGGCAGTGAGCTGAGATCGTGCCATTGCACTCTAGCCTGGGCGACTAGAGTGAAACTCTGTCTCAAAAAAAAAAAAAAGTCACAATTTCTTAGCAACTAGAAATAAAAGGGAATTTCTTCCACCTGATAAAGGGCATGTACCAGACATATGGAAGAAACTTTATACTTCATGTTGAAACGTTAGCAGCAGGAACAAGACAAGGATGCTGACTCAGTGCTACAGTTCTGCACTGTCATGGAATCCTAGCCAATGCAGTAACACAAGAAAATAAATAAGAAGGATAAAGATTAGCAGGGAGGAGACAAGGGCAGGAACCATCTCTGTCCTCTTGTTCCCAATTAAGCAGATACCTAATAAGTTGTATTAAATTGAAGAAAAATTCGTTATATCCTTAAAGAAGGTTCTTGAAAGTGACAGAGCAGAATGGATTATCTAGTAGCTAGAGTCTGAAAAATTCAGTGGTCTTCAAGAAGTTCCATTGGTCATGGATCTGCCAAAAAGATAGAAGCACGATACTTCCCTAAGATCAGAGCAGAATGAGAGAGCTCTTGGGATGCCAGGAAAATCATTTTCAAAATAGTTGATGCTGATCCAAAAACAGGGGCAAGATGTTTGGGTTGGTGGAGTCTTTGTGGCAGAGGACTCAATGGCCCCTGGATTCTGAAGTGGGAGCAGGGAGCTGGGGGGAACAAGCCAGGTGGTGTCTTCCAGGCACAGGGAGCTGCAGGGAGAAGAGGAAGCCTTTTCACTCTTTGCCCTGGGACACTGAGTGTCAGAATATGCTGCTGTTTTCCATGGGGTTCTAGAATATTAAGTTTAATTCCCACTTCTTGTTTATTCACTGCCATGTTTGGGTTCTTGATGTGTCTATGACACACTTAGGAAAGGTAGCCCTGGCTCAGGGCAAGCTGTGTGTCGGGCACCTACTGCTTCTGCCTGGTCCCCATCTCTCCCCCAACTTCTGGTGGTGGCACCTAGATTTTCCTTTGGGGAGAATCCCTCCACCCTTGATTCGTATTCTTCAAGGGAAGAGGCATAGGACCCAGTCGTGACATCAGCATGTTCCACGGCCTTGGCCATGGAGGGAGCAGAGGATGCCTGCTCCTGGGTCCTCACTGGGACAGACAGGCTCCGCTCCTTCTCCTTGGAGTTCTAAAGCTGCTAGTGACCACCTTCCTGCCTGTGGTCCCAGAGTGAGGCTGACAGAGAAACACAGAGTCCAGAGAAGGTGGGCAACCTTGGCTTGGTGATGGCACTTGAGCTGTAGGGGTAACCATGTCTTATGGCAGAGCCATTGTTTTGTCTAAGGGGGTACGAGCTGGGTTTCTGTCATCTTCAGCTGAAAGTCCTGACGGACATAGTGGGAAAGAAGGGAGAAGTTGAAGGCCTGGGTCCGACATGCCTTCTCTCGAGGGTGGGGGTGAGATGCAAACCACTTCCAGATGGAGCCCAAGCTGGCGATCCCTGCTTCTTCCTCTGTCCCACAGCGTCCGTCCCAAGGGAGCTGATCCCAAGATCCCTAGAGGAGTGGAGGAATGCTCAGGCATCATGCTAAGGAGTTTTTGTAAAGTCAATTTATTGAGTCTGATTTACACACATCGAAGTCTCCACACTTTAGGTGCATATTTCAGTGAGTTTTACAAATTTATTCCCCTGTGTAACCACCAAGATAGAGAACATTTCCATCACCCAGAAGGTTCCCTGTGGTCCTTCCACATCAATCTCTGCTCCCACCCTGCTGCCAAACAACCATTGAGCTGCTTTCTGTCACCGGGGGTTAGATTTTTTTTTTTCCCTAAAGTTTTGCATATAGTCAATCCTCGGTATTCACGGATTCCATATTTATGAAGCTGATGACTTGCAAAAATGTATTTGTAACCCCCAGATCAATCCTCACACTTTTGTGATCATTCCTGGACATCAGCAGAGCACTGAGAAGTTTCATTTGCGGATGCACACGTTTCCTGCGGAGGTCAAACTCAATGAGTGCCTTTCCCCTGTCTACTCAGGGCCACCTTTCCTGCATTTTTGTACTTTTTGTTGGGGATTTTGCTGTTGAAAATGGCCCGCAAGCATCGGAGTGAGGCTCTGGCTGGTGCTCGTCGATGCTAGAAGGCTGCGACGTGTCTTTCAGAGAAAATGCATGTGTTGGATAAGCTTTGCTGAGTCATGAGTTGTAGTGCTGTGGCCATGAGTTCATGCTCATGAATCAACAGCCTCTATATCAAATAAGGTGTCTTTAAACATAGGCACACATGCCACAAAGTATGCTTTGGTCAGATGACCAAAATCTTGTGTGCAGAGCCTCGCAAGAACCTAACTCTGCATTTCCCTGGGAGTAATGCTTCCATACTGGCGAATTCAGTGTTCCCGGGAATGTCACGCAACATTACTGCCAGGCATGAGAGCCGGCCATATATGCAGTCATACAGATGCTGCTTTTTGAGTCTGGTTTCTGTCACTTAGCATAACGCTGCTGAGATTCATCCCTGTGGTTCCTTTTGTTGCTGAGGAGTATTCCATTGTGGGGCTACGCCAGCTTCTCCATTCACTCAGCAGTTGATGGAGCATTGGAGTTCTTTCCAGCTTTTGGCGATTATGATCAAAGCTGCTGTGGACTTTCATGTACAAATCCGTGTGTGGACCTATGTTTTCATTTCCATTCTAATTGTCAGCATAGGAGCACATACATTTATTATTTGCTTAATGCTTGCAGTAGCCCTGCAAAGCAGCCTCATTTTATGCATAAGGATTTGGGCTCAGAGCGGAGCTATGGTGGCCTGCTGACTATCACATGGCTCACAGCAACTGCCACCGGTGCACAGTCTCTTCTCTGGGGGAGGCCTGGGGGTCCCTATTCGGCGTGGCCCTGTGGTGGGTGGGAAAGCCTTGGCTCTGTCCTTGCCTCTCCAGGGGCCTAGAGGTCCTCAGCTGCAAAGTGCAGATTCAGTCCCCTTTGAGAGCCCTGAGCTCCAAGCCTGCGATTCAAATCCTGCTGGGGCCTGAGCCATAGCAGTGGGCTGCACCACAGCCCCATTGCAGCCCTTCACAGGCCGAGCAGGGCTACAGCCAAGACTGACAGGCTGGGTGGGCTGGCTGGCTGGCTTCTAGGGCTTCAGCTGTCCTGAATGCATTCCGCTGCTGGAGGTGACGCCACCTGTTTTTGCTTTAGGGGCTCATCCTCCTCTAGCATTTGCAGGGGATGAGCAGTGGGGACTGCCACCAAGGCCTTACGCTCTTTGGAGGAGGCCCACATGCCGAGGGCTTGTCTTCTCTGGCCCTTCTCTATGGTGGCCTTGATCCTTGTGCAGAGAACTGACACAGGGACTGAGAAATGACCAGAGCAGGCTCCAGGTAGCCTTCGTTCTGCACCCTTTCCAGGCCCAGGTTTCTGTCTCCCAGCTACCCAGCAAGCTGCCTGATAACTTCCGAAAGCCTCCCGGAAGCTTTCCGTTGCTTGCACTCAGAGATCCCTGCATGCCACAGTGGATGCTCCCCTCCCTCAAGCCCCTGAGGCCTCAGCACCGGCTTGTCTCTTAGCAAACTCTTCCCCTGGACTCCACCTCCTGCCCCTCTGTTGGTGCAAGGAAGCCCCAGAGAGGGGACAGCTTGGTACTTGACAGCAATTGATGCAGAGGGAAGAGCCCCAGCCCCAGGGAGCGAGGACGAAGATCTGGGTGCTGAGTTATTGCTTGTCCTCTGGGGCTCATCTTCCTCATCTCTAAAATTGGTGCCATTTCCACAGTTTCATTCATTGTCATTGACCCCATCTCCTGTGGGTCCAGGCACTGTCCCTGAGGCTAGGGATCAGCAGAGGAGAGGGACCCAGACAGGCCCCTGCCCTGATGGAGGAGAGGCAGATGCACTGTTGCAGACCTTGGAGATGACAGAGGAGGTCCCAATTCTCTGGGGACTAACTTGGGGCATTGTCCATGCTTTGGCCAGTCCTGGTACCAGAAACTGACTTTAACTATTTTTTTTTTTTTTTGACAGAGTCTCTCTCTGTTGCCCAAGCTGGAGTGTACTGGTACAATCTTGGCTCACTGCAACTGCCTCCCAGGTTCAGGTGATTCTCCTGCCTCAGCCTCCCAAGCAGCTGGGATTACAGGCACGCACCACCACACCTGGTTAATTTTTTTTTTTTTTTTTTGGTATTGTTAGTAGAGACAGAGTTTCACCATGTTGACCAGGCTGGTCTTGAACTCCTAATCCCAAATAATCCTCCCACCTCAGCCTCCCAAAGTGTTGGGATTACAGATGTGAGCCACTGTGCCTGGCCTGACTTTGACTGCCTTAATGCAAAGGGGAATTAATTGGAAGGAAAGGGCAGAAGTCAGGGCCATGCTGGGGAGCTGGGTGGTGAGAACTGAAGGAAAGCCTCTCTACGGTGTGGCCTCCCAGATGAGAAATTCCGCTGAGATTCAAAATTGCACAGAGGGGTGAGTACCCACCAGGGTGGAGGGTGAGTCTCATGACTGACAGGCAGCTAAGCTGGCCTGCAGTGGGCTCCCCAAAACGTGGGGGAAATGCAGGGAAGGAAAAAGTCCTAAGTGTCCTCTGGTTGGGGACACTGGTGGAGTGGGAGAGTAGTGTCAGGTGGAGCTTGCTGGAGGCACTCAAATGCATGGGAAACAGAACTGTGAACTCCAAGGGGCAGAAACAGCAGAAGTCTTCGGCACTGTGAGCCTCAGAAATGGCTGCCACCTACCCAGTGGCCAGCCCAGGGAAGGCCTTCCCAGCTGTTCTCTGACCCAGCGGCTCCACACGGGAGGGTCTTCATGCACATTTGTGAAGTTCACGTGGGACGAATGAAGCCCAGCACACGGGCCTCGGCAGTCTCACCTGGCCCCACCTGCTAGGAATTTAGAAGAGGCTGCAGAGACCTGGCACGCACAGGCTACCGTACAGTCACTGAGGCACGTGGCAAGGGCTAGGGGAATGCCCAAGGAGGTGACCCACCTGGATGCGAGGCAGGGGCTTTCAAAGGAGTCCAGGAAGGCTGAGTAGTGTATGGCAAGGCCGTGGCAGAAAGGAGGGCATTCCTGCGGGGAGAGGCCCTGGGTTTTGATTCTTGGGCCCTGACTCTACCCTGTGAACCCAGGAGGGAGCAGGGAGCTGGGCAAACAGAGGTGACCTGGGGGCACGGCAGGAAGGGGAGCGTGGGGTTGGGGAGGAGCTCTTGTCGGGGGCAGGCAGTGGGGAGGCGAGGAGATGGGGTGGGGGGATGCAGGCCCCTGCAGGTCCTGCAGAGGACACCCCAAGGTTACCTTGGCCTGTGGCTCCGCGGCTCAAGCTACTGGCAGCAACGACAACAGCGAACCAGCAGCCTCTCTGAGTTTTATTATCATTCAAATGAGGACGTGGAGAGGTATTTCATTTGATTGGTAGAATAATAGGAGCCATTTATCTACCTTCTCTCAACCTTTCATATCTGTTTCACTATTTTATGGGATCGCATACATCATAGTAAAGGCAAAAATGTATTTTTTTCCCTTGACTTGGGGCTGGGGGGGCAGCAGGGATGGGAAGGAGGCTCTCAGAGTGGCTGGCAGGAGCTGAAGGAAATGAAATCGAAAAAGACTATTATTGGTGACAGACAGTTACATCTGAAAGGGAATAAGAAACTCCCCAGTGCGGGTGTGGAGAGGAGTTTTAAATGGAAGCTCTAACAGCCTCCAGCTCTAGGTCCATTGAGAGGCGGAGGACTGAGGGAGGCGTTGGGGGTGGCGGGCGAGACAGGGAGTGTGGCAGGGCACGGGGCGGGGGCGCTTCGGGCAGCCGGAGAGTCCTTGAGGGAAACAGCAATGAGGCTGGCACAAGGGGCCTGTGCCCCAGCTGTTGGAATTCTTTTTCTTTCTTGGGTTATGATAAATTACACATGTCATACAAGGATTCATTCTCCTTTTGAAAACACTAGAACTTCACAGGTAAAGACCCTGTGACTATCAGCCGCAATCCCAGCCCCTTCTACCCTTCCCAGAAGTAACAACTATTAAGACTTTTTTCCTCTTGATTTTACTAATATATATAGATGCCTTAAAAGAGGTAATACTCTGTTTTTTTGTTTTGTTTTGTTTTGTTTTTTTTTTTTTGAGACAGAGTCTTGCTCAGTTGTCCAGGCTGGAGTGAAGTGGTGTGATCTTGGCTCACTGCAAGCTCCGTCTCCCGAGTTCACGCCATTCTCCTGCCTCAGCCTCCACAGTAGCTGGGACTACAGGCACCCACCACCATACCTGGCTAATTTTTTTTTTTTTTGTATTTTTAGTAGAGATGGGTTTCACCATGTAAGCCAGGATGGTCTCGATCTCCTGACCTCGTTATCCACCTGCCTCGGCCTCCCAAAGTGCTGGGATTATAGGCGTGAGCCACCGCACCTGGCTGAGGTAATACGCTTTTGTGAATTCCCGCCCCACCATCCTCCTCCTTTTTTTTTTTTTGAGACAAGGTCTCACTCTGTGGCCCAGGCTGGAATGCAGAGGTGTGCTCTCAGCTCACTGCAGCCTTGATCTCTTGGACTGAAGCGATCCTCCTGCTTCAGCCTCCAGAGTAGCTGGGTCTACAGCAGGTGTGCACCACCACACCGACTAATTTTATTTTTATTAGAGGCGGGGTCTCCCTGTATTCACAACCCAGTCTGGTCTTGAATTCCTGCATTCAAGCCATCTTCCCAAAGTGCTGGGATTACAAGCATGAGCCACTGCACCTAGTCCTTCACCCCTTTCTTAAAAGGTGTCACGCTATCTCATTCAACTCCTTGGTTTTTCTCATTGCACATATTTTTGAGCCTTGTGTGGTTCTCGGTCACTCCTGGAGCTGTCTGGGGTGCTCCTGTTTGTGATTGTCCTGTGCTGTAGCCCCCTGGTGCCCCCCTGATGAACCCTTGGGTGGCTTCCATCTTTTCACAATGACAAAGAATGCTTCGAGAGGCCCGGGCAAGGTTTTCTTGAGGGCAGGTGAGCAGTGAACTCTCTGATGGGGAGGGGCGCATTTCAGCTGGAGGAGACGCTGTCCCATTGCTGTCCAAAGCGACTGTGGTGGGGCTGCAGCCAGCTGGCCACTGCGAGGGGAAGCGCACAGCTGCTCTTGCACAAAGGTTCCCTGTGGGGTCGTCTTGGGGAGGAAGTTGGTGGCAGAGAGGGGAACAGCAAAGCCCTGGCTGGACAGGGTGTCAGAGCAGAAGTGGGAAGGTGGGACCTACAGAACACCAGGGGATCCCTGGAGCTCCAGGTGCGACCCCACTGGGTGGGAGTGGGTGGCATTCCTGGGAGGCACGCAAAGGGCAAACGGGCAAGACCTGGTATGTGAAGGCAGGCTGCAGGCTCGGGCTGGGTGAAAATCAGCAGCACTTGGTGTGGCTGGCAGGGTAGTCCACCAGCACAGCCAAGGGGGCAGGGCAAAGGCAAAACCCAAGTCTCTGGGTGGTGCCAGCTGAGGGCAGGGGTGTGCAGAGCATGGGCATAGAGAGTCCTCCAGGGGCCCTGGTTCCCTGATGGCAGCACAGAGACGGGGAGGGTTCCCTCCGAGCATGGGAGACAAATCGAGGCTTATCAGGTGTGGGGCTGAGGCTCCCTGCTGAGGCTGTCCATCCCCCACCATGGGATGGCACTCGGTCCCAGCCCTCAGAGATGTGATGGGAGCAGGTGGGGGAAGGGGGTGGGTGGCCTGGTGGGAACTGGGCTGTCTATCCTGGGAGACTCTCAAGTTCCAGAACCCTCTCAAGAGTCCAGTTGCAAGACTTACGAGGAGTTTCTTAAACAAACAAACAAACAAAAACAAAAAAACCAGAAAAACCCAGCGTTATTGAGATGCAATCCACATACCATACAATTTGCCCCTTAAAGTATATAATTCAGTGGTTTTTAGTATATTCACAGACATGTGCCACCATGATCACGGTCAATTTAGAACTTTTTCATCACCTCCAAAAGAAATCTTTTAGCTATCACCCTATCTCCACGATCACAAATCTCCATGCTGTTGCTACAGGTTTTCCTGGTCCGGGCATTTCACAGGAGAGCAAGCACATGGTGTGTGGCCTTCTGCACCGGGCTCCCTTCATTCAGCACCATGTTCACAGGGATCATGCATGCTGGAGCCTATAACCAGCACTTCATTCCTTTTGAGCCCGAATGATACACCACCTTCTGTTTATCCATTCATCAGTCGCTGAACAGTTCGGTTATTCTTACCTTTTTTTTGACTTTGGATGGCCCCTGACTTACAATGGTTTGACTTAATGGTTTTCGACTTTACAGTGGTGTGAAAGCCACATCCATTCAGGAGAAACTGTACTCCGAGCACCCATGTGAGCATTCTGCCATGAAATGTTCAACATTTTATTATAAAAAAGGTTTTGTGGGGCTGGGCACAGTAGGTAGCTCACGCCTGTAATCACAGCACTTTGGGAGGCCGAGGTGGGCGGATCACCTGAGGTAAGGAGTTCTAGACCAGTCTGGCCAACATGGTGAAACCCCGTCTCTACTAAAAATACAAAAAACAGCCGGATGTGGTGGCAGGCGCCTGTAGTCTCAGCTACTCAGCAGGTGGAGGCAGGAGAATGGCCTGAACCCGGGAGGCGGAGTTTGCAGTGAGCCCAGATCGCACCATTGCACTCCAGCCTAGGCAACAGAGTGACACTCCATCTCAAAAAATAATAATAATAATAATTGAAAAAAGTAATATAAAAATAAAAATGTAATAAAAAATAATAAAAATAAAAAAGGCTTTGTGTTAGATGATTTTGCCCAACTCATGTCAATGCTCTGAGCACGTTTAAGATAGGATAGGCTGAGCTATGATATTCAGAAGGTTAGGTGACCTAAATGCATCTTCAACTTACGATTATTTCCAGCTTAGAATGGGTTTATCGTAAGTGGAGGAGCATTTGTACTATGAATAATGTTGCTATAAACATTTGTGTACATGTTTCAACGTGGACATATGTTTTCATTTCTCTTGGGTGTGTGTACCTACAGGTGGAATTGCTGGGCCGTTTGGTGACTCTGTTTCAGGAACTGCCAGACTGTTTTCCTCAGGGGCTGCAGCCACTTCACATTCCCACCAGCAGGGTGTGAGGGTTCTGACTTCACACTTCTCACCAACACGCATTATCTGACTTTTAAATTCTAGTCATCCTAGTGGGAGGAGTTGCTTTTTGAGGAAACTTCAAAAGCAGGTGGGGCTAGGTGAGGTGCCTCACGCCTGTGATCCCAGCACTTTGGGAGGCCAAAGTCAGAGGATGGCTTGAGCCCAGGAGTTTGAGACCAGCCTGGGCAACATAGTGAGACCCCTGTCACTACAAAAAATTAAAAAATTAGTTGGGCACAGTGACATGTGCCTGTAGTCCCAACTACTTGGGAGGCTGAGGCAGGAGGATCACTTGAGCCCAGGACTTTGAGGCTGCAGTGAGCCATGATCACGCTACTGCACTCCAGCCTGGGTAATAGAGCCAGACCCTGTCTCAAGAAAAAAAACAAAAGAAAAAGAAAAAGCAGGTGGCAGAGCTAGCTTGGTGCACCTCTGGGCTCCAGGACTACAGGACTATCGGGAGTCTGCCTTGGCTTCATCTCAGTGAGACCCCGGCCACACGAGCAGCTCCAGCCACTTCCTGATCTGACCTTAGAGCTCGGCGTCTCCCTCCCAGCGGTTCCTGCAAAGCCCCGGGGGACTCTGAGTGGCCTCCTCTTGACAGTCAGTTGTGAGTCCGCAATTTCCTCTTATGATTAAGACGGTCTCAGGAGGGCTTTGGTCACTTGGAACCTAAAGATACTTGACTGGTCCCATCGGTCCTCCTGAGTGGCTCAGAGTCTGGGAGCCTGCCAGGGCCCAGGTCACACTCCCTGGCCTGACCAGACCAATGAGCCCATCGCCTGGAATCTGCAAGCCCCTCCGTTGAGCTGGGAGCCCTGCGAGGGACTCCTGCTGGCATTGATAAAACCTACACCACTGCTTTCTGAGTTTCACTCTCCCGCTGGGGTGTGGTGATGATGCCACCCAGCCCTGAGGGGCCTGTGACAAACGCCGCCCCTTTATGTATCCTGGCTCTGACAAGGACTGCCTTTTTCTTGGGTCCTTGAACACAGTTTTGTTACTGTTGGGGCTGAACAAAGCCTTCCTGAATGCCCAGGAGAGCAGCAGGGACCTAACCGAGGACTCCAGAGGCTCAGGCCCAGCCCCACCTGGCTCCTCCACCCCAAATTCAGCCCCGGGGTTTTGTTCACCAACTACTGGGTCGGAGGTCCTGATTTCTACGTCCACTTGCCGCTGGGCAGCTTTCCCTGGCCCCTGTCAGGGCGTCCCCAACCAGGCATCTCGCTGATTTCATGGACCTGCCCCAGAGTGGGCCACCCGGTTCTGTAGCACCCATCTCCCCAGGGCTGCCCCCACTTCCAGTTTTCCAGGGGGTGACACTGTGGTGTCACCCCTAGTGAGGGCTGTTTTGTTCCTGTCACACGCCCCACTACCACAACTAGGCCCCATCCTTGAGGGATGCAAGCTGCACAGAGAAGCAGAGAAACAAGAGCTGTGGAGGTTCCAAAGTCCAGGTCCCACCACACACAGTACATTTGAAACGCTGTCTGCAGAGCATGTGTCTCCCCCTCAGCGTGGACAGATGAGGTTAAACATTGGCTGGGAGGAGAGAAGAGTATAAGGAACTAAGGGCGAGGGCTCTCCTGGGCTGGGTGGGGGTACGGCTGGGGAAGGATAAGCACCCCAGGGGGAGTACAGCTCTGATCTCGGACTTGGTGGGGCTGAACCTCATTTTCTGGGAGGGGCAAGGTCCCCAGGTGCCCTGTGCCCTGAGGAGGTCAGGAGACGCTGGAAGGGAGTGAGCGGTGGCTCAACAGAGGGCCTGTGACAGCCCAGCGAGCTCTCCAGCTCCAGAGCCCTGTAAGGAGCAGCCAAGTTCCCACGAAGGGCCTGGAAGGGCGTCCCAGTTGTGACAAGAGGAGGCCACAGCCAAAACTTGCTTGGCCCTTACAAGCAGAGACCAGATGGGGACGCAGACAGTGCATCGGCTGCCAACTCGGAAGGGAGATGATGGCCAGGAACCAGATGTCCCAGTGTATGTCTTGGGGGAGCCAGCAGGGATGACATCGACCGATGACCCATCTGCCACCTCCCCTGATGTTTATGACGTCACCCATATTTGCTGGGATCTGAGGGGGGCAAGAGATGGGGGAGAGGCCCTGAATCAACTGAGTTGAAGCTGACAGAGCTGAACCGAACTCACCAAGACTTTTCTGCTACTCAGTAGAAAATGGAGGTTGGAAAGGAAGAATGCAGAGAGTAGGAAAGTAAGGTGGTGGTTTTGCACACCTGCGTAAGTGGCCTGAACATTCACACCCACAATCCGGGGCTGCATGTGGGACAGTGAATGCAGCCTTTGGCGGGGTGGCTCTTCCTCCCCGTCCCTGGTCATGCGATGGGCACTGGTGCGTAGCTGGGCGTGCCCTCCTCGCTCTCCCTCCTGGGGGTAGGTGTCAGGGGAACAGAGAGGACTGGGTGAGTGGTGAACACAGCCATCTATCTTCCTGCTCCCCAAGTCCCCATTTGTGAGGATGTTGCCAGGAGCAGGTAAGAGCTGGGAGGGCAGGTAGTGATGACTAGGAAGGAAGGAGGCAGTCCCGGGTACCTGGGTGACCTGGGGGCCACAGGAGAGGGAGAAGCCTGGAGGAGGCTGGGAGAGGAAGGCTCAGAGGAGGCATTGGGCGGTGGTCAGCAGACTTAGGAGCCAGAATCCACTTCGGGTTCCTGGGCATATTCCCTAAGCAATTGGAGCCTCCAGTCCTCACCCCAAACAAGGTGGGCTCCACATGTCTGCCTGGCCCACATCTTTCTCCTTCCTGGTTCTCACTTGGCACACCTTCATCTCCCAGTAGTTTAGGCAAGGCTGACCCTGGCCTCTGGCTTTATTTAGGCCTGGCCAATGGGGCTATATTCTTGTACCCCTGTTGGAACTGTTGGCAGAGGGAAGCTGCCTCTCTGCCAAGGTGGCTGAGCTGAGCAGTGAGCGCATAGACCGGTGGGCCCCTCCTTGCTGATCTCCCCAAGCTGGGCCCAGGTCCCTGCCAGGCCCTTCGCACCTGCTGTTCACTTCCCTGGGGTGCCTTCTCCTCTGCCCTTCACCTTCAGCTCCTCTCATCTGATGCTCAATCCAGTGGCCCTACTCAGAGAGGCCAATCCCGCTCCCTTTAAAACAGTCCCCAGTCCTGTCCCAGGGCCTTCCCTATGTCTGCATTTCTTCCCAGCACTCACCAGCATCGGAGATGAGCTCCTGAGCTACTTTCACTGACCATCTCCTCCTCTGATATCAGCCCCCAAAAGCAGGGACCCTGTTGCGCTGCTTCCCGACCCAGGGCTCAGCAGAGAGCAGATGCTCAGCAGTCCTGCCTGGACACCAGATGCTCCTGAGAACTCTGTGCCTGGTGTGGGGCAGAGTCTCCAAGGTCACAAATGCATCTCGGGGGTGCAAAAATCCCTGCTCAGGTTTTCTAAAACAAAACTTAATTTCTGTCTTGAGTCCCCATTAGAGTAAATTCAGGATAAATTTGGCCCATTTTGGGGTGTTCTTGGTCCATTTGTGGTTGCACTCAGGTGGAGGAGGGACCCAGGAAGTGTCAAGGCCTTGAGTGGGGCCGAACTCCCCAGACATCTGTGTGACGTCCACGCTGCACCCACAGCCCAGGGGTCTCTGCCTTCCACGGTGGCTCCACACAGTCCTCCGTCCTGCCTAGTACAGGATCCATCCCTGCCACATGCCCCTCTTAGACCACCAGGGTCCCCCGTCACATCCCAGGACCAATCTGGTGACCCCTCTGCTTCAAAACATACATTCTGCCTCAGTGGGGCACATGAGGACTCTAAGCTGCCCCCAGTCTGTCCAGGCCCCTCCCACAGGAGTTAGGAGGGGCTGTCTTGGTGGCTGGAGACCTGATGGGTGGATGTCTCCGTGGGCCCCACTGCTCCCCTCCAAACATACCCCTCCCTGGGATCCCCAGACTCCATACAGGGCCAGGATAGCTCCTCTCCCTGTCACCCTGGGGCTCTCCCAGCTGCCAGGCAGAAGGCTGCCAACACCAGGAGGAGGACATATCCAAGGCATCCGGGACGCCAGCGTGAGTGAGCAAGGCTCGTCCTGCAAAGGGTCTGGGATGTGACTGGGTGTGCAGAGGCGGAGAGAGAGGCCAGGCTCGGGCTTCATCTTGTTTAATCCGCAGAGGACCTAGCGGATCGCTATTTAGACTCCTGCAGGCTACAGTGCCGCTCTGTTCCGGCCTTGCAGCCTCCCCGCAGCTCAGAGGATGGGACTGGGGTCCAGCTCCCTGCCCACTCCGCACCCGGCACCTAGCAGCCTGCCCGTTCCCCCGCCCCGCTTCACTTCGCCTCTCGGGGTTCGAGTCTCAGCCTCCAGCGTCGCCCCGCACCTCCCGCCCCGCCCTTCAACTTTCGCCTCCGCTGCAATTTATTACTGGAGGCCGCGGAATCAGCTGCGTGGAGCGCGCCTCCCGGGAGCCGCAGCTGTTGGAGAAAGGCATCCACCCGCCTGGGCCGGCTCCTGGGCGCGGGGCGGTGTCCCAGGGAGGCGTCTCCGCCGAGCTGCAGGCCGAGGGGCGCGAGCCGGGTCCCAGGGGCAGGCATCCGGTAAGGGCCTCGCCCACCCGGGGTGGCTTCTGCGCCACGGGGCCTGCGCTCCGCCCTTGGGATCCGCGAGGGTTGGAGACCGGGGACTCGGCAGCAGAGGGCGCCATGCAGAACGGCTCCGTGTGGCCCCCAGGGAGGGTGGATTTAAAGAAAACCAGTCACATTAAAAAGCCAGGATTCATGGAAATAACTGGATTGCTGGCTTCTCCTGAAAAACGGGCAGTCGGCACCGGGCGGCCTTCCACAAGGCAAAACGTGGGGGCAGCCGCGTTTACAAGGCCCGGCTGCCCTCTTCAGGTACCCAGTGCCTCGCCCTACCCCAGGGGACATTTGGCCTGAGACCCCTGCTCTACGTGGGGCACAGCAGAGGCCAGGGGACACTGTGGCCTAGCTGTTCCACGGGCTTCTGGAGGGCAAGGACTCTCTTTTTGTTTTTATCTTTGTATATTACTCTGGTACATAAAGGCTGGCATATAAAGGTGTTGAATAAATTTTCAATGAACAGCTGAACAAATGATGATGGTGATGAATGGATGAATGGATGGTGATGACTACCCAGAATTATGAGGCTGAATGAGACTCAACCACTTGAAAAGGTGAGTCCACATTGCAGGCCAAGGAAACAGGTGCAGAAGCTGGGGGCCCCTGAGGGAGTCCAGGCACTTGGGGTGCGGACCAGGGCGGGGTGGCTGCCCAGGGGTGGCAGGAAGGCCAGGCTGAGGGGCTGGGATTTGAACCTTCTGGCTGCTTTACTATCCAATCACCTGAGCTTTAAGCACCTTAAGTCTGGGGATACCCTCCAGACCCAGGGAATCAGACTCTTTACGGGTGTGGGGGGCAATCTGTACTTCAAAAATGTTGCGGGTCGGCCAGGCGCGGTGGCTCACGCCTGTAATCCCAGCACTTTGGGAGGCCGAGACGGGGGGATCACAAGGTCAGGAGATGGAGACCATCCTGGCTAACGCGGTGAAACCCCGTCTCTACTAAAAATACAAAAAATTAGCCGGGCGTGGTGGCGAGCGCCTGTAGTCCCAGCTACTCAGAAGGCTGAGGCAGGAGAATGGCGTGAACCCGGGAGGCGGAGCTTGCAGTGAGCCAGGATCGTGCCACTGCACTCCAGCCTGGGCGACACAGCCAGATTCCGTCTCAAAAAAAAAAAAAAAAAAAAAAAGTTGCAGGTCGGCTTGGTGGCTCACGCCTGTAATCCCAGCATTTTGGGAGGCCAAGGCGGGCGGATCGTGAGATCAGGAGATTGAGACCAGCCTGGCCAACATGGTGAAACCCAGTTCGAGACCAGCCTAGCCAACATGGTGAAACCCCGTCTCTACCAAAAATACAAAAATTAGCCGGGCATAGTGGCACGAGCCTGCAATCCCAGCTACTTCGAAGGCTGAGGCAGGAGAAGCGCTTGAACCCGGGAGGCGGAGGTTGCAGTGAGCCGAGATGGTGCCACTGCACTCCAGCCTGGCGACAGAATGAGATTCCCTCTCAAAAAAAAAATAAATAAATAAACAAAAGTTCCCCCAGAAGATTTTGGAGCCCCCAAAACCTGCATCGCGGGTAAGTGATTGTCTGCCACGGGTCTGCTGCTGCGTCCATCCCTCTTCCTGCCCCGCCTCCCAGGGCTGGGTGGGAGCCATGGGTCACCTTTCTGAGTGGTGATCAGGCCCTGGGGGTCCATCTTAGCCACTCACTACATTTTAAGTAAGTTTTAGAGGGAAGGAAAAGTATGAAATGACTGTGTTTGTTTTGTCCAAGCAAATCCATTTATAAAGTGCAGCACTTATTTAAGAAAAAAACAACAGCTATTGACAAAATATAAGAAAATAAATTAAAGCAGCAGCTTCTTAAAAGGACCCTGTCCGATAATTTGATTTTTTCCCCCTTCTTCCCTCAAAGGCCAGAACGACACAATCAATCTTGCTGTTCCATAGGCTGTCTCGTTACAGCTTTTTCTTAAGTGAAAAAAAAAAAGAAAAAGAAAAAAAGTGGAAGGAAACTGAGTACCGTCTGCAGCACCACCGCCTCCTGCCCCCAGAGGATCCACAGGGACCCTCTGTTTCCCCCTCTGTTTCTTGTGCTGCTGCAGCCCAGCCCTGACCCCCACCCTACCCCAGCTATGCCCTCCAGATGGGACCCATCAACTGGTCTTAGATGAGACTGGTCAGCTCAGAGGTCTTCCCGCCAAATCCCATGACCCACAGGCTGTGGGGATCCTATCTTAAGTTGTCAAGTGGATCAGTCATCAAATTTCTCATCCTGACAGCCTCATCCAAAAAACTGATGAGTAAAACACATAGCAGAACGCAGGTGTGCTGAGGGCTTTGCACAGGCAGGTGAACCCCCTCTGCAGGCAGCACTTTGCTTCCAACATATGCAGCTCTCAGGAGGAGGAGTTCCCACCACCTCCACCTCCTTACAAGACCCTCTGCCCCAAACGTTGCCCTGTGTGGTTACCATCCACCCTGTCAGCCGCACACACTGGGTGCCTGCCCAACATTGGCGGCACTCTGATCATCCCCCACGGTGAGGACAGGTAAGGTTTGTTGGGAATAAAACCAGTTTTAAAAGGCAGTCCCACCTGCATTTAGATCCAAGGCCATGGCCTGTCCTTGGCCAAATCACTGTCTCCCTGTGAGTTTCTCCATGTGAGTTTCTCCACCCGGAGAGCGAGGTCAATAACACCCGGGAGTGGTTGTGAGGATTGAATGTGCAGTCATATGTCGTCATCATCATCATATTTTATAATCGAGCACTTGCTCATTGCCTGATCCTGAGTTATCATTCCTTTCTGACATTATCAGACTGAGTCTTCTATACATGTTATTTGCCTTAGTTTACACGTGAGAAAACAGACATGCAGAGAGGTTAGGTTAATTGCTTTTGGTCTTATAACAAATAAGAGGGAAGGGTTTTTTTTTTTATTATTGTGGGGGTTTTTCTAGAACCCATGACCCACTTGCTTGTTATCCCCATTTCCCTCTGGAAAGGTCCCTCCACCAAGTGTGGTCTTGGAGAAGAGCAGTGATGATGCTACCTCCCACAGTGGAAGCTCCAGGGCAGCTAGTTCCAGGCCGTGGAGCCAGAAGTAAACTCAGCTGAGACCCTCAACCTGCCTTCAGTCCTTGGTGCTCTCAGACCTGGTGCTGCAGCCTCCGTGGATTCAAATAACCCCAAATTTACCTTCCCTTTTTGCTTAATATGGGCAGAGTCTATCTCTGAATCTTGCGACCCCAGGACTCTGCTGGCAACAAAATGAGTAATAACAATATTACACTGGCCGGGCACAGTGGCTCACACCTGTAATCCCAGCACTTTGGGAGGCCAAGACGGGCAGATCACAAGGTCAGGAGATCGAGATCATCCTGGCTAACACGGTGAAACCCCATCTCTACCAAAAATACAAAAAATTAGCCGGGTGTGGTAGTGGGTGCCTGTAGTCCCAGCTACTCGGGAGGCTGAGTCAGGAGAATGGCATGAACCCAGGAGGCGGAGCTTGCAGTGAGCCGAGATCGCGCCACTGCACTCCAGCCTGCATGACAGAGCGAGACTCTGTCTCAAAAAAAAAAAAAAAAAAATATATATATATATATATTATTATTATTAGTTGTTGTTGTTGAGACGGAGTCTGGCTCTGTCACCACCTCGCCCGGCTAGTTTTTTATATTCTTTTAGTAGAGACGGGGTTTCACTGTGTTAGCCAGGATGGTCTCAATCTCCTGACCTCGTGATCTGCCCGTCTCGGCCTCCCAAAGTGCTGGGATTACAGGCTTGAGCCACTGCGCCCGGCCAATATTATTATTATTATACCAAAAGTACCTATTATTTCTTGAGCATTTATTATGTACTGGGTCTTGAGATAAAGAGCTTTATAGATGTTACATTGTCTCATCCTTGCCACCTTGTACAATTGTCCCTGTTTTACAGGCAAGAAAACTGAGGATCGTATACATTTGGATTCTTGCCTGACATCACACAGCTGGGGAGAGGGCCAGGGGCTCAAACCGTGAGCTGTCTGAGCGTACGTCTGTGAGCATAAAACTCTGCTGATGTGCCTGACATAAGAGGTGCTTACTCAGTGATGGCTTTAGCACCATGTATGCATAGATCAGGTCTGTTAAAAATTAGTGGGGAGGTTCTAGTTGGAGGTAAGATGAAGTAGACCTACTCCACCCTGTCTCTCCCACTGAATGCAGCTTCAAACCTGGACTAATTGCATGGATTAGCTCCTTTAAGTCTCTGAATAAAAGACCAGTTATTAAAGTGACACCAATTGGTGGTAAGTTTACTTTTTTCCACCATTCAATATCCCCTGAATTTAAACCCCTGAATTCAATGCAGCCCAAAACCTTGAAGTGGATATCAGCATCTATAGAGTGATCTCCAGGGAAAACCCTCTGATTCTGGCTTCAGGATCAAGAAAGGGGCCTCCCACTGCTCCAGGTGAGTGAGGAAGCCTCCTATTTTTTTCTTTTTCTTTTTCTCTTTTTCTATTCTCTCACGCCACAGCCCCCAAGCAATGATGTGGCAGTAGCACTAGCAACAGTAGCGGCAGCAGCAACAGCAGCAAAAGCTGGTAGGAACCTAAAACTCTGAGGAAGGGGAATTTTCCTCTCCAGTTGGAGGAGCCATGGTCCATGAAGGTGAGGCAAACCCCTGCTGCTTTGCTATCTCTGGTGCTTGGGCTCAACTCATACAGTCACAGGAAATACATGGCAGAGGAGAAATAAAGCCCCAGCTTTCTGGCCCGAGGACTGGACAAGGGGAACCTCAGTGAACCAAAAAGTATAGGAGAGATCTCAGAGAGAGAAGAGCTGGGAAAAGTGATCCCTTAAAGTTGTTTGTGAAATCCTGGGTTTCTTCCCAAAATGTACATGATCTGTACAGGATTTGACCTTAAACTGCATACTTAGACTTGAGAATGGAACTACAGGATAGCCCACTGCCCAAATCCCAGATTAGCCATGGGATGGTACATATGGGGCAGATTCAAATAGCGAAACAGCAAAAAAATAAAATAAGTAATAAAAACATAAAATAATAATAAATAAATAGCAAAAGCTTTGTAAACTGATCTGACATTGGAACCACCGGCCACAGGAGGCTGTTGGGAACTTATGACCTGAACTCAACTGGATCATTTTCCTGCTAACAGAAAAATACCAAAAATTACTCTATATAAAAGAACCAGGAGTGGCCTGGCACAGTGGCTCATACCTGTAATCTCAGCACTTTGGAAGGCCAAGGCGGGTGGATCACCTGAGGTCAGGGGTTTGAGACCATCCTGGCCAACATGGTGACACCCCATCTCTACTAAAAAATACAAAAATCAGTCGGGTGTAGTGGCATGTGCCTGTAATTCCAGCTACTCAGGAGGCTGAGGCGAAGAATTGTTTGACCCAGGGAGGCAGAGGTTGCAGTGAGCTGAGATTGTGCCACTGCACTCCAACCTGGGTGACAGAGCAAGACTCCATCTCAAAAAGAAAAAAAAAAAAAGAACCAGGAAAGGCTCAACTCACTTGGGAAAAGTTGCCAATGCTGAGGCTACTTTGCTGAGATCAGACTTTACGGCAGCCATTATGAAAGTGGTGCAGTGTGTAAGGGCAAACACTCTTGAAATGAATGGAAAGACATAAAGTCTCAGCCAAGAAAAAAGATATCAAGAAGAACCAAGTGGAAATTTAGAACTGAAAAAGACAACAACAAAAATCTCACTGGATAGGCTCAATAGCAAAATGGAGATGATAGAGGAAGAATCCAGTGAAATTGAAGATAGATCAATGGAACTCATCCAATTTGAATAACAGGCAAAAAAAGATTATTTAAAAAATGAACAGAACTTCAGGGACCCATGGGGAAATACCAAAAGGTCTAACAGTCTTATCACTGGGATTCTGGAAGGAGAGAAGAAAAAAATAGGGTCTGGAAAAAATGTGTGAAGAAATCATGGTGGAAATTTTCCAACTTTGGTGAAAAACGTAAACCTACAGATGTAATAAGCTCAGTGAATCCTAAACAGAAGAAACCCAAAGAAATATATGCCCAGAAAATCATAACCAAACTTCTGAAAATGAAAAATGACAAAATCTTGAAAGCAACCTGAAAAAAATGACACATTTCCTATATGGGGAAAATGATTCAAATGACTCAGGATTTCTCATCAGAAACCATGAAGGCCAGCAAAAGTGGAACGACAGTTTTAAGGTGCTTAAATAAAACAAAACAAAACAAGAAAAGTGCTGAAAGAAAAGAACTGTCAAATGATAAGTCTTTAGAAGAAATACCTTCTGGATGAAGGTAAAATAAAGACCTTTTCAGATGAAGGAATGCTAGGAGGATTTGTTGCTGGGAGACTTGCACTAAAAGGTTGCTACAGCAAGTTCTTTAGACAGAAAGAGATAATAGTAGAAGGAAACGTGTAACATCAGGAATAAATGGAGAGCCGCAGAAGTGGCAAATATTTGGATAAATATAATAGGCAATTCTTTTTCCTGTTGAGCTCTTTAAAATATGTCTGATGGTTAAAACAAACAAAAAATTGTGTGGTAGGGTTTTCAGTGGCTGTAGATGTAATATAGAAGACAAATATAAAATAAAAGAGAGAGGATAAAGGCACCTACACAGCAGTAAGTTCTTTACCCTTCACAGGAAGGAGACTGAGAAGAGTATGTCTACTGTATTTTCTAGAACAACCTCTAAAAAAACTATTCAAAGAAATATAGTAAAAAGTTAAATAAATAAATTAAAATTGAATACATTCATAGGAAAACAAATAATCTTAACTTAAGCCTTACATTTAACACAAAAATTAACTCTATTTTTTCTTTTTTGAGGAAGGGTCTTGTCCTGTCACCTAGGCTGGAGTGCAGTGGTGCAATCACAGCTCACTGCAGCCTTGACCTCTTGGGCTCAGGTGATCCTCCTACCTCAGCCTCCTGAGTAGCTGGGACCACATGTGTGCTCCACCATGCCTGGCTAATTTTTTATTTGTAGAGAAGGGGTCTCACCATGTTACCCATGCTGGTTGATCTCAAACTCCCTGGTTTAAGTGATCCTCCTGCCTTGGCCTCCCAAAGTGCTAGGATTATAGGTGTGAGCCACCATGCCAGGCCTCAAAAATGGACTCTAAATAGATTATAGATAAAACTTTTGAATGGAAGCATAGAAGGGCATCTTTATGACCTGTGACTAGACAAAGAGTTTGTAGACATGATATTAAAAACACAGTCTAGCCGGGCGCAGTGGGTCACGCCTGTAATCCCAGCACTTTGGGAGGCTGAGGTGGGTGGATCATGAGGTCAGGAGATTAAGACCATCCTGGCTAACATGGTGAAACCCCGTCTCTACTAAACATACGAAAAAATTAGCCCGGTGCGGTGGCGGGCGCCTGTAGTCCCAGCTACTTGAGAGGCTGAGGCAGGAGAATGGCGTGAACCTGGGAGGCGGAGCTTGCAGTGAGCCGAGATTGTGCCATTGCACTCCAGCCTGGGTGACAGAGCGAGACTCTGCCTCAAAACAAACAAACAACAAACAAACAAACAAAAAAACCACAGTCTATAAATGGATAAATTGAGTTTCATCAAAATTAAAACTTTTGCTTTGAAAAAGAGACCGTTAAGAGAATAAAAAGACAAGCTATAGACTTGGAGAAAATATTTACAAACCACATATCCAACAAAAGATTTGTATTCAGAGCATGTAAAGAACTGTCAAAACTTAACAGTAATGTCACGAAATCTTTGGGATGTCACTTTTCTGGCCTGAAACCTCTGGCAGTGGTGCCTTTGCCCAAGTTTTGCTCAGACCCACTGGGCTTGTTCCAGCCACTCGGTCTGGCAGGCTGCACTCGGCTCACCCTACCAGCCTGGATCCCACATCTGCCAAGGACGAGTCAGGCGTGGAGTGCTGAGGGGTGTGTGAGCAAGTGTGGGGTCCGGCCACTGTGTCGTCAGACATGCCAGCTGCTGCAGTGGGGTGGGCAGTACAGGTGCAGGCTCTCTGTGAGGCTGTGGCTGAACCAGGTGCATTGCAGGTAGCTTCCCATGCCAGCACTGGGAAATGCAGTGGTGCCCAGAAGCTTGGAGATTCTAGGCACCACAGGACCCCAAAGAGGGAGTCACAGCCCTAGCTCAGGGAGGTCTCCCAGGTCTCGGCTCCCTAAGGGGCTGCAAGTCTTCTCTCCTTCTCTTCACCTGCAATGTGGTGAGCAGGGGACATGTTTCAGCCCTGTTCATGTTATAACTCTTTTAGCTCCACTATTCAGCAGTCCAGAGTTCTCCTGCGACCAGAAAGAAGGAGGTATGCAAACAAGTGCAGGGTGAGCAAGTTGAAGAAGAGCTTTATTGAGCAACAGAACAGCTAACAGGAGACCTACAGGGGGTAGCTCCATTCTGCAGCCAGGGTGTCCCAATGAGTGTTCAGCTCCTAGCAGAGAGGAGACCCTGGAGTGTGAAGCTCATCTCTGCTGCTGGTCATCCCATCATCTGCTCAGTTCTGGCTGAGCCCAGGGCTTTTATGGGCCTCAGAGGTGGGAATGTGCATGCTGATTGGTCCACAGGCGGCCATGGGCAGACCCAGAAAAGGCACTCAGGTCAGTGGGACTGGAAGCCTGGCCCCCAGCCTTCAGGATCTCCCTGGCCTGAAGATGGGGCCTCACTGGGGACCACCCGCTTCTGCCCAGAAATTTGTCTGCCTCCTGCTGCAGTTCATGGCACTGGGCTCAGCCCTGATAGCAAGGAGAAGCCAGGCAAGGGTGCAAGGGCAGGGGGCCTTTCCAAACCTCCAAGAGTGCAGGGATGCCTGAGTCTGCAGCAGCAGTTTGGGGGTGGGGGTGGGGGCAGGGCTCCTGCCTGCTCCTGGAGTGGGAGGCCCAGGTCTGCAGCCTCAGTTTGGGTGGTTGCAGCTGCACCCAGGAGGGCAGGGTTCCTGTCTGTTCCTGGCCGCCCAAGAGCACAAGGAAACTTGGACCTGCAGCCAGGACGTGGGCAGCTGCAACATCACCTGGGGAGCTCCTACCCCAGCTTGGAAAGGGTGGGACTCCTGTTTGTCCCCACCCACTGGCTCCACAGAGTGTGCAGCCCCGGTTGAGCCCCCCTGCTGCAGCTGGTGTGATGGCAGTGGCAGGCTGTCTGGAGCCACTGCTGCCATCAGTAAGAAAACAAAAGCCCAATTAAAAACTGGACCAAAGATCTGAACAGATACTTTACCAAAGAGGATATAAAGATGTCCAATAAGCATATGAAAAGATGTTCAACATCATTAGCCATTAGGGCAACAGGTACAACTACACACCCACTAGAATGAACAAAATAAAAGTTCTGACAATACCGAGTGGAATGCTCACACATTGCTGATGAGAACTCAAAATGGCACCACCAGTCTGAAAATCGATTTATCAGTTGTTTATAAAGTTAAATATATGCTTACCATGTGACCCAGCAGTTCCACTCCTGGGGATTTACTCTATAGAAATGAAAACTTATGTTCCCATGAAAACTGACCCATGGCCGGATGTGGGAGCTCACGCCTGTAATCCTAGCACTTTGGGAGGATGAGGCAGGAGGATCACTTGAGTCCAGGAGTTTGAGACCAGCCTGGGCAACATAAAGAGACCCTGTCTCAACAACAACAACAACAACAAAAATAGCAGGGCATGGTGGTGCACACCTGTAGTCCCAGTTACTTGGGAGGCCAAAGCAGGAGGATTGCTGCAGCCCAGGAGTTCAAGACTGCAGTGGGCTATGATTGCACCACTGCGCTCCAGCCTGGGCAACTAAGTGGGATCCTGTCTCAAGAAATTAAATAAACAAATAAATAAATAAATTACTGTGAGGAAAAACATTATTGAGAACTTAGTCGCTGCTGGTCTCTAGTAAGTTGTGGGTGTACAAAGTGGAATCCAGTAAGGTCCACATTTGTGGGCGTCTTACAAAGCCAGCCACAGTGTGACATAAGGGGGTAGGAGAAGGGTCAGGTTTCACCTTAATTGCCACCTTCTCATAGAGGCCTTCCCTGACCCTCCCCACACAAAGTAGCATCCTTGTATGAGTTTCCCATTGCTGCTGTAATAAGTCACCCAAAGCTTCAGTGTTTAAAACAACGCACACTTATATCTTACAGTCCTGGAGGACACAAGTCCAAACTGGGTCCCACTGGGCTAACGTCAAGGTGTGGGCAGGGCTGTGCTCTTCCTGGAGGCTCTCATGGGGAGTCTGTTTCCTTGCTTCTTCCAGCCGCCTGAGGCCACCTGTCCTCCCCCATCCTCATGGCCCCCTTTTCCACCTTCAAGGCCAGTTATGTTGGGCTGAGTCCCTCCTGCACTGCTTACTCTCTGGTTCTCTCCCCTCTGTCTCCCTTTGCCATCTCTAAGGACTCTTGTGATTCTCCTGGGCCTATCAGATAATTCAGGACAATGTCCCCAACTCAAGGTCAGCTCATGAGCAACCTGCAATGGCTTCTGATGCTAACTGCCTTGAATTAGGCCAGACTCCACAGGCTAAGGGTACATTCCTCCACAAGACTGCCCTCACTTCAGACACCAGCCACAGGAGCAAGGGGCCCCAGGCCACCCCCACTTCTCACCAGCTGCCTACACATTCAGGGGCTCTCGCTGCACCCTCAGGTTTGATCATTTGTTAGAATGACTCAGAACTCAGAAAAGGGCTATACTTATGACGATAAACGGATACAATCAGAACCAGCCCAAGGGACAGACCCATAGGGTGAGGTCTGGGAGGGTCCTAAACAGGAAGCATCTATCATTGTCTCCCTGTGGAGTCAGGACGCATCCCCCCTCGAGACATCAACGGGTGGCAATATTGCCAGCCAGGGGTGCGCGCCTGAGCTTTGGCGGTGAGTTTTTATGGGGGTTTCATTACATGGACACAGTCGCTTGAATGGGCTGCCTCATTGGCCGTGAAGCTGAACCCCACCTCCATCCCCCTGCCCTCCATGGAGGTCGGGCTGATATCATGTGTGGCTCACAGCCCCACCCTCTCATCACAGGGCTGGTCTTTCTGGCAGGTCCAGCCCTGATCTTGAGCCACCTCACTGGCATAAAGTAATAGCTGTTGTCTGAGGGACTGCAAGTAACAAGACGCCCATCACTCAGGAGATTCTAAGGATTTAGAAGCTACCTCCCGGGAACTGGGTACGAAGACCAGCCAGATTCGTTATGATTCACAACCTTAAGTCCATCTTCAACTTTAACTCTCCTTGGAGTGTGACCTGACATAGTCATAGTTCCAGGGATTAGGCTCAGGACATCTTTAGGGGGCTATGATTCTGCCTGGCACAACCTCCCAGTGTCTAACACATCACCCTCTTTTGTTTTTATTACAATACTGGTGCCTTTGTAAAATGGTCTGATTTTGTTGTTTATTTGCTTATGGCCTGTCTCTTCCTCTGGAGTGTCAGCTATATAAGGGCACCTTGGAGCACCCTGAGCTGACCCAGCATGTTGTGTGTGCCAAATGACAGAGGAAGGAAGAGAAAGAGTTGGAGGAGGCAACATTTGAGCTGGTCCTGGAAGGATGAGTGGAGTGCTGCAGGGTGAGCAGAGGCTCTGGCCAGGAGCAACAGGTGCATAGAGCCAGAGGAGGGCTTAAGGACTGCGTGGGTCAGGGAGTACTGGGCAGATTATTGTGGCTGGAGCACTGGGGTGTGTCATGGGAAGGAGGCAGATGTTGGGAGCTGATCAAGAGAGGCAGCTTAGACACAACTGCACGTGGCCAGGCGACAGACCTGAGGGCACCTGTGCTATCTGCTCTAGCGCCTTCTCTCTCTGACACAGGTACCAGGAGGGAAGCACCGGGGTGTGACAAATAGGGTATGGACCCTGGAGTCAGCCAGTACTTGTGGCCAGGGGCAAGTCACCTCACTCCCCGCCGTGGCTGTCACTGAGGCTGGCCCACTCTCTTGTCCAGCCTTCTTCTCTTTGCTTTCCTCTATGGCAGAGCCTGGAGAGCTCAGTTTCCCAATCTCCCTTGCAGCAAGTGACACCGATCTGGCCAATGAGTTAGAGGAAGAATCTTGGTGAAGGGTGTTCTGGGAGTGGAAAGTGCCCAGTAGAAAGAGGGATAGACTCAGCCGAATCAGAATTTGGCCTTCTGCTCTGCTTCTGGCTTAGAATGCCACATGATGTCAGGAGCAGCAGCAGCTACCTTGTGACCACGAGGGGCAAGCTAAGAGTAATGTCCTGGCCGGGTGCGGTGGCTCAAGCCTGTAATCCCAGCACTTTGGGAGGCCAAGACGGGCGGATCACGAGGTCAGGAGATCGAAACCATCCTGGCTAACACAGTGAAACCCCGTCTCTACTAAAAAATACAAAAAACTAGCCGGACAAGGTGGCGGGCACCTGTAGTCCCAGCTACTCGGGAGGCTGAGGCAGGAGAATGGCGTGAACCCGGGAGGCGGAGTTTGCAGTGAGCCGAGATCCGGCCACTGCACTCCAACCAGGGCGACAGAGCGAGACTCCACCTCAAAAAAAAAAAAAAAAAGAGTAATGTCCTAAGGCTGGCAGGAAGATGGGAAGTTCCCTGGCCTGGGAGGATATCACTGAGCAACTGGGCCAGTGCCAGCAATCACCCACCTCTGGGTATTAGTTGGGTATTCTGTTACTCACAAACAAGCTTTAGTGAATACCCTCTCTAGGCCTCAGTTTCCTTTACTGTTCACTGGAGCTAACTACATTTATCAATATTCATTCCACTCATGTTGTATACCAGGAAGTACTCTAGGTGTTGGTGGCAGAGCAGTGAACAAGAGATAAAGTTCCCATTCCTTATGGATTTATTTATTTTTGAGACAGAGTCTCACTCTGTGACCCAGGCTGGAATGCAGTGCCTCAATCTCAGCTCACCGCAATCTCTGCCTCCTGGGTTCAAGCAATCCTCCCACCTCAGCCTCCCAAGTAGCTGGGACTACAGGCATGCACCATCACACCTGGCTAATTTTTTTTTTTTTTTTTTTTTTTTTTTGGTAGTGACGGGGTTTCACTATGTTGGCCAGGCTGCTCTTGAATTCCTGAGCTCAAGTAATCTGCCTGCCTCAGCCTCTCAAAGTGGTGGGATTACAGGTGTTGAGCCATCGCACCTGACCCTCATTCTTTTTGCATTTACATCTCAGTGGGTGAGAGAGACAGACAAGGAGCCCACAAACAGGAAACCATCTGAAAGTGGACAAGACTTCCTAAGAGTCTTAGGAAGTAAAAAAGGAAGGTGATGTGATAGAGACTGGTGTGCACATGGCACAGTGTCTCTGTGATTGGGCTGTGGGGAGGTGACGCTGGAGTTGAGGCCTGGGTGTGAAGAGGACAGGGACAGTGGGCAACAGCATTCCAGACAGAGGGATGGCATGTGCCAAGGCCCTAAGACAGAGCCCGGCATGGCAAATGGACAGGCCAGGAGGAAGGCCAGGGGGCCGGAAGGCAATGAGTGAGGGTGGAGGTGAGACTAGCGGGCTGGGCAGGGCCAGGTAACATGTGTTGGTAAGCACAGTGACATGTTTTGCATTATTCTACATGCAAAAGAGAAGCCACTGGTGGCTTTCAGAAGGATATGGGACAAAGATTTGAGTATTAGGCACACCCCAGGTGCTTAATAAATGTCTGCAGCCTGGAGTAGGGTGCATCCAGCCTGCCCTTCTCAGGCTCAGCCAGTCCCTCTCTTGTCCTGCCTACCTCACACCCCCAGCTCCTGAGCAGGGGACCCCACGGGCTGCCTTTTCCATCTTCTTGGCCCTGCCTCATCCTCCCCTAGGGCTGTTTGCTCCCTCCAGAGCAGGCAAGCATAATTGCTGCTTTCCACAATGACATAAAAATCTAAGAGGCACAATCAATACAGCGCACACACATCATCGTCTTTCATTGCAAACGATAAAAGCGTAAACAGCAGGGGTGGCGGCAGCTCTGGAGGCTGCAGTGGGGGCAGGGTGGGCTGCCACCACCTCTCTGCCTGTCACCCTTCTTCTGGGGCACAGGGCTCTTCCAGGTGGGAGCGGGGATGCCCTTCCCACTCTGGGGAGCGGCACCCCTCATTAAAGCCCACTCCGGGAAGTGGTTTTTCCTCTTTTTGCTTCCAGATGCAGCAACCTCAGTTTCTTTAACCCGACTTCAGAAATCCAATTTGTCCTCTGTATTTTAAAAGCTTTTCCTTTGCTTCCCCTGCATCTAAAATAGAGCTAGGGGTGACTTCTGGTGGCAAAAGGACTTGTTGGGGTCTTGCCTGTCACAAGCCCGTGAACTGACCTCGACCCTGTTTTAATCCCAGCTCTTGACAGCCAACTTCTTTCGCCCCCTGTCCAGCCTGCCACCCACAGCTTGTCTTGGAACGTGCATAGAAACCATTATATCCCCAGCTCTCACACACTCCCGGCGACGACTTCCTCAAACTAGTTACTTAATGAACGTCATCCAATTCCGATTCCATCTTGCTGTAGTCTCGTTTGCGAAAGCCAGTCTGCTTTATGATTCTAACCTCTGGCTAGAAACTGCTCCCAATTTCATGTCATCCATAAACTTGATGAACAATTAGCTTGCTTCTCTGCAGTCATTCATTTATTTATTCAACTGGTATTTAGTGAGCGCCTACTGGATGCTGGGTGCTGGATACAGTTACAGGAGATGCAGGTCCTGGGCTGAGGAGACTCCTATGGGGAGGTGGAGCCCACGTGAAAATGGTTCCCATTTATGTGATCGGTGCTCAATTGGGGCAGGGGAGAGAGCCGGCTCCTTCATGGTGGGGGGAGCAGTTTACATTTGCCTTAAGATGCGGGAGGGGATTTTGCCAGCTGGAGAAGGAATGATGTTCCAGTCAGAGAGACTAGAATGTACGTAGGCAAGTTGCTCTGGGTGGTGATGGGGGAAGAAATCTGCTGATATATACATGTCCGGGGCGGATGAGCTTCAGCTTGGAGCCATCTAGAACCAGGAGGGCTCCTGTCTGTCTCTTGTCTCTGCTAGTTTCCACATTAGCTTCGTCCTGAGGCTCCATGTGGTAGCAAAAGGATTATACCCTCCCAGGTTCAAACCCAGGAACAAAGAATATCTCCTCCAGTCTCACTGGGTCTTACTGGGTCACATGTCCATCCCTGGCCGATCCTGGTAGTTGGAGGAATTTAAGTTATCTGGCCTGGCCTGAGCTACATGGCAGCCTTGGACCCTGGGGTGAGGTCTGCTCCATCTGAAGCTCATAGATTGAAAGTGGGGACGGTGGGGATTCCCACAGAGAAACTGGGTGCTGTTAGCAGTGAGAAGGACGAACGGATGTGGGGCCGGAGAGACACAGATGATATCTGCTCTGTGGTCACCAGCTGGCTCGTGCTCCCAGGAGGTAGAAGGGGAGCCATTGGTTCCTTTCTGAGCAATGGGTACATGGACTGAGTCAGAGGATGAGGATGGGACATCTGAGACCGCCTCATCACCACATTCTTCTAACTGTGTGGGGACCAGTTGAGAATTTCCTTTGTGCTTTGCCAGAGGCTGGATTGAAGCCAGCCAGCAAGTAATTTGCAGTTGCTGTCCTTGTCCTAAGCCTGCCCATTCTCTAAGCTCTTTTCCTGTCCTTGTCAAAAGCCAATGCTCCAGCCTGTTCCAGAAACCCCATGGGGGTCACCCCCAGCACCTTCTAGCTGAGCTGCACGTGGGCCTCAGCCGAGCCAGGGCCACCTGCCTTATCGGGCAGCTCATTCACACATCTGGAGCGGTAGCCACCCCTCCAACCACTATGACCTTTCATGAGGACCCACAGAACAGTGGGCTGGTGGGTGGGCAGATCTAGGTTCTAGTCTATAGCGAACAAGATTGGGTTCAGCTAGGAGTGATAGAAGCCACTCGAAAGAAAAAAGCAGCACTGTAAACAAGATAGAAGCGATTTCTCTCTCAAACAGTCAAGAGCCCGCAGGCAGGAGTTGGGACTAGAAGAGCCTTCTCCCAGTCGACGGCGACCTCCTCTGCAGGAGACCTCCTCCACTTCACCAGCCAAGGTGGCTGCTTAGTTCCAGCTGCCGAGAGGAGAAAGGGACTGAGAAGGACATGTTCAGCCTTTGAGGACACTTCCTAGAACTGCACGCTACACTCGTGCTTACAGCGTTATGGTCCGAATTTAGTCATGTGGCAGGGAGGCTGGAGAGAGTGTCGATTCTGGCTGCCATGAGCCATAAGGGAGGGGAGAGCAGAGAGAGGGGAGAATAGACACTGGCGGCGGTTAATAACTAGCGATCTATGCCCCAGATCCCTAAGTGTGCTCACAGCCATGATCACACCCGCTGCCCTGGGAGAAGGGAATTATATTCCCCTGTTTAACGGACGAGGAGGCTGAGACAGAGAGAGACAGAAAGCTTAGTCTCATACGCCCTCTCTTCCTGTTCTTGTCTTCCTCTGCTAGACCTTTTCTTGCTCCTGCCCTGGACCCAGAACATAGTTCTCAGTGGCCCTTGAATTATTCTTTTGTTTTTTGAGACAAGGTCTTGCTGTGTTGCCCAGGCTGGAGTGAGTGCAGTGGCACGATCTTGGCTCACTGCAGCCTCAACCCCCTGGGCTCAAGCAATCCTCCTGACTTAGCCTCCCAAGTAGGTGGGATCACAGGTGTATGTCATCATGCCTGGCTAATTTTCATATGTTTTGTAGAGATAGGGGACTCCCTATCTCTACAAAAGAGAGATTGCCGGCTGGCTTGAACTCCTGGGCTCAAGCGATCCTCTAGCCTTGGCCTCCCTAAGTGCTGGGATTACAGGCATGTGCCACCACGCCCTGAGCATTAGAGTTATACCATAAAGCTCAGTACTGAAGCGGGATGGAGCCAGCTCGGCAGGCAACCCGGGGCCCTCCTGAGAGAGCAAGAGCAAGCTCTCCCCTAGTCCCCGGGCAGGGGTCTACAGGTCTGTGGTGCCTGTTCCTCAGCAGAGGCAGGCACCAAGGCCCCGAACCTGGTTTCCATACAAGGCTTAAACTCTTCCCCTAACTGTGCCCATTTGTGATTGATGCCGGTTTAGGATTCAGCAAACAGGGGCTCTGTTCCTCGGTGCTCCTGAAAAATGTGGAAACCTTTCTGTTTGTACAACCCGTCTGTAAACCAGGGCTAAGCCACGTCCTTCAGCTCTCTCAAGGGTTTCTTGATGGATATTGAGTGAAAACTAATGTGGTTAATGTGCTCTGAGAAACTCAGGGAAAGCTGCTGCGAGCTCATCATGCCACTAAATGATCATTGCCTGTGCCCTGCGAGGGCCATTCTAGGCGCTGGACTGGGGAAGGCCGGGGTCTGGGTGGCGGTGGCACTTCAATCTGGAATGACACTCGCTCACTTGTGGAGCAGGCAAGAGCTGGGAGGCCCCTAGTGATGCCCAGCCATGGGGAGCAAGGATGTTCCCTGGGCAGGGGGTGGGCAGGGCCCTTGGCATTGTGGGGACTCCAGAGGGAGCAAGGACTCGGGCATCAGCCTGAGGTGTGGAGGTCACCCCCAGCCTGAAGGGGCCTGGGGAATGGCACCCACAGGCCAGGGACTGGTCCTAGGCAGAGAAAGGGCAGGTTTGCAAATGGAAGGTTCACCTGCAGAGAACATGGAGTTGCTCCAAGCACCAGCATCTCCCATTTAGATTAAGGGTGGGGGAGCCTCAGCTGCCTCTGTAATCCACTTCTGCCCCCGCTCCACCCAGTCTCCAAGCAGTAGGCTGAGAAATGCTCCGTGATGCTGAGCAAACCTCCTCCTCCCCTCTCAGCCCTGCCCAAGATTTCCAGTGCTCCTGAACCACAGACTGCTTTTCGTGCTCTGCAGGGGCCCACCAGGTCCAGCCTCAGCGTTCCTTCCTACTTCACTTCTTCCCCCTTCTCCTGGCCCACCTCCTTCCTACCACAATGCCTTCTATGTGTTCCTAACACTGAACTTGCTCACTCCCACGACACAGCCTTTGCATCTGCTGTTCCCTCTGCCTGGAATATTCTTCACACAGCTCTTTGCATGGCTGACCCTCCTTTGGAGAGATCCGCTCTTCCCTATCTGCCCTCTCTTCCCCTAAAACAAACTCTTCCGCATCACTGCCGTCATCTGGTTGCATTTTCATCATTGTGTTTAAGACCATCTAAGAGGATATGATTGGATTCCTTGTCCATTGCCTATCCTCCCACATAGACCCAACCCAGGACAGAGCCTGCACACCTGTGTCCTTTTCTCGCTGCAGCGCCTGGAACACAGCAGGTGCTCAGTCATGCATTGGAAGGAGGCAGCCTTAGTTTGCATCCCCCGGAAGCAAACCCTGAGACAAGGTTTCCCGTGCAAGTAGTTAATTTGGGAGGTGGTAGGGGAATGGGAAAGAGAAAGGAGCAGCCAGGAGAGGGAGCGCTCTCAGTGAGTTTCCACTGTGGGCGACCAGAACTCCACCCTGCAGGGCTGGGCCCAGTGTGGACAGCGTGCCTCAGAGTACCCTGCACGAAGGGAGGATTATGAGCAGCTAGACACCAACTCCTATCAGTTACTGGCTGATGGCTGCTCTCGGGGGGCCTTATTTTCCAGCACTCTGGCCTGTGGCAACATGGGCAGAGTGGCATCCAGATGTCAGAGAAAGGTCTCAGGCAAAGAAATGTGGTTGCAGGTGCTGGCGGCTGGAGGCTGCGCTGGCATACACTGCAGAGGGCACTTACATTGCCTCCTTTGGGGGAAAGCACCAAAATGGGCAGAAGATGGGACCTGGGCATCAGGCACAACCCAAACCCAGCTACCCACACGGGGTCCAAGATCGGGGCCTGACTCGGCAGGTAATGATGCCCAGCCTTTGCTTTCCCTGGGCTGAGATGCCTTAGGCACAGGTAACCAATACAACTCAACCAATACGGCTCCGGAGAGGATGACTGAGAGGCCCGGCACAGCAGCCTTGGGAGGGAAGCTGTGGGTTGGACAAGGCAGGGCTTGACTGAAGCAGTCTTGAAAGGAGTGGCTTAGCTTTTGATCTGCAAAGAGACCTGAGCCCTGGCAGATGGTTTTCTGGCCTCCTCAGGTTTCCAGCTCTCCCAGCAGCCTCCGGAGGCAAGTCTGGGCAGGAGGAGTTTGGAGAAGCTGGCTGGGGGGAGACCTCTGCTCCCTGGCTGCAGGTTTCCATTTTCTTCGGCAGCTAATTACTTAGGATGAATGATTCTGACTCAGATGGAAGCCCCTCCTCCAGCACCCCCCTCCAGCTGCCATAGAACAGGTGGTGGAGGGAGCAGAGGGCTCCAGCGTCACCAGGACTGCTGCTTGCCAGGCCATTCATCACTGGGGGTGTTTATACCCCACCTGGGGCCAGAGCCCGAGCAGAACAGGTGGTGTGTTGAGGAAGGGAGTGGGGAGGTGATGGGAATTAACTCTTCTGGCACCAGCTCCAAGGGGCCCTGGGGCTTGCTGGAGGTGGCTGAAAAGATAGGAATTAATGCATCAGAGGAAACGGAGCAGGACCTACTGCAGGAGGCATTTCAACTTTCCCTGCATTTGGAAGATTTTGCAGATTAAGGAGATTAACTCAGATTAAGAAGATTGGCTTTTGGTGTTTTGCTAGGGGTGGGGCTGGGTAGAAAAGAGCCCGGACTGGGAGCCTTTGCTGATGGCTGTGGTGTAAATACCCTCACCCTGGCTGATCTCAAGCTACCAATTGTTAAACAACCAAACCCACGTATCTTGAATATTTAACAGTTGGTTCCCAGGAGCTGGCAGGAACTGGCCCAGGCTTGTGTGAGGCTGTTCAGGCAGAGCATCTAACTTATTTATTCACTGGTTCGGTAAGACATCACAGGGCACCCTCTGTGTCTGGAGCCATGTTTTGGGGACACCAAGCAGACCTCGTCCCAAGCCCACAGATGCAGGATGAGGTCATCTCAGGGTGGGATGGGGTTACTGTGGCAGCAGCTTTACAGGATGATGTGAGGGGGATGTGGCCTTGCAGCCTCTGTGCATCCGGACGGTGAGTTTATGGAGGAGATCTGAACCCACCTCGGTCCTTATCAGGCAGTGCGCCCACCCTGCGCACCCACGGTGAACACAGGAGAGCGAACACTTGGGTCTTTTCTGGCTCCGCTGTTTGTTCTACTGGGTGTCACATGTTCCTCCTTTATTCCTTCCCTGTGGTCTCCCGTGGCCTCAGCGCTCAGCCTGGCTACCTTCCATGGGCATTGCTAAGGTCCAAGGGCTCCCTGGAGACCTGTTCTGTCTGATTTCTGGAGGCCAGTGTGACAGTGGAGCATGGCTCAGTGGGAACAGGCAGCTCAGGGGCCACATTTTCCCCACAGGCAAACCCTTCCCTCCTTCACTGTGTACCTGGGCAGTCCCGGATCCCAGGAGCCACCAGGGGCGGGGGAGGCTTCATGCCCAGGATGGAATCTCACCTGGCCCTCTTCCTGCCTGGGGATCAGAGCTCAAACTCCTACGCTCTCCAAACCCTGGGGTTTAATTAAGAAAATATGGAGGTCCTCTGGGAGCCATAGAGGGCTCTGCAGGCATTTATTTATTTATTTGAGACGGAGTCTCACTCTGTTGCCCAGGCTGGAGTGCAGTGGTGCGATCTCTGCTCACTGCAACCTCCACCTCCTGGGTTCAAGTGATTCTCCTGCCTCAGTCTCTCATGTAGTTGGGATTGCAGGCACAGGCCACCACGCCCGGCTAATTTTTTGTATTTTATTTATTTATTTTAGTAGACACAGGGTTTCACCATGCTGATCAGGCTGGTCTTGCACTGCTGACTTCAGGTGATCCACCTGCCTTGACCTCCCAAAGTGCTGGGATTATAGGTGTGAGCCACCGTGCCTGGCCTCTGCAGGTATTTTAAACACCAGGGTTGACCTTACCTTGTTGGTCCAGCTGATCTATCCACTTCCCAAGTTTCCATCCAGGAAGGGGCCTCAGTGGCCCATGCCCTTGTCACCTCTGGGCAGAGCGGGCATGGCACCGGCACCAGCTGCACCCCACCACACAGACATGGCTTCATGCTATTTTCTCTTGCACCTGAATCTTTAAATCATCCGTGTCTCTGGGCGAGCCGGGGCTGCGGCGGGAGCTGTTAATAATAGACACAAGCGACTGTCTGGTTACCAATTGCAGAGACAGTAATTAGCATTTTAATTTAGGTGCTTTCTTCATACTCACTTCTGGAGACCTGGGTTCGAATCTGAAATTGGGGTCACAAGTGGAGGTTTGCCTGTGTTCTCCCAACGGGTGTTTGTCTTTGTCACACAAGTGCCCATAGCCCAGGGCCGAGTGTGGCCTGATGGGGGCACTATCCGTCCAGGCTGCGGAGCGAGGCTTTGTAGGGGAGAGGGGAGTGGAGCTGCGCTGGGGTGGGGGTGGGGGTGCTATGCAGAGATGCCAGGACAGAGGAGGAAGGAGTGCTGAGCGGCTTTGGAGGGAGCAGAGAGGGGGCTTCACAGAGGGAGAGGAGGAGCCGACAGGCTGTGCGCCCCCTATCCAGGGCTGTCAATCTTTCCCTTTCACAAGCACTAATTTTCTTGATTTTTCTGCAAGCCCAGATTTACTGCTTAACTACCCCAGCAGCCAGTGATGTTTGGAGCATTAGGAATAAATGACTTAATGGACTTGCCTTTTTTCTCTCTCTCTTTCACAAAACAAGATTTAAAAACAACAATCATAACAAAAAAAGTTGTCTCTTATCTCAGTGTCTAAGGGATGGGAGGAAGGCTTTGGGGTCCAGAGAGTCAAAGTCATCCCTGTTTATAGTGTATGTGTTGTGGGGAACACACTCCACATCCCCTTTTCCAGATCCCCCCATATTGGTGAGTGGGCAGATGTAGGCAGCTCCTTCTGAGACAAATACCAATGGACCAAGCCCTGCCATCTCAGCCGCACTTCTGACATTCATGGTTGAAGTCTACCTGACCAAAGGTAGCCACACGCATTGAAAAATGACCTACATTCTCCCACTCCGTGCAAACGGATCTTTGATCTATGAGGCAGGAGTTCCAGACTCCCTGGCCCTCGGGGCCAGCCAGAGACTGGAGGCTGCATCCAGAGGTAAGCAGGTCTCGATGAAAGGGGTGATTGTTTGGCTCGATGAAGCCCATGGCGGGTGCAGCAAAGCATGGGGAACTGGCTGGCTCTGAACCGTCTTGGCGGAGCTGATCAAATCTCACCATGCTCTCGGGCCTACATTCACGGCTGGTGCGGAGCTGTGTAAGGAGGTGAAAAGGCTAGGAAGCTTTCCTTCTCTCTTGTCTTCTCTCTGATGTCATCACTATCACTCAGGAATCTTTGGGCTGCAAATGATGGAGGATGAAACTCAAACTGGCCAAAACCAAAAAGGGAATGTATTTGCCCTTATAAGTGAAAAGTTAAGTGGTAGTCAGGTTTCAGGTAAAGCTTGATCCAGCTAAATCCCATCACTCCAGGACCTGAGTTTTCTCTGAACCTCTGCACTGTTTTCCACAGCTCCGTCCTCAGGCTGGTTCCTCTCAGAGGCAGAGGTCGGTTGCCAAAAACCCCTTGGACTCTGCGTTTCTTTGTTATTTCTGGTGAGGAAGGGAGGGGCTTTCTGGATTTATTTTGGGGATTCAGTGTCCCTCGTTGACTTAGGTCAAAGGCCTATCTTTGAGTCAATGACTGTGGCTATGGAATAAGGTGTCAGACTGTCTTGAGCCTGCTGGTCCCACCCTACAGCCAGGAATGGGGTCAGTGGAGATGCGTCTCCTCCAAAGGCGGGCAGGTGAAACCCGCCAAAGGCAAATGGATTTGTAGGAGTGACCAGCTGACACTCCATCCTGTTTGTAAGCACTGCCTCCCTGTAATGGACTGACAGCACTGCACTCTTTGCCAGGTCACTTTTGTTGTTGTTGTTATTTTGCTGTTTTTTTTAACATAACGCCATGTGACTTTGCAGTGACTTCCATTCAAATGGACTGAGGACACATTGTCACCCCAGTGATGTTGGACTTGGCCCCATAACTCACTGTGGCCTATGGAGTATTAGCAGATGTGATATGAGCAGAGGCTTTCAATCTGTGTGTGTGGGTTTCATTTTCCGCTTTGTTTTTGTTGTTATTGTTGTTGTTTCTTGAGACTGAGTCTCACTCTGTCGCCCAGGCTGGAGTACAGTGGTATGATCTCAGCTCACTGCAATCCCCGCCTCCTGGGTTCAAGCAATTCTCCTGCCTCAGCCTCCCGAGTAACTGGGATTACAGGTGCCGACCACCATGCCTGGCTAAGTTTTGTATTTTTAGTAGCAATGGAGTTTTGCCATGTTGGACAGGCTGGTCTCGAACTCCTGACCTCAGGTGATCCACCCACCTCGGCTTCCCAAAGTGCTGGAATTACAGGCATGAGCCACCACACCCAGCCTGTGTGTGTGGTTTTGAGGGGCTCCTTGTGTTCTTCCAGCCACCGTGAGAAGAGCACCCCCCAGGTAGCTTCTGGTCCTGGAATGTGACATGTGAAGCAGAGCTGAGCCTGACCTGTGGCCTGAAGCCTATGGACAGAAAAAAGAAATGATTGTGGGTTTCAGTCACTGAGATTCTTGGAGTAGTTTGTGACACAGCTTTATTGCAGTGACGGGTAACTAATGCAAACACAGAGAGGTGCTAGGTTATTTAGAGCTTTGACATTCTGGACGTTGGTGGCAGGGTGGTGGTGGGGCAGCATCAGAGAGAAAATTGGAGGATTTCCCAGAAAAGCCCTGTTTGCCCTCTGGAATGAAGAGAGATGTCTGGCTTCCCTTTGTCAGACGTCTCATGCCTTTTCTTGCCAAGGGCCTGGGAGAAAGAGGTTTCTTTTTGGGGGAAGACGCCAGTCATGGCCTAAAAGAACAATAGGCACCCCACCTCCACTATCCAATCCTACCCCACCCCACCCCTGCTTCCTGTTCCCCGGTGTTGGCTGAAGGCACAGCCAGGAGACAGGCACAGCAAGAGCCCAGGAGAGGCCTGGAGAGTGCGTCCTCGTCCTCGCAGCCAGCTGAGGGGCCACCTCCAGGCCGGGCTGCGTTGGGCCCTCGCAGAGCTGCTCGGCTCTAAGCCACTGCGTGCAGTTGGCAGATTCCTAGAAAACTGCATTTGAATTAAAGTTTTATAATTTAATCTCCATTTAAATGCCTTGGAGAGGATCTGTTTGGAGGGTAAGGAAGAAAGGATACTTCGTGCGGCAGTAAATACTGACTCTCTCACTCCTCTGATTCCCAGCGGTGGACTCGCCTGCGCTGTGGCAGCCCTGTTCACGGACATGTTCACAGGCACCCTCAACCCCCTAAAGCGGCGAGAAGAGTTATTCCACATTTCCAGTGAGGAGGGCCAGGCTCTGAGAAGGGCCTGCCCATGTGAGCAGTGGAATTATACCCCGCCTGGCCCCGACCCGAGACAGGGGGTGCCATGCTCCCTCCGGGCTGTGGTCCAAGGGCATCTTGCAGCCCATCCAGGGCCACTTGTTCTGGTCAGGTTGCTGGACATCCTCAGTGCCCTCCCCAGGCCCTGGGCATGGTGGGGTTTGGGGAAAGGAAGTGTTGCCTTTCCTTAAACCCTGGAATTTAAGGGTGGCTGGGCTAGAGGGTCTGTTCCGGCCCTGTGTGTCCAGGGCCCATGAACTTGGACTCTGGGCAAGTGTGTAGGTCCAAACTCTACCACTTGGTGAATAACTGTATTCCTGACGCCCTTCGTTTCCCAGTGTGAAATAACAAAGGCACCTATGTAATGATATGGTTTGGCTGTGTCCCCACCAAATCTCAACTTGAATTGTAACTCCCGGAATTCCCACGTGTTGTGGGAGGAACCCAGGGGGAGGCAATTGAATCATGGGGCCTGTCTTTCCTGTGCTATTCTCATGATAGTGAATAAGTCTCACAAGATCTGATGGGTTCATCAGGGGTTTCTGCCTTTGCTTCTTCCTCATTTTCTCTTGCTGCTGCCATGTAAGAAGTGCCTTTCGCCTCCTGCCATGATTCTGAGGCCTCTCCAGCCATGTGGAACTGTGAGTCTGGTTAAACCTCATTTCGTTCCCAGTTTTGGGTACGTCTGTATCAGCAGCATGGAAATGGACTAATGTAGGAAACAAAGTGCCTGGCCTGCAGTAACCATTCAATGCGCAGGAATTACCAGGCTTGCTTGTGTTTAGAATTGCTGGGCTGGCAGAGTGGTTAAGAGCCTGAATTTGGACTCCCAGGTTTGGAGCTTCATTTGGACTCCCTGGGTTCTAATGCTGGAATTACCTCATGTTAGGTGGGAATTTCCAAAAATTTCACGTAACCTCTCTGAGCCTTAGTTTCTTCATCTGTAAAGTGGGGCTGATACACCCCCCTTCTGGGGCCAGGTAAGGATTGAGTCCAGTAACTGGTATAAGCATTGATTCTGACATACATACAGTAAGTGCTCAATACATGTTTGCTGCATCGATTCTGACATACATACGGTAAGTGCTCAATACATGCTTGCTGTCATGCTTCATCTCCCACTTCTGCGTTTACTGTCATACCTCTTCCATCACCCAACACCTGGGTGGTAGATGCCCGGATGACCTCAGCAGGACCTGTGGCCCCCAGGTGGGTGCTGCTGATCACACAGATAGAAACAGGCTGGGAATGAGAGAAGGTACAAGTGAAGGGACAGAGAAGAGTTGCACGACAAAGCTGAGGGCAGGTGAGGGTGACCCGAAAGTCCTCCCCTCCCCACGGCTGAGGCTCTGCAGTGATTGGTCCATACTTCATTGACTTGCGCCATCTCTTCATATCTCCACATCTCTAACTTTAAGGGGGGTCTTTGCTGCACAGCCGGGCGTTCCCATGGCAACCTCCTGGCGACACAAAATAGCCATGCCTCCCGAACAAGCAGCCTCCCTCCCCTCTGTCTGCTGAAGAAGCCACCCGGGTGGGGTCTACGGAAAACTCAGTCCTCAGCACAGCCTCGGGCAATCGCCCCTTTCCAACATGCCTCATCCTGGAGCCTGGCTGTGGAAGGTGGTAGTTTATGCACTTAACATACATTTATAGAGTGCCCGCGATGTCCAGCGACACAGCAAGAGCTGCCTGGGGACCCAGCAATGGAGAAGACAGACAGAACCCTGCCCTCAGGGACTAGGTTACTAGTTGGCATCTCTTCAAGTAAAGGGAAAAGGAACATTAGGCGATTTGGGCCAGTGCTAGGCACTGTGGAGGGAATGAAACAGCCAGGGGGCTGCAGGAGACAAGGAGAGAGCAGGAAAGCCCTCTCTGGGGCCCTGAGTCCTGAACGCGGCAAGGAACCCAGCCATGTGAGACCCTGGGGGACGAGTCTCCAGGCAGGGGGACAGTGAGCACAAAGGTCTTGGGTGTTTGAAGAACAGGCAGAGGCAGCAGGGGCTGGGGCGTGGCAGGTGAGGTGGGTAGGGGCTCCATCAAAGAGGACTTCAGAAGCTGGGGTCAGGAGCAGAGGTTTTACTTTAACTGTAGTGGGCAGCCATTTGGGGGTAGGCGTGCGGTGTGGTTAACCAGGGTAGCCAGGGACTAACACACATTTTTTGTAGATTCTTTGGATTGCTTTGGGGTAGGTCGGACTCATTTTCCCGGGTTCCCCTGCCTGGGATGCCCCATAATTGTTGAGCCAACGGCTTGCCTGGCTGAGAAATAGAACCTGTGTTCCCGGAACTGGTCTTGCTTATGACCTGTAGGCCTAGGATTGTCTTCACAGGAATGTGGGGGTCTTCTCACCCAACATCCCCACCCTCCTTGCCATGACTTTGGTATTTCTAGCTGCTGAGAGCAAAGCCCCCTCTCCCTGAGCCAGTCAATCATATTCCACTCCACCCCCAAAGCCACTGCGATTTGTCCCTGATGAATGGGCAGCTCTGGACCCATGAATCCTTCAGCCAGCCCAGGCCGGAGCACTCAATCTCTCATAACTCTGCGTTAAGGATGTGGAGTGACACCCAAGACAGCTGGATAAAGGATGAAATAAGAGGACTGATAAGTGGGATTGATGGCTGTCCTTGCGCAGGATGGGCTGGGGGAAGGGCAGAGGAGGACCCAGCGTGAGTTATTGTCTCCTCCAGGGTGTCTGGGGCTCTGAGATCACTCCAACCCACATGAAAGACAAGCTTCCATCGATCCCTGGCCCTTTCAGGAGTCTCAGTTCCAAGGCCCTAGAGAGGCTCCCTGCATTCTGGCGGCCTGAGAATTTGAGAAAAACAAAATCCTTTTCTAGAGGCCACAAGGTGCAAACTAGGAGGATGGAGTACTGCTGCTGACCTAGGCCACTGCAGGGCGGGACATCAGGAAACGGGAGCCTCACCTTGAGTCTCATTTGAAGCAGACAGGATTCTTTTTTACGCATGCCAGAAAACTAAACCAAACTTCCTAAGCCCAAAGGAACTTTACTGGTTCATGTAGCTGAGTAGTTCAGGGTAGATCCTCCTTCAGGTGTGGCCCGTTCCAGGACTCCAACAATGTGGCCCAGTCCTTCCACTTATTGAATCTGCCCTGGTACAGACTCCATTCTCAGCGGGCTCTCTTCTCATGGTCGCAAGATGGCTACCAGAAGCTTCCAAGGCCACTTTCTTATTTGTGTCCAATGGGAATGTTTCCCATGATTAAATTAAAGCCTCACAATGGAACCTCATTGGCCCTGATTATGCTGATGTTGGGCCATGCACTACTTCATTTATGCACACCTATCACTGTGCAATGGGAGTGTATTAGTCTGCTCTCATGCTGCTTATAAAGACATACCAAATCTGGGTAATTTATAAAGGAAAGAGGTTTAATGGACTCACAGTTCAGCATGGCTGGAGGCTTCAGGAAACTTACAATCATGCTGGGAGGGGAAGCAAACACATCCTTCCTCACATGGCGGTAGCAAGGAGAAGTGCCCAGAAAAAAAGGGAAAAGCCCCTTATAAAACCATCAGATCTCATAAGAACTCACTCACTATCAGGAGAATAGGGTGGGGGAAACCCCCGCCATGATTCAGTTATCTCCACCTGGACATGGGGATGGAAAATGCTATCAGCTAAGCTAACCTGGGCCTACCCCTGAAGCAGCATTTGGGGTCAATTTTACCAAAATGCATGACTAGGAAATTCCAGATTCCATGAGGAAGGGGGAGGGAAGAAAATGGATGTTGAGGCAGCAACAAACACGTATCCACACTACCTCTCAATTTCATTTCTTACCATTCCCTAATACACATTCTTGTCTCTCCCTAATCATCGATTCAGATCCTTCTTGGAAGCTCAAGCTCTGTCTCTCCTAACGAAATCCTCTGAATCAGTCAGGAATCTTTGGTCGCAAGTGACAGAAACCCAATTAAAATTGGCATGAGCCGAAAGAGAATTGCCTGACATCACTTTAAAGTCCAGAGATGGTGCTGCCGTACTGGGCCTGGGTGGTTCCAGGGACTCCAACAGCATCATGAATGCTTGGTCTCTCTCCATCTCTGGGCTCTTTTGGCCTCTATGTGACTTCATTCTCAGAAGGCCTTCTGCAAGAAGAGGAGGGATGGCTCCGGTAGTCCAGGTGCCCACCCTGCGGTTTAGCAACCCCTATGGAAACAGAAACCTTTGGCCAGGGTTCTGCCAAGGCCCCAGGGCAATGCTCACTCCACCCCTGATCAATCACCGTAGAGCAGCGGGGCCCACAGGGCTGAAAGGCCAGGTCTGGTGCAGAGTGTGCCCCTGACCCTGGTGGAAGGGGGGCCCCACCTGATCCACAGGAACTAAGGAAGGAGGAGGGGAGACTTCTGAGGGATGGATTCTGTTTCAAGAAAAGAAGCCCCATAAGCTGGGAAGACAGAGACAACAGCCCCCGGTTACCCTGTCCTCTCCGACTCTGCCAGCACTGTGTGCTCTACCTTGCTCTCTACAGATGCCTCTTCCTCCCCGTGCAGGGCTCGGGCACAGGAATCATGCCCTCTTCTGTTCCTGTGGTCAGGAGGTGCTTAATAAACCCTGCAGAACAACACAGAGCGTGGCTCGAAATTGGGTGTTGCAATCACAGCCACTGTGGATGGAGGAGCTACCTCCACCAGGTGCTTCATAAATACCGTTTTCAGGAATTACATGTAACAAGAGAGAGGCCAGGCTCATGCCTGTAATCCCAGAACTTTGGGAGGCCGAGGCAGAAGGATCTCTTGAGCCCAGGAGTTTGAGACCAGCCTGGGGAACATAGCGAGACCCTGTCTCTACACAAAATACAAAAATTAGCTGGGTGCGATGGTGCACGCCTGTGGTCCCAGCTACTCAAGAGGCTGCAGTGGGAGGATCACTTGCGCCCAGCAGGCAGAGGTTGCAGTGGGCCATGATGGCTCCATGGCACTCCAGCCTCGGGGACAGAGCAAGACTCTGTCTCAAAAAAACAAAAAAAACAAACAAAAAGGCAAGATAGAGGTAAGAAAATGCAGGTCCAGAGATGGGAAGCAATTGTCCAGGTCACACAGCTGGTGAGCAATAGAGCTGGGATCCTCGCTGTGTCTGGCTGATGCATTCTACAACCTCTGGCTTTACCTCTCTGCTGGTACTCCCTCCCCTGCTCTCCAAATGTGAGCTCCAGGGGCCTGCAAACAGCCTGAAAATATCAGGCTGCTTCTATTTGATTTGGTCTCTTTTCTGACTATTCCTTGGTACCGGAAGAAACTCCACGTAGGTGAGTGATTGGACTTGTTCCAGGGGAAAAGGGACAGTGATTTTGCCACCTCTTCTGAGGCCTGGCTTCCTTGCAGGAGGTAATGGGACCGCTGCTGTCAGGGTCCTTGCAATGGCTGTTCCTCTGCCGGGGATGCTCTTCCTGCACGTCCCTCTCTGCTCCCTCTCATCATCCATGTCTCAGCAAAAATGTCAGGTCCTCCGGGGCCTTGCCTGGTGGCCTTCCGCCCCCAGGAACATCACCCTACAGCATGCTCACTGTCACTTTCCCATTTACTAGCCTCGTGTTATTATCTCATCCCGTTAGAACAGGAAGTTCCAGGGAAGAGGAGACCTATCTTGTCTTATTCACAGACGGGGGATCCTCAGGGCCCAGAACAGTCCCCAGGGCATAGTGGGTGCTCAAGAAAGACTTTGAAAATGGAAAGAGTGAAGAAGTGGCCTCACAGGGTTCATGATGTGCTGTTTCTGATTTTTTTCTTTCTTCTTTTCTTTTTTTTTTTTTTGAGATAGGGTCTCACTACATTGCCCAAGCTGGTCTCGAAGTCCCGGGCTCAAGTGATCCTTCTGCCTTGGCCTCCCAAAGTGTTGGGATTACAGATGTGAGCCACCGCGCCCAACCAGTTCCCAGTTTCTGAGATCATCAAGCCCTCCTTGGGTTTTGTGGCCTACCTTCTGGGAGGGGACCCCTGCTTGGCAGGCTGACTTGTCTATGCCCCCAGCCGGAGCTGCTGGAATAACAAGCAGGGCAGGAGGCTTTTCTCCAGGGGGTCTGACCTGCTCTCTGAGGCAGTGCCTGTGGGCTGGGCTTATGAGTTGACATGCAGGACAGCTGTCCCAGTGGGGCCCCTGGGACTCGTGTCTGTCTCCTAGAGCTGTACATCGTTTGAGTGCCCAGTGAGGTGGCTTGGGAGGGATTTAGCACTGGACACGCTGCACTGCTCTGCGCCTCACCACTGCAGCAGGATGGAGTGGGGAGGGAGTGACAAGCGGCTTACACCAGTCTCCTGGCCAGACAGCTTGAAGGGGGGTTCCAGGGCCTGTCCAGTCTCTCCATGGGCACTGGGAGAGTGACTGAGTCTCTCCTTACTTACTTCCAGGCTTCTGCCCTTCCCGCATCCCGATACCATGGCTTGCTTTTTCTGGGCTCTCCCAGCCTTTCCCTAGGGTCCTACCACCTTTGTCACCTCCACACCCATTTCTGTGTTTCTAGGAGAAGCGAAATCTCTCCTCCATCCCTCTGCCACTCTCCTAGACTGGTGGAGAGAAGTGACCAGTGAACCCAGCTGGGCACTGGATGGAATCGGAAAACTCTTGAGACATAGAACAGGAGTTATAGTTGATCCCTGCCCTTTCCCTAGAAAGAAGGCGAAGGTGAAGTCTAAGGTTTCTACACCACAGCAGGCCAGGCCAGGAGGCAGGTGAGAGCAGTGGCGCCTCTGGAACAGCATCCAAATGTCTTCGGAAGGTCTGAGAAGCCCCTGCCAACTGCCCTGGTATCACCCACACTACTCCGGGCTGCAGCTCACTGGCCCCGTCGCTCGGCTCTCCCTCACACGGGCCCTCTGCCTGTCACAGGACCTGCCCAGCTGTGCCCTCTGTCCAGAACACTCCCCTTGGGCTTGTCAAGGCTCACCACTCCTTGTCATTCAGGTCCCAGCTCCTGCGCCATTAAAGCGGCCATCAGATTCATCGGGAGGGCTTGGGACATCTAGATGGCTGGGCAGCAGAACAGCTCCTCATTTGGCAAGTCCGGGTGGGGCCGGGGAATCTGCATTTCTAACAAGTTCCCAGGGTTGCTTTGGGTTTTGTCTGCTTGCCATTTTTCCAATACAGCAGATGAAACTCCACAAGGGCTGACCCCGAGCTGTTTTCATTCTGAGTATCCACAGCCTGGCACACAGTAGGAGCTCAATAAATACTGACTGGATAAACGAACAATTAGACACACCCTCCCATAGATTAGACAGGAGCTTTCCCCACGCTGGGCCCTCAAGGGCTCCCTCGTGTGTAGGATACCTCGGCATGATGTGTGGAGCTGCTGCGCGCTGGAAATTCCAGAGCAGAACAAATGCTGTCCCCTGCCCTCGGGTACACACCCCACTAATGAGCCAAAGGAGGCTATTTTAAGGCAGCTAAATGTTGCATTTTCTCCAGTCTGTAACTGTGCTGCTGACACTTCCTTAGACAACCTGGGAGACGTAGGTAAAATTATTATTATCATTGTTGTTGTTATCTAATATTTATTATACGCATTGTGTAGGATGAGCCATTTTACGCCTGGTTTTTAATCAGTTTCTGTTCCCTGAAGACAGTCTGGTGAGTAACGCGTTAGAAAGCTGCAGTGAGCTGGAGTTCTCCAACACACCTGTTGGGAGACCCAGTTCAGGACAGCTTCCAGGCCCTGAGCTGGGCAGTGGGGAGCCCTGGGGGCCTGGAGACGGAGGGCATCCACAGCTGTTTTGAAAGCTCACATCCAAACTTTAGAATGTGGAAAGACTGAACTCTTTTTCATTTTTGTATTTTTTTTTTTTTTTTGTAGAAATGGGGTCTCGCCATGTTGCCCAGGCCAATCTCAAATTCCCGGACGCAAGCAATCCTCTTGCCTCGGCCTCCCATGTTGGAAAGGACTGAACTCTTAAGATAATTCCCATAAATAAGTGATATCTGGTCTCTCACTGCTTTACAAATGCCCCTGCCCTCATTGCCTTCCTTAAAACCCATCACACAGGCCTGTCTACGGAGGCAGGACCAGAGAGGCAGGGCTCATTAGTGAGGGCACTTGTATGCCCTTTGAGCAGGGGGTCTGGGGGACCGAGGGGTAAGGGCGCAGAAGAGGAGCCTGAAGCCATTGTGACTATCACCCGCCCTGGCAAGGCTCTGTGCTACCCCCCACCCCCACACCGCCAGTTAGGAGTGGTGCCTGCTCCACCCCCTGCTTCCAGCCAGCCTCCCACCCACCCCTATCCAGGGAGTGCTGGGGGATGGCCCTGGGTCTGGGGGAAGCTGCCACAAGAAAGACACATTTCCTGCCTAATGGAGGTGGTTGGGTTGGTAATGAGTGCTCCTGCTAATTTGGAGGAATGATTTAACACCAGGAGGAGCCTGGGAAAACATCTTCTGAATAGAAAGAGTGGAACAACCCCCACCAGGTGGCAGTTCCGAGTGCGGTGTTACTACTTGGGCCTTTGGATCTGTCTACACAGGGAGGGACTGAGAACCCCGGAAACTGCATCCTTAGGAAGGAAGTGGGAAGACAGGTGCCAGCTCAGCATCTGGAGCTAAAGAAGGGAGGAAAGCCCCTACACACAGGTTTCATCGCCCCTCAGGAGGCATTGGGGGCAGGGCCCGGTAGAGCAGCGGGAGAGCTGCTTGTGGACCATGGCCGGCCACCTCTCCAGCTGGACACCTCTGGGCCTCACTGTCTTCCCAGCTGCAGGGATTAAAGGGGACAGTGAGGGGTGGGGCAAGCACTGCTCATGTTTCTCTGTCCATTCAACATTGTTTTTGAAGCACTTACTATGTGCCAGATGTTCCTCTGTGCCCTGGGGGTCTGGTGGGCATGTCCTCAGAGGTCCCTGCTCATGTTCCAGTGGAGAAGGAAGAGGACGATGGACAGGCCAGCAGATAAATGAACGAGAAAGACAGCATGTGGTCTGCACCAGTGGCAGCACAGCCGATGGGGCAGGGACCTGGGGCAGGAGAGGGAGGTGGGGAGCTCAGGTTGGGCTGCTGAGGATACAGGAGGGCAGACCAGCCGGGAAAAGCAGGGGCAAAGGCCAGGAGTGCGGACCACCCTCAGAGGTTTGGGGGAAGTGATGGCAGCAGATGGAGCAAGGGAGTTGGGGGAAGCATGTAGCCCTGGAAAAAGAGTCTGGATTTCCTTCCACTGCAGCCAGAAAGTCACTGGAAGCTTCAGCACCGAAGTTCCGTGATCTGATTTACATTAGAAAACACAACCCAAGATGCTCCTGTGGAACGGAGAGACTGGGGAGGAGGTGACAGAAAATTTAGGAGGCTGTAGTGAGAGAGGAGGGGTTTGGGACCAGGGGGGTTGGTGAGGGAAGTAGCTGGGCCTGGGATAGGTCTGGGGTGAAGCCTGCAGCCTCTGCTAATGGATGCCTGTGGGAGGCTGTTTAGAGAAGAGCAGGAGGAGGTCTGATTTGGAGCCTGAGCCATCCCTGAGCCAGAACTGGCCAGCCCTGGAGAAGGGAAGGCTGTGGAAGGGAAAGCAGGGAGCTCTGCTGGACTCTGGATTTTGAGAGGGGTCTGGGAACCAGAATTTTTAATGAGCTGACCCCCAAGGGATTTGGGTGAAGCCTCTGCTCTCACATTTCAACTCTGGACTTGCAATTCTATATGTGTAAAAACCATAGCCTGGGGGTTCCAGTTGCCAAGCAAGGGGTGGAATCTAAACGTTTAAACATAGAAAACACTTGCCATTTCACTCATTGCGACTTTCTCCTCCCATGAAACAGGAAAGGGAAGACTCTGCAGTCCCCTCTCTGAGCAAGGAGGTGGGTGCACTTTCCCGGGAGTCCTCCCCTCCCGCAAGGGCCTCTTCCCTTTCACACTCTGAGATTCCAAGGGTAGCAACCCTCTTTGAGGTGCCTACAGCCTGCATGTGAGTGGAGGAACTGGCAACAAGAGGCCAACACCCCCGAAATACCAATGATTCCAAGAGTCTGATGCAAGAGCTCAGCCACCCCTGGAGATGACTCAGTAGTCAAGGTGAGCTGAAGGTGGCGGCTTCCCCTCCAAAGCATACCTCTTCTCACACACAAGCCTGGAAGGTTGGCCGTCTAGGGCTCATGGACCACTGTGCACATCAGAGACCCAGGTTCCTTCTATTTATCTGTTGCCCCTTCCTAGCACGTGGCCTTTATCTTAAGATCTCCTTGTGGCCCAGAAAGACTGCTGGGCTTCCAGTCATGATGTCAGCCTGGAAGGGGAAAAATGGAGGAGCAAAGAGTGTCTAGCTCCTCCTTCCCAAGGAGTCTGCCCAGAAGTCCCATATACATTTGCGTACATCTCATTGGCCAGAATTTAGTGCACTGGCCACACCTAGCTGCAAGAGAGCCTGGGAAATGTAGGGTTTGTTTTTGTTTTTTTTTTTTTTTTGCTTTCTTTTTCTTTTTTTGAGACGGAGTCTCACTCAGTTGCCCAGGCTGGAGTGCAGTGGTGCGATCTCGGCTCACTGCAAGCTCTGCCTCCCAGGTTCACACCATTCTCCTGCCTCAGCCTCCCGAGTAGCTGGGACTACAGGTGCCCACCACCACGCCCGGCTAACTTTTTTGCATTTTTAGTAGAGATGGGGTTTCACCGTGTTAGCCAGGATGGTCTCAATCTCCTGACTTCGTGATCTGCCCGCCTCAGCCTCCCAAAGTGCTGGGATTACAGGCGTGAGCCACCGCACCCAGCCCTTTTTTTTCTTTTAAGCTAAGCTCAGGACTACAGTGAGATAGAAGGGAGAAAGGAGTGTTGGAAGGCAATTAGGCACCTTGGTCCCAGGACATTAGTGGTGACACCATGTAAATAAGATCAAGGCCTGCCCCTGCTTAAAACCCTCCTGTCATCTACAGCCCCTTCACCACAGTCCCACAGCCCCAGTTGATCCAGGCCTTGTCCCACCCCTTCCTGACTTATCTCCTCCTCCCTCTCCACTCAATGTGTCTTGAACTCATCCCCCGCTCCCCCCGTCCCCAGGGCCTTTGTGCTTGCTGCTCCCCCTGCCTGTAACACATTGCCCCAAGATCCTTATACAACTCACTCATCTCATGATGTAGGCCCCAGCTCACATGCCCCTCCCTAAAGGGCCTGCCCCATGCTCCCCACCACAGTCACTCTCAGCCCCATTCACCTGTTTTCCAGAGCACCCAGAACACTCCGGAATTCTCTCCTGTGTCCCATGTTTATGCTCTACATGAGGGGGGAGACTGTCACTTTTGCCCAAAGCTCAGTGGCACAGCAAGAGAGGCTGCCCACATGCAGGTGCAGATGGAGGAGAATCCTTCATTTGTGTTTCCTCCTGCATCATGGTCTGTGGGGGCCTGTGTGAGAAGGCTCTTGCCAGAGGCCTAGGTTCAGTGCAGCCATTCATGTTTTTTTTTTTTTTAATTGAGACAGAGTCTCACTCTGTCACCCAGGCTGACGTGCAGTGGCGCAATCTTGGCTCACTGCAACCTCTGCCGCCCAGGTTAAAGTGATTCTCCTGCCTCAGCCTCCTAAGTAGCTGGGATTACAGGCACGGGCCACCACGCCTGGCTAATTTTTGTATTTTTAGTAGAGACAGGGTTTCACCCCGTTGGCCAGGCTGGTCTCGAACTCCTGACCTCAAGTGATCTGCCCACCTTGGCCTCCTAAAGTGCTGGGATTACAGGCGTGAGCCACCACGCCTGGCCTAACCATTCATGTTAGGAAAGCACAGTACTTTGTTCCTCCTCACTCAGCCTCACTGTGGGCCTTGGCAGTAGAAGAGTGGTTCCTCTGACTTTCACCATGCCTGTCTCTCCACTTCAGAGGGACAGGGGACTACACACAGGGAGCCCTGCACTGGTGCTTGGTCACAAATGTTCACACCACCTCCAGTCTATGCCCAGGACTCAGTAGATACCCTGGATGGCTTGTCACCATCACCCGGACTCCCTTTGCCCTTTCCCCGTGGTTGGGTTCCCTGTGTCTATGGTCATCTCTTTCTTGCTTTGTTCCCCTGTGGAGCACAGGCTCAAGTAGCTTCTTAAGAAAGAGGGGAAGAGGCCTGCAGACGTCTTTTTCTGTCTTCTCATTTGAGGAGTAGTTTATCTGGGTATAGAATTGAGTTTGGAGATAATTTTCCTTCAGAATTTTGAAAGCATTACTTCTTGTCTTCTAGTTTTTCTGGAAACTTGCAGAAGCTTCTTTTTGTCCCCAGGCTTTTGAAGTTCTGCAGCAATGTACTTTGGTGTGGGTGTTTTCAACCATTGTGGTGAGCAACTGTGAATCCTTTTAATCCCAAAACTGGTGTCCCTCATTTCTGAGAAATGTTCTTGAGTTATTTCGGGTATGAGTCCTTTCCCTCTGTTTTCTCTTTCTTGACTCCTGTTATTCATATGTTCAGTCTCTTGAATTGGTCTTTCAATGTTCTTACCTTTTACCTCCTGTTTTCCTTTTTCTTTGTCTTTTTGCTCTGTTTTCTAGGAGGTTTCCTCCCTTTTGCCCTCTAATTCATCCTTTCGTTCTTCTTTTTAAAAAATCATTCATTTGTGCTTTTAATTTCCAAGAACTCTCCTTTAACTCTCTGTTCTCTGACTGTTCATTTTGTTAGTGCTTCATGGATGTAACATCTCTTATCTCTCTGAGGTTGTTAATACACTTCGTAAAGGTTTTCTTTGGAGATAACCTTGCATGGTCTCTTTCTTTACACTGTTGTTTTTTTATCTTTGTTTTTGTTTGTTTGTATTGAGATGGAGTCTTGCTCTGTTGCCCACACTGGAGGGCAGTGGCGCAATCTCAGCTCACTGCAGCTTCCGCCTCCCGGGTTCAAGCGGTTCTCCTGCCTCAACCTCCCAAGTAGCCGAGATTACAAATGCCCACCACCATGCCTGGCTGATTTTTGTATTTTTTGTAGAGACAGGGTTTCACCATGTTGGCCAGGCTGGTCTCGAATCCTGACCTCAAGTGATTCGCCCGCTTTGGCCTCCCGAAGTGTTGGGATTACAGGTGTGAGCCACTGTGCCCGGCCTTTCTCTCTCTCTCTCTCTCTCTCACTTCCCCCTTTATTTCCTCTATTCCATGATGAGCTGTCCCTCAGCTGTCTGCTGATTTGTGGCTCATCAGATCATGACCAAGTACCAAAATGCAGATGGGAAGCTCCCAGATCTTGACGGGTCACCTGGCGCACCTACCAGGGTTGGTAAGTTGAGGTCTTGCATTTGGGCTGGCTGGATCCCTAGGAAAGACTCAATCTCCTGCCTGGTAAAAAGCTCTGGCTTATCAGCTTCTGGAACTGATTAAGGGAAGGAAGCTGAGCAGAGGGGTCCCAGGATTCTGTAGCCCCCATTTTCAGTACAGCAGCTCTTAGCTGTGCCTCGCCTCCCCCAGTCCAGTGCATAAACCTTGGACTTTTGCTAGTGGTTGGGGAGAGGATGGGAGAGTGATCTAACAGTTTGGAGGGAGGTAGGGGATCTAGAGTCTATAGGTTTTCAAAAGCTTTTGCTCCACTCTTTCTTGTTTTAACTCCCATTCATCCCCATTTCCAGGTGTACCTGCAGCTGCAAGTTCCTGAGGCTTTGAGGGCTCTGAGATGTGAATAGACTTGGATCTCTTCTAGAGAATCAAATAGCCTGAGGTCCTGTCCAACAGAGCCCTCTCTGTCAGGTATCACTCATCCCTCTGTTCCCAGCTTCCACAACTGCGTTGCTGTCATCTCATCCTCTGTTATCTTTCTTATCAAGTTGGTGTCTTTTAAAAGATCATTTGCTGTCCAAGTACAGTGGTTCATGCCTGTAATCCCAACATTTTGGGAGTCTGAGGTGGGAGGATCAGGCCAGGAGGCCTGAGTTCAAGATCAGCCTGGGTGACATAGTGAGATCCTATCTCCACAAAAAATAAAACAAGTATCGGGGCATGGTGGTGCCCTCCTGGAGTCCCAGCTACTTGGAAGGCTGAGGTGGGAGGATCGACTGAGCCCAGGAGGTGGAGACTGCAGTGAGCTATGACCGCATCACTGAACTCCAGCCTGAATGATGAAGCAAGACTCTGTCGCTAAAAAATAAAAATAAAATTTAAAAATTCATTTGGTGTAGTTTTAGTGGGGGCTGGGCGGGAGTGAAATTAGATATGCATGTTCTATCTGCCATCATATCTAACCCTCCACAGCTTACAAAGGAGGTGATGGGGGTGAGAATTAGGGCTTCTGATGGAGACGAACAGGCACGGAACATCTAACACCCTCCTGTGTAGGGACGATCCTCACTTTATGAGGCTGAGCCTATCACCCCTTATAGAAACTGATGATGCCACATACATGCTTGCCTGTCATGCCTAGCAGCTAGGCTGGCAGTCTGTGCCCTTGTTCCCATCAGCTGGGTTCTTCAAAGGATTTGGACCATGATCAGCTAAGAGCCCTGAGTGATTCACACAGCTGGCTAGTGGCAGGCTACTGGCAGTTGGGATCAGAGAAGGACAGGATGCCATGTCCTTCTCCCTGTGCCCTTGGGTCCTGCTCAGCCCTTTGGAAGCTGCACCTGGAACCTCCCCAAACAGAGCCTTCCCCACCTGCAAACTTCTCACAGCCTATGTCCTGCTCTGCCTCTCCAGACCAACCCTCTCCTGCCCTTCCCAATCCTGGACCCTTAACCTGTCCCTTATCCAGAGGCAAGTCTCTTAGTCCATTTTTGTGGCTATAGCAAAAAACTCCCAACTGGGTAACTGGTAAAGAACGGAAGTTTCTTTCTCACAGTTCTGGAGGCAGGGAAGCCCACAGTCAAGGTGCTGGCCGGTCGGTGTCTGCCGAAGGCCTGGTCTTTGCTTCCACCATGCTGCTTGGCTGCTGCATCCTCCAGAGGGGACGAAGGCTGTGTCCTCACGTGGCAGAAAACAAAAAGGGCCTCAGCTATTTCCCTTGAATCCATTCATTGGGTGGAATCCTCATGACCTAGTCCCTTCCCACAGTGCCCAACCCTTAATATCCCCCCAGTAGGGATTCTGTTTTCACATGCATTTTGGAGGCAGCCACACTTCAAGCCGCAGCAAAAGCCCTCCCTGACTTACCGCATCAGCTTACCCAGCCCACTGGGTTCCAGCTCTCCATCTGCCCGGCCGTCTTTGCTCCTCCTTTGTTTCAGCCAGCTCCACACTCCCACACCTGTAGAACGCCTTTGGCCACCACACTTCTCTCCAGCCATATTTAAATATTTTAAAAAACGTTTCCTATTTCATACATTTATACCTGTTCTTGCTAGAAATGTAAGTGCCTTACCCCTTCACTGCAGAGTCCAGGACCAGGCAACTTGCAAACAATACAGATATACTTTTTGCAAAATGTCCAATAAATATTTCTTCACTTCCCTGCTCTGTCAAGGAAAAAAGCATTTATGAACTCATGTATGATTTATAGACACAAATGTTGGTAGTGAAAGTTATCTGCCCATATCTGACCTTAGTTGTCAACTAGTTTTTATTGTAAAAACAACATAACATGAAACATTTTTGGGGAAAAAATGGGGAAATCATCCATAATTCTACCTGGCACGGCTATTTTCATTTTTATTTTTGCATGTATATTGCCTTCAAGCCCTTTTCCTAAAGTGTCCATAGCTCCAATCCTGGTAGTTACTCCTCATAAAATCCAGCTCACAGGACATGTCCCAAGGCATCTTTCCTGGACCCTGCGTAACTCGTTGTCTCTCTGCCTCTGTCCTTGACCTTCTCACCCCAAGTGTCGTTCCTCGTTTTCACGTGTTTCCTTCCCTGACGGGGCCAGGAGCTTCCTGGGGGCAGGAGGGCTTCCTTCCGCGAGTCTCTTGCACAGAGCCTGGCATGTGGTTTGTGCTTCTTGCGGTCACAGTTTGGCATTCTGTGCTGTCACTGTGTGTTAGAACAGACGCCTTTTCCCTTGTTGCTCTGTAGTTTTCATAACGATCATTTTTAACCACTCCAGAGTATTTCATCAAGTGGATGTTTCATAATTTAGTTAACCAGTCCCCTACCAGGGAACATTTGGGTTGTTTCCAGTTTTTTCTCTATTACAAATAATGCCGCAACAACTGTTCTTGTGCAAGATCATTTATTTCTCCTTTTGAGTAAATTCGTGGAATCCCTGGGTCAGGCAGGCCCCTGGGCTTGGGCATGGCTCACAGGGAGGGACACAGCGCCCCCACCCCCATCTCTTCCCTCAGCATAAACACGTTCTGTGACGACACAGATCTGTCTCCCTGCTTTTCTGAGCAGTCAGAGATAGTGTTGTCCTCATTCAGCAAATGTTTATTAAAGTTTTATCTATCTTGGATTCTCCAGAGCCTTGTCTTATGCCTTCCGGCTGCTGTAATAAAGCGCCATTAGCTAGGTGGCTTATAAACCATAAGTTTGTTTCTCATGGTTCCTGAGACTGAGTCAGAGATCAGGGCACTGGCAGGGGTTCTGGCGAGGGCTACTCTTGGTTTTGGATGCCAATTTCTCATTGTGTCGTCATGGCAGAAAGAGGGCCAGAGAGCTCTCTGGGGTCCCTTTGATAAGGGCACTAATCCATTCACGAGGCTCTACCCTCATGACCAGGGGACTGAGGTTACTTTTTTTTTTTTTTTGGAGAGAGAGTCTCACCCTGTCATCCAGGCTGCAGTGCAGTGTGGCGATCTCGGCTCACTACAACCTCTGCCTCCTGGGTTCAAGTGATTCTCCTGCCTCAGCCTCCCGAATAGCTGGGATTATAGGTATGCATCACCACACCTGGCTAATTTTTGTATTTTAGTAGAGACGGCGCTTCACCATGTTGGTCAGGCTGGTCTCGAACTCCTGACCTCAAATGATCCACCCACTTTGGCCTCCCAAAGTGCTGGGAGCCACCGCGCCTGGCAGAGGTTACTTTTGACCACCTTAAAACCATCACACTGGGGGTGAGGGCTTTGACATAGGAATTTGGGGGGATACAGACATAACAGCCTGTTACAAAACCTGGTGTGTCTGAGACATTTGCAGCCTTGGCCTGATGCGCCTGCCCCACATCTGTGTCCCATCTTCTGGCCGCTGGCTCACAGATTTTCTCCTGGGGAACCCCCACCCGTGCCCATGTGCCGCTTCAGTGGGACCGAGGTGACTTTCTCTTCCAGCAGTGGACTTGGGTATCAGGTCTGGCCATTCAGAGCACTGCATCTCTGCTTTACAGGAATTGGTTCAGGGAATGTCACATGACTGAGTCAGAGCCAATGATTTGCAACCTTGAGACGCTTAGCAATGCCCTTTCTTCCCCTTGAACTCGCGGCTGTGAGGACGTCCCAGGACTGAAGATGTAATGTGGCTGATGGAATATTGACCATGACATAATATTGACAGTGAATATCGGAGCTGCCTGCAGCCAATTTGCCACTTTCCAGGGAGCATCCCTGAAGATGGTGCCAACACAAGGCGAGAGCACCAAGGGAGGCAGAAGGAACCTTCCTTCATGTACTCTTCCTGCCTCTATGTGTTAAGTCTCATTCTGTGCCAGGCCCATTCCTGGCCCTGGGGAAATAGCCATGAACAAGACAGAGTCTCTGTTCTCACGGTGCTGACATCCTAGCAGGAAGAAGTGGGCGCTAAACCCAATAAGCACACAGGTAAACAGGTGAGTAAGTAGGATTGCTCCAGAAAGTGGTAACTGCCAAGATGAAAAACAGCTGATAGGGGTGACAGCGGGTAGCTGACAGAGGGTGGCTATTGTGGACTGGCCTTCAGGGGGCCTCTGAAGAGTTGACATTTGAGCAACTTGAACGATGTATTCCAGTTGGAGGCAGTCACCTAAGGCCTAAGGTGGGACATGGCATTGTGCACATTTTTTGCTTTGTTTTGTTTTACATTTTTCTTTTCTTTTTTCTTTTTTTTTTTGAGACAGAGTCTCACTCTATCACCCAGGCTGGAAGGCAGTGGCATGATCACGGCTCACTGCAGCCTCGAATTCCCCAGGCTCAGGTGATCCTCCCACCTCAGCCTCCCAAGTAGCTGGGATCACAGGCACATGGCACCACGCCTAGCTAATTTTTATATTTTTTGTAAAGATGGGCATCTTCCTATGTCCCCCTTACTGTTCTCCAACTCCTGGGTTCAGGTGATCCACCTGCCTCCAGCTCCCAAAGTGCTGGGATTACAGGCATGAGCCACTGTGTCTGATCTTTAATTTTTCAAATATAGTAAAATACACATCACATAAACTACCACCATCTGCCTCCTGACTTTTCAGGATTGTAAGCCAGTAGTCGCCCCAAGTTTGAACTGGATTTTCTCCCACTGGCTCCTGGAGCCTGAGACAATCAGTATTGTTGGAAATCTCTAGAAACACGCTACCCCCAGCAATACATCCGTTCCCTGTGTCTCTGCAGCCTCACCAGCTCTGGGTATTATCATCAACCAGCATTAAAGCCTAGAATATGAAATTCAGGGGGAAACAACTGATCCAAGGCAGGAGAGAACCGAAACCGGCCTTGCCTCTCTCCCTGTGAGTTCTCACGCCCGTCCACACACAACTGGGTTCGGGCGCTTTGTTCTTTGCTCTGAGCTGTTGTCTTATGGCAGGTTGTGACATTTCCACCTGGAGGTGTCCCGCTCATTGCTCTGGGGACATTTTTATTTTCATATTTAGAAAGAATTTTTGTGGCAGTCTGTGTCACCAAGGGCTGTCAGGAGCCCCTGGCAATATGATTCTGTCTGAAGAACAAAGAGGCAAATTTGCAGAAGATCAAATGCAGAGGCATCGTGCGGGAAGGATGGCTGAGAGCTACAGATGAAAACCGTGATGGTTCCAGCCCAGATCTGTGCGTTTTGCTGAGATCTGAGAGCCGTGAATAATGCAAGCTCTACACACAGCCCAGGGTGTACAGCAGCCGGGGGTGGGGAGGAGGTGGGATCCCCCAATCTCGTTGAAGACATGGCTTCACTGTGAAGAAGCAGGGCTGGGCACAAGCCCTCCGGGCAGTGCCAGCTCCAGTGAAAAGAGCAGCAAAGAGGAGGGATGGAATTGAGGGGCTCCAGCCGTGCCGGCATGCAGATGAGCATGGGAAGCCCAGACACAGGGAAACACACGATCCACTCCCAGCTTCCCACAGTGAAGGCCGGTGTCCTGGGGATTTAGTGGGATGCAGAGGCCACAGTGAGCTCTCCTGCTGGACCCTGACTACACGGGTACCTTCTCTGCCAGACTCAGGGATGTGCCTCTGCAGCCTTTTGGGGTGCAAGCTCTATGTGCTGCTTCTGGAAGGCCACCAGTTCCCTGGTTCCTCCGTGCCCCCACACCCTCAGCTTGCCCACTGCCCCTCCTGGGCCCAGGCCCAGATCCAAGCCTACGCTCCAGGCGCAGGCCTTTTCCACTCTTCCCCCTAGGCTCCAGCCCTGAGCCTCCACCCCTCCTCCAGCTCCTCCCAGCCTCCCCCTACTGCAGTCCCCATCCTACCATCCCTACTGGGTCCTCTTCCTCCCCTTCTGCCCTAGTTCTCCCTCCCTTCTCTTGGTGCTCTCAAGCCTCCAGCTAGCTGCCTTATATCTGCTGACACAATCTGACTACCCACTGATTCCTCCTTCCTGGGTTCACAGCCCCAGACTGTTCTCTCTCTCTCTGCCCAGCTCTGAGACATCCGGTCCCCCTGCCCCGCCCCTGTGCTGCACTCTTTCTGGGAACATGGCCCTTCCTTCTGGGAGTGGACTCTCATCCTTCTTTCTGGCCACCTAGTATCAGAACCTTCTTCCTGAAAAGGAAGATCCAGCCCCTCTCTGTGTACACAGAAATACCAGGCATACAACCTGGGCCTTCCCCAAAACACAAGGGTCCACCAGCAGTAGCACCTACCCCAACTAGCCAGGTCTACAGAGAGGCAGGGACCCCCAGAATCCATCTCTCTGTGTGGGGCAGTGGCAGCACCAGCTGTAGCAGCAACCTCATCCGGCCTCCAGAAGCAGGGGGACTGGAAGCAGGGCTGGGCAGGTTGGAGTCTCAAAGCCAGGGGCAAGGGCAGCTGTGTCTCTGCAGCTCTTTCTCAGGTGTTCAGCCTCTCAGCATGATGCTTGGCTTCCCAGAGGGTTTCTGGGCTCCAGATATCCTTTCATAAATGCCCTTTCTGTTTACCTGAGCCTGAAAAAACTTCCCTTGCTTTGAGTTGTATTTCATTATATTACAGCAAAAGACCCTGCCTTGCCCATCACCTTTTTCATTTTTAAAAAGTCCTATTCTAGTATCTGTTTAATATAAATGTATTAAGTTTAAAACATACTTTCCTGCAAAGAAAAATATTAAGTAAATTAAAAATTCAAATTATGAGTCCAAAATCCTGAAACCAGAAAAGATTTGACAGTATCAAAATTGTAAATGCATGTATATGTCCTTTAAACCAACAATCCCTCCTTTCCTATTCAGCCAGTAGAGCCTGGAGATTAGAGGCCTTTCCAAATCAGGGCATAGAAACCTTCCCCACATGTGCTTCTCCTCTTTTCTATTTTTGTTCTCACAGCTATAGAGTATCCCACAGTCCTGACAGGCCCTAGTTCATTGAGCCAGACCCTTACGGGCAGACACCTGAGTTGTTTTCAATCTTTTCTTTTGCTCTTGTAGTGCAGTGAATAACTTTACACCTATGTCATCGAGTTAGTACAAGGTGCAGCATGCATGCAATAAATCTATCAAGGGAGAAAACAAGATACGGAACAGTCCATGGGACATAGGTTTTGTACAAGAAAGAAAATAAGAATATGTTTTCATATTTGTTATGCTTCAAAGAAGATACTCTGGATGGACAGGCGGAAAGCTGGTAAGCATACCTGCCTTTGTGGCAGGGGTGGGTGGGGCAGCGGGTTAGGGTAGAGACTTCCCATTCACTTTTTTTTTTTTTTTTTTGAGACGGAGTCTCCCTCTGTCACCCAGGATGGAGTGCAATAGCACATCTTGGCTCACTGCAACTTCCATCTCCCAGGTTCAAGCGATTCTCCTGCCTCAGCCTCCTGAGTAGCTGAGACTACAGGCACAAGCCACCATGCCTGCCTAATTTTTTTGTATTTTTAGTGGAGACGGGGTGTTACTATGTTGGTCAGGCTGGTCTTGAACTCCTCACCTCAGGGAATCCTCCCGCCACGGTCTCCCAAAGTGCTGGGATTACAGGCATGAGGCACCGCGCCTGGCTCCATTTACCTTTTAAGCTCCTTCTGCTTTTGGAACCATGTGATTGTATTACCTGGTTACAAAACAAAAACATAAATGAATGTAGAGGTGGAACACAGAGGTGACCAAAATCCTGACTGTGGCAGCCAGTGGCTGACTTTGGGGAGCTGCTCCGTACTGTGGTCTTGAGCTGTCTCTTGCACTCCTCGTTCACATGCAGGAGCCAACAGGGAGCTGGAGAGGGGGTGGGGATAGTACCCAAGAGTGCAGACCCCTGCCCAGCTGTGTGCACATGCACGCAGCTGCCAGCAGCAACCAGAGCCACCCCTGGCGTCCTGTGTCAAGCCCACAGTGTTCTGGAGTGGTGATGAGGGGCCTCTCCCTCAAACTGGACACCTTAAATCCCACCACTTAGGGAAGACTCCAGAGAGGACTGTCCGGATTGAGAAACTGCCCAGTGGCAGCCGTTTGGCTCCTTTCCCATACACATATAGACACGGCCTGGCCCAGGCGGTGACTGCTTCCTACCTGCACAGACACCACTTGACCCACACACGGGAGACCAGCAGAGCAGCCCACACCCTTGTCCCCAGATCCTGGCACCCTGAAGAAGCTGAGCAGAGCACACACAATTAAAATCTCCCCTCTGTAGCCCCATGAGGGACCTGGGCTTTGGGGAGGGCACCAGGAGCGGGCGGCTGGGGGCAGGGCCATGTTCCCTTTCTGTCTCTCGTTGCCTTTGTTCGAAGATAAACATGCCTCGGCCTCCTTCCCCTACCTGAAAGCCGCTTCTGCCGGCGAGAGAAATCATACACAATCTCTGCTCTGGATGTACAAAAAAGTCTGAAATTGCTTGGAGACCAGGCAGGAAGGAGCGGGGCGAGGCTGGGGGATCCGGGCGGGTAATTGCGGGTCATCCATCTGCCCTGTCGGAGGCACCGGCTCCACAGCCTTGGCAGAGAGGACTCCATGAATTTGCTTTTTCCCCACATCTTGCATTACTTACTCTTTCCTCAGCAGCCATAAAACCTTCTCCTAAAACTGCCCGCAAGCATGATAAACAGGAGACATTCGGAACTGGTGAGAAAACCCCAAAATGATGCACTTGGCCATTCTCAAGGTTTCTGAGCCGAATCTGCTTTGGGGGACTGAGGGGTTTCCACCGGCCCCCAGCACTGCTGAGGACACCAGGGCTGCAGCATGGAGGGGTTCTCAGTCTCTCCCTCCTTCACCCTGCTCAGGGATTGACCCTGGAAGGTGGCCTCTGAATCGGCCTTAGGGCTTAGAAGCTACCAGAACCTGCTCTGCCCGCCTGCATTCCTCCAGGTAGCCCACCAGTGACCCTTGAGTTGGGTTCCACCTGGCCTAGAACCAGTTATCTGCCTGACTTGAAGTGAGGGGTGGAGAACAGGGGGCTGGGGTGATGGGTAATGCGACATTGGAATGACCTGCCCAGCTCCTCGGCAGGATGCAGGACCAAAGGCCTCCCTGACCACAGCCCCACGGGGGACTAACAAGACCAGAGCTTCCTGCTCCTTGTGCGGAGGAACGGCACCTGCTCAGAAGCGGGGGGAGGGCAGCTCTGGAGTCTTTTACCCGGGAAACACAGGCCACCGTGAGCCCTGAGCGCAGTCTTGTCACCTCTGCGGGTCTTGGCTTCCCCATTGAACAGTGTGAGCAGCACCGCGACAGCAATCGCAGGGAATACGTATTTCTCACATGGAACGTGCCAGGCCTGGCCCAAGCACTTGATGTGGAGGCTCTCAACTCCCGGCCGAGGTCGGCCGCAGGGTCAGGCTGTGCCATGGCCGGGTGCCGCCGGCAGGGTCTGTCTGTAAATAACAACTGTTATTTACAGTCTGTCAAGGCTTCATTAAAGCCAGAGGCTTTCAGTCAAAAGGGGCCCTAGAGGCCATGCAGGCTCACCTTCTGTCTCTCAGCACCCCAAACTCATGCCTGAGGAGGCTGAGGGACTTTCCTGGGGGCACACAGAGGTGGGGCAGACAGGGACAAGAGTGTGGGTCTCCAGGCTGGCCATGCGGCCGCCTGACCTTCCTCTCTTCCCTGGCCCCGGAGGCAGGGAGTAGGGGCACACAGGCCTCCACCCCTGGTCTAGGAGGTGTCAGCAGTGGGAGAAGGCTACGATCCTGGGGTTGCGCTGCTCTTGCCCTGCCCTTTGGTGGGCTTTGTCCTAGGCTTCTCCTGGTGTGGAAGGCTGGGGCAGCCCCTGGAGACTCCCCGCTCCCCTTCACGAGGGACTCCCCCTCACCCTTTCCAGCCTCCTCTGCCTATGAGAGAGGTGGGAGTGAACCCCAGCCGTGGCCCTCTCCATGCTGCCCATCACCAGTGACTGCGGAGGACGGAGCAGCTGGGGGAGCTCACGCCGCCTGCCACTGGGGACGGTTCTGGTCTCAGCCTGTAGGGGCGTGAGGGACCCCGGGCCTGGGGCCTGTGGGAGAAGTTGTGTCTCTCAGTTCTGGGGGCAGCAGGGGCTGAAACCCCTGCCGGCAGCCTCATCACCTTTTCAAGGGTAGAGCTTGCAAACTCTCATGCCCATAGCCAAGCCAGCCAGGTGGGGACAACCCAGGATGGGCCCCTAGGGCTCCAGCTGACTGAAGCATTCGCAAGACAGGCCAGTATGGGTGGCCATGCTGCATTTTGAAGAAGAATCAGAATCCCGGGCTTTTAAAATAGGAAATGTCCTGAGTTGTAGGCACTGCCAGTTACACGTGACCCATGAGCCCGTCCTGCGGGGGTGCCCCCGGCTCCCAGGACCCAGGCCCTCTGTGTGCTGGGGCTGTGCTGGGGCCGGGAGGGGAGGCACTCCACTCACTCACACACCAGAGGCTCCCATGAGGAGGCCCTGTGTCCCTAAGGTGGGAGCAGGGGCTGGCGAGGTCAGGCGGTTTGCCGGGACCGCAGGCTGAACAACAGCTCCCACTCCCCTCAGAGCCTGTGCTTTCCAGGCCCTTCCCCCAAAGCCACCACTGCCAGAGGGTGCTGGGATGCCCCTTCCTTTGCCTCCTGCACGCTGGGTCCTTTGATGTGCCCCGTCTCTGCCAGGAGCTCAGGATGGAACCCCAGACATGGCCAACCACTCCTTAGCAGGCCAGCCTCAGTCCTCTGTCAAGGCAGGGTTCCTGGCCCACAGGTCTGTCACTCCTGTCCTGGCTTGGGTACTGAGCTGTTTCGCCCCTTACCTCTGTCTACTCGATGTCCCTAGGTGGGTACCTTGGCAGGATTCCTGAGGCAGGACATAGTCCCCCTCAGGGCCCTGATGGGCCCCAGTTCCTCATCTGAGCCCCAGTTTCCCAGCCTGTGAGATGGTGCTGATAACCCAGCCATCGGATTCCCAGGGCTGCAGAGGGTGCTGCGGGGTCCAGCATCTTCCCTCACAGGGAAGGAAGGGGGTCCGTGCAGGCTCCTCTCATGGGCCTCAGATTAATAGGCCCCAGATTTGGACTAGAGCCTCACAGAGATGCTCTGTCGGGATGGAGAAGAGAAGATGGGTGTCACTTTGCATAGCTGTGGCCATCTCACCTGTCTTCTCCCTCGTTCCCTGGGGAATCTCTTGGCACCCCTATGAACTCTGTCCATAGGATCTGTCCAGAACCCAGCCCCACCTTCTGCCTCCCTTGGGCCCTGTGGGCTGAGGGCCGTGTCTCAGCATCTCCTTCCCTGTCCCGGGAAGAGAGAAGCCCCTCCTTCCCCGGCCTTGGGCCAGCTTAGTGTTCTCAGCACACACCCCCACCTGGCTCATTGGATGGCTGCTTAGTGCTTCTCTACTTCGCCTCCAATGCAACTGGCTATAAAACAGACCCCATGTCTGTTTTTTTCCCTGACATCTCCCCAGTGCCTGGCCCCTAAGTAGGAGCTCTGGAAACACGTGCTGAATGAATGAGTGAATGAATGAATTGTTAAATGTAAACATTTAAGTTATCCCGCAGTTCCTGTAACACTATGGGGAATTTCTGGCATTTTTAACATATGAGGACCCAAAACATAGTTTTACTGGAGAGTCTCCTTTCTCAAGAAGCTCCTAGCAGGAGCATGATGGTGGGTGGCTGTGTCCAGAGGTTCTGCCCACCCTAGGGAAGGAGGAAGACAGCACAGATGTGCTCAGTGCCAGGGGGCAAGAAAGTCCCCCTGACAGAGGGGAGGCAGCTTGGTCTATGGCCCTGGGGGCTCAGAGCAATGCCCTACAGAAGTTCCGGTGCAGGAATCCCAACACAAGACTATTCACTGTGACACAGGCCTAGAGGAGAATCTTCAGAAGGGGCATTTACAGGGTGTGTGGGAGCTGTTAAGCTCACTTGAGGAAGGAAGAGCAAGGAAAAGAGAATGGTGCAGACACAAACACACGGACAGGGTGTGCTGGGTGAATGGGCTTTCCTCCTCCTCAGGTTCTGTTTAAGAGAAGGGCAAAAGAGGCTGGGCACAGTGGCTCACACCTGTAATCCCAGCACTTTGGGAGACCAAGGCAGGTGGATCACTTGAGGCCAGGAGTTAGGGACCAGCCTGGCTGACATGGCAAAACCCCATGTCTACTAAAAATACAAAAATTAGCTGGGCGTGGTGGTGGTGCACCTGTAATTCCAGTTACTTGGGAGGCTGAGACAGGAGAATCCCTTGAACCAGAGAGGTGGAGGTTGCAATGAGCCGAGATTGTGCCACTGCACTCCAGCCCGGGAGACAGAGCGAGAGTCTGTCAAGGGAAGGGAAGGGGAGGGGAGGGGAGGGGAGGGGAGGGCAAAAGGTAGGCAGTTGGCAGACACTGGATTAAACAAAGTTAGATTAATTTTGTCACTGCAGGACTCGCCAGAGCCTTTAATGGGATATAGCGTGCCCCATTTCCAAAACTGATTTGTTCCATGGAGGACGTGGAGGGCTCAGAGGGCCATCTAGACCACCTTGGGAATTAGGAATTACTGACAAGAGCACGGGGCACATGGCAGCCAGGGGTGGCGGTAGGGACAGGAGGGTGCTACTGGAAAACGAAGCTGAGGTCCATTTGCAAACTCTTTGAATGCCCTGCTTCCAGGAAAGGGCTGCTATAGCTGAGCATTGCACAGCTACAGGGAACACCAACCCCAGAAACTACAACCTGAATGGTGGCTCCTGGAGCTGTGCAGTGCACACTCTGAACATCTGTCCATGGCAGCATGCCCAGAGGTCAAGGCTCATTCGGCCCCAGTGAATTGCTGCCAAGTGGGAAGATGCTATAGACTAGTGTCCACCAATATTGAAACTGTTAAAACTAGCGGTCACAGAAGACTGTAATTCTCAGCCTTTGGGGTGTGGATGGGCCACATGACTAGTTTTAGTCAATGACAAGTGAGCAGAAGTCAGATGATGTCACCTGCTGAAGCTGTGCAATGTCCCTGCACTCTTCTTCTGTCTCTTCTTTCCCAGAAGCAGCAACTGACAAGGCCGTGTGTCTCAGATGCCACTTAAAGATGGTGGTGCCTCCATCAGCCTGGTTCCCTAAGTGACTCTGTGGAGCAGAGTGCCCTGGCTACCCGCACTGAATATGTGGTGTGCATAAGAAATAAAGACCTGTGTGGTAAGCTCCTGTGACTTGGAGGTGCTTGTTACTGCAGCATAGCTCAGCCTATCCTGACCTACACAGAAATAGAGCTAAATGTTGTCCTGACTTGTGATTTTGAAAAGAAATCTTCTGGTGTTAAACATTGGAGACAGGATAAAAATACTACCAATATAGCGCAGACCAAGCAGAATCCCTCTGCGGGAGAGGTGTGGCCCCACGGGCCACTGGTTTGCAGCCCACCCACCATCACAGGCTCAGCTGTAGGACCTCAGAGGACCGTACATAGAATGTGAGCTAACTCATTTTTCTGTACTTTCCCATGCAATCTCAGATCTACTTGTGGGCGTATCGGGACAGAATGAGACTCTCTGCTCTATGATTAACTGGAAGAGATTGCCTGGTTACAAACAGAGAAAAAGAAGGCAATTCTATGGCTCTTTTAGAAGCTGCTGAAAAGCAGTATTTGGGCATTTGAACGCCTGTGGGCCAGCAGCTATGAGACGAGGGCTGAATCAGACTTCAGGATGCAGGAAACAGGGTTAAGAACTCATGGTTCAAATTTCAGCTCTGCCATTTGGTGTGTAACCTTAGGCATGTCACCTCACCTCTCTGAGCCCATTTCCTTGTTGGGAGGTTGGGAATCATCATAGAAACCACTTCTCAGGGATGTTGACAGGAGCAAGGGAGGTATGTGGCCAGTCGGGTGGTTCCTAGTCTCCTGGGGCATCCCTGCCTGCACGGAGGAGGCTCACCCAGGGAAGGGGCCAGGATGGGCCTGAGACACAGGTTTCCTGGGGCCAGTCAGTTACAGTCTGGCTGTATGCGTTTCCTGTGGCTGCTGTCACAAATTCCTACAAGTGTGGTGACTTTTTTTTTTTCCATTTTTAAATATTGTGGTTAAAAAAAACCCATGTAACATGAAATGTGCCATGCCAGCCGTTTGTAAGTGTATGGTCTGGTGCTAAGTATCTTCATATTGTGCAACAGATCCTTAGAACTTTTTCATCTTGCAAAACTGAAGCTCTCTAACTTGGTGACTTTTGAAACAACGCACATTTATTCTCTTACAGCTCTGGAAGCCAGAAGTCCAAAATCATTGTCACTGGGCTAAAGTCAAGGTGTTGACGGGCTGGCTCCTGCTGGAGGTTGCAGGGAGGATCCATTTCCCAGACTTCTGTAGCTTCCGGAGCTGCCTGCATTCTTTGGCAGAATTCCACTTCCTTACATCACTCCAACCTCTTGCTTTTGTTGTCACAGCTCCCACTTCTGGTGTCAAATCTCCCCCTGCCTCCCGATTGTAAGGACACTTGTGATTACACTTAGGGCCCACCCAGATAATCCAGGGTAACCCTTCCTTCTCAAGATCCTCAACTCCATTGCATATGCAAAGCCCCCTTTGCCAGGCAGGGTACCATACTCGCGAGTCCAGGAATTGGGACTTGCGTGTCTTTGGGGGCCGCTCTTCGCCTAACACCCCGGCTACGGTGGTCCGCTCTGGGCCCGAGGTGCCTTCCCTGGCAGCTAGGACAAGCACGGTCCCAGAGGAAAATGCCAAGTGGGGCCCCATGGAGTAGCAGGACTTGGGGACAAGCCTGGTTCTGTCTCCTGATCTGTCTCTCGCCGTCTGGAAACATACGGGCGCCTTCCTCTGGTCCTTCCTCGTCCACTGCAAGGCATGCTCCTTCCTTCCACCCCTCCACTTCCTCAGGTGACAGTACCTACCCCAGGACCATTCACGGAACTAACAAAGCACTGGACATACAGACAAAAACTGCTTCTTTTCTGAAGCTCCCATCCTAGTGAGGGAGAGTGAAGAAGCTGGGTACATGATGTGGGAGGCAGTGAAGCGCACTAAGGAGAGCAAGCAGGGACAGGGAGAGCAGGGCAGGGCAGGCCCGGGCTGTGAAGATGCAGCCCACACACATTTATCAAGCACCTACCAGGCTCTAGGGCCTGGGACACAGCCGAGAATGAGACAGACCCAGCCCTGTCCCGGAGGACCACCTATTTTAGCAGGGGGATGAAACCGATGAGGAAATGAATGGAGCACGTGCAGAAGGCAGTGAGGCTGGGAGGAACCACAGCAGGGCCCTGGGCTCAGGATTGATGGGGCTGCTGCAGATGGGGCAGTCAAGGAGGGCTTCTCAGAGGAGGTGATTGGGGACTGACAGAGACGGCTCCAAGTTGAGGGGACAGCAACTGCTGTGGGGGTGATGCACCTCAATAGGCGTGCGTATCTGGGTGGCAGGAGCTCAGAAGAGCATGTCGGCGGCAGTAAGGATGTCCTGGGACAGTAAGGATTGTCCTGGGACAGGGGCTTCCCATCCCACCTGCTGTGCCCAGGCTTTTAAGCCCAGCACTGAAGATACCTGAGATAGACCCAAGAGAAAGGCCTGCCCACGCCTGGTGGCCACTCCAGACAGAATGAGGACAGGGCCCTGCACAGGTGGAACGGCCCAGGCCTGGAGCAGCCCCTCTCAAGGAGGAGCCTGCCTTGTCCCCCACTCCTGCGCGGAGCCCCGTTCCCTCACGCGGGCTGGCTTCTTTAACGAGACCATCTGTCTGGCTTTCCTCACTCGGCTGAGCCTGATGGTACCATCCATCTCCCCCAGCCCCATCTCCCGTCTGTCTGTCACCGCCCGGCCCCCACCATCCCTGCCCAGCTCTGAGGGGGCCTCGGCAGGTCTGGCCTTCGTGTTTACTCTTCTCATCTGGCCACATCTGGCCCCCGTGCTGAGTCACCCGCTCCATCTGCCTGTCCTCGCTGTTGGACGGTGGCCATCTCCTTCCTGGCTCTCTCGGAGCCACGTGGCAGCCCACGCGTGGAGCGGGTGCCAGAGCCAGCACACGCGTGGGGATGTGACTGTGAGCGGCTTGGTGCCAGCCTGCATCCCAGGAGGGGCCCCTCAAGGACAGCTCCCACTGGAGGCCTCCCCCGCAGCCCTGGAGGGTCTGGTGGTCCATTTGACGAGTCTCAAAGAGACCAAAGAGACTCACAGAGACAAAGGCCACAGCCATGCCGAGACACAAATGGAGATGCCTGGTTTCAAGACTGTGTCTAAACCCAGCTCTGCTGGATGCCAGAGCCTTTCAATTCTGCATCTGAGCGTGGAAGTAGGAAGAGGGTGGGCATTTCAGAAGGGTGTGGGGGCAGGAGGCAGCCTGGAAGCAAACAAGAGTCACAAGCCTGGGATCCCAGGCCCTGCAGGGCTGGACCCAGAGCTCTGAATCTGGGTGGGTTACTTAGCCTTTTCCAGCCTGACTTCCTGCTCATATTTTGAAAAATAAACCAGTTGCACTGAGGTAATACAATACCATCACCTACCCCTCAGGCCAGCCTGGAATAGCATCCCTTCCTCTGACAACAGCACCCCAAATTTCCCTTAAGCCCCATCTCAATCCCTGAGATTTGGGAAGGGCTGACAGGAGAAGACATGTGACCAAAGATTAGACAATCCAAGCACTGCAAACTCAGCCCCACCCCCACTTCAGTGCTTGGCTTGGGGTCAGGTGGGCGCCAAGCTGGGTTAGTCAGGGCCAGAACCTTTGCTGAACTTAACTCCCCTCCCCTCCCCTCCCTTATCCCCCCTCCCTTCCCTTTCCCTTTCTTTTTTGTTTTTTTGGAGACAGGGTCTCGCTCTGTTGCCCAGGCTGGAGTGTAGTGGTGCAATCACAGTTCTCTGCAGCCTCAGACTCCTGGACTCAAGTGATCCTCCTGCCTCAGCCTCCCAAAGTGTGGGGATTACAGGCATACTCTGCCGTGCCCAGCCTGCTGTAACGTTTCTAAGGAAGGGGTGCTCCTTGCCCCTGGGTCTGTGAGAGTGAGCAGGCTGTGAGCTAGAGCTACTGGTGGCTGCCATGTGGTGAGAGCCCGCCTGTGAGGAAAACCAGCAGAGAGGAGAGCAGAGCCAAAGCAGGGAGAATAAGAGCAGTCCTAGCAAGCCCCTGGATCCAGCTGGGCCTGAAGCCAGATCCACTTCTGGACTTTTCAGTAACCGATGCCAATACATTGCCTTTTATAACAGAGCCTGAATTGGGTTCTGTCATTTGCAACCGAAGAGTTGTATGTGCTATATTCCTGAAAGGGACAAACACGTGCCTGATACACAGTAGGCTCTCAGTACATGTGGAAGATAAGACCTTTGTGAGAACAGCCAGTCTCAAGACATAGTCTATGATTTCCTGGGTATAACACTCCGCACAAGGCAGAATTATAGAGATGGCAAGCAGGCTTGTGGCTGCCGGGAGCTAGGGCTGGTGGAGGGTGGAGGTGGGTGTGACATCTTCACGGGGATGGGACAGGTCTGGATCTTGGGTGCTGTGGTGGCTTCATGATCTCCACATGTGACAAAATGATGTAGAGCCGTATGCATACCCTGTGCCAATGTTGGTTTCCTGGTCTGGTATTGTACTAGAGTTATGTAAGATAGAACCATTGGGAGAAACCCAGTAAAGGGTACAACGGCACCTCTCTGTACTATTTTTGCAAGTTCCTGTGAATCTGTAATAATTTCAAAATAAAAAGTTATAAAGAAGAAGTTCTTTGTAGGCATACTACCCAGCAGCTCTTGGACCCCAAAAGGCAGAGCATGGGCATTGAAACCAGATGAAGCAGAGCTCAAATCTGAGCATGGCTGTTCACCTGCTAAGTGGTCTTGAAATTAGGTGGACCAGAGCTCAAATCTGAGCATGGCTGTTCACCTGCTAAGTGGTCTTGGGTCAGTCACGTCTCTCCTCCTGCCTTCAGCATTCTCATCCGTGGAGTGGGGCTCACTGGGGCTCATAGGCCTGCCTCATGGGGTGGTGATGACAGAGGATACAATCAAGACAGTGCTCTGTCTCGCTCAGGACCTGGCTATGGGAGGCGATCAACTTCAGCAGCAGAAGCAGTGGGCCATCAACACTGGGGGCCTCGCGTGGACCTGGCAAGGGCATGGGTTCTGAGCCAGCCTCCCTGGGCTTGAGTCCTGGCTCTGCTGCTCCCTGCCTGGGTGACCTGGGGCAGGCTACTTGACTTCTCTGGCCCTCAGTGTTTCCACCTGTAAAATGGAGATAATCATAGTGCTTATCACGTATGCTACTTTTGAGGATTATTTTTTGTAGAGACAGGTTCTCCCTATGTTCCCCCATGTGGCTGATCTTGAACTCCTGGCCTCAGGCGAGCCTCCCAACTCGGCCTCCCAAAGCTCTGGGATTTCAGGTGTGAGCCATGTAGCCTGGTCTGCTTTTGAGGATTAAATGAGATAGTGCCACTGAGGCCCCTAGGGCAGAACCTGACACTTGGCAGGGACAGTAGCCCATTGGGGTGCGGAGAATGGCCCCATGGGTGGGAGTGGGGGGACCCTGGCCATGCAGCGAGATCTGTTGCAGCATTGCCAGGAAAGCTCTCACTTCCTGGGGATCAGCACCCTCAGGAGCTTCCCCTTCAAGATCCCACAGCCAATGATTAATCCCACTCCGGCCAAGCAGAAAATCTGATCCCAAGCACCTAAGGAGGCGGAGGGACCCCTGCCCAGAGAACCCAGGCTCCCGCCTTCCTTCTCCTGGTCCTTCCTGAGGAGGGAGAGCACAAACCTGAAGTGGAATCTGCATGGAATGGACTTCGAGGTACAGCCTCTGAGAATAAAGGAAAGGATACAGTGTTTGTGGTCAGTGAAAGAATTCTGGGGACAGTCGGGGCTCAGTGGGTTGCTTGAGGGAGGCTAGAGATGTTCCTCTGTCTCCAAACATGCATTTCATGGTCTGTCATGGTTTTAGGATCCCTAGAATTCCATCGCTGAGCTCATCCCTGGGTTAAACACTGCCCACTCCTGCGTTCTGTTCTTTTCAAACTAGAGGAGTAACATATTAAGCCATGAATGTGTGAACTAATTTATGACAGGGTCTGGGGTGAGGCATGCTCAAAGCAGACCGAAGAAGGGCAGGAGAGGCACAGCAAGGGGGAGGGTGAGGGTTGGGGGTAAGGAATGGTGCCTAAGGCAAACTTTGCCTGTTCTGGCTGGCTCTTGGTGATAATCTATTTAAAGGCCTCCCCTGGCTGTTCTCGTTGATGTAGATCCATTTGAGCAGTTTCAGGGCTGCCGTCTTTATTTAATGCAGCTCCGAGCCTGATGCGCAGGGCCCAGAGCTGAGCAGAGGCTGGCTCCTGGCAATGCTTAATAGCAAGGTGAGAACGTGGAGCTCCTGAGTAGGGGAGGGGCGACGTCAGGCAGCAAGGGCTGGGCCGGCTGGGCTCCACAACCTGCTCCTTGATGCTGCTGGAAGGATGGAGCAGGCTGGAGGTGGAAATTCCCACCTCGGAGTCAGCACTTAGGAGAAGGGAATCTCAATGTCAAATGAGCTGACGATTCGGTGGGATGGGAGAGGCTTTATTGAATAGTGGCTGAGGATAAGCCAGCATGGCTTCAGCAAACAAGAAATACGTTGGGTCATGGAGTAGTCTAGCGTCAGGTACGGCTGAATCCAGGACTCCCTGTGAGAACATCTAACAGTTCCTGAGACCACATGCTTCCTGTTGAACACGCTGGGGGAGCATGTCTGGGGCCAGGCATTCCCTGCAAAAGTCCCAAGGTCCTTTCTGACTGGTCTGGCTTGGGTCACATGCCCCTTCCCTAAACCAAACACTGTGGCCAGGAGGATGGGATAGGCTGATAGGGTCCTTTGGCCCACTCCAAAGGACCAAGTGAAGAGGGGAGGGAGGTCAGTTCCATCCAAGCCTGGCAGAGGGCAGGAGGCCCCGGAGCAGGGCCGGCCTAGGAAGCAAGCAGACGCTGGCTCATGGCAACGCTGAACCTGTGTCCACACACCTCATCCAACGTACCCCTCTCAGCTGCCTCTGCAGATACTTCTTCAGATGAGAGCACTGAAGTAGAGGGACTTACCCAACACCCAGAGGGGGATTCCAGCTAAAGTAGAATCCAGATAAAGGATTTTATTTTATTCTCAGTTCTTTCCAGCACCTCCTGGTCCAGCTGGCACTGATCTCCTGTCCCATGTTCCCTGCCCCTGATATTCCAGAGTACTTGGACTCCTAGGTTTGGGACTGGAAAAGGATCTTAGAGTCTGTTGTCTCCAGTCTCTTTGAGTAATGTACCTAGGGTCAGCCCACGAAGAGCAGAACGGGGACTAGAATCCACATCTAATAGGACAGCTTGTCACTTACCTTGTGTCTGCCTCACTGCTTGGGAGTCTGGTCTTAACTGTGTGGCCCTGGTCTCTATCTGCTTGCCAACCTTAGTTTCCCATCTCCCCATGGTGAGGGTGTGAGGGTATCCCCGAGGGCCCCCTAGAGCTCCCCAGGCTCAGCCCCGATTGATGGTCTGTGCTTTCCTGGGTCTCCATGCGCCGCGGTTTGCATGTCTTACTCCTCCTTGACATCATTTTCTTTCTAGATAATTGCTTTGCTCTAATTCTTTAGAGGTAATTTTCTTCTGTTACTTTATTTCTACAGTTAACACCCTCCAATTAATTTCATAGCTCTTGAAAGTTCTCACATAAGTTGCCCTCACAAACCCTTCCAGTTTAACCGTCGCGTGCAACAGCAGCATCTCAGCGTCTCCGACAACACAGCCATCTATTCACACCTACTGCATCTGAGCACATCGGTTGCATTTGATCTTCATAATAACCTTAGGAGAGTAGCCTGCTTTTACAGAGAGGAAAAATTCAGACTCAAAGAGGTAAAACAGTCTGCTCCAGGACTGTAGTACAGGCAAAGCTGGGATTTGAACCTCCACCTCCAGCTGCTGGCCTGAGTCAACAGCTGCTCCAGATTCGAGGGGGAGTACATGGTGGCTGTCAGGTCCCAGGTGCACGTCTGTCCTACTGGGGTGGCCCCACTGGCTCCACCTCTGGTGATTCCCTACAACCTGCCCCTGGATCCTACACAGAGAAGCTTCCCTGGCAGGCGGGAGGAAATGAAATCCAGGCGAAACACAGGGTCTCAGCATCCGTGCATGGATGGGGAAAAGACAGTAGTGGTTATAGCATCTCTGGGGGAGAAGAGGAAAAAAAACCTAACACCAACTACATTTGAAGAGAAATAATAAATGATTTCAAATTCTATTTTCTTATCGCTCTCAGTACATCTCCTGGTGCTATTTTATCTAGTAAATAGGAGACCTAGTTGTTATTCTCAATTATGATATTAATTCTCCCGGTGACCCTGGGCAACTTACCTCCCTTCTCTGAGCTGGTTTCTCTATCACCACCCGCTCAAGGACAAAAAGATGTTCTCGCAGGAAGGAAGCTCCCCGTGTCTGGAACAGGCCTGGGCCCTCGTTTACCCAGCAGGTGCTGCTGGTGTGAGCGGGGGTGGCCTGCAAGGGGTGGACAGACTGCAGTCCCCAGTGCCTGCTCTCAACCTCTCTCTCCTTTTTCCTAACCACAGACCTGACCCTCCTGACCGTGTTTGCACTTGTTAGCTTCACAGATCCTTCTGCCAACCTCCCTGTCCTGTTCGATTCTGGAATTTTCCCCTGCCCCTTCCTCCCAGAGTTGGGGGAAGGGTAACAGCAAACCCCAGCTGGGCGACAACTTCCGCCACCATGTGCTTGGTTCGATACTGTTTTCCTATTTTTCCAGCCATCTCCCTCCTTGAAGGGAGGTTGCCACGGGCGATCGGCCCAGCCTGTGTTTACCTCGGCACTCTGCGCCTCCTCTCCTGCACCCTGCAGGGGCTCCCCAGCCATCTGGAATGGGGCCCACAGCTCCCCTCTCCCCCATGTGCCAGCCGAGAAGGCCGGTTTGGACACCGCGTGGGAGGCCCAAGCTTCCCGCCAACATGGGCAACTGAATTTGGAAAACAGCTCATCACCAACGAAGAAAATAATAATAATAATAATAATAATAATAATAATAATGAACTGCAGAGACCCCGGGCTGGGGTTTGGCAAACACCAATGGAAACATGTCCCCTATGAAAAAGTCTAATGATTTTTGCTCTTATTCAGAACTGAAGACTAATTCTAAAATATTGGTCGTCGGGAAAGAGAGGTTCCGGGTGGGGCCACAAGCTAGTTCCAGTCTGCAGGAGACCCAGGGCTTTGTAGCCCGGGAGACTCAGCGCTCACACATGCAAAGCACACCTGGAGGACCCTGGATAGACAGTGCTGTGAGGCAGGCAGGATGAGTAGACCTTGGTTGCTGCTTTTAATGGAGAGGGAAGCTCAGGCTCAGGGACATGATCATTTCTGGGCAGATCTGGGTCCTCATCTGTGATAGTCTGAGGCTCCCATCGTAGCTTAGGGAGGACTTCAGGTCATATTTGTACCAAATCCTCTCCTGAACCCCAGGGCGACAGTTAAAATATTTAACAACCCGAGGTGCCAGGGCGCTGAGCCAGTGGGGCTGTAGCCAGACCAGCCACTGGATAGGGCAGGTCCCGGAGGCCCTGGAGGCTGGGGGTAGGGGCGGGGTGGCCAGGACAGAGGAGTAGAGGCCTCCGGGGCCAGAGGCAGCAGCTACTCACCACCTGGGATGGAAGTGATTTAATATTTTAGCAGCTGGCTTGCCCCATCAAGTGCCCCGGGTGGTTGCCAGTGCTGCTTCAACCAGCACCTGGCTATGACCCAGCACGCATCTTCCATAGCAGCAAAGTCAAATCTGCCTCGCCATGCGGCTTCTGGGTCTCATTTCCACAGGCCTGGGGGACCTCGGGAAGGTGGGATGAGAGGCTCTGGGGTCACTTTCTGGTGCTCTATGCGGATAAGAGGACCCTTGTCCAGTGCTTGGCCTAGAGCCTGGCATGAGGTTACTGCTCAAGAAGGCTTCACTGCATTTAAAATTTCCAAACCTGGGCTTCTGCCTGCCCCTGCCTCTCTCTTGTGAGAAACATGACCATCAAGTAAACAGGCAAGCATCTGCACATCCAGGCAGAGCACAGTGGCTGTGGCCACCATTGCCCCCCAGCCCAGGCCTCATTTCAGGAGCAGCCTTGCAGCCGGCTGGTGAAGCCCTGCACATAGGACAGAGTCCTTTCTCAGGACTACCTCTTGTATGAGAAGGTGAAGATGCCTTCACAACCTGGTTCATTCACCTGCTAAGCCCCCACCACCCACCCCTAGGCTCTGGGGTCCTGGCCAGGCCTCACACCCACCTAAGATGAGACAGGGTGTGGCAGAAGAAGGGACCCGGCTTTTTGAAGGAAGCCCTTCCATAGCAGAGCCCTGAGCGGCATTGGGGTCTCTTGAGGAGCCGCCTGCAAGAAGTCTTCTCCTTTGAACAGAAGACTGCAAGGGAAGTGGGTTGGAGATTGGGGGTGGAGGAGGGAATGGTGATCTTGGAGGGAACATTACAGAGGTGGCTCCTCTGGTCCCTGGCCAGGATAACCACCTCCTCTCCCGGTTGCAATCAAAGAGTGGGTGGCCCTGCAGCTCCTGCATCAGAAGCACCTGGGCATATGCTTGTTAAACCTTCAGACTCTAGGTGCTGGGTGGTGTCCGTCCAGCCAAGTGGGCATCACTGGGGCAGGGCCATGAAGATGACCTTTCAAAAAATGACCGCAGCGATCGATGCTCTTGCTTCCAAACATTTGACCACAACTCCCTTAGGCTGAGATGTCATGCTTCTTGGGCCGGAATTCCCCTTCACTTCCTCCTCCCCTACCCCAGACTGTCTGGGCTTGAGTCCCATTCTGCCACTTAAAGCTGTGGGAGTTTGAGTGCCTCAGCTGCCTCATCTGTGAAATGGGAGAGAAGTAGAACTCGCCTCCTCTTTGAGCCCTGCTTCCAAGGGAGTAGAAGGCATCTTGCCTTATGGCTCCCTGACAGCAGCTCTGACAGAAGCTGTTACAGAAGGGAACTCGTCCCTGCCTCGCCCTGGTGCATGGGGTCATCAAGCACCAGGTGGTGGCATTGGTTGGGGTGAAAAGGGCTCTGCACCCCTAACACAAGGGCTCTAGACCTGGCTTCACGCCATCACACTTGTATGATCCATTTTCAGTGCTGGGACACAGCTCTTCCAGACAAGCAAGGCCCCTGTTTTCAAGGTGTCAGGACGCAGACAACAAACTCACAAACAAACCAGTGAAACAAACAGTGATAATTGTTGCGAAGGTAATTGAAAGACCCCAATGCCAAGTTACCGGCGTGATGTAAATAGTGGCAGAGTGTCCTGGGCAGAGAGAATAGCAAGGGCAAAGGTCCTGGGGCAGGAATGGATGCAGAGTGCTAAGGGGACAGAAAGAAGGCTGCTGTGCTGGAGCGTCCCCAGGGAGGAGCGGTGGGGGTGAGGGAGGGGGTGAGTTCAGAGAGGCAGCCCGGCAGATCTTGCAGGGCCTATGGAGCTTATTCTAAGTGTGATGGGCAGCTCCTCCCAGCTGGGAGAATTAAATGGAGTAATGAAGCACAGAGCTTACACCAGGGTTGGTGCTAGGTGACTGCTGTCTGTGCCCTCACCCCATGACAGACGCACCATGGCTGAGACATTAGGGTCACATGGTGACTTGGAGCCTCAGGTCCTAGGAGCTGCCCGGATGCAACTTCAGATCGTTGGCTGGGATCCATTCAAAGACGTCAGGAAGTGTTTATTCAGATCTCTGTGCACCGCCCCCGACCCCCAACACCCACCCCCGCCATCCCCCAACACGGGGCCACGGTAAGGCCGTTCATCTGTTTCCTCAAACCTAAAACACAGCCGGGCTTTTCAGGGCGCTAAGGCCTCCGAGTGTGGTGGGTGCCCCGGAGAAGGACAGGGCAGGGATGTTTGGGGATCTGGTTCTCTCCCGCTTGCAGGTGTGGCTGGCGTGCGCGTTGGGAGCGCCTGCTTGCCCCTCCTCCGGGGGGAAGGACTGGCCGTCGTCCCTGCTCCGGGGATGCGGGATGCGGGTACGCCGAGCCCTCGGGAGGCCTGGCTCTGGTGTGGGCTGCGGGGAGAAGGCGCGGGAAGGAAGGAAAGAGGCGAAACGGTGCGGGAGGGAGGCGGCCGTTGCCATGGAAGGAGCTGCAAGGTATTCTGGGACCAGAATTCTCTCTGCAGAGGGCCGGGTGGGGGGCGGCCGGCTGGGGAAGGTGAGGGGAAAGCCAGTGCCATTCCTTTGTCCTTGGCGCTTCTCAGCCTCCCTGCAGACCGCGAACGGAGGCCCCGCACCCCCGGGGCTGGCCCCTGGCCTCCCGCCCCAGCCTGGCCGGGCGCCCCTCCCCGCTCCGCTGTCCGCCTTGGGTACAGAAGCGGCGAGTGGCCCCTTTCCAGGAGGCCTGTTTACCAGCACGACAACAGCAAATTAGTGCGCTTAAGAGGCATTCAGCGTTTATCCCGGCAAACATGCGCAGCGCGCAGGGGGCCTGCAGGGCCTGCTCCCCGGAATCTGCTGAAATGGGTCTGCTGTGCATCTTAATCGACTTCCTTCCACCCACCACATTAAATGCATTTAATCTACTCTTGCAAATGGCTAATTTTGAAAATCCGCTTATCAGAATTAGGTCCTCAACATCCATATTTATTTACTTTTCATTTTCATAATCTTTTTTTTTTTTTCCCCATGTGTGTGACTAAATTCCGTTTACTATTGTCTGGCTCTCTCTCACACGTCCCGGGGGGCCGGGGCAGGGGAGAAGGGCCAGGTTAGGAGCAAACTGGAAATGGAAACCTGGCAGGGATGAAAGGCATGGGCTCGGGATTTGAGGATTGGGAGGCTCTTCGCCGGTGGCAGCATCTTCAGGAAATCACCAAGAGCTGAGGCTTGAGCAGAGCAGGTTTAAAAAGGCGATGAGGAAGTCTTGCTGGATCCCAGGCGCCCGGGGCCTGCCTGGCAGGAATCAGCAGCCGTGTCAGAAATGTGCAAGAAAGTGGTTGGGATCAACTGTCTTCCCCAGCGTCCCCGGTGCCAGGCTCCGTGCTAAGCGCTTCACGTGGACCGGCACTCATGCTCACGCCAGCCCAGCTCAGTGAATGCCAGGCGCATCTCGCAGACAAGAAGACTCCTGCTGCAGCTTAGACCCACATTCACATCCAGACTGCACGTCCTCCTCTGCAGCATGTTGTTAAGCGTGCAAGGCACGTTTTTCCTATGAGTGTGTAAGAAACACAAGTTTGTGTGTGCGGGACTCAGGCCTGTGAGAAACGCAGACCAAGGGAGGGATGGGTGTTCAGAATCTGGAAGATGGCTCTCCAGGTCACAACCTGTGCAGCCTCAAGCGTGAATTCCGCATGTGGCCTTCCTCACACCACGTTTGGGTTTTGCAAGTTTGCTAACAGCCGCTACAGAGCTAGGAAGAGCGGCCAGGCCTCTTGGCCTCTAAAGGACTTATCACTCAATGTTAATTTTGTTGTTGCCAGTCCCTTAATGAGCTTATTTGGCACACATCTAGAGCAAAAACCTGAATTTCACTTCATTTAATTTACTTTCAACATTGGCTGGGCACCTCCTATTGGCCAAGTGATATTCTGCAGAATACCTGGGTGGAAGGATAAATCTGATCTGTTTCTAGCCTTGGGAAGCTCACATTTACTGGATTTTACAAGAAAGGCTCAGAACAACAAAGTGTTAACATATGCATACCAGACAATTTTATTTTCCCAAATAACTGCTAAATTATGTTGTAGCCATCTTAGATTTCCAGATCTACGGGAATTTCTAAAGCATAAGGCATTAATTACATCCTGATGGTTGAGATTAGGGCTGAATTGTCTGCAGACTTGAACTCAAACCTGCAGTTCTGCCACCTTCAATTTACGACCTTGGGCACTTTGGAGCCTCAGTATCCTCATCTGTGTAATGGGGATTATATGAATATCTACCCATAGGGCTCCGAAGATTTAAATTAATGCTGTAAATTAATGTAGGTGGAGCTTTTAGTGAGGTATTTGACAAAGTTCTACATCTAACAACTAAATAGTAAGCATTATGATATGTAATCATTTACTCAAATTCAGCAAATAGAATTCAAAAACAGAAATAAACATTGATCAAAGGAATGTTTTCCAACGTTCTGAGTATGTTCGTGAGGCACCTGGAAAGCTACCGAAGCAGCCAGTGGGTCTTCAGGCCCTGCCGCCAGGTGCTGGCTGAATGGCAAGGTGGACCAATGATTTACTGGGACCCCTCCCTCGTTTCTCTGGCCCCCACCTTTTCCCCTTTCGACTTCCTGCCTCTCTCTAGAATTACATGATATGCCAAAGTAAATTCCCTCAGACTTGCAAATAGCCTATACTTAATCCCCCCCACCCCGCCCACCTGAGGATAAAAACTCCTTGCAGAAGACAAAATTTCCTCCCATCCCGTGTTAGGGATGTGTGGGCGCATGTCTGCAGGAAGGGGAAGCCGTGGGAGTGTGTGTGTGTGTGCGTGTGTGTGTGTGTGTGTATGTGTGTGTGTCGACGCAGGAAGGAAGCGGGCGGATGTGTGCTCAGGGAGACACCTGTGGGTGTGAGCACAGGGATTTGTGAATGAACGAGCCCGTGTGTGCAGGGACTGGGTGTGTGGAAGGGGTGGTGGCCCAGAGAAAACCCCACTCCTCCAGCACTCACTCTGGATCAGGACCCCTTCCATCTGAGCGAGCTGAGTAACGTGGGTGGAGCCGGCTCATGGGACGGCTCATGCTCTCTAAGATGAGGTCAGAGAGAGAGACTGCAGGACCAAGGGCCCAGGTGGGCAAAAGGGCGGAAGGTCGGCCACAAGGCCACGTGGGGTGCTCTGGGCAGATCTGAGCGTGTGTTTCCCAGATGGTGGATGTGAACTGACTTTGGAGGTGGGCAAGCTGGCAGGTGAGGGGGCAGAGCTGAGTGGACACCAGAGAGGATGACCCACTCGGGATTCTGCCAGCTGTGTCTGGGGCTGCAGGCACAGTGGTTTCAACAGAGCAGCAGGAGTGGACAGAGGTCACAGAGGGAAGGGAAAACAATCTCACAGAGAGGGTGGGCTCTGTTCTCAGACTGAGGAGGCCAGGAAGAGAAAGGCGGGGGAAGGGCGAGGATCTGCAGTGACAGAGCCAGCAGGAATACCAGGTCATCACAGTATTGTTTGTTGATTTTGAAAGCTGAGTTGCATTTGAAAGATGAGGTTATGTGCCAGCGGAAAGAAGCAGCTCCCGTATTAGTAGAAGAACCAAGGCTGGAAAAGGAGGGACTCCCAATGACAGTGGGCAGCCAGAACAGGAGGCTCTGCCTGAGACCCCCTGACTTTCACATCTCCCTTGAGGAAGACTCTTCAGTTCTTGTCCCCACGACCATAGGAGTCTCCCAAGATGCAGCTTCTTGCTCTAAGGTTCTGGCTCAAGCAGAATGAAAACCTCCTTCTCTAGGTTCCGTTAGCAGAGTAGGGCCAAATTTCGTTGTTTTTATTATTTTATTTTATGTATGTATTTATTTTTTGAGATAGAGTCTTGCTCTGTTGCCCAGGCTGGAGTGCATGATCTCGGTGTCTATGTGTGTCGATGCAGGAAGGACGATTGCTCATTGCAATCTCTGCCTCCTGGGTTCAAGCGATTCTCCTGCCTCAGCCTCCCGAGTAGCTGGGATTACAGGCATCCCACCCGTACAGCCACCATGCCCCGCTAATTTTTGTATTTTTAGTAGAGATGAAGTTTTGCCATGTCGGCCAGACTAGTCTTGAACTCCTGACCTCAGGTGATCTGCCCGCCTCGGCTTCCCAAAGTGCTAGGATTACAGGCATGAGCCACTGCACCCAGACCCCAGTTAAAAAAAAAATTGTTTTTTGCACATGTGTATGCACATACAAACACTCCTGCCTCTCGTTTGAGCCTTTGGGAGCCCTAAGAGCTTCTTTCCCTCATCTGTTCCAGCCCACTGTATTTCTTGGCCAAGTCATTTTTGTTCGGAATGACAGAAAACCCTTTCCAAATGGCTTAAGCAAAAAAGGAAGCGTGTTGGCTTACGTAATTAAAAAGCCACAGGGTGGTCTTCAGGCACAGCTGGATCCAGGACTCAAATGGGGTTTTCAGGACCCAGCTTCTCCCTCTCTTTGGTGCTGTTGGGCCAGTTTCAATCTCAGGCTGGGCGTGGGGAACCTCAGAAGCTCTGCGCTCCCCACTGTAGCAGCAAGATGGCTGCTGCACCTCGCACTCCCCTCCTGTTGGGGCCAACTTTGAAAGGAAGAGCAGAGGCTGATGGGGAATATCTTGGCTAGAACTGGACCAGGGACCCCTTTGCAGATTAATCACTCTGCCAGGGGTATGGAAAGGTGATCGTCTGGGGCCCCTGCCCACCCCTAGAACCCAAAGTGGAATATGAGAGTGGGCAAAGGATGGTGGATGGCCTAACCCAGATGCCACTGCAGCCATGGAGGACACGCTCAGGATGCTGGGCATGGATGGGGCCACCATCCAGGGTGTGCAGCCTCTCTCATCACACTCCTGTCCTTTCCTAGGCAGCTGGTGAGGCAGTGGGGCCTCTGACTGGGAACCCAGCTTGTTTGCTACAACTCACATGTGCTGAAGGGGAAAAGGAAGGGTGAGAAGAAAATGCCAGAGGCAGGAAAGTGCTCCTGTGGGCAGTAGTAGCCATTTGTCATTTCCTGGCTGCTCAGAATCCACTCTTTTCATGGGTATCACCCCAAATCCCCCTTAGATCTGTGTAACCCAGCCACCCGCCTCCCATAGACCCACGTAACACAGCCACCCGCCTCCCATAGACCCGCGTAACCCAGCCACCCGCCTCCCATAGACCCGCTTAACCCAGCCACCCGCCTCCCATAGACCCGCGTAACCCAGCCACCCACCTCACAGGGCAGGAGTGAAAGCACCAGTCTCCCCTTGCTGCACCCCAGATGCAGCCAGGGTGGAGGTGTGCAGCCTGAGCTCTCCCATCTGATGCCTGCTCCTGGGATGCTGACTCTGGAGCGGCCATCTCAGGGCCCACAGGGACAGCAGGGCCTGCTCCACCCTTCCCTGCTCTGGCCACGATACCCTGACAGGGATGTTCTGGCTTCCTCTCACTCCCTGCCCATCTCCAGGCCTGGTTTCTCAGCTTCCTCCTGATTTAGGGAGGCTTCAACAAGCACCCAAGAGTGTCCTTTTCTTCCATTTGCCTCACAGCATCCTCTTGACATTCACAAAACTCTGGTTTCTGTCCAGCCAGGGCCAGCTCACTCCCAGGGCACCAGCCCTGTCCACTCCAGGGCTGTCTAAGAGGAGGCTACACCCAGACCCAGAGGTGAGGGCATTTCACCACCTCTTGCCCAGGCACTAACTTCTGGCCCTCAGGGGACCCCTGTAGAGGTGGCTGCCCTCAGACACTGTGACACCCTCACTGCCAAGGTCAGAGAGCCTCTTTCAAGGACTTTCCCCTCTCCGGACCTTGCCGAGAGTCCTAGTTTCTGGTCTGAGTGATAGGCTCGTTCCTGACTCATTGGTGGGACCCTGGTGAGGTGCTTGGTGAAGGAGCTCACTCACGCTGACGTTTCAATCAGCATGTTTATCTCCCACCCACCCACCCCTGCACTAACTGAATTTTTTCTCCTGCCCTGAGGGTGTCTTTCCTCTCCCAGCCTCCACACCATGCATGACTCACTTGCTGCAGAATCAGGCATCCAGGCTGCAGAGGCTCAGCGTCAAGGCTCAAAAGCCTCTGGAAGGAGATGCTGATGGATGTGGGGAGACTCATGTTCGCAGACAACACGCCCAGCGTGGGCTGGGGGAGACAGCAGGTGGGAGGGCTGGGAAAGGCATGTGCCCCATTTCACCCCAGCACCCCCTTCCTTTTTCCTCCTCCAGGAGCACCACCAGGTGGTCAGCTGGAAACTGAGTCTCTCTGAGCAGCCTCTGTAGTCACCAATGGTCGCAAATGGCCAGCGGTCACTCATTTCCCATCAGAGTTCTGGATAAGAGTGATGCTGTCTGAGCCCCTGGAATCGTAACCTCATCTGACTCAGGCCATCCTCAGGGGTGGGACATGTAGACAGTGATAGGGCATAAGGACAAGGAGAAAACTTTGTCCTGCCCCAGGCTATGTGGGAACCACTGTGAAATCACCCACAGGACATAGCACCTGGCCACAAAGCCAGAGAGAGTCAGCCCTGCTCATCTAGGGAAATGGTGGGCTCCCTTTGAGATCAACATCCCTTTCCTGACTCTAGGGGTTGCCCCGTAGCTGATCCCGCAGTAGAAGACAGTGTGTTCACAGGTGGCTCAACAGATTCACATTCACCTTGTTCAAGGCTCCTGCCCCTGGAGTGAGACTGTGCCTGGTTATCAGTGGATAGGCATGAGCTGCAGTGAGTGCGGGGAACTAGATTGCTCACTGGAGGAAGGAGAGGTTCTGGAAAGGACAGCACAGACACTGAGCCCCTGTGGTCCAGGAAGTTTTTCCTAGAAACTCCCAGGCCAGAGGTGTTCAACTCTGCCCCGCAAAGCATCTCAAACATGTGCCGGAGTTTCCCAGAATGAGATCAATTTGTCCACCAGACCATGAGCTCCCTGTGCATGCTTTATCTCACCACTGGCAGCCAGGGCCCCGCAGAGAACTGCCACTCAGTAGGTCTTTGTTGATATTTGCTGAAGAAACAAGACTGCCCCCAAACAGACAGAGTGGCAAGGTAGTTACTATCTGGCTTGGAGATTATGTATGAGTTGATTGGTCACGTCAAAAGTAAAAATTAAATCTATCCAGATGCCACAGTTAAGAGGACCCAATGATGTACTGGTCTGGTGATTTCTTTTATGAAAACAGCCCTAAAGCGTTATCTATTTTTCTCCCAGAGCTCACTTTCCATGTGTTCCATTTTGGGCTTTATAATTTATTTTAGGGTTCCCACAGTATCTGCTCTCTGAGACTTGCGGTGGCTCTGGGCTGAAAGCAATAGCCAACTTCAGAAGGGGAAGGAGAAAGGCTCTGCGTTGCAGATCGCAGCCTCCAAAAGGGGAAAATTTTCCAGAGACCTCCGGTGGTGGCTCCAGCAAAGCTCCCTTCTGTCTGGGGGCCATCTCAGGCCATCTGTCTGGGGGCCATCTCATCCAAGGAAGGAAGCAAACATTTCTGCGCAAAAACAACCCACAGCCACAAAGCCAGAAGCTTTCTGAGCATGTGGATCAGTCGGAATGCCCCAGCAACAATTAGTAACATTTGAATAATGCTGGAGCAAAGTTTCCCAGCAGCTGAGCGGAGGCCTGGGTTCGTCGGGTGCACTGCAGGCCCTTGGTCCTGGCCCCAGGGCTGCTCATGGAGGATGGAGGACCATGCAAACAGTACTTTAAATGATCATCGCTGTTCCTTCGTGTTCCTCTGTATCAGAAAAAATACTCTAGCACAGCAAACTTGTGATTTCTCCAATATTCTTATTCAAGATAAGGAGAAACTAAGTATTTAAATGAACTGAAACAAGTAAGTAAATAATAGTGCCTGTGGTACATGGGTATAGCAAAACTCATGAATGTATCATGGGAATGACTAAAGTTTGGGAGGTGTGGCTTTTTGTCACATTGCCGCAGTCCTCAGCATGAAAGCACACTCACTGTGAGCTTCCTGCTCCTGCCTTCTGTGATCAATGTTTCTGAAGCCCCTGGGCAGCCAGAAATCAGAGTACAATAAATATGTGCAATGGAATGTAGAGGGAGGGTGCGGTGAGGATGGTTTTTGGTCTCAATAACAATTTTTTCTTTGGTGTTATCTACAAAGTAGATGGTCACTAATCCATGAATTATAGATCAAAAGGAAACTTTGAGACCATGTGGTGAAATCAAGCCCTCTCACCCTATTTCACAGACGAGGAGACTGAGTCCCAAAGGAGAAGGGGACTTGCCTAAGATTGTACAGCAAGTGAGAACCTGCCCTAGAAAGCAATTTTTAGATCAAAGACAACAGCCTAAATTCCTGGACATGTAACACATGCCTACAAATCAATAAGAAGGGCTCAGTCAAAAAACGGGGTAGGATTTCAGAGAAAATGCAAACATAATTTGAATATCAGAAAAGATGCTCAACTCCGGGCATAATAGACCCACACATTAAAATTATGTTGACACATCTGCTTCTAGCTGTGATGGACTAGGCTGCATCAGACCAATCATCCTGCTGGGAACAATTCGGAAGGCTGGATGAAATACTACAGAAACAGCTGTGTGAAGATGCTGCAGAGGTACAGAGGCTCCAAGATCCCAGAGAGGACGGAAGCCCACAGCAGACAGCCCGCTGTTCGGCAGAGCTCTATCCCTTGCAGCGTTTGAGCAGTGCTCCAGAGGCTGAGAAGCACTTTAGCCATATGATGGGGCTGGGGAGACAAAAACTGGAGTCCAGGGCCTCTTGAGAAATAAGGAGCCTATCTATATCCCCATGTTCAAAACAGCACTACTCATAATAGCTTAAAGGCAGGAGCAACCCAAGCACCCATCGACAGATGAAAGGATAAATAAAATGTGGCATAGACACTCAACGGAACGTTACTCAGCTTTAAAAAGGACGGAAATTCTGGCACCCGGTGCAATGTGGATGAACCTAGACAATATTATGCTCAGTGAAGTAAGCCAGTTGCATGAAGACAAATACTGTGTGATTCCACTTATGTGAGATATTCAGAGTAATCAACTTCATAGAGACAGAAAGTGGAATGGTGGTTGCCAGGGGCTTGGAGGAGGTGGAATTAGGAGTTAGTGTTTAATAGGTACAGAGTTTCAGTAGGGGATGACGGAAAGAGTTCTGGAGATGGATGGTGCTGATGGCTGCACAACAATGGGAAGGTACTTAATGCACTGAGATACAAACTTAAACAGGGTTAAGATGGTAAATCTTATGTTATGTGTATTTCAAAACAATTATTCAAAAAACAAGAAGGTTGGTAAATAGCTTAGGCTTTCATCCGGGATCCCAAAGCACTATACCCTAGAAGTGAGGGAACCAGAATGAATCTGGCCCTTTCAGGGACTGCAGACCTATTTCAGATCATCTTAATTCCTGATTAGATAAATGCAATTTAAGATTGATGTTGCCCCTGGCTTAGCGGAAGTTAAAGTAAACCCTCCCTGGAGGAGGATAACAGCATCCAGAGCCTCAGATTACCTTTTCCATGTTCATTTATTATGTCTGATATTCAGTGAAAAAACAGAAATGCAGAATTACAAGAATGGGATGAAACCAAGAGAAAAATAACACATTACAAATATATCCACGTGGTCTCAGATATTCAAGGTACCAGAGTTGGACTTTGAAATAACTGTAATTAGTATATTCAAGAAACTGGATAACAAGAAGGGGAATTTCAGCAGAGAACTGGAAACTACTAGAAAAAATAATCAAATGGAAATTCTAAAAATAAAAAGGGGGTGATAAATTTGATAGAAGATGTGTAAGATCTGCACATATAAAACTCAAAACATTGCTGAGAGAAATTAAAGGAAATATTAATAGAGAAATACATTGCGTTCATGGATTGGAAGATTCAATGTGGTTAAGATGTTGATTCTCCCCAAACTCATCTACAAATTAAATGCAAAACTTTTTTTTTTTTTTTTGGTGGAGATTGACAAGCTCATTCTAAAATCTCTATGGAATGATCTAGAATAGCCAAACATTTTGAAAAAGAAGAATAAGATGGGGAATTTATACTGCCTTATTTCAAGACATTATTAAAGCTACAACAATCAATACAGTGTGGTATTGGTATAAGGATAGACATCTAGAGCAATGGAACAGAAGAATGATTCGAGAAGTAGACCACAGCTATTGATTTTTGAAAAAGATACCAAGGCAATTAATGAAGAAAGGATATTCTTTTCAACAACTGATGCCAGAACACTTGGATAAGCATATGCAAAAGATAAAAATAAAATTTAAAAGAAATCTTGACCTCATCTCACACCATATACAAACTGAAATGATTTATGATCCTTGAAATTAGGATCTGTGATCCTCATAAAATAGGCCTAAAAAATTAGGGGTATGGTCCTTGAAATGGACCGAAATGTAAAAGCAAAGCTATAAAACTTCTAGAAGAAAATCTTAGCGATCTTGGGTTTGGTAAAGATTTCTTAAATATGACAAAAACAATGACATATACACGAAAAACAATACATTGGACTTCACTAAGCTTAAAATATTTACTCTTTAAAAGACACTATTCTGTTTGGCAGTTTCTTAAATATATACTCGCCATATGACTTAACAATTCTTCTAGAAGAAAAGATGTGTTCACACAAAGACTTGCATGTGATTGCTAACGACAACATTAATTACAATAGTCAAAAACTGGAAACAATTCAAATGTCCATCAAATGGTAAATTCATAAGCAAAGTATGATATATCCACATAATGGAATACTACTCAGCAATGAAATTAGTTATTGATAGATGCGACAAGATATAGATGAATCTCAAAAACATTATGCTAAGTGAGAGAAGCCAGACACAAAAGGATATATGTGTATATATTTTTAGAGACAAGGTCTCACTCTGTTGCCCAGGCCCAAACTCCTGCCTCAAGTGATCCTCTTGCCTTGGCCTCCTGAGTCACTGGGATTACAGGTGTGAGCCACCACACCCAGCCTGTATGCTTATATACATATATATATATGTATATATATGAAATTTCTAGAAAAGGCAAAACTATAGATCTAATAAGCATATCAGTGAGTGCCTGAGGCCCATGTTGAGAGTGAGGCATGACTATAAACAGGCACAGGGGAACTTTTGGGGTGGGGAAAGTGTTCTAAAGTGGGATTGTGGTGATAGGTGAACAATCAAATTATTTACTAAAAATCATTGATCTGCACACTTAACAATGGATGAATTGTATAATGTGTAAATCGGACTTTAGTAAAGCTGTTAAAAGTGGGAGGAAAAGACAGTGTTAAAAAATTAAAAGGCAAACCACAAACCTGGGGAAAATATTTGCAAAATGTATATCTGACAAAGGACTTGTATCTAGAATGATTGAAAATTATTACAGCTCAATAAGAAGACGATAAACAACCCAATTTGTTAAATGGGCAAAATATTTGTTCAGACACTTCACCACAGACAATAGATGTTGTCAAATAAATGCAGGAAAAGACACTCAAAAACATTCAATATTAGGGAAATGCCAATTAAAAAACCACAATGAGATTCTACCATCCATCCACTAGAATAACTAACATTAAAAACATTGATCACACCAAGTGTTGGTGAGGATGTGGAGCAACTAGAACTCTCACACAAAGACTCATCCATGAATGTTCATAATAACGCCATTGTTAGAGCCAACATCTGTAAAAATCCAGAGGCTCAACATCATCAGGCAGTGACAAATGAACTGTAGCTTGCCATGCAATAGAATACGACTCAGCAATAAAAAGGAAGGAACTGTTGATATAACAGCATGGTTGATGCATATTGATGCAACATATGGGTGAATCTCAAAATAATTATGCTGAGTTAAAAACAAGCCAGACCAAAAATAAATACCTACTGTATGATTCCATTTATGTAAAATTCTAGAGAATGCAAATGAATGTATAGTGATAAAAAGTAGATCAGTTGTTGACTAGGGAGAGAGAACAGGGAGGGACAGATTAAGGACATGAGGAAACTTATTCATTATGGCAATGGTTTCACAGGCAAATGCACATGTCAAATCTGACCAAGGTGCATACTTTAAATATGTGCAGTTTTTGTCCCTCAATTATGATTTAATAAAGCTGTTTTAAAAATGGGAAACATAATGTTAAACACAATAACTAAAAGTAAGAACTAAATAATGGCCTAAGAAACCACTGAAGTCACCTTGTAAGATAGATCAGAAAGAAGTATCTTATATCGCATCAGAAGAAAATACAGAATGGAATATACACAAAAGAATAAGAAATAGGCCAGGCATGGTTGTTCAGGCCTGTAACCCCAATGCTTTGGGAGGCCCAGGTGGGGGGATCACTTGAGGCAAGGAGTTCAAGACCAGCCCGGGCAACATAGTGAGACTTCATCTCTACAAAAAGTAAAAAAATTAGCCAGGTATGTGGTGTTGCACACCTACAATCCAGCTACTAGGAGGCTGAGGTGGGATGATTCCTCAAGCCCAGAAGTTCTAGGCTGCATTGAGCTCTGATTGTGCCATTGCATTCCAGCCTAGGTGACAGAGTGACACCCTGTCCCCCCCCCAAAAAAAAGAAAAGGAAGAAAAAGAAAAACAAAACAGAATAAGAACTATATGAGTCATGGTTAAAGGGCTAATAGGATATGTAACTGGAATCCAGGAAGGGAAGGAAAGAGAAAACAGAAGAGGAAGAGAAGGCATAAATAATATCAAAAAAGATAATGGCTAAGAATTTTCTTAAAAGCATATATAAGATAACATGCTTTGGGCACGGTGGCTCACACCTGTAATCTTAGCACTTTGGGAGGCTGAGGCGGGAAGATTGCCTGAGCTTAGGAGTTCAAGACCAGACCAGGCAACATGGTGAAACACTGTCTCTACTAAAAAAAAAAAAAAAAAAAAAAATTAGCCAGGTGTGGTGGTGCACACCTGTAATCTCAGCTACTCAGGAGGCTGAGGTAGGAGAATCGCTTGGACTGGGGAGGTAGAGGTTACAGTGAGCCAAGATTGCACCACTGCACTCGAGCCTGGGCAACAGAGCAAGACTCTGTCTCAAAAAAAAAAAAAAAAGATAACATGCCACAAATTCAAGCAGAACTAGAAAATCACACCCAGACATACCAATAAAAAACTACTGAAAATCAAGAACAAAGGGAAAATCTTAAAAGCAGCCAGAGATAAAATGCCAATTGCTTCCAAACAACAGCAATAAGACTGATAATTGATTTCTCAACAGAAGTAATGAGATCAAGAAGACATTGGACTGATAACTTGAAAACACTGGAAGAAAAGAACTTCCAACTTCAAATTCTACTGAAAATATTCTTCAAATAATTAAAAGGTATATTCAGCTATCAAAAACTGAGATCATTTATTACTAACAGATACATACTGAAGCCAATACCAGCAGGGGTTTTTCAGGCAGAAAGAAAATGACCTCAGTTGGAAACATCAAGTTGCAAGAAGGAAAGAAAAATAACAGAAAATGTTAATATAAGGGTAAATGAAACTATTATTGACTATGTAGGACAATAAAAATGTATTTTAGGGTTTAAAATCGAATGAAAATACAAAATGATGACAGCATAAGAGGTGGGAGAGCAGTAAATAGAATTAAGTGTTCTAAGGTTCTTATGACTCTGGGAAGTGATAAAATTATTAATTTACATTCAACTTGAATAAGTCAACGATGAAATATTAGACTAATTACCAAAGCTAATAAGCTAATAGACAAAGAAAATGGAATAAAATAAGTACTTGATTCATACAAAAGGAGGCAAGGGACAGATGGGACAAATAGAAAACCAATCATAAGGTGGTAGATTTAGACACAAATATAGAAGTAATTACACTAAAAGTAAATGAACTAAGTATTCCAGTTAGAGGACAGATATTATTAGATTTGATTTTTAAAATTCTATATGTTATTTACAAGCAGTAACCTTCCAATATAAAATGGTGAACACAAAAAGATTTACAAAGAAACTACTAATGGCCGGCGCGGTGGCTCAAGCCTGTAATCCAGCACTTTGGGAGGCCGAGACGGGCGGATCACGAGGTCAGGCGATCGAGACCATCCTGGCTAACACGGTGAAACCCCGTCTCTACTAAAAAAATACAAAAAATTAGCCGGGCGAGATGGCGGGCGCCTGTAGTCCAGCTACTCGGGAGGCTGAGGCGAGAGAATGGCGTAAACCGGGAGGCGGAGCTTGCAGTGAGCTGAGATCGGCCACTGCACTCCAGCCTGGGCGACAGAGCGAGACTCCGTCTCAAAAAAAAAAAAAAAAAAAAAAAAAAAAAAAAAAAAAAAGAAACTACTAAAAAACAGCAAAAAGTTAGGTAGTTACATTATTATCAGATAAAGTGGGCTTCAAAGCAGAATATTTAGTTAGATATAATGAGAGACATTTCTTAATAATAAAGGTTAAATCCACCAGGAAAATATAATAATTCTTTATGTATTTTATATTTCTACTTACATAACCTCAACATATATAAGTAACTGAATAGAACTAAATGGAGAAATAGAGGAATCCACAATCATCATCCAGGGATTTTAATACAGCCCTCTCAATAATGTTTAGAACAGACCAAAAAATCAGTGAGGATATAGAATATTTGAATAATATATATAACAAATGTGACCTAACTGACATATACAATACACTGAGCCCCACAACTTCTCATATACATTTTGTGTGTGTGTGCACATGGAACATTTATCAAAATGAACCATATCTTGGCCTTAAAGTAAGTCTCAGCAAATTTCATAAGATTGAAATTCTTGACCATACAGGAACTAGGCTAAAACCCAATTTTTAAAAAAACTTTTAAAACCCAAATGTTTGGAAATTATAAAGTATCCTTCTAAATAGCCTCAGCTCAAAATTAAAATAATCATGAAAATTAGAACGCATTCCTCAAAAAGCTAAAAGCAGAACTACCATTTGACCCAGCAATCCTATTACTGGGTATACACATTGCAGCACTGTTCACAATAGTAAAGACATAGAATCAACATAAACGCCCATCAGTGACAAACTGGATAAAGCAAATGGGGTACATATACACCATGGAATATTATGCAGCCATAAAAAAGAACAAAATCAGGTCTTTTGCAGGAACATGGATGGAGCTGGAGGCTGTCATCCTTAGCAAACTATACAGGAACAGAAAACCAAACAGAGTATGTTCTCACTTATAAGTGGGAGCTAAATAATAAGAACTTATGAACACAAAGAAGGAAGCAACAGACACTGGGGTCTATTTGAGCAGGGAGGGTGGCAGGAGGAAGAGGGGCAGAAAAGATAACTATTGAGTAGTAAGTTTAATAGCAGGGTGATGTAATAGTATATACAACAAGCCCCTGTGACCATGTTTATCTATATAACAAACCTTCATATGTACCCACAAACCTAAAATAAAAATTAAAAGGAAAGAAAAGAAAATAAGAAAGCATTTTAAGTAGAATGATAATGAAAACACAAGATACTAAAACCTGTGTGGGTACAGCTACAGTCATGCTTAGAGGTAGCATTTAAAAAGGAAAGAGACTGAAAATAGTAAGATTTAAAAAGAACAGCATATTTATCCTTTAAAGAAATTTAGAAGAAAAAAATAAGAGCAGAAACTAACAAAACAAGAAAGAAACAACAGAGAGGATCAATTAAGTCAAATGTTTTCTTAAACAGAAATAAAAGTGATGACTCCTAGAAGACTGATTAATTTTTTTTCTTTTGTCTTTTTTTTCTTTCCTCCTTCTTCTTCTTCTTTTTTTTTTTTTTTTAAGACAGGGTCTCTTGCAAAGACTCCAGGCTGGAGGGCAATGGCACAATCATAGTTTACTATAACCTCAACCTCCTGGACCCTACATAGCTGGGACTACAGGCCCACACCCTGCTTGTGGCTAATTTTAAAATTTTTTATAGAGACAAGTTCTTGCTATGTTGCCCAGCTTGGTCTCAAACTTCTGGCTTCAGGCAGTCTTCCTGCCTTGGCCTTCTAAAGTGTTGGGATTATAGATGTGAGTCACCATGCCTGGCAACACTGATTTTTAAGAGACAGCGAGATAAGGCACAAATAACTAATATTGGAAATGAAAAGAGGAATATCATTACAGATCCTACATATATTAAAAATAAGAGGATATTATGAATAACTGTATGCTAGAAAATTTGAAATTTTAGATGAAATAGAAGAATTGATAAATACAATTTACCAAAACTGATAGAAGAAACAGAAAATCTGAAAATTCTTCTATCCATTAAATAAATTATATTTGTAGCTAAAACCCTTCCCACAAAGAAAACCCCTGCACCAGTATGTCTTCATTGAGTAATTCTTCCAAACATGTAAGGAAGAAATATCACCAGTCTTACATATAGCTCACCAGAGAATAGAAGAAAAGAAATAATTTCCAATTATTTTATATAAAGCCAGCATAGCCTTCATATTAAAACTTGATTATGAAAAGCATAAGAAAAGAAAATCTCTCTTATGAACACAGTAATCTCTTTCACAGACATATACTCCTAAATAAATTATTAGTAAACTGAATCCAGAAGCACAGAATAACACATCGCCACCAACTTGGGTTTATTCAAGGAATGCAAGGCTGGCTTAAAAAAAAAAAAAAAGGATGTGATTTCCCACACTAACAGAATAAAGGTTAAAGCTGTGTAATCAACTCAACAAATGCAAAAGAAGCAACTGATCAAAATCAACACCCATTTACAATTTTGAAAAGCTCTTAGCAAACTAGGAATAGACAGAAATGTATTTAATATGACAAAGGTTATGTATATGACATGTATAGCATCTATCATGTTTAATGATGGGTATTAAAAGTTTTCTGGCTGCAATTATAGATGAGACAAGGATGTCTACTTTCTCCACTTCTTTTAAATTCTTATCCACTATACTGGAGGTCCAGATCAGTGCAATAAGGCAAGTAAACAAAATGGAAAAGAAAAAATAAATCTGTCATTATTCATAGATAACATGGTTGTGTAGATAGAAAATCCACAGGAAAATATCAGAACAAAACGTCTATGCTGAAATCTACTAAACATTATTGAGAGAAATTAAAGAAGACCTAAGTAAATGGAGGGATACAATGTTTGTAGTGTGAAAGGCTCATTATTATAAAGGTGTCGATTCCCCCAGAATTGACCTGTAGATTCCATGAAATCTCAATAAAAATCAACAGGGTGTGTGTGTGTGTGTGTGTGTGTGTGTATGTAAATTGACAGGCTAATTTTAAACTTTATATGGAAACATAAAGCATGAAAAATAGTCAAAACAATCTTGAAGACAAAACAACGTGGGAGGACTTATGCTATCAGATATCAAAATTTAGAGGAGAATGGCATGAACCTGGGAGGCTGAGCTTGCAGTGAGCTGAGATCCGGCCACTGCGCTCCAGCCTGGGTGACAGAGCCAGACTCCGTCTCAAAAAAAAAAAAAAAGTATAATATTGGTTGGCCGGGTGCAGTGGCTCAAGCCTGTAATCCCAGCATTTTGAGAGGCCGAGGCAGGTGGATCGCGAGGTCAGGAGATCGAGACCATTCTGGCTAATATGATGAAACCCCATGTCTACTAAAAATACAAAAAAATTAGCAGGATGTGGTGGCGGGCGCCTGTAGTCCAAGCGACTCGGGAGGCAGAGGCAGGAGAATGGCATGAACCCGGAAGGCAGAGCTTGAAGTGAGCTGAGATTGCACCACTGCACTCCAGCCTCGGCGACATAGTGAGACTGTCTCAAAAACAAACAAAAAAGTATAATATTAGCACAAGGGTAGACAATGGGCCAGAATAAAGTCCAGAAACAGATACACACATACACATGAGGATTTGAGTTTTTTACAAAGTTGATATGACAGAGTGGTGGGAAAGGATGAGCTCATCCTTTAATTAATAATAAAGATCTTCAATAAATGGTGCAGTGTCAGCTGGATATTCATATGAGCAAAATCAGTGTTAGCTCTTATCTTACACTATATGTATAAAAGTAAAATAATAAAGCTTCTAGAAAATAACATTGGAGAATATCTGTGACACTGGGCTGGGCAAAGGCTTGTTATATAGGATATAATGGCACTAGCATCAAGAAAAGTATTGATAAATTGGACTGCATTAAAATCAAGTACTTCTATCCATCAAAGACATTATTAACACACAACTGGGTACGGTGGCTCATGCTTGTAATCCCAGCACTTTGGGAGGCCAGGGAGGGTGGATCACTTGAGGTCAGGAGTTGGAGACCAGCCTGGCCAACATGGTGAAACTCCATCTCTACTAAAATACAAAACTTAGCCGAGTGGATAGTGTGGTAGTGTGAGACTCTGTCTCAAAAAAAAAAAAAAAAAGAAAGAAAGAAACAAAAACAAAACAAAAAAAACACTGTTAATACAATGGGAAGTCAAGCCCCAGAAAATGAAAGATATCTTCTGTACATATCACTTACAAAGCAAGACAGAAAGTCTTGCTCTGTTGCCCCGGCCAGAGGGCAATGGCACTATTTCAGCTCACTGCAAACTCTGCCTCCCGGGTTCAAGCCAGTCTCCTGTCTCAACCTTCTGAGTAGCTGAGATTACAGGCGTGCACCACCATGCCCAGCTAATTTTGTTGTATTTTTCGTAGAGACAGGGTTTCACCATGCTGGCCAGGATGGTCTCGATCTCTTGACCACATGATCCGCCTGCCTCGGCCTCCCAAAGTGCTGGGATTACAGGCGTGAGCCACCGCGCCGGGTCACTTACGAAAGACTTTTATCCAGTACATACAAAGAACTCCCACAAATCAGTAAGTAAAGCAACACTCAACAGAGAACTGAGTAAAATATTTGAACAGGCATTTTATAAGAAAGACTATCTACACACATGTGAAAGGCCACTAACTTTCTTTAGTCATCTGGGAAACGCAAATTAAAACCACCTTGAGATTACTACTCCAACAGTTAAAAAGACTGGCATTTTCACATATGAAAGGGCGCTAACCTTCTTTAGTCATCTGGGAAATGCAAATTAAAACCATTTGAGATAACTACTCCAAAAGTTAAAAAAAAGACTGGCATTTTCAAGTGTTCATGAGGATATAGATCTCGTGGAATTCTTATCACAGCAAAATTGTAAATCAAAAAACTACTTTGGAAAACTGTGTAGCATTATCTACTAAAGTGGAACACATGCATGTCCTATGATCCAGCAATTCTCCTTCTAGATGCTTACCCAACAGTCATGAGTGTATACTGGACCAAGTGACAAGTACACGAATGTTTACTGCATCGCTATTTGCTCCAAACAAGAAACAACCCAAATGACCATCAATAGTAGGATGAATAAATAAATTGCAGCATAGTCCTTTAGTGGAATACTATGCACCAATGAAAATGAATGAACTGCAACTACACAACAAGAATGAATCTCATGGATGTTACGTTGAATGAAAGATGCATGGCACAGGGTATGGGCTGTATGACTCCACTTATATAAAAGGCAAATGAGGCAAAACTAATCTATGGTTATAGGAGTCAGGTTAAATGTTACCTTGGGGGAGGGAAGATAGTGACTGGAAGGGAGTGAGGAGGCTTCTGGACTCTCAGATAATATTCTGTATTTTGATCATGGTGCTGTCTACCATATATGTTCACTTTGTGAAAATTTATCAAACTGTACACTTAGTATTTGTGCTGTTTTCTGTAAGTATATCAGACTTAGATAAAAAACTTTGTTCAAAAAAAATTATGCCAAGACACCAAAAACTGGCAACGATTCAAGAGCTGGATGGCGCTGTGTGCTGGGGTGGGTGAACAGGTGCTGTCACACATTGCGTGCACACAACCCCTGCGGAGGGAGATTTGACAATCTACCAAGTTACAAATGTACGTATTTTTGGAGAGCAGTTTTAGGTTCACGGGAAAAGTGAGCATCAAGTACAGAGGCTCCCCACAGGCCCGTCCCCCAGCCTCCCCCAACACGACACATCTCCAGTGTGCACCTGTCCGTGGATCGGCGCCGATGCATCACTATCAACCAAAGCCCAGCGTTTACATTAGGGCTCGCTCTTTGAGTTGTAGAGTCTAGGTTTTTTTTTTTTTTTTTTTTAATTAATAAACCTTTATTTAGAGCAGTTTTACATTCACAGCAAAATGGAGCAGAAAGTACAGAGAGCTCCCACAGAGCGCCCTCTGCCCTGCCTCATCCCCTGACCCACACAGCCTCCCTGACTACCAACATCCTGCACCAGGGTGGTACATTTGCTACAATCGATGGACCTCCGTTAACACATGGCTATCACCCAAAGTCCGAAGTTCCCGTGAGAGCTCACTCTTGGTGTTCTCCATTCTATGGGTTTGGGCAAGTATAGAAGGACACGTATCTGCTACTACAGTGCGGTACACAACAGTTTCACCGCCCTAAAATCCCCTGTGCGCCCCCAATTCACACCTCCATTGTCTCAAACCCGTGGCAACCACAGATCTTATTTATTTATTTATTTATTTATTTTGAGACAGGGTTTCACTCTTGTTTCCCAGGCTGGAGTGCAATGGCACAATTTCAGCTCACTGCAACCTCCGCTTCCCGGGTTCAAGCCATTCTCCTGCCTCCCCCTCCCAAGTGGCTGGGATTACAGGCGTGCACCGCCACACCCAGCTAATTTTTATATTTTTAGTAGAGGCGGTGTTTCTCCATGTTGGTCAGGCTGGTCTCGAACTCCTGACCTCAGATGATCCGCCTGCCTTGGCCTTCCAAAGTGCTGGGATTACAGGCTTGAGCCACCATGCCCAGCCGATCTTTTCCTTTAATTGTGGTAAATACCCATACAATTTACCATCTTCATCGTTTTTAAGTGTATCATTCGATGGCATTCAGGGCGTTCACACTGTCGTGCAATCATCATCACCATCCATTTCTAGAACTATTCATCTGGCAAGTCTGAAACTCTGTCCATTAAATAACGACTTCCATTAACCTTCCCCCAGCCCCTGACAACCACTCTTCTACCGTCCTTGTGAGCTGGGCTGAGTTGGACCGCTCTAGATAACTCACGTAAGTGGAATCATACGGTATTTGTCCTTTGGCGCCTGACTTATTTCACTTACAAAATGTCCTCAAGATTCATCCATATTGTTGCACGTGTCCGAATTTTATGGCTGAGGATTATTCCGCGCATGTGTAGACCACATTTGTGTCTATCGATGGACACTTGGGCTGTTTCCAGTCCTTGGCTATTGTGAATAATACTGCCATGTACATGAGTGTGCAAATATCTCAAGTCCCTGCTTTCATTACTTTTGGGCAAATACCCACAACTGAGAATAAGTAGAATTACATATGGCAATTCTACTTGTAATTTTCTGAGGAACCACTAGAATGTGCTCCATAGCAGCTGCACCTTTTTACATTCCAAGCAACAGTGCACAAGAGTTTCAACGTTTCCACATCCTCGTCAACATTTGCTATTTTCTGAATAGCAAATTAAAGCCTTTTTTTAAACCCCATCTCTACTAAAAATACAAAAATTAGCTGGGTGCAGTGGCGCATGCCTGTAATCCCAGCTACTCAGGAGGCTGAGGCAGGAGAATGGCTTGAACCCGGGAAGCGGAGGTTGTGGTGACCTGAGATTGTGCCATTGCAATTTTTTTAAAAGCCTTATTTTCTTTCTTTCTTTCTTTCTTTCTTTTTCTTTCTTTCTTTCTTTCTTTCTTTCTTTCTTTTCTTTTTTTTTTTTTCTGAGATGGAGTCTTGCTCTGTCGCCCAGGTTGGAGTGCAATAGTGCAATCTCAGCTCACTGCAAGATCCGCCTCTGGGTTCACACCATTCTCCTGCCTCAGCCTCCCGAGTAGCTGGGACTACAGGTGCCCGCCACCATGCCCAGCTAATTTTTTGTAGTTTTAGTAGAGACAGGGTTTCACCGTGTTAGCCAGGATGGTCTCGATCTCCTGACCTCGTGATCTGTCTGCCTCGGCCTCTCAAAGTGCTGGGATTACAGGCGTGAGCCACCACACCCGGCCTTTAAAGCCTTATTTTCTAAAGAGCAGTTTCAGGTTTACAACAAAATTGAGAGAAAGTTACAGAGTTGTCCCATATACCCCCTGCCCATAGACATGTACAGCCTCCCCCATTATCAGCATCCCCCGCCAGAGTGATGCATTTATGATGAACCTACACATGGTAAAACACCATACTCACTAAAGTCCAGAGTTGACATTAGAGTTCACTCTTGGTATTGTACATTCTGTGGGTTTGAATGAATGTATAACGCCATGTGTCCACCATTATAGTTTCATACAGAGTAGATTCGTTGTCCTAAAAGTCCTCTGTGCTCCATTTATTAATTCCTCCTTTCCCCCAACCCCTGGCAACCACTGACCATTTTACTGTCTCCATAGCATTAAGTTTTCCTGAAGTCATCTGGTTGGAAGTCAGATTGGCTTCTTTCACTTAGCAGCAGACATTCCAGATTCCTTCAGGTTTTTTAGTGGCTTAATAGCTCATTTCTTTCAGTGCTGAATGATATTCCCTTGTTTAGGGAATTTATCCATTCATTTACTGAAGGGCCTCAATACATGGATGCTGCCAACTCTTCACAATTATGAATAAAATTGCTATGCCATTAATGTTTAAAGTGGTTATTGATATAGTTGGATTAATATCTACCATATTTGCTAGCCTTCTATTCATTGCCCTTGTTCTCTGTTTCTATTTTTGTCTTTCACTATTTTTCTGGCTTTCGTGGTTTTAATTGAGCATTTGATATGATTCTATAATCTCTCCTTTCTTAGCACATCAATTATACTTAAAAAAAATTGTTTTTTATTGGTTGCCCCAGAGTTTGTGATATACACTTATAATGAATCCAAGTTCACTTTCAAATGACATTGTACTGATTCATGGGTAGTGCAAGTAACTTTATAATAACAAAATATTCCTAATTCCTTCATCCTTCACTCCTGTCATTCAGCAATTTATTTTGCTTATCTACAAGTTATAGTCACCAAATATGTTGTTGCTGCTATTATCTTAAACTTTTACTTGTTAGATCAATTAATAACTAAAAACAAAAGTGTTTACTTTACCTTAACTTATTCCTTCTCTAACACTCTTTCTTTCTTTACATAAATGTGAGTTTCTGACCCGTATAATTCTTCTTCCCTCTGAAGAGCTTCTTTTAACATTTCTTGCAAAGTAGGTTTAATAGTGATAAATTCCCTCAATTTTTGTTCGCCTGAGAAAGTCTTTATTTCTCCTTCACTTCTGAAGGATAACTTTGCTGAATACAGATTTGTAGGTTGGTAGGTTTTTTCTTTGAACACTTTACATATTTCACTCCACTCTCTTCTTGCTTTCATAATTTCTGAAGACAAATCTGATGTAATTTTTAACCTTATCCTCTATAGGTAAGAGATTTTTCCCTCTGGCTTCTTTCAAGATTTTTTTCTTTGTTCCTGAATTTCTACAATTTGAATATGATATGCCCAGATGTAACTATTTGGGCATTTATTCTGCTCGGTGTTCTCTGAGCTTCCTGGATGTGCAGTTTGGTGTCTGAGATTAACCTTGAGAAATTCTCAGTCATTATTGCTTCAGATATTTCTTCTGTTCCTCCCTCTCTTTCTTCTCTTTCTGGTATTCCCACTACGCATATGTTACATCCTTTTGTAATTATCTTAAAATTTATTGGATATTTTGTTCCATTTTTTCCCTCAGTCTTTTCTCTTTGCAGCTCCTACTGACATATCTTCAACCTCATCGATTGTTTTTTCAGCTGTGTCTAGTCTACTGATGAACCCATCAAAGACAGTCTTCATTTCTGTTTTTTTTTTTTGATCCAGTATTTTTCATTTCTAACACTTCTTTTTGATTCTTTCTCTTTTTTGATCCAGTATTTTTTATTTCTAGCACTTCTTTTTGATTCTTTCTCAGAATTTCCATTTCTCTGCTTACATTACCCATCTGCTTTTGCATTAGTGCCCTTAGTATATTAACCATGGTTATTTTAAATTCCTCATCTGATGATTCCAGCATCCCTGCCATGTCTGAATCTAGTCTGATGCTTGTCCTGTGTGTTCAAACTATGTTTCTGCCATCCTAGCATGTCTTGTAATTTTTTGTTGAAAACTGGACTTGATGTATTAAGTAAAAGGAACTGTGATAAGGTCTTTAGTGGGTAGTGGTAAGGTGGTAAGGTGTGGAAGATAGAGAAGGGTTCTATAGCCCCATCATTAGGTCTCAGTCTTTTGTTGAGCCTGTGCCCCTGGGTTGTGATCCTCACAATGCCTCTCAGTTATTCCCACCTTTCCCTCTTGGGTGGCACAAGAAGGATAGATTCGGCTGCAGTTGAGAATTTCCTTCCCCTCATGCCAAAAACTGGGGTAGGGGGCCTAGAGTTGGGTATTTTCCTTTCCCCGGGTCAGTTAAGCTCTGATAAAATAGTTTCTCTTGAGGGCAGGCTTTGGTTAAGAAGAATGGAATGCTCTGGCACATTTCAAAATGGCTGCTTTTCTCCCCCATATGCGAGAAGCACAAGGGGATTTTTTCTTTGATCTTCACTTTGAGAACCTGGTAGGGCTTCTGGAGGTCAAACTCACATAAGTGGGGTGGGGTGACATCCCCTAGGACTGGACCCCTTGCAGTTTTTAACTCTCAAACTTATCTACACGGAGCCTCCAGCAATCCATCAATTACAGTCTAGGCTTTCCTGTCACAGAATTGTTCTACCAGAGGTTTCTCTGCTCTGGTAAGTTGTGATTCTCTGTATCCACCTGCCAATTGTGGGGCAAGAGTTTGCCCTGTGACCTCAGATCTCTGATGAATCTAAGAAAAGTTGTTGATTTTCAGTTTGTTCAGCCTTTTTCTTGTTGGGTGGATGAGAGGTATGAGTTTCAAGCTCCTTACTGGAAGATATAGGACAGGAAATTCCATTTCTTTTTACAGTTTGTTTGTTCTTTTTTTTTTTTTTTAATCATGAACATTTTGTTTATTTATTTATTTATTTATTTTTTTGAGACAGAGTCTAGCTCTGTTGACCAGGCTGGATTGCAATGGCATGATCTCGGCTAACTGCAACCTCTGCCTCCCAGGTTCAAGTGATTCTCCTGTCTCAGCCTCCCGAGTAGCTGGGATTACAGGCGCCCGCCACCACGCCCAGCTAATTTTTTGTATGTTTAGTCGAGTCGGGGTTTCACTGTGTTGGTCAGGCTGTTCTCAAACTCCTAACCTCATGATCCGCCCACCTCAGCTTCCCAAAGTGCTGGGACTACAAGCATGAGCCACCACGCCCAGCTGACATTTTCAAATATAGGCAAGAGTAGAAAGAATTATATAATGAAGTCACATTTAACCATCAGCATCAACTTTTACAAATATTCTATGGTTCTTCTTGTATCCATTCCCTCTCCCTTAGACAGCTTTAATTTTTAACAAATGTAGTTTATTCTCTTAGACTAACACTTTCATGCTTATGAATTTACCTTAGAGAGATATATGCATATGATAAAAATTACTTTGTCTAAGGTTATTTATTGCAGAACTGTTTGAAGCAACAAGAGGTTGGAAACAATATGAATGTCCATTAACAGGGGACTAGTTAGATACACCATGAAACATCCATGTAATAGATAACTATCCAGGTGTGGAAATGACTGGGGAATTAGTTTACGCACCAATATGGAATATTTTCCAAAACATATTATTGAGGAAAAGTAAAGCAAGGGCCAAAAGATGCATCTAACCCACTGCCGTTTGTGAAACAAAAAGAGGAGGAGTGATGCAAACATATTTTCTCATGGGTACATAAAATGTTTCTGTAAGGTTAAACAAGAGACAGATAATACTAGCTGCCTTTGCACAGGGGAGCCAGTGTTGTGGGGCAGTGGCTTGAGTAAGATTTTTGCCATAGGGCTTTTCTACCTTTTGATTTTTTAATCATGGGAATGCACTACCTAGTGAATGAATGAGTGAATAAATCAATGAATGAATGAATGAGTGAACAAATGCATATATTTTAAAAGAAGGGAAGGAAACTCCTTCTGCAGCCCAGAGTTGGTGGATGGGTGGACTCAGGCATTTATTGAATACCTATGCCCCTGGGCTCACCTCATTGTCATATAATGCCTCCAATCCTTGTAAAGTCATGGTTTATACCCATTTCACAGAGGAGGAAGCTGGGGCTCAGAGAGGGATGCATGAGATGAACTGCCACCAGTAAATGGCAGAACCGAATGGCGGAACTGACTTGGAGCTTGGGCTCACTCAGGTCAATTCAGCTCATTCTCCAGGGGGAGTAGACAAGGTAGCTTGATGTCCTGCATTTCAGGGACAAGAGCAGATTGGAATTGGTGGGTCCCTGGCGGGGACTCAAGTTGCTCCCTGGGAAGCCACATCCGCTGTGATGGCCAGAGCAGCCAAACCTTCAAGTTCATCCAGAGCAGAATCACCAGGTTCCCTCCCCAGGGATTTTTAGCTGCTGGATTAATCTTAGTATTTCATTTCCTCCATCTCTGAAAACACAATCCAATTTAATTTAGGTAGAAAAAACTACACAAAAGCCATAACACTCAGTTTATCCCTTGAAATTCAATCAGGCTGAAGGAAAGAATTAATTTTTAATTTCATCTTAATTACTCAGAGAAATAATCTATTGGCAGAGCCTGGCCCTGGGATGCCCCTGCCTGATCTCTGCCTGCAGCCAACAGCACCTGAGGCTCGCTCCAGGCACTGACCAGAGTTGGGAGAGGCAGGGGCCAGGGTCAGGGCTCCTACACAGGCATTCTTTGCTGAAGGGAATTGTGAACTGAAGAAATTAACATGTTATCTCACGTTATCTTTCCTTCAGAATGATCTCAGATTTCTTTAATAAAGCCACAAGCTGTACTGCTCAGAGATGCACAATGGGGGGTATACGGGGCATACCAGACCATCTGTGACCCTGGGCTGAGAGGACGGGCTATTTTTTCATTATTTTGCATTTGTTAAACAGGTTGGGCCAGGCGCAGTGATTCATTCACTCTTATAATGCCAGCACTATGGGAGGCCAGGGCAGGCGGATCACTTGAGGTCAGGAGTTCAAGACCAGCCTGACCAATGTGGTGAAACCCCGTCTCTACTAAAAAAACAAAATTAGCCAGGAGTGGTGGTACATGTCTGTAATCCCAGCTACTTGGGAGGCTGAGGCAGGAGAATCACTTGAACCCAGAAGGCGGAGGTTGCTGTGAGCCAAGATCATGCCATTGCACTCCAGCCTAGGCAACAAGAGTGAAACTTTGTCTCAAAATAAGAAAAAAAAAAAAAAAAACAAGTTGGTGCAAAACTGATTGCTGTTTTTGTTATCACTTTCAGTGGCAAAAGTGGCAATTACTTTTGCACCAACCTGTATTGATTGAGCACCTACTATGTACCAGGCACTCTTGTGGAGGTTGGAGACCCAGCAGACCAGGTCCCTACCCGCATGCAGCTGATGTTCTGGTGGAGGGAGATAGACAGCAAATTAGTAAGCACATAAGTACAATAATCATGTAGTGAATAAAATAGGAGAGTGGATTGGAGGGTGATGGGCGAGGGTTTGTCAGCAGCAGACAGGGAGTCAGGGGCCATCTCTCCAGAAATGGGATATTTGGGGCTGAGGCCTGGGAAGAGCATACCAAGAGGGGGCACAGCAAGTGAAAAGGGCCTGAGGCAGGGCCTAGGCCGGGCATTGGAGGAGCAGAAAGCATAGCTGGAGTGGATGAGCCAGGGAGACGGTGGGACATGATGACTTTGCATTTCATCCTGGTACCAGGGGAAGCCACTGTATGCCCATGCATACACACAGTAGGTGCTCAATAAGTGCTTGCCAAAGAAACAGCACCCTCTGAACTGATGCACTTGGGAATCTGTGCATTGCCATTTTGTCCCTTCCTTGCTGCCAGGGAAATTTAGACAACGGCTAATGTCCAGGAAGCCGCCCTCTGCCAGCCCTCACCAATGTTGTTTTGATGTGCTAACAACGCTTAATGAGGATCCTAATGAGTCACTAAAAATGGCATCATTAGGTTGAGAACAGAACAGTCTACACAAGCAAATGTCCAAAACAACCAGGCAACCAGCCAGGGAGCAGCCACTGCCCCTCCAGCCAGTGCCGGACAGATCTCCCCACCTGCCCAGTTGAGCGGAGAGCCCATTTTCCTGCTTGTGTCTCCCCACGCTATGAATCCCCGTCCCAGGACACTGCCTTAGCTGCTTTGTTACTACTACATGAAGCTGTTAGTTTAAGAATTGAGAAAAATTGAAAAAAAATACATAAATAAGGATTTGCTTGGATATGAAAGTAGAGGTGAAGACATAGCTCAGCTGGCTGGCCAGCAACTTAAAGCACTAACGCATTAGGAGGGAGATTTGAACATGAGGGCTGCAGGCGAAATCCGACCAGAGTGCATCTTATTTGGCCTACACAGCAGTTTGAAAAGATTTAAATCAGTTTCCTACACTAAATTATTGGAAGGGTTTACATTAAAATTTAGATGCTAAGCTTCTCCTGAAAAACCAGAAGCTTTGGCATCCATGGGCACATATTCCAGAGTGGCCATCCCTTAGACAAGGCATGTGCTGAACGCTTTGTCACAGTCCCCACCACCCCCAACATCTCCCCACCCTGAGGCCAGTGTCAGTTGCCATTTATTATCAGGTTTTCCCACATCCTTTTATTTTTGGTGATTTAAGAAGAAACAGCAGGGCGCAGTGGCTCATGCCTGTAATCCCAGCACTTTGGGAGGCCAAGGAGGGTGGAGTCACCTGAGGTTGGGGAGTTCAAGATCAGCCTGACCAACATGGAGAAACCCCTTCTGTACTAAAAACACAAAATATTATCTGGGCGTGGAGGCACATGCCTGTAATCCCAGCTACTCTGGAGGCTGAGACAGGAGAATCCCTTGAACCTGGGAGGCGGAGGTTGCAAGTGAGCCGAGATGGCACCAATGCACTCCTGCCTGGGCAACAAGAGCGAAACTCCATCTCAAACAAAAAAAGAAAAGAAAAGAGAGAAGAAAGAAATATACTTCTCCAAGCCCCTCTCGTGGACAAACAAAACCCAGGTGAGAGAGAGAAAAGAGAAGAGAGAAACTGCTTCTTAAGGAAGCAGAGACAACTCCAACACATTGAATGTGTGAACAAAAGTGTGTCTGCCTTCAAAGAACCCAGCCTGGGTTACATGGGAACTAAGCTGCAGCCCACCCTGCCAAGACGCCTTTGGCCTCTGCCTGTGGGGTTGTTGTTTCTACATTGGAAGCTATTTCTATTGCATGGACAACACTAGAAAAGATGTTCTCATGATGCAGAATGTAAGTGTGTAACCCGCTTTGAGTACGCTGCAATATTGTGACTATCTTGAGTCAAACAGTGAATCAGAAAGTTGCTATTTTTCATTTGAATACGGATTGAAGACCCCGTAGGCATGTTCTTCTCTGGGTCCAGCTGCAAAACACGTTTAGGACCACCCCTGCCCTGGGGAGCTGGACACTCCAGTCAGGGACTCTCAGAAGGGCAGCCAGCTTGTAGTCAAATGATGTGTACAGAAGGCCTTTTCAGGTTCTCGCTAAGTTGGCTAGCTGCATTACTGCTGATTGTTTGAGGTTTGTGAAAACAGGTAATACATGTTTATGGAAAAGAAGCCAGACACTGCAGAAAGGGTTACCATGAAAAACAAGTTTCCTGCTCACCGGACCCCCCGGACTGTTGTCTCTCTTCCCAGAGGGCTGCTCACTCTCATGGAGCTGGGATCTGAAGTGGGGCCCTGGTGGCCCCCAAAAGATGAAACTATGTCCAAATCCCTGGAACCTGTGAATATGACCTTATTTGAAAAAAAAAAAAAAAAGTATTTGCAAATGTAACTAAGTCAGAATCCTGAGATGAGGAAATGATCCTGGCTTATCTGAGTGATCCCTAAGTCCACTGCCTGTCATACCGTTATAAAATAGACACACAAAGAAAAGGAGGAGGCAATGTGGTCACAGAAGCAGAGCTTGGAATGATGCAGCCACAAGCCAAGGGATGCCAGTAGCCAACGGAAGCTGGAAGAGGCAGTGTACAGACTTCCTGCATTGATCCGAGTTCTCCAGAGGAACAGAGAACTCTACATTATAAACAAACACACACACACGAATTGGCTCATGGGATCATGGAGTTGGGTAAAGTCTCAAAATCTGCAGAGTGAGTTGGCAGCCGGAAGCGTAGAAGAGCTGATGGTTTAGTTCCAGACCAAGGGCCAGCAAGCTCGGCACCCAGGAAGAGCCAAAGTTTCAGGTCAAGTTTGAAGGCACAAGAAAAAATAAACTGACACTCCAGTTTGGAGTAAACAGGAAGGAGGAATCCTCTCACTTATGGAGAGAACAGTCAGCCTTTTGAGAGGTGAAGCCAGCTGGACTTCCTGGGTTGAGTGGGAACTTGGAGAATTTTTTTTTCTTACAAGAGGTTTGCACCAATCAGTGCTCTGTAAAAATGCACCAATCAGTGCTCCATAGCTAGCTAGAGGTTTGTAAAATGCACCAATCAGTGCTCTGTAGAAACACACCGATCAGTGCTCTGTAGCTAGCTAGACGTTTATAAATGGACCAGTCAGCACTCTGTAAAATGGACAACTCATCAGGACATGGGCAGGGACAAATAAGGGAATAAACGCTGGCCACACCCAACCAGCATCGGCAACCCATTCGGGTCCCTTTCCATGCTATGGAAGCTTTGTTCTTCACAATAAATCTTGCTGCTGCTCACTCTTTGAGTCTGTGCCATCTTTAAGAGCTGTAACACTCACCGTGAAGGTCCACGGCTCTGTTCTTGAAGTCGGCCAGACCACAAATCCACCGGAAGAAACCAACTCTGGACACACTTTAAGTTCTATGGGGACCTTCAGCCAAGTGGATGAGGCCCACCCACATTAGGGAGACAGTCTGCTTTATGCAGTCAGCCAATTCCAATGTTACTGTCATCCCAAACACTCTCACAGAAACACCTGGAAGAAAGTTTGACCAAATAACTGAGCACCCTGTGGCTCAGTCAAATTGACAAAGGAAAGTAGAGCCCCCCTGGCTGGGCACGGTGGCTTACATCTGTAATCCCAGCACTTTGGGAGGCTGAGGTGGGTAGATAACCTGAGGTCAGGAGTTCCAGACCAGCCTGGCCAACATAAACCCTGTATCTACTAAAAATTGGAGAAAAAAAAAAAAGAAAGAAAGAAAGAAAGAAAAAAATTAGCTGAGCACAGTGGCGCGCACCTGTAACCCCAGATACTCAGGAGGCTGAAGGAGGATAATCTTGAACCCAGGAGGTGGAGATTGCAGTGAGCCGAGATCATGCCATTGCACTCCAGCCTGGACAACAGAGCAAGACTTCATCTCAAAGAAGAAAGTAGAGCCTCCAGAGGGGGCATGGCCCTGCTGACACTTTGATTGTAGAGTGCTGACCTCCAGAGAGAGGATGCATCTGTGCTGTCTGAAGCCGCCAAGTGCATGGTCATTTGTTATGGTCACCGCAAGAAACAGAGCTCCTGCCCATCTCTGTACAGTCGTCCTCCGTGCTTTCTGCATACACAGAGCAGGCTGTGCCCAAGGAAAGAGACCTTCCTCTTGCTTTTTTTTTGTTGAATACTGTTGCTTGGAAATCTTTCCCACAGGCAGTGGCCACGGTCTTCTGGATGCTTGCATAGTATTCCAGCCTATGGGGTATCCTGTTCATTGGCCCCGAACACCTCACTGGTGATGCTGGGGTCGCTTCCAGTCATCTACTTCCACAGACAGTGCTGCAAAGGGCATCTTCCCCGCACAGGTGTGCAAACACGCTTGCGAGGCCAATTCCCGCAAGTGGAATTGCCGCATCAGAGTGTGCACGTTTCACAGTTTTAAAGGCATCACCAAATTGCCCTCTGAGGAGGTTATACCACAGACTCCTCTTTAAAAGTACATTTTTTTCCTCATTATAAAAGTAATCTTTTAGTAGAATTCTTAAGTGTGATTTGATTACACCCTGTAACTGAAATCTTTTCTAGCAGAACGTAGTCAATGGGAAAATAACATCAATTACTTGGAATTTTCCTGCCAACCTGGCTGGCTTGCCCCTCTCCTGTTAAATAGGGGGTTCTTGTGTCAGGCACCTGTTTTTCCTTCAGGTGCTCTCTGTCTGGGCTCTGAGGCAGGGTGCGAGGACAGGGCTCTTTGGGGCTGGCCGGCCCCCCTCGCGTCAATGACTAATTCCAGCCTCCCTCGTGTTCCCTCTGTGAGGAGAAGAGGAAGGGAAACAGAAAGTCATTTCCCCCATCTGGATAGTCCTATATTTAATGTCGAATGTCCAATGTGTCCTCATTCTTCCTGTTCCTGACCAGCCTTTGGCTTACAGGGATGTTCCCTGCTGCTCGAAAGTGGAAGGAAGGGTCGCCTGGCTCCCTGAGGTGTCACCCCCCAACCCCCACGGGCAGAAAGGACTTCTCTGGGCCTGGATCGGCTGCCAGGACAGATAACCTCCTGTGTGGTGCGCCCGCCCCGGTGAGGCCCCCACAGTGGCTTTACAGCTGGAGGGGCCCCTGAAGGCCAGCTTGTCCAGCCCCTGGTTTTAGGGATGGACAAACTGTGGCGCAGCAAATGAGTTCATTTGTCTGAGGCCACATCCCCAAGGGCCCCCAATCACCTGCTGTGAAAGGGGTTGAGCTCCTTCCAAGAGATAAAGGCCTGGATGTGAGCCCTGCCCCCCTTCTCCAGCCTGTCTCCTGTCATTCCCTGCCTCACCTGAATGGCTGGGACAGCTCAAGGGGACTTGATCTTGGCCGGTGGCTGCTCCCGCCTGCCCACAGCCCCACACACTGGCCCCAGGCTGTGCCTCAATTCCAGCCCACGCGCACACCAACCTCACTCCTCCTTAGTTTGCTGGTCAGCTCCTTCTCATTCATGATGACTCAGCTCAGACGCCCCGTCCTCCAGAAAGCCTGTCCTGGTTTCCTTGAACTGGGTTCTGTGCCTCTTTCTTGGTGCCTGAGCACATCTCTGTTACCTCTTGCCACATTCCTCGTGGTTCGTTTGAGGCCCGTCTTCCCACCAACACCACACAGAGCTTTTTGAGGGCTGAGAATAAACCCAAGTCATCTACGTCTCTTCAGAAACAGGTGTTTATTGAATGAATGAATGAACGAACCAGAAGCTAGGTGACAGTCGCTACCATGGAGCAGAAAGAAAGAATCTTGGGTTAGGGATCGGGACACCTGGAGCTCTGCTATTTATTGTTTGTAAATCACTGGGCAAGCCTCTTACCTTCTAAGGCCTCTGTTTCCTCATCTGTAAAATGGTACAGTTTGACTGTGTGTCAGTCAGTTGTTGCTATGTAGCAAACAACCGCAAACTCTCAGGGACAAACGGCAATAGACATTGTAGATGTGCCTGACGTACGATGGAGTCACATCCTGATAAGCCCATGGTAAGTTAGAAATCTTGTAGGTGGAAAATGCACCTGATCCCCTACCCTGGCAAACACTGCAGCTTAGCCTGGCCTAGCTTCAACGTGCTCAGAAGGTTTCTATCAGCCTAAGTTGGGGCAACATCATCTAAAACAAAGCCTATTTTATAGCAATGTGTCAAATATTTCATGTAATTTATTGAACACTATACCAAATGTGAAAATCGGGGGCCGTGCGGGGTGGCTCACGCCTGTAATCCCAGCACTCTGGGAGGCCAAGGCAGGCGGATCACCTGAGGTCAGGAGTTCAAGACCAGCCTGACCAACATAGAGAAACCCTGTCTCTACTAAAAATACAAAAATTAACCAGGTGTGATGGTGCATCCCTGTAATCCCAGCTACCTGGGAGGCTGAGGCAGGAGAATCCCTTGAACCCGGGAGGCGGAGGTTGCGGTGAGCTGAGATAGCACCACTGCACTCTAGCCTGGGCAACCACAGTGCAACTCTGTCTCAAAAACCCAAAGTACAGTTTCTGCTGAGCACGCATGGCTCTGCAAAATCGTAAGTCAGGGACCGGGTGTATGTGACTCCCATGTGTGTAGACTGCCTGGATGTTGGCAGCCCAGCCTGGGCTGCGCTGGGAGGGCGGTTGGGTCTGGCTCTGCTCCATGTGTTTCTCATTTTTCTTGGATCCGTGGGGTGCCAGGCCATGTCTTATGGTTGTACCCAAAGTTAAAGGTCGGGGGGAACACGCAGCTCCTCGGGGTAAAAACTGCAAAGGGTATGGATATAGAGAGGGGTAAAAAATCGAGACCAGTAAATGAAGCTATCTGTGACTCTGGGTCGCTGAGGTGGTCCAATCAGCCTTTCTCCCTCTGCTGTGGCTGCCCTGAGTCCTCCTGTCTGGGGAACTTCCCTAACCCCCATCTTCTTCCCTGTCAGCCTGGGCCCAGGTCTCTCTCCATGGAAATTCTGGGAGCACAATCTGTGTCTTCTCGCCCAGCTCAGTCTGCAGTTTCCGCCCTGTACAAAACCTCCACTAAAATGTGCTTGCTCCTTCAGCAAAAGCACAGCTGCGGCCGGGCACAGTGCCTCATGCTTGCAATCCTAGCACTTTGGGAGGCCGAGGTGGGCAGATCACCTGAGGTCAGGGATTCGAGACCAGCCTGGCCAACATGGTGAAACCCCGTCTCTACTAAAAATACAAAAATTAGCTGCGCTTGGTGGCAGGTGCCTGTAATCCCAGCTACTTGGGCGGCTGAGGCAGGAGAATCACTTGAACCCAGTAGGCGAAGGTTGCAGTGAGCCAAGATCACCCCACTGCACTCTAGGCTGGGCAACAGAGCGAGACTCCATCTCAAACAAACAAACAAACAAAAGCACAACTGCCCACCTGTTCTCTCAAGCCTGAGACCCAGGCATTCGCCCTCCTCTCCCCAGGTCCAAGATCACACCGAGCCTGTGGATCTTCTCCTCGGTCCCTCCTGACCCAACGCTTCCTGTCCAGGGCCCCCGCCCCCGCCCCATGCTCCTGGGGCCAGGCCCTGCCCCATCCAAGTGTGTTCTCCGTGCTGTCACCTGCAAAATCTTTGTGACAGGCAGATCTGACTGTGCCGGGGACACATGGCTGGGTCCTCACTACTAATGGTGGGAGCCAGGAAGGAAATACAAGGCAATGAAGGGACTGGGTGAGTGTGACAGGTTGAACTGTGCTCCCCCAAAAAGGCAGGCTAGAGTTCTAACCCCCAGCACCTCAGAACGTGACCTTATTTGGAGACAGGGTCCTTCCAGAAGTCATCAAGTTAAAGTGAGGTCACTAAGGGGGCCCTGATACAGTATGACTGGTATCTATAAAATGGGGAATTTGGGCAAGACAGACAAACGCAGGGGCAGATCATGTCAGGGCACAGGGAGAACAGCATCTGCAACAATGCCTGAGGCTGCCAGAATCAAGAGGAGAGGCATGGAACAGACTCCCCCTCACAGCCTTCAGAAAGAACCACCCCTAACGCCTAGGTCTTGAACTTCACATTTCTGTCTTTTAGCTCCCTAGTTTGTGGTGCGTTGTTACTAGGCAGCCCTGGGAAATTAATGCAGTGAGGGGTGGGGAGGACACCGAGAGGAACATTAGCACAGCCAGGGAATGGTATCTGGGAGGCAATAGGGAGTGGTGGGAACTCTGGCAAACTGGAGAGCCCATAGCCCAGTGAAAGCCAGCTCCAGCTGGTTGTTGCCGTGTAGGATTGCAAGCCTGAGCTTCAGACTCTCTAAGGAACCTGGAAATCTAGATTTGTATGTGAAATCATGAAATCACCTCATCTTTTAATGTTGGCTAAAAATACAAAAGAAAACAAAAATCTGTGGGACAAAATTGGCTGGAAGGCTACTAATCTGTGACTTTGGACTTACAGCAAGGATCAACAAACTATAGCCCACAACCCAAATCTGGCCTACCACCTCTTTTTACAAATAAAGTTTTATTGGAACACTGTCATGCTCACTTACTTACATATTGACTACACCTGCAGTCCACAATGGCTGTGAGAAGGTTCATCAGAGACTGCAAAGCCTGAAATATTTACTCTCCTGCCTTTTTTTTTTTTTTGAGACGGAGTTTCACTCTTGTTGCCCAGGCTGGAGTGTCATGGTGCAATCTATGCTCACCACAACCTCCACCTCCCAGGCTCAAGAGATTCTCCTGCCTCAGCCTCCTGAGTAGCTGGGATTACAGGCATGCACCACTGCGCTCAGCTAATTTTGTATTTTAGTAGAGACGAGGTTTCACCACGTTGGTCAGGCTGGTCTCAAACTCCCGACCTCAGGTGATTCGCCCGCCTCGGCCTCCCAAAGTGCTGGGATTACAGGTGTGAGCCATAGCGCCTATACTATCCTGTCCTTTATAGAAGATGTTTGTCAGTCCCTGGCTTAGTTAAGAAATTTAAACCCTTCATCTTGCAGGAAACAACCTCAGTGATGAGGCTTCTGCTTTCTCATCCATCATATACTCTCACCAACCCCCACCCACCCCTCCTCAAATACACGTACACGTTGCTCTCCAGCAGTAATGAACTACTTTAGTTCCCAGAGCAGTCCATGCACATATGGGCTGCATGTTCGTCTATGCCTCTATGCTGGCTCCTGGAAGGTTCCCATCTCCACTTGTCTGCCTGGCAAACCCTGATTTATTCTTCGAGCCTCAGCTCCAGTGCTGCTTCTTTCATGGTGTCCTCCTGGGTTGCTCTTCCCACACTCCTTTCATAGACTCTCCTAAAGCACCCATCTTGTTCTTGCTTGTGGAGCCCTGTGTCCTTGGGAGACCATAAGCATCTTGACAGCAGGGCAGGGTCTTCTCAGCCCTGCCTCAGTGGCAGCCTTAGCAGTGTGGGCCCAGTTCCATAGGCAGGAACTCAGGGAGCAGAGACTTCTGAAGGAGGGAGTGAAGCAGTGGAGGTAGCAGAGATGGTATTGATAGCATGGTGCCCGCTCATCTGCAGGAGCTGCACCCTCCCAGGCACTCTGCAGCACTCCAGATGCTCCCTAGAAGGGAGGCGAGCTCCTGGCCTGTTCTCCTTCCAGAGTTGCGAGCCGTTTCCCAGCGTGCAGGAGACAGTGTCGGGGTGTTCGTGCTCTGCTAGCTATAATCTCCAGCAGAGAACCAGGGCAAGAGCGTAGAGCCCATCTCCACCACAGTAGGAGACCCTCAGAGCCTGGCTGAGTATGTTCTACTGGTAAGAACTCATTCATTCATTCACTTATGCATTTCCATGTACAACTCAGTAAAAAGCAATGTTTTGGTACAGCACAGAAAACAAATGTGATTAAGGTGCTGCCCCTGAAATGAATTGTGCCCCCATTTTTCACTCCCCCCGCATTCATCCTTGCCACAGCCTGCGGAAGGTAGATTACACTTTGAACTTGGCCATGGAGCTGCACTGGCCAGTGGCAGATGAGTGGAAGTGACAGCTCAGAGGCAAACCTCAGGAGGCACCGTGCGTTTTCTCTCACCTTTGCTGTGCACCTTTGTCATTGCCCGGGAAGATCCCACCAGCTGGCCCACTGGTCCAGGGAAGATGAGAAACTCATGACGCACAGTGAGAGACAGAGATACCCAGCAGCCCAGCCCTGGTCAGCTGAGCGCAAGCTGATCCACAGATGCACGCATGATGAGCAGTAACCATTATGTGAAGTCGCTGCAATCTTGGGGTGCATTGTCACATGGCAATAGACAACCCAAAGAGTTCCTGTCCTCAAGAAGCCTCCACAGTAGGAGAGCTAACCCAGATCCCAGAACATAAGGCAGGTGGGCCCATTGTTCTCCGTGTGATGCCTGTGACAGGCAGAATAATGCCCCCTTCCAAAGTGTCCATGTCCTAATTCCTGGAACCTGTGAATATGTTGGCTACATGGAAAGGGAAGATTCAGGTTGCAGATGGAATTTAGGCTGTTAATCAGTTTACCTTAAACTAAGATAATGCTGAATTATCTGGGTGGGGCCAAAGTATCACAGGGTCCCTAAATGGGGAAGAGGGAGGCAGAGAAGAGTCAGAACCAGGGAGATGGTGTTGCAGGACTCAGCTGGCCATGGCTGGCTTTAAAGAGGGAAGTGACCACGAGCGAGCGAAGGCAGGCAGCCTCCAGAGGCAGGAAGAGGCAAGGAAACAGATCCTGCTTGGAGCCTCTAGAAGGAATGCAGGCCTGCCGACGCCCTGATGGTAGCCCAGTGAGATGCATTTTGGACTTCTGGTCTCCAGAGTTGCAGGATAAGAAACGTGTGCTTTTCTAAGCCACCGAGTTTGTGGCATTGTTACATCAGCAAGTGGAAGCGAACACAGCACCCTCCCCACTCCGGTGCCCCCCAGCCCTTCCCTCTCTGGCTCTGAGCCTGGAAGGCTGACCTTCCTTGACTGTAAAATGGTGCTGTGGGTTACAGTTGGGGCCAGCCAATGGGTAGCACCCATGGGAAACTGGAAGGTGGAAGGAGGGGCCAGGGCATCTCTTTCCCATTCTGTCCCCGCCTGGGTGGTGGTCCTAACAGTAGCTGTGTGGTCTGAGTGCTCTTCTCCTTCCAGCCAAGTTCACAGTGGCATTCTGGGTGGCTTGTCCCTGGTGCTTCCACACCCCTGTGGCTTCTCTTATAACCCTGCCTGCACCTAGGTAGTTAGACCCTTCGTTAAGCTCTCCTCAAATCCCAGCTGAGCAGCCTTCCATCTCCTGCCAGAAACCGGCCTGATACATGGGATGTGACCATAAACAAACAAACAAAAAAAAAAAAAAACAGCTGCTGATCAGCTTCTATGGGGAGCGCAGGCATTCTTCAGGACGGAGGGCTCTGTGCGTGGCATCTACAGTGTCTCCGCAAGCAGGAAGGGGAACAGGGCTCCTGGAGCTGGGAAAGGGGTCTCGGCTTGGAGCCAGACACAGGGGTTTGGACTCTTGACCCTCTTCCTATTATTACATGACCTTGGGCGAATTGCTTGACCTCTCTGAGAGCTTGTTTGCCTGTTCCTAGAATGGGCAGGGATGGGTATATCTCCCAGGCGACGCAAGGAGTGACACGGCCAGCACGTGTTGGGAGACGGATGAATGGTGGCTGTCGGCCAGGGGAGCATTCCAGGGGACAGAGCAGCACGAGCTCGACAGGCAATTGTCGGATGTGCTTGGGGAGCTGTGAGCAGCCGGGTGCCTGGAATAGTAAGGCAGGCTCCAGAAAGGGATGCAGGGAGCATGGAGCCCAGAAAGCATTTTGATCAGGGCAGAAACTCTGGATTCCATTCACTTGGCAGTGGGTTGCCATCGAGGGTCTTGGAGCTGGGGAGTGACACAGAGTCTCAGTGATGCAGGATGGAGAGAGAGAGGGAGAGGGAGAGAATGAAAGAATGAGAGAGAGAGAGAGAGAGAGAGGAGAGAGAGAGAGAGAAGAATGGAGAAGGTTAAGGATCTCTGGCAATTTCCTTTGGAGAAATTTTTTTTTTTTTTTTTTTTTTTGAGACGGAGTCTAGCTCTTTCGCCCAGGCTGGAGTGCAGTGGCCGGCTCTCAGCTCACTGCAAGCTCCGCCTCCCGGGTTCACGCCATTCTCCTGTCTCAGCCTCCCGAGTAGCTGGGACTACAGGCGCCCGCCTCGTCGCCCGGCTAGTTTTTTGTATTTTTTAGTAGAGACGGGGTTTCACCGTGTTAGCCAGGATGGTCTCGATCTCCTGACCTCGTGATCCGCCCGTCTCGGCCTCCCAAAGTGCTGGGATTACAGGCTTGAGCCACCGCGCCCGGCCTGGAGAAATTTTCAAAGCCATCTGCATCTTGTTTCTTTTGTGTGGAAAGGGGAAATAGAGGGAAACAATTCTAGAATCAATTTATCGACAACTTGGGCCCTGACAGTAATTCTTTTCTTGAGTAGCGGGTCTTCCCGCTGGAAATCTTTGCCCACTGGTGTTCCGGAGTGCGCTGGGAATGGGCAGGGCGCCCGTGTCAAATGCTCGGTGGGGAGGACGTTCCCATCATGGTCTATGGGATGGCGCTCCGCAGAGTGGTGCGGGATGCAGCCTGTGCGCTGCACCTGGAGACCCCAGGAGCAGGAAAGATGGCTTGGGGGTCCTGACTCATGGCTCCTGCTCTGCTGGAAGCCCCCACTGTCTTCTTCTTTGGCCATGGCAGTGGGATGGATGGCAGGTCAGCCTTCCAGCTTCCACTAACTGAAGGTGCCCTCCGTTTTACCTCTGACAGGAAAGGGAGGGGAAACCTGAGCCAGTCAACAAAGTCAAACACAGCCACCTGCAAATGTGGCTGGAAGTTGTCTATCGCCCTAGTTATGGAGTGTACCAAAGAGGCAAGGTGCGAGTACCATCCTATCTCCCCTGGCTTCTCAGAGTCTGGCTTGCACAGAGGTGAGCGGCCCATCTTCTCTCATAGTCTGTTACATCCTGTTTTTAAAATCTTGTGTACTCTCACAGTCATAAATGACTTTGGCATCCTGTAAAATGTCATCATTTTTTAAAAATGAGTAATTTCAAATCTTTTCCTACATTAGTACTTTATTGTTTGCAAGAGTCAAAAACCCAACCCAAACTGGCTCAAGAAAACAGGGAACTGGGAAATTCAAGGGCATGAACCACAGCGTGGGGGCACAGCTGGATCCAGATGCAAAAGCACTGTTATTGGGGCTCTGCTCCCCCCACATCCTGCCGTTTCCCATGCATTGGCTTCATTCCTTCACAGGCTCTTTCACCATGGAGGTTCCCAGCAGCTCCAGGTTTATATCCTACGGTCAAGCAACCCCACAGGAAAGACAGGGCCTCATTCTTCAAAGGTGATCAGGGTCCCAGAATGGAGTCCTCTCTCCTGGCCAGGGGCAGGTGGCCTCCCGGACATCACTGTGTCAGGGAGGGCACACTCTGGGTGGCCAAGCCTCGGCCAGGTGTCTGTCCCCGCCCATGATCCCCAAGAGGGGTGGTTCCAGGGAAAAAGTACTCAGGAAGAGGAGGGCAGATGCTGAGGCCGTCACAGGGCAGGGCCACCATACACTCATTCCTCATTTCCCTTTTCATTTTCTTTTCTTATTATTTATTTATTTATTTATTTATTTATTTATTTATTGTGAGACAAGAGCTCACTCTGTTGCCCAGGCTGGAATGCAGTGGGGCAAGTTCCTTGTAGCCTTGAACCCCTGGGCTCAAGTGATTCTCCCACCTCAGCTTCTGAGTAGCTGAGACTGCAAGCACACACCACTATGCCCAGCTAATTTTTTAATTTTTATTTTTGTAGAGACAGGGTCTCACCAGGTTGCCCAGGCTGGTCTCAAACTCCTGAGCTCAAGCTATCCAACTGCTGGGTGTGAGCCACCGCACCTGGCCCTTTTCATTTTCAATAGCCCAATGTGCCGTCTAATATTGGAATGTATGTGCAAACAACACTCACCACTGAAAACATACAACTGTAGATCCGACTCGATTGGCTCAATTCCTGCTCACTTTCTTGGGAGCCAGTGTCTGGGGAAAAGTCATGATATGGACCTTCAGAGACCTGGCCAGGGTGACTCAGACCCTTCTACTTAATACAATGTCCCCAGAGCAACAGACAGCAGAACCTGAACACAGCAAAAAGATCCAGGCCTTTGCTTATAGAGGGAATAAATTCACAGAGGTGAGAGACTCAGGCCCAGGCAGGTTCTGGGCCTCCTCAGTGGGAAGGAAGTGGGGAGAGGCCATTACCCTGTGAGCTGGGTCCCTAAACAGGAGATCTGGCCACATTAGAACCTTTTGGTTGTGAAACTAACTCAGACTGGACGAGGCAAAATAGAAATACTGAAATAATTATTATAATCACAATAATAATAATAATGGCGCCAGGCACAGTGGTTCATGCCTGTAATCCCAGCACTTTGGAGCCCAAGGCAGGTAGATTGCTTGAGCTCAGGAGTTTGGACCAGCCTGGGCAACATAGCAAAACCCATCTTTACAAAAAAATCTAAAAATTAGTTGGGCATGGAGGTGTGCATTCATAGTCCCAGCTACTAGGGATGCTGAGGTGGGAGGATCCCCTGAGCCTGGGAAGCCAAGGCTACAGTTAGCTGAGATTGCACCACTGCACTCCAGCATGGGGGACAGAGCGAGACTCTGTCTCAAAATACATACATACATAAATATGACTGGGCGCAGTGGCTCACGCTTATAATTCCAGCACTTTGGGAGGCTGAGGCGGGTAGATCACAAGATCAGGAGTTCGAGACCAGCCTGACCAACATGGTGAAACTCTGTCTCTACTAAAAATACAAAAATTAGCTGGGCATGGTGGCGCTCACGTAATCCCAGCTACTCAGGAGGCTGAGGCAGGAGAATCACTTGAACCCAGGAGGGGGAGGTTGCAATGAGCCGAGATGGCACCACTGCACTCCAACCTGGGCGACAGAGTGAGACTCTGTCTCAAAAATAAATAAATAATTATTCCTGGCCAATGACTTCAGGCATGGCAGGATTCAGGTGCCAGCGAGTCATCAGGAAGCTGAAGCCCCATCTGAGGTCTGCCCCCCTGAGTCAGGGGCATTCTCCAGTCTTTGGCAACATCAGGTTCACCCCCACCCCAGCTCAGCGATTCCAGCAAAAGGCTAGGGCCTTCTTACAATCCCAGGATTTGCCTTGATTCGACTTTACCTGAACAGCTTCAAACCACTCTTGGTAACCAGGGTGATGGGCTCCACTGATTGGCCAGGCGTAGGGTATGTGCCCACCCCTCTGAGTGAGCGAGCAGCTTCTTCCAAAGCTTAGGGACTGAGCAAGGGGGAGGGGGTCCCACTGAGCAGGACGATGCCTGCAGGAAAAAACAACAGCTGTCCCCTACTTGGGGAGGGGATTGGGGCGTTGCTGGAAGCACAGAAGGCAGTGAGTGCCAAGCGGAGAGGAAAGCTGCTGCTGGGGGAGGAGTCCCAGGGAGGAGTGGGGGTGGGGGGTGGAGGAGACTGGCTGGACTTGGGCCTGGGGAGCAGGTTACGGGGTCACAGAGGGCAGGGGTCCTCCCCTGCGGAGTCGATGGACAGCCTTGCAGGCAGGCAGAGGGAGAAACAGGGGTCCACGGCCCGAAGCGCAGTTTGTTGCTGCTCGGGAGAAGAAGCCGTGTCTGGGACCTGCAGCAACAGACCCCTCACCCGCAGAGCCCCTCCAGGCTCACAGTCCGACTCCTGCCCCTCTGGCAGACACGCTCTCCACTGTGCTGGGAAGCTACCGCTGGCTTCCGTGTCTTCCTGGGGGTTGCCCCAGATGGCCAGGGGGTGAAGAGGATGCTCACTTTCTCATAGGAGATCCAGGGCTGCTGCTTTGTGAGAGTCAAGTGTTGCCCAAGGGCCCGCCTGAATCTGGCCCTGCTCAGGGGCTGAGACTCAGTGTGCAGGGGGCAGAGGCCGTCTCGGCTCCCAGGGGCTTGCCTTCTAATGAGGCCAAGGCCAGGTGCTTTTTCTTCCCTCTTGGGCTCTACACTGGGTCTGGCTCAGGCACGGGTCCTCAGGAAATGTAGGTGGGGAGGCCAGTGATTCGGGAGGAAAATGGACCCCACTGCCCTCGGGGAGAGGTGCTGCTTTCAGTACAGTCCTGCCTCCATCTGGCTAGGTGACCTTCACTTAGTCACAAACTCTCTCTAGGCTCCCAGGTTCCTCATCTGTCAAACGAGGAGGCCGGAGCAGCCAGGCCCCAAGGCACCATTGGCTCTAGCATCCTCTGGCTTCCTGGCCAGGCATCCCCACTGAAGGCACCTGGGTTCCAGCAGCCAAACCTGGCTCCCATCCCTTCCCCCAAGGAGCCCCGGCTCCCACCCTTGGGTCCCCCTTGGTGTCCTGCAAGAAGCCAGGCTGGGCCGGGGCAGCGGGAAGAGACATTCAAGGTGCCGTAATTATTGTAAAGAGGAGAGTTTAAGTGTTTAGTTTTATGAGGCAGCCGGCCCTCTCTGTCAGCAGAAAGCCGCGCGGCTCCCTGGGTGCGAGTTAATTTCCTCCGTGGCTCGTTTCCTCAGCCGCCGTCATTTTTCCTCAGCTGCTTTATGGCTTTCGGAGCAGTGTGTGGTGGCAGCAGCTTTGCCCACTGGAGCAGGAAGCCCCCCACACCTCCATGCCAGAGCTCAAAGGGCAGTCAGGCCCGCAGGAGGCAATGGGGCCATGAATCCTGCACCGGAGGCAGCAGGCTGGGCAGGAGAAGCAATGAGGCTGGTCCTGTTGTCCCCGTGCAGGCCCCTGCCCCTGGCACCTCCCTAAGGAGCTAGCAAAGAACAGGTCTAAATTAAATGATGGCCAGGCCGGTCAGGCCAGCCTTTCTGCCATCTGAAGCATCCCCATCATACAGCCATGCGCTTTGCCCTTCGGCTCACAGCGGGTGCAGTACGAGAAAATGCAACAGCTTTGGCCTTAGGCAGACCTGGACTCAAATCTCAACCTCATCAATATACCGTGCCACCGAACAAAGTGACTCACCTCTGGCTGCCATTTCCTCGTACCCAATGTCCACAGCACCTGCTTGGTGCTGCCAAGGGGCTGGAGCATGGTAATATATGCAAAACACCTGGCACAGAGACGCTATTCCCCAAAGGTCAGCTCGCTTTTCCGACCCATGCTGTCGCTCTAAATGATTCACGTGTGTCCTCTGTGGGCTATGGGGAAATCATCCCCAAGCCAAGGAGGAGTGGGGTTCCTGAGTGTGCAACCAGACCGCCTCTATGAGATGCCATGGTCCACATTTGGGGAGCGGAGTCTCTGTGCCAGGCACTTTGCATGATCATGCTCCAGCCCCACTGAGCAGGTGTTGTGGACACCCCCATTCTACAGACAAAGAAATGGCAGCCCAGGGGAAGTCGCTTGGTCCAGGTGACACGGTCACAGTGAGGCTGGGATTTGACTCCAGGTGGCCAAAGAGCCACCTCTTTCCCACATCAGCCCTTGCCATGAACATGATGTTATGCCAACAAGAACCCATGGGGACCCCCCAAACAGCTTTACAAGGTAAGGACTATTGAGTCTCATTTAGGATGAGGGACCTGAAGCTCTGAGAGGTGAGACAGCAAACCGAGATTGCCAAGTTGATCAGAAGCCAAGCCTGTGATTCCTGGGTGGACATACTTAGAGGCACGGCAAAAATGGACTCCCTCTTAGAGGCAGTTTTCTCATGCTCAGGCTGCAGATGGGCAGTTTGGAGAACTGTTGAACAATGTTGCCTGATCTCACATTACTGAATGGCTCTAAGGAATAATGGAGATAAAACAGCAGAGACACCTGGGTTTGAACCCACTACACCACTTGTGAGCCTGAGCAAATCACAGATTCTCTTTAGCCTCAATTTTCCCATCTGCACAATGGAGACAGCAGCCCCTGTGTCACATGAAGAAGAAGAGTGCATAACACAAGATGAGGCGTGTGAGCACCTTGTGTGGGGAGCTAGAGGACCCAGGCTGTCTTCTGGATTCTGCTAGCAGCTCTTTGTTCAATCTTGAGCAAGCACCTCTTGGTGAACCTCTTTAGGCTGGAGACCTCTTTGAGACCACATTAAGTTGTTGGCCCTCTGCCCAGAAAAGTACACAGAGGACCCCACACATTTGGCAAGTGATTTGAAAGGTTCCTGCACCTCCTGCAATCTGCCCACCGTCCTTGGGAAGCCCCTGGCTGAGAACTGCTGGCTCCCTCCAGTCCTAACCTTCTATGTCTCCATGGTGGGGGCTGGGCGGACGCCACCCAGCTCACCCTTGTCTTTTTCAGACCCAGTAGCACCTGGATTTTCAGAGTGGTCCCAGCCTGTCGTCCCACCTGACTGTACCCTGGGGAAGAAGAGAAACTATTGCAAAACTCCAAGTCCCACAATGGCTGGCTTTCTGGACTTATCTCCCGGGCGAGTGGGGCATCTATGGTTTGCCCCCAGCACCCAACCCCTCTTCCTTCTGGGACCATTCACTTGCATGTCCTTTGGGGCCCTTATCCATTCTCAGCTCATGATTGGTGAGCTGACTCCACACCCACCTTCAGGAGCAGGCCCTGATTTGCCATGCAGCGCATTCCCTCCCCCTGGCTGTGGCTATTGGTTGAGAGATAGGCAAGTAACCCAATCAGCACATAAGATGCAAGAATATTCCTAGTGTTTCTGGGAGAGCAAGGTTTCTCCTGTCTTCCATGGAAGCTGTTGAAAGAGACCTTCATTGTTTCCCTGAAGGGTGTGGTATAAAATTGGAATTTTATAGCCTGGAACTGCCCGAAGTGGGAGAACGGAAGGATGTGGTATAAAATTGGAATTTTATAGCCTGGATAGCCTGGAACGGCCTGAAGTGGGAGAACGGAAGATTCTGCAAGGAGCCTGAGGATGAGACTTGTAACAGGAGAGGTGGGAAGGAACAAGGTCCTTGTGATATCTTTGGAGCCGCTGGACCAAGCCTCACATGATGCTAATACTACCTCCACTCAATAAACTCCCCAGGATGTAACCAATTAGACTTGGGTTTTCCTGTCACTTGCAACACAAAGCATTCTAATGGAAACTCCCTGAGGCCTAAACCAGAGACTGCATCAGGCAGGAGAGCTCAGGAATCAGGAAGACAAAATTCTTTCAAAGGGTGTGGGAATTGGGAAATACCCAACGGCCCACCTGGTGCTGGGAAGACTTCAGAAAAAAGCCACCAAGGCTGAGAGCGTAGATGAATTTTTTGGTATTATTTGTCTGGACAGGAGGAAATGTTGGCTATTTGAAGTTTGATTAATCATCAGTTCCATTCAAGTCCTCAAATGTTTCCTGAAAGCCGGTCACATACAGGACACTCTGTCACGTGGTGAAAGACACACGTATGAGCAAGACAGCCCCGCAGCCAGGAGCTGCTTCCAGGTGAGGAAGACAGGTTCAGGCCTGACCAGAACGTGAGCAAGACTGGAGTAAGAACTGAGGCTGAAGCCGGGCGCGGTGGCTCAAGCCTGTAATCCCAGCACTTTGGGAGGCTGAGACGGACGGATCACGAGGTCAGGAGATCGAGACCATCCTGGCTAACCTGGTGAAACCCCGTCTCTACTAAAAAATACAAAAAAACTAGCCGGGTGAGGTGGCGGGCGCCTGTAGTCCCAGCTACTTGGGAGGCTGAGGCAGGAGAATGGCGTAAACCTGGGAGGCGGAGCTTGCAGTGAGCTGAGATCCGGCCACTGCATTCCAGCCTAAGCGACAGAGCAAGACTCCGTCTCAAAGCAAAAAAGAAAGAAAAAAGAACAAGAGCTGAGGCTGAGACATAGATCCATGGGCCTCAGGACACTGGCAGGAAAGCAAGACCCTGGGACAGAGCACCTTTCTCTGCCCACAAAGGCACTGTTCGGTTGCCCAGCCCTGTCGCTGGGGGCCACCTCCCCCAAGAGAGAGCTCTTTGTCTAACTTGCACAAAGGCACCTTAGGGGCTAGCATTGCCAGGTGCATTGGGGGAGCAGTTCCTCCAGGTCTAGCCCCACCAAGTTTTCAGATTCTGTTTCCCAAAGCACAGGGTAAGGCCCATTGTGGGGGGAGTGATCTTCAGAGGCGCTGGGGCTGGAGTTAAGTCACACTGCCTCACTTACATGTGGAGAAAGTGACTCCTTGTTCAGCTCTAAGAGCCTCTATCAAGGACAAAGTCTGGGTTTGGTGTGAGCCTGTCTTCAACACCTCTCTGGGGCTCATTGCCCTCCCTTGTTCAGCACAGAGGGAGAGCTGGCCCCAGCCTTCTTGCCTTCCACTGGCAACCAGCTCTCGCTCAGATTTCATCACATTGTTTTGTTTTTGTGGCATTTATTTTAACAGTTGTCTTCTATTTATGGCAAGTGATATTGGCTTTCCATTTATGGCAGTGATAAAAAAGCTTCCTCTTACATTTCATTTCTTTCAGTTTTTTTTAAAAGGGGTTGATGGAAAGAAAAATATTAAATAGCACAAGTGAGGCACAGTTAGGACCAAAATTTTGAAGGTGGGATGTGAGTGACAGGTAATGGGGAAATAGTCACTGCACAAACATGGGGTGCCAGTGGTGTGGCAGCCACGGTGCTGGGGGCGAGGGCAGCAGAGAACCCAGCAGACAAAGCCCTGCCTTTGTGGAGCTTACAGTCCAGCAGTGGTGGGTAGGGGGAGATGTAACCAAAATAAATCAAATGCATGGTGTGATCAATGGTGGCGGGTGATTTGAAGGACGGGGAGGCAGGGAAGGGAGGGCACTGGCTGCCATGGGCGCTGCCTCGCAAACACTGGCTCATGCTCTGAAAGCGTGGCCATGAGCACAGGCTGGGAGGAGGCGAGGCTGCGGCTTCACAGTGATCCTGGCACCATGCAAAAGGATCCAGTGGTGTCACCATCCCTTCTGGTTGAGGCTGGCTTTGGAGACTCCCGCTGGTCAAGATTATACGCCGCAGGAAACCTCACATCAAGGCACTAGCCTCCTTTCTTCCAGACAAAAAAAGCAGAGGACTGTCTGCGGAGACAAGCGCTGTTGCCTGGAAAGCAGCCCCCGGGCGCGGTCTGGGGTCACACAGCTTTGTCGGTGCCCCACTCTGTGCACAGGTGTGGGCCCGCTCCATGAGATCGGGACTCAGCGGTGACAGTGCCCCTTGGGGCTCTGAAATCATCACCTTCTGAGTCATCAAAGTGGCACTGACTTGCAGTCAACAGTGCGTGGTGCTAAGTGCACTTTATTATTCCAGTTCTTTGAAAATTGGTCATCTCTCTGTGGTCCATCTATGGCCTGGTAGGGTAGCAAAGCCAGGAATCTGAATCGTGGCTCCCCTGCTTTCAAGCTGCCTGATTCTGGGCAGGTTCTTATTCTTCTGAGTTTTCATTTCCTTGTAACTAAAATGGGGGTAGCCCATTGAATGTGGTCACATGGTTGCTCCTGGCAGCCAGTCGATAAATGTCGTCCTGTTTCTCTAGATACCAGACTATGAGTTACCCAGAACCCTATCTCCCTTCCACCAATGGGAGCTGGCGGGAGGAGGAGATGGACAGGAAACTTGGAAAACTCATTCATTCATTCATTCATTCAAAGAGAATGTATGACTTTACCCCAGGCACTATTCCAGTCACTGGTGGTACAGAAGACAGCAAAGACAGGTAAGGTCTCTGATCTTATAGGAACATGTCATGAAAGCGGGACATGAGATTTCAGCTAGAGACAGGGTCTGTGACTAATGTTTAGGGAAGCCTGCTCAGACTGGGTGTCCAGGAAGGCTTTGCAGAAGAGGTAACATTGAAAGAGAAAGGGCGAGCTTCGTGAAGGTTTGGGGATGGGGAGAACATTAGAGGCAGAATGATGAGAAAAGCAAAGTCCTCGAGGCCTCTGAGAGCCAGAAAGGAAGCCAGCTGCCCTGGAGGACATGGGTGCTGGTGGGTGGGGAGTCAGACTCTGTGGGACTCAGGAAGGGGAGAGGCCTGGGAGGCTCTGTGGAGTGGGCTGTGTGGCAAGGCCTGAAGTTCTTGTTCTGTGCCAGGGGCCATTTGACACCATCTTCAGAAACCCCCGCATCATCTAGACCCTGGGCTTCCCACCCGCCAGGCCAGGCCCTTCCTGCCTCCTGGGGCAGCCCGTTCTTCCACCAGGCCCACAGGGCACCCACTTGCTGGCTGAATTTCCCTCCCTGCATCCCAGTTCTCCTCTGAGTTGGAAGAAGTCTTTGTGGTTTGGATGAAGGAAGGGACGAGGAGGAGGGGGAAAGAGCAAAGTGTGTTTGCTGGCACCAGAATCACAGCAGAAGCCAGTGCTGGAAACCTTCCCAAGTATTTAGAAATTAAAATAATAAAAGAAAACTGAGCATATGGAGTTTGTAAAGTGCTGTCCATCTTCAAGAAGGGATACAGCTTACTCAGAATGCATGGGAGAGCGGGTCAGGGTGAACGTGTCTATGGGATAGGGGTGAACACTCAGGCTCTCCGGTAGGATGAGGGGCCCCAGGCTAGGCTAGCCCAGGAGGCAGGAGTGTGGGAATTCCCTTTAAGCTGTACTTTTAAAGGAGGAGAAAGAATATCTTCTCTGGCCCCTCCCTAACTTCACAGGAGTCCCCAGTCCTTCCCAGCCCAGGGAATGCCAAGTCCGCAGCTCAACCCTGAACCAATCTTCAGTTCTTTCTGTCCATATCCAAATTCTCAGCCCAAATGCCGCCTCTTCAAAGAAGCCCTCTCTGGCCACCTCATCTGGAAGGCCACATCTCCAGGTACTTTTTCATCACTCTGTGTATTTCTGCATGTACCTATCACTATCTAAAATTACCACGGCCCGGCGCAGTAGCTCACACCTGTAACCCCAGCACTTTGAGAGACCGAGGCGGGAGGATCATGAGGTCAGGAGTTCAAGACCAGCCTGGCCAACATGGTGAAACCCCGTCTCCACTAAAAGTACAAAAATAGGCTGGGCGTGGTGGCAGGCATCTGTAATCCCAGCTACTGGGGAGGCTGAGGCAGGAGAATTGCTTGAACCCGGGAGGTGGAGGTTGCAGTGAGCCAAGATCATGCCACTACATTCCAGTCTGGGTGACAGAGTGAGACTCCGTTTAAAATAAAATAAAATAAAATAAAAAATAAAAATAACCTTGTTCATTGGTTTGACTTGTCCCTCCACCATGTAAGCATCATGAGCCTGGACCTTGCCTGTCCTCTTTCCTGCTACATCTTCTACACCTGGAACAGGGCTTGGCCCAGGCTAGACCCTTCACAGACACCTACCAAGTAGGGACCGAGTAAATTCCAGAGTCACCCAATTCATTTGGGTGTTCAGGTAGCACCATGCACAAGCCTGTGATTGCTGAGTGGCAAACAGCACCTCACACATAGGCAGTATTCTTGGGGCTGTGGCAGAGCCCACATGGTCATGATTTGGGTCCCTGCTGAGCAAACCAGCCCCCAGCTGAGTCACCAGGTGCTGCAGCACGTGTTGGGGGCTGCCCATCCAGACAGAGCTGCCAGGCAAGAAACTTCAACCTGCTACTCCTGGAGCTGGGAGCCCACCTGGGAGCTCCAGGTGCCTCCTTCTACCCCAGGTGCTCAAGTGTGACCTGTGCCAGGAAGCCCACCTGGCACAAGCTGGAGGGGAGGCTGGCTGGAAGGCAGCCAGCAGGGCAAAAGGGAAAGACAGGCGCCTTGTGGGCCCTCCCAGGTAGGAGATCTGGCCGGCCCAAGGTCCCTGAGGGTTCTGGGGGTCTCTTGAGTGCAGAACTGGCTCTGTGGGCACACATGGACATGTGTCGGGGAAGCTGGGAAGAGCTGCCTGGGGATGGCCAGGCCTGGGGATGACAGGGTCCCCTCCCTGCAGCCCCTCCCCTCCTCTCCTTCTGCACCGCCCTCCGTCTGGCTGCTCCTCTCCCGCTCTGCTGCACGCTGGCCTCCACAAGATGGATTTTCCTGGCTGTGCCAATCTTGCTGCCACCTGTTCGCGCTGTGCTGGAGCCAGCAAAGTGGCTCAGCTTCAAACCCAGAGCAGCTGGGAGAATGGTGGCCAAGCCTCGTCGCCCCCCTTGCTCCCTTCCTTTGTTGCAACGGCAGCAGCTCGGCCGAGCCATCCTGTCACCTGCTGTCAACGGGCAGTCCCTGCTCTTCCCCACCGCACCTCCTGCAGACCACTCAATCCCTCCCCAGGCCTAGCCCCTCGTGGTCAGGCTGCAGGGTGGGGACCAGGCAGGCACTTCACAGCGGCCCTCAGCACCCTACCCTCCGACCCGGGCCTAGACTGAATCCCCTTCCCTCTTCCCCACTTCCCAAGGGATTCCCCCACTTACAGGCACCTTCCCCAGGAACTTTCAATGGAAAGTTGAGGAACCAGGGGCCTAAGAAAACTAGGAGGTGATCAGCTCAGCCTGCTGAGCCTGCTACAGGGCAGGGTGGCATGGGACACCTCCAGGTAGTGCAACCTCCAAACCCCCGGGAGAGGGAGGACTCTGGAAACTCCCTGCACCGGCAACCCAACCCACGCCCGTCCAAGGCCAGAGCCCAGCCCTGCCCCTCGCACACGTTGGCTCCACCTCAGTTTCCTCAGCTGCCAATGGGCTAAGTCTGTGCCTGTGCACCCCGCAATGTCACTGTGAAGAACAAACAGAGGGTTAGTGCCTTAAACTTCAAGAACAAGGCAAGGATATAATTAAACATGTGCGTGGGATAGAGAAATGCAAACTGTAAAGGGCTGTGCAGCTGAGGAGCTGTTTTTGCTTTCTCAGAGGAGGCGAGGCCCCAGGGGCCAAAGGGTGTGCATGCCCGGCGTCAGGGAGAAGATGCGGGCTTATGTCTGTCTTCAGCAATAGTGACTCCAGCTGAGGGGGCATCTGACAGCAGAGAGACAGGCACATCAGAAGATAGAGCGAGACACAGGCAGACAGACAAATAAACACAGATAAAATAGCCTGCGAGGCCAATGGCTCTCCTGATGGAAGCAGACAGGCAACGGAGGTGGCCGCAGGGTTCCCGTAGCCTGGGGCCTTTCTCTCCTCCACCAGGATCCTTCCCAGGGAAGGATCTCTCCCTTTCCTTCCTCCTGCCCTCAGTCATCTGCTCCCGCTCACAAGCCCGCGGGCACATAGGCACAGTGTCCATTCGTGCTCACAACACTGCCTCTTGCAGCCACGGAGGGGGCCGGAGATTGGGGGTTGGACCCTCCAAATTCCAGAGACACTACTGAGGAGGGACCTGGTTCCTGGCATTAAGGGAAAAGATCTTTCCCTGGGGCAGATCCCTTGGAGCCTGAGGAGTGCGCCTTTGTGGATGATAATAACAGAAAATGGGAGGCCATTTCCCTGGGGTGCTAATCCCCTGGCTGAACTTTGTTAAGGTGCATCCTCCCCCAGGTGCCCGGAGCTGAATGCGGGGTTCTGCCGTTGCAAAGAGAGCTTGGAGCTCAGCAGGATCCAACTGGGAGGGCTGGAGTGGGCTGGGCGTGCCCTGCTGCCTCTGTTCCCACTACATATCCTCCCACAGCCGCCAGACTGCTCTTTTCTTGATTGAGCTTTGTAGCTGTCCCTCGCCTGTTTATCCACGCCCCCAACCCCTGGCTTCCCACTGCACATACAATAAGGCCCAAATTTATAAATGTACCCAGGGCTGCCCCTGCCAACGCCTCCCTGCCTCCTGGCCCTCCTTCCCTAGCAGCCTTGTTCCTCCAGCCCAGTCTGCCGCAGGGCCTTTGCACGGCTGTGCTCTCTGCCTGGGAAACTCAGCAGAGAGTTGTTGCCCTGGGTGCCTTCTCATCACTCCGGTCTCAGAAGAGAGGCCTTCCGTCATCTCACTTAGCACTTAGCACCCTCTCCCTCCTCTGGTCACAATCACATCTCCCGAGTTTTGTCCATTGGTTTTTCTGCACAGCAGGTATCCCTGCCTGAAAATATCTCCTTCCTGTGTTTTTCATCTGTCTCCACCCAGCAGAGTGCTGGTCCCGTTCAGTGCCATGTCCCCATGTGCTGGAGCACAGCGGTCCACACAATAGGCATTTAATAGGCAGGAGGGTCTAGCTTCCAAGAACCCCAGGCTGAAGGGGACAGCAGCCAGGAAAAAGCCGGACAGGCCGGTCCTAGGCCTCGGTGGGAAAAGGTAGGGGCACAGAGGCCTGGCTCATGACAGAAAATAAGTTCCCTGGGGGAGATCCTGTGTGGGGCACACTGGTCCTCCAGAGGGGGAATGACTGAAGGCTGGGGTCCAGGTCCTCGCGCTGCTCCCGGCAACTCCATCTTCCCGCCTAACTACCCTCCTCTGTGGAATGGGGATAAAAATGGCTACTGCTGACCAGGCGCAGTGGCTCACACCTGTAATCCCAGCACTTTGGGAGACCAAGGTGGGCAGATCACCTGAGATCAGGAGTTCAAGACCAGCCTGGCCAACATGGTGAAACCTTGTCTCTACTAAAAATTTAAAAAAAAAAAAAAATATATATATATATATCCAGGCGTGGTGGCACACGCCTGTAATTCCAGCTACTGGAGAGGCTGAGGCAGAAGAATCACTTGAACTTGGGAGGCAGAGGTTGCAGTGAGCTGAGATCACACTATCACGCTCCAGCCTGAGCAACAGAGTAAGACTCTGTCTCAAAAAAAAAAAAAAAAAAAGTGCCTACTTCCCAGAGTTGCTCTAAGAACTGAATCAAGCCATATGTGAGAATCTGTTTATAAACCTTAAGGGTTGTACAAATGTGTATTGGTAAGGACCCAATTGGGCTGCAAGGATCAGAAATCCATCTCAAACTAGCTCAAACTCAAAAGGGAATTCATGGGCTCTTGTCATTGAAAAGTCCCTAGGGTGAGAGAAGTTTAGCTTCAGGTATGGCCAGATCAGGGTGCTCCAATAGAACAAGTCTCTCCTTTCCTGTCTCCTTGTCAGCCCTCCTCTGTGGGGGCTCCCTGCTTAGGCAGGCTTTTACCAGCTGGTGGCCATAAGCCCTCTAGGCCCCTACCCTGACATGTGGCCCACCCCACCTGAAAGGGAGCATCTTCTATGTAAGCCCAGGCTTCAGCCTCAGGCTTGGTTCTCATTGGTACACATAGAGAACTCAATTTGAACCAACCTCTGTGGAAGCCAGGGTGTTGGGAAACTCTGATTGGCCACCCTGGAGCCAGGGCTAGAGTGGCTTCATCTGAGCCACAGAGACTGTGCGTGGAGGTGGGGGGTGCAGGTTCTCCAAGGGAAAACGGGAGCACTGCTACCCAAAGAGGGAGTCTGGGACCCTGGCTGGCAGACAACGGATGTTCACCACCAGACAAATGGTGACATTCTCAGCCTTCCGGCTGGCCCTGCGATCAGAGCACTCAAAGGTCCCAGGTCCCTGGAGGCTCCACTCTGGGACTGCCCTGCAGGTGGTCAGAGGAGTCCACTTCCCTGGGAAGTATGGAATGAAGCCTCTGTGAGAATGAAACAGTATTGTTCATGAATGTGATTCGTCAATGTTGAAAACACCCTTCAAATGTTAGAGATTATCCTTAGTGTTGTGGAACAGGAAAGGGGCGAGGCACTATAGGATTTTGAAACTGAAATGGGCTTAAAAATGATTGGCCACCACCCCAACCCCCCTTTTTTCCCAGTCACCTTACGTGGCAGCCAGAATAATGTATTTTGGATGCAGATCACATCCTGTCACTCCCTCCTGAACCCTCCGCTGGCTTCACTTTGCTCTTGCAATATTCTAGATTCTCCTTGCTCCGGGGCTCTGGGGGTCGGGTACCTGCCCACCTCTCAGACTCCATCCCCCACTTATGTCCTCCCGCCACAACCTGCCGCTCCAGCTGCACTGCCGGTCCTTGGGGTCTGGAAACACATCTAGCTCATTTTCCCCCAGGATGCTTTCCACTTGCTGATCCCTGTATCCACAACACTTTTCCTCCAGGTCTTCCCCATGGCTGCTGCCACTTTCTCTTCAACCAGGTCTCTGCTGAAACGGCACCTTCTCAGAGACCCTCCCTGGCCACACTTCCATAGAGGTGCCCTCCACTCTTCCTCTCTGCCCCTCTCTCACTTTACCCACTTTATATTCTGCAGCCTCTGGAATTATTTTGTTGTTCTATTTGTTTGCTTACTTACTGTCAGTCTTTCTTCCACCTGCTACCCCCACTGGAGTACTTGGCTCCAAAAACACAAGGTCTTCCACATAGCTCAAAGCCTGACATAGAGCAGGAGGGTCAGTAAATACCTATAGAATGAATGAATATCTGATGGACAGATGGGTGGGTGAGGGTGAGCGGGCCAAGCTCAGATGCAGATGTGATGTGCCCAAGGCCACACAGCTGGCACCAGCAACCTGGTGGACTGAGCCCATGCCCTGTCCAGTCCTGCCTTCACTCTCTAATCTATTTCATGCCCCTTTAAAAAATAATAATAAACATGTGTCCTGTTATTCCCTTTAGGTTGGGAACTCTTGTGGAGCTCTGGTGGCTAAAGACCCTCCAGATTCCCACGTCCCACCAGCTCACACCCTGTGGCCTCGGGGCCACCTGCTCTAGCTGCTGGACGCACCTGACTTCAAAGCCCATTAAGCAGATCATTACAAGGTTAATAAAACCCGTTCCCCTACACCCGCACACGTCCGCCCTCGCCTGCAGCCTGCTGCCCATCATCTGGGTCTGCTCTCACTGTTGCCAGGAGCTGAGAGAGAGCGGGGTGGCCGTGCAGGTGAGCAGCCCCCAGGGAGCGGTTGTCACTCAGGCCCTGTCCCTCTAGGCTGTCCTTTGAGGTGGGAAGTGGGAGGTGGCCTGTCTCTTTGAAGACCCTGCACCTGAGCCAGATCCTGTTGGGGGGCCTGCGAGGCTGGCAGGAGGCGGCCACTACAGAGGGACTGAGGCAGCCTCGCACACAGAGACCCACGCTCTGTGAGCTGCAGCAGTCTCCGCGATGGAGGGGGGAAGGGGCCTGCTGTCACCCTGACTCACTCCAGGCACAGGGGAATAGGGGCTGGGGGAGTGTTTGGGCGGTGGCAACAAGACTGGGGTGGGGCAGGGTGGACCCCTGGGGCTGAGGGTCCCCATTCAGGGGGTGTCCTGATACAGGTACAGGACATTCCCAGCGTGGGGTCCTGAGGGCGAGGGAGGCTCCTCTCCTCATCCAGAAAATTCCATCTCGATGAAATGTAACTGAAGAAAACATCAGCTCGTCATGTCGTTAGTGAGAGGAAAGACATACCGCTGAAGGAAGCATAGAGCAAGAGACCAGAGAATAAATATCTAAATTCAAGTAAAACTCGGCCTAGTGACTGACGCCAACATATAGACCTGCACCCATGGAGAGAAAGGCCCAGGAGGCCACGCAGCAGACTCTGCCAGCGGCTTTCTCCCTGGAAAAACCAAGGATGTGAGGTGGGGTGATGTGCAGTCTTTTTTAAAAACACAAAATAATGTATTCATGTTTTATATGTAAGATTAAAAATTAATTTTTAAAGACATTCACCAAGGATATAATTTAGAGTGCGAGGGTCAGAGCTCACCTTTGAAGGAAGGGAACGGACAGTGAGGAAAGCACAGGAGAGGGTCCTGGCTACAGGGGGGAGACCCCCGGGGTGCTGAGCCGCTGCCCTGGTGGACAAACCTTGGTGCCGCCTGTCACCACGGCGCCTTCTCTGAGACTGGACACCCCCAGCTATCTCCCCAGGCTTGACCTCCCTTGAAGCTTCCTCCAAGATCCCACCCTGAAGTGGCTGAGGTGGGCCCAGGAATTGGTTCCAGGACTTGGGGAGCGGCCGGGGCAGGAGCCAGGCCCACAGAGAGCAGGGAGCGTTCTGCTCGGCTGATCCACGGTGCAGGGGCCGCGGCATCTCCGCTTCCGCCCAGAGAGTGACAGCGTCCGCAAGCTCATGTGAGGGGAGTTATTTTATTAACCAGATAGATTAGGCATCTCTCCTTCTAATTACCGGTTTAATTAACCTTGGCACACAGTATGTACCAGCCCTGAGGGACTGAGTCAGAATGGTTGTGCTGGGTGAACATCACCCATCTGCTCTGCGCAAGCTCCAGAGGACTCTCAACGAGCCAGGGTAGCGGACACTGAGGGCCAGGAGTCTGGTGGTACCAGGAAGAATCGGAGGAAAATGTGGGCAGGGATTGTCGGAAACCTCACAAGAGAGTCTTGCTACGGGCGCCGGATTCCAACAAGGCTGCCTCTTCAGTTGCCCTCCTGCAACGACCTGAGCAGGGCTGACCCGACCTCAGAGAAGGCAGCCCGGGCCACTCTGCTTGGGTCTCCCAAGTGTCGGCAGGGTAGCCAGTGTGCCCTGTGCAAGCCTGGGAGGTAGAAGATGTGGATGGCGATGGTGGAGGTGCTGCTTCAAATTCTCCAAGCCTCAGTCTACTCATCTGTAAAATGAGCAGGATGATATCTAAGTCACGGGGCAATTTATAAGGTTTAATGAAGAGAATATAAATTGAGATGCTTGCATTACATTAATTTGTTGATTCATTCATTTAGCACATATTCCTGGAGTGTGCACTGTGTTGGCAAAAGTAAGGGATACGATGATGAACAGGGAGCATCTAGAGACTGAGTACTCTGGGAATTGACAATGTCTGCCTAAGGACCCCAGAGTCATAAGCACATGTGTGCACACGCACATGAGCACACGCACATGAGCACACACACATGAGCACACATACACATGAGCACACAGAGATACACATGCGCACACACATGAGCACACATACACATATACACACGAGCAGATACACAAGTACACACACACGAGCACACACAGATACACATGCATATACACACACGAGTGCACACACAAGAACACATACACATATACACACATATACACATGAGCACACACACAAGCACACATACACATGAGTGTGCATACACATACACATGAGCACACACACATGAACACACAAGCACACATATGAGCACGCACACACACATACATGAGAACACATACGAGCACACACACACGTGCGCGCACACACACACGCTGCTTCCTGACCTGTTGCCCATGACACCCACACTCAGCACACACTTAGAAGACGCTTGCACACACACACCTGCATGAAGACGCGTGTCTCCTTCACAGCCATGAACAGCACACACACTCATCTTAAAAACAACTCTACACCCACACGCGTGCACGGGTGGCCATGTGTGAAGAAGGCTGTGTGCCTCCTCTGTTCTCAAGAAGCGTAAGGCCAAGATGTCACATTAATAAAAAAGCATGGTGTCTTGGTAAAGGTATATTTATTTATTTAAAGCTTATTAAAATCTTAACCTAGTCTCCTCTTCACTAACACAGTGTGACTGGAGTCTCCTGATGATTGTGTGGGAGGGTGAAGAAGAGAGTGTGTGTGTTTGCATATGTGTGAGAGAGACTTTCTATTCATGTGTGTGGGGTGTGCTATTGCGTGGGATGTGTCCAGGTGTGGCCTGTGTGTTTGTGTGTATCTGGGAGCATGTGTATCCCTGGGTCTGTGTGTACATGTCCAGGTGTGTGTGTGTGGGGTGTGTGGTGCCCAGATGTGAGTTGTGTGTGCTTGTATGTATTCAGTCTGGGTGTGGGATGTGTATATCTGTGTGTGCGTGTCTAGGTGTAGGGTGTGTGTATGTGTGTGTGTTCAGTCCAGGTGTGGGGTGCATGTATATGTGTGTGTACATGTCTGGGTGTGGGGTGTGTGTATGCCTTGGTGTGGAGTGTGTGTATTTGTGTGTGCATGTCTGGATGTGGGCTGCATGTATATGTGTGTGTGTTGGCTGTGTTTCGTGAGTGTGCATATCTGGGTGTGGGCTGTGTATATGTATGGGTGTGTTGCCTGTGTTTCTGTGTGTGTGCACGTCCAGGTGTGGAGTATTATTGTGCTCTTGTGCTTCTGAGGCTCTTTGAGTAGTAAGAGGTGTTTCTTAACGTGTTTTTACCATTGCCCCCATAAGGAGCCTTTGTAGACTTTTCATCCCTAGTAGCCCCCCTGAAATGTTAAGACCACAGATACACTGTATATCTGGTTATGCACCATATGTGTGTATGTGTATATGTGTGTGTATATCTGCGCTTTAGAGACCAGAATTTTTTTTACCTGCCCTGGAATAACCAGCTTCCACCCTGCTCCTGGAGAAAGGAGACCCTCCCACACAGGCCGCTGAGAGTCCCTGCTGCAGAGCAAGGGTTTCTTTGCCCGGCCTCAGGGATGTGACCACTGTCCTCCCACTCCTGGCCCATGTTGCGTGCAGTGGTTCCCAGTCTTTAGGGCCCAGCTGGAAATCTCTGAAAACACAGCTGTCTGGGCCCCACCTAAAGATCCTGTCAGTAGACCTGAAGAGGGGCCTGACATCGGGGTTTCAGCAAGCTCCGAGGGAGTTCTGATGTCCTGTCTGAAGTGGGGGTCTGACGCTGAAGGGGGTTTCAAATCACCGAGGGACCATCTAGTCTGAGGGAAAAGGGTCTGCCTAGAACACTGACCTGGTCCTAGAGAACTCAAGACCCATCTAGCCAGGCCTCCCTATGCCAGCACTACCCAGGGCTGCCCAAAGGAGGCTTGTGGGAGGCTGGTGGCTGGACCAGAACCCTTCCCACTGACTTAGGGCATGGAGGAGACAGTATGAGGGTGTGTTCCTGGGACCAGTGTCACGCAGCAGGTGTCTGGGACAAACACTGCCCCAGGATGTCTGGAGTCCCATTTTCCACCTGTTTGATACAGCCACAGATGCCCCCCACAGACCTGGGCCTCCCTTCTGTGGGCCCCAACCTTCCCCAAAGGACTGGAGCTCCCATGCCAATCCCAGGGTGGGTCTGGTAAGCAAGGCAGAGGTAAGCTTCTGCCTCCTCTCCCAGCCCTCGGTTCACTGAGTCAAAGCTTACCTCTGTCCTGCCTACCAGACCCACCCTGGGATTGGCATGGGAGCTCCAATCCCCATTGGAACCCCATCTGGAAGTTGCTAGAGACCTGGTAGCAAAATCAATCAAAACCAGAGAACCACTACCTGGCCCAGCTTTCTTTGGGTGCCAAAGAAAGCTGTGTCTCTTTGGAGGGCTGGGCCAGTGCCAGGTCCCAGTGCTGGGTGTCTGAGTGATCAGAACACAGGGGACCAATTGATTTGGTGTGGGCAGAGCTCCAGCATGAGGCCGCAGGGCAGATGGGAGCCTGGAAGAGGGAGGGAGGGGCTGTGTGGTGGCCAAGGAGCAGGGTGGGGTGAGGGTAGAAGTGGCTCTGAGGGCGTGAGGGCACGAGAGAAGATCAGACAAGGGTGGATGAACGATGCAGATGGGGACAGAGATGGAGGAGAGTGGGGGTGGGGGATGCTGTGGTCTGGTGGGAAAGCAAGAAAGGCAGCCTTCTCCTTCTCTTAAGCTTTTAAAGGCATCAGAGCATCTTGCTAATTGTTCATCTCCCAGAGACGCTAATGAAATTAACTTTGCAAAATACTCATCAGGTCATCTGCAAAGGGCACAGTGCCAGGCTTCCACTTGGTCCAATCCCGTCCTCCTCCTCCTCCTCCGCTCCTCCTGCCCCTTCCTGACAATTCTCCGCCTCCTCCTTTTCACATAGGCCCCTCAGCAGAGAACTGCCCACCTCTCAACCTGCCTGAGAGTGCCCAGCAGGAAAACTCGAAAGGGGGACTGTGTAGCCAGGGAGACCTCAGAGACTGAGATGTCACGGAACTCACAGAGCTGGGAAAGGTTGTCTCCGGGTGTGTGCGGTGCGTGTGTGTGTGTGTGTGTGTGTGTGTGTGATAACACATGCATCATAGGAGGATGAGTCTCTAATAAAATCATTTAGACTGAACATTCTTTCAATCACTCAGCAAACATTTCTGGAGCAGCTTCTAGGTTTAAATCCTTGTTCCATCTCTTACCAGCTGAGTGGCTTTTAGCAAGTTACATCTCCTCTCTGTGCCACAGTTTTTGTATCTATATAATGGGTACAATAATCACATCTACTTCATGAGGGACTGTAAGAATCGAAGGAGATAAACCAGCTACAGAGTTTAGTCCTGTCCTGGGCACCTGGAGAGTTCTCAAGAAATGCTGGGCGCTGTCCTTGGTCCTGGAGGCTCCAAGGCAGTGACATCCCAGTTCTTGCACCGAGGCACTGCCAGGCCAGCCTCAAGGCCCAGACATGAAGTGCTCAGTAGAACAGGGCAGCATGGAGGGTGGGCATGTGAACAGTCTGTGCAGGAAAGGAGTGGAAAGATATTGAAGTGTCTGTTCATGTATGTGACTGTGCGGGGAACATGAGTACCTGTACTGCTTGTCATCGGTTACCCAGTATGCACATGTGTGAGCTGGGTGTGGGAAGTGCATTTGTGTTGTGTTAGTTGTGGAGACTGGGCAGGTGCTGGCTTGCTGTGTGTGTGTGTTGGATTTAGAGCATGGGTGAGTGTTGGGGTTCGTGTGCAGAGGGGACGGGTCCAGATGTTGCCAGGGGTCCTTTTGAAGGGGCTTATTTCTAGTTCCATCTCCTGTCTTATCCCTCACAAAGCACTCATTTGTTTTATGATCTGGCTCTCATTCCACCCCAGTTTACAACTGGGAGGACATTTGTGTCTTCCCCAACATGCTGCAGTTTCCCCCGGTGGGTAGCATCGAGCCTTACAGACAGTAGTCAGTCATAAATGCTCACCCTGTATATTTTTCATAAAGGATAATTCTGTATTATTTTTCTTTCCCTTTTTTTAAGGGACAGGGTCTTATTCTGTCATCCAGGATAGGGTGCAGTGGCCCTATCATAGTTCATTGCAGACTCAAACTCCTAGGTTAGACCACTCCTCCCCACTCAGACTTCCAAGTAGCTAGAAAACAGACATATGCCACCATGCCTAGCTCATTTTAAAAAATGCTTTAATACACAGTGATACACAGTGTCTCTCTATGTTGCCCAGCCTGGCCTTGAACTCAGGGTCTCCAGCAATCCTCCCCCTTCAGCCTCCCAAAATGTTGGGATTACAGATGTGAGCCACAGCACCCAGCCCTGTATTATGTTTTCAAATATAAATGACAAAAACTGCAAATGGGCTTAAACAGCTCAAAAGGGAATGCGTTGGCTGATCTAACTGAAAAATCCAGCGGTATCAGCAGCCTCAGAAGCAGCTGAATCCAAGGGCTTGAACAATGAACTAGGATTCTGCAACCCTCTTTTCTCCAGGCTCTGCTCCTCTCCACCCAAACTTCAATCTCAGGCATGCCCTTCTCTTGTGGCAGTGCTGCCAAGATCAGGTCATTTATTTCCAGTTTTAAGTACAGCGAGAAAAGAAATTCTTTCTCTCCTTAGTTCCAACAAAACTCCCAGAAATGAGACTCAATGGCCTGGCTTGTGTCATATGCCCATCCCTGAACCAATCACTGTGTTTCAGGGAATAGTGGATGCTGATTGGCCAGGCCTGGGCATATGCTGTCTTTTGGAAATGGAGTGGAATAGTCTGACCTGAATCTTATACACTGATGGTGGGGAGGGGTGATCCTTCCAAGGAAAGACAGGAAGCTGCTTCCAGAAGACAGAAGCTGAATGCTGAGCAGTGGGCAGATGTGAACACTTGGACCACACTTGGGATATTAGCAGTTCGATGTCACTGACCAACAGCTGATTAGGAATCCTCTTTTGCATCGGGCCATGATGGCAGGACACCTGCCAACCCCTTCAGGAGATGCCTTCAGGGAGCGGCCTCACTACAGAGCACTTGCAGGGGGAAGGCACAGGGTGTGTGGGTGGTGAGGACAGGGGCCCAGAGCCCTGCTGCCATGCCAGCATCTGAAGCAGAACTGTCTGCCCTGAAAATTCAGGATAGACCAAGACTTCATCTTCTGAAGAAAAATTTGCCTGAGTAACAGAAGGGACCATAAAGAGCAGGGACCATAAAGAGCCAATGTCTTGCCTGGGCGCAGTGGCTCTCGCCTGTGATCCCAACACTTTGGGAGGCCGAGGCAAGCAGATGGCTTGAGCTTAGGTGTTGAAGACCAGCCTGGGCAACATGGTGAAACCCCATCTCTACAAAAAAAAAAAAAAGAAAGAAAAAAAAAGCTGGAAGTGGTGACATGTGCCTGTAGTTCCAGCTACTTGGGAGACTGAGGTGGGATCACTTGAGCCTGGGAGGCGGATGTTGCCGTGAGCTGAGAGAGTGCCACTGCACTCCAGCCTGGGTGACAGAGCCAGACCCTGTCTCAATAAATAAATAAATAAATAGAAAATGTCCAGTGTCTTGCTTAAGGGTCTCCAAGAGCATGTCCTGCTTGCTGAACTAATTTCCTGATCAGTTGGGTTATTTGTCTGGCAGATTTGAGCAAAGCTGGAAGCTCATGATTCTGGGGCTCTGCTAAGTCTTTCCATTTCTTTTTGTGGGTGCAGCAGTGAGATGTGAGCTGAATGATGGTGTGGTCAGAGGCTTGCTGAGTGGACAAAGGAGCAGCTGGTGAGCCTCTAGGTACTGTCCTTGCTCCTGCTTGCAGCAACCTGTTTAGTAAGGACTTGGTTGAAAGTATATGCGACTTCCTAATGTCATCTGGGAATGACAGGAAGCAGAAGAAAATAGCAAATACCCTGCCTGACAGCACCCACGTCCTGAGAGGGCTCCATATGGGAAAGAAGGATTAGATGTAATACGATGGAATATAATTGGGATGAATTTAAGTGTCTGTATTTAATTGCAGAAAACCAGGGACCCAAAGGGTAGGTGAGGAACACCCAGTTGTTGATAGCACCTATGGCAAAGACCTAGGACAATGTCCCTCAAAGTATGGTCAGTCTTCAGACCACTGGCAGCAGCAGAAACATCTTGTAGGTATTACAGGGCTCGGTAAAAGCAGATTCCTAGACCGCTCCCCAGACATTCTGGATCAACATCAGGATAGGCAGGACATGGAAATTTATACTCCAAGCAACTCATAGGAACTTCGGTGCATGTCCAAGTCAATGACGGCCTCAGCACAGGGTCTGAGCTCCCCAGGTCCAGGGGATATTAGCAGTTCGATGTCACTGACCAACAGCTGATTAGGAATCCTCTTTTGCATCGGGCCATGATGGCAGGACACCTGCCAACCCCTTCAGGAGATGCCTTCAGGGAGCGGCCTCACTACAGAGCACTTGCAGGGGGGAAGGCACAGGGTGTCTGGGTGGTGAGGACAGGGGCCCAGAGCCCTGCTGCCATGCCAGCATCTGAAGCAGAACTGTCTGCCCTGAAAATTCAGGATAGACCAAGACTTCATCTTCTGAAGAAAAATTTGCCTGAGTAAGAGAAGCAAAGGAGGCTGGAGCTCTCAGGAGTCCTCTTCGCATCTGGCCATCCTACCTTAGGATCTGAGACAAACCCTTTCCTGGCAGCCCTTCACCTTGGATCCTTAAGAAGAGTTCCAGTGAGACACCTACTCCCCCTCTCTGCAGGGGCACCCCTCCTCCTTCTCCTGACATGACTCAAAGCACCACTTGGAAGGGAACAGTTCAGCTGAGGCCTGGGTGACTAAAAGGAACCAGCCATGTGAAGATCTAGGGACAGAGTATTCTAAGAAGAAAGGCAAATGGGAAGGACTGGGGGTGGGATGAGCTTGGATGCTGGAGAAACAAAGTGAGGGGCTGGGGGGCCTTATGGCCAGGGCCTAGGCAGAAATGAAGAGGAAGGCAGGGGCCAGATCCTGCTGGGACCGCAGGGTGTGCAGGCACTTACGCTACTCTCCATCTATTTCAACTCTGCCTTCCAGGCATGAGGTGGGATTATACTTCCTGGCTCTCTTGGGTGGGACTGTGGGGCCAGTTCTGGCCAATGGATTGTGACCAGACATGATCCATTGTGTCCGGGCCGAGCCATTGATGGCTGGTGGGTATACCTCTGGAGTGGCTGCTGTCAGGCTGGGTCCTCAAGTGAGGGTGACCTGGAGTAGTAGACCAATGACGGACAAATGAGAAACAAACCTTTGTTGATTTGTTACTAAGATTTGGGGACTATTTGTTATGTCATCCCCTAATCTATCCTGACTCTTACATAGATCATTCCATTCTGGCTGGAGAGAGGGGCAAGAAGAGAAGTGAACAAAGCAGCCAAACTGAGCAGAAAAGACCCTTCCTTTCCTGTATCTCAAATCTCGTCTCCCAAATTCAAATCCCAGAGTAGAAACTGTAGCAGGAGGAAAGATGAGGACACGGACATTGAAATCAAACCTCCCAAGGATGTATCTTAGCTACCCCAGTAGTCTATTGAATAAGGTTGGTCCTGAGCAATCAGGCGCTACCTCTCCTTATGCCTCAACTACTGCATCTGCATAATGGGGATAATCATGTTTCTTTAATAGGGCTATGTGTGAGGATCAAGCCAAATTATAAATGTATGCAAGGACATAGTGGTGTCCAGCATACACTTTTTGTTTGTTTGTTTGAGACTGAGTCTTGCTTTGTCACCCAGGCTGGAGTGCAATGGCATGATCTTGGCTCACTGCAACCTCCGCATCCCAGGTTAAAGCAATTCTCCCTGGTTCAGTCTCCTGAGTATCTGGGATTACAGGCGCCCACCACCACATCTGGCTCTGTGTGTGTGTGTGTGTGTGTGTGTGTGTGTGTGTTTAGTAGAAATGGGGTTTCACCATGTTGGCCAGGCTAGTCTCAAACCCCTGACCTCAAGTGATCCACCCACCTCAGACTCCCAAAGTGCTGGGATTACGGCGTGACCCACCATGCCCAGCCATTCCTTTAGACAGAGCATACACTATTATAATGCCATTTTATACTCCAGCCCTCAATCCTGCTCCTTCATCCTCAACCACCAGCCTCCAGTGCCCAATCCCAGTTCCTAATCATCTCCCCTATACCATGAGCCCCAAGGGCAGATCCTGCCGCTGACTCACCTCTCCCACCCACCTCTTTCCTGCAGATGCTGAAGAGGGGTGTCATGGTGCCAACAGGAGCAGCCTGGGCACACACTGCTCATACACACACACAGACATGTGAGCAGATGAGGCCCCAACACTGTGTACATTCAAACAGCCCCCAAAGCAGAGTTCCCAAACAAGAAGGTAGTGGACATTCTCCCCTGGGCTCATATGAAGTCTAAAAAATTAATTTTTACTAGTTAAAAATTTTAAATCACAATATTTCACATACGACGGCTTCTGTTGAAAATTTGGAAGATGGGGCTATACTGTGCCCCGGTCCCCTCCCCCGACAACCAGCACCTGGAGCAGAAGAGACAGCTGTCCCTTGAGATGGGATCCTTGTGCCCTGTCCCCAGCGCTGCCCTTTGCCTCCCTGGCGATGGAGCCCAGCGTCTGTATGGTTGCCTCCAGAGCTTTAGATGGTGTTTTTTATAGTAGACTTAAGAGGAAAGCAAAACATTTTTCATAACCCTTCTCTATCAAAAGTAGGAAACAAAAGGCAGACCGAGAGAGGGCCTCGTGTCTCAAGAAATATAGGAGAGCTCATATCTCTTTGTGGAAGCAAGACCATTCCTTATATCGCCTAGCCTGCAGCGCCAATTTATATTATCGACGGGCCCCGAAGGCGTTTGAGTTTGCGACCCTGCCCTCACCCGTCTCACTCCCCTCCCGACCCAGACTAAGACCCTCTCTTTTTCCGATCACTCGCCGCAAGGCACACGGCGTGCGGCTGTCATTTTCTTTCTCCTTCAAGGCAGCCCTCTGTTTATTTTAGCCGGATTAGGGAATGGGGGTGGGGCGCAGGAGACTCCAGCAGCGGTCACTGCTGGAGGCTCCAGGAGACGACGTGACTTGCCCAAGGTCACAGAGCTAGAAGGTGAAGTCGCCTAGACCCTACCCCCGATTTCTCTAGCTGCCAAAGCCCAGCTCGTTCCTTCCCGCCCACGTCGCGAGCGCCGTGCGCTCTCAGGGCTCAAACACCTCGTGCCCAGTCGGGTGCTCTGCGCCCAAAGGTTGTTTTCCTTCGGCGAACTGCGCCGAGGGGTTAGGGAAACCTTAGGGGGTCATGGTGGGAGGCGCGCCCCTGGAATCCACCAGGCTGCGAGACTGGGATTGCGGGAGTCCCCGAATCTGGCCTGCCAGCTCTGGTGGCCACCTCTGCGCGCGGGCCGGGGCCCCGGCGCTCTCCCGCAGTCCCCTAACCAAGCCACGGGCTGGCAGCATATCGCGGCGCTCGGACAGCCCCGGAGCGCGGCCGCGAGGAAGGGGCGGGGAAGAAGACTGCAGCGGAACCTGCCCGGGGCACCCCTGCCCTGGGCGGCTCTCCGCAGGCTGGCGCCGCGCCGGGATCGCCGCAGCCCCGGGCCCCTCCCGGGCCACCTGTGCGCAGACTGGTGAGCCTGCGAGAGCCCGGATCCGGAGCACCGATCCACTCCGGTTTCAGTCTCCTGCCCCTGTCCCTGGAGACCGCGCGGGGCGGAGGGAGGCCTCCACGCCCACCACCCCAAGCCCCTCCCTGGGGGAGCCTCAGGCATCGCCCAGAGGGATTCCCGGTGCTGGGGGTGGCCCGCGCGCTCGGCGCGGGGCGGCCTGGCCCCTCCTTCCCTCACCCGCCCCTCCCAGTCGCCGCCCCGCTCCGTCGCTCCAGTCCGGGTTTTGCGGCGCCCACCGGCCGGCTCTCCGGCTGCCGGCTCCGCGGCGCGGCTGGCTCGGTGCGCGGCGCGGCTGGCGCTGCGCTCCGCCCCGGCTGCATTGCTGCGCTCCCGTGCCCAGGGGAGCCACGCGCCGCGTGCGCCCCGCAGCCGGCAGCCCGGAGGCAGCGCAGTCCGCTGGCATGGGCCCCGGGGGCGCCCCGAGCTGGGGCTCCGGGCTGAGGCGCTGAAAGCCGCCCTCCCGCCCGCGGGGCCCCGCGCCCGGCCCGCCAGCCCGCGGCCATGGCCGTCCGGCCCGGCCTGTGGCCAGCGCTCCTGGGCATAATCCTCGCCGCCTGGCTCCGCGGCTCGGGTGAGTCACGCCGCGCGCGCTCTGGGGAGGCTTGCGGGGGACCGTGCGCGTGAACGCTCGCTACTCTGGGGGGGTCCCTGACCCGCGCTGCCAGACTCGGCGGGGAGCCCCCCGAGGCCAAACTTTGCGAGGCGGGACGAAGGGGCCTCTCCTTGCTGCTGCGCAGCTTCCCCGCGCGCTCTCCCGGAAGCCTGGGTTCTGCCAAGTCCAGGAGCAGCTGTCAGCGCACGGGGCTGGCGAGTGTAGACACCCCACGCCTCCGGGTGGGGGAAGTTTGCTGGTTGCCTGGGCCCGGAGCAGGGCTGGGGGTTTTGATCAACCCCAGGGAGACTGACTTTCAGGATTCGAAGATTAGAGGGTTTTGATCCTATCCCAGTGCCCAGAATATAGGGGGTGCGGGGAGCGGTTAAGATACCTCTTCCCGGTAGCATCTGCCCTAAACAGCCACTCACAATCTCCCAGCTTGGCACCTGGCCTCTGCCCACGTCCAGAACACAGTGTCCTCCTCTGTCCCCGCCACACACGCTCGCACACGCACACACTCAGGCGTGGAGGCGCATACACCAGCCCCCAGTCCTTGCAGCCAGCACAGTCAAAGCGCCGCGGTCCGGATGGCCGGGGCTGTGGCTCCTGGTCTCCCTGGTGCTGGGGGCCAGAGTTGTATGTGGTTGGTCCGCCAGCTTCCCCTTCTTCCTTAAACTCCATAGCCTTTCTTGGTCCCTGCATGCCCCATTGGTCACCCTAACCTGCTGCTAACTCAGCCCTCACCCCACCTCGTTCCCTTGGGAGGGGGTTTGGGGGCAGGAAGTTCCCCTGCATCCTTTGTCTGCTCTCCCTGAGCCTTCACCTAGGCTGAGCTGTGGGGGCCTCCTGATCTCTGTCCCCCAATGCACTTAACTGAGCTAAGCTTATGTGTCTGTGGTCGGGGGGAGGGGGGACAGGTGCCATTTGTGTGGTCAAGGGGGCTTGAGGCTTACCTGGCAATTCTCGATTCTTGCTGTCCCTAGAACCTGGGCGGTGACTCCCCAGCCTGGCCAGGCCACTGCTTATAACAGGGGTGTTGGAAGGGAGCATTGGGGTTTCTGAGCTGCCAAGCCAGATTGATCAGAGATCAGTGAGTGAGAGCTCAGGGACCAGCCTGATTATTGAGGCTATTGGCTGTTTCCTCAAAGGGTGTCTCTGCACAGCGCATCCTGCACCCACCACTGCCTGTCCGCCCGCCCCATCCTGCCTCCTCAGTACCCCTCTCTACTCCATCCCACTCCCTCTATCTCCCTTCTCCATCAGCACCCCTCTTCTTCCCCAGGGCCTCTCCTTCTAATCCTGACCACGCTGAGAGGCTGAACTGTTGGGTGTGTGTCCGTGTCCCACACATGTGTGTGTTAGGGGCGTGTGTGCGGCTCTCCAGATGAGCACTCGGGGTGCAGGTTGCACTGTTGTCCATGATGAGGTGGGGGTATTAGTGCCCTACACACAGGTGAGGTGTTGCCCGACACCCAGTAGGTGCCCTGGAAATGTTTTCTGAGTTGATGCATGTGAGGCCTGGGTGGTCATAGCTGCATGTCGCCCACGTGAGCACGTGTGAAGGCTCTGGGTTGACATGTGTGCCCGGGTGACTAAAGGGGTTGGCATAGTCTGTGCAGCATTGGTATGTGTGCCCTGATGAATGTGTGTGATGGCCAGCATGCCGCACGTGTGTGACGGCTGTGGGCAGTTGCTCAGGTGAGCGTGTACAGATCAGGGGGCACAGGTACCGGTGAATCAGGGCCCTGCAGCCTGGAGCGGGGGGTTGCCACATGGACTCCTCAGGAGGCTGTGGGGTGGGGAAACTGCATCCCTCGTTGGCAGGGCATCTGTTCAGGCCTGGCCCAAGGTTACCTAGGGAGTTGGCAGGTGGGCACAGGTGCTGCAGGGGCTGAAGCAGACAGAGCCTGCCCCCAGGCATCAACTCTGCCCGTGGGCCTGCAGGAGGAGCTGCTGAAGGCCATGGGAAGGGGGGGCTGGCCCTACTTCTTTGGGACTCCCTTCCCCCTGTGCCCCACAGGCATGGGGCACATGTGGACGCCCAGGCAGGCTGGCCCTGTGGTGACCCCGGCTCCTCCCGCGCTGCCTTTTGCCTCTGTGGCAACAGCCTCCAGTGAAAAATGTGTCTGTGAGCCGCTGAAGGAGGGATGGCCAGTGGGCAGCAGGGGGCGCCGGGGGCCAGCGTGACCGACTGCAGCCACCTGCTCCCCAGGCCACCCGCCCACCCTCTGTTGTTGGACATCACACAAAAGCCTGTCCCTTCATCATGCTCGCACCTGCAGGCCCTCTCTGTGCCCGTGCACGCAAGCACCCATCTGTCTCACAGGATTTACCCTCTCAAACCCCGTCACACGCAGCTGGCATGCACACTCCCACCCTGCCCCTGTGGTCTCCCTGTCACCCAGACCTCTGCAGTCCTGAGCAGGAGGGTTCTTGGGAGCTGACTCCCTTCAAGATGGGGCTGAGGGGTGCCATGCTCTGGCACTGCCACATTGCCTAACCTGACCCCAACCATCTAGCCTTGCTCCTCCTTCTAGGACCCCTATCCCCATACTTAGGGCTGACCTAGGACCCGTCTGTCCACCCCCACACCTGGGAGAATGCAGCTGGCTAAGGGGGTCTTAATCCTCCAGGGCTAGGAGATACCCTGTTCCTGCTCACCCTGCCTTGTGGATGGGGTGGCCTGGGCTTTGGAGTCCCTAGGTCCCCCCAGGGGAGAGCTGGTCCTCTTGTTGCTTGCCTGCTCCCCACTTGCCTGTGTTGGGAGGGGCTTCTCTCAGGAACCAGGGATAGGCATTGATCCAGGTACCAAGCCCACAACCAAAAGTCACAGCTCTGGTTCCCAGGAGCAGCCAACTTTGGCCTCAGCCAGGGGCCAGAGAGCCCCTGTCCTCACAACCCTTCTTCCTGCCTAGTGCTGCTCTGAGCCCAGACCTGCAGGCTGGAGCTCTGGGGCTTCAGAAGGTGGGAGCCTGCCCTGAGCTTGGGGTGGGGCTCCCGTGCTCTAGTGCTGGGCCTAGCTGCCACTTGGGAACCTGTGTGTCCACGCACATGCATGTGGTGCCTCCTGTTCTAGGCCACCCCTCTCCTGATGCCTCCTCTTCCCCAGGGCCCTGTCATCTCTTCCTCCTATTCTCCCAGCCTGGGGCTGGACGCCTTAGAGTCTCCCTTGGTTCTCCCTTCTCTTTCACGCTTCACATCTAATATGTCACCAAGTCCAAGTCCTCCAGCTCGGGCCTCCTTGTGACATTGCTCATGTCCCTCGACTTCTTTGTCTTCCTCCACTCCTTACTCCCTCACCTGGACCACTGCAGCAACCACCACCACCCATCCCCCTCGGGCCTCCTCCACTCAGACTAAGGCATCCCCTGGCATCCAGGCTGGAAATCTGCTAGAAAGCTTTTGGTGACTCCCAGTGCCTGCAGGTCAATCCAAACCTTGAGACCCCTTGGGCCCTTAGAAAAATACCTTCCTCCCTCGTCATCACCCCACATCAGCTCTGGGCTGGTCTATCTGGAGGTCGGGTGCCCTCCCTGGCTCTGATTGCTGGTGGGGTGGGCACCCCCAGGCAAGCTCTGGCTTCCAGACTGTAACTCCCTTGCCTTGCAAAGCCTCGTGCCACTGACCCTGCCAGCATGCTCCCCACCCAACACCCCAACGTTGGTTCTGTCCAGACCGGGGAGACACCCCTTTACTGCCGCCAGTCCCTGCACTGTGAGGCCTGCAGCTTCAGTCCAGCCCCTCCCAACGGCCTCCCACCTCCTCCACTGCAAAGGAGTCCTGGCATACTGATGTGCTTTGGGTGGGCTAAAGAAAGACTGAGGCACTGAGTCCTCAGCCCTGGGGCAGCTGCCAGAAGCCTCTGACCTGAGCCGCTGCCTTCTCCTCCAGTGCCTCCCTCAGGTATTGCCATTGTTTATGGCGCGATGACCCTGTTCTCCGCCCCAGCTTGCTCCGAGTCACTGCCAACCAGGTGCTGTTTCTCTTCATTTCCTCGTTTTGAGTTTGGGTTCTCTGTTCAGGCAGGGAGGGCTGCTATTGCTGGGGACAGGGAGAGATGTTTGCTCTGCCCCTCTCAGCAACCACCCCATCCCTGTCCCTGAACACAGACTGCCGTACTCCAGGAAGTCTGGAAAGGGCCTCCTGTCCAGGGTGGAAACCAGGAAAACTAGGCCCCATCATGGAGTGGGGAGTGCTGTACCCCAGCCACACGTATGGACAGCAAACCAGCTCACATTGGTGCATGCTTGTAGGCCACTCACGCAAGCTGTATGCCCATATCTGTTGAGTAGGAACCCCCATCCCCACCCTGGCATGGATTTTCCCAGAGTGAATGTTTTCTTGAGCAAATAGTGTCATTCCCAGAGTCACGTCATGACATGGGCTGCTCTGCATAGCTCCTGCGTGGGGTGGGACTCCTGGTTCCTGAGGCTGAGCCCCAGGGCCCAGCCACGCTCAGACAGGAGCTCAGCTTCCTGCAATCAGTTCCACCAGCCCACCCCTTCGTTCCTCATCTGCTCCTGTGGGAGTGGCATTGAAGGGTCCTCCTGCCTTCTGGAGAGTCTCACCCCATATTCTCGCCAGGTGGAACAGAAAGGACAGGGGCTTAGGAGGCAGTCAGGGCCAACTTCCAACCCAAGCCTCGTGTCCTTGGACAAGCAACTTGCAGTCCCCAGCCTGTTGCCACATTGATAGAATGGGTCATGCTTGCTTTCTGGGGTTATAGTAACAGATTGATGGGCAATGTGGAGAGGGCACTCAGGATGAACTCCGACACCCAGTAGGTGCCATAGCTTGTCTATCTCCTTCGTCTGTGTTCCCTTGCATTTTTGGGGGGGTGGCGTGAGTTAGGACAGAGGTGGGGACTTAAGCCGCGTCAGGGCCCGAGCCCAGACACAGGAGAAAAATGAGTCTCAGTGTGAGGTGTTTCATTTCCCTCTACCCCAGGCCCAGGCAGTGGCCCCTTCTGGTTGGAAGAAGTGCCCCCGCTCCCTCGCCACCCACTGCAGGGGCTTGGGCCTGATTCAGACGTCGGTGCTTCCAGTGCACAAGGGGCAGCTGTTTGGAGGTTCTGAAGATGAAGAGTTGGGTTCAGCTTGTCATGCAACTGTGTGTTGATGATCATCTCTGACTCTCAGGACATGGCACAGAGTGGGGCAGGAGCCCTGAACAGAACTAAATTCTACTCCTCTCTGCTATTTGATTGCTGTGTGATCTTAGACAAATCATTTAACCTCTCTGGGCGGTTTGCCTCTCTGTATACTAAAGGGTGTAAACCCAATGATGCTTGTATTGGAGCCTGGGGTGGACTCTGCACTCAGCAGCAGGCTCCCCCAGGAACTGCTCACACCTGCCCAGCACCTGCCACAGACATCAGCCGCCCTGGCAGGGGCTGTCTGCAGAGCCAGGTGGTTCTTGCTGGAGAGCCAGGTGGCTGCTGGGGCAGAGCCAAAAGTGGCTATGAGGCAGAGCTGGGGACTGTGAGTCTCAACCCCTAGGCCAGGAATTGAGGGCCCACTTCTGCTGGCAAATACCTTCTATGTCAGAAACAGGCCTTCTCGGGGCACCCAGAAGGTCAGGGTCCCAGTGCCCAAGGCCCACCCCTTTCCTGGGCACTGGTGTCAGGTGTCACAGGCAGCTTCAGACCCCAGGGGCCCAGAACCCCAGGCACATGGAGAAGGTAGTGAAACAGGTGAGTTGGCAAGTTCTGTAGCTGGGTTTGGACCAGTATTAGGGTGAGGCTGGGCAGGTGCCTAGGCACAAAGGTAGGGCCAGCCCCCAAAAGTGAACGCCTCCTGGCCCTGCATCCAGCTCCTCCCTGCCCGGCTTCAGTTTCCTTGTCTGAACAACCTACTCAAAAGAACCCATCTCCTAGGTTTTTGTGCAGATTAGGAGGGCTGAAGCCTGTCAGTGCTGGCACATAGTGGGCACTCAATACATGTTAACAATTGATGATGACATGGCAGAGGGCACTGTTCAGCCCTCTCCTTCAGGAAGTGAGGGAGTCCTCGGCTGAATTTGTGGAATATGGTGCGGCTGGGGAACCAGAGGGGAGGCAAAAGGCCTGGGGTGAGATTCCCATTCTGGGCTGGGGCAGGCCTGGCCTCCTTTCTGTTTCTTGTCATGCCGAGGGCAGGTGGTCCTTGACTGGCCCTCCCAGCCCTGTTTGAGGTGGGAGAGGGGGAGCCGCACAGACCTCTGGGAGGTCTGAGTGGCAGCTGCTCAGCCCCAGAGAAACTGGGGAAGGGGAAGTTTTAGGTACTATTTTGATGGGGGAGGGGCCCTGAGGCCCCTGTTTCTGTGCTGTGGTGGGAGCGCCAAGGGCCAGTGTCACCCTGACTGGTGGGGCCCCCAGAGCCGGGCCTCTCTCACAGTGGGATATCAGAGCTGTGTCCGTCTGGAAGGCTCAGGGTCACCTTGAGCTCCAGGCAAATATGTAGCTGAGATGGGGAGGGGGTGTGGGGGAACACCGGGGGAGTCTGTCTAGATTGACAGCACCTGAAGGGCCTTGGGGAGGGAGGTCCGGACCCTGCGTCCCACCTCTGCCCTAGGTGTCCCCAGCCAGGGCGGCAGGTGGAACTCCCGTGCCCCAGGCCAGCAGGTCCAGTGGAGAGGCTGCGGGGTTCTGGGGGAGTACTCCCTGAATTAGACTCTACCCCTCCTAATCGGGGCAGGGACCAAGTGGAGCCAGGGGCCAGTGTTTTTTTCCAGGTCTGCATCTTTCCAGCACCGCCCCCCACCTCGCCCACCCCCTCAAAACGAATGTGCCCGTCACTGGCGGGTAGCAGCCCCTCCTCAGCGTGTGCCTCGGGCCTCGGCAGCCCCCGCCCCGCTGTCTAGGTGGCTTGCTACGCAGGGGCCCTCAGGCCGGCGGATCTGCGGGGCACGTGAGCGGCCGTGGGGCGCGAGCCCACGGCAGCCGGGGGCCGAGGGGCTTCGCCATTCGCCGCGGCGCCCGTCGGGCGGGGCTGCGGGAAGCTCGCGCCCAGAGGCGTCCAGGCCGAGGGTGGGTGCCGCGGAGCGCGGGGTAATTAACGGGCTGCAAACTCTGGCGGCCAAGCCGGGAAGGGGCGGGATCCCTCCGCCCGCCAGCCCGCCGGATTAGCGGCTCTTTGTTCGGGGCCTGTTAACAAGTTCCTGGCTGAGCGCTCGGCTACCGCCCGGGGAGCGGGCGTCCAGCCTCCGGGCACAGCCGCGCGGCCGCCTCCACCCCGCCTCCGTGCTCTAGCCCAGCTGCAGCCCCTGCCCTTGCCCGCCCTTCCCGGGCCCCCTGAGAAGTGGGTGGGCGCAGGGCTTGTCAGGCGATCTTGTGCCTGGGGCTTCCGAAGACCCCGGGCTGATATCGCTGCGAAAGGGAGGAGAACGTCCCCATAACCCGAGCACCTCCTGCAGGCCGGGGCTTCCGATGCACCGGTGTCGCCATTCCCGTTTCACAGATGAGGTCGAGCACCGACTTGCCCCAGGTCCCGGCTGTCCTTTGCAAACTAGGGCTCCACTCCAGCCCCAGACACCCAAATGCATTCTCCTTCTGCTAAGTAGAGAGGCTGTGTGGCAGGAAGAGGAGGAGCCCCTGGGGATTATAGACTGTTATGTTTTTTATTCTTAATTAACTCGATGATGGTAGTAATCATGCCATTGCTGGGCTCCGCCTACATCATCTGATCAGAATCTCAGGACATCCCACAGGTGGGTGAGGTTAGCCCCGTGCATCAGATGAGGACACATATCAGGGGAGGTCACACCACAGGAAGTGGCAGAGCTGGGACCTTACTGGGCAGCTACTGCTCTGCCCAATCTCCCCCACCACACTCCACACCCACCTTGTGGGCTCTCCTGTGTGGCTGTTTACTGCCAGGGCCTCTCTGTTTTCCTATGGACTTGATGGGAGAAAGTCTGGAGACCCTGATTCTCTGTGTGGCCTCGAGTGACCTCCCTCACAGCCTGGAGCCCATTCCCCATCGCCAAGCTGCCTCCTGACCCCAACCTAGTGTGCTTCCAGCCTGAGAACGGCTGTCCAGGCCACCAGACGTTGATTATTAACTTCCTCTGGTGGTGTTGGCTTTCCTCACCCGTAGCCCTGAGCTTTAAGCCAAAGGGACTTGCCCGGACCACACATCTTCAGGCGACTGGGACTGTTCAAAACCACTTTCTTATAATGAAGGGGACTCTTTCCCAGTAAGCTCCCCAAATGGTTCTGGGCCCTTCCTTCTGGGGCCGCACAGGATGGAGGAACCCTTTCAGTTATTTAAGACAAGGCTCTCACCTGGCCACATCTGCCCCTTTCCTGGCCAGCCCTCCCCAGCCCTCTCAGCTGCTCCTCACCCAAGCCGGAATCCCAACCGCCCACATCTTTGTTACCTGCCTCTGGGTGGCGGCCCAATTGTCACAGCCTCCTCAGCCCTGGGAGCTCACCACAATGCCCTAGCTTGAAGTGACATAGGACACTAAGTGGATCTGTTGCAAATATTGGAACCCAACTCACACTGGCTCAAGAAAAAAAAAAGTAAGAAGGAGACTGTAATGGCACATGGAACTGAACTCAGGGTGGCTGTGGCTTCAGGCATGGTTGTACCCAGGGAGAACGGCATGGCCAAGATCTTTGCCTCATCTCTGCTCTTGGGGATTTGGTGCCACTCTCCAACAGCCTCTTCCCTCTATCCCAAGGTGGACTGCCAGGAGCTCCAGGCCTAGCAGGGGTGGGGGAGAAGAGCACATCTCTTCCCTCCACCATCCAACAAATGTCCAAGTCTTCCATCATTGGTCTACCTCCAGTGCCCTGCCCAGTGTGTGAGCCAATCACCACAGCCAGGGGTATGATTATGCAGATTAGGTTGGGCGGTAGCTGCGGAGGCCATTGTCCTGTGTTTACCCAGGCTATGTGCTGCTCCTCTCAGCTTCTTGTCCACCAGGAAGGGTGGGCACAATCATCCTCAGATGTCGTCAACACATTTTGCCAGGTATTAAATGAGCATACTGAATAGCACCAAGCACAACCTGTGGCCCAGAAGCAAAGCAGGATCTGGATCAACACGATTTTGTTGGCAGCATTAGAAAACAAGGCTGGCCAGGCCAGGCGCGGTGGCTCACGCTTATAATCCCAGCACTTTGGGAGGCTGAGGCGGGCGGATCATGAGGTCAGGAGATCGAGACCATCCTGGCTAACACGATGAAACCCCGTCTCTACTAAAAATACAAAAAAATTAGCCAGGTGTGGTGGCAGGCACCTGTAGTCCCAGCTACTCAGGAGGCTGAGGCAGGAGAATGGCATGAATCTGGGAGACGGAGCTTGCAGTGAGCCAAGATTGCTCCACTGCACTCCAGCCTGGGCGACAGAGTGAGAAAGGATGGAAGGGAGGGAGGGAGGTAGGGAGGGAAGAAAAAAGAGGCCGGGCGCGGTGGCTCAAGCCTCTAATCCCAGCACTTTGGGAGGCCGAGATGGCCGGACCACGAGGTCAGGTGATCGAGACCATCCTGGCTAACACGGTGAAAACCCTGTCTCTACTAAAAATACAAAAAATTAGCCAGGCATGGTGGTGGGCGCCTGTACTCCCAGCTACTAAGGAGACTGAGGCAGGAGAATGGCATGAACGCGGGAGGCAGAGCTTGCAGTGAGCCGAGATCATGCCACTGCACTCCAGCATGGGCAACAGAGCGAGACTCCGTCTCAAAAAAAAAAAGAAAAAGAAAAAGGAGAAAAAAGAAAACAAGGCTGGCCATTCAACAGGTTTTACCTCCCCTTCATTGTGCTGTCATCTGCTCATATATCTGCATTTAGCCATCTAAGATATTTTATCAGGTGCCTGGCTAGAATCCAGACATGCTGTGTTTCTACTAGTCCATCCTTAATCTACCGTGGGACAGTAACCCCGTAATAAGGGAAGCTGGTCTGGTGTGACTGGTCCATGGGAATCCCAGCAGGCCTCTCACGGTCCCTCCTTCCTTTGGTCATCTGCAGCTCATTAAGAACAGTGCCTAGTGTTTGCATAAGGCTCACTGGGCTGCGGCTACTCCAGTGGATGTTTGTTAGGTTTTGTATCTGGTCCAGCTTCCATTCCAGTCTTATGGGGTGTTTTGGGGGCCCCTTCATTCCAGCCGCAGGGCCTAGGTGAGCTAGGTAAGTATTTCTCTTGGCCTGGTTCTTTTCCAGCTACAGAGCCTGCTCTTTAAGCCTCTGTTCCTTCTCTTAACAACCCAGTCTTCTGCCAGTACTTCTTCTTTCCTAAATTTGTGAGAATTGTTTTTTTCTTGCTAACCTTCAAAGAACCCTAAGTGATATATTCACCAAACCAAACTTTATTCCTTATGACGACTAGACTACAGCTCCTGCCCCACAGCCGCCCCCATGCCACTTTCTCAGAGATCAGCAGCAGGGCTCAGCTCTTCCAGGCTCCCTCCTCCAAGCCCCGCCTCTGCCCTGTGTTTCTCTGGCATTGCCCACGAGCCTCACGCCACTGCACCTGTGCTCCGCTTCCCAGCGTGCTTCCTCCATCCATGCCTCTCACCTGTGGCTTGTCCTTGGTTTCGGGCCATCTTTCTATACTGAGCGTGTCTGGTGAGAGTCTGAGCCTACCTACCTGGATATCTGGTAATTGCCCTGGCACTTTTCTAGGGACCTTCCTCCTCCAGTTCCTTCAGGATCACACAATGAGAGGTCCATTTTTGATACCCACTTGGTCTTCTCAAGACCTCTTTCCTTTCAGATCCCTGGCTCCACTGGAGGCCCATCTTGAGAGTGAATTCCTGAAGCCCACCACCCAAATGCCAGGACGCCTTCTGAGAGTGGTCAGCATTCTGCCTCCCCCTGCGACAGCGTGGAGTCCTGTTGAATGGTTAACAATTGGCTCTTCAGGCAGGCTGGGGACTAATTTGCCGATTTCCATGGTGTAAATACTCCCACCACAGCCTATTTCAAGCTACCAATGTGATGTCAACTGACTTGCAAAATTCTAGAAATTGTAGTGATTGGCTGTCCTGAGCCAGGACGAGCTGGCTCCATACACCACTGCTCCTGACCAAGGTCACTCCCAGCCCTCTGAAATGACCACAGGCAAAGAGTGGACAAAGGCATCTCAGGCCTTCCCCTGCAGGACCCTGCAGGACCAATTGACTTCACAGGCCAGAAGGGGCAGCTTCCCTCCTGGACTTTAGACTCTGGTGGGTCAAAAGGTAGAGAGTCAGCTAGGACCTGGGAGGACCGTGCTTGAGAGCCAGGGCTCTGATGTGGATTAGAATCCTAAACTGGGTGAACTTGGGCAGGTTATTTAAGCTCTCTGTGACTCAGTTTGCTCACCTGGAAAATGCGGACAATGAAAGGTTCCTACCTCATAGGGCTGCAAGGAATAAACGAGTCATTCCATGTGGCGCACGCCGCCTGATGCCGGCTCACAGTAAATGCTCTGCAGGTGTGAGCTGTGTGGCCTTCGGGGCGGGGGATGCTCACTTTTGGCCCCTCTCTGTGACACGCCCTTGAAGTGTTGGTGTGGAGCAGGATCTTCAGTTGATAAAACTGGCAGCAGCGTGCGTCAAGGGCAGGGCCTGCAGGCCCGGAATCTTGGGAAGATGCTCATTCTTGGATAATGAGCATTCATGAGGGGGCCTGAGAAGGAAGACTGGCATGGTGGTGAGTCACCAGAGTGACTTGGCTGAGTAGGACTTCTGACACCTGAGAGCCGGGATGTGTCTCCAGGACATGCAGAGCAGAGAGGTGGCAGAGGCCACAGCCACACTGGAGAGCCCAGACAGGCCCAGCAAGGACAGCCCACCTGCTGGCCTCAGGCCAACCTGTGACTTCAGAGCTGGTCCCTGGGCACCCCTTGCCTCTGCCCTAGAGTTCTGGGAGCCCTGAGGCCAGAACAGGAGAGGGACTCAGGCTGGGACCTTGGCATGTGGTGGAATTTGGCCGGACAATGAGGGGAGGAGGAGGAGTGGACGGGCAGTGCCAGTGGCAGCATGTGTACAGGGCAGTCGGGAGGCATGCAGCCCCGCTGGAGCAGACGGTGCCTGTGGGGTGCCAGCAAGCGACAGGGCTGTGACCACATCTCTGAGCCGGGGAGTGACAGGCAGTGAGCAGTGTTTAAGGAAGATTAATCTGGCAGCCCATGGAGGATGGATGGGAGCAGGGAGAGGCTGGAGGCAAGGAGACCAGCCGGGAGGCTGCTGCGGTCATCCAGGCAAGAAATGACGAGGCGTCCCTCCCTGGTGGCAGGCAGGCGGCGGGGATGGAGTAAGAGAGATGGATGTGGGAGATGCTGCAAAGGGGGAAATGTTGCATCTGGATGCTGCATGTGGGGGGGCGAAGGAGGGGGAGGAGGCAAACATGATTCAGAGCTCTCAAGCCTGGGGAAGTGATGTCAGAAACAGAAAATAGATGGGGAGCTGGGCTGGGGGAGAAGCCGGAAGAGCAAGAGGCTCCACCCAGGGAGCTCCACCCTGCCAGGCTATGTGTAGAGTGTGGACAGGGCGCTTGGGTCACAAGCAACAGAAACTGGCTCTGGTCACATGAAGCCAAGGGAGCGGAACAGCCTTGTCGGGTCAGGCAGGCACTGGGGGTGAAGGGCAGACTTAAAAGCCAGCCGTGGCCCAGGAGAGACGTCCAACAGGTCTTGGTGGTGTGGGGCCATCCTGTTTCCTTTAGGGCACTGAAAGCTGTCCAGGGAAAGATGGATTTACTTGGTTCTGTGAAGCCCTCCAGGGTAGGTCAGGACCAGCGGGGAGAGACACAGGGAGGCTGAGGGAGACCCTCCCAGCAAGCAGAGGCACGGAGGTCTGGGTGCAATGAGAGCCTCCACAGGGGGGCTGCTGGAAACGGGCTCTATGGGACAGTCAGGGAGACCGTGGACAGGGGCAGGTGGGCTTAGCGAGGCTTGGTGGGAAAAGAGAAAGGATGGCTGGCCACTAACTTGGACTCCCCTCAGGTCCACCCTACTTGGTCTTGAGAAGTTTCTTACCCTTTAGGAACTGGGCTTTCTGGAGGGATGGCTCCATCTCGAGGGGTTTGGTAGTTTCTCTGCCGCCCATTGTTTTGACTGCTGAAATACTTTCTCAGGGCACAGCACCTCCGCCTTCCTTTGGCGACCTCCCGCCATGGAGCCCTGGTGGGACAGTCAGTTATGGGGGCCCAGCCTCTCCCTAGGGAAAGGACCTGCCCCAGCTGGTGAATGGTTCCGAAGATCCTGGGCACATGATTGGGCCAGGCTGGCCGCATGGCCTGAGTTGAGCCAGTCAGGATCCTTCCCAGGGTTTCTCTGGCCTGGAGGCAGAGGTGCAACCCTGATACCTCCCGGGTTGGCGGCAGTGTTGATGCAGGTTCCGACGCTGGCCCAGGACTGGTTCCCCCTCGTGTGGAAAGCAGCTGTGGGGTGGAGGCGGGTGAGGCCACTGCACAGGGATATCAGGGACAAGCGGAAGGAGGAGGCTGTCCCAGTGGCCCCGAGGCCCTGAGGCTCTGGTCCCTGCAGCTTTTCTCAGTCCTGTGAGCTGCTCTTAACAGCCTTCCTGGCCCTAGATCCAATAACTTCCCACTTTAACGCCCTTGTGAGTTGGGTTTCTGTGTCCTGCACCTGAAAGGGGCCTGGCCCAGGATCTCAGGAGAAAGATGATGATGTGGGCAAAGCGCCCACCCAGAGGTAGCCAGGTGGCAGCAGGCAGGGCATTGAGCCCCCATGCGGCAGATAGAACATTCTAAAAAGAGAGAGAGAGAGAGAGAGAGAGATAATTCACATAAAAATCCAAATGTCAGGCTTCTCTCGAAAAAGCAAAAGATCTGGGCTGGGCCCAGCGAGCCCATTTTCCTGGGTGGCTGGGGCTGGAACCTGGATGCCACTTTGGCAGATGAGCACCCCCACTGCTAGGTGCCCCCATGCCAATGCACAACCAGTGCCTCTGCACCCCTGCCCTCTGCACCCCCACCACCTGTGCACCCCCACCACCTGTGCACCCCCACCACCTGTGCACCCAAAGCACCTGTGCACCTCCACCACCTGTGTACCACCTGCCCCATGCACCCCGACCACCTGTGTACCCCCTGCCCTATGCACCCCCACCACCTGTGCACCCCCACCACCTGTGTATCGCCTGCCCTGTGCACCCCCACCACCTGTGCACCCCCATCACCTGTGCATTCCCAGTACCTGTGCACCCCTACCACCTGTGTACACCCTGCCCTATGCACCCCCACCACCTATGTACCGCCTGCACTGTGCACCCCCACCACCAGTGTACCCCCACCATCTGTGTAACCCATGCCCTGTGCACCTCCACCACCTGTGCACCCCCACCACCTGTGCACCCCCACCATCTGTATACCCCCTACGCTGTGCAGCCCCACCACCTGTGCACCCCCACCACCTGGGCACACCCACCATCTGTATACCCCCTGCCCGGTGCACCCCCACCACCTGTGCCCCGCCACCACCTGTGTATCCCCTGCCCTCTGCACCCCCACCACCGTGTACCCCTGCCCTGTGCACCCCCACCACCTGTGTATCCCCTGCCCTGTGCACCCCCACCACCTGTGTACCCCCTGCCTGTGCACCCCCATCACCTGTGCATTCCCAGTACCTGTGCACCCCTACCACCTGTGTACACCCTGCCCTATGCACCCCCACCACCTATGTACCGCCTGCACTGTGCACCCCCACCACCAGTGTACCCCCACCATCTGTGTAACCCATGCCCTGTGCACCTCCACCACCTGTGCACCCCCACCACCTGTGCACCCCCACCTCCTGTGTACCCCCTGCCCTGTGCAGCCCCACTACCTGTGCACCCCCACCACCTGGGCACACCCACCATCTGTATACCCCCTGCCCGGTGCACCCCCACCACCTGTGCCCCGCCACCACCTGTGTATCCCCTGCCCTCTGCACCCCCACCACCGTGTACCCCCTGCCCTGTGCACCCCCACCACCTGTGTATCCCCTGCCCTGTGCACCCCCACCACCTGTGTACCCCCTGCCCTGTGCACCCCCATCACCTGTGTATCCCCTGCCCTGTGCACCCCCACCACCTGTGTACCCCCTGCCCTGTGCACCCACACCACCTGTGTATCCCCTGCCCTGTGCACCCCCACCACCTGTGTACCCCCTGCCCTGTGCACCCCCATCACCTGTGTATCCCCTGCCCTGTGCACCCCCACCACCTGTGTATCCCCTGCCCTGTACACCCCCACCACCTGTGTACCCCCTGCCCTGTGCACCCCACCACCTGTGTATCCCCTGCCCTGTGCACCCCCACCACCTGTGCACCCCCACCGCCTGTGTACCCCCACCATCTGTGTACCCCCTGCCCTGTGCACCTCCACACCTGAGCATTCCCACCACCTGTGTACCCCCTGCCCTGTGCACCCCCATCACCTGTACACCCCCACCACCTGTGTACCCCCACCATCTGTATACCCCCTGCCCTGTGCAGCCCCACTACCTGTGCACCCCCACCACCTGTGTACCCCCTGTTCTGTGCACCCCCACCACCTGTGTACCCCCACCATCTGTATACCCCCTGCCCTGTGCACCCCCACCTCCTGTGTACCCCCACCACCTGTGCACTCCCTGCCCTGTGCACCCCCACCTCCTGTGTACCCCCTGCCCTGTGCATCCCCACCACTTATACAGCCCAATGCCCGTGCAGCCCCCTGCCCTGTGCACCCCCTACCTTGTGTACCCTCTGTCCCGGGTACTCTCACACTCCATGTTCCCCTCTGCCCCCTGCCCTGTGCAGTACCACCACCTGTGCACCAGCCTGCCCTGCCCTGCACACCCCTACCCTGTGTACCCCCTGCCTTGTGTACTCTCTGTCCTGGGCACTCTCACCACTCTGTGTGCCCTGCCCCATGCACCCCCAGTGCCTGTGCACTGCCCTCTCTTTGCCACTCACCCCAGCTCCCATGCACACCAAGGCTGCATCCCCCACCCTGTGCACAGTGCTTGGTTGGTTTCAGGTACTGAGGCCATGGGCAGGGCCATCCCTCTCCTTCCCTCCCTTCCAGCTCTCGGAGCCTGTGTTTGCGGCCTTCGATTTCACCTGTTCAGTTTGAAGTGATGGAGGATATAGTTAGGTGGAAACATCTAGAAGATAATTGGAAACTGTGACTGGCACTTTCAGATGCAGTAGGGGTGGGAAATGGAGATGAGAGACCCTTGCATAAGGAGCTGATCACGGACATACGTGAGCTCAAATCCCATTCTAAGAAGATGATTAGGGAATGGCCATGGCTGGGGTGGAAAGGAGGATTCAGGGGACAATTTTGAGGAAGCCAAAAGGAGGCCTGGGAGAGAGCAGTGGGAGCCCAGGAGTGTGTGCAAGGTTTTAAGCTGGAGGGGAGGCAGCCTTGAGGGAGGCTTTGGCAAAGGCCCTGCTGATGAGGCCTGGAGGACACGCTGGGAGGAGGCAGGGAGAGGCTGCGCTCAGAAGCAGCAGGAGTGAGCTGGGACAGTGGGAACAGTGTGGACAGGCAGGACACAGAGGCCCTTTGGAATTTGCAGAGTATGGAAGGATACCAGGTAGAAAAGGCACAGGATGCAGTGAAGGTTTCAGGGAGAAACTTGGGAAACAGGGGTGAGGGCAGGATAAGCGTATATTGCTGGGCACTGGCAGTGGACTTGCACAAAAGCTCTCGATGGGGAGCTCAGAGGCGAGTGACGTGCCCACATCCCACGGCTGCCAGGGCAGAGCTAGGTGCCAACCCCAGCTCCATGGCAGGCAAAATGAGCAGAAGGCCCAGAGCCTCAGCAAGCTTTTAAGAGAAGCAGAGGGGATGGACTGAGGGACAGAGCTAGGTGGCGACGGCACCTGGGCCATTAAATAAGCATGTATTGAGCACTGGCTGGGGCCAGGCCCGGCGTCAGGCGCCACAGATGAGCATGAGGGCCATGTGACCATGAGGGAGCTGGAAGCAGGGGCATGCTGGGTAGCCAGTGAGACAGGACAGTCCTGGAAGAGGTGACACTTGAACTGAGACCTGAATGAACTGAGACCGGCTGCGGGTGCAGCAAAGGGCCTACTGTGATCTGGTTACAGGGAATGTGGAGCTGGGCGAGGAGAGGTGTGATGACTTGTGTCTGCGTCCATTTATACACACGTAGAAGCCACCTCTACTTCCAGAGACGCACAGTGGGAGCGGCTGAGGGCACATTTGCTAGGGTTAGCTGGTCAGAGGATGTCAGGGGGCCTGGGTCCCAGACCTGCTCTGCTGCTGCAGTACAAGCCCCAGGCCAGACACACTCCCCTGCCCCATCTACTAAAGGGAAGAATGACCGGGCCTGGGCTATCATGGAGCTGATCCTGAGGCCTGGGACAGGGGCAAGGGTAGAAGCCTTGGGAGGGTGCAGGGAGAAGGCCAGGCAGGCTACTTCCGCCCTTCGAAGGCCTCAGCAACCCCAGGATCAAACAGTAACTGGTAAAATGAGCTTAGTCCAATGGAGTTGGACTTTGATGCATATATATATTTATTTTTTTCATTTTTTAAATTCTTCTTTGCCATTTTTTAATCAAGGTGAAATTCACATAACATAAAATTAACCGTTTTAAGTGCACAATTCATTGGCATTGAGTACATTCACAATGTTATGTGACCATCACTTCTATCTAGTTTCTAAACGTTTTCATCAAACCAAAGGAGACACCATTAAGCAGTCACTCCCCATGCTCCCCTTGCCCCAGCTCCTGGCAAACAGCAACTTGCTTTCTGTCTCTATGGACTTATCTGTGATGCTATTTCATGTAAATGGAATCATATAATTCGTGGTCCTCTGTGCCTGGCTTCTTTCACTTGGCATAAGGTGCCCCAGGTTCATCCATGTGTAGCATGCATCACTGCTTCAACTGCTTCATTCCTTTTTTTTTTTTTTTTTTCTTTTTTTTCCGAGACAGAGCCTCACTCTGTCACCCAGGCTGGAGTGCAGTGGCACAATATTGGCTCACTGCAACCGCCACCTCCCAGGTTCAAGCGATTCTCCAGCCTCAGCTTCCCAAATAGCTGGGATTACAGGCATGCACCACCACGCCTGGCCAATTTTTGTATTTTTAGTAGAAATGGGGTTTCACCATATTGGCCAGGCTGGTCTCAAACTCTTGACCTCAAGTGATCCACCCACCTCGGCCTCTGAAAATGCTGGGATTACAGGTGTGAGCCACCACGCACAGCCTTCATTCCTTTTTGTGGTTAAATAATATTTCATTGTATGGATGGAGCACATTTGGTTTATCCATTCACCCATTGGTAGACATTTGGGTCGTTTCTACCTTTTGGCGACTGAATAATGCTGTTTTGAACACTTGGGTATAAGAACCTGTTTAAAGACCTGTTTTCGGTTCTGTTGGGTGTAGGCCTGGGAGTGGAATTGCTGGGTCATATGGTAACTCTATGTTGAACTTCTTGAGGAACTGCCAAACTGTTTTCCTTAACAACTGCACCATTTTACATTCTCACCAGCAATAATGAGGGTTCCAGTTTCTCCACGTCCTGATTCTTATTTTTGAAATGTTAAATTCTTGCAAAATTTTTCTCATCTCTTGGTGCTCCTGTTTTGCTGGTGCTTGAATCTGTGTGTGGCCACCAGGTTAGCCTGGTGTAGGTCTCGTGGCTCAAGATTGGTGACGGAAGATGGGAGAGGGGACCAGACAGCTGGGAGTCCCCAGAGGTGCAGCTAGCAGTAGGGTCAGAGCGGGTCTGGTCCTCTCACAGCCCTCTTGGACCCCTGTGGACCCCTGTTTCCCTCTGAAAGCCCCCTTTGGTCCTCCTTCCCCCTCCTCCACACCTACCCCCAGCCAGGAGCTGCCCTCTCTGCCCCTCTGCGCCACCCGTTTTATATGTGTGTCTCGTCACCAGGATAAATGTAGCTACAAACAATGCGGCGGGCTGGGTGCTAATTTGTCAGACGCAGTGCACGGCTGTGATTCCGAATACATTAACATTTTCACATGAAATCATTTCAATTTTTAGTGATTAAGAGGTATTTGTTTTAAAGCATCAGGGTGATTTGCTGCAGACCTAGGGGGCAGTGGAGGTGAGGGAGCCCCTGGGTGTGATGTCATTCATGGCACCAGTGCAAGCAGTCACCACTCCACGCCCACCTGCGCCCACCCTGCACTTCCTGAGCATGAGGCTGGAGGTGGCAGGACCAGGGAGTAGGGATCATGGGACGCAAGAGTCCCTTGAGGGCATGGAGGCCCAGAAGCCTCAGCCCCCACATCTTCCTCTGGCTTCCCTGGGTTATTTGGCCTCACTCAAATATCACCTCCTCAGGGAGGTTCCCCCTGGGCCTCCAACCTCAAGTAGCAGCCTGTCACTTTCTGCTTTAGCTTCTTCTTGGCGTTTATCAACATTGGAGATGACTTTCTTGACTTGCTTACTTGTTTATATTCTGCACCACCCCCAGTTAAAACACACGCCTGTTGAGGGCAGGGACTATGGCCTGCTCATGCTCACTGCTCATTCATGATGGATGGATGGATGGATGGGTGGATGGATGGATGGATGGATGGGGGCTGCCTTGGTGGCTCATGCCTGTAATTCCAGCACTTTGGGAGGCCAAGGCAGGTGGACCATGAGGTCAGGAGTTCAAGACCAGCTTGACCAACATGGTAAAACCCCATCTCTACTAAAAATATAAAAATGAGCCAGGCGTGGTGGCACACATGTAATCCCAGCTACTCAGGAGGCTGGGGCAGAAGAATCAATTGAACTGAACCTGGGAGTTTGACGTTGCAGTGAGCCGAGATCGCACCACTGCACTCCAGCCTGGGCAACAGAGCGAGACTCTGTCTCAAAAAAAAAAAAGAAAGAAAGAAAGAAAGAAAGAAAAAGAAAGGATAAAAGAAAAAAGATGGATGGATGGATGGATGGATGGATGGATGGATGGATGGATAAGGTGGATGGATGAGTGGATGTATGAAAGATGGATGGATGGATGGATGGATGGAAGGATGGATGGATGGATGGATGGACGGATGGATGGAGTGGGTGGATGGGTGGGAGGTGGATGGATGGATGGATGGGTGGATAGACAGGTAGATATATGGATGGATGGATCAGTGGGAGGGAAGGTGGATGATTATTCAGGGGACACAGAAGACTCCCTCACCTTATCAGGCATCCTATCATCCCTGAATCAGTCCCTCAAGTCCCCAGCCCTGGGCAGGCCACCTTGGGTGTGCCAGGCTTCTCTACACCTGGGAAGTACAATGGGGCTGGTACCCACAGGCCTCCAACCCTCTCACTTCCATATCACTGCTACTTTTTTTTTTTTTTTTTTTGAGATGGAGTCTTGTTCTGTCTCCCGCACTGGAGTGCAGTGGCGCAATCTCAGCTCACTGCAACCTCTACCTCTCCAATTCAAGTGACTCTCCTACCTCAGCCTCCCGAGTAGCTGGGATTACAGGCGTGTGCCACCATGCCCAGCTAATTTTTGTATTTTTAGTAGAGATGGGGTTTTCCCATGTTGGACAGGCTGGTCACAAAACTTTTACTCTTTAGAGCCTGTCCCTGTCACCTTCCTCTCTGGGTGCCATGAGAGCCGCTCTAAGGGGCTCCCAGGCCTTCAGACAGACCAGCTCTGCCAGGTCTCAGCTGTTGCCAGTCTTCTTGGCTGGGGACCCTATACTCCCTTCCTAGGAGCTCCCAAGCAGGGTGGCCCTCTCCGGAGCCGCTCACAGTGCGCTAAAGCCTGAGCTGGAGGACACGCCTCCATGGGGCATGGGTGCGGTGTGCAGTGTGCTCCTGCTTGTGTGCTGGCGTGTGTGCATGTGTTGTGCGTGTGTGTGTTGGTGTGTGCTGGTGTGTGTGTGTGCACGCTGGTGTGTATGTGCGTGCTGGTGTGCATGTGAGAGTGTGCTGGCGTGTGAGTGTGTGTGCTGGTGTGTGTGCTGGCGTGTGTGTGTGTGCTGGCGTGTGTGTGTGTGTGCTGGTGTGTGCATGCTTGTGTGTGTTGATGTGTGTGCTTTTGTGTGTGTGCTGGTGTGTGTATGTGTGTGCGTGTGTGTGTGTGTGTGCATGTGCGTGTGTGTCCTTTTGTGTGTGTGCTGGCATGTGTGTGCATGTGTGTGTGCTTGTGTGTGTGCTGGCGTGTGTGTGCTTGTATGTGTGCTGTGTGTTCTTGTGTGTGCTGGTGTATGTGTGTGCATGTGTGTGTGCTGGCATGTGTGTGTGCTGGGGGTGTGTGTGTGCATGCTGGCATGTGTGTGCTGGTGTATGTGTGTGCGCTGGTGTGTGCATATGTGTGCGCTGGTGTGTGTGTGCGTGCTGGTGTGTGTGCTGGTGTATGTGTGTGCTGGTGTGTGGTGTGTGTGTGCTTTGTGTGCGCGCTTGTGTGTGTGTTGGTGTGTGTGTGTGTGTGCTGGTGTGTATGCGCTTGTGTGTGCATGCCCTGGTGTGTGTGTGCGCACGCATGCTGGTGTGTGTGAGAGTGTGTGCTGGCGTGTGTGTGTGCATGTGTGTGCTGGTTGTGTGTGTGCATGTGTGTGCTGGTTGTGTGTGCGTGCATGTGTGTGCAGGTGTGTGTCTGTGCTGGTGTGTGTGTGTGCTGGTGTGTGGGTGTGCGTGTGTGTGTGGGTGTGAGATGGGAGGTGATCAGACCTTTGTCCAGCGAGAGTCAGTTCCTGCAGTCTTGCTCTGCGGTGGCCACACGGAAGCCCCTTCCTCATCCTTCTGCGCCTCCCAAACTTCTGCTGCCCCACACCCCACCTCCGTGCCCCGGATCAAACCTCTCCCTCACCTACCCCAGTGAAAGGAAAATAACTAGAAGCTTTTATCGTTCTGCAGAAGCAACATCAGAAAACAATTATTGTTTTAATTACCTGCTGTCGCCATACAAGACAGGGAAGTTGTAAAGTGTGATAAAATCTTTCATGTTAATGGACTGCCAGCCTGGGCCAGGGCTCGATTTATGCGGCTGCAGCTGGTAACTCCAGGCAGCTGTATGGAACCCCCAGGGCCCCTCTCCCTGTCCCTATTGGGGCCAGAGCTCTAATGCCAGGGGCCTGGCACCCCTTTTGTTCATCACATTTTACCCAACACAGCGGGATACTGGCCTTCTCTATACAGGAATGCTCAAGGCCAGCACACATCCAGGTGTGACCTGGGGGCTCCATTCCTTAGGGGGGCGAGCCTTGGGCTGGCTCCTCTTTCTGCCCCATAGAAGGGGGCTAGCCGTGGGCTGGGCTGGTTTTCCCTGACAGGCCCTCTCCCATCACTCGGCTCTGCTGTGCACCACCTTGGACTCTCCTGTGCTACCCAGAGCTGGGCTTCCCTATAAGCCCAGTGTCCTCACACCTGTCTCCTCATCTCCTGTCCACCTCCACCTCCCAGAGCTGACCCCTGGCCACTGCTTCCTGGCTGAAGTCCTCATCTGTCCTGCCCTCAACCCACCCATCCCCACTGCTGTACCCACCGTCTTCCCAAAGCCCACTCAAGCTGGTCCCTCCTCAGGTACCAACCTTATTTTCTCCTAAGCACTTTCACACACTTTCTCTCTTTTTTTTTTTTTTTTTTTTCTTTTGAGACAGAGTCTCACTCTGTTGCCCAGGAGGCTGGAGGGCAGTGGTACAATTTCGGCTCACTGCAATCTCGGCTCCCTGGTTCAAGCGATTCTCATGCCTCAGCCTCCCGAGTAGCTGGCATCGCAGGTGCCTGCAACCACGCCAGGCTAATTTTTGTATTTTCAGTAGAGATGTGGTTTCACCATGTTGGCCAGGCTGGTCTCGAACTCCTGACCTCAGGCGATCTACCTGCCTCAGCCTCCCAAAGTGCTGGGATTGCAGGCGTGCGCCACCGTGCCTGGCCTCACACTTTCTTACTGAAGCCTCAACGCAGAGTTTGGAGGAGGTGCCATTATTATGCTCCCATTTTACAGATGCAGTAAATGAGCTGCGGAGAAGTTGGGCGTTTGGCTGGCAGTCTGATTTCACAGGGCTGGAGTGAGAACTCAATGAGGTGACAGTTGTGAAATGCTTAGGACAATGCCAGGAGCAAAGTCCACACCTGATCCAAGCTAGCTCTCATAATTCTTTTTGCTTCTATTGCTGTTCACCCTGGAGCAAGTCACTTATCTGCTTGAATCATGCCTCACTTTCCTCATCTGTAGGATGGGAACAGCAGTCACCTAGCCTCTCGCATGAGAGGATCAGATAAGGCCTTGTGTGGTGTGTGGTGAGAACCCGGGACCCTCAGCTGCCGCTGCTGCTATGACCATGTAATGGTGGGGGAAGCTCAGGGTGGGAAGCTAAGTTGGGTCTACCTTATACAAGGCCCTTCATGGCACGCTGAGGGGTGTTGAGCCATTCTGGGGATGGTAGGGAGCTGCTGAAGATTTTCAATCAGGAAAGCAGGGGACTCAGATCTGGGTTTTAGAATAATGGCAGTGGCAAGCAGAAGCTGGTTGGGCAAGAGGGAGCCGTCGGTACTGGAGTGATCCAGATGAGGACTGACGAGGCCATGACAGGCAGAGGTGGAGGCAGGGACAGAACTGGATGGCCAGGGCTTGGTCACCCCTTGGGTGGAGGAGGAATGAGAGGGGGCTCATGCCTTCTTAAATCCTCCGTTCCCTCCCCAGTGCCACACACAGGACTGGCACGTGTGGTAGCCACTCTCAAACCCAGGATGCAGGTAGCTGGCCAAGGCCAGGAAACAGCAAGGCCCTCTCAGGCCCAGGCCAAGTTGGAGTCGAGAGGAACTCGACTCAGAATCTTTTTTCTCCTTGCAACTTTTACTCGGGGTTCCAGGTGGTGCATGTGCAGATTGTTACATGGGTACATTGTGTGTGCTGGGGTTTGGCGTGCAAGTGATGTAGTTGCCTATGTAGTGAGCACAGTGCCCAATGGGTAGTTTTTCCGTCCTCACCTTCCTCCCACCCTCCACCCTCAAGTGAGCCCTGGTGTCTGTTTTTTCCTTCTTTGTGTCCATGTGTACTCAGTATTTAGCTCCCACTTAAGTGAGAACATGGTTTTCCCTTCCTGCATTAATTCACTTAGGATAATGGTCTCCAGCTGCATCCATGTGGCTGCAAAGGACAGGATTTCATTCTTTTTTATGACTGTGTAGTATTCCATGGTGTATATGTACCACATGTTCTTTATCCAGTCCACACCAGCTCAGAATCTTTAGGGCATGGCCTGGGACTCAGGTGGGGCCTCCCTAGGCACCTGCAGGGCCCCGGCTTCCTCTCTCTGACAGGTTCAAGCATAGCCCATGAGTCTGCCCTTTGTGGCAAAACTCATTAGTTCAGTCACACAGCCTCTTATTCTCTCATTCATCAACTTAGGTCTTCAGTAAATGCATGTGGAATGCCGCGTCTGTGCCGGGCTCTAAGCTGGCACTGGGGAGGTGGTGCACTGCGGAGCTGTGCATGTGCCCTCATGGAGCTGACACTCTAGTGGAGGGGATGCCATGCCCCAGTGAACCAATGAAGAAATGAAGTAATTACACACTGCCGGGAGTATGGAAGAGAACAAAGAAGGAGCTGAGACAGAGCCCCCCGCCTGTCGCTGTCCTGTCTGCACAGGAGCAGTGGCTCCCAGCTCCCCAGCCCTGCCGAGATGCATGGTTGGCATTAGCCGCCCAGCTGGCCCGATCTGTCTCCCTGTCTTCCTGGGATTACTTCCCCCGATTTGGCCATCACTTCCGAACTCTAATTTATTCCCCAGGGCCCAGGAGAGGCCATTCATTTAAAGAGTTTTCTATGGAGTCTTCTCCTCTGAGGACCCTAAGGGGAAGAAAAATGCCAGAAAAGGACGAAAAAGAGAAGAAGAGGGATCTGGTTTCAGAACTCCCAGGCAGCAGGACAGATGCGGAAGGAGCAGGGCCCTGTTTGCCGAGAGATGTATTTACCCAGCAGCGCAAGTGCCCTCCCACCTCCCTCTACTCTCTGCAGGTTTCTCTCTCTCTCTCTCAATCTCTCTCTCTCTCTCTCTCTCTCCCCCACCCCAACCTCTCCCTCTCTCTCTCTCCCTCTCCCTGTGTCGCTGCAGGAGTCTGAGCCTGCCCCACCCTCCCAGAGAGAAGCTGTCTCCCGGTGCTAGGAGATGGTGTCCCTGATTACAGTTCAATCTGCCACTGTCCCTCTTCCTTCCCTCCCAGGTCTTAGAGGAGCAGTGTGTGCACTGTCTGGGCTCCTGCAGGGACCAGCCTCACTCTTCTCATCCCCATAACTGGGCCAGAGGAGCTGGCAGGCTGGGCCCATCCTGTGCCAGGTGGCTATGGGAGACACATGCCTGCGTGCAGCCACAAGCTCCATGAAAGCATTCAGAAATTCCTGGCACTGTAGGCAGCCCCTGCACTCTGCAGGCAGCGTGGCCAGGGAGAGAGGGGGTCTCAGGGTGGCTTCTTAAAGTGCCAGGTGTTCTCACATCCCATCAGCCAGGGAATGGGGCCTCTGGCCAGGGGCTGACTTGTGCACCTGGAGGTGAACATTGGCACTGGTGTGACTGAGGAAGTATGTGCCCATGGGTGAAGGTGACCTTCCTGCAGGCTTGGAAAGCAGGCCCTGGGGGCTCCGGGCCACCTGCCAGGCCTGCCTCTGGCTAAGTCTGAACAGAGGCTGCCTGCCTAGTCCAGTGTGTGTCTCCCAGGGATGTTCCTGGGGGTGCCTGCCTGTGGCTGGGAGAAATTCCCATCCCGGATTCTGTAACCATCCTGTCCAAATTTCAGGAAATTCCCTGATTCCTTCCCAACAGTTCCAGATGCTCCAGAGCCTCCGACTCATCGCTCCCTGTGCTGGCATTTCCCTGCCTGGCTCCGGCCCCTTCCCGCCTGTCAAACACATGAAACCAAGGGCCCTTCAAAGGGTGGCTCCAGATCCCTCCCCAGCGTGCAGGTGTGCCAGTGAGGAAGGAGTGTGGGCATGGGTGTGAATTCTCGTGCACCTGAGCATGAGTGTAGAGGTACCAGCATCTGTGTAAACGATGCCTTTGATAAAGGGTGTGTGTATGTGTGCCTGTGTATGTGTGTGTGCCTGTGTGTGTGTGTGCCTGTGTATGTGTCTGCCTGTGTGTGTGCCTGTGTGTGTGTGTACCTGTGTGTGTGCCTGTGTGTGTGTGTGCCTGTGTGTGTGCCTGTGTGTGTGTCCTGCAATGGTGTGCACATCCTAAGTATTCTGGGGTGTAGGTCTCCTGTGTAAGTGTCTTAACAGATTCATCTGGAATTTGAAGCCACTGTTTTCTCATTGATAAAGAGCTGACAAAGAAAGGAAACAAAAGGCCTGGATGAATAAACAGTCTTCTGGATAGAGAAATGGAAGATGTGAGCTCAGGCAAGAATTGGGGCTAATCTTTTTTTAACATTTAAATAAAAGATCTGAAGAGGATGTGTATAGTGAAATCACCAAGTTTGCAGTTAAATGGAAACTCTCCTGGATGGCAGTGAAATGCCGAACTGGTGAGGGATGAGCTTTAGGAAGATGTTATCTTGAAAGGCTGTGAGCTGGACGGAGAATGACCAGCAGGCTTTAGTTTGGGGAGAATGATGTGGATGGTGTCTGGGTGAAGGCAACTTTCCTAAGGCAGGGCCCAGGAGGGCAAGAGCAGGCTGGGCGTGCTGGGGAGGGGAGATTGCAGCAAGCCATAGATGTTCCCTTCTCCCAACCGGTGAGTGAGGGATACCTGCACCCAACACTCCGGCATGCTTGTGGTTACACCTCCTTAGGGGAGCCCCAGCCGAGAGGGGGCAGAACCTGATTCTATTACAGTCTTACGTGATCTGCATAATTCATTTCCCTCGATTTGCTCATCTGTGAAATGGAAGTAGCGATCCCTGGGGGCCTGCTCCACAGGGGAGCGACGGCAACTGAGATCTCACAGAGATGACAGTGTGTAGGCACCTGTAAAGTTCAGTGCCAGGTGAGTGGTTGGTTATGGAGAGAGTTGTGATGAGAAGGGAGCTGCCATAGAAAATCAGACCAGCCCACCTGGGACAGCCTAGTCAGAGAGAGGCCGAGAGCGAGTGTCGCAGAGATCTAGGAAACCAGAAAGCACTCGGAGAAGGGAGCTTGAGCTCCTTCACTATGCCCCAGCCTGGCAGAGTGAACCCCTCCCCCCCGCCCCCAGCAAAGCTCAGGAGAGGTACGTTTAAAACCAATCACAGGAAATCCTGCTGCACTCAGCAGGGAATAAACTTTGAAAATCGTTTCCCCTAGAGGTGATACAGGCTGGAAATATAAATTGCTTCCAGAAAGGTTTAGATAAGTTCATGGATGGCAGAGCCAAAGTAGTTCTTGGGCAAAATTAGAATGTTAGGAGGCATCTTCCTCTCTGATGTCAGAGGAAGTCCCTGCCAGAGCCAGCGCACAGGCCAGACAGAACAACCTGATACCCTATCTCTGTGTATGTGTGAGTCTGCATTTGGGAACAACTTGTCCCTGTCTGACGAGGGTGCCTTCCCTCTCACCAGCCTCACTGTGCCGTGAAATTGCCTTTCCTCCCTCCCCAGTCCCTCACCCCCATTGCTCCTCCCATAGCCCCCTTAAACTCCATGCCGTGGGGTTCTCCAGCCCCACTCCCAGACCTCACTCTCACAGTGCCAACTTCTATCTCCAGCTTGCCCCTGCCATCTCACCTGCCATCACAGAACAGCCAACCCTCCCTCTGTGTACCTTGCCTGGCAGTGCCCATGAGTCGGTGAGGACAGGAGCCTCTTGCCAGGCCCTCCAGTGAACGCTGTTGGCTTGCAGTCTCTCTCTCCGGCTGACTGCCCAGAGCCCATCTCTGCCTGGCTGCTTCTCCCAGGGTCCCTAGCAGAGGCTGGCTGAGTAGGGGCTGAGGTATGAGCCCTTCAGGGACCCACACCCTGGAGAACTTGGGTACCTGAGGCCAGACCGATATCCACACCAGGGACAGGGTCACCATCGGGAAATAGGCACGCTTGGGTGTGTGCCAGGTTATCTGACTCGTGCAGAAGGTCTTTAGGGAATGGGATTAGCAAGGGAGGTAAGGTTATGGAGTATGCTTTCCCGCCGCTGTTCCTAAGATGCCTTGGGCCCTTTCCAAACTGCCATGGATGGGCTGTGTAGCTAGCTGGGAACTCTGTTTTAGCACCACAGATAGCGGTCCTGGACATGGCACGATTTCAGCACCATGGACAGCCCCAGATGCTCCACAGAGGCTGTGCCTCTCCGGACACTGATTCCTAACCTCTGCTAGCTCCTGGTGGAGGTCCCCAGCACCACCTCTAGAGACCTCTAGAGAATTAATTTATCCATCTGCAAAGATTAACTGAACACATATACATCCAGTCACTGTTGTGCAAGAGTACACTACTGAACGGAATAGTCAAAAACTTGCCCTTCGGGGCCTCCATTCTTTGTGGTGGAGACTCCCACCCCATCAGCTTCCGTTGAAATTCCCAGAACTCGTTTCAGGCCTGCAGAATCATGAAGAGTGAACTATTTATTATTTCTTGCAAACCTGATTCTACTGATTAACTCTGGGGGGAAGGAGCTGGAGTGGTGAGAAGTCAGAATTGGCGAGGCCTAATTCAGATGGTATTTTAGGATTTTAGGAAGCCACTCCCCTGCTGAAAAGCCTGTGATGGTTCCCCAATGCCTATAGATATAAGTATAGTTGATGACCTGTCATTCAAGTCCCACGGTAAAATCTTCCTGATCTATCTTGCCAGTCTTGTCTTCTTACCTCTCCTGTTTCCTTCACTCCAGCCAAACTGGATTCTCAGTTAACAATCTTTTGGTTGCAGTTTGAAAGAAAACTTGACTCACACAGACTTAAACACATTTACTAAGTGGATGTTATTGACTTGCAACTGAAAATCCCAAAGGTACAGCTGACTTCGGGCAAAGCCTGATGCGCTGGCTCAGACAGCACCACTCTGGAGCTACCCTGGCTCGCTGTTCCACTCTGTCTTCCCTGGTGTTGGCTATATCCTCTGCTTCCCCAGGGCATCCCCTAACGTCTCCACACTCTCTCTGTCTTGGTACTGGGATGACTGCAGCAGCACAGCCCTCACATCCTCACCCCACACCTTCCAGGGGAAAGAAAAGCCCTGGGGAATGTCTCCTGGGACCTCGGTGGCTGGCCCACATGCCCGTCTCAAACCAATCACCAGAGCCAGGGCAGGAGATAGCATTGGTTTAAGCCAATCAGGGTCCATCCCTGAAGCTGGTAGAGGTCATTTCCACTCAAACCACATAGCTGAGTATGGAACAGGAGTGGATCTCCAAAGAAAATGGAGCTGTGATTTTGGGGAAAGGGGAGCTGGAGCTGGGAAAGCAGTCAGCAGGTGTCCAGTCATGAAGTGTGTTCTCCTGCCTCTGTGCGTTTGCACCTGCAGGTCTCTGCCTGACATGCCCTCTCCTATCATCCCACCTACTGATGCCCTGTGCCACCTTCAAGGCCCCTCTCAAAGGCGACTGCCTCCCTGACCCCACTCCTGTCACTCCCATCACGTCCACCTTCTCTGACCCCTCACAGCACCTAGCACATGCTCTTTGTCCTGAGGAGATACTGAAGGGGATAAGTGGATTAGCTGGGGAGCAGGTAGGGGGGCCAAGGCCACTCAGCCACGAGCACATCGGAAGAAGATGAACTGAAAGCCAGGAAAGCTAGAGCCCTGTGGCAGCAAGATCCCTGATCTGCAGGCAGTGAGGAGAGTGGACATGCCTCCCAGGGCCCATGCGCAGGAGCCTGGTGACTGATGGCTGCTGTCACGTTGGCTCAGTGGGGTGGGCTAACAGCATCACAGAGCCCAGGCAGGCCAGGAGGGCCGCTGTCTGGGCAGTCCCAGGCTGTCTCTGGTGCCCAGGTCACATGGCCTAGGCTGTCTCCTGCCCTCACCCCTAGGAAAGGGTTGAATTTCTCTGGTTTGTGGGTAGGAGCCTAGCCCCTGAAACTGCCCTAACAGGGCCCGCAGCAGGAAGGCTGAGGATGTGCAGGGAGTGGGTGACCTGGCCTGAATGGAGCACTCTGGGGAGGGCGTGGGGGTCCTGGGAGAGCAGATGCTGGAAGCTAAGACAGAAGCAAGCAGCACCTGGACTCTTTCCCTTTCCTACTGTGGCTTCCCCACCACCTCTTTTTTTTTTTTTTTTTTTGAGACAGAGTCTCACTCTGCCACCCAGGCTGGAATGCAGTGGTGCAATCTCAGCTCACTGCAGCCTCCACCTCCTGGGTTCAAGCGATTCTACTGCCTCAGCCTCGCTTGTGGTCCATGCTTGTGGTCTACTGCCTCAGCCTCCTGAGTAGCTGGGACCACAGCCACACTCGCCACCATGCCCTGCTAATTTTTGTATTTTTAGTAGAGACGGAGTTTCACCATGTTGGCCAGGCTAGTCTTGAACTCCTCACCTCAAGCAGTCAGCACACCTTGGCCTCCCAAAGTGATGGGATTACAGGCATGAGCCACGCGCCCGGCCACCTCCTTCTTAAAGTGTGAACCTTCTTCATGCCTTGCTGGCGTTGGCCCAAGATGTGGGGACTAGGATGTGGTTGAGGAGAGCAGGGGCTTGTAAGGAACCCGCTGGAAGCCTGAGGGAGAGGAGACTGGAGCAGAGCGTCAGAGAGAGGAGAGAAGGAACTTTGAGGCGTGGGGCCCGCTGTGAGGGTGCAGGGACAGGCTGGGCTGTGAGGCAGGGGAGGGGCTGGGCGGCAGAGCCATTATTCATCCCCACCAGCCCGCAGCTTCCTAAATGAGATAACACTCGCATCAGCACTTTTCTCTTTTGTGCTCCTGTTTTAATAACACGTTGGGCTCCGCAAGGGAGTGACCACATCTCTATCTCTTCATCTCTTTCTCCCTCTGAGGGAACCCTCACCCTGTCTAGGATCCGCTGGTCCGGAGCAGAGCTCAGGGTGGCAGAGGGCTCGTGTGAAGGCCGGGGACCGTTCATCTGCAGATGCACTTCCCAGAGGGAGCAAGTGGGCGGGACAAAAGGGGGCCTCTCCCCCACCCGGCCCAGGCGCCCCAGGTGCCCATCTTCTGACTCCACAACGAAGAGGACTTGCAAAGTCCAGGCCAACTTCAGAGAAGCCTCATTCTGCAGTGGGACAAACGGGACCAGACGACAGGGAGACCTGCCCCCATGAGCCCACGCTGATAGCCCCGGAAAGGGCTTCTGTGCCACCCTGTCCTGCCTTTCTTATGGGTCCTCCCACAACCCTTGAGCAGCACAGAGAGCTGCTGGCAACGGGGTGGCCTGGCTGGTGCTTCCATTTGATCCCCAAACTCTGGGTGTCTGGGCAAAGGTTTCCCCACTGGAAAACCATCCACCTCCTTCACCCGAGAAGGGGGAGGAACCACTCAGCGCTGAATGGAGGCGGCGTGAGTTGGTCATGCATCAAAAGCTGTGGCAGGCAATGAGAGTGTCAGAAACTGTTCTCATCTCTTCAGCTAAACTTGTAAGGTCAGGGGTCAGGACCACATGGTAATGATCATGAGTTAAAGTTGCCGGGGGCGCCAGACGTCTGTTCTAATTTATTTCCTTTGAGCCACAGAGCTGCTCGGTGACATAGGTGATTGTGGGTGCCATTTGCAGACAGAGCTGTGCCAGAGTGAGCCGGCCAGAGGTGAAGCGGGGACTCAGACTCGGCTCCCAGCTTCCAGATCAGAGCTGTGCCCGCCACCCCAGAGCCTCACCCAGGGCTGAGCCTAGAAGAGCTGTGAGCCGCAGCATAGCGGGGGGCTTGGGGCGCAGACTCTGGAGCCGGGCTGCCTGGCTGTCCCATGTGCAGCAGTGTGGCTGTGGGCATGTAACTGATTGAACCTCTCTGAGCCTCAGTTTGTCACCTGTAAAATGGGAATCTTGGTAGCACCTAACTCGTAATGTTGCTCTGAGGGTGAAGTGAGAAGTTCTCTATACACGTACATAGCACAAACCACAAAGAGAAAAGTTCCTATCAAATTAATCATGTGCTTACATATGCCCCAGCAATCCCTCTCTCTAGAGAAGTCCCACTCCCAAGAGAAGTTCAGATATGTGTCCACCAAAGACCTGTCTGTGAAAGCTCTTAGCAGATTTGCTGAAAATCGTCAAAATCTCAATTCTGAAAAGAAGATATACAAACGGCCAACAATCATGAAAAACTGCTCGACATCACTGATGATCAGGGAAATGCAAGTCAAAACCACAGTGCGAGAGCGCCTTACTCCTGCAAGAATGGTCACAATCAAAAAATCAAAAAGCAGTCGATGTTGGCATGGACGTGGTGGTCAGGGAACACTTCCACACTGCTGGTGGGAATGTAAACTAGCACAGCCACTACGGAACACAGTGTGGAGATTCCTTAAACAGCTACCCTTTAATCCAGGGATCCACTACTGGATAGCTACCCTGAGGAAAAGAAGTTATTATACACAAAAGATACTTGCACACACATGGTTATAGCAGCACATTTCACAATTGCACAATCGTGGAACCAACTCAAATGCCCTTCAATCAACAAGTGGAGAAACTGTGATATATATATATGTATATATATGGTGGACTACTCAGCCATAACAAGGAATGAATTAACAGTATTTGCAGTGACCTGGATGAGATTGGAGATTATTATTCTAAGTGAAGTAACTCAGGAATGGAAAACTAAACATCGTATGTCCTCACTGATATGTGGGAGCTGAGCTATGATGATGCGAAGGCATCAGAATGATACAAGGGACTTCGGGGACTTGGGGAGAAGAGTGGGAGGGGGCGAGGGATAAAAGACTACAAATAGGGTACAGCATATACTGCTCAGGGGATGGGTGCACTAAAATAAAATCTCACAGATCACCTCTAAATAACTTACTCATGTAACCAAATACCACCTGTACCCCAATAACTTATGGAAAAATAATTTCTTTTTTTTCTTTAAAAAAAAGGGCTAGGCGCTGTGGCTCATGCCTATAATCCCAACACTTTGGGAGGCTGAGGCGGGTGGATCACCTGAGGTCAGGAGTTTGAGACAAGCCTGGCCAACATGGCAAACCCTGACTCTACTAAAAATACAAAAATTAGCCGGGTGTGGTGGCAGGCACCTGTAATCCCAGCTACTCGGGAGGCTGAGGCAGGAGAATCACTTGAACCCAGGAGGCGGTGGTTGCAGTGAGCCAAGATCACGCCACTGCACTCCAGCCTGGGCAGTAAGAGTGAAACTGTGTCTCAAAAAAAGAAAAGGAAAGCATCAAAATCTGGAAACAGCCCAGGTGAGGGGACGGATGCTGCGGTCTGTCCACACGGTGGGTCGCTGCCCAGCAGGGGAAGGACGCAGCCGCGGGTTCAAGCCACAGAGAGGGACTCTAATGCACTGTGTTCCACGAAAGAAGCCAGACACAAAGGACTCCATTCTGCGTGATTCCATTGCAATAACATTCTAGAAAGGGCAAAACTCTAGTGACAGAAAGCAGAAGGGATTGATGCAAAGGGGCTGGCGGGAGCTTTGGGGGATGAAACTGCTCTGTATCTTGGTGCTGGTGGTGGATACATTTGCCCAAATTAATCAGGCTGTAGATTTAATGGGGATAAATTTTATTTTATGCTTTAAAAAAAAAAACAGATTTTTGAAAAACAGAACCAGGGGTGTAGTAAGTATGTAAGTGCTCGCTGCTCTTATTATTATTACTGTTACCATTATTATTATTCGTGGAAGATTCTCTGGACTGGTCACTTATCGTTTGTATCCCTAACCCACCGAGCTGTGCCCTGGAGCCCCCCTCTGCTCAGGCTGGCCAAGGAGGGCACCTCTTCTCCCACTCGGCGGCTGGGTCCAGCCGTGGCGTGTGATGGGCTGTCTTGCCCAGCCCTGGCCCCTGGTGTCCTGACAGACATGCAGTGCGTGGGGAGGGCTCTCAGCTGCTCCCCAGAGTCTGCTTTCCTCCCTTTGATCGTGTGAGGTGCTCAGCGACACGTTAGCAAGAAAGATGCCACAAGAAATAAAGTTTGTTATGAATTATTCTACTTGGGGCTAATTATAGGCACAGAGGAGAGGATTATTTACAGAGACAGGAGGCAAGGGAGGGGGATGGGGAGGAAAAGGGGGAGGAGGAGGAGGAGGAGGAGGGGCCCTGAGACATGGAAACCAGTGGAGGGCTGGTGAGGTTCAGCAAACGGGGCTTTTTGAATAAAAGTGATGACTAAACTCAGGTCCACGCTGACTGAAGCATCTCAGGGGACAGATGAGAGGCCCCAGGCCTTGCCTGATCCTCAGGACAGAGCTGGGGAGAACGCTCGCTCCTGGGAGCCCATGGGCCACGGGAGTTCTCTTGGTGGGTGTGGCACAGCTAAGAGTCCCAGGTGGAGGTGGGCCCAGATCTGTGCAGGGCCCAGACTCACTCTGTTCTCCTGGGCCTTCCTTGTGCCAAGGAAGGAGAGGCCAGGGGAGGTTTATGTCCGTCCACAGGGTCCCCGCTGAGCGAGAAGGGACACAGGATGATCTGAGCCGGCATGGGCGCCCACTGCGTACAGCAGGTTGGTGAGGGAAGGTCCAGTGGGGACTTAGCTGCACTGTGCCACACCGAAATGCACAGCCTTTCGGTGGGGGGAGCATGGGCTGGTGCGACCCTGGCTTCTGATTCTTCAACAGGAGGTGGGAAACCAGTGTTTCTGTGTAACTTCCTAGTCTTTAAATCAGCGGGGCTGTGGCCCAACCACTCACCCCGAGACCCCTCTCCACCCTCCACCGCTGCCTGCAGTGGATCGTGGAAGTCGGTCTTCGGTGCCAGCCACAGACCCTGCCCAGTGCTTGCAACAGACAGCAGCAGTTCCACACTCGGGTCTGCAGCAGGGTGGGTTGGTGGCTCGCAGCTTGCCGGAAGAGCCCCACCTTATCAGAGAGCAGTGGTCTTGGCCTCCCCTGAGAATGAGCAGTAGGCCAAGGTTTCTCCAGTTATTTCTGCCTGGCTGCACCGCCATCTACTCACGCAACAACCAGGCAGGAAATGACAGAGGCGTCTTCTGCTCCCGCCCCGCCTCCCTCCCTGCCAGGAGAGTCAGGGCACCCTTCATGCCCTGCCCCGGGGATGTTTTTCACGGCCGTTCCCCGTCTCCAGCAGCCCGTTCCAGGTCAGGCAGCTCCCTGTCCTCCTGTGACGATAGCCACCACCACCCCCACGACAGAGCCCTCGCTCCAGAACTCTCTGATCCCCTCGTCTCTGCTCAAGTCTTTTGCCGCCCCTGCTTCCCCACGCTCAGTGTCCTGGCCCGGATCCAAGCCTGTCTAATCCAGCCCATGCTGCCACCAGATAGGTCCTGCCTCATATGCTTTGCGTATGCTGTTCATCGGCCTGGAATGTCCTTCCCTACCACCTCTTCTCGGCCCCCGCCTGTTCCCCGAGGCCCTGAGGCAGGGCGTATGCACTGCACCTGTGCTTGCTGGCTTCCCCTGTTGGACAGTGAGTGTCCCACAGACCCTCTGCAGCCCAGGGCTTGGGGCCTGGCACAGAGTAGGCTTTCCAGAAATGTCTGCATTCCCCCGTTCCGAAATCTGTACTGCAGTGAGCCAGGCCCTGGTCCAGGTGGATGAGACCGACGGCCCCTCTGCTCCTGGAGCTTCCTCTCTAGTTCCATGCAGACAGACAACAAAGAGACATGTCCAGCAGGGCACCCACCAGGGTCACTAGGCACTACAGTGCAACAAGGCACTATTTAGATGGGGAGACAGAGAGGGCCTCCTTGGGGAGGTGCCACGAGCTGAATCCAGGTGATGCGGAGTGCACTGTGGCGTCAGTGAGAATAGCATTCTGAGCAGAGGGAACAGCAGATGCAAAGACCCTGAAGCAGGACTGAGCTCAGAGCGCTGGGAGAACCAACCAAGGGCTGGGTGCTGCATTGTGAAAGGGACAGTGGCCGTGGCATCTGAAGTGACAGGAGAAAAGGAGGTAGAAGGGTCACATTCAGCAGGTTTCTGGCCACGTTGGTGACCAAGCTATTTGCACAGGGAGCTGGTCATTTGTGGTAGCCACACAGGATGGCTGAGGCGAAATGTTCTGCTGTGGTGAGCCTGGAGGTCCTGATGAGGATGGAGGCAATTTCTGCCCTGAGGTCCTCGCTGGAGCCTGGCATTCTGCAGGAGAGAGGGGAGAGCAGAACAGAGCACAAAGGAGGGAGGAGCCCTGGAGGCCGGGCCAAAAGGAGCATTGGAACCAGAGACAGAGGGGTCTTTTGGCAAATGGCTAGGCGGAGGTGGAAGCCAGACTGTAGGAGGTGGAGCCAGGAATGGGATTAAGGCGGGTCAGGGGAACTGAGTAGGGAAGGGAAAAGAGAAAAGAGACCCAGACCAGCAGGGACAAGAAAGCAAATGAGTTTAATGAATGGCTTTCTTGTCCATGATGGGGGACAGGTGAGCATCCTTGGAGACTCCTGGACTATTGAGGCATCTTTTTTTGTTGTTGTTTGTTTGTTTTTGTTTTTGTTTTTGTTTGAGACGGAGTCTTGCTCTGCCACCCAGGCTGGAGTGCAGTGGCCGGATCTCAGCTCACTGCAAGCTCCGCCTCCCAGGTTTACGCCATTCTCCTGCCTCAGCCTCCCGAGTAGCTGGGACTATAGGCGCCCGCCTCGTCGCCCAGCTAGTTTTTTGTTTTTTAAGTAGAGACAGGGTTTCACCGTATTAGCCAGGATGGTCTCGATCTCCTGACCTCGTGATCCGCCCGTCTCGGCCTCCCAAAGTGCTGGGATTACAGGCTTGAGCCACCGCGCCCGGCCCCTATTGAGGCATCTTATACAGCTTGGTGACATCTCCTCCAGGAAGCCCTCCTGGATGCCCCAGATTGGGCCCCCCAGTTATGTGCTCATGCCACCAGCCCTTCTCTGACTGAACTCTAACTTTGGGCAGTAACCTTGGACTTACCACTTGGATGATCTCACCACCCTCTGCCTCCCACAAGTGGGCAGGCTCCAGAGAGGGGCCAGGCCTGGTTTCGCGCTGCCCCGTGAATCTAAGCTGCTGCCCAGGACCTGGCCCACAGCCAGTGGTGGGAGAGGCTGAGGACAGCAGGGACAGCAGCCACAGTCCTGGCGTGGAGGCCCAGAGGGAGCTGGGGCTGCTGGGTGGTGGATTGGCCCAGAAGGAGGTCATGCCGACCTTGAAGCCAGCCGGCCTGTGGGCTGCTCTGAGCGGCTGGAGCGCATCTCAGCAGGGGCGGACGTGCTTGGGAGCAGGATGGACGCAGAGCCGTGCACATGCTCTGCCCTCCCAGAGCTTCCACAGGGAGCGTCCCTGCCAAGCCTAGGAGAGAGCCGCACAGCCCCTTGCTGCCCTCCCATCCCCCTCTCATTCCATTTGTGCCGCTCCGATGGGTGCCCCGCTCCCGCGTGGGGGCAGACGAAAGTCTGCCTCGCCCCCCGTTGGTTGAAGTCAGGCTCCTGCTGATTCTCCGTGCCGAACTGCTGAAGCCAGGTCCTGGTGGTCTTCACTGATGAAAGGATGCTTGAATGAAAATGCCCCATTCCCATCCAGCTCGTGACTCGGGGATGGGCGTTTGGGAGAGAGACAAGGCTGGCCTCAGGGGCTGATGGGAGAGCCAGGCTTGGCGTTGTGCACACACATGTGGCCCGGCTGGCTGACCCCGCCCTCCCTCCAGGGCCTCCCTTCTAAGGGGACCCCTCCTGGGAACAGGCTGCCGAGGTGGGGGGCCCTCAGCATCCTCTGACTTCCCTCAATTCATTAAGACCTGTAAATTTTCTCATTAATATACTTAAAGTTCGTTTTAAGGGGAACAAGCGCAGAGATAATTGATAATAAACCCTCAGTTAATGCCCTTGGTTTACTGTATGTAATTTATATCCACCGATAGCGTCTCTCACTCCCAATTACCCATTTAGCTGTGGTGATAACAGCAGTTCAATCAGACCGATCCCAACTTTTATATATTCCAGCCCGATAGCCATAAATACCCACAAGGGGAGACTCGCGGGGCCCTCGGTATTTTTTTATTAAGATTTAAATATTCATGCAATTATTAGTGATTTATTAAGAGCTAATGACCCCTTCAAGAGACTCTAAATCTTCACCCAAAGAGGCCCTGGCCCTCCCCTCCCCCCTTGTCCCTCTTCCCCTTTGCCCTCCCCCGCCAAAACCAGAGAAATGGGCTGCCCTTCCACAGCCCAGATGGCATGGCAGCAGCGCCTGCGTTTCCATGGTGACAGCAGGCAGGTGGGGCGAAGGCCCAGGATGGAGGTCAGGCCCAGGGAGGGGCTGGGCTTCTTAAGGGCAGAGGCTCCTGCTGCCTTCCCACACCAGACCTGGGGGAAAGAGGAAGAGGAGGCACACAGCAGCCCCTCCAGGCCCCTGTTGATCAGCTGCCCAGCAGCCCCCACACTGCGGCCTCCTCCAGGCTGGTTTCCTAGAGCACCCCTCCCTGCCTCATTTTGGCATTAGCACCACCCACCCCCTCCCTACACCCAGATCCCTCTGCCTCTCAGCCTGGTCTGATATCCTTCAGAGACCCTTGAGGAGGGGATACCCCAGCTTCTCTCTCCCCTGCTACCCCAAAGCACAGGAGGGTGCGTGTGCAGGGATCTGAGGCCCTGGGACTCAGCCCAGACAGGGCAGCGGCTTATCTGAGGCTGCACAGTGACGCTGAGGCCACCCCTGTCTCTTTCCTCCATGTTCCTCCAAGACCTTAGAGCACATTAAAGGGGCAGGAAAGATAATGAACAAACGAGGAAAACATGAAATCAATATCAGGAGAAAAAAGTACGGCGGCCATTAAGTGAAGTAAACAAGCTGGTAATTATTTGGACAGTGGGTAATTAAAACGGGGTGAGGGCTCATTACTGTCTCATCAGGGGTGTGATGGGAGCGGCCAGACACCCTATTCCCAGATGGAGGGTCGCAGCGGGGCCCAGACTCCTTCTCGCCCAAAATTGGAATAGGAAGGCGGGTGTCTCGGGGGTCTCCTCTCTGGAGTCCCCGGCCCAGACCTGTCTGTGCTGCTGGCTGCAGGAGGCTTCAGCTGGCTCGCCCGGGGCAGGAGCTGGGGCTCAGACAATGGGCACACAAGGCGGGCAGCCACAGCCTGGGTCCTGCCCTTCTCGGGATTGCAGCTGCTCCCCTCTCAGCCTCTGGAAGGGACAGTGCCCTCAGGCCTCAGCTGAGAGGACACCTGGTGCTGACAGGTACATCCTGCTACCCGCCCAGATACCTGGGGCAATGGACAGCCGACCCCTCCACCTCTGTCCAGGCCCAGGGGCCTTCTTTTGGGGGCTGTGATGAGGAGGATTCCCAGGAATGATGGGGTGCTGGCCAGAGCAGGAAGGGTTGGGCAGAGACTGGGAGGGCACAGCAGGGACAGGGCTGGAGTGTGGGGCAGCGGGGATTCCCTTGCCTTGCTGTGACCCCGACTGGTAAAGTCGGAAGAGGCCTTGGACACTATCCAGTCTGGCTTTGCCCTGCCGGCTTGTTTGCAGAGTGTTTAAAGTGTTTAAATTAGTTGTCAACATTTTTAAATGGGAGGTTTCACATAAAAATAGATTCCAGCTTCCCTTGAAAGAAAAAAAAATCGGTGCAGGGTGCAGTGGCTCACGCCTGTAATCTCAGCACTTTGGGAGGCCAAGGCAGGTGGATCACTGGAGGTCAGGAGTTCAAGACCAGCCTGGCCAACATGGCGAAACCCCATCTCTACTAAAAATACAAAAATTATCTGGGCATTGTGGCATGCGCCCATAATCCCAGCTACTTGGGAGGCTGAGGCAGGAGAATTCCTTGAACCCGGGAAGTGGAGGTTGCAGCGAGCCAAGATCACATCATTGCTCTCCAGCCTGGGCAACTGTCTCAAAAAATAAAACAACAGTGCACCTCTTGTCTGGCCTGCCCCCTTGGATGGACACCGTCACTGTCCACTTTTCCCGGCCCCACCCAGCCCCTGAAGGCACTGAACTTGCCGCCTCTCACTCAGTCCGACTTCTCCTGAGGTCCAGAGAGGGCGTGGCTTGCCCAAGGCCACGTGGCCAGATGGAGGCAGAGTGGGGGCTGGGGACTCAACCTCCTGATGCCCGACTGAGGGCTGTGCCCCAGCCCCCAGCAAGTACATACCCTGGGCCAGTTGCCAGCAGGGACAGAGATGACACCCTACTGTCTGCTCTTGGAGCTTGTGGCAAGTTGAGGAGACATTTCAACTCCACCACCATCACTGGCCCCCGACTTGCCAGCCCCTGAGCTGGACACTGCTGAGAAGAGTTGGCTCCGACCTGCTGCGTGCACTGGAGGGTGCACAGGTTGACAGCGGAGGCAGGTGCCCGCACAGCCAGCCCTGTGTCAGCAGGATCTTGGGAGGCTGAGGAACAAGCCGTGCAGCCCCATGTCCTCCAATCCCCGCCACACCAGCCCAGAGGAGGCAAGATCTTTAATTTTGAATGAATAGGGCTGAGTGCATTGGTAGTAGGCGGGGTGCCCTGCAGGTTTAGGAGGAAATCGGGGTGCGAGCCCTAACTTTAGTACATTCCCCTGGCTGAGCTAGCTGCAGGGTATGAGTTGGTGACCAGGGATGGGATGCTGTGTTAGTTGTGTGGGGGTGTCAGGAGGGCCACCTTTCCCTGTGGCCACTGGGAACCATTGCAGGGGTTTGAAGTGTGGGATCAGATTCTCTTTGTAGAAATAGCGAGGTTGAGGATAGCACTGAGCTAGGAGGTGGCCAAGGGAAGGCATACTCTGGGTGGTGGGGCCAAGGGTGGGGGCTGGATGAGTTAGGTGGCTACGAGGCAGGAGAGGAGGGAGGCTCCCTGGGAAGTGGGGCCCCTGCTGACTGCGAGACGCAGAGGGAGAGTCAGGATGGCGCAGGCAGCGAGGGTGGGTGAGAAGCATGGCTGGGGGCCCCGGGGCAGGAGCTGGTGGGGGCCACAGAAGCGGGGCCTCAGGAGAGCGGAGCCCAGGGGACCGTTGGCAGCTTTGAGGAGCGGCTGCATGTGCTGGCCTCTGCCGTCGCCCGGGGCTGGTGGGGCCCATGAGTGGGAGCTGGGTTAGTCCCTGGGTGACTGGGTTTTCCTGTGGGCCATCGTATGAGGAGGGGTCCAAGCGGGCTCATCTGCTGAAAATGGGAATCGAAGATTGGCTGGTGGCCTGTGGCTGCGGTCACCATCCTGGTGTAGACAGTGGTGTATGTGCCCACGAATGTTAATGTACCGGGCTGCAGCAGGCGTGATTCTGGAGGCTGTGCTCCCAGGACTTCCCAGTGGGGTTGGGGTCCCTGGGCCACCCCATGGGAGCATGGATGTGGGTCCCTCTTGGGCCGCATTGGCCGGTGCCTAGCACGGTGCCAGGACACATTGCCAGATGAATGCTCCTGGTTGAGAGCCCAGGGAACTGTAGCCAGCCTGCCTGGGCAGGAATCCATCGCTCTCGACTTACTGTGCCTCTCCGTGCCTCAGTTTCTTCATTGGTAGTTCAAATTAGTTCCTTGCCTCTTAGAATTGTTGTGAGGGTTAAATGAGAATATCCTGTCAAGGTCACCGTGGTTGTCATCGCTGTGACTGTGGGTGCTGTGATGGCTGTGGTTGTGGGCGTCTCCCACCAGCCAAGCGCAGGCGACCCTGTGACCTCCCGAGTGCCGCTGGGCTCTGGTCCCCACCTTGCACAACCTGAGCTGCTGCCACTCCTGGACCACCCCAGCCCCAGCTGTGGCTGGGCACACATTAAACCAGTGAGATATAAAATGCTGCCGTATCTGGGACAGGGTCTTTAATTAAATTAATTGCCAGCAACATTGTAAAAATGCTGATGGGGTCATAAACGGCGTAGGCAACGCTGTTCATCATCCCCACACCGGGGCCACAACTGGGCTGGGGGCGGGGCTGGCCATGACGGGCTGCAGCCTCTGAGACAGCTCTGTGCACCCTCTCAGGTGGCCCCAGGAGAGGGGAGGGGAGCATGGCGGCAGGAGGCGGTGAGGGAGGGGAATGTGCTCTTGGGAGGGGCTGCAGAGTGGCACTCCTAGTTGGGGCGGCTCCTGACTTTCCACCCTGGGCATCTGTGGAACAGGTACACTATCCTTACTCAGCCTGTGGGTGTGCCTGGGGAAGAACCCGGATGGAAATGGGGAGGGTTTTCATTCAGAGCTGGTGGGGGTGGGGGCATCCTCCAGCCTCCTGGCCACTTAGAGTTACCTCCGTCCATGGGCAGTCGGGCGATCTGCCCCGGCTCTGCCATGGTTGCTGTGTGTCCTTGAGCTAGTCCTTCCCCTCTCTGAGCCCATTTCCTCATTAGAAAGACAGAAGGCCCTACCCACCTGCCTCTCTCGTGTTCTCAGTGCCCTGCCGGCCACCCTCCCTTGGCCTCTTGCCTTTCGGGGAGCTGTGCCAGGAATCTTTATGTCTCCCTCAGCCGGGGCAGACACAGGCCTTGGCAGGGCTCAGAGCCTGCCTAGTGCCCCTAATGCTTCTGAGGCAGCTGGGCCGGCCACCTGCCTCTGCCAGGTGAGAGGTGAGGGAGGCTCACACACACTCACACACACCACACACGCAGAAACACACCACACAGAAACACACCACACAGAAACACACACACACACCACACACAGAAGCACACATGTACACACGTGCACGCGTGCGTGTACACACACACACACACACTACAGCTATCAAAGCACAGGCGCCAGCCAAGGATCCCAAGGCAGGAAAGCACCTTCCTTCCCCAGTTTTCCCTGGGCCGTGTGACCACATAATTACCCTGGATTCCATTCTATTTAATTGCAGCTTATTAAATTCTAACCAGCCAATTATCAGCCACAATTACAGCTTAATTCAGGGACACAATAGCTATTTTATCGTTTGTTAATCAAATGCTTATTTAGACCTCAGCTTTATTAACTATTTCTGTGGCCTGAGGCGAGGCCCCTCGGCAGGAAGGGGCCCCTGGGTGGGGCCCCAGGAGCCCGTCCCCCCATCACAGCACTCCCTCTGGGAGTTTCTGAGTTCCCTTTGCGAGTGGGTTCAGGAACTTAGCAATGGCAACAGTGTCACACTAAGTGTGGGAAGGCCCAAGCCTGTTCACTCTGCATTTGGGACGTCTTGGCTTAGCTCCTACCCAGTGCTAGGCCCCGTGCCTTGTGCCGGGACGGGTGGCAAGACAGATGTGATCTCTGCTGTTGTGACATGTTTTAGGGAAGAGTAACCAAGTACACAAACAAGGTGACTTCAGATGGTGGCAGGTGTGAGGAGGAAAACAGACTGGGAAAGGGGAAGGGGAGGAAGAGCTCCTTCACGCAGGCCAGGTCCTGGGTGATGGTGACTGCCAGAGCGGAGATGGGAGGGGTTAGAGCAGGCAGCTGTGGGAAGATCGGGGACAGTGTGTGCGGGCAAGGCAAGTGCAAAGGCCCTACGGTGGGGTGAGTGCGGAGGGCTTGAGAACAGATACAGGAGCCCTGCCCCACGCCTGGCCCCGGCCATTTGGCTCAAGTCCTTGGTGGGTTGTACAACCTTAGGCAAGGCCTGAGCCTCACATTCCTTGTCTGTACAACCGGAGGCAGGAAGAAGGAGCCTGTGAGCAGTGGCCGGGGTGGAGGACATGCCTGGTCTGCAGTGGCTGGCGGGCAAGGGGCCAGGGGTGCCCCTGAGCAGCAGAGTCGTCCTCTGATCTGGGAGCGGTGCTGGCTCCACCCTGCCTTACTTTGTTCTTTGTGGTTCAGCCTGTCTGCATGTCCTCCTCGTGATGCCCGTGTCTGTCCTTGTGACCAGGCCCCTGGAGCCCACTGGGGAAGAGGGTGACTTTCCTCCGATCTCGGGGAGGTGGCTGCTGCTTCAGTGACACCTTCATGCACACGTTACTATGGAAACCAGAGCACCGTGCATGCCTGTGTGTGAGCGTAGGTTGGGGGAGCAGCCCTCCCTTTCGAGGAGCACTGAGAGGGGCTTTCACCCCTATCCGGTCACTTCCACGTCCAGCACCCTCCTAGACAGGAGACACTGCCCTCTCCCCACCTTCGTGCATTCACCACACACTGGGCATGGGCCCTGGGACCCTGGGCACAGACCTGTCCCTGCCCTCCAGGGAGTCCTGTGCTATTGGGGGTGACTGCCTGGGAGACAGAGGATGGACAGAGGGATGGACCAAGGGGACTGGAAGCGGAAGAAGAGAAGCAAGTCCCGGGGTGGACTGCATTCCCGACCCACCTCATCCACTATTTGCCCGTTTCACAAATGAGAACCACGAGGCTCTAGAAATAGGCAGTTCGCACGAGGCGGCTGCAGTGGGGTCCAAGAAGGTCAGGGAAGCAGCTGGCAGGCTGTACAGAGGCTTTTTACGTTTTGACTTTGAAAGAATTCAGGGGCGTGCACCCCAGCTTGCTGCTGGCTGGGTGGCACCCCATTGTTACCTCTAGGCAGGTTCATACCTGAGTTGCTGCCTGGACCCTCATGGCTCTTACTGTGCCACCCAGATCTGTAGTCTCTGGTAGAGACTGGAACCCAGATCACGGGACCTGCCACTCCCACCTTGCACTCCTCACCAGAGGTGCTGTCTCTCTCTCTCTCTCTCTCTCTCTCTCTCTCTCAGCAAGTGCAGAATGTGTCCCTGCTTATCAGAGCCTCCTAGTGAAGCTCCCTCTTCACAGAATTGTGTATGTTTAAAAAATAAAAACTCAGTCAGGCATGGTGGCGCACGCCTGTAATCCCAACACTTTGGGAGGCTGAGGTGGGCGGATCATGAGGTCAGGAGATCGAACCCATCCTGGCTAACATGGTGAAACCCCGTCTCTACTAAAAATACAAAAAATTAGTCAGGCGTGATGGCAGGTGCCCGTTGTCCCAGCTACTCAGGAGGCTGAGGCAGGAGAATGGTGTGAACCCGGGAGGCGGAGCTTGCAATGAGCCAAGATAGCGCCACTGCACTCCAGCCTGGGCGACAGAGTGAGACTCTGTCTCAAAAATAAATAAATAAATAAATGTAAAAAATAAAAACTCATACTGCCATCTCAGGCCACAGGGATGCAGGTGGCAGGGAGTGCTCAGCCCCACTCACCTGCGTGTCTACAAGCCCACCTGAGCCACACTGGGCTCCTGCACCCCCTGCCCCCTGCCACTGTGCCCAGTGGCTCCCTGACCCCTCTGCTTCCCCAGAGTCCAGCGCTGGCATTTGAAGAACCTGGTTCCCTTCCTGTTGAACTGATGGGTTCACTGGTTGACTGGAAGGTGAGCAGAGCTGGCTCCCAGCCAGATTTGAGTTTCCCTCCTCCACTTCTAGCCCTTCGTTCCTGGGCTCTTGTCCCATTGCTGGGAATGATGTTCAACATTCATCCCACAAAAACTCTCTGGCTGTGTGTCAGGCTTGGCCAGGCTGTGGGGATGGGTGCCTCCTGCCCTCAAGGCCCTGACAATGTATATGGGAAGACACACGCAGAAATGGTGACAATATGATATTCTAGGCACAGGGTGACTTCAGTCAGGGACTGTGGGAGCTCGGACTGGGGTTAGGGCAGGCTTCCTGGAGGAGGGAGTGTTTGAGCAGGCCTTGAAGGATGCATAGTGGTCACCCAGGCAGACAGCAGATGGGCAGGTGGACCAATGAGATAGAAAGATCCTGACTCCAACTGGCTTCAGCCAAAAAAAGGAATGTACTGGCTCATGCTCTGGGGATCCCGAGCTAGCCCTGCCTCCAGGCCCATGGACCCTGAGGCCTCTGATGCTGGCAGGAGGAGCTGGCCTCTCCCTTGCACTGGTTGTCTCCACTCTTCACGCTCTTGCTTCAGACCTGTGAATAGCTTGCCTTTCCCCTCGGCCTCACCAGGGCCTACAATGCCTGAAGGACTGGCCCTTCCCTGTTGGGGCCGCCGGCAACTCCAGGGCTCCATGCCCACGGCTCAAGCTCAGCACAGGGAAAGGGTCTCCCTTCCTAAAAGCCCAACAAAGATGCTGGAATCCCGTCTATTGGATGGGGCGCCCTGCAAGTCCTTCTGGGAACCACTGGTGGGGATGGGAGAGGGGGAGTGTGCCCACCTGTGGGGCCAGAGATGGGGTCAGTCCCTGGACCACGTGGTGTGCATGGTAGGAGGAGTTGAGAGGAAGGCATTCTTTTTTCTTTTTTTTTGAGACGGAGTCTCGCTCTGCCGCCCAGGCTGGAGTGCAGTGGCCGGATCTCAGCTCACTACAAGCTCCGCCTCCCGGGTTTACGCCATTCTCCTGCCTCAGCCTCCCAAGTAGCTGGGACTACAGGCGCCTGCCACCTCGCCCGGCTAGGTTTTTGGGTTTTTTTTGTTTTTTTTTTTTTTAGTAGAAATGGGGTTTCACCGGGTTAGCCAGGATGGTCTCAATCTCCTGACCTCGTGATCCGCCCGTCTCGGCCTCCCAAAGTGCTGGGATTACAGGCTTGAGCCACCACGCCCGGCCCGAGGAAGGCATTCTTTAAAGATAATCAGGCACTGTTAGCCAGAAAGTGAGAGGGAGGCAGAACCTGGGACAGAACATGCAGAAGCCCTGAGAATTGCACATGGTGAAGACACTGCCGGGTGTGGAGGGATTCCTAGAGGCAAGGCCAGCAGGGCCTCAAATGCCAGCCAGAGGCACGAGTGGCACGTCACCCTGTGGCACTCCCCATGCCCGGACATCCGAGCACCTGTAGAGCGGGGACCCCAGGCCCTGGTAGACCTACTGGGGTCAAACCTCTGTGGGGAGGCTGCCCAGGGGCTCCCCAAGGCCTGCTGGGCACCAGCATCCAGGGCTCAGTGGTGCAATGCTGGCTGCTGTGCCCCAGCCTCCTCGTCTACCCCATTTCACATCCAGAACAGCTCTCAGGGAAGTAGAGGAAGCGGCTGCCACCCTGGCCCCTGGCTGTGTTCCTCAACCACACTGTGTGGCCTGCGGGGCAGATGGCGCCCACCACCAGGCCGCTGGGAGGATGGAAGGAATGGCAGCCGCCCTGGGGAAGTAGAACCCACCTCTCCCAGCTGAGTGAGACCGAGGGACGCCCTGCTCCACCCCTCCCCTGCCCCCAGGGATGGAGGCCTTGCTCAGTATATACAGGTTCATTAATAGCTTGATTAATCACACCTCATATTTTCTGGTGCTTTTAAAAATACAACATTTGAAAGCACTTTCACACCCAACTTGGGCCTCAGATTCCAGGCGAGTCTTATCTCCCAGACTGCAGGTGAGGAAAAGGACTCAGCCTCTAAGAGCAGCACATGCCAGGGGGTGGCTGGGAGCAGCCTGGAGTGAAGGGCTTCTCCCTGGCCGCCACTCCGCCTGTGGGCTGCTCTGCCCTCTCTCTGGGTCTCTCCACAGACCAGGAGTGAAGGGGCCACCCTGGGCAGATCTGAAACTCTAGTGGGAAAAAGCGGTGGTCATTCAGTCACGCCATAAACGCTCCATCAGCATCCTGGTCAGACCTGGGCTCCTGCCTCTGGGGAGTTTATGGTCTAACAAGGGAGGCGGGGTAGAAACTCACCCTGGTCCTGAAGTGGCATTAACCCAGATGGAGGCTCAGGGGATGGAGCGGGTGCTTGGGTGAGTGACAAAGAGTGTGGATCCAGAAAGGCCTCCAGGAGGAGGCAACAACTTTGCTGACATTTCCCTGGTGGACCAGGTGGAGCAGGTCCACCACAGTCCACGCCACTGGATGCCCACAGCAGCCTCCCCACCTCCCCTCTGCCCAGTGCCACCCCTCCCCTTCCAATCCTCACACAGGGGAAGTGCACCACGTCCCTCACATGACCCCCAAAGGCTTCCCATGGCCCTGGCAATGAAATCCCAACTTCTGACTCAACCCTAAAGGCCCTGGGGTCCAGCCTCTGCTTCCTCTCTGACCGAACGCATCTTGCCCTCACTCCCTCTGCCCAGGCCACACTGGCCTCCCCGCTATCCTCAAACAAGCCCTCCTGCCTTAAGGCCTCCCCCATTCCCTTTTCCAAGCACACTCTGCAGCCTGGCCTTGGTGTTCAGGGCGCTGCTCAGATGGCACCTGTCTGAGCCCCGCTCCCTCGCTCCCTCGAGAGCCCTCTCACCCGCCCCTTTCTGAAAGTCCGCCCCTTCCACCTTCTCTGTAACCTCATCTGTGTCTGCAGCACTTGGGTTTTCTTTTGCTTTGTTTCCCCGACTTGAAAGCTAGCTTTGGAGAGGGGGGCTGTGTTGTCTTCTTTGCACTGGATCCCGGTGCCCGGAACAGTTCCTGGCACATAGCAGGTGTTCAATAAGTATTTGTCAAATGAATGAGTACGTTTCAGGTCATGGGAGAAGGTGGCATCCATCCCAGGCTCAGTTCCGTCCGAGGCTCCTTGGCCAGGGGTCTCTTGCCTCCCATTGTCACCGGCCCTGGGGCCTCATCTGCTTCCCTTTTTTTCTGTAGCTGCCACCCCCCCTTAGCCCCCAGCCTCCCTACACACACACGCGCACACACACACACGTGCGCGCCACACACACGCACACACACGCCTTGCCCCTCCCCCTTGCTATTCCTGAGAAGATGTGGGGTGTGGGGGTTGTCCAGTTTGCTGCTCCCACCCTTGCCGAGCAGGGCACCAGCTCCAGCTCACATGGGCAGCCAGTTCCCTCCTGAGAGAGGCAAGGCCAGCCAACGGGCCCTGGGGTTCACTGTGAATCGGGTTCCACTTAAGGGCTTGAGCTGTCCAACCAGCCCTGTCTGACCGAGTCCTGTAGTTCCTGGGGATCAAGTACCCTCAGGAATCTGCTAGTCTGTGAATGAGGTCTTCTAACTTAATTCCAAGCAGCTGGGCCAGGTCACGCCCTGTGCCAGTGGGAAAGCTTTGACATGGCGGAAGAAGCCTCTGGAAAACTAGGGGTGAGTAGGGTTTGGGAAGTGGCAGGGCCTGTGAAGCTGGTGGGCCCGTACCTGCCTGCTCTCCTGCAGGCCCACGAGCCACTGCAACCAAGGCGTGTCCGCCCTGGCAGTGTTCTCGCACGCCTGTCCCTCCGTGGCCCCAGAGGCAGCAGTGGTAGGCGCTCCACCCGGACTCCCCAGTTGCTAACACCCGCATTAAGTAGCCTTGTGCTGCATGGCACGGACCGAGGATGCACAGTCTGGGGTGGGGACAAAGCCTGGGCCACCTGCCTCCTTCTCCTGTGACAACACCTCCAGCACCAGCGAGGACAGGCCCTAGATGCAGAGAGGGTGAGACGGCCTGTGTACTTTCCCAGGAGAGTTGAGGTAGGGGAACCCTCTTTCCAGAGGAGGTGGCATTGGAGCTGAGCCCTGGAGAGAAGGTAGGAAAGCACTGGCCAAGAAGGAAGGAAGGGAGTTTCAGGCAGAGACCTGGAGGTGGGAAACTCCTGCCTCGGAGGGATCCATGGGTGTCTCTGCAGAGAAGGACTAGAGCACTAACTGGGGCCAGAACGTGAGGCTCAGTGATGTCAGTCAAAGGCACTTGGCCCCATTCTGAAACACCCATGGGAGCTAGATGAACAATGGAAATGGGAGAAACAGACCCAGGGTGAGGCAACAGGGAGTGGTGGGGACTACGGCAAACTAGTCAGCTCTCAGGCCCTGTTGAAAGGATCCTAGGTCCTTTGGACTGAGCACGCACTGCCTGGCATTGTCTTTGATGGACAAGTACATGGAAAGGGAAAGAAAGCTCACGCTAGTAGCCTAGGATGTGCAGTGGGGGAGGCCAGAGCCTCGGCTGTGCCTTCATTCAGGTGAGAGCCCTGACTGGGACACCCAGTGGGGACAGACAGATCTCAGGTACTGATGGCAAGAATAGAAGTCACACAGTGAGCTCGGAGGGCAGAGGCAGGGAATGCTAGCCCTGACTGCCCAGGAAGATTCCTGTAGCCCCGAGAGGACATCCAGTAGCACCCGAATTTACCCCACCCATGCCCTTGCTAGAGGGCATAGCTGCTAGTGCCTTTGCTAGAGGACATAGCTGCAGCCTGGAGGGTGCCCCCTGGGTCTACCGGATAAATGCCCCCTGGGGCCAGAGTGGCATGATGGAGGCCCTGGAGAAGTGAGCTATGCCCCTTATTGGTCACAGTACATTTATTTTTCATTAGCAGTTAAATGCAGACATGAGGGATTGTGCTAGGTTCACTGGGCGGCTGGCGCGAGCAGTGCTTGGCGTGCTGATCGATAGGGAGGCTGCAGGGCCGTGCACCCCCTCGCTGCCCCCACACGCCCAGCCAGGGACCCCTGCCCGCCCAGCTCCCCTGCCAAGAGGCAGGCACAGGCCAGCGCATTGTCTGCCTGTTAAGGGACATGGCACAGGCCGGCCCGGAACCTGCCACTGGGGGGTCTTGGTGACACCTGCCTGCTTCTCAACACCTGCAAGGCTTGCTCTGGCATCCAGCTTGGCCTGTCCCCTGCACGGCCTAGGGTCCTCCCAAGGCCCTAGGCTTGCTTAGGTCCTAGGCTCTTGTCCCTGAGCTCGGCTGCGGCTTGCTTAGGTCCATGTCTAGAGCGACCCTTGGGCCAGCAGCACCCACCCCACACCCCCACTCCAGGGTTCACACTCCCCAGCCTCCCAAGACCACCCCCTTCCATTCATTCTCCAGACCGTGGGAGGACCATGTGGGAGCCCAACTCTGCCCTGCTCTCCCTGAGCCACCGCTGGGTCCCACTCCTGGGTCAGGGCTGGCCAGTGGCTGCCAAGTGACCATGGCGAGCACACAGGTGACTGTTCAGTTGATGAGCGTAGTGTCTGAGCTGGAGGCTCTGGGGTAAGGGAGCCCCTCAGGCCTCAGGTTTCCCGTCTGTAAGTTGTCTAGGTCCCACCCCCCAGCATCGCCTACATTCCCCCACTTCCTGAGCCTACGACAGACCCCAGCAGAGGTGGTTCAGGGCGGGGTGGGTCTGGTGACCTTAATTTTCACGAAGTGTGAACTGCAGGTGTGACTCGCTTATGATGAGGGCTTGGTGTCCATAACAGAGCTGCAGGAGCATGCGGGTGGTGGTGGCCGGTGGGAGGGCACACAAGGAAGAAAGCCAAGCTGGGGAGAGGCCAGAGTCTGGCAGGCGGGCAGGAGGCAGTCAGGGAGGCTGGAGGGTGAGAGGAGAGGCAGGTGCCCAGGGAGGGCCAGTGACCCCGCAGTTGACAAACTGTCCGGCTATGTCCCAAATGCCCTCCGCACCCATCTGCCCCTGAGTTCACAAAGACACAGCTGTTGTGCCCCTCAGCTCAGCCAGCCTCCCTCTGCCATCTCTAAGGCACCTGCCAGCTCCATGCCTCAGTTTCCCTATTGGCTCTCACCCCTATGAGATTGCTGTGCGGATGACCGAGCTGAGGGGGTGCAGCACTTTGCTGTGGAACTTGTAGAATCGTGAGGGTACCGACAGCAGCCATCGTTCCCTGAGCACTGTGCTGAGTGCCTCAAGCCTGTTTCATTTCATCCTCACAACAACCTTAAGAATTGGGCACCACGCCCCATTTTGCAGATGAGGAAACAGGTTCAGGATGGGGTGGACCTGCCTAAAGTTGCAGAGGCCCCTGAGCCCTCAGTCCGAGCCTGCCCTCCAGGGCGCCTGCAGGAGCTGGTGCACACACCTCTCCCCATGAAACCAGGGTCCTGGTGAAGGGTGGACTCCCACTGTGGGAAGAGGGTCCCTGTGCAAGCAGGAGCGAAAGGGGCAGTGGGCCAGGTATATGTGCCCCTCGGTGGGTAGGGTGGGCCCAGGCCTCCCGGGCTGAAGCCCTGGGTGGGTTTTGGACCACCTGTGGGGAGAATGGAGGAGCCCAGAGGCCAACCATGTGAGGGGCCGGCGGCCTCCCCCACAGGCAGCTGTCATCTGCATTTCACAGACAGCAAGCTGCGCGCTCCCCAAGGTCACCACTAAGAGGAGCAGAATAGATGGTCTGGAAACCCAGGGTTTCCCTCTAGGCCCAGGGGCTGCAGTTGTGAGTGTGCATTGGTGGGGGGATCACTGCAGCCCCAGGGGAGGCCAGGCTGGCTGAGGGCCTGTTCAAAGGGCAGCTGGGGGGTGTGGGATCCGAGGGTGACCCCCACCTCACCCTCTCAGGGGACCTGCTGGTTGAGCAGGGGTCAGACTACTCTGGGGGTTTTACCTCTGCCAATGCCTCAGAGCCAATTACCTGTATAATTAGCAACAAATGACTTGTGGGATGGTTGCGGTTTTCAGTTAAAATTAGAAGGAAATCCATGTATTCAGGTCTCCTTGAAGGAGGTGGGTACCTCAGATTTCCAGACAGATTCCAGGCTCTCGCCTTGCCTGTGCCCACCCCACGTGTTGTTTCTGAGCACCCACAATGTGCAGGACCAGGGATGGGGCCAACCAGGAAGCAGGGCCCCAGAGGTGGCCACTGGCCAGAGCTGCTCCTCCCCCGCCCCGGGCAGCCCACCTGCCTGGCCAGGGACCTTCCCACCCTGGCCCGCCTTGCCCTGGACCTCCCGGGCAGGGGCCTGCCTGGCCAGATCCCTGGACTTCCAGGAAGGCGGTCGCCAGGCCGCCTCGGTGGTGGGACTCTGCCCGGGTCTCATTTCACCTCGCCACGGTCTTCAGGATGGCCTGGGCTGCTCCTTCCCCTCTTTTACAGAGGAGGACGTGGAGGCCCAGGTGGGGAATGTTCACTGGCCTGAGATTGCCCAGCTGGGACATGGCAGAGCCTGGACTTACTCTCTTCCCACCCGCCCCAACCCATGGTGGGATCATTTGCTGAGCCGCTGCCTCTGCCCTGCCCAGCCTGGTCCCTACCTCACCTTCCTCCTCTACCCTGCCACAGGTGCCCAGCAGAGTGCCACCGTGGCCAATCCAGTGCCTGGTGCAAACCCGGACCTGCTTCCCCACTTCCTGGTGGAGCCCGAGGATGTGTACATCGTCAAGAACAAGCCGGTGCTGCTGGTGTGCAAGGCCATGCCCGCCACGCAGATCTTCTTCAAGTGCAACGGGGAGTGGGTGCGCCAGGTGGACCATGTGATTGAGCGCAGCACGGACGGGGGCAGCGGTGAGCTGAGCCCGGGGCCTCCCCGGGCAGGGCCCATCCAGGGGGAGGCGAGTCTCGGCCAGGCCAGAGGAGCCTGCAGCTGCCCGCAGGATTTCCCACCTTGGACCCCGGAGGCCTTCCCCGGAGGCAACACCCCTCAGCAGTTTGGGGAGAAGGAGCGGGAGAGAGTGGGTCCCTGATGATCAAGGAGCTCCCAGACCTCAGGTTCAGGGATTGTTTTCTTGTGCGTTGGTTCATTCCATCAGTCAGGCATTCACTCACGCCTCTGTGTGCACCCACTCCCGTGCCGGGGACACAGCACCCCACCCGCGGAGCCCAAGCCCCCACAGAGAGGCAGAGAGCGGGTAACCTCTCAGCGAGAGGAGAGGCCCCTCAGGGGAGGTGATGTGTAAACTGAGAGAGGCCTAAGAACTGGTTAGGGAGGGCCGGGTGCGGTGGCTCAAGCCTGTAATCCCAGCACTTTGGGAGGCCGAGACGGGCGTATCACGAGGTCAGGAGATCGAGACCATCCTGGCTAACACGGTGAAACCCCGTCTCTACTAAAAAAATACAAAAAACTAGCCGGGCACGGTGGCGGGCGCCTGTAGTCCCAGCTACTCCGGAGGCTGAGGCAGGAGAATGGCGTGAACCGGGAGGCGGAGCTTGCAGTGAGCTGAGATCCGGCCACTGCACTCCAGCCTGGGCGACAGAGCGAGACTCCGTCTCAAAAAAAAAAAAAAAAAACTGGTTAGGGAGCCAAGAAGGCGAAGTGCCTCCCAGGCAGGGGACACAGCCCAGGGAAGCCTGGAGGCAGAGCGTGCCGGTGGGGTCAGCAGTGAGGGTGACGGTGTGCAGGGGACCAAGGTGAGGCCACTGTCTTAGGGGATCTCGAGCTGCAGAGCGGCATGGCCAGAGGTATATGTGATTCAGGGGCCGGGATGGGGACTGACGGGAGCGGCAGGTCCCGAGACACTGAGCGGAGGGAGCCAGACTCAGCTGGGGGCACAGCGAGAGGGGTTCTAGGTGCAGTGAGCAGACCCAGGAAGCGCCTCTTCCATGAGACACAACATTCCCCACCTCCAGCCCTGGCCTTAAGCAGACACTGTGGACGTGGGCAGACAGCCCACATGTCTGGGTTCCATGACTCCCCCAGAGAGGACTGGCAGAGGGAGAGGCAGGAGCGGACAACAGCCTCTCCTCCTCCCCCTCCTCCCCCTTTTCCCCCTCCCTCTCCTTCTCCCTCCCCTTCTCCTCTCCCTCCCTTTCTCTCCTCCTCCCCTTCCTCCTTCTCCTCCTCCTCCTCCCCCTCCTCCTCCCCCCCACCCCTCTCCTACCTTTCCTCCTCCTCCTCCTCCTCCTCCTCCTCACTCATTAGAGCCTGTTTCAGTTTCCTCTCCCTTGGTGCTTTGTGGAGCACCCCACGCATAAGGACATCTCGGGGGTGGTCCTGAGCCCCCTCCCACCAAGGCCTCAGCCATCCTGAGACACATAGCACACATACCCTGTTGAGTCACAGCCCGTGTAGGACACACAGGCCATTGCCATGAGGCTTAAGCCACAGTGCAGCTGGGACAGGCAGGTGTCACCCAGGACTCACACTGATGCCAAGGACAGGCTGGGGACCTTGGGCCTAGAGAGATGGCCCAGGAAGGATTCCCAGAGCAGGAGGAACATCCAAGCTCAGGTCTCAAAACCGCCTGGAAAGGGCATCACCCAGGCCCGTAGACTGCAAGGTACAGAGGCGCAGAACAGCCTCGAGTGGCTCGGGTATGGGGCGAGAGCGAGCCCCGGGACAGGCAGCGGTGCCTGGGAGACTGCACTAAGGGGCCCCTGGTGGCTGAGACACCAGAGTGTGTGTGAGACACCTGAGTGGGCTACAGTCAGACTTGCACTGTAGGAAGACCATGCTGGGCACAGGGAGACTGGAGGAGGGCAAGACCCCGGCCAGGAAGAACAGTTTGGAAGCTCTGGCAGTGATCTGATGTGAGCTAAAGAGCCCTGGATTTAGGCAGCGCCATTTAGCCCCAGAACCAGCTTATCATTTTACAGTTGAGACTGAGGCCTTGGTTCTTACTCATCCAGAGCCCTGCTGGGGCTCCAAGCAGGCCTTCTCGTCTGCAGCAGTCACACCCCGCCCCTCCGTAAGGGTCAGCACTGGCTGCCTCCCTCCCCCAAGTGTCATCTCAGCACCCTGGCCTGACTACAGCTTCTCACCTGCAGTCTTTGGGTGTTCGCTGAACACCTGCTCTGTGGCACACCTTGGGTTAGGTACTAGGGGTTACGCTCTCGGGGCAGTGATCCAGTTCCGCCTCCTACCCTCAGGAGGGAGATAGAGAGGGTTGGTGGCCAATGTAGCCCAACAGAACTCTGGGCACCAGCACCTCCCAGGACCAGAGCCTCTCCTGGCCCCAGCAGTGGTGCCAGAGGCCTCCCTGCCCAGCAGCACGGCCCACCTTGTCTTGGTGGGAGGGTCTGCAGGAGAACTGCAGGCAAGTGCCTCCCCTCCCTGGGCTCAGTTTCTTCATCTGTAAAATGGGGATGAGGAGACCGCCCCCATCCTGCCCCTTGCAGATTGGTTGGGGGAAGCCTCGAGATCTCACATGCCCAGTCAAGACCCAGCACGGGGCCTTTCCTTTCTCCCCAGCGTCCCTTCAGCGTAAGTTCTCCCACTGCTGTGGGAGGTCCCCCAGGGAAGCACAGCCCGAGAACTGCTCTCCTGCAGCCTGGAAGCTCTAGTCCAGCCCCCTGCTGTTCCCAGCACCCCCTTCCGGGCTCCCGTGCACACCCCTCTGTCTGAAACAGCCTTGCCATCATGAGGGCTCAGATCCATGGATTGGCAGAACCTAGGACCTTGTCTGAATGAGCAGTCGCAGGCCCGGGCCAGCACACACACCGGGAGCCCCCGGCCCACACTCCCTGGCAGGCTCCTGGGGCCCTGTTCTCTTCCTGCCGGGCGGAGAAGCAAAGCTTGGGACACGTCCCACCCGTGACCACCAGGGTCCTCTTCTGCCCCGAGCATCCGACCTCAGGCCTCCCATGGCCAGAACCTCTGAATGTTCATTGATCTCATCGATTTCTCAACCCAAAGCATCGAGTGCTTTGAGGTGAAGAGAAAGGCTTTCCTTACCCACAGACAGATACCACAGCAGTGGCACCACACGGCAGCACAGACCAAAGATCCCCAAACTAGAAACATCCTGTGGTCAGACAGGTATGGCAGGGGTTGGAGGTCCACCCAGCTCTGCAGCCCATTCATTCGTGTGTGGGGCTGGGGGGGGCCGGGTGGACACCCAGGAGAGCACCTACTTCCCTCTCGTTTGCCCTCAGTCTTTATCCAGAAGGCCAGGGGACAGAGACCAAGGCCTCAAGTGCTAGAACCCAAACCTGCTGACACTAAAAAAGCCTGAAATTTGCAAAACCAAGCACTGGAGTCTGGTCTGGGAGTATAATTTATTCTGTGTTAAACAAACTGATTGGTTATTAGATTGTTTAGAAGAAGACTGCTGAGAAGGTGAGAACTGAAGTGCCAGCTTGGCCTCAGAGCCCCAGCCAGAAACCCTGGGCAGCCCAGGTTCACACACACATCCGCCCAGGCCCGCAGGCCTGGGGTCCCTCCCCAAGGCTGGCACCTGCTCACACTTACCGGACAGGTGTAGACACAGCTGTACCCAGACACTGCTCCCAGGAACCAGGCTGCCTGGTGATCCGCAAGAGGGGAGTGCACAGCCCCTCGCATCAAAGGTGGGGGAGGGCCGGGTCTGCAGCCCCCGCCTCAGGCACTGCCCTCCAGGAGCTTGTGGGGCTGAAGGGCACCCCCACCAAGGCACTGCCTGGAGCTGGCACATTGAGGACACACTTGGCCCTCACTCATGCAAGTGAGAGGCAGGAGAGGAGGTGGCAGGACAGAAGGGGAGGGAAGACAAAGGGAAAGGAAAAGGGAGCGCTTCAATTTAGTGCTGTTCTCCCAAGCTGAGCCCCCTGGGCCGTGGGTGAGGCTTCTGAGGAGGGCCAGGCTCCCCACAGCACCATGGGGGATGAAGGAGCTATTAACAGACCTGTCCACCCACGGGAGAAAAAGTACACAGTTCAGAACGTTCTGGAGGTCTCCCACCCCTAACCCCCAAGGCAGAGAGGAAGAAGGGAGTGGAGGGCCGGGTCCCAAATCTTCTTATCAGATGCCCTCAGTCATCTTGAAAGACAGCTGGTGCCCAAGGCCCCTCTCCTATAGGAGAACCCTGTGAGCCACCCCCTCGTTTTCAGCCTGCCCACCCCACCCCCGAGAGTGTCCACATTGGGTGTCTTAGAGGACGGGGCAGGTGGTGCCCGGAATGGAGGGAAGCAGCCCAGCTACCATGATCTCTCCAGAGGTGACAGCCCTGCCATCTCCTATGACAGCTGGCCAGCGACAGGAACAAAGTGATGGAAAAATCTGGACACATAGTGTGAGAGCCCAGAGACTTGTTGAGGAGGGTCTGGGAAGCATCAGAGAAAGACATGTTAGAGAAATAAGAGGGAAACAGCCTCCCGGCCTGCGGCTCAGCTGGGCGGCCCACTCTTCCCGCAATGCAGCCCTAATTGAATTTCGCTGTTAACAATGGAAACACATTGGCTGCTGGCCTCTCTCTCCCTTTCTGATAAGCCAGTGACCCGAGGGAAATTGGGGTCAGGAGGAGGAGAAATTGGAAACAAACAGTCTTTTCTCACTGCTGGGGATGCTGGTTTTGGCTACAGACGGGCAGGAGGAGGGTTGCTGCCCCCGCTTCTCACTGCTGGGGATGCTGGTTTTGGCTACAGACGGGGCAGGAGGAGGGTTGCTGCCCCCGCTCCTGAGTTGTTAGAGGGTCCTGAGCCTGCCTCAGTCCAGGTATGGCAGAAGGCGGGGGGCTGAGTCCAGCCTGGAGCGGAGTCCCCCCACCTCACCCTAGTTAGGCAGAGCAGGTCCTGGACCCCCAGCTCAGCTCCCCCTCTGCTGGCTGCCCTCTCACCTGCTTCCCAAGTTTCTCCCTAGTGCATAGGCACCCCAGCTTACCCTTTGGATGCAGACAGTCCTGGGTCCCCACAGCAAGTTACTTCCCTCTGCGCTTCTGTCCAAGGGAGTGGCTTAAGACAACATCCCCATCCCCGCACGTGGGAAACCCTAAGTCCCAGCGCATCGCAGGGCGCTAGCATCATACTACATAATCACTGCAATTATATTGTTAATGACTGTTATTATATTATCACATGTCAGGATCTATCTGCTAGCCGCTGAGGGAGGGGGCCAGATCCTTCCTCACCTCTTTTACCCCAGAGATGCAGAGCTCAGCCTGTCTGCCCCACCCCTTCTGCCTGCAGTCTTTGGAGGCCAGACCCTCTGGCCCAAAGCTCTACGGCAGCCCCCTTTAGGGACATTTCTGTAAGTGACTCCAAGGAGTCAGGCCTCAGGTAACAAAGTATAATGAATGGAAGGTCTACCCAGCCTGCCCGGGGCCTTCAGGAGATAGAAATCAAGGGACTCTTGGGCCCCCCGGAGTTTCCTCCAGGCTGAGGGTTGCCTTCAAAGTCCACTCCCTTGCCAGGCAGCGAGAGTGGCTGAGGGTGGCACGGAGACCCACATGCAGAGGCTCTGGGTGGCCCTGGGGCTCTGGCTACCTGCCCCTCCCTCCCCCAGGGCTGCCCACCATGGAGGTCCGCATTAACGTCTCAAGGCAGCAGGTGGAAAAGGTGTTCGGGCTGGAGGAATACTGGTGCCAGTGCGTGGCGTGGAGCTCCTCGGGCACCACCAAGAGTCAGAAGGCCTACATCCGCATAGCCTGTGAGTCTAGGGCGGGGCCCTGGGGAGGGTGCATGGCGGGAGGGTGTCACCAGGAGAGGGGACAGTAGGCTACCTGGAAGAAGGGGTCCGGTCAGAAAACCTCACAGCCCTGCCTGGATGAGTGGAGAAAGTGCCTGTGGACACGGCCTAGCCACCTCATGTCCCCCTGTGCACCTGGCACTTCCTCTGCCATGTGCCATGGTCCCTGAAGGACAAGGGACGCAGCCAGCCAGTCTGAGCCTGTGCAAGGCCCTCAGGCAGGAGGACACCCTCATTCCTCTTCCAGATTTGCGCAAGAACTTTGAGCAGGAGCCACTGGCCAAGGAGGTGTCCCTGGAGCAGGGCATCGTGCTGCCCTGCCGCCCACCGGAGGGCATCCCTCCAGCCGAGGTGAGGACTCCTCTAGTGCCCACTTCTAGACCTGGGCTCCTGCCTGGTCACTCTGGCAGGGGCCACTCCAGGCAGGGCTAGCATGGGCTGGCAGTAAATGGCAGGGCTCCCTCTCCTAGGTGGAGTGGCTCCGGAACGAGGACCTGGTGGACCCATCCCTGGACCCCAATGTATACATCACACGGGAGCACAGCCTGGTGGTGAGACAGGCCCGCCTTGCTGACACGGCCAACTACACCTGCGTGGCCAAGAACATTGTGGCACGTCGCCGCAGCGCCTCCGCTGCCGTCATCGTCTACGGTGGGCCCCGAGGCTCCCCGGTCACAGGGAGAGGCACTGCGGTGCCCCTGGGCAGTGACATGTGGCTGGTGGGGTGAGGAGAGGCCATGAGGCCAAGGCCAGGTGAACCAGATCGTGTCTGACTAGGCAGGATAAGCAAAGGGCTCGCTGTGACTGCTGGGGACCCAGCGGCATGTCTGGGCAAAGGTATGGGACAGGTTGGAGGTTCTGTGGGCAGCAGGCATTGTGCAAAAGGAGATGAGGGACAGGATGGGAATCTAGGAAAGGTGACAGACTGTCCCCACTCCTGAGTCTCCAAGGTGGGAATCAGAAGACGCACAGTCTGGGCACCCCCAGGAGCCGGCAGAGGGAGGGTGTGGGAGTCACCCCAGGAGAGGCTGGGGTCTGGGCTGCAGGAGCGCGTGAGCCACGGTTCAGCCTGGCTACCCCTAGTGCCCCCTGGGAGAAGGGAAGACTGTGACACATGTGCTGCAGGGCCCGGGGGCCAGCAGGCACAAGCATGGCCTCCCCCAGGCCTTCTCTCCCAGCTCAGACACAGCCCACCCGTATCCAGCTCACAGCCCCTCTGCCCTCACGCCCCATCCCCTGGGCCAGTGTATCTGAGGACGCCCCCGCTCCCTGACCCCAGCCCTTCTCTGTCCGGCCAGTGAACGGTGGGTGGTCGACGTGGACCGAGTGGTCCGTCTGCAGCGCCAGCTGTGGGCGCGGCTGGCAGAAACGGAGCCGGAGCTGCACCAACCCGGCGCCTCTCAACGGGGGCGCTTTCTGTGAGGGGCAGAATGTCCAGAAAACAGCCTGCGCCACCCTGTGCCCAGGTACCAGCGGCCACCGCCTCCCGCATCGTTCCTCACCACGCCATCTCCGTGCCCTGGCTCCATCGCGCCCACCAACCTGCCCCCCCATGGCTCCATCCCACCCGCCTGCCACACAGGGCCAGGCTCAGTCTGAGGCGGGGATCGGGGTGCGGTGTATGGTTGGAGTCAGGGCTCGATCTGTGTCCAGTCTCAGGGCTCAACATAGGGTGTAAGTCACAGGGTGTGAGGTACAGTCTGACAGGGTCTAGGGCTCAGCCCGTGGCTGCAGAGTCCACTTGTCCCTGGGTTCAGAAGGGTCAACGTGTGACAAGAGAGCCCTCGCTGCCCCAGGGCCAGGACAGCCTCCCTGGTGTGGAGAGAGCCAAGCAGCCCCGGCGTCATCCGCGCCTCCCTGTCATTAGCATGCGTCATCAAGGCCAGCTGGACACTAGAGGGCGTGCATCGCGGGCCTGGCCCTGGCTTTGCCCCCAAATCCAGGCTGCCTTGCCCTGCCTGGTCTGGATGCCCAGAGGGGCCACACTGGCCGACTGCTGGGGCGGGCACCCAGGCTGACTGCACCATCTCCTCTCTGCCTGTCTGTCTCTCGTCTAGTGGATGGCAGCTGGAGCCCGTGGAGCAAGTGGTCGGCCTGTGGGCTGGACTGCACCCACTGGCGGAGCCGTGAGTGCTCTGACCCAGCACCCCGCAACGGAGGGGAGGAGTGCCAGGGTGCCGACCTGGACACCCGCAACTGTACCACTGACCTCTGTGTACACAGTGAGTCCTCTCTGCCCTGAGGTCCTCTTCTGTTTGCCTGGATTGGCCCTGCCCAGCCCTGGGGAGGTGGGGGCTGAGGGAGCTCTTCTCCTGCCAAAGGCTGTAGCCTCTCCAGGCTCAGGGCCTTCTGGGATCCCCCTCACCCTTAGCATACTGCACATGGGCCCAGGCGCGCCCTGCCACCTCCCTTGCCTCCTGAGACATGCACAGATTTGAACCTTGACTTATGCGTACCCATTGCCCACACTCGCCCAAACACCACAGCTTCACATCTGCCTCGTCCCCCAAGTGCACATACAGGTCCTGTGGGGACGCCGGGCTTGTGAGGGCTGTTAATTACAAAGCCATAACTAACAATTAAAGATCTCTGTTGGATTTTTTTTCCTCTAGAACATACCCTCCCCCATTCTTTCAATTAAAAACCTAATTATCTGTGTCAATTCCTTTCTGATGGACGTTTCTTCCATTTATGCAAAACTCTTCTAAAATCAATATAGCTTCCTCCAAGCAGTCAATCACCCCCTCCCCAAACCTGCCCCAGGCCTTGGGGAGGCAGACAGAGAGAAGGGCCCCCAAACCCCTGCTCCTGGTCTAGGCACTGACCTGGAACCATGCAGGAGGCAGACCCCCTGCTCTGGGGATCCCAGGAGTTCACCCCCAGCCCAAGCTGCCCTTGTCCCAGAAGAGCAGGCAGCAGGTTCAGCCTAGCAGCCAGGCACCAGATCATCTGCGCTGGGGAAGCAGCTCTTCCCCTCCTCTGTCCTCCGGGCAGCAGACTCAGCCAGGATTTCAAGCCCATGAGGGATGTGATTTGCTCAGAGTCACACAGCACAGTAATGGCACATACAGGGCTGGGATGCACATGCACGGACTCCACGCACCCTGCCACGAGCGTCTGCTCCCTAGCTAGTGCAGATGCCCCAGGGTCCAGACCTCATCCTCCTGGGATGCAGACCGCTGACGTCTCCTTCCCAGACTCCTACACCCCTGCCCCCACCAAGGCCGCGCTGTCTCCTGCAGCTGCTTCTGGCCCTGAGGACGTGGCCCTCTACGTGGGCCTCATCGCCGTGGCCGTCTGCCTGGTCCTGCTGCTGCTTGTCCTCATCCTCGTTTACTGCCGGAAGAAGGAGGGGCTGGACTCAGACGTGGCTGACTCATCCATTCTCACCTCAGGCTTCCAGCCCGTCAGCATCAAGCCCAGCAAAGCAGGTGAGGGGCCCTCTGCCCCCAGCACTCCTGCCCCAGCTCCCATGCCAAGGGCTGCTGGGGCAGGGATGTCCTCAGTGCCACTGCCTGAGTCTGTCTTTCTCCTGCAGACAACCCCCATCTGCTCACCATCCAGCCGGACCTCAGCACCACCACCACCACCTACCAGGGCAGTCTCTGTCCCCGGCAGGACGGGCCCAGCCCCAAGTTCCAGCTCACCAATGGGCACCTGCTCAGCCCCCTGGGTGGCGGCCGCCACACACTGCACCACAGCTCCCCCACCTCTGAGGCCGAGGAGTTTGTCTCCCGCCTCTCCACCCAGAACTACTTCCGCTCCCTGCCCCGAGGCACCAGCAACATGACCTATGGGACCTTCAACTTCCTCGGGGGCCGGCTGATGATCCCTAACACAGGTAGGAAGGACCCCAGGGGGCTCTGAGAGCTCCACTTCCCTCCTTCATCTCCACTTCCCTCCTAGAGGAGGACGGGACAGCTGGATGTTCCTCTCGTGCCCCTCAGTGTCCCACGACAGATCAGCAAGGAAAGGGGGTGGAGTTCTGGGGAGAACTGTCTTGGCTGGCACCGAGGCCATGGCCAGAGCTGTCTTCCTCCTGTTGGCTGTGGGCGCAAAATAACTGTCGGTTCATACACACAGCAAACGAGCCTACTTGTGCCGGTCTCCATGTGGGGCCCTGGGCCCAGAGGTAGGGCAAGCCCCGGCCCCAAGGAGCTTGCAACTGAGCAGGGAGACAACCAGGGGCAAACAGATCAGCACAGGCCTGGGCAGAGGGCATCCTGGAGTCCCCACTGCATCCTGGCTTCCACCCACTCTAGCAGAGAAGCCCTCTGACGAACTCTTTCCATGGCTGCCTTGCAAGAAGTGACTGCAGCCTGTGGCATGGCCGGCCACTCCCACCTGAAATTCTCAAGTCCTGAGCTTAGATGACCCCGTGTGCTCCTGGTTTGCTTGTCCGTCTCCAGCTGCGTGTTCCATACATGTAGGTGTGCCTCTGAACTCCCTCCCAGCACCCTTCTCCCCGAGCGGCCTCGCCCACTCCATGGCTTTAATCGCTGTGTCTGTGCAGATAACTCCCACTCCCCCATCCTCAGCCTGCAGTTCTCCCAGGCGACAGAACTGTACACCCAGCTGCCTCCTGGCCAGCTCCATCTGGATGTCTCACAGCACCTCAGACTCCTGGTGCCTAAAACAGAACCGTCTCCCACCCTCCCCCAGAACCTCCCCGTTCCTGGCTTTCCCCAGTTCACGGATCATCTAGTTGCTCAAGCCAGAAACTTGGCGTCACCTTGACCTCCTGCTCTTCCGCCCTTGCCCCGCACCAGCTTCAGTCCCATGCCAGTCGCTCCTCAATAGCTCCTGCTGCCTCCTGCTCTCATCCTCCCTTGCTGCTTCTCCTGACACAGGCCACCAAACCCCTTACCTGGTTCCTCGCTCTAAACCTTCACCAATGAAGCCAGAGTTGATCATGACCCTCTCATGCTCAAACCCCTTCTGGGCTCCCCTCTGCCCCCTGCAAAGCCCACCTGACACCGCAGAGAAGACCTGTCCCCTGCGGGCCAGCTGCTTCAGCCCCTTCCCTCACACACATCCTCCTGCACACGGCAGCGACCATGGACTCTCAGCATCCCAGACACACGGCGCTGCCCTTCGCACGCACTGACCCCCCGCCCCTCCCACCGGCTCAGCTGGGACTTCTGTTTTGGGTCCCAGCCTGACAGCTCTTGCCATCTGTGCCTCACCTCCACACGGATGATAACGAACCCCTCATGGGGCTGTTGGGATGACGAGGTGAGACGGCATCTGTCAGCTCTTACAGAGACGCAGGGGGACAGTGCGGCCCCGCAGCCCTCGCCCTTTGCTGCCCAGGCAGCGTGGGTGACTGCCACTTCTCCCGCATCCTGTGCTGTGGTTGACTTGTCCTCCCTGCTGGGCTAAGAGCTTCATGAGTGGGGTCTGTCATTTTCCTTCGCCGTCCTGAGTACCCAGCATTAGGATCTGATGAATGAAGATGCAAGTGTGTGTAGCTTCCCCACGGAGAGCATTCCTGCGAGGATGTGTGGCATTGTCACCAACACTACAGCTAGGACTGTGGGGCAGTTCGGGCCAGTGAAGGGAGCAGTGGCTATGACTCTGCACTCTCCGGTGAAACTGTGATACCCAGCCCAGCCCTGCTCTGCACTGCCCACTGGGGAGTGTGCTTTTGCTTTTGGATTCGGTGGGGTAAAGTCATGGAATTCCTCTCCCTCCACCTGTCCTGAGCTGGGAGCCCCTCCTCATGTGAGGGCTCCCTGTCTGGGGGAGTCCCTGCTCACCACTTCTAGAGGGACTCCCTGGCCCGTCTTTGCCGGATCCTGTCCCACCACCTCCCTGCTGAACCACTCCCCTCTCGGCACACACTGATCCTGCTCCTCCCAAGATGCTGGAGCAGAGGCGAGTCAGCCGACGGGAGGGCATCCAGCCCAGGAGATAGGTTGCTCAAGACCCGCCCCACCTGCAGGGACCATGGTGTGGCAGAGAGTAGCAGGGGCAATGGAGATGGGGGGCTAAAGCAGGACAGGAGGGCAGTGGGGGCTCAGGCAGTGGTTCCAGAACCATCAAGTATGTAGCACTGGCTGGGCTAGAGAGGCAGTGGGGGCCAGAGGCAAAGGGCCTTCAATGCCAGGCCAGGGAGCTGGACTTCATCCCGGAGGCAGGGAAGGTTTTAAGCAAGGAATACCCTGGTCCTGCCCAGTGCCTTTCAGGGGACAAGGGAGGTCGGTACAGCATGCCTTCTGTCCCCAGGTATCCTGCGCCTGAGCTAGCGCGGCATGCTTTCCCCACCGGGGTTCCCTCAGTTGCTCATGGGGTGCCCGAGTCAGCTTCATGCCTGTGGGGGTGGTTGGCCAGCATGGCAGTCTTTGAGGCCCCTCGGTCCCCAGGCCGGGCTGGCACCAGTCGGTCCTCACAGGGAGGCTCTTGGAGGGGCTGTCTGGTGGGGTGTTGGATGCTTTGGCAGTGGGTAAGCCCTGGCCCTCTTCCTGCTGTTCCAGGAATCAGCCTCCTCATCCCCCCAGATGCCATACCCCGAGGGAAGATCTACGAGATCTACCTCACGCTGCACAAGCCGGAAGACGTGAGGTGTGACTGCGGGCCCTGTTGCCCGGGGTGGGAGGGACCCACCTGCTGCCTTTGGTCCCCAGGAAGCCCCCTGCCCACCCACTGTTGTGCCTGGCCTGAGGCAGCAGGGGGAGAGCTGCGCCTAAGCCCCATCTGGTTCTGCAGCCCAAGCCCCTGGTCCCTGGGACGCTGCTGCCCTGCCCTTGGCCTGGCCCTCAGGACCCAGGATGGGCCACTGACACCTTTCCCTCCCACCCATATTCCCCCACTTGAGGTTGCCCCTAGCTGGCTGTCAGACCCTGCTGAGTCCCATCGTTAGCTGCGGACCCCCCGGCGTCCTGCTCACCCGGCCAGTCATCCTGGCTATGGACCACTGTGGGGAGCCCAGCCCCGACAGCTGGAGCCTGCGCCTCAAAAAGCAGTCGTGCGAGGGCAGCTGGGAGGTGAGCAGGGAACCGACCCGGGCTCCGGAAGGGAATGTGGGCTAACTGCACGCTCAGCCCAGCCCTCCACCCCTGGTTGGCCCTGAGCCAACCCCCACCCCTCCCCAGTCTCCGGCCACTTCTTGAAGCCACAGTTGGCCTCAGGGCTCTGAGGCTGGGCAGAACTGACCCACTGACCCCTGCCCGCAGGATGTGCTGCACCTGGGCGAGGAGGCGCCCTCCCACCTCTACTACTGCCAGCTGGAGGCCAGTGCCTGCTATGTCTTCACTGAGCAGCTGGGCCGCTTTGCCCTGGTGGGAGAGGCCCTCAGCGTGGCTGCTGCCAAGCGCCTCAAACTGCTTCTGTTTGCCCCGGTGGCCTGCACCTCCCTTGAGTACAACATCCGGGTCTACTGCCTGCATGACACCCATGACGCACTCAAGGTATCGCCCGCCCCTCACCCCCGCCCCCTGCCGCTGGGAGGCCCAGCTATGCCTGGCCCTGTGGACTGATTGCCTGGGGCAGTGGGGAGGGGCCTGGGCTGACCACCTGGGGCCCTGCAGGAGGTGGTGCAGCTGGAGAAGCAGCTGGGGGGACAGCTGATCCAGGAGCCTCGGGTCCTGCACTTCAAGGACAGTTACCACAACCTGCGCCTGTCCATCCACGACGTGCCCAGCTCCCTGTGGCAGAGCAAGCTCCTCGTCAGCTACCAGGTGAGGGCCAGGGCCATGGCGAGTGCACAGAGGGCCTGGAGCTTGGGCTCACCTGACACCTCCTCTCTGCACCCCCATCAGGAGATCCCCTTTTATCACATCTGGAACGGCACGCAGCAGTACCTGCACTGCACCTTCACCCTGGAGCGCGTCAGCCCCAGCACTAGCGACCTGGCCTGCAAGCTGTGGGTGTGGCAGGTGGAGGGCGATGGGCAGAGCTTCAACATCAACTTCAACATCACCAAGGTGGACGGCAGGGGCTGCAGCACCGCTGTGACGTGCTCCCACTACCAACTCCCCACCAGCCCCCAAAACGCTCCTGCCCTGCCTGCCCTGCCACCCACTCTCCCTCACACCTGTCCTCAGGCCCACCTCCTCCCAGAAAGCCCTTGGTAGCTTCCTCCCAGACTCAGAGAGAGGGAGGCGCAGGTGCAAATGGGATTTGGGGAGGGGAGTGCAGGGGACATGGGAGCAGCAGGAGGGGAGACCCTGGAGGGCTTCCCTGAGGAGGGGCTTTGTACTGGGCCCCAAAGAATGAGCCATTTGGCTGCAGCATTAAGGGGAAGAGCATTTGTGGCAGTGAGAGCTGGGCAGGGAGGACTCAGGCCATGAAAAAAGCTGTGCGTGTTGAGTGTCAGCAGAGGCTGGGCGGGATGACTTGGAGGGGAAAAGGGCGGAGAGGGAGGGAGGCCACAGAGGGCTCCTCTGCTCACTGGCTTTGTGGCTTTGGGCAGGTCACTGCACTTCTGAGCTCCAGTAAGCAGGGCCTTGGCACATGGGAGGCGCCCAGGATGTACCAGTGCTCATGCTGCCCCCATGCTCTGGGGAGTCTGGGAGCTCCCCCAGCAGGAGGTGGCAGTGGGCCCAGGCTTGGGGAAAGTTCTAACAGGCACCTCTGTCCCTCCCACCTCCAGGACACAAGGTTTGCTGAGTTGCTGGCTCTGGAGAGTGAAGGGGGGGTCCCAGCCCTGGTGGGCCCCAGTGCCTTCAAGATCCCCTTCCTCATTCGGCAGAAGATCATTTCCAGCCTGGACCCACCCTGTAACCGGGGTGCCGACTGGCGGACTCTGGCCCAGAAACTCCACCTGGACAGGTGGGTGGGAGAGGGGCAGAGAGGGCCTGCGCAGGCCACCGACAGTCCTGCCTAGGTGGGGGGTGGCATGGACAGGAGGCCCTGTGGGGCCTGTGCCGTATCTACTAGTGACCAGGGCATTCATTGTGTTTGGCTTGGGGGAGGCCCTACTCTGGGGTGGGCCAGGGGGCCAGGAGGTGTTGGCTGGGGCCAGGCCAGGCTGCTGACGGCCTCCTCCCCTCCACAGCCATCTCAGCTTCTTTGCCTCCAAGCCCAGCCCCACAGCCATGATCCTCAACCTGTGGGAGGCGCGGCACTTCCCCAACGGCAACCTCAGCCAGCTGGCTGCAGCAGTAGCCGGACTGGGCCAGCCAGACGCTGGCCTCTTCACAGTGTCGGAGGCCGAGTGCTGAGGCCGGCCAGGCCCAACGCCTACACTCTCACCAGCTTTGGCACCCACCAAGGACAGGCAGAAGCCGGACGGGGCCCTTCCCCACCCCGGGGAGAGCTGCTCGGACAGGCCCCCTCCCGGCCAAAGTTGTCCCTTAATGCTGGTCCTTCAGACCCTGCCCGAACTCCCACCTCTCCATGGCCTGCCTAGCCAGGCTGGCACTGCCACCTGCTCACACTCAGCCCCAGGGCCCAGGATGGACAGTGCCTGGAGCCTGAGCCAGGCCCAGCCCAGCTGTGTGTGTGTATGTGCGTGTGATGCTACCTCTCCTCCCGTCCCTCTCCAGGGGCCCCGCATACACACGGCCATGCACGCACACACTGGGCCTGGGCCAGGACCCCGGAGCTCCTGCCTGAGCTGGACCTTATGCAAACATTTCTGTGCCTGCTGGGTAGGGGCACGTCTGAGGGGCCCTGCTCCAAGCCTGCAGGACCGAGGGCCACAGCCGGACAGGGGTTAGCCCCTGGATTCAGGCACATGACCACCACACGAGTACATGCCACGCGTGCCTCGTGTGCTCATCTCACACACACCCCCCCGGGTCATGCAGACACCCCCCACCACACACATCTCATGCTGTACACCTGAGGCTGCTCACGTCTCACGCCCAGTGTCGGTGCACATTTGCCTCTCACGTGCTGCCCTCTCTCCACCCACCCAGGGACACCCCACGGCTCCTCCCTGCCCCTGCCCCTCCCCCAGCCTTGAGGTGCCCTGCCCGGCGGGGCCTGTGAATATGCAATGGGAGTCCCGGGCTGTACAGTGGCGAGTGTGTGTGGCGTGGTGTGCCCGTCCCCAGGGCTGGCTGGTGCCCCACGCGGGGCCTGTCATGTGAAGCTCGTGTCCTGACTTTGTCTTAAGTGCATTCATGCACTTACACTTGGCCTTATGTACACAGCCTTGCCCGGCCGCCGGGGCGCATAGGGATTTTATTGGACGTGAATGTAAATAAATTATATATATATATTGCTAACCTGAGTGCTACTTCTCTCGGGGAAAGCCAGGGAGCAAGGCCAAATGGCCTTAGAGGGGTCACACATGGGATGTCCCGGGAATCCCGGGTGGCTGGGCCTGGCTGGGAAACAGGCAGACCCTGACCCAGGTCCAGCAAGGCTGCGGTGGAGACCTCCTCAGCCTGGAGATTTCCTCAGACACGAGTCAGCTGTGCAAGACGGCAGGCAACAGCGGTGACCAGGGCTGCACCTTTGCCAGACCCATCCTCTGACTGCAGGAATGTGACCACACAGCGAGGGGCCAGCTCCCGCACCGTGGCTGCCACCAGGCTGGAGAAGCTGTGAGGGGAGAACTGAGGTGAGCCCAGGCCAACACCCTGCCTAGCCACACCTCCTTCCCCAGCCCACACACCCAGACTCACTGCGGGTGCAGCTTGTAGAGCGTTCCATCCACCCCCACAGACACTGCCAGCTCTTCCAGGCCCCGGTTCTCCCGGATCTTCTCCACCACAGCAGCTACACCCGCCCCGCAGAGCTGGGCAGCCCGCTGGGACACGGCCTGGCACACCTCTAGCACCATCAGGGCGTCATCTGAGGTCAGGGGCAACCCCAGATCCTCTAGGATGGCTCGGACCTGCCGCAGGGCCAGGCTGTCACTGGGGGCCAGAAAGGAAGAGAGCACAGAGAGGCAGGTCATGACTTCTCCCACTTCATCCTCCAGAGCAGACCTCACCACCACCCATGGCCAGCAATCCCCACCGTGGACAGAAAGGCTCCCTGCAGTGGGGGAGGCAATGTAGGCCTCAGGCACCTTTCGATCTCAGAGAGGAACTTGGTCTTGAAGATGTCCCTGGTCTGAAGGCACTGGGTCTGCTGGCCCCGGAAGAGAACGCCAAGGCTGGTTAAATGTAAAAGGATGTGACGGACGATCTCCCCTAGGTACATGCCGCTGATCATCTTTTCAAACCTGCATGAACATGTGTGTGCACACAGGGCAGAAGGCCCCCCGCCACCGTCCCCAGCACCGGTCATGGCCAGCCACCACTGCCTGGGCCCAGCCCACACCTCTGCTTGCCGGGGTTGATGGACGCCTGGTCCACACTTGCATCAAAGCAGGTGCTGAGCATGGCCAGAGAGCCATCGTCCCCAAAGGCACCCCACTCCATGTTGATGCACATGCGGCCTGAGTCCCCAGGCACGCCCGCCACATTCCTGAGCTCCTCCATGTAGCAGGCATTGGTGCCGGTTCCTGCAGAGAGGCCAGACAACGTGGAATCTACTTATTGATGCGGACAAGGACCCTCTGAGCGCTTCCCATACCGAGATGGCAACATTCGGGCTCATTCTCTCTACCTCTCCATCTCCTCATGTTCACAGCCTGTCCCTAGTCCTGGTCCTCCTTCCTTCCAGACATCCCTCGTGCAGACCCTGCCAGCTCCAAGCCCTGGGGACCTTCACTGCCTTTCTCACCAACATCACCATCAGTGCATCCACCATGCCACCCCCAAGTGCTCCTACAATGCCCAGCTGTCCTGTCATTCCCCTGGGAGACATGTGACATCCCCCGCCCTCACCCCCAGCTCTCTGCGGTTGAGAGGCCGAAGCTCCCTGGACTGGCCTGCCAGGCCCTTATTTCAACTAAGAGGTGCTGGACCAGGAGCAGGGGACACAGAGAAATCAGAGATGAGGAGCCCCACAGTCTGGCCAGAGGTCAGGCAACGAATAGCCAGCTCTGACGGAGCCTCTGTGTCCCTGTGGAAGCACCAAGGAAAGCATCATAGGAGCCCAGACCACGGGGCAAGTCTCTGCCAACAGGGTCAGGAAAGCAACAGAGAGGAAGTGACTGAACCCAAGAAGCACAGAAAGGAAAAGGCATTCCAGGCAGAGGGCCTGGATGAGGCCTGGATGAGGGCGTCTCCCTCCTCTCCCTGACACAGCTTCAGCTCCAGGCAGGTGGGCTCCTTGCTGGCCCCACCTGGAGTTCCTCTGTCCAGCTGTTTGTGCCCACAGCAACCTGGGCATGCCTCTCCTAAGTGCCTAACTGTGCCAGGTCCTGGGTTCGAAAACCTCCCCCTCAAGAGAGGCCGCCACATGCCTCGTGTTGAGAGACCAATGCCCCGTGGGATCCCTCTTCCCCAACAGAACCAAATCCTTTCTTTCAGGGCTTTCAAGTTCCACTCATCCTGGGACCCATTCCCTCCTGATCTTGGCCTCACTGCTGCCCACGTGTAGAATCGAGTCACTCTCTGACCACCGCGTGTTGTTCTGGGCTTAACCCTTGCTGAGTGGTCAGCTCTGAGAAGGCAGAAATTGCCTCTTGTTTTATGTGTCCAGTCAGTCCCCTGTGGACACAGGGCAGGTGCTCAATAAGGATAGAATCTCGGACTGTCTGAAGGACCTTCACTGCTCATTGCTTCCCTGCCCCCGCCCAGCTCCAAACACCAGGTGTGTGCCATGAGCCAGGGACCATGCTATATTTTGTCCCCTCCCATTTCATCCTCATGATGCCTTGAGACAGGAATTGTTATTCTTATCTCTGTCTTAGAGATGAGGAAACAGGCTCTGGTGACTTGCCCAAGGTCACACAAGTGGAAACACAAAGCTAGTATTTCCACCCAAATCTGTACAACTCCGAAGCTCAGATTCATTTATCAGATGGCAAACTGAAGTTCAGAGAGCTTAAATGACCATGAGTCAGTCACTGAGCTGGACTACACACCCAAGTTCCAGACTGCCAGCCCGAGATTGTTCCAGAGCCCCGCTAGGTCAGACCAGAGCAATCCTACATCCCCAACGCCAAGGAAACATCCAACCGGAGGAATCCACAGAAGGCAGCAAATTGCCAAGCAGTAGGGGCATGAAAGGGCAGGGCCCTCCTCACCGACAATGAGGCCTATCTCGCAACGGGGGTCCTCATAGCCACAGGACATCATGGTCCCCACCGTGTCATTGACAATGGCAACCACATTCAGCTCCACTGCCTGCACACAAAAGGATGCTGCTAGTTGCTGGGCAACGCGGTCGTCACAGCAACCAGCACCGGACCCAGAGGTCTCTACCGCAGAGGGCTCCCCACTCAGAAACTAGGAGACTGTTTGCTCCCCTCAAGGGCTGCCACAGCCCCAAAGCACCCCTAGAACAGGCTCCTACCTGTCTGCGCGTGATGGCTTCCCGCAACAGATTCACGACATCTTGGCCCTCGCAGTCTGATGCATTAAAACCCTTGGTCCAGTTCAGGAGGATGCCCTGGGGTGAGACCAAGAGGAAGTGGCAGGAAACTGGAGGCCCCTTCAGGCTCACTCTGCCTCCACAAAGCCTACATCCATCACAAGCCTAAGATTTCCACACTCCCCAAGCACAATTCCTTGCCTACTTTGCTGTATGGTTGAAGGCCTTGCCCTCTGCCTGCTCCCTACTCCCCAGGAGGCTTTCGGTGTTCAAAAACCTATTAATAACCATCTAACCTACATTTTCCATTATTAGTTCCAGACGGTCAGAGGGTCTGGCCATTTTAAGACGTTTGCCCAGAAGGAATGGCCCTTTGTAATTGGGTTAGGAATGAACAGAGCTGGTAAAGTGAGTGCTGTGTGTGAAACGGGAGTACAGAGAAGGCTCCGAGGCCCAGATGACAGCAGATCCCACCCTTTCAGAAAGAACTCCAAGTTACTCGAGAGGAAGGAATTCTCAGCTTCAAGGATAGAGCTGTGTCAATGGGCGAGTCACTCGAGTGTTCCAAATACAAGGGGAAGAGGAATGGAAAAGCCAGAACCCAGGTGCCTGGGCAGGATGAAGGCGGAGTTCCTGGACTGTGAGAAAAGGGACTTAGAACTTAGTGACACAGGGCTGCACGGTACCTGGAAAGGAGCGCTGTTTTCTGAGTGTGCGTCCTGTGAGGGAGGGGGCAGGGGGAGCAGGAATGAGTCTACAGCTATTGGGAGAAAATGACTGCTTTGCTCAGAGGAGGAGCACGGAGGGTAGGTCAGGACATCCTTGGGGCAGAAGATTTTAGAAATAGTAACCAACATTTTCCTCCAATATGTCCTTTTATTCCTTTTAAATTGTTATAGGCTCATTGTCTCAAAAACAGAAAGCAGAGAATGTGATAGAATGAGAGAAAGAATGTTTGAGAGAAAGAACCCGTTTGAGAGAGACCAGATGATGAGTAATAGGCCCTGTGTGGGCTGCTATCCCTAGAATGGGGAAGGGTAGGCAAAGGGGGACGTCAGACCCAGGTTGCTGATGGCTTCCTGAGACAAGTGTCCTATGCCCTCCCCGCTGGGCTGAACTCCTGTTCAGAAGGGATCTGAGAAATCTGAGAACAGAAGAGGCCTCTGCCCTCCTTCCCCAGGTAATGCCCAGGAAGGTGTCAAGACTCAAGAGAGAAAGTGGCAGAGGGAGGTGCCCAGAGAGCAGGGCCCGGGGCACCTCCCTGTGTCCCCAAATCCCTGCAAATTCTGCACAGCAAAGGCTGCTGCAGAGCCAAGGGGGCTCCTGGGGAAGGCAGTCCCCGCACTGGTTAAGTCTTCACCCCTGAGAAGAATGTGGGCCCAACATTTGTTTTTATTTTAGACGGAGTCTTGCTCTGTCGCCCAGGCTGGAGTGCAATGGCACAATCTCAGCTCACTGCAACCTCTGCCACCCGGATTCAAGTGATTCTCCTGCCTCGGCCTCTCAAGTAGCTGGAATTACAGGCGCACGCTGCCACGCCCAGCTAATTTTTGTATTTTTAGTAGAGATGGGGTTTCAGCATCTTGGCCAAGCTGGTCTTGAACTCCTGACCTCGTGATCCACGCGTCTCAGCCTCCCAAAGTGCTGGGATTACAGACCTGAGCCACCGCGCCCGGCCTTGAGCACAGAAATTAAGTTCAGTTACAGAAAATTAGTAAGACTATATTTCTTGCCCGCCACCCCCACCCCCAATTTGCACGTGGAGCCTCACCTGCTTCTCACATCTTACAAGGCATAATCAAAAGGACTGAGCAGGCTTAGCCTGGAGCAGAGCAGCCAAGCAGCAAGACTGGCCCACTGCACCATCCAGAGGATCACCGTGTAAAAGAAAGCAGAGTACAGAGTTGCATAGCAGGTGCAGCGCGGTGGCTCACTCCTGTAATCCCAACAATTTGGGAGGCTGAGGTGAGCAGATCACCTGAGGTCAAGATTTCTAGATCAGCCTGGCTGACATGGTGAAACCCCGTCTCTACTAAAAATTAGCCAGGTATGTTGGCATGTGCCTGTAGTCCCAGCTACTTGGGAGGCTGAGGCAGGAGGATCGCTTGAACACAGGAGGTGGAAGCTGTAGTGAGTGAGCCAAGATCATGCCATTGCACTCCAACCTGGGCGACAGAGTGATTTCTTGCATATCAGAGAGAGGTCAGAGCAGGAGTAGGGGATGAAAATCCCATGGAGGCTGGTTGGAGTAGGTGAGATGAAGCTTTTCATTGAACACAGGTGTCTAAGAATGCAACTGTTGCCTTCTGGGGCAGTGAGCTCCTTGGCAAGAGGCTTTCAAGCAGAAGTTGGGTATGCTGAGAGGAAGATTCCTGGGAGTTTGGACCCGAGGCCCGGGAGGTATTGTTTCTGTGACAGGCTTCAGGTGTGCACATTGAGAAATCCTTCATCCTTGTGTAAGGACAAGCTAAAGTGTGTGCTGAGTAGGGATGTGTGTCGGCCTATGCCTGGCCCTCTGCCACCCTAGTCATGCACCCACCACTGAGCCAGGCACTGAGAAGGAAACAAACGAAGAAAGGAGGAGGAGAGAGGCCAAAAAAACCCCAAGCAACCTCAAGCCCCTGCTAGAGACAGGAACAAACGCTGGTTCCCGCAGGACCCGGAGGCCCACACACCAGTGCTATAGCTAGAATGGATGATCTGTCCTCTGATCAACCCCAGTCTAGGCCTGACCTGCTCCCAAATGCTTCAGACCCTAACCCTGGGCCTACCCTGTCTGGGGAAACTGAGGCTGTGTGCAAGGCCAGCCCAGCAGTGCTGCCACCACCACCAACCCCAGCCCCCACCACCACCCAGCCTTTTCCCCTGTCCCCTGCCCACTCCATGAAGGGTATGTGGACAGGAGGCCCTTGGGAATCACTTCTCTTGGCCCTCCCTCACCTGGTCCAGGCCAAGCTGCCTACATGGGAAGGAGAAGGTAAAACCCAGTGGGAGGCTCTGCCCACTCAGGCCCTGCTTCTGCTGGAAGTCCACGATGCAGTCCACAATGTGGTCAAAGAGCTGTGGGGCAGGACAGGTCAGGCGTAGGCACTGCTCAGCCCTTCCCCACCTCAGACACCAAGGTTCAGGCTGTGGGTACCTGCTGCCCAGAGCCCTGGGCCACACTCTCAGGAATGGAGTAGATCTGGCTGGTGATCTGCACACCTGTGGTCACACGTACCAGGAGGACACGGAAGTTCGTGCCCCCGAGGTCCAGGGCCAGGAAATCTCCTCGCTCTGTTGGGCAGAGACCCTCAGTGCCAGGACAGGGCTTGTGGCTCCAGCCCCAGCCCACACTGTGACCCCATGTTTTGGTCCCACACTCAGGCCAGGTTCTTACCGCTGCCGTCAGGCGTGGCCCGGACGAAAGTGGGCAGCATGCGAAGGGAGGAGGCCTCCCCTCGGAGCCCCTTGATCATGGCCTTCCGCATCTGTGCCTGAACCGCTGCCAGCTGATCATGGTTCAACCGGAACGGGGCCAGGGTCTCTTCCAGCAGGCGCCGGTGGGCAGCCAGACGGGCAGCCACGGCAGTCACCATCGCCACTCCCCGGCCACCACCATCCGCAGAGGGGATGAAGGAGACATCGCATTCCGGGGCCAGGAGCATCACTGTCCCCTGCAGGATGCTGCAGAACCTATAGATACATATAGGTGCGCCCGGTTTGGCCCCGGACCCGCAGACACACACAGGTGCGCCCGGCTTGGCCCCGGACCCCTCGAGCCTCCTGAAGCCCAAGGTCCCATCACTTGTTTTTTATTTTATTTGTTTTTTTAGATACCGAGTCTCACTCTGTCACCCAAGCTAGAGTGCCATGGAGTAATCATGGCTTACTGCAACCTCAAACTCCCAGGCTCAAATGATCCTCCCACCTCAGCCTCCCAAAGTGTTGAGATTACAGGCGTGCACCACCATACCCAGCCTCCCCTATCACTTCAATTCTAAATCTGTTCTGTGCACCAACCATAAGCCCCAATGTCCCCATGGCCTCCACCCTTGCACACACAAAGGGAAGATTGTTTCTCTCCTTGAATGTCTTCTGGCCTCCCATAGCTCAGTCTGGCCCTCCCTCTGCCTAAGTGCCCTTCATGTCCACTGGCTTGCAGACGTGATCCCAGAGGACCCTCTGGGTGTGTATCACACACACGTGCTCATGCCACATAATCATGAGGATCGTGTTTCCACAATACCTGGGGTGCCGCTCACACACTCGGCCTCCGGTGGCCACAGCGACCTGGAGTGTTTGTTGCTCCCGGCCGTGCTGGAGGCGGGAGAGAACAGCGGCCAGGGAGGCAGCACAGAGCTGGGCAGCCCGTGTGCATACGGCCGCACACACGTGCTGCACAAGCTCAACATCTGAAGCTCCAGGGCTCAGGCCCAAGTCCTGCAGGATAGCATGGACACGGGCTGCCCCAGCAGAGGGGCTGTAGGGGAAAGAGAAGTGGTTTGGAGCTCAGCCCAGAAGCTCCCCATCCCACTAAAGCCCCATGGCTACCTTGGGGACAGAGTATCCTCCCCTTACCCCAAGCCAAGAATCCCCCACTAAGCCACTGTCTCCCCCACTCACTCCTCCATCTCAGCCACGTGTTCCAGGAGGATGCTGCCTCGGCTCAGCAGGGCAGGGGAAGTGCCGCCACCAAAGAGGACCCCACGCCGGGCCAAGTGAGCCAGCACCAGCCGCACCAACTCACCCAGATACAGGCCTCCAATCATCTTCTCAAACCTGAAGGTGGGAAGGGTGGCTGGACAAAGCCTTTTCTAAGCCCTCAGTCCACCTCGTCCTACCTCCAAGCGTTCCCAAAGAAGGATTCTTTTCTTTGGGGCTCCCAAATTGGAGACTCCAGAAGCAACGAATGGCCTCCCAGAGGACAGGTGGATGTACGCCTCTACCCCATCGCCCCCTCTGACATAGGTTACATTCCGAAGCCTTGGGGAGAGGAAGAAGAACCCAAAGGAAGGCAGAGAGCACTTTGCTCCGCCACTTCCAGCCCTCAACCCCCAACCTGTCAGGGCAGGGCAGAGTCAGGAATCAGGAGGACCAAGGGTTGACAATTCTGGGTTCTAGAACTTTGGGCCCTTCCTTCTTGGAACCTGGCCAGGGCCCCCAGGTTGCTCCCTGGAGACCCTCAGAGTGACAGGGAGGGGCCTAAGGGCCTGAGAACAGGAACAGAAGGGGGTTGGGAGCAGAGCATAGATAGGGCCTGGAACCAAAGGTCAGGGCCCCCCCACCAGGGCACCTCTGAGCACCAGGATTCAGGGACTCATGGTCCAGGATGTGGTCGAAGGTGGTCAACACCGGCCCCAGCGCCCCAACATCACTGAAGGAGCCCCACTCGACGCTGACACAGACGCGGCCCCGGTCTTCATCCAGCACTGCCACGTGCCGTGCCTCCTCCATGTAACACGCATTGGTGCCCGTGTCTGGCAGAGACGAACCTGTCAGGACCTGCTCGCCAAGCAGCACAGCCTCCACCCGTCATCACAAATGGTCTGTGGCTCACCTACAACTAGCCCAACCTCACACGGCCTGGCCCCCAGCTCACAGCCCATCATGGTGCCCACTGTGTCGTTGACCACGGCAATCACGTCGATGTTGTAGGCCTGGATGATGGAGAGGGCAGAGGTCAAGGCTGGCCTGAGTGGCCAGAGCAGGGAATCCAAGGGATGGGCAGGGCTGGGGCCCTGGCTTTGGAGGAGACACACAGAGTCCAGGAAACACATGTCTGCATGCCACACACATTTGTGCCACAGACGCTCTGGGCTTCCATTTTATAGGAGCTTTTCCTCCAATCTCACCCTCAGCTCCCCCCTCACCCCCAAATGGGGCCCCCAGGTCACAGTGACGTCCACCCTCAGCATCTCCCAGGACCAGGATGAGTTTCCTGAGACTGAGCACCTCCTTGAACGCTGCGCCTTCCCAGCCTCACTGTCATTCTGCCTGGCTCCCCAAGCCCGTTCCTCCCAGCACTGGCTTCTCGCCACAGAGGGTTAGTCCAGACGCATCAGCCTTTCTCCAGCATCCAGACTCTCGTCTGTGGCCTTCTCTGAGACTAGATCTTCTGCCCCAGTCCCAGCCTGACTTGAAGGAGGCAAACACTTCCTTCAAGTCCCTGATCAAAGAGCCGGTGCTTCCTCCGTAGTACTCCCAGAGTTGTCCACGCACTCCTCCTTGACGCGGACAATCTTTTATTAGAACGTTTCCCCCTCTAGACTGTGAAAACTTTGAGGAAGAGGTCAAAGTCTATTCATGTTTGTTTGTCCCGGGCCCTGAACATTTATTTGACCTTTCTTAGCCTCAGTGTTTTTTAACCTATACAATGTGAATGGTAGCAACATGTACCTGAGGTTAAACTGGATGGAGGACACGAAGAGAAAAGGAAAGCAGCTCTCCCAGAAGCCCAGGCCCAACGCATGTGTGCCAGGCCCAGGCCAGCATGGGCCTCCCTCCTGTCCCCCTCCACTCACCCCATGCCTCTGAATGGCGTCTCTCAGCAGCTGGACCACATCCTGCCCTTCCACACCACTGCACCTAAAACCTTTGGTCCAGGAAATGAGGGTGCTCTGGAGGTAGAGAAGCTGAGTTACTCCTCTGATGGCCTTCATGGGGCTGCAGCCACCCTCCACCCAGCGTCCCATGTCCACTCCACCTCACCCTGTCCAGGCCCGTCTGGTGACAAGGGAAAGAGAAGCTGAAGCCAAGTTGCAGACACTGTTTGCTCACAGGCTGCACATCCAGGAACTCAGACAGGCAGTGGGCAGCAAAGTCAAAGAGCTGCAGGAGAGGTGGGGGCCTCAGCCTTGCCCATCTGAGCCCCAGCTGCCCAGCCAGGCCCCCAGACCCCAGAGGCTGGGCAGAGAGTGCTTACCTGCTGGCCAGCACCCAGCATCACCTCTTGGGGGATCACAAACTCCTGGCTTCTGGGCTCCACCCTATGCCCCTCAGTGCCAGTTAGAGTCACCCACAAAACACGCAGTGAGGCCCCTGTGGCCCCCAGCTCCAGCACGACGAAGTCTCCTTGTTCTAGAGGGCAAGCAGGTCACAGAAAGGCATGCAGCTGGCACGACCAGAGCCCTCTGCCCACTTCCCAAATTCCTAAGGCCTGCAAAGTCTGGTCAAGGGGCCATAGAGATGGGGGACAGTAATAAGGAACATTTCCCTCCCTTAGCTCAGTACCCTCTTCCAGGCCTGGCCACGCATCTCAGTCTATGCTACCCACCAGTGCCATGTGGGGTGGACCCCACGTATGTGGGCAGCATCCGGACCGCAGGGGCAGGGCTGGCCTGTCCCCTCAGCGCCTGCTCCATGGAACCCAAGAGGCTGGCTTGGATCTGCTGTAGCTGTGCCCTTGTCACCTTGAACTGCTGCAGGCACTCCTGCACCTGGGGAGAAACAGGCCAGCATCTGGGAAGGAGCACTGCTGGGCTAGCCAGACTCCCCAACTCCAACCAAGGCAGAGGCCTGCCCTGCCCAGCCCACTTCTCGGCTCTTCATACACCCTGGCTCTCTTGCCAACAGCCTGCACCCAGCTCTGGCATCCTCAGAAGGCTCTGTCCTGGAAAGACAACCCACCTTCTTCCTCCTCCTGCCCCATTACCTCACGACTCCTTCTCAACTCCCTACATCCTCTACCCTACCCCCTTCTTCTTTGAATTCAGGGTTTGGCAAGACCTTCTTCCTGTCGTACTGCAAATTATTGCTCTCTGGTTCCCCAGGACCCACAGCAAGAGTCTCTCAGTGAGTTGTTGTTGGACGAACAAGAGAATAAACAAATGCACGAACAAACTTCAAGTGTTTCCCTCTCCTAACCCACTCTCAGACTCTGAAGCCTGAAAAAGCCCAGCACGAGAGCATTTGGAGACCACACTGCAGAGGACGGTCCTTTTTTCCGTCGGTCATCCTTCCCGAAACATTGCTCTAGCCCTCACCACGCACCCAGCTCTGATCTAAGCACTGCACACACATAACCACCCAAGAAGCAACAAATGCTTTAGATTCCAGGGTGGGAGACAGAAATTAAGCATATAAACATACAATTTGGTTCCAGTAGTGATGGTGGCTGTTAAAGGTAGGGTGCAGGATAAGAAATTAGAGAGTGACCAGGGTAGAAAGAGGTATTTTTAGATATTGAGTCCAAGAGGGTTTTCCAGAGGAGGTGACCTAAATGAAGGAAGGGAACAAGCCATTTGAAGATCCAGGGAAAGAGTGAGGGGATGGATTCGGGGAAGACTGATCTGGGGGTGGATCAGAGTCTGAAGGGGCAGGTGAGAAGGCAAGGAAGGCAGAAGCCAGGACACCCCAGGCTCTCACTCCACCAGAAGCCCAGTAGCTTAAGAGCCCCAGGGACCTCATCCCTGTGAGCAAAACCCTGCCCTAGACGACTCTCTCACCCATCCTTCAAAGAAGCCCCGACAGCCTCCCTGGATTCATTGAAGGGTCACAGCCCAGCAACTCCATCCTCCTACTCCTCAGGCTCAGACTTTCCAAAGCCCCCACCTCCTGTCACATGGGAGTTCCATTTCAATGACCTATTGCCCCAAACTGGACCCTTATCTGTGAAATAACAACTCAGGCACCTGGATAATAAGGCCCCTCCAGGGAGGAGAGGCTGGGAGGGAGGAGAGGCTGGGAGGAGAGGCTGCCGTTTGAGGGAGATAAGGACAACTCAGTCCCACCTCTTGCTTTAGGAAGAGAATGGGAAACAGATCCCTAAGGAGGCAAATCATCCTAACTGGGGTGCCAGATGTCCATTACACGTTCACCTTACAGCACATGCTTCCAGCAGCCATGCGTGCTAGGGGTGCCCATGCCCACTCTACCTCACCCTGACCAGGCCAGTCTGGTGACAAGGGAAAGAGAAGCTGAAGCAAAGCTACAGGCCCTGTTTGCTCACAGGCTGTGCATCCAGGAGCTCAGGCAGTGGGCAGCAAAGTCAAAGAGCTGCAGGACAGGCGGGGTCTCAGCCTTGCCCCTCTGAGCCCCAGCCACCCAAGCGTTAGAAACATGGAAACGGAGGCTCCAAGAGGGCAAGTCATCCGCCTGGCCTAGCAGCTGTGAAGAGGCAGGGGAGAATTTGAACCCCCATCTGCCTGACTGCAGAGATGTTTCCACGTCAACGCAGAGCTTTATACAACCTAGAAAGTTCCCTCGAAAAGAACCCAAGGCCGATGAAAGTTGCTGGAAAGAAACCCCAGATGATCTGGCTTGAGAAAACTTACACCTGGGTCCTCGCACTCCCTTTTTCTGGCTCTGTGGTCCTGGGAAAGTCACACTCTCTCTGAGCCTCCGTCACCTCTTCGTGCAAAACTGAGAAAATAATAGTACTTGGAAGTCCCCCAATGCCAGGGACTATGTCTTGCTCAAGGCTACATCTCAGGGCCACGAGGAGCACCAGCTGGAAGCAGGATTTGTTGACTGGATGGTTGTGGTGGCGTGAGAATTAAAGGCTGTAATGTATGTGGAAGTGCCAAGTGCTGTTGGGATGGGAGGGGCGTTTTAGTATTGCTTCATGGAAACAATAGAGTCATGGAGAAGTCAATGGCTTGGGCAAATTGTTTTTCTTCCTTTTCCTCTTGGGCACATTGAGATGTTCAGGAGGAGAGACTAGAAGACAGTAGAACTTCAAGAAAGACAGGAGGACTTCCCTGACAGATCCTGGCGAGGCACACACAAGCCAAGAGAAGGTATTGGAGTCACCTCCAACACCCCAGGAAGAGTGGGGAGAGACCTCTGCCAGAAGAGCAAGGAGAAAGGCATTAGAGAGCGTGTGAAGTCCAGTGTGGTTTCAACTCTGGCTCTTGTCACCAACTTGCTGTGTTGCCTCACCTCTGAGCAAGTGACCCCTCTATCTATCGGGAACAGTAGTACCCACTTCTCAGAGATGCCATGAGGACTGAGAAAGACAGAAAACCTGAAGTGGAGGAACAGCGTCACACGTAGGAGATGCTCAGTGGAGCACGGGTTCCCTGTCCTCAGAGCACAAAGCACACCTGGCCTGGAGAGCCTGACTCCATACCCCCTCTGATGACAAAGAGAAGCCTAGGGGAAGGGGTTGGGAAGGGCCTCTGAGATGGGGCTGGGAACTGACCACACGTGGTTAACTAACCTTTTTTCAACCTAAGGTCATAGCAAGGGGAGCAGAGGGTAAGGCCTATGATGCTGAGTTGGGAGTCCAGGACCATGGGAAATTTGGTGTCCCTGTGAAGTCTCCCAAAGCCGAAGGGAATTCTTTCAACCGCAGGTGTATGTGACGGAGCCAGCAGGGCAAATGTGGGCCTGCACAGGAGTGTCAGCAGGGAGGGCGAGAAGTGAGGGAGAAGATGACAGTAGGCCCTAGAGCCAGTCCTGCCTGAGCAGGCACTGGGCCAGCCACTGCTCTCACTCCTGAGGCACAGCTGTGGGTTGGGCACAGAAGAACTGTCTGCAGCAGGGTTTGGGGTACTGGTTGGACAAGGGGAAAGTGGGAGCACGAAATGCAGCGAGGGGTAACGCCCCCACAATCTGGGCAACAAGCCTAGTCAAGTGGATGTCACAACATGCCAGAAAACTAAAGAAACTGCAGAGAATGACTCAAGAACCCTTTAGTGGGCACCGCCTCTATGCAAGTTCCATTTATTTATTTATTTATTTATTCATTCATTCATTCATTCATTCATTCATTTTTAGACAGAATCTTGCTCTATCGCCCAGGCTGGAGTGCAGTGGCATAATCCTGGCTCACTGCAAGCTCCGCCTCCCAGGTTCACACCATTCTCCTGCCTCAGCCTCCCAAGTAGCTGGGACTACAGGCACCCGCCACCACACCCAGCTAATTTTTTGTATTTTTTAGTAGAGATGGGGTTTCACCGTGTTAGCCAGGAGGGTCTTGATCTCCTGACCTTGTGATCTGCCCGCCTCGGCCTCCCAAAATGCTGGGATTACAGGCGTGAGCCACTGAGCCCGGGCTTTTTTTTTTTTTTAGATGGAGTTTTGCTCTTGTTGCCCAGGCTGGAGTGCAGTGCCACAATCTCAGCTCACGGCAACCTCCGCCTCCCAGGTTCAAGCGATTCTCCTGCCTCAGCCTCCTGAGTAGCTGGGATTACAGGCATGCACCACTATGCCTAGCTAATTTTGTATTTTTAGTAGAGACGGGGTTTCACCATGTTGACCAGACTGGTCTTGAACTCTTGAACCTCAGGTGATCCACTCGCCTTGGCCTCCCAAAGTGCTGGGATTACAGGCGTGAGCCACCATGTCCAGCCATAGGCAAGTCCTTTATCTCCATTAGCCTTTGGGGGTGGGGAGTATTAGATTTTATTTTCCTCCATTTTCCTGATGAGGAAACAGAGACTAAGAGATAAGAAATGGCTTACAAAAGAGTTTCCTGCTCAAGGGTGTGGTATGAGACAACTTCTAAATCTTGGTCAAGATGACAGAAAAAAGGAGAAACTCACTTCTGAGCAAGCCTCAGGCATGAGTTTGGCACTAAAATCATCTGTGTGGCTGATTATAGTGGCTGCGTTGAGGGAGACATGCAAGAGGAACTGGAGAGGCGGGAAAGGTCTCAAGAATACAGCTTTTGACCAGATAATCCTGGGAAGGTCCACTCTAGACTGTGTCAACCCACTTGGGGCAGGAGTGGCACCTGTGTGGCAAGGTGGCAAAAGTGATATGTTTGGAGTTGAAACACCTCAGCTCAAGCTCCTGTCATGTCTTAAACTCAAGTCATATCACTTCTCTATGTTCCTTTTCATCACCTGTAAGATGATCCTCCCAACCTTGCAGTTGTTTTGGAGCCTGAAAAGAGATCGTTACCAGCTCAGATATGAAAAGCTCAGTGGAAAGGGGCTGCATGGGTGAGAGCCCAGGGCCCCATGGCAGCTTCAGTCATGCAGCTCTTGACGGCCTTGAACAAGCATGAAACAGGAACCCAGTGCTGAACTTACCAGCTCTGAGCTGTCTGAGGGCCCAGGCAAGCCCTCCTCAGGGTAACTCAGGGCTTCTTCCCCCTGCCGCAACCCTGCAGATCCAATGGAGTCCATGTGCTTCCACAGTGGAGGCTGGCCACCTACAGTAGAAAATGGACAACCTGGGTCAACCATTTACTCTACAGGCCCTAGGAGTCTGTAACCCAGGCCAACTTCCTTCCTTCTGAAGGGGACCAGGAAGGAAGCTGGGAGCAGAATTCAGAACCTCCGACCATCAAAGATCCTGTAGCAGTCAACCAGAAGGCCCTTGTTTTTCACAAGCATGTGAAATGAGAGAGCACTGGAAAGGCTGATTTGAGTCCAAATGCTGTTCATTAATTCTGTCATTCATTGACATTCACCAGTTCCTGATGCCTGCTATGCTGGACATTGCGGTACAGATGAAGCAGACCTAGGCCCTGCCCTCAGGGACCTCAGTCTCATCATCAATCACAGTATGATTAGCACAGGCAGTGGGTGAGATGGCCACATATAATAGATGGACATGCTGCTGTGGTGGGAGGTCAGGGGCATGCTAGAGGCTTGGAACAAAGAAGGGAGCAAAGACCTGCCAGAGAGGCAGGCAGGCTGGACTAGGGACAGCCGTTGTGCCAGGCTAAGGCACGTGAATTTCGTCCTGAAGGCAACAGGGGTCATGGACAGGGGTGGATCTGTGCTTCAGAAAGGGGTTCCACTAGTGACATGACCTTGGGCAAGTCATTTATGACTTCTTTGAATTTCAGCTTCCATCTGTAAAACAGGAGGAAATAGTATCTACCCTCACAAGGTTGTTGTGAGCGCTAAATAGAATAACACCTGGGGAAATGCTTTATGAGATGTAATGTGCGACATAAACCAGGGGGGCTTAACAGTGCAGTGATGCAGAGCAGAAAGAGCCCTGTGCTCAGAGGTGGGGACCCTGCTCTCCACAAGGCAGCTTCGCCACATCTCTCAACCTTGAGGCTTTTCATCTGTGAAATGGGACCAACATGTATCACAGGGCTGTGTGGGGCAAATGAGATCATAGAGCAAAGGAACTTGCTCAGATGTGCATTCAGATTTATGTAGCTGAATCTGAACCAAAACTCTGTGAGTCTCCATTTCCTCTTCTAACATGGAAAGCTAAGTTCTTGGGAGGATTGAAGGAGTGAGTGGTCCTTTGCACACTGTAAAGAACTGTAGAAATGTCATACTTCGCTCATCCGAGCTGGAGGTGGTGTTGCTGTTCCCGTAGTCCCAAGGGAGCCTTCAGTGAGTCAGGGGCTCTTTAGGGGTGGGGAAAAGGGAAACACAGCAGAGGGTCCAATATGGGAAGAGACATCTGTTCACTGAGTCACTTGACCTCTCTTCCTTGCAACAGCAGAACTTCTGGAAATATAGTACCTTCCCACCCCTGCACTCCCCTCCTCGCCTACTCCCATTACACTCACTAATTTGCCCTCTCCACATGGTCACTCGTGACCTCCTAACTGCCCAATCCCAAGCCTTTTCCTCAGCCCTCACCTTTACTGCCCTCTCTCAGGCATGCAAAGCCACTAGTCATTCTCTTTGCTACAGAATTCTCCGTGCCCTTAGCTCTCACAGCCAGACTCTCCTAGGTCTCCTTCCTGAGTCTCTCATAGTCTTCATCAGTAATTTCTCTTCCTTCAGACAATGGGGTTCCCAAGTTTCTGGTCATGCCCTCCCTCCACACTCCCTTTATCTCACCCATCCCCAAGGTTTCATTAATAGCTGTTTCAGGGCTCCCAAATCTACCTTTGGCCTCAGCCAAGTCCTAAGTCCCAATGGTCTGTTAGACATCACTATCTGGATGGTGGAGAAGCTCCTCAAATTCAACAAAGCCATACTCATTTTTCCGTCACCTTTCCCCCACAAAGCTCTTCTGTTCTCCACCTTGAGTGGAGACATCGAAGTGTGCTCACTCACACGGCCATTCGGGTTGCCTGTGTGCATCCCTGACCCTCACCTCCTCTATGCAATTGGATCTCAGGCTCTCTAAGAGCTCTCCTGTACATCCCCTCCTCCCCATTCCCACAGCCACTGCACCAGACCATCCTCTGGCCTGATTATTACAACGGCCTCCTGATACCTCTGCTTCTAGTTTCTTCACCTCTTTACCTCACCCAACTTGATCACCTCTGCACTCATGGCTGGCACAGGGTCTGGTATAGGTATGTGCTAATGTGCCTTTCTGAAACTGGAAGCAAGGGGAGTGGGTAGTTTTTTCTTATTTAATAAAGCAACAAATCAGCTTCTGATAAATCTCCCCGAAACCTTACATACCTATGCCGAGTTTCCGAATCTGTCAAATAGGGGTGTGGAATGCTTGTTCTATGCTACAGGTCTATTTCAAGGATAAAATGAGGTAACTGGGGCAATTACCTTTGAAAAGGACCAAGGGCTACACACGTGGCCTCCTTTCAAGGCCCAGCTAGTTCATTTATTCATTCACTCACTCATTCATTCCCTCATCCATTCGATATTCATTCAGCATTTTTACATGACAGAATCTGTGACGTAATCCCCAAGTCCCTAATATTTATATGCTAGGTAAAGGTATTCAGCTCTGTCTCTTCCAACTGAGATTCCCTGTAGGGAGGGTCAAGTCTCCTTCACTGCAGTATCCAGAGCCCAGGGTCTGTTTGACTAAGGGCCCTTTGGCTCCCCTTAGCTGAATGGGCTACATGAAGTGAGTTTTCCTCCTGAAAAGTACCCCAGGGACCTCTGCTGATGTTGGGAGCTGCCATCAAGAACCAGCTGACAGGTTGGGTGTGGTGGCTTGCACCTGTAATCCCAGCACTTTGGGAGGCTTAGGCGGGCAGATTGCTTGAGCCCAGGAATTTGAGACTAGCCTGGGCAACACGGCAAAATGTCATTGCTACAAAAAAAAAATAACAAAAATTAGCTGGGTGTAGTGATGTGTGCCTGTAGTCTCAGGTACTCCAGAGGCTGAGGTGGGAGGATCACTTGAGCCCAGGAGATTGAGGCTGCAGTGAGCCGACTGTGCCACTGCACTCCAGTCTGGGTGACAGAGAGAGAAAGAACCCGTCTCAAAAACAAAGCAAGAGAACCAGCTGGCTTAATCTTTTCAGTGTCCACTTCCCCTGGCGTGAGCCAAACAGGAGGGATGAGGACAAGACAGTGCAGAAGGAGCAGGCAGTAATCAGACCGAGGCACTTACCTGGGACACACAGAAGCTGGCCACTCTCCTCAGGTCTGAGCTCTTGTCTGGCAATATGAGGCACCCCAATGACCAAAAGTGACATTCAGGGGTGACCTGAGTTATAATATCCTCAAGCCCCACCCTTTTCCTCCACCACCACTTACCAAACATCAGCTAATTCAGGAAGCTGCACTTCCTTCCAGGCCTGCCCTAAGAGTAGCCCAGCCTAGGCAAGGCTGTGGTGAAAACTTGAGCAAGATGATCACCGCAAAGTGGAGCCTTGAACTGGGTCTAAGGTTTTGGGCCATTCCCTCTACAATGCTGAGGGCTATTTATTTTGCAAATAAAATGAGTTTTGAGGTGGTGGCTCGCTTCTGGAAGGAGCTGGGCCTGGGAAGGTTATGGTAAGTACTTTTGAGCAAGAGGCAATGTGGGAGCATAAGAGGAAGGGGCTGACTGCAGAAAGTGGGCAGGGCTAGCTGAAGCAGCTGAGCCTTGAAGAAAGAACAGCAGTATGCTGACAAAAGTGGTCCTTGACCAAGTGGAGAGCACGTACACAACCACAAATCACACACATACAGGTGCCTTCATGGAATGAGGTGCAGCTCCAGGCGCCTGAAGAGGATACACCAAAGTGGGGATATATGGTGGGAGAGGAGGTGACAGGCAGACTGCAGAGTCTAGACTTCAGTCTGTAGGCTGAGCAGAGAGAGTAGGTTCACACGGTAGGTCTTCTTTACTGGAAGGAGAAGGGGAGTGTTAGGCTGCTGTGGAGCTATTGGCCAACAAACTGTTTCTCTGCGGAAATTTCTCCTCAAAGGCACAGAACCTTGGGGCACCAACGTAGAATACCAGACAGCCTGCAACAATCTTTGTTGAATGCATGGATACACTTTAAAGCTTCAGGCTGCCTTGTCAGCAGTAACTCTATCATTATCCACAGATAGTAGAAGACCTCCACATGACATCAGGATGGAAACCAGGGATAGTGGCTCCTCTATCAGTAGTGGCATGAAAAGGCCTGGAAACATGCCAAACATCAGTCCTGCTGTGAAATTTACTGGGTACCAACCAGGCATATAGGCTGTGAAAGGCAGGGAAGTGGGGGATGGGGTGGCGGAGGGTAGAGTGGCTGTCACAAACAACATAGCATCCCGCCTAGCCTGGGATCCCAGTCCCTCTCCACTTTGTTCAGTGGGGAGAGGAGAATGTGGAACTGAATATGAAAGGCCCAGCTGTGATTCATGCTGACAGCCTGCAATTTCTTGAGCCAGGGTGAGGATACGCCCCTGACAAGCATTGCCAGGGCTCTTCATCTGTGTTTCTGGAAGGTCTGTGTCCAGACCCCAGGAGCAGGGGTCCTGGTTCCCTAGTCGGAATGCCAGGGAAAGCCTGGGTCAAGGCCAGTGGAAAGAGAAGGATGGCTGAGCTTGAGGTCTGTGAGAAGCTGGGACAGCCTGGCTATAGCAGAGGCACTGCAGCTGCCAGCGGTTCTCTTCAGACACCAGGTGGCCACTGACCAACAAAGGAAAGGACAAGTCCTCACAAGGTTCCCTCATAGCCCCTTAGTGCCAATCTCCAACTGTACAGATGGAGCTAAGGAATGAGGAACAACAGTTCGCTGGGGAAGAGGTGGGCACAAGCAGAGCACTGCCAATGGGCTAGGAGCTCAGGCCTTCCCTCTGAGCTTGCTCACAGGCTTTTCACCACCCACAGTGCCCCCAGGCCAGGCATAGAGATCCTCAATAAGCTCCCCCAATTTGCTCCACACCCTTTATATCATGAATGTGCCTTGCAGCTCTCCTACACACATGGAGCTACTTCTGTTGTGTCTTGGTTTGTACTGACTTGTCTGGAATGACCCTCCCTTTGGCCTCTTCCACCTTTTCACCTCATTTTCCCTCATCCCTTAAATTATAATCAACAATGAGGAGCCCTTCCCTGAAAAGCTCCTCCTGGCCCTGACCCCAGCTGAGTGTGGTCTGCTTATTGGTTCTATATTATCTTGGATGTTCTTGTATCACTGCATTTATATCTGTTTATTAAAGGCATCTGTTTATGTGTTCATCTTCTCCATTGTACTGTGGGCTCCCAGAGAATGTTTCTTATTCACCCATGCAGCCTTAGACCTCAGTTCTGTGTCTGGTAAGGAACAAGTATCAGTAAATTTTTGTTAAACTGAAGAGCCCTCCAACAACCTCAACAGTCCAGGGCTGGCCAGGCAAAATGGCTCACTTTGGGAAGCCGAGGTGATCTCACTTGAGGTCAGGACTTCGTGACCAGTCTGGCCAACATGGTGAAACCCGTCTCTATTAAAAATTTAAAAATTAGCCGGGCGTGGTGGTATGCACCTGTAATCCCAGCTACTCGGGGGGCTGAGGCAGAAGAATTGCTTGAACCTGGGAGGCATGGGTTGCAGTGAGCCGAGATCACGCCACTGCACTCCAGCCTGGGTGACAGAGCAAGACTTTGTCTCAAAAAAAAAAAGAAAAAAGTCCAGGGCTTTTGAAACTGACAGGAAATAAGTAACCTCTTACTGTCTTCCTGGGTGCATATGGTTTCAGCAGTCTTTCCACTAGTCTGTCTTTCCACTGACAACTACAACCCTCTCATCCACTTACTACCTGCCTTCCCCTCCCCAAATTTCCATCTGCTAACAACTTAAGGCCAAAGCTACCCTGATTCGCAGGCAAAAATGAGCTCATCCAAACCTGAAATTTCCCTTGAGTCATTAGTTTTGTGACTGAAATGGGAAGTAGGAAGTAGTGTGGTATAGTACAGAGAGCTTCAGCTCCGGGGCTGGGCAGACCTAGGTTCAAAATCCCATCCCATTACCAACTGAACGACCTTAGGCAAATTTCTTCATTCCTCCAAGCATCGGTTGTCCTTGTATAACACATGGAGACTAATGTCTTCATAGGATTTGCTTTAGGTTAGGTAAACTCAGAAGCAGACCTAATTTGAATACAAATAACTTTATTCGGGAAGTGATCCAGAACAGGGCCAGAATGAGGGCAATGCAAGTGATATGCCTAGAGTACAGAATGTAAAGAGACCCTCTCGGGTTCATACAGGTGCCAACCTTGCACTTAGATGAACCCAAGAATAAAGGCTCATCACCCTAGTCCCAGTCCTGATCCGGAGAACACGGAGAGGAGCTGGAAGCCAGGTAGGAAGAGAAAGCCAATTAAGTGTACATAGTTGCTACTGGGAGCTTAGAGAGGTTCACTGCCACAGGGAACCCTGAGAAATAGGTAGAATGTGCCTTAGAGTTGTCCCTCACTGAGTGAGGAAGCTGGGGTATTTATCCTCCCCCCTTCCACTGGCTGAGAGCTGCCCCAGGGGCACTAATTCCCTGGCACTCCCAGCTTATGTCAATACAAGCCAAGAGAAGTCCTCGAGTTTCAGGTACTTACAACAGGACTCTGGGTACACAGCAGAATGGTGAACGCCTGGGGGAAATGGGCGAGGCACAACCTCTGCTGGGGCTGCCGTAAGGACTAAATGAAAAGCACAACTACAGTGCCTAACAAAGAGAAGTCCCCTCTCCCTCTTCCAATTTATGGCAATAGCTTGTGAAGTTCATGGAGCTTCCCAGCTCTCCATGAGTTGGCAGCATCGGCAGAACAGCTGTTTCTCATCTTTCAGAAGTAAAAGAAATCCAGCGGGCCTAGGAGAGGTCTAGATGCCCAGGACCCAAGTTTTCTGTGGAAGCCTGATGGCTGATGGAGCCCGAGTGGTCCCTCCTGAGTATGCGCTCCACTGAAAACTATCTCGTCTTGCATCTGCACCCCCGCCCCCATCCCTCCACCCCTTAGTGCAACATCATTTGTGACACATAGACTAGCATCACATTAATAACTGCTGCCAAAAACTCATTCTTCTATGTGACGACATTGTGCTAGAACAAAGCTTTTATCCACATTATGGTAATCCTTAGAACCCTATGAGTATGATTTTTTCCCATTTTATGGACAAGGAAGCCAGGTCTCAGAGAGGTTAACTTTTACCAGAAGCAGGGTGCAGATGTAGGCTGATCTCACACATTTTCTACTTTGTCTCTTCACTCTTTCACTAATGCTCCTCTCACAGGATCACACCATGGGGAGAATAAGACTGGGGGCAAACAAGACAGTTGCAGGGAAGTGATGGGGAAAGCGGGTAGCTGTTCTTCCCTTGACTCCCCATTTAGCTAATAATTAAGCCTATGGTTCCTGGTCTGGCTGATCCATACCCTCCTGCTGCTGACTCATGTTTTAGGGAGACTGATCAATTTTAAGCTAAATAATTCACTTTCTAGAAGTACCCTTTTCCTTTTCTTATCTTCAGGCAAACAGATACACACACTATCCCCTGTTTATAGAGTGCTACCTCCAATAAATTGCCATTTAATGAGAGACAAAACAAGCGAGAGTTAAGCTTATGGGACATAACTGATAAACTACTTTTCACTACAAGAAAAATGGGAAAATAATCAATACTGGAGTCCAAACACGGCATTTTCTTCAGGAATGAAGAGCAGGGGCACTGTGGTTTCACTGCTATGGACAAAAAGTGGCTTCTTTGTTCCCCTAAGCCTTTGTTTCCTCCTCTGGAAACTGAGATGATAACGCCTACCCCACAGGGTTGCTATGAGGATTAAATGAAGGCCACATACATTGCCTGGACCGTAGTAATTGCTCAAAAAATAATAGCTATTTCTGATGTGATGCTAGCCACTAGGTCAGTGCCATCCAACGGCAAGACATTATCTATGGAAGGAAAAGACAGTGAGATTGACATCTTGCCGTCTTCTAACCCAAAAGCTTGTGTGCAAAGGGACCTAGGCAGGAACAAGGCCTTAATATTTGTGCTGTGTCTTCCATCCCAGTTATGTGTGAACTCCCCAGTCTAACACATACCTCACTTTCATGTTAAAACTTTGGACAAAATCAGAAGTTAGGAGAGTCTTGAATGTGCCTGTTTATCCTGTCCCAAGATCCTTTCCTGGTCAACAGCCACCTCCCCCAGTTTTTCATTACATCTTCAAATCAGTTTTGGCCAAAGCTAGCATTCTTCACATCCTTGTTTGGTCATCTCCTTCAGGTAGCTGCTTCTGCCAATTGACACCCTCTCATGTTTGGAGTCTGTGTGTGGCACGCACTGAGAACAGACCACATCTCTGTTCTGCACTGGAAGCTCCTAGGCAACATGGTGAGGAACGTGCACTATGTTAGTAATGTTACCAAAATAGAAGCCATGTCCTGTTGCTGCTAACCTTTGGCATCAAGAGAATCAATCTTGATTTGAACAGACGAATATGCCTGGCATCCCCAATGGTTAATCTATTTAGAAAAAATAATTGCATAGGCATCTAATAACAGGGTGTTCACTCACACATTCCTGGGAAGAATGGCAGGACACATCCCTCAAAGGTTCTATGCTCAGGCTGAACCACTGTGTGAGTACAAGATGAAGGGACAGGTCACTGAATAGCAGGGATGGCAGAACAGATAGTGGGAATCAATGCCCCTGGCACCTCCCAGAATTATGTCAGAAACAGTCAAGGGAATAACCACACAGTGTTCAGAATTGTGCAGTATACATTAAGTGAATATATACATGATATGTCAAGGATCAGTAATGGAATTCATTCAGCATGTGATTTATGAGTCTAATAAACTATCTCTACAATGAAAATATCCCCACCCCAAACCCTGCAACATGAAGGAAAAAAAATTAAAATTTCCATCTACTGAAGTAAGATTTCATACAAACATAAATATATTTAAATTTTTAACTGTAAGTGAATTCAAACAAACTGTTATAAAACAGAATACTATACACAGTTGTCTGCATAGGTCATAAAAAACATAAAAACCAGAATGCGGAGTGGGTGCTGGTGGTGAAAACTGCAGGGCTAAAACTTGCTCAACAATGAACTAGGGACCACTATGGCTTAATGAACATGGCCCACCCCTCCTACTAATGGCTTTGTCAACTTTTGGACCCTAGAAATTCAGAATTTTCTCCTTCTTCCTCTGCCAGCTTTGGTCCGTGTCCGACTACCTGGCTGGACAGTAACTTGCTTTTTAAAGTCCACTAAGCAATCTGTGGCTTCTGAAATGGAAATAAAAGACTTGATGGGAGATTCATTTAAGTCACCATGTGTGCAGGAACTCTGCATCTCTCTGCTGCAGCCTGCCCCTTCCATACCTGGTGAGGGCACCCTAGAGAGAAGGAAAAAATTCAGATTCAATATACACCTAATAAGCATCAAGGATATGCTTTGCCCTGTATCAGGGGATTATTAGTAGAAATAATCTTTGTAATAATCCTACCACATATCATCACTCTGTTTTCACAGATGAGGTCACTGGGTAAATCATATACTTAAAGTTGGCATTGAGAGAATGAGAATTCAGATGCAAATTCCCAAGCTGCTTGAGAATCCAGGTCAGAAAACCAGGGTTGGATAGGGATAGAGAGATAGAGAAGAATAAGACATAACTTTTACTCTGCTTGTTTTAACACAATGAATGAACTGAGCTATCCAATCTTTAGTTCAGATAAACAGGGAGCACAGAGTCATACTGAGAGAGGTCATAATAGTTCCACAGTGATTTCCACTGCCACAGTTTGAGTATCACACTACACACAGAACACAGGACAAGGCCTGCACTTTTCAGAAATGCTGACAGCCACAATTCAGTGCACAATCCAATTCACCTGAAGGCTCCTGTTTCTGAAGACTTGATGTCTGCATCTGTGATATGAGAGAAAAAATAATAATGTTGGTAGTAGTGTTGGTAATCATACCACTTCTCACTGATCTTTTGCTTCCTGGGCTCTAGGCACTGCTTCTCATCAGGCCTATCCAGGTAGCACAGACAATCCCCTAAACCCACGGAATGTGAGTATTAGTGTCCAACAGACTCAGCTGCTGCGGCACTCAGAGAAACACTTTTGAATGAACGAACAGCCTCTGAATAAATCGACTTCAATTCTAGACTTGAGGAACAAGGAAGTTGCCAAGGGAAATCTGCCACCTGCAGAGATTCACAAACTGGTGATCTAGAGACAGCAGGATATGAGGCTGGGAGAGGCTGCCTTTTTATAGTCATCAGAAGGCACAACAGATTTGCTTGGTGGGAATGAACTATTAGAACTAGATGGTAAGCACATCTCACCAGGCTTAAGCAAAAGCTCCTCTTCCATACACATCTGGTGAATTTTAACAATAGCAACTAATAACAACAGTAATAATAGCAGCTAACATTTATCAAGAGCCTACTTATGCCAGGGAATATGTTTGGAGCTTTACCAGATATAATTCTTGCAATCTATGAGGTTTGGTATTACTAACTCCCTGCAATGGTCTTAACCAATCCACTCTACTGCTCCCTAAATACTACGCACAAACCCTGAGGACTGCAGGTTGGGACACTAAGCCAAAGGTAACATATGAATGATGCACAAAACAATAGGAGGAAGCAATAACATCTGCATATCTAGTTTTCTGTGCCTGTTCCTTTAGGTATACTTGGGGCTTGTCACATTCCCCCGTGTTTTGACAGTGTTTTTTTCTGAGTTCAACAGGTAGTCCTGATTCAAGGCTTTATAAAGCCTGAAATGAAATATAGGATGAATAAGACAGTATATTGCCCCATCTTCCTTAAGGAGAGATGACCTAGATGGAGTCTCAAAGGCTGGCTGATTGGATCACGTGTGTACCCAGAGAGTCCCAGCAAAAAGTCAGGGGGCTGGCAATGGCTATCTTCATTGAAAGGCCTTAGGCAGAAGCCTGGAAAACTGGTCCTGGGGTCCTCACCTGAAGTCTTGTGCTCAGACTGTTCCAAGAAACTAAGGAGTCGGCCTTCACTGTGGCCTTTTTCCTGTAACAGAGAAAAACAGATGAAAGGGTTACTTCACGGCAGAGTCTAAAATACAACTTCCACGGCCCAGATCACACGTGTTCATAGAAGAGAACAGGTGTGGGGGCCACAGCTCTAGGCAAGTCTTCTGCATTCCAATAAATGAGGGTACACAAGTGAAAAAGCAAACTATAATGAAGAGAATACATCGTTATGCCAAGATTATCATGGATTTAAAATAGAAAATAAATTTTAAGGTAGCGTCTACAGGCAGTGATGCCAGAATAAACTGGCTATATAAGTAAGTGCCTACCTATAAACCGTAACTCCAAATCTCCACCTCAAAATCACCCCATTCACAGAGAGAGGTCTCCTTTTTCTGGCATGACAGACAATGGCTTCCCCATTTTAGTGTGTACAGTGACTCCTTTGTCAGTAACCCTAGAATATGGAGCTGCTGCTTTATTTTTCATCTCTAAGCCAATACTTGCTCTTCCTGATCTCTAATTACAAGGTCCAGAAAGTACATCCATCCTTCCCAGTGACCAGGGCCCAGACCCGGCAGCTTCCTAAGGAGTTCAACACAGAGTTGATCTCACATATATTCTTGGCAGTGGGATTATAAATTGGATATCCTTTCTGGAAAGCAATTTGGCAGGTTTTGAGAGACTTTAAAATTCGTATATCCACTGACCTAATAGTTCCATGTCAGAAAATGTATTCTAAGGAAATAATCAACAGTACAAAGACTGATTAATGTTTTAAATACAATCTTACAATACAAAAGAACCAAAATGTTCAATAATAGGTGAATGGTTAAATGACCATCTGTGTGATATAAACATTAATAGTAATTTTTAAAAATAAAATCCAAAATGATGTTTACACTATACCTTAAGTTTTCATAAATGCAAGTGAGAAAACTACATATCAAGTACTACATAGAATACAGTATACATATAGTACTAGATATATAGTATGTTGTGTGTGTGCTTATTGTATATATATTGAGAGAGAGAAGGGGGGAGAGGGAGAACAGTGTCAATTACATTAACAATGCACAGAAAAAAAGACCAGAAGAAAATAGGCCAATACATTAAAAGTTATCATCTTTGAGTAGCTAAATTATGGGTGATGACTTCCCCTGATTATTTATATTTTTTTGAACTTTCCATATTTTCTACAATGGACATGTAATTTAAAATTTAATTTTTAAATTAAAAGGAAAAAAATTTTAAAAAGCACAAATCTTGTTTCAAGATAAATAGAGGGAAGAGGGGAGGGAGAAGAAAAAGCCAGAACAGAACTGTGGTCTCTTACAACTGACAACCAAGAGGGTTAGGTAGCCTTTCCCAAAACACTCTACACATACCTTTGGGTTCCACAGCCTCTGCTGCTGCTTCCCCTCCACACTTGAACATGCTCTTCCACTCCCTTCAGGCCCATCTCCTTGGTCAGCCTTTGCAAGCTGGAGACAGGAGTCCACATGACACTGATACTCTCTAAATGGGACTAGGGATTTACAGAGATAACACTTCTCATTCCTAGCCAATAACAAAAAAGGAAGAAAACACAGTTTTAAGATGCGCCTTTGCCTCTGGGCCCCTAGATATGTCTCAAATTGTGTTTTTACATCCCAAAGTTATTCTGTGGAAGAGACATATCAACCAATGCAGATTCGCTCAGCAGGATCACCAATAAAACTAACCCAACGCCAATCAAAAGGACTGAGTGATTAGCAGTTTTCCCTGGCTGTTTCTCTGTACCCCGCTGTTGCAGCAGTGGGATGGTAATGAAATCAGCTCTTCAAACTATCTCAAACAATGCTGATTGCTCTTCAGACATAAAATATTCTGTCAAACTCTTCCAAAATTAAGTGTAATAGTTTTTTCAAAGAGAAGTTAAAATTTCCACAGAAAAGGGAGCACCAAAAGCATTAAATTAAGTTGACATTTTACCAGGGTGGATGAACTTGTCTGATAAGTAAATCAAGTCTGTCTACATGCTGACTTCCTTAATTCTACAATCTGCAACATCAACTAAGAAGTTACTAAAAACCATGTGGTTCTGCCGGAGACTTTTGCATAATTTTATATGCATAGCTATCTTTATCTTTTTAGAAGAGTAGAGTTTGGGAAAAGAGAGGAAAAGTAGGTCCTTGAGGTAAAGTTTACTGGGCATCAGTAAAAATGGAATCACTGGGGGTAAAAGAAAAAAATGAATATTTACTAAGTATTTTCTCTGTGGTGAGAAACAGTACAAGGCTCTTTAATCACAATTCTCAATGAATTATTCAGCTCCATTAGGAAGGAACTAATCTAACTATGGTCTTATAGGTAATAACTGTCAGAAACTAGATCTGCCTGACTCATAAGATCACCTTGGTTTTAAGAAGCTAAAAAAAATTTTCCAAAGCATGCTATCTTGGACATCTCTTTCTGGCCATAATGATGGCCAGATGGTTATTATTCAATAACTACAGCAAGTGAGACTTGGATTAGCTGTAAGGAAGACTTTTTCTGAAGATTTTTACAATAGGAGAAATAAGTCTCTCAAATACTTAATTATCCAGAAGAATGCAAGCAAAATGCTGCCTTGTGAGAAAAGCTAGACTAATATACCTTTCAAGGTTTATCAATTAATGCAAAAAACATTTATTAATTCCCTACTACATGAGAGACAGAAGTACTGCATAAGAGGCAGGAGTGTTAGAGTCAGACAGACTTTGTCACTTTTACTGCAGTGATCTTAACCAGTTACATATAATTTCTCTTTAGTTTCCTTATTTAAAAAACAAAAGAATAACTACCTTAAATCAACCACAGTAAGAGTTACAAACAAAGCACCTAGCACAATGATTGGCACATAAAACTAGCACTAAACAAACAGCTATTATTGCTGTCTCAGAATAACAATAATATTTTATTAGAAACTGGGGATATAAACATGAATTAAGGCAAGTATTTATCTCAAAAAACTCAGACTAACCAGGAATACAGAAATGTTCCTTTTTTAAAAAAAAAATTACTGCAATACAATGTGAGGAATTTCTAGACGAATGTCTACATTACAGTAAGATTCCAAAGGATCAGTTCTGCTCCACTAAATTAGGGAAGACAGCCCTGAAATTCAGGGTCTAAGATCTGTGTTTCAAAGATAAAGTTTCTGCTTAGTAACTGCTTTAATCTACTCTTGGTAATGACTTTACTTTCAGATGGCAGCACCTACACCTGACCCCTTCCTCAGAAAAAGCTTTCTCAGTCAAGCTGCAACACACAACCAAAAAGTTTTCTATATTGCCCAACCTTTTGCAATTCAACGTCTGTACTATTATGTGAAATGTTCAATGCTTCCCAAAGAGCACCAAATACCAATATGCAAATTAAAGAAAACAGAAACCTAAGAGCAATGTGGAAGTGGAGTGGGTGGCAGGATTGTTTTTAGTGTATTAAAAATGGATACAAAGGCCACCTACACTGACAGAGACTAGGAATAAGAAAAAGAAATTCAGGGCCGGGCGCGGGGGCTCACACTTGTAATCCCAGCACTTTGGGAGGCCGAGGTGGGCAGATCACCTGAGGTCAGGAGATCGAGATAGCCTGACCAACATGGAGAAACCTCGCGTCTACTAAAAACACAAAATTAGTCAGTCGTGATGGCGCATGCCTGTAATCCCAGCTACTTGGGAGGCTGAGGCAGGAGAATCACTTGAACCCAGGAGGCAGAGGTTGTGGTGAGCCGAGATCATGCCATTGCACTTCAGCCTGGGCAAGAAGAGTGAAACTCCATCTCAAAAAAAATAAAAAAAAGAGAGAGATTCAGGCATCCAAGCAATGAAGCCATTGGCAGGCCAAAGAAATACAGGGTCAGATGGGTAAGATAACAACTGATCTTTTTCTTCAGTCCAAATGATGGCATGCTATACAGGAGCTCTGTGAATTCAGCACACCTACTTACTTGTCAATGTCTAGAGAAGTCTGGGCAGCTGTCCCACTGTCACTCTTGGTCTTGACCTCTTTTTGTCTCCGAGTCAATACTTTTAATAAAAAAAAAAAAAAGTAAAAAATATATATAATTAGCTACCAGTAAACTCTGAATATAAAAGACAAAATGTATAGGAAGAAGCAAAGTTTAAAACCTTATCCCACTAGGAGAAATACATTGTTTGCGAAGTCTCAATCTTTCTAGCATTGAGAATAGCAATTGTAACATTTGCACCAAAACAAAAGTTTTGACAATATTCTGTCCTCCACAAGATATTCCGCTATATGCTAAGCCATGAGATCTAAAGATCTACTCCACACCAAGAAAGGTTTTTGTGTACTATCCCAGCTTGCAGCACTCAAGGGAGGGATTTACATTTTCCCAAGCAAAATTCTATCTGGTATGACACACACTTAAGTGAGGTACTCTATGAAATATAGTAATGACAGCCACATCTGAGTGCCTACATAAGCTCTAACCTTTACAAAACTTTGAAAAGTTCTGCAGTGAGAAAACTGTGGCTCAGAACAGTTAATACAACCAGTCTTTCTTCACTACACTAGTACCACCTCCCAATTCTAGTGGGTATAAATGGCTTTAGCCCAATTGATACACAAATATATTGTCTCTCACACCAAAAGACATCTGTTTATAAAATCAGTCTCTTAAAGGATCTTGGAGGTTATTTAATCAAGTGTTTTCCACTTCATTCCTTGCATAACAAGAAAAACTGCAACAATTTCACGTCAAACTCTACCTTCTTTCCTCCTAACACCTGAATCCCCACAACAGATAATTTAGCAGGGTTACGAGTAACTTAGGTTGTGAAGCATTTATCTAGTCCAGGGGTCAGCAAACTTTATCTGTGGAGACAGAGAGTAAATATTTTAGGCTTGGTAGGCCATATGGTCTCTGTCACAACTACTCAACTCTGCACTGTTAGCAGGAAAGCAGTCACAGACTATACATGAACAAATGGGTATGTTTCAATAAAACTTTATCTACAATAACAGGTATCTGGCTAGATTAGGCCCATGGTTGGCCGTTTGCCTAACCTTCTAGATCAACCTCCTACTCATACAAAAATGCCTTCTATAAACATCCCTGACAAGTAATCATACGGTCTTGACTGTATTTTCTTTTTCTTTTCTTTTTTTTTTTGAGACGGAATCTCACTCTTCTTGCTCAGGCTGGAGTGCTATGGTGTGATCTCAGCTCACTGCAATCTCTGCCTCCAGAGTTCAAGTGATTCTTCTGCCTCAGCCTCCTGAGTAGCTGGGATTACAGGCACCCACCACCATGCCCAGCTAATTTTTTTTTTTTTTTTTTTTTTGAGGCGGAGTCTCGCTCTGTCGCCCGGACTGGAGTGCAGTGGCCAGATCTCAGCTCACTGCAAGCTCCGCCTCCCGGGTTTACGCCATTCTCCTGCCTCAGCCTCCCGAGTAGGTGGGACTACAGGCGCCCGCCACCTCGCCCGGCTAGTTTTTTTTGTATTTTTAGTAGAGACGGGGTTTCACCGTGTTAGCCAGGATGGTCTCGATCTCCTGACCTCGTGATCCGCCCGTCTCGGCCTCCCAAAGTGCTGGGATTACAGGCTTGAGCCACCGCGCCCGGCCTTTTTGTCTCCCCTTAAACACGGGATTTTGTATTTGTCCCCGTTCTTTTCAGCTGAATGTTTCTATTTATTGAGATCATCTGCAGTCTTGACTCTGTCATCTGATGTTATTAGCTCTCTTTCTCAGCTATGTGTCATCTGCATATATGACAACCACACTTTTTACATCTTCATCCAAGTCACCAGGGAAAAATGGTTGTAAAGGATATGGCCAAGGACAAAACTGTGACATGTTACCAGAGAAGTCTGTCTTCTCCCTGTTAAACGTTCCTTTAAATAATTAAGCAAACATTTATTGACAATCTTCAATGTGCAAGTAATTTGGGGAGATACACGAAATTACGAGGCACTGTCCTTGCTTTTAAGGAGAGTGCAGTTTACTAATGGAGACAGCATACACACTCAAATAACTACAACCCAAGGTGTAAAGAGATATGCATAATAAAACAAGATCACACACAAGCAACTAATAATAGTGTTTGCCTCTGGGGAGGATGACAGGAATACTTGAAGACTGGAAGAGGAAGGAGGCATACTTTTCACTGTATACTTTTCTGTAAATCAAATTAAAAATTAGAAGGGAGGAATCAGATTATATAGAGTCAGGCACAGATTAAATGATCTAAGGTTCCTTCCAACGCAGAGATTTTATAAGTAAAATTAAAGTACTGCAAGAGAAAAACATCCAGGACAGAACCAGCCTCAAATCCACCTCCTATTATATCAACCAGCCCATACTTCTCTATCTTACACACAAGGACTTCATGAGAGATTTTATCAAGTGCCTTGCTGAAATCCATTCTTAAAAGGCTGGCACCTCAAAGATTACATAATCCTTTAGGAGTTCTATTTTTTATTTTTCTTTTTCTACTTGTCCCCCATCTTGACTAGCATGTATTTTTCCAAAAGAAATACTTGGAAACCACTCCACAGATAGGGTTGGAAAAAGCATTAATTGATTCTAGTACTGTCTATATATCACTATTGCATTTAGCACATTTCTGTTCCTATTCATTTATATGTCAGTTTTCCTTCTACACCATGCAACTTTCTGAATTCAGAGACTCTGGGTTTTATTTTGTTTCTTTTTTTTTTTCTCTCTCTCTTCAGCATCCTCAGCAGAGTGTAGGACAGATTAAATGCTAATAAATACTTGCTGAATTAAATTTTATCAATAGATTCTAGGGGAAAAAAGAGCTCTTGTTTTATGAGGACCTACTCTGTGCCAGAGACTTTATAAACATAATCTCTTCTTTACAACAACCCTACAAAGAATATATCATTATTTCTATTTTATAGTAAATAATTTTTTTTTTTTTTGAGACACATCTTGCTCTGTTGCAGGCTGGAGTGCAGTGGCATGATACTGGCTCACTGCAACCGCTGCCTCCCGGGTTCAAGCGATTCTCCTGCCTCAGCCTCCTGAGTAGCTAGGATTACAGGCGCCTGCCACCACACCTTGCTGATTTTTATATTTTTAGTAGAGATGGGGTTTCACCATCTTGGCCAGGCTGGTCTTGAACTCCTGACCTTGTGATCCACCCACCTCGGCCTCCCAAAGTGCTGGGATTACAGGTGTGAGCCACTGTGCCTGGCTGTAAACGAAATATTAATTAACCTGATCAAGGTCACAAAACAAAAACAAAAAACAAAAAGCACAAGGAATGCAGTACAAATCTGACTACAGAAGCATATGTTCTTCTACAAGAGCAGGCTGCCACTCCTGGAAAATAAGAAGCTAAAGAATGGGAAGAGAAAAGGTGGTAAGTGGTAAATGAGGGGGCAGGTAGAAGAGAATTTGAAGGGAGAGACTTGATACTGATAGATGGTTAGGACTATACGGTAATTCTATGATCACAACAGACTGGACTGGGGCTTGCTGCTGATTTTCCTTTGAAACCTACTGCCCCTACAAAAGAGCAGAGAAGTGCATGTAGGTTGCTCTGAAGGAGCACTTGTGGTTTATGAGGGTTGAGAGAGCTATAGAAACTAGCTACAGGCAGAGAATTCATTATGAAACACATATCCAAAAACCAAACTGCTGATAACAGCAGCCACAGATTTCAAAAGAGAACAATGGGGTCTGAGTACAACTATCAAGGAAAGGTAGAAGAGAACAGGGATCACTGAAAGCTGAGAGAGACGACAATAAACATAAGACCATTACCTCAGCAGATTATATTCCACTGTATGGGAAATGCTTTAAGGAGTTGTACTTAGAACTGTGGCCTGGCACTGTTAAGATACAAATAATCAGTATTGCCTTGTGATGAAGGGCACTCACTGGCTTTAGGGTTGGACAGTAGGTGTCCAAGTTGGGCCTCTACTAGCTGTGTGGTCTTAGGCAAGGTCTGTAACCTGAGTAACAATTTCCTTACCTATTGAATGAGATAACTGCATTTAACCTGAAGAGTTTTGCTAACAATCATATCAGATACTGTAAGAGTATCCAGCCCACAGAAAGCACTCAGTAAACATTAGTTTTATTCACTTACTATTTGTTTATACAATTTTCATTATTCTTCTTCCAGATTTATTTCTTAGCCTTATCCAAAGACTTAAACCCATCCGTGCAACCAGTGACCACTAGCTAGCCTACAATTTGGGTTAGAACTTAAGTCTTAAGTGATTTCCATACTAAATTTTACAAACAAAATGGACAAATAAATAGCCTAGGCATTACAGAACAATTATCAATACCATACAAACATCAACACATTTGTTTCCAAAATTCAAAGAAGATAAGCAATCAAAAATAAAAAACATATGGCCTAGTACTATAAATTGTAAAGACAATGGTTCCCTGAGGAGAGTGGAAATTATATATACAAAGAAGGGAGTTTTGACAGAATGACAAGTGGTTAAAGTCTTCTCAGTTTGTCTCCCTCAACCTCAAAACGACCTCAGCAGAAAATAATGGGAAGCCACAGAGTTGTGTCTGTTCCTGCTAAGATCACCCCTCTTTCAGCCTAGCACTTCTTCAGTGGATATAAGGAAAAGAAGGGAAGACAAGCTCCACCTGCACACAGTGAGGCAGCCATGCTGCCTGCCTCCCTACAACCAATGACCTCAGGAACTAGTCTCAATTAAAGGTTATTATTAGCACAAAGTATTGGCTGGGTAAGGTGGCTCATACCTGTAATCCCAGCACTTTGGGAGGTTAAGGCAGGCGGATCACTTGAGGTCAGGAGTTCCAGACCAGCCTGGCTAACACAACAAAACCCTGCCTCTACTGAAAATAGACAATTTAGCCGGGCTTGGTGGTGAGTGCCTGTAATCCCAGCTTCTCGGGAGGTTGAGGCAGGAGAACTGTTTGAACCCGGGAGGTGGAGGTTGCAGTGAGCTGAGATTACACCAATGCACTTCAGCCTGGGCGACAGAATGAGACTGTCTCAAAAAATAATAATAATAAAATAAAATAAAATAAAAAAAATCTGCGAGTCTCTGAGACATGTGGCTACTTAAATTTAGATCTTAATTAGAATTAAATATAATTTTAAATTGGGCCAGGTGCGGTGGCTCACACCTATAATCCCAGCACTTTGGGAGGCCAAGGTGGGTGGATCACCTGAGGTCAGGAGTTTGAGACCAGCCCGACCAATATGGTGAAACACCGTCTCTAGTAAAAATACAAAATTAGCTGGGTATGGTGGCACATGCCTATAATCTCAGCTACTTGGGAGGCTGAGGCAGGAGAATCGCTTGAACCTGGAAGGCAGAGGTAGTAGTAAAGCCGAGATCATGTCATTGCACTCCAGTCTGGACAACAAGAGCAAAACTCTGTCTCAAAAAATAATTAAAAAATTGAATTCCTCAGTCCCATAAGCCACATTTCAAATGCTCAATAGCCACATGTGGCTACCATATTTGACAGCACAGATATAGAACATTTCTATCATTGCACAAGTTCCCATTGGATACTGCTGTTCTTTCAAGAGATAACCAGGACCAATCCTATTATGCCTTAACTGTGTTTACCTTGAGCACCAAAAGAAATCCAAGCCTCCTCTGGCATACCTCTTCAACTGGATTCTCATCCCCGTTTGCCACCATTCTTGGTGATTTCAATATCTACATATTAGATTGACCCATATGATGCTGCAGTTTTTGTAAGTTCAACCCAAGATATGATCCATCCAGTAGTCCAGCCTCTCAGTTCCTTGACCTCTTGTTTATTAATTCCTATGGCTCCTACCACCTCAGCCTTTCTCCAGTGGGGTTCCAAGAGAGGAGTAAGCCTAATGCCCTAAGGTATCCACCAAATGTTATAAATCAATTTCTGTCCCCTGCATCTAAAATGGTACCAGCTATGTGTCATAACTGGGAGAAGTGAGCAAACAATCAATTCATTTTCTGACTTCTATGGTTCCAATGAAGAATTCTAGCTGAGCCTATCATTAATGATGAGCTCAGTTTCAGGTGCCCATTCTCTGATCACCATCACCTATCTTTCCCAACTCACCCTCTCTAATGTTCTTACACCAATCACCCTTCAGCCCCACTAGGACATCTAATCCTACACTATCATCTTTTCACTATTACCCCGTCGTATCCTCACATTCCTTCTTACCTTAGTTTACCTAGTTATCATATTAACAATCCCCTTGAATATTCCCTCAACTTCTTTCTACTGTGCTTCCTTGCAAAATCCAACTTTGGTTAAATACAGCCCTCCTACTTATTATGTGTCCCTATCTGCTGAATGTGACAGGAACAAAAACACGTAACAGTGCTGACTGGGCTCACTTTTTATTTAAAATCAAAATCTTAAGCGGTCCCTCACTACTGCCTAGCAATCCTGATATATTTTCCTAGTCGGTTCATTCTTCCATCCTCCCAGGTACATTTCACATTTTCTCTGCTATTCTCAAACCTCTAATATCCATTCTGATTCCTGTATCACCATTCTTTTTTATTTAAATATAACTTTATTGAGATAAATTCATGTACCATATAATCCACCCATTTAAAGTCTATGATTCAATGGCAAGTACTTGGGAGGCTGAGGTGGGAGGATTGCCTGAGCTGGGAAGGCAGAGGTTGCAGCAAGCCAAGATTGCACTACTGCAGCCTGGGTGACAGAAAGAGGGTTCTTTATATATTCTGGATACTAAACCCTTCACACACATATGATTTGCAAATATTTTCTCCTATTCTGTAGGTTGTCTTTTCACTTTCTTGATAGTGTCCTTTGATGCACAGAGGTTTTAAATTTTGATAAAGTCCAATTTATCTTTTTTCTTTTGTTGTTTGTGCTTGTGGTATTATATCTAGGAATCCATTGCCAAACCTATGATTGTGAGGTTTTATCCCTAAGACAATTACCCTGACTTGCTAAGACAAGGTCTCAACTATGTTGCCCAGGTGGGACTCAAAGGATCCTCCTGCCTCAGCCTCCCAAGTAGATGGGACTTACCAGCGTGTACCACTGTAGCTGCCTATAAAAGCTTTATGACTTACATTTAGGTCTTTGATCTATTTTCACATGTAGTATAAACAAGTGGTCCAACTTCATGGTTTTGCATGTGGATATTCAGTTGTCCCAGCACTACATATTAAGAAGACTGGATTGTTTTCCCCCACTGAATTGTCTTGACATCCTTGTCAAAAACCAATTGCCCACAAATGTATGGTTTTACTTCTGGACCCTCAATACCATTCCACTGAACCATCATGCCTACCTTTATGCCAGAACCACGCTGTCTGAATTAGTAAGTTGTAAAATTGGAAAGCATGAACCCTTAACTTCGTTCTTTTTCAAGACTGTTCTATTCTGTGTCCCTTGTATTTTGGTATGAATTTTGGGACCAACTTATCAATTTATACAAAAAAGTTAGCTGGGATTTTTGTGGGGTTTTTTTGTTGTTTGTTTGAGATGGAGTTTCGCTCCTGTTGCCCAGGCTGGAGTGCAACGGCATGATCTTGGCTCACCGCAACCTCTGCCTCCTGGGTTTAAGCGATTCTCCTGTCTCAGCCTCCTGAGTAGCTGGGATTCTTCTGTCTCAGCCTCCTGAGTAGCTGGGATAACAGGCATGTGCCACCATGCCTGGCTAATTTTTTTTTCTATTTTTAGCAGAGAGAGGGTTTCTCCATGTTGGTCAGGCTGTTCTCGAACTCCTGACCTCAGGTGATCTGCCCCCCTCAGCCTCCCAAAGTGCCCAGCCTAGCTGGACTTTTGAGAAGGATTTGAAATCTCTAGATCAACTTGGTGAATACTGCCATCTTAACAACATTAAGTATTCTAAACCATGAACATGAAATACCATTCCATTTATTTAGGTCTTGTTTAATTTCTTTCAACAATGTTTTATAATTCTCAGAGAAGTTTTTAATTTCTTTTGTCAAACATATTCCTAAGTATTTTATTATTTTTGATACTATATTAAACATAACTCTTTTCTTAAATCCATTTTCAGATTGTTCACTGCTAGTGTACAAAAATACAGTTCATTTTCTATATTGACCTTGTATCCTGCAAACTTGCTGAACTCGTTTATTAGTTCTAAAGGCTTATTTTATTTCAGTGGATTCTCTAGGATTTTCTATATAAAAGATGTCATCTGATACAGTAGTTAACGTCTTCCTTTCCAACCTGAATGGCTTTTATTTCATTTCTTTCCTAACTGTCCTGGCTAGAACCTCTTTTACCATGTTGACTGGAAGTGGCAAGAATGAACACCCTTGTCTTGTTTCTGATTTTGGGGAAAGCTGTCAGTCTTTCACCATTAAGTATGATATTAGCTGTGAGTTTTTCATAGATGCCCTCTATCAGGCTGAGGAAGTTCCTGTCTATTCCTAGTTTGCTGAGTATTTTATTGTCATGAAGGAGTACTGAATTCTATCAAATGCTTTTTCTGTGTCCATTTAGATATTGTGTGGTTTTTGTCCTTTGTTCTGCAATATAGTATATTAACTGATTTTCTAATGTTAAACCAACCTTTCAGACTTTTTGATGAGAAAAAAAGTAGTACCAGAGAGAACTTCTACACTCTTCCACCACCAAAAGTATTAGTCTATCTGCATCTGTACCCATATCCTCTGCCTTCCCTCCTACTGCACAGAATGAATTGCTCACATGGCTATGTAAGGCTAACTTTTCCATTTGACCCTGAATCTGAATGTTTTTGCTTAATTAAGGATTCCCCTCCTGCCATCATCTCTCCTGAAACATCAGTTTTTCCCCTCTTTTTTTAGATCATTCCATCAGCTTACAAATATGCAGTAATATTTCCCATAAGGTTATTTCTAGACTTGTATATCCTACTGTCTGCTCAACATCTTCATTTGGTTATTCACTGGGCATCTTAAAATTATGTACAAAACCAAATTCTTAATTTCTTCCTCCAAACCTGCTCCTACCCCAGTGTTCCCGCTCTCAAACAACGAAGTCATCATTAACCCAGTTGCTTGGGGCAAAACCTTGATTTCACCTTAGTCTTTCTGGTTCTCTCACACTCCAACGAATCCTGTAAGCTCAGCCTTCAAAATGTTCCCAAATCTGACAACTTCTTTACCTCACAGCTACCTCTCTGGTCAAAGCAAACATCAGATCTTCCCTGGAATAATGCAAGAGCCATTCCCCTCCAGCCCTGCTTAGTCTCCTCAATTCCATTCTTGCCCCTGTCCCTCTATAGATTATTTTCCACACTGTAGCCAGAGTTAGATTACATCATTCCCTATTCTCAACCCCTCTATGGCTTTTCATCATATTTAGAATAAAGTACAAAAACCTCACTTCACATGATCTGACCACTGTTCATTTCTTCTCTCCTTTCCCCATCGCTCAATCTAATTCAGTCATTGTGTCTTTCCTGCAGCTCTAAGAAACATGCCAAACACACGCTTGCTTTAGTGCCTTTATATTTATTCCCTGACCTAGAATGACTGTATTCAAATATCACCTCAAGAAGTCTCCCTTGATCTTCCCCTTTAATCAAGCCCCCTTTTTTCCTCTGTTCTAGTCATTCTCCATCCCCTCTTCTTGCCTCGTTTTTCTTAAACTGTATTTATTATCTGTTTCTCTCACAAAAAGGTAAGCTTTATAGAACACTTCTGTGTTTAGTACTGTACCCTCAGCTTGCAGAACAGTATCTGGATTATAGTTGCTGCTAAATAAATACTAATTGGGTTGTCAGTAAAGAAGTACAAATAATATAAACACAACACGGTGATCTTCTGAATTACTCAGAGGGGCTTTCTAAGTTGAGTACCCTACAATTGGCTTAGCCAGAAACCTGAGTTAAGACTGCCTTCTCTCATCTTGACCAGTCAGAAGGTCTGCTTCTCTCGCCAAAAGACTCTCAAGTCTGTCCACTTCTACTAAGACTGCTTTATCATCTGTCTCTCTGCTTTTAGTCTCCTCCAAATTATGGTTAATATTTCAGTATACTGTATTGTCTTTCAGTCTTTATTTTTAATCCTTATGTAATACTTCATCTTGTTTTTGAACACTGGGTTAAGTTGTTCATTGTTATAAATAATGCTTTAATAAACCATCTTTGTCTATACAATTTCATCTAAATTCTGATGATGTTTTTAGAGTAGATTTTCAAACTTTAATTCATGGGTCAGAAGATATGAATTACTTTTAAGTTCTACATATATATTATCAAATTGCTTAAACAAAAATTTCAGCTGTTAAAGATTAAGCTATAAATATTATAGACAAGTACTAGTAGGAAGTAGATCAGTAAAAGTGTACCCCTTAAGAGAACAAGCTTATCTCTAAGCTTGAAAGAAAACTGCTACAATTTGAGTAGGGAGGGAGGGGGCCTCTGTGGCTTTTTTGCAGCAAAGGCAGTTTGGCATTGCAGTACTGTCTTTGGAGTCTAACTGCCTTTGAATCCTATCCCAGAGTAGGTAATTACAGGCTTGAAGCCTCTAAGCCTTTGTTTGCTCATCTGTAAATGGACCCAGCAATGCTTATCTTTTTAGGGTTGTAAAGATTTCTACTTAGGAACTACTAACATAATCACGTAAGATGTTTGAGTTAGAAGCTATGTCTATTAGAATAAGATGATCAAGTCTAGTACCTGAGAGAACAACAAGAGATTGTCAGAATGGATAAAAGATGACCCAATGGTATATTGTCTACAGGAGACACATTTTTTTTTTTTTTTTTGAGGCGGAGTCTCGCTCTGTTGCCGGGACTGGAGTGCAGTGGCCAGATCTCAGCTCACTGCAAGCTCCGCCTCCCAGGTTCACGCCATTCTCCTGCCTCAGCCTCCCGAGTAGCTGAGACTACAGGCGCCCGCCACCTCGCCTGGCTAGTTTTTGTATTTTTAGTAGAGACGGGGTTTCACCGTGTTAGCCACGATGGTCTCGATCTCCTGACCTCGTGATCCGCCCGTCTCGGCCTCCCAAAGTGCTGGGATTACAGGCTTGAGCCACCGCGCCCGGCCAGGAGACACATTTTAAAAATATGCCGGGCGCGGTGGCTCAAGCCTGTAATCCCAGCACTTTGGGAGGCCGAGACGGGGGGATCACGAGGTCAGGAGATCGAGACCACCCTGGCTAACACGGTGAAACCCCGTCTCTACTAAAAAATACAAAAAACTAGCCGGGCGAAGTGGCGGGCGCCTGTAGTCCCAGCTACTCGGGACGCTGAGGCAGGAGAATGGCGTGAACCCGGAAGGTGGAGCTTGCAATGAGCTGAGATCCAGCAACTGCACTCCAGCCTGGGCGACAGAGCAAGACTCCGTCTCAAAAAAAAGAAAAAAAAAAGAAAGAAAAGGAAAATGAATAGGCAAGCACACGCTAGAAGAAAATATTTGTAGAACACATATTTGACAAACAACTGGTATTCAGGACAAACAAAGAACTCCTATCTCAATAATAAAAAGTCACATAATCCAATTTTAAAATGGACAAAACATTTGAACACTTTACAGAAGATACAAAATTAGACAACAATCATGTGAAAAAAAAAGTGCTCAACATTATTAGCCATCAGGGAATGCAATTAGAATCATTACATGACTACCAGAATGGCTAAAATTAAGGGGGTAAAACAATACCAAATGGTGGCAAAGATGTAAAACAAGTAAAATAACTAGAATGCTCATAAACTGCTAGTGGGAATTAAAATAGTACAACTACTTTGGAAAAAGGTTTGGCAGTTTCTTTATAACCTAGCAATTCCACTCCTAGCTATTTATTCAAAAGATGTGAAATCTTATGCTCACTATACAACCTGTACAAGAATGTTCACAGCAGCTTTCTTTGTAATAGTGAAAAACACACCAAGAGAAGAACTGTATGAAGAAACTGGTATATTCATACGCTAGAATACTACTCAGTAATAAAAAGGAATATAACATGGATCAATCTCAAAAACATTATGCTGAGTGAAAGATTACACAAAAGTATGCTGCTATGATTCTACTAATATCAAATTCTAGAATATCATATAAGCAGAATTTTACAGAAATAAACAGTGGTTGCCTTTAGGGGGAGGGGAGAAGAGATATGAGGGATTCTTCCAGGGTGATATTAATACTCTGTGTCTTGATAGGTATATGCATATGACCAAACTCTGCAAATTTACACTTAATATTTGTGCATTTCACATAAATACTGGAACTTAGTTCATGATCTGCATGCTTAAGTATTTCAGGGAAAATGAACCAATATTTGCAACTTACTTTGCAAAGCATCAAAAACATAACGTGGATTAAAGGATGGCTAGAGAGAATAGATTTGTAATAAAACATAGTAAGATATTAATGGAATCTAAGTAGTAAGATTATTCTAACTTTGTTGTGTATTCAAAATTTTCATAATAAAATAACAGAGGGAAAAAGACTGGGGAAACCCTCTAAAGATGAATGAAGATATATGACTAGATGCAATGTATGATGCTTAATTGGATCCTTTACCCCAAAAAAGAGATACAAAGGATACTACTGGAACAACTGAGGAAAAGTGAATGTGCATTGTATACTAGATAATAGTATTGGCATTAACATTAAATTTCTTGAGTATAATAATGGTGTTGTAATACATTATTTTGTAGGAGAATGATCTTGTTCTTAAGAGATACACACTGATCGAGCTCAGTGGTTTAATTCCAGCACTTGGGGAGGCCAAGATAGGAGGATCTCTTGAGGTCAAGAGTTTGAGACCAGCTTGGGCAACATAGCAAGACCCCTATCACTACAAAATTAAAATTAAATTTAGCTGGGTGTGGTGGTGAGTGCTTGTAGTCCTAGCTACTAGGGAGGCTGAGGTGGGAGGACTGCTTGAGCCCAGGAGTTCAAGGTTACAGTGAGCTATGATCATGCCAGTGCACTTCAGCCTGGGTGACAAAGCAAGACCCTGTCTCAAAAAACAAAAACAACAACAACAACAAGAGATGTGTACTAATTAAAGTATTTAGAGGTAAAGTGTCATGATTTGTGCAACTAACTCTCAAATGATCAGGGAAAAGTCCATATATGTAAAAATATACATATGAGAAAGAAAAAGAAGAGAAATAGGAGGGATAAAGAAAGTACATTATTTTTGTATCTCATACTTCTGAAATTTGAAAATTTTCAAAATGGAGAGGAAAAAAGAATAGGCCCTGAAATAAAGAGGTCTAAGTCTCAATTCCCACACTACCAATTACTAGCTTAATGATTTTGAGCAAGTTACTTCTCCCTAAGGATGACAAAGCCTAACTTGTAAGGTTACTGCAAAGATCAGGTAAAATAAGAGTTAAGTGCGTAAGTGCATAGTGCCTTGCACAAAATAGTAGTAACAGCAGTCACTGTTACTATAAAGACCAGTAGCGGTCAGGTATGGTGGCTCATGCCTATAATCCCAACACTCTGGGAGGCCAAAGCAGGAAAATCACTCAAGCCCAGGAGTTCAAGGTTACAGTGAGCTATGATCATGCCAGTGCACTTCAGCCTGGGTGACAAAGCAAGACCCTGTCTCAAAAAACAAAAACAACAACAACAACAAGAGATGTGTACTAATTAAAGTATTTAGAGGTAAAGTGTCATGATTTGTGCAACTAACTCTCAAATGATCAGGGAAAAGTCCATATATGTAAAAATATACATATGAGAAAGAAAAAGAAGAGAATAGGAGGGATAAAGAAAGTACATTATTTTTGTATCTCATACTTCTGAAATTTGAAAATTTTCAAAATGGAGAGGAAAAAAGAATAGGCCCTGAAATAAAGAGGTCTAAGTCTCAATTCCCACACTACCAATTACTAGCTTAATGATTTTGAGCAAGTTACTTCTCCCTAAGGATGACAAAGCCTAACTTGTAAGGTTACTGCAAAGATCAGGTAAAATAAGAGTTAAGTGCGTAAGTGCATAGTGCCTTGCACAAAATAGTAGTAACAGCAGTCACTGTTACTATAAAGACCAGTAGCGGTCAGGTATGGTGGCTCATGCCTATAATCCCAACACTCTGGGAGGCCAAAGCAGGAAAATCACTCAAGCCCAGGAGTTCAAGAACAGCCTGGGCAACATAAGACACCATTTCTTTAAAAAAGAAAAAAACAAAAACAAAAACAAAAAAAGACCAGTAGTGTGTCACAGACCCATGAATTTATTTATTTATTTATTTTTTCCCCCGAAGGGTTTACTATTTGTTTAATAAAAAAAATCCCACAGCAACTTTTATCCAAACAGCAACTACTACAAAAGGAATGACAAGAAAAAAAAATATGACTTCACAGAAATACACTAAAAAATTTGACAGTTATGCAGGAACCACCAAAGTTTTAGTGTTTAATAACGAATAGCACAACTGACCAAGGTCCAAGACGTGAAGACACTATGTTCAAGAAACTGGCCGGGCGCGGTGGCTCAAGCCTGTAATCCCAGCACTTTGGGAGGCCGAGACGGGCAGATCACGAGGTCAGGAGATCGAGACTATCCTGGCTAACACGGTGAAACCCCGTCTCTACTAAAAAATACAAAAAACTAGCCGGGCGAGGTGGCGGGCGCCTGTAGTCCCAGCTACTCGGGAGGCTGAGGCAGGAGAATGGTGTAAACCCGGGAGGCGGAGCTTGCAGTGAGCTGAGATCCGGCCACTGCACTCCAGCCCGGGCGACAGAGTGAGACTCCGTCTCAAAAAAAAAAAAAGAAACCGGGGGGTAAATCACTCTACAAACTATATAGTACGTGATAAGAATGCATACTTTGTAATATAAAACCTGTCTACACATAGTAGTTAGCTGTAAAAAGCCATTCGATCTTCTCTTGGCTTGGAAACATGGTGTTCCAGATTCCGGTATAAATTAGCAACCTTCAACTATTTTGTATGGCAGGTATCTTGTTTTCACCTTCCAGTTCTTCCACCCCAGCCTGTGTCGTGAGGTCTGCGATGTTCTTCTCCAGATCATCAATGCGACTACTCATATCATCAACTCTCCCAATGATCTGGTCAGACATGGTCTGAAATTTATCTTGCATCTGCTGCAGGAGTGTCTGCACCACCGAGGTGAGGTCCTGCACGGTCTTGGGGTCAGTCTCGGCCATCTCCTTGATACCCAGCTTGGTGGTTATGTCTCTTACTTTTATCTTTTTTGGAGATGGAGTCTCACTCTGTTGCCTAGGCTGGAGTACAGTGATGCAATCTCAGCTTACTGCAACCTCCACCTCCTGGGTTGAAGTGATTCTCCTGCCTCAGCCTCCCAAGTAGCTGAGATACAGGTGTGTGCCACCATGCCTGGCTAATTTTTGTATTTTTAGTAGAGATGGTGTTTCACCACGTTGGCCAGGTTGGCCTCGAACTCCTGACCTGAAGTGATTCACCCACCTCGACCTCCCAAAGTGCTGGGATTACAGGGGTGAGCCACCATGCCCAGCCAAATTTCAATTAAAAAAAAAAGAGAGAATCCTATTTTCAAATAAAATTTCACATGAAACCCAGTATGTAAAATACATAAATGTAGAGCTCTGGATGAGGTGGGTGGTAAAGGTGGAGTGTTACCAGTATTCATTTTGCCCTTCCCACACCTTTACAGAACCCTAGTTAACCAGAGGACATTTTGAAAAACCAGTTCTCAACTGGGCGTGGCCTGTTTCAAAAAAAAAAACAACAAAAAAACGAAAAACCAGTTCTCTAGAACAGGGATGGCCAGCCAGCTTTTTTCTTTGAGATGGAGTTTCGCTCTTGTTGCCCAGGCTGGAGTGCAATGGTGTCCTCGGCTCATGGCAACCTCTGCCTCCTGGGTTCATACGATTGTCCTGCCTCAGCCTCCCGAGTAGCTGGGATTACAGGCAGGTGCCACCACGCCCGGCTGATTTTTAGTAGAGACGGGGTTTCACCATGTTGGCCAGGCTGGTCTTGAACTCTGGACCACAAGTGATCTGCCCACCTCCGCGATGTTGGCCAGGCCGGTCTCGAACTCTGGACCTCAAGTGATCTGCCCATCTCAGCGTCCCAAAGTGCTAGGATTACAGGCTTGAGCTAACGCGCTCCGCTCAGCTTTTCGCATAAACAAACTTTTATTGCAACACAGCCGCCTGATTCATTTACAAATTGTCTATGGCTGCTTTAGTGCTTTAACAGCAGAGTTGAGTAGCAGTGACAAACACTTGAGTAGTTGCAACAGAGACCATATGGCCTGCAAAGCCTAAAATATTTACTATCTATTCCTTTCAGAAAAAGTTAGCTAGACTTTGCTTTTAAGAGTACATTTTCTGAGGGCCCACCTGCACAGTACCATATTAGATACTGTGGAGGGAATTTAAAGGACTATGACACAGTAACTGTTAACAATATTAAGCTTATATGTAATTCATGAATGATTCAGACTTTAAAAAGAATTTCTTGGGGTTTGACTCTTCTGCAAATTAAAAGAGCCTGAGATATTAGCAACAAAAGCTTTCTGCAATGTGTAAAATTTGTTTGGATCCTGTTTTCAACAAACTGTGAAAAAAAAACAAAAACAAAAAGAAACAACAACAAAAAAACAATTATGGGACTCAAGGAGAGTTGAACAAACCAGATATTTGGTGGTATTAAAAATTATCGGCTGAGCGCAGTGGCTCAAGTCTGTAATCCCAGCACTTTGGGAGGCTGAGGCGGGAGGATCACAAGGTCAGAAGATTGAGACCATCCTGGCTAACATGGTGAAACCCTGTCTCTACTAAAAATACAAAAAATTAGCCAGGCATCATGGGTGGGTGCCTGTAGTCCCAGCTACTTGGGAGGCTGAGGCAGGAGAATGGTGTGAACTCAGGAGGCGGAGCTTGCAGTGAGCAGAGATTGTGCCACTGCATTCCAGCCTGGGAGACAGAATGAGATTCCAACTCAAAAAAAAAAAATTGTTAATTGGTTGGGCGCAGTGGCTCACGCCTATAATCCCAGCACTTTGGGAGGCCTAGGCAGGTGGATTACGAGGTCAGGAGTTCCAGCCCAGCCTGGCCAATATGGTGAAACCCCTTCTCTACTGAAAATAAAAAAAAAATTAGCTGAGAGTGGTGGTGCGTGCCTGTAGTCCCAGCTACTTGGGAGGCCGAGGCACGAGAATCGCTTGAACCCGGGAGGTGGAGGTTGCAGTGAGCCAAGATCGCGCCACTGCACTCCAGCCTGGGCAACAGAGACTCCATCTCAAAAAATATATATATATATATACACACACATATATATATATAATTAATTGGCCAGGTGCGGTGGCTCACACCTGCAATCTTAGCACTTTGGGAGGCTGAGGTGGGAGCAGCGTGAGGTCAGGAGATCGAGACCATCCTGGATAACATGGTGAAACCCTGTCTCTACTAAAAATACAAACATTAGCCAGGCATGGTGGCAGGAGCCTATAGTTCCAGCTACTGGGGAAGCTGAGGCAGGAGAATGGCATGAACCTGGGAGGCGGAGCTTGCAGTGGGCCAAGATCACTCCACTGCACTCCAGCCTGGGCCACAGAGCGAGACTCCGTCTCAAAAAAGAAAAAAAAAGATATCTGGGATATAATCTGAAATAATCCAAGATGGGGGTTATGGATAGAATACATACGAAACAACAGTGGCCACAAGTTGATGAATGACTAGGTAGAACATGGCGGTTCAGGGTACTACTATCCTCTCAATTTTTAAATTTGAAATTTTTGGTAATTAAAAGTAAAACACACACACACACAAAGTCCTTTTGCAAGACAAATACCAAAGATAAACTAGCCACTGTCTTTTGAAGAAACTGGTATGAAAATCAGGTAACAAAGACAAGGATCTAGGAAAAAACCCCAAGAGCCCTCCTTCTAAAGAATCATCAATGGCAGTCACATCACACTGGATATTGTCATCAGAGCCTAAATAAAGGTAATAGTAAATAAGTTTCATATGGAGAAAAGACTCTGAATTTATCTGAACTTCACTAGCAAATGTTTACCAAGGTTCTTCTGAAAACGTAATGGATGACAGTGGTGCATAACAGAAACAATTCTTTAAAAGGTTTTATAATGTAATATGTACAAAAGAATATATACGTGAACCTATTACCCAACTTAAGAACTAGAATATTGCCCAAACTGATTAGCCAACTGTATGCTTCTTTCGGATTCATTTCTCTGCCTCCACCCCATCCCCCACCCCAGAGGTGGCCTTTATTCTCAAAATTATATTACTTTACTTTCTTTTTATACAAACACAGTTTTACCACAAATTCTTAAACAACATACTGACCACCATATTGGATTTAGTATTCTGAAACTTACTTTTTCAAAAAAATCTGAATATTCATGGAAGATTCTATAGAGCACAGAGTACTAGCTTTTGAGTTTAACTTGGTGTATCCCAGCTCCTGCCACTTTCTAGGTATGTGATCTTGGGGAAATTATTTCCCCGTCAAGTTCAGTTTCCTCTTTTATAAGTGAAATAATTCCTGTTTCAAAAGACTGTTATGAGGATTCAAACAATATACAAAAAGCACTGTTACTGGTATATAGCAGGTGTTCATAAATGGTAGCTAATGTTGCTTAACATTAAGCATGGCTTATAAAGATTCAGCAAATTAAATCCTTTTACTTAACAGAAAATAGTATCTTGTTATCAAGTATTTCCTTTATATAAAGCCATTAGAAAACTCCTTAGTAAGAGATCAGTCTGTGCATGGTCAATCTCCACAGCTACCACCAGAAAGAAGTATGGTTCATCTGATCTTTTTTTGACTTTGCACTCAAGGGTTTACAGAGGTGACTACGTCACATGGACTCTGTTCACCAGGAAAGAGTCTAATCCATCAAACCATTTATTCTAGGTAATTGAAAAGCTGACAAGGTCAGTTCTGATGAGATGAGAATTCATGTTTGCACTCAGAAGTAAAAGACTATATAGCATTCTGCTTTCCTGAAACTGACTGACATTTCCATGGTCTTCTCGAACACTCCCCTGTGTGTCCCAGCTCTACACATGGAAGGCAGAAAGAACACAGTAATGAAGAATGCTAGCTCTGGGCCCTGGCTCTGCTGCTTACTGCCCGACAATGCAAGTACTAAAGCTCTCTTAGTTTCATCATCAGTAAAACGGAGATAATAAAAACTTATATTAATACATAGTCATAGTCCTGGCTGTGGCTGTAAGACAGTTCTAATGGAGATCACTGATCTAATATTAATTCCTTGAACTTTTATCTTTCTCAAAATGCTCTAGATGCCTGACTTTAAAAGTGTGACTAGATCATGAAGTGAAGAACTTCTCTAAAATGGTTTTTGCTGTTAATATTCCTTTAACACATAATGCTTTGGGTATTAACTCAGGTGTTAAAAAGAACTATTTTATTTTTCTTTTTTTTTTTTTTTTTTTTTTTTTTTGTTGAGACGGAGTTTCGCTCTGTCGCCCAGGCTGGAGTGCAGTGGCCGGATCTCAGCTCACTGCAAGCTCCGCCTCCCGGGTTTACGCCGTTCTCCTGCCTCAGCCTCCCGAGTAGCTGGGACTACAGGCGCCCGCCACCTTGCCCGGCTAGTTTTCTGTATTTTTTTTTAGTAGAGACGGGGTTTCACCGTGTTAGCCAGGGTGGTCTTGATCTCCTGACCTCGTGATCCGCCCGTCTCGGCCTCCCAAACTGCTGGGATTACAGGCTTGAGCCACCGCGCCCGGCCAAAAAGAACTATTTTATTTTTCAAGGAAGGAATAAGAACATCTGGCAGAAGAAAACTGCTAAGAGAAATCCTGAGGCAGGGGGCTCCTTAGCATGAAGGTACAATGAATGGGATAACTGAAGTGAAGGCAAAGTCAATGTTAAGAGAGGAACAAGATGGGAAGAATAAAAGCACTGAGAATTCATGCAGACCTACACTGCAGTCAGGCTGCCATTTCATATGTCACATCATACAGTAACTTTATTAATGCAACCTAGTGGAGCTGACATGAGGAAATGTTCCACAGCAAAGCTGAACAAAGTTGTCAGAAGACAACTGAAGACCGGGTGCGGTGGCTCACGCCTGTAATCCCAGCACTTCAGTAGGCTGAGGCAGGTGGATCACGAGGTCAGGAGTTCAAGACCAGCCTGGCCAAGATGGCGAAACCCCACCTCTACTAAAAATACAGGCATGGTGGTACGTGCCTGTAATCCCAGCTATTCGGGATGCTGAGGGAGAGAACTGCTTAAACTGAGGAGACAGAGGTTGCAGTGAGCCGAGATTGTGCCACTGCACTCCAGCCTGGGCGACAGAGTGAGAATCTATCTCAAAAAAAAAAAAAAAGTAGACAACTGAGACCACAGGGGTTGCAGGGAGGAGCTCCTACGTTATTAATCCAAGAGGAGTAACATGCATGCAGTGTAACATAAGTCTGGGGTGGAAATACTGGTCTATGAGTTCATCCAGTAGCTAAGAGTATATATATGTCAGTACTGTGGGCATTCGAATAAGATAATGTCCTCTCCAGAAAACACTGAACAGTTCTAGGGTGAAGCCGATTAAAGAAGAATCTACTTTATAGCAGATAAGACCTCGTGCCCAGGCTCTGTTCCAAAACATTCTTTCTTTCTTTCTTTTTTTTTTTTTTGAGATGGAGTCTCGCTCTGTCGCCCAGGCTGGAGTGTAGTGGCCGGATCTCAGCTCACTGCAAGCTCCGCCTCCCGGGTTTACGCCATTCTCCTGCCTCAGCCTCCGGAGTAGCTAGGACTATAGGCGCCCGCCACCTCGCCCGGCTAGTTTTTTGTATTTTTTAGTAGAGACGGGGTTTCACCGTGTTAGCCAGGATGGTCTCGATCTCCTGACCTCGTGATCCGCCCGTCTCAGCCTCCCAAAGTGCTGGGATTACAGGCTTGAGCCACCGCGCCCGGCCCAAAACATCCTTTCTTTTCTTTTCTTTCTTTTTTTTTTTTTTGAGACGGAGTCGCTCTGTCGCCCAGGCTGGAGTGCAGTGGCCTGATCTCGGCTCACTGCAAGCTCCACCTCCCAGGTTCACGCCATTCTGCCTCAGGCTTCGGAGCAGTTGGGACTACAGGCGCCCGACACCACGCCCAGCTAATTTTTTGTATTTTTAGTAGAGACGGGGTTTCACCATATTAGCCAGGATGGTCTCGATCTCCTGACCTTGTGATCCGCCCACCTCGGCCTCCCAAAGTGCTGGGATTACAGGCGTGAGCCACCGCACCCGGCCCCAAAACATCCTTTCTTAAATGTCTTTGTGTTTTGTTTTATAAGCTGCTCCTGTCACTTTGGTTTCCCCTGTCAAAAAATATTCCCACAACAAGGAAAAAGAATTAAGTACATTTTGTATTATTTGTGAAAGTTAAAAACTATATGCAATGTCATGAATATAAATAATTTCGAACAGCATGTTAGATGATGCTTATGATGTAATACTGGGGGGGACAAATATAAAAACAGGAGACAGATATAGATAGACAGACAGACAGACATCAGCAGAATCCCAGATACATATCAGCAGAATCCCAATACTGGGAGGGAAAGTGCTTGTTCTTGCAACCTACCAGAAAGAAAATAGAAAAATATATGTATTTCACTTGTTGGTTTCATTTCTATTACTTTTATATTTAGTGGAAGAGGTATGTTTTTAAATTCCCAGTTGCTCTGGAGATACGTCCCAGTTCCTTTAAACGTAACACTTTGGGCATCCAGCCCCTGCTGACACCCAGTGACCAGGCCCCACCTCCTCTTTCTTCTATCTCTAGCATCTTCATCCAGTCAGCAATAGCAACGAATTATTTTCTTTTCTTTTTTTTTTTTAACAGGAATGGAACAGCATGGAGTCAATGAATTCTTTTACCTTTCTACTTGCTGCCCACCCATACTCTTAATTCTACATGGATTTGAATACCCTTTTCCCTACATCAGTGCCACTTCTGTTCACACCGATTAGATCTTTCTGCAGGATCAGCACTGCTTCTACTTCAAGAAATAAAAGCTTTGGCAGTGTTCACGCAAGAAGGGGGTTGCTGGCCCAGTCTGCATAAATCTGGAAACTTTGTGAGAACTGATGGGTGAGTCAAACAAACCCTGGAAAGCACCTCTGAGGCAAAAAGTAAATCATTTATAAAGAACTTGTATCAACTGATAAGAATAATACTGAGATCCCAAAAGACACAGAGGCAAACTTCAGAGAATAATTCTTCAAAGAAATATAAATTGACTTTAAAAAACAAAAAATGTCAACTTCACTACTAATCAAAGAAACAAAGTACAATGAAATGTCATGGTTACTATCTATTACTACGCCATATTTTTTTTTAAAGAATATCCCTCAGTATTTGGAGGCAAAAGGAATGCTCTCATAAACTGCTGGTAACTTTATAAATATAATCTAGTAATTCCACTTTTAGTAATCCAGATTAAAGTACTACATTACAAGGCTCTTGCTAGTTTAGATTTTTATTTTTTTATTTTTTTATTTTTTCTTTTTTGAGACAGGGTCTTGCTCAGTCACTCAGGCTAGAGTGGACTGGTGCAATCACAGCTCACTGCAGCCTCCAATTCCTGGGCTCAAACGATCTTCCCACCTCAGTCTACCAAGTAGCTGGGACTACAGGCATGTACCACCACACAAAGCTAATTTTTTATTTTTGGTAGAGATAGTGTCTCCCTATGTTGCTCAGGCTGGTCTTGAACTCCTGGCTTTAACTGATCCTCCCACCTCAGCATCCCAATGTGCTTGGATTACAGGTGTAAGCTACCATGACTGGCCCTAGATGCTTATCTTTAACAGAAAAAAAAAAAAAATAGGTTAAGAAAAAAGCCATGCCCAATATTAGGAGAACAATTAAGTAAGAAGCCCTCCCTTATTCCACCAATCAAATTTAATACCTTCCTTTGTGGGTGGTTAGTGCTTACATTTTAGCACTTTGACTGAGTTGTATTACACATAGTCATACCCAAGTCTGTTTCCCTTGCTGGACTGTAAACTCTCTGAGTACAAATTTGAGATCCGATTCAGCTCTGTATTATATCCCTTACCATCTTTGGGTCTTTTGGGCCGCTCCTCCTCACCCTCAGCATCCAGCACAATATTTCACTAACAGCAGGATATGAAAAAGTCTTAAGCTGAACCACTACAAAAAGCAATTAATCAATGACTTTAGAGATAAAATAATTTTATACACAAGATATATAAACACTTAAGAGGTATGAACAAACACTAAATTTAGAACTGCCTTAATTCAACCATAATTTAGAATAAGCTCAAATTCCATGAGAATGCAGGAATGAGTGTTAGATCAAAGGAGTCAGAATCAGCAGTCATGTCCCTTTACCTTTTTCTCCATCTTCCTGCCTCAAACATACATTCGAAGCCTAGAGATGCAATGAGTATCCTGAAACGGTGAATCAAGCCACAAGTTTATGATTGTAGTGCCAAAGGCAAAAGCCTGATCCTCAATTACATCAATGAGCCACTGCCTCACTCTGGACTTGTGATGTGAGGAGAAAGAAATCCCATGTGTTAAACTCACTGTTAATGATGTTTTCTGTCATTGTGACTGACAGAATTTTCTAACAGATACTAACAGAATTTCTCATAGTGAAAGAGTTTTCCTTTACTTGTTCTGACTTGTAAATAATACATATCCATCTACTTGGTTACAGTGACTACACCATAAGTGGACACTTCAATCAAGAAAGGCCTATCAGACTACAAAGACACATGCACACGTATGTTTATTGCGGCACTATTCACAATAGCAAAGACTTGGAATCAACCCAAATGTCCATCTGTGACAGACTGGATTAAGAAAATGTGGCACAGGCCGGGCGCGGTGGCTCAAGCCTGTAATCCCAGCACTTTGGGAGGCCGAGACGGGCAGATCACGAGGTCAGGAGATCGAGACCATCCTGGCTAATACGGTGAAACCCTGTCTCTACTTAAAAATACAAAAAACTAGCCGGGCGACGAGGCGGGCGCCTGTAGTCCCAGCTACTGGGGAGGCTGAGGCAGGAGAATGGCATAAACCCGGGAGACGGAGCTTGCAGTGAGCTGAGATCCGGCCACTGCACTCCAGCCTGGGTGGCAGAGCAAGACTCCGTCTCAAAAAAAAAAAAAAAAGAAAGGCCTATCAGAGTCTTCCTCCAGACTAACCTATGGTCTGAGGGGGAAAAAAAAATTATTTCTTTCCATTAAAAGCTATGGCTACTGGCAGCCATTTTGCTTGTCCCTTAAGAAGAGGCCATCTGTTGAATGGAGACCACTGAATTCAAAGATGGAGAGACATTATCTGAGCTCCCAGATCCAGCTCAGCTTAACCCCTAAACAGACTTGCCAATTATGATACAAATTAACTTTTTTTTTGCTTAAGGTTACTGAAATCATATTTCCAACCACTGAAATCATATTTCCAACACCTGCATCCAAAAGAGTCCTATATACTACAATAGGAGTAAACACACAAATAATTATTTTAGTAACACACACCAATAATTTTTTTAGAGTTGAAAAAAATGCTGTTCCATGTTAACCCACATAATTCATATAAATGTTAACCCACAAGATACAAGTTACATTTGTCATTCTCCAACTGCCTACTGTTCCTTTCATAATGCCCACACTATAACCACACTGAAGTGCTTGTTCTTTCCTATACACTCTCTTCACATTTTTCTATTTGTGATTTTACCCTGCTGTTCTCTTACATTAATACCCTTCCCTCTCAATCTCTAACTGTATTTCCTCTGAAACACCACAATATTTTTATTTGTATGTCCCTTAGTAGTTCTGACCTTGCATTACAGTTATGCATGTGCATGTCTTATCTACCTAACTGAACTGAAATGTCAGTGAGATCAGGGCCCATATTTGATTTGTATATATCCCCACAGGTCAGTCTGTCCCCAAAATCCACATTACTTCTACAAAACCTATGCTATTTCACAACTGTCAATACCTCAGTAGCTAAGTACCAGTAGCAATATAGCAATATACTTAATTATCCTGGATAACACAAAGGCCACATTAATATAAATGAGAAGACCGGACAGGGTACAAATTACATTTAGATAGGGATATATAGAACAGAAAAAGTCCCAACTTTGTCTAATTTAAGAAGTAAGTTTTAGGCCGGGCGCGGTGGCTCAAGCCTGTAATCCCAGCACTTTGGGAGGTCGAGACGGGCGGATCACGAGGTCAGGAGATCGAGACCATCCTGGCTAACACGGTGAAACCCCGTCTCTACTAAAAAATACAAAAAACTAGCCAGGCGAGGTGGCGGGCGCCTGTAGTCCCAGCTACTCGGGAGGCTGAGGCAGGAGAATGGCATAACCTGGGAGGCGGAGCTTGCAGTGAGCTGAGATCCAGTCATTGCACTTCAGCCTGGGCGACAGAGCGAGACTCTGTCTCCAAAAAAAAAAAAAAAAAAGATATTTACTTTGGACATACTGAGGTCTTACACATTTTCACTTAGTCACCCAAGTCAAGCCTATTTTAGGCCTTGGCCTTCTCTGTTAACTCTCAGGCATATCTATAGTAATAATTCCTACCTCCTCCTACCTAACTCACCCATCCACCATTATTTTTCCAGGCGATATCCCTGAAGAGAAAGTCCACTCCTAGTAGTATCCTAACTCTAAGCCACATCCATCTAGACTCAAAGCGTATATAGTTAATGCCTTCAGCTTCCCTAACTCTCCTATAATCTATTTCTCCCTAACTTATTCTTACCCCTTTGACTCTTATGCCTTGCCTTTCTTCTTTCCCTTAGTTCTACTCAACTAGTGGCTTATCCTTTATGTCTCATCATCATACAGAAACACAGACCTCAGAAAGACTACACAGACAGGAAAGCACAGTCAATAATAATAGCAGCCACCGTTTACTGCATACCTATTACATGCTAGTCACAACGCCTGGTACTTTACTAAGTGTCTGTGATTCTCATGGCAATCCTGATACTAATTTTACAAAAGAGGAATCTGTCCTGAAAGACTTGTCAAATATTAGTCAATTAGGAAATATTACAGCTGAGCTGCCTAGTTCCAAAACCTGCATTTCTTCTACTTTATCAAAGTGCCAAAAACAAAATGTTGACTCTATTTTCCCAGCTTCCACCCTTGTCCCACAACCCAATAATCTACTGTCCACATAGTAGCAGAGTGGAGTGATCCTTTGCTTAAATATTGATTACTTCTTTGCTCAAGTCCCTCCAGTGGTTTCTCCCTTGCTCAAGGAAAAGCCAAAGTCTTTATTATGGCCTAAGAACCCTGTGATCTGTCCATCTGCACTCCTCCCCCATTACCTCTCTGGTTTCACTGTTTATCTCTCCCTCACTTACTCTAATCCAGCCACACTCAACCTGTTCACACCTCAGGGTTTTTGCATTTATTGTTCCTTCTACCTGTAGCACTCTCCCCACCTCACAATCTTCTTAGTTTATTCCCTCACTTATTCTAGGTCCCTGTTCAAATGCCATCTTCTCAAGGAGACCTTCCCTGATCACCTATTTTATATTGCTACCTTCTGACCTCAGTATGGCCTATTCCCCTCTCCCTCTGCTTTACTTTTTTCTCTAAAGTACTTATCACCACTTGAAATATAAAATATTTATTGTTTTCTTGTCTGCCTCCCACTACTAGAATATAAGCTCCATGAGAACAGGGACTTATATTCTGTTAATTGTATATTCTGCTTACTGTATCTGTTATATAGTAAGTATATAATAAATATGTATTGAATGAGTAAATGGGGGATTTTATTCTCCCTAGGTGTTTAACACAATTGGCCTCAGATACATTTTCCAGAAAGTAAATGCAAAGGCAATGTGCATTTGTTCTAGTCTAGATCAACTCAGGCAATCTTCTCCCTTCAAACAGTACCTTTAGAGAGCACTCCCTTGGCCCGACGAGGTGGTTCATGCCTGGAATCCCAGCACTGTGGGAGGCCGAGCTGGGTGGATCATGAGGTCAGCAGATCGAGACCATCCTGGCTAACACCGTGAAACCCCGTCTCTACTAAAAATATAAAAATTAGCCGAGGATGGCAGCAGGCGCATGTAATCCCAGCTACTTGGGAGGCTCAGGCAGAAGAATGGAGTGAACCTGGAAGGCAGAGCTTGCAGAAGCCGAGATCGTGCCACTGCACTCCAGCCTGGGCGACAGAGAGAGACTCCGTCTCAAAAAAAAAAAAAAAAAAGCATCCCCTCTAATTTTTCAAAGTTCTGAATAAACAACGTCATTGAGCAAAAAACTGAGTAGACCGAGCCAACTTAACCAGCGTGTAGTATTATAATCAAAACTTGCCGGGCGCGGTGGCTCAAGCCTGTAATCCCAGCACTTTGGGAGGCCGAGACGGGCGGATCACGAGGCCAGGAGATCGAGACCATCCTGGCTAACACGGTGAAACCCCGTCTCTACTAAAAAATACAAAAAAACTAGCTGGACGAGGTGGCGGGCGCCTGTGGTCCCAGCTACTCGGGAGGCTGAGGCAGGAGAATGGCGTGAACCCAGGAGGCAGAGTTTGCAGTGAGCTGAGATCCAGCCACTGCACTCCAGCCTGGGCGACAGAACGAGACTCCGTCTCAAAAAAAAAAAAAAAAAAAATCAAAACTTACAGCCAAATTAGTCAGACATATATTTAATGATATGCATAAATGTTATTGTGCTGCACGGTAAGTAGGCATAAATAGATAAATAGTAGACACTTTATGTAAATGATTCTAATTGCTATTTCTTTTACACAGTCAAACCAAGCACATCTAGGATCCCCTTCAGGGGAAGACAGAAAGGAGTGAAAAGCTAGATACTTAATACTGGAAGGTTAAGTCCTCTCTTATTCCACCCCTTAGGCATTGGCCTAATGGTCTCCCAGCCTGGCTTCCGTGTCTTCAAGAAAAGTAACTTGCCAGGCATGGTGGCTTAGGCCTATAATCCCAGCACTTTGAGAGGCCAAAGCAGGAGAATCAATTGAGCCTAGGAGTTCAAGATCAGCCTAAGCAGCATAAAAAGACTCCATCTCTACAAAAACTAAAAAATTAGCCAGGTGTGGTAGCATGCACCTGTGGTCCCAGCTACTTGGGAGGTTGAGGCAGAAGGATCACTTGAGCCTGGGAGGTCGAGGATGCAGTGAGCCATGATTCCACCACTGTACTCCAGCCTGGGCTACAGAGTAAGACCCTGTCTCAAAAAAAAGGGGGGTGGAAATTACTCCTTTCCTTCCACAGTAAAAAAAAAAAAAAAAAAAAAAAAAAGCTTCCTTTTACAAAAGATTTAAAAACTAGGTTGGGAGCCTGGCCTCTGTATCCAGTCATATAAAGCTAAGAAGAACCAGCACAATCACTAACTTCTGTCTCTGGCAAGGAAGATGGGGCAGACAAGCTGGTGGGGTAACCAAGAAAAGAGATCAAACGTACTGAGTACCTATTGTACACCAAGTACACTAGCAGGTGCTCTGCATAATTCCTCTACTTCCCCAACCCACCTACACCCCCAAGCTGTGTTCCCAGAAAAGTAGAGGAACATGCAGAGAGTGGAATGGTTCCAGTGAGGTCACCCTACTCCCTCTCATAGGGCCTGAAAAATCAACAGAGAGCTCTCTTAGGAAGATTAACACGAAGCTATTGTTTACTGGCCATTTCCCTTACTTCTTATCTAAACCCACAGGAGGGCAAAGGGCCCTCTACCTTGCTATGGGTTTATCCAGACCTAACCAGCCTGCAAAGCCAAGGCTAAGCCCACTCTTTCTGGGAACTCATCCTTATTCACTGCAGCTCTCCTCTCTCCCATTGTCAGGGACATTTACTTGGGTACACAATTATTCACTTGTGTCATCTTGTAATTAATTTATTGGGGAAATGCTTATTTCACCATTGATAATGCAAGCTCCTTGAAGGCAGAAACCTTAAAACTTCTTTAGTAAGCTTCATAAGGCCTAGCACCATTTAAAAAAAAAAGTCATGCCAGGCAAGGATGGCTCACGTCTGTAATCCCAGCACTTTAGGAGCCCAAGGCGGGATGTCTGTTTGAGCCCAGGAGTTCAAGACCAGCCTGGGCAACATGGTGCGACTTCGTCTCTACCAAAGAAGATATAAAAATCTAGCCAGGTGGGATGGTTGTGTGCCCAGAGTCCCAGCTACTCATGAAGCTGAGGTTGGAGAATTGCTGGAGCCCAGAAGGCAGAGGTTGTAGTAAGCCATAATCTCACCACTGTAATCCAGCCTGGGTGACAGAGTGAGACCCTGTCTCAAAAAAAAAAAAAAAAAAAAAAAAACAGCTCCAAATATCTGGATGAATTAAAGGTAAATATGAATAGGTGATAAAAAAGAATCAAACTTCTGGCTCTAGATAGACACATTGGCATTGAAAAGAAGGATATAGTACAGTCATGCGCCACAAAATGACATTTCAGCCAACAATGCGGACCATCTATATGATGGTGGTGCCACAAAATTATAATACCATATTTTTACTATACCTTTTCTGTGTTTAGATGTGTTTAGATACACAAATACCATTGTGTTACAAGTGACTAGTGTTCAGTACAGTAACACACTGTACAGGTTTGTAGCCCAAGATAACAGGCTATACCTTATAGCCTAGGTGTGTAGTAGACTACACCATCAAGGTTTGTGTAAGTACACTCACTCTATGATATTTGCACAACAAAATCACTTAATGACACATTTCTCAGAACACATCCCTATCACTGAGCAACACATGACTACATTCTAGATTTGTCTTCTAAACTAGTTTTATACAAATTTCCCTACGAAAAAGAAAGTGTGCCTGTCATTCAGGATATAGCAGACATCTTCACATGGAGGTCTGGGGTATTCGCATCAAAGCTATAAAGACACATGATGCCAAGAATTAGGGACTTTCTATTGTATCAAAAATCATATTTACATCTATCATGTCTGAAAGTCCGCAATACCCAGAGTGTAAATCCAACCGAACAGCATTAGACGGGGTCACTGATCCTGGACCCAACAGAACAAGGAGAACCTGAAATGTCCTCCCTGAATGGATGATGATGATGATAAGACTCAGTCTACTTTGCCCACCTAAATGGCCTGGTTCTAGTAGCGTAAGTCTGAAAATTAGTTTGAGAAAATTCAGGAACAAGCCTGAATCAATTCCAACCGCAAGGATTTGGGGATGTGAGTTTGAGTTCTCTCACCACACTCCAGTAAGGAAGAACAGGCTTAACAGCAATTATCTTGTAATTAAAAGATATCTGACAGTTATGAATGCCAAAGCTTCCTATTTTAGCACCAACTAGTGGAATTCAGTATGGGAGATGTTAGTAGAAGCTATCCTATACTACTCCTTACCTGATCATTCTGACCTGAAGGAGATCATCTATTCCTAGAGCTCAACAGGGCATTCAGTTTCTCAGACTCATTTATTTCTGGACCTTGATGTTGTGTTGAGTAAGTCATTGACTCAGATACCCAATACCAGCTGTGTAAGTGCTTAGTAAGACAGACATGATAGTCTCTTTCCTTTGAAATGCTCAGTCCCAGAATTCTTTTAGTCACTTGAATACTCAGCAAAAAAAAAAAAAAAAAAAAAAAAAAATCAGACTAAAGAGCTTTGTCAAATTAAAACTGCATCTAGATTCCAATCCTTCAGTGCTGTCCCACTAAAAGTGGTTGATGGCCAGATTCAGGTCCTCAACTTTCACTGTTTTTAGGGACTACAATGCTATGCATAGAGACCCTTAAAAAAAATCTCTGACAGTAATTTCACTACTGGGAATATTAACAACAGCTAATAGTTCTTACGTACTTACTATGCGCTAGGTACTGTGTTAAGTACTCTCCTTAAAGTATCTCATTTAACCTCACAAAATCTGAACAAGGTAATTATTATTATTTCACAGATGCATAAATGGAAGCTTGGAAATTAGCACAGGGTCACACATTAGTAAGTCAGTAACAGAGGTGGGACTCAAGCTCAAACTGACTGGCCTTCCAGGGCCTATCTTTTCTTACTACCACCCTATATGGGAACATATCCTTGGGAAATAATCCCAAAATACAGTGACAATTTTAGGCTAAGAGGCTCAGTACCGTGTGATTATAACACAGTAACTTGAAGCATTTCAAATATGTATAATTAAGTAAATGAAAGCAATCCAGATTACCAAATATTATGTAGGCATTAAAAATATTTTTATAAATAACTGTGACATGATGAAATATTTATGCTATAAATAGAAAAAGCAGAATATAAAATTTTATATACAGTCAAACCTCAACTATGTCAAAAATTTATCTGTACATGGAAAGAGCTAAATTTACTGCTAAATAAAAATGACAAGTTGCAGAAAGAGAGAGCTATATAGAGCATGGTCCCATTTATGTAAATAGTGCCTAATTTTAAGTATTCAATAAATGTAAGCCATTATTATTACAATGAACATGTACTACTTTATAATCAGAAAAATCAGCAAATTAAGTGTTTATGTACTTCCTTATTTAGTAACTACAAAGTATATTATTTTAAGAAAAGTAAATAACATGTGCCTTGCCTCTCTGGCAACCTTAATTTAAAAAACACTTCACAGGCCGGGCGCGGTGGCTCAAGCCTGTAATCCCAGCACTTTGGGAGGCCGAGACGGGCGGATCACGAGGTCAGGAGATCGAGACCATCCTGGCTAACACTGTGAAACCCCGTCTCTACTAAAAAAATACAAAAAACTAGCCGGGCGAGGTGGCGGGCGCCTGTAGTCCCAGCTACTCGGGAGGCTGAGGCAGGAGAATGGCGTGAACCCGGGAGGCGGAGCTTGCAGTGAGCTGAGATCCGGCCACTGCACTCCAGCCCTGGCGACAGAGCGAGACTCCGTCTCAAAAAAAAAAAAAAAAAAAAAAAAAAAAAACACTTCACAATTATACAATGTCACATTTAAATACATCTAAGTTACAGGAATCAAGTAGCATTGAGAAGAACACTACAACACTTCCAGTTACCTAGGTTTACATTCAGCATGTTAGACCACAGAGAGCTGTGCTGACGTGACTATATTTAGACTTTAAAATCATAAACAGAAAGGCCAAATCAGAGGTGGTATTTCAAGGGCTATGATTAACAAGATTTTCTTCATCAATGTCTTATGCTGTCTGAAAACTAGGGATTTTGGTACAGATCTTTTTTTTTTTTTTTTGAGACGAAGTATCACTCTTGTTGCCCAGGCTGGAGTGCAATGGCACGATCTCGGCTCATTGCAACCTCTGCCTCCTGGGTTCAAACAATTCTCCTGCCTCAGCCTTCTGAGTAGCTGGGATCACAGGAGCCCTCCCCCACGCCTGGCTAATTTTTTGTATTTTTAGTAGAGACAGGGTTTCACCACGTTGGCCAGGCCAGTCTCGAACTTCTGACCTCAGGTGACCCACCCGCCTCAGTCTCCCAAAGTGTTGGGGATTACAGGCATGAACCACCGCACCCGGCCTTTGGTACACTCAAGAGATTAAACCAACAGCTCCTGGATAATTCAGCAGAGATATGTAGGACATGAATGTAAATTAGCGGTATTTTTCAGCTGCTGTCTCTAGGTAGAATTTCTATTAAAACACACTATAAAAAGAGGAAAAAAACCTACAAGGGATTTATTTTGAATGAAAAATGGGCAACTCTAGAACTTAGTTCAAATTCCATAGGAATCTCAGTATTTGAATACATAAGTTGAAGTGCAAGGTCCATTGCACTGCACTGATTTTTAGCCTACCTATGTAAAATAGTAAGTTAATACGTTAAAAGATGGGCCAGGTGCAGTGGCTCACACCTGTAATCCCAGCACTTTGGGAGGCCAAGGCAGGAGGATCACTTCAGGTCACGAGTTCGACAGCAGCCTGGCCAACATGGCGAAATCCCGCCTCTACTGGAAAAAAAAGTACAAAAAAAATTAGCCAGGTATGGTGGCGCAAGCCTGTAATCCCAGCTACTTGGGAGGCTAAGGCAAGAGAATCATTTACCCTGGGAGGTGGAGGCTGCAGAAAGCCAAGATCATGCCACTGCAATCTAGCCTGGGTGACAGAGAGAGACACTGTCTCAAAAAAACAAACAAAAAAAGAACAAACAAACAAACAAACAAAAACTTAAAAATGAAAAACTTTTCCCTTCTCCTTCTCCTGAGGTATGTGTAACAAGACAAAATACCTGCTAGAAGTAATGATGAACATAAAAGTACTAGAAAAATAACTAGATAGAAAAAACCCCAAACCAATAACAACTCTAACTTTGAAGAATAGCTATCTGTTTTTTCCCGGCATTGTACTGTATAGGATTATAAAACCACTACACAAAAAAGTAAGAGTTTGGCTGTCCCAGTGGGTCTTTACCTGTATTTTCTCCCATCAGACCATTGCAGTACATGGCATGTCGTTCAATCTTTGTGGGTGGAAAGCTCTGGTTACATAGCGGGCAGGATACCTGGTTACTGGATGAGAAGGTAGAAATAGCTACTTCCTTCTCAGCATCTTCCTTGTTACCAACCTGAAGAACATGACAAACAGCAATTATAACAGCTTTAGTTCATATCTTTCCCCCCAAAGAAGTGCAAGAGACTCCACCCCATATTTCACTTACTTTCAAAGAGACAACAGCTTATCAAATTTTACTTATCAAAGAGTAAAGACTGAGAGATACTACTGATAGAGTTAATACTTATTCAGTTCCTTATACTGCCAACTATGTATTAAATACTCTATATGTATTACTCATTTATATGTAAGTTTATATATTGTTTATATATAAGTATACTTATACTGTCAACTATGTATTAAACACTCTATATGTATTACTCATTTAATCTTACAAAGTTATTAGCACACTCTTTTTTTACACATGAGAAAAGTACTTGTGTAAAACAGTAAAGCAATTTGCAAAGTCACAGAACAAGTAAGCGGGAGAGCCGAGATTCAAATGAAGGACTAGTATCTGGCTCAAAAACTTGAGGGCACTGATCTCTACCACATTGTAAGGCACAATCCTCACTGCATCAGTGTGCTGTGTCTGCTGGGTTTCACATTTTGCATATCAACAGCACCTTAAGGACACATTTTCAATTTCACAAAAGGACCGTTATTACTGTAAGTGACTTTAAGACATAAGGAGTTACCAAACAAAAGAGCTCTAAGCCAAAAACAGCATAACTAGGATTTAAGTTAAGAACGTAAGTCTGTACTTAGACCCATAAGACCTAAGACCTGAGTTTTATTTGTGACTTTCTGGATTGAAAGAGGAAACTAGGCCGGGCACGGTGGCTCAAGCCTGTAATCCCAGCACTTTGGGAGGCCGAGACGGGCGGATCACGAGGTCAGGAGATCAAGACCATCCTGGCTAACATGGTGAAACCCTGTCTCTACTAAAAATACAAAAAACTAGCCGGGCGACGTGGCGGGCGCCTGTAGTCCCAGCTACTCGGGAGGCTGAGGCAGGAGAATGGCGTGAACCCAGGAAGCGGAGCTTGCAGTGAGCTGAGATACGGCCACTGCACTCCAGCCTGGGCGGCAGAGCGAGACTCTGTCTCAAAAAAAAAAAAAAAAAAAGAAAAAGAAAAAGGAAACTAAGGCCAGTGCAGTGGCTCACGCCTGTAATCCCAGCACTTTGGGAGGCAGTGGCGGATGGATTATGAGGTCAGAAGATCAAGACCATCCTGGCTAAAGCGATGAAACCCCAACTCTACTAAAAATACAAAAAATTAGCCAGGCATGGTGGCGGGCGCCTGTAGTCTCAGCTACTCAGGAGACTGAGGCAGGAGAATGGTGTGAACCCGGAGGCAGAGCTTGCAGTGAGCAGAGATCGCGCCACTGCATCCAGCCTGGGCGACAGTGCGAGACTCCATCTCAAAAAAAAAAAAAAAAAAGAAAGAGGAAACTAAGATCTATATACTTAAGAAGCACCAAAGAAGTCATTAGTTAAAACAATCAATTCTGCCAAAGCCACTCTTAAACCTATCTCTCTTATTCTTCTCTGTTTTGTAGTCATCATTTCTCCTACAGTTGCTGGTGTCTCTTAAAGGCAGTTTTATTTTACCTGCACAGGTTGATCAGAGCCAAGAACTCTGCAGTGATTAATTCAACAGTGTGCGTGAGCACTGCAGCACTACTGCCTAACACTTGCTTCAAAGGACAGCATGTCCTATCCAATCAATGTGAAAATGTCCTGCATAGCTACTGCTTACATTTAAAGCAAGGGACACCTGGGCTGTCATTACACCTTATTACATGGGGAAAACAAATAAAATATCTTCTGATACAAGAACAAAACACGACCAAAACTTCAATGCATAGAAAATTGGACTTGAGTCAATTGGGTCTTTTGGGGTCAGGAGTTGGGGCTATCTCTAAAACCTAATGCTTACAAGTGTGAACTAGCAGAGAGGAAAACAGGCCATCTAAATACCAAGTCAAACTGCCAGAAAATCTCCTGTTTTCAACACTACCTGCCTTTTGTTAAAAAACATACTCTAAAGGCGTAAAACCTAAAAGATGAGAAAGGAACTAACAGTGGTTGAGTTCTTACACTATGCAGGCTCCACCAGTCATTTTTCACATTCATCCCTCCCAACAAGCCACTGGACAGAAGTATCACTAACTCTGCTATTACAGAAGGGGAAACTGAGGCTTGGGAAAGCAAAGTAACCTGCTGGTCACAAAGTTAGTAAGTGAACTATCCAGGCTCAAACCTAGACCCACTTGGCATCAAAACCTTCAGTAATTCCATTCTCTCATGTTGTGGCAGAAACAAAAAACCTCCCTTCCATTCCACCTTGTTTCTGGAAGCAGATTCTGCAAGGATCTATTTATTCTTCTTCTCCAGAAAGTGGGGAAAGTCAAGTGGGTCTGGAAGTTCTAGGTGCTATGTTTTTCAGATTTAATCACTAAGCTTCTCACAAATCCAGGTTCCTCTGTTCATAAATCTTAAACAGAAAAGTTGTAAAGCTTGAAAAACTGCAAAGCTGGCCAGGCACGGTGGCTCACACCTGTAATCCCAGCACTTTGGAGGCCAACGCGGGCAGATCACATGAGGCCAGGAGTTCAAGACCACCCTGGCCAACATGGCGAAACCCCATCTCTACTGAAAATACAAAAATTAGCTGGGCGTGGTGGTGCACACCTGTACACCCAGCTATTCAGGAGGCTGAAGCAGGAGAATCGCTTAAACCCGGGATGCGGAGGCTGCAGTGAGCCGAGATTGCACCACTGCACTGCAGCCTGGGTGACAGAGCAAAACTCTGTCTCCAAATAAAAAGAAAAGAAAAGAAAAGAAAAAAAGAAAGAAAAAATAAGCGCGGTGGCTCACGCTTGTAATCCCAGCACTTTGGGAGGCCAAGCCGAATGGATCACTTGAGGTCAAGAGTTTGAGACCAGCCTGGCTAACATGGCAAAACCCTGTCTCTACTGAAAATACAAAAATTAGCCAGGGGTGGTGGTGCATGTCTGTAGTCCCAGCTATTCAGGTGGCTGAGGCAGGAAAATCGCCTGAACCCAGGAGGCGGAGGTTGCAGTGAGCTGAGATCGTACCACTGCACTCCAGCCTGGGCAACAAAGGAGACCCAGTCTCAAAAAAAAACAAAAAAGAAAAGAAAAATAGCAAAGCTATTTGAGCAGAAGGATGGGAGGGGGGTAAGAGGGGATCAATATACCCTAAAATTTGCAAGTAGTCTTGAATTACTTAAAGTCAGTGGTGAATGAGCAGTTACTTGGCATTCTAAAGTTCACTAAGCACATAAATGTTGTATGACACAAATGTGTCACTGGTGCTCACATTGAGCACTATACTCCTTTGTATTCATCACAGCTCTATACAATGCAGAGAATGTACCTTTAACTATTAATGTATTCAAGAGGGATTAGTCTATTGTCTTATTATGAATATGAGACCACTTACAACCACTGTTCTTAGGCAATCCTGAAGGTTTCCTAACCTTCAGGGGTTTTTTTTGTTTTGTTTTAATGTTAAAATAAGGTATACTTCCCAGCATCATTTAAAAAGTCTATTTAAGTATTAACTACTATGGAAGAACCTCAAGGGGGAAAAAGGCAAGCAAAGTAGCTTTTATTAGGACCATGCAGTCAGGGATTTCTTTGCAGAGTTGCTTTTACTTCTTTTAAAATATTATAGAACTATTTTTCGGCTGGGCGCGGTGGCTCGCACCTGTAATCCCAGCACTTTGGGAGGTCAAGGCAGGTGGATCTCAAAGTCAGGAGATGGAGACCATCCTGGCTAACATGGTGAAACCCCGTCTCTACTAAAAATACAAAAAATTAGCCGGGTGTGGTGGCGGGCGCCTGTAGTCCCAGCTACTCTGGACGCTGAGGCAGAAGAATGGCGTGAACCTGGGAGGCAGAGCTTGCAGTGAGCCGAGACCAGGCCACTGCACTCCAGCCCGGGCAACAGAGCGAGACTCCATCTCAAAAAAAAAAAATTATATAACTTTTTTTTTTTTTTTTTTTTTTTTTTGAGACGGAGTCTCACCCTGTCACCCAGGCAGGAGTGCAGTGGTGTGATCCGGGTTCATGCCATTCTCCTGCCTCAGCCTCCCAGTGGCTAGGATTACAGGCGCTTGCCACCGCGCCCGGCTAATTTTTTGCATTTTTAGTAGAGACGGGTTTCACCGTGTTAGCCAAGATGGTCTCGATCTCCTGACCTCGTGATCTGCCCGCCTCGGCCTCCCAAAGTGCTGGAATTACAGGCGTGAGCCACCGCGCCTGGCCACAACTATTTTTTAAAAGAGGTATTTAGATACTGAATATTGACATCTTAAAGGTTGTTGGTCCTTAACTTCAGACTTCATAAAAAAAAAAACACACACCTCACTCTAAAAGCATGTCCTGCAAATCACCAAACTCTCCATCCCTCCCCTACCCAATTATGTGTAGCTTAGAAACCTCCTTGTTCTGGATCTTCCCCTTCCTACCACACAACTCTTAACATAGTTTACTTAAAAATTTACTGACTAAACTAGCTCTGGAGGACTCTGAATAACTTCTGTTAGCTCTTCTGAGAAGAGAATATTTAAGACTCCAACAGAGGGAGACTCTCAGGCAAGATATTCAGAAAATACTATTTCCTGACTATTGTCAGAAATCAATAGCTGACTATTGTCAGAAATCAAGAGGGACTACATACAGTTGTGCCACAGGTATTTCCAAATACCTCAAATAATATTGAGCAATTCTCTGTCATTAGTAAACTAATATAAACAGTAATATATTACAAAGCAGTAAAACAATATGACTTTCCACATGATACTTCTACTTGTGACAAATCTCTGCTACGTGTTTTACATTCTTTATCTAATTTCACCTGAAAAGCAACCTAGTAAAATAGGTATTCTGCCTCCATTTTACATATGAAGAACTGAAATTCAGGAAGGCATTTCTCTTCTGTGCTTCCCTAATGCCCTAGGAATCTATCATTACCTTTGTCAGACCACATTATAATTATAATTATCTGTGTATATGTCTGTGTCCTCCCTTACCAGAACCCTCAGTGCAGGGACTGTTTTTCTTATTTATCTTTGTATCCCAAGAGTCTAAAGCAATGACTGGCACAAAGTATACAAACTATAAATAGCTGCCTAGTGAATGAATAAAACGATTAATTTGTACAACATTCAAAACATGGTGGAGTTGGGATTTAAAGCCATGTCTTCTAATTGCAATGCTCAAGCTACTTGTACTACACCATACCACCTTCCAGTAAACAAGAAATTTTAGGACAAATGACCTACATAGATCCCAATGGCAAGAGTCCACACCCTTTATACTATACTATCTTTGTGCACATAAAGTGTTCCATTCTGTCTAATAAGTGACTTGTAACTAGTACATGATTTCAAATCTCTAACTTATTTTAATGAAAACTTCTAAGACTATTTAGGGACATCCACAGACTTCAGCAAACAGCAATACCAAAAAGAGGACATTCAATGGGAGAAAGGCTACATGATTCCATCTATTTGATGTGTAGTAGCACAGACATGTTCACCATAAATTCTAAACAGGGTTCATGCTCTTTGACCCAAACAAAGAATAACAGTCTGGTTTGCAGTCATGGACGGGTATGAAATCAGCCTTAACTAAGGGCTTCTTCTGTATGTTAGGATGACTATAGTAATAATACTCCGTTCCCTCATTCCCATTTAGAAGATTCTGTTTCTTTCTGAGAAAACTATCCAGAGGCCATTTTGACATTATCAAGCAGGATCTGTCCTCAGTCATTCTGCAGCAGGGAGTGTCATCGTCTTTCCTACCACCACTGGCATCAGGGAATCTTGGTCTGTCAATTGTGACAGATCACGTTCCAGAGAACCAGGCAGTGTGCATGATTCACGAAGGCAGAATTTTTACCCAGTTACCTGCAGTGCAGAGACCAGGGAGAGGATCTAACTTCTACTGTAAAAACTGTTTTTTAAAAATTCCAGGCTGGACATGGTGGCTCATGCCTGTAATCCCAGCACTTTGCGAGGCCTAGGCAGGTGGATCACCTGAGGTCAGGAGTTTGAGACCAGCCTGGCCAACATGGTGAAACCCCATCTCTACTAAAATACAAAAATTAGCTGGGCATGGTGGTGGGCACCTGTAATCCCAGCTACTCTGGAGGCTGAGGCACGAGAATCACTTAAACCCATGAGGCGGAGACTGCGGTGAGCCAAGATCGTACCACCACACTCCAGCCTGGGAGACAAGAGCAAGACTTTGTCTCAAGGAGGAAACAAACAAACAAACAAAAATCCCAGAGTATAAAAAGGAACCTTTCTTTTCTTTTTTTTTTTTGAGATGGAGTCTTGCTCCATAGCCAGGCTGGAGTGCAGTGGCGCGATCTTGGCTCACTGCAACCTCCAACTCCCGGGTTCAAGCCTTTCTCCTGCCTCAGCCTCCTGAGTAGCTGAGACTACAGGTGCGCACCACCACACCCAGCTAATTTTTGTATTTTCAGTAGAGACAGGGTTTCACCATGCTGGCCAGGATGGTCTCAATCTCTTGCCCTTGTGATCCACCTGCCTCAGCCTCCCAAAGAGCTGGGATTACAGGCATGAGCCACTGCGCCCAGCCAAAAAGGAACCTTTCTTAAGGTGCACAGGATAAGAAAGTATACACCAATGTAACCATAATCTTTATTTCTACTGAGGAATTTGGCTCTCAGGCTGCTCGTGACAGCAACAGATTTTTAAGATTTTAAAATTTTTAAAGGAATTCCAGGTAGTTAAACTGTTTTGTTAGACTCAACACTAAAAATACACACCAAGGACCAAGCATGGTGGCTCACGCCTGTAATCCCAGCACTTTGGGAGGCTGAGGTGGGCAGATCACTTGAGGTCAGGAGTTCAATACCAGCCTGGCCAATGTGGCAAAACCCTCTCTACTAAATATACAAAAATTAGTTGAGCATGGCATCGTGCGCCTATAATACCAGCTACTCGGGAGGCTCAGGCAGGAGAACCACTTGAACCGGGGAGGCAGAGGTTGCAGTGAGCCGAGATTGTGCCACTGCACTCTAGCCTGGACAACAGAGCGAAACTCCATCCCAAAAAAGAGAAAAAAGAAAAAGAAAAGAAAAAGAAAAATATACACACCGAGAATCTCAATCAGAAGTATGAACTTTTGTATCAGTCAGTTTTATAGTTACTGCCAGATATGTAAAGTGAGGAAAGGTAATGACGCAAATAGATCAGACAGCTATCTTGACTTTGCATTTCTGATCAAATTAGGGCTGAAAGTTATGTATATATCATAATATAAACAGTAATTTTTTCCAAGACCGTTTGTCTCTGTTACTTATTGGTACATAATAAAAAATGCCCTAGAACTTTGGACTCAAACCCGTGTTCAAATTCTATTTCTATCATTATTAGTAGCATGATTTAGAGCAAATTAAACATCCTAAGCCCCTGTTTCCCCATCTCTAATAGAAATAATAATGCATACAAAAGTACTCAAGAAATGGTAACTACTGTTATTTTTAGAAACAATGCTGAACTAATCTTAACTATAAAAATCTCTCCCAGGTCAGGCATGGTGGCTCACGCCTGTAATCCCAGCACTTTGGGAGGCTGAGGCAGGTGGATCATGAGGCCAGGAGATCGAGACCAACCTAGGGAACACTGTGAAACCCCGTCTCTACTATAAATACAAAAAAATTAGCCAGGCGTGCTGGTGGGCGCCTGTAGTCCCAGCTACTCGGGAGGCTGAGGCAGGAGAATGACGTGAACCTGGGAGGCGGACCTTGCAGTGAGCGGAGATTGTGCCACTTCACTCACTCCAGCCTGGCAACAGAGCGAGACTCCGTCTCAAAAAAAAAAAAAACAAACAAACAAACAAAAAAACTCCCTGACATAAGTGCCCCCAAAACTAAAACCCCTGCCACCTAAATATTTTCAGCCAATGTCAACACTGCATCAGAGAGAGGACTGCCAACAGAAAGAAACCACTGAGAAAAAACAGGAAAATATTCACCTCCTTATCTGTCATTATTATTCTGACTCCATCCAAGATATCTCTGCTACCTGGAGAGACTTCTCTTTCAAGGTCAAAAGTTTCAGAGGAACTTAGCTGTGTCTCTGTAATTTAAAAAAGTTAAAATCCCATTAATTTTCATTTTGCATTTTCGTAGTTAAAAAAAACAAACATGCCTATTTTCCCCTAAAGTTTAGGATGTGATAATACTGTGGTGGCAATATATTAATAGATTTAGTTTGTTTCTTCTTAAAGCTTTACTGAAGCATAATTTACAAATAACAGAATTCATAAATTTTCAGTATACAAGTTAATGTGTTTTGACAAATGTATACCCTTTATATACTACCATTTATACCATGTAATCTCTACCAAAATCAAGATACAAAACATTTCCAACACTCCAAAAAGTTCACTGTACCCCTCTACAGTCAATCTCCTACCACTCCGGTCACTGCAATGAACTCTTTACAATGACCAGCTGACTTTATGTTCCTATAATTTTGTCTTTTCTAGAATGTCATATAGAATCACAGGTCTTTTGCGTCCAGCTTCTTTCACTTAGTATAATGTGTCTGAGATGGACCCATGTTGTCACATAATATCAATAGTTCATACTTTTTACTGCTGAGTAGCATTTCATTGTATAGATATATCACAATTTGTTTATTCATTGATCAGTTGATCGATTGGCTTATTTCCACTGTAATTCTAGTTTTAAAGTATATTGATTTGACAGAAAACAAGAACCTGCCAATCTTAGTGCTGAAGTTAAAGAGATGATAAGCAAAAACAGAAATTAGGACCAGAAATAGAACATATATTCCAGACAAAGATGAGCCTTTCTTTAATATATTCTTTAAGCAGCATCTATTAATTCAACAAATATTAATTGAACATCAAGTCCCAGGCTTTATACTAGCTACCAGTAATATGAAAATGTAAGATGGGGTCCCTTGTAGTCTAGTTCAGGGGCCAGAAAACTAGATACAGCTCTTGGGCCAAATCCTGTCAGCTGCCTATTTTTCTAAGTAAGGTTTTATTAGAACACAGCCATGCTCATTCATCTATATACTGTCTATGGCTGTTTTTGCACTAAAATGCCAGAACCAAATAGTCTCAACAGACTCTATGGCCCATAGGGCCTAAAATATTTCCTATCTAGTCTTTTATTTTTAAAAAGTTTGGCTGAACACAGTCGTTCATGCCTGTAATCCCAATGCTTTGGGAAGATGAGGCGGGACAATCACTTGAGGCCAGGAGTTCAAGGTTGTAATGAGCTATGAACATACCACTGCACTCCAGCCTGAGTTACAGACTGAGACCCTGTCTTAAAAAAAAAAAAGTTTGCCAACTTCTGCTGTAGACACGTATTACTTAATATAACAACAAAAAAAAATTGTAATTATCTTTCAAAACCACCAATGTATCTGGAAAAGATAGTTACAGACTGAATGTTTGTGTACCTCCCCAACTTCATATGTTGAAATCCCAACCCCTAATGTGATAGATAATATTAGGAAATGGGAGCTTTGGAAGGTAATCAGGTCATGAGCACAGGGCCTTCCCTCAAAAGAATGGGATTAATGCCCTTATTAAGGGACTCCAGAGAGTTCTCACCCTCTTTCCACCATGTGAGGACACAGCAGGAAGCTGCTATCTATGGCTCTCACCAGACACTGAATCTGCCAACTCCTTGATCTTGGACTCTCCAGCCCCCAGAACTGTGAGAAATAAATTTATGTTGCTTATAACCCACTCAGTCTAGAATATTTTATTACAGGAACCCAAACTAAACCCAGAAATTTATCTCAGAATGCAAATCCAGTAAGTTCTCTGTTATCTGACACTATACCTGCTGTACCTCTAACTGGCACTTTTGTGCCTCACAAATGCAGTAAATGGCCAGTGTTAGGCAAATAGAGTATCTGCAAGTTTCTAATGTATCTTCTGAATCTTTAAGAAAGGATTAAATACATTTCCAGAATTAACTATATTTTAATACATCACCAATTTTTTTGAAAACTGGACACACACACACACACACACACACACCCCACCTTACTGGAAAAAGGCTTACAGCACATAAACTTCAAAATCCTCTCTGTCAACTTTCCCTAAAGGTATTTTCAAAAAGACATTCATTATATTTAAAAATAAGAACCATTCACTGCTTAGATTACTGCAATAACAAAAAGTCTTCAATTACGCTTTCTGTGAATGGCTGAAATGTCCAACTAAGAGGGCATTAGCTTCTCAGAAATAAGCAATGCTAGAAGTATGCAAAATGTGGGCATAAGGCTATAATCCTGCTTCTTCAACTAAGTGAGTAACACTAAAAAGATACTGTAATCTTAAATATTAGACTCCTGAACTGTCAGAAATATGAAATAAAAGTAAATAGGAACAAGTAACAGACTACTACACTAAATATATGTTTCACCCATTTGGAACAAATTTTTTCAGACAATTTATATATTTAACTTCTAAATTATATATTTAAAAAGAAACCCAGGAGTTTGGCTTCATGGTGAAGTAGTTATACTTTCTTAGCAAAAGGAACATTAATGTAATGAATACCTTCTGCAATCTCATTTAGACATGGTTTATGTCAGCAAACAGTTGGACTTAATTAGCAGGCTAATGACAGCAAGTGCAAGTCATGATCATAAAAGCTATCTAACCTCAGTATGAAGGACCTGCTTTCCCTCTCATTAACTAGGCCTTTCAAGATCAATATATTTGCAGGTTCCTCCTACAAGATCCCGTGGTGATGTCACACGCCATCATCCTAAACAGACTGAGTGATTTCCTTCTAGGAAGTCAGTAGTCCCAGAGAGAGGGGGGAAGCTTTCTTTTCACAAAGGTGGCACAGCATTCTTGAGTGCTCCTGCCAAAATCTGAGCGCTCGGTAGTGTAGTCTCTTAGTGGGTATTGCTAGGCAGTAATCCAAATAACATTTCAAATGAATTAAGGAGCCACTTTCAATAAAAACCAACATAGGTTAAGCATAATGGTTCATGCCTATAATCCCCAGCACTTTAGGAAGCCAAAGCGGGAGGATTACTTGAGCTCGGGAGTTTAAGGCCAGCCTGAGAAACACAGCAAGACCTCATCTCTACTAAAAAATAGTAATAATAATAATTTTAAAACTTAGTTAGGTGTGGTGGCACATGCCTGTAGTCCTAGCTAGTCAGGAGGCTGAGGAGGGAGGATCATTTGAGCCAAGGAGTTCAAGGTTACAGTCGGTGAGTCATGACTGCGCCACTGCACTCCAGCCTTGGCAAGACTCTGTCTCAAAAAAAAAAAAAAAAGAAAAGAAAAGAAAAGAAAAAAAAAAAAAGCCAACACAGTTCAATCTTTAAAATAAATAAAGACCTTTATGACAGACCGCCAGATGTTTACAAATATTTATAGGTCTTTCCTAGATTACATGCAAACTAAGTTTGAGTCTGTGTGGATAAACATTGAAGAAAACCAAAATAAGAAAACTATGATTATCTCCAGTCCTTATAGGCTATATGAGACCTGAGGAAAACCAGACGTGACTTATCGCAACATCTGTATACTTGCTGTTCGAAGTTAAACATCAGTAGGAAGCCCCTCAATCTCACAGGAATTAGGCTAATGATCTTTTCAGAAAAGCCAGAACGGAAAATATAGTCTAAAACAAGTTCCTTACAAAGTAGTAGTTCATATCACAAAATAATGCTTCATACTATACAATGATTCAGGAATTCCCTCAGATGGTAAGTATCTTAGTTCATTTTACATTATTTTGTATATCTAAATCTATCCATGTACAACTTTGAATAAGCATCTCTTCTACCTAAAACAACGTACGTATCTTTTAATTTTTACAATTAACAAAAAGCAAACTAAAGCACTTAACAAGGTTAAGCAGCTTAGGTCTAAGATTAAAAATAATGACAGAACATACACAAAACTCAATTTCTGGACCTCCTGTGCAGTAAGACCCGAACAAATGGCAATATAAAAACTAACTACTAAAAAGCTCTGAAGTCCAGGCACAGTGGCTCACATCTGTAATCCCAGCACTTTGGGAGGCCAAGGAGGGAGAATTACTTAAGCCCCTAAGTTCAAGGCTGCAGTGAACTATGACTGCACCACCGCACTCCAAGCTAGGTGACAGAATAATTTAAAACAATTTAATTTAAATTAATTTAAACAAATTAAGTAACAAAAGGCTCTGAATGTACAGTTAAGTAAGTGCCATTCCTGATGTTTCACTGCCATCTCTGACGAGGTCTGTCAACAATCAAGGAGACAAAAAAGTCATGTTAATTTCAAAACTAAATTACCCCTAAGGAGAGAAAAGATTGAGAATAAAAGCCAATGGCCATTAAAAACACCTATATGTATATACGTATACGAGTGGGGAGATATGTACATACACGCATCAATTACATATAAACCTCCAGAGGGTAGTTTTGAAGAGTCAGAGGAAAATTAATAGGCATGAAAAGGTAAATAGGTATCAGAAATTCAGTAAAATCACAGTGGGGTACTTACCAGGACAAACAGTGATTTCTTCTGCAGAACTCTCTGGCATAAGGACTAAGCTTCTCTTACCGGTCAAAGGAGCAACACTGAAAGAGAACCAAATCCCAAATGAATTCCCAGTAAAATAAATCAGAACACAGAGCCAAAAGCAATGGTGAGTCACTCACAAAGCCACAGGTAATCACAGATACTTGCTGCCTAATGCCACAAAAGCACAACAGGAAAGCAAGGAATCAGTACTGAAAACTGTAGGCCAGAAATATGGAAAATAAATACGCTTACTGAAGCTTCAGTTCCAGTGAAATCACTGAATGAAAACAAATTCCCTTTTGGAGTTTTTCACAAAGGAAGGTCGAAGGGTAAGAACTGTCTGTGAATATCACCGAAGACAAAAACTCCACTCCAATGTAAGGATGTCAAAGGTGTTTTACAGACTCCATCTCAGCCTTCTGAAGGCTAGAGATTTGTAAACTCACAAGACACAGAGATTCTTCTGACAACACACTAACTTTCTCCTCCTTTTGCAGTTAAATTTCCTCTTTATCTCAAGATGTTGCTTTCCATGCAACAAAAATAAAATACAATTCCAAACTGCCCTACAGCAAAAATCTGCCCACATAAATTGAATCTCTTTTCTAACAACAACTTAATTATAAATGGCTTCCTTCATCCAACCTTCTGGTTTTCCCTGACTGCTCATGATGTGCAATCTCTGCCTGACATAGGAACACATGGCTGATCTGAGCATCTGAGCTAGCCCCCTCATGCTTCACAGGGCTTTATCATTAGCATGATCAAGTATGCAAGAGTGCTTAAAAACAAAAATCCTCACATCAACCGAGAACCACAAAGAGAATAGCTACAACTGAACTCATGATAAATAACTAACTCCTGATAGAAAACCACAAGTGATTTCTCTCTAAATAAAACATCTCATAGCATTTGTTATAAACCCAAGCCAGACACAGTTTAACTCTGCATGTAACATTAGTGCTCTATTCAAAGGGTCCATCACAAAACAATTTTCTGACATTTATAAAATGGGCTAATCAATTTGAAGTCAAACCACATTGCCTACGATTCCAACTCTCTCCTGGTGACAAAGTGTATAATCATTTATTAAAACCTACATCTGCTCTGCACAAGGCTCACCACAATAAAGCAGAGAAGCCTACGGGGAGTAGAAGGCCTACTCTGTTAAAACCACTTCCAAAACTGTCTTAACAGCAAGAAAATCAAACCAAAGCCACATTCTTTAGCCCAGGAAGGAATACCAAGTACTATCAACCAGAAGCCTAAGAAAGACCACCACCTTGACTACAGCAAATGGCAATTGGGCTTCAACTCTCATATGGGAGAACACAGTCATGCAGTTCAAAGTTAAACTCTTGAGAAAGTTTCAAACTCAACTACCAGATAAAAAGGCCAAGTGGAAAGTAACTGGAAGCATGATCCAGTTAATAGTGCAGTTTATAATTAATCAATTGCTATCTATTATTAAAGTAAGAAGACTTAGAAGGTAAGCCCTCAATCAATCAGCAAGAACAATGGAGGAGGTAATGCAAATACAATCCTTTACAGGAGATAGGAGGCACAAACAGATTAAAAGTGGCACAGAACAGACAGTGAGAGTGATGCAGGTCCTGTGTGGCCTGAATAATATGAAGACTTCAAAGAGGATGTAAGTCTGAAGAGTAAATTTAAAAGACATATAAGGTTTAGATATACAGACAAAATAAGCATAAGCAGAGTTGGGGAAAAGAGAGAAAGGGGCTGGAATAGAAGGACTATAAAGAAATCAGTCTAGAGCCTTCAAATTAGCATAGAAAACTAGTGTAATTAGTTAAAAGAATAGCAGGATGTGACCATTTTTCAGGAATAATGTAAATAAGATTTATGCCAAGATAGCTGGCCTGGACAAGATGACCTCTAGGATCTCTTCCAGTTCTTAATATTCTGGGCTTCTATGAGATGCACATCAGAGAACTTAGAGATACTAATAAAATTTCTCCTAGTCTTCACTTATAAAAGCGCTAAAAGTTCTCTGGCAAGCTCTCCATGTAGAGTCTCACTCACGTGGTTCATCTCCCTTATGCTGGCAACCATCAGAGGAGAGAATTCATAGCAACATATAATCTCTCACCTTTGTGAAGCGGGCACAGAGTTTCCCTCTTCAGAAGTTTCTTCAACAATCCCTTGGGAAGACTGCAAAGAAATACACAGTATCTTAAATATACAGGCACAGGTGAACTGGCTTCTCTTCCTTTTTTAAAAAAAATTAATTGTTCAACGTTCTCTCTCAATAATTAACAATAAGAAGAAAATATTTTCCATAAGCCAGTAAATTTCAGTAAAATAGGCACATCCTGTAAAGTCAGAAGACTGGTATTTAAATCAGAACTAAATCACTTACTAACTTTGTGATTGGGTAAGGGACTTCTGAATCTCTTTCCTCATCTTAAAATGGGTATTAACAATTGTCTCACAAAGTGTCGTGAAAATTAAACAAGATAATGCATGCAATGCACTTCATAAAATGCAAGACCTATATCAATATTAATTGGTAAGTCAAATGAATTATGATTTCAGAAAAACAATCAAAAATTTTGTGTAGGAGGAAAGAAAAATATAGAGAAAAGTCCAATTTTCAAAGGAAATACTGAGTTGAGATAAACACTGCAGTCCATGATCTTTGAGAAAAACCAAGCCATAACATAGGCCATCTAAAGGGAAGCTTATAAAGATTCTTTTTGCTACAAATCTACCACTATGGTTTTTATATCTGGCTACAGGATTATCTTTTCAGAAATGTAATCAATAGGGACTATATAAGGAAAGATTATTCTCATTGATTTAAAAATTATTTTCATTGACTAATGGTAGAGTTGGTGCAAATACCAACTCATTAAACACACATGCACAGAAGATCACCGAAAAAGCAGCTACTGCTGCCTTAGGCAGACTTCTGAGGAAGTGCCTGGGCTGTGAGGCTTCTTCCACTAGACATAAAGCTATCAGCTGAAGTTTTCAAGGTTTCCTAGTAAGATATAAATAACCTAAACAAGTTAGGTATCTCTCTATGAATCTCGCTACCATTCAGGTAAATGATGAAACACACTTAAAAATCAGGAATAGATGAGTTTTCAGTCAAAAGGAAAGTTGTACAATATGGAATATAGTCATTATGAAAAATAAGACTTAACCAAACTACCAAAGGACTAAAATACAACAGCAATAAATACTTAACCTGTCTCTTCCTTTGAAAAACTCAGGGGTGACAAGGCTTTTATTGAACTCTAAGAAAGAAAGGAAGGAAGGGAAGGAAGGGAAGGAAGGGAAGGAAGGGAAGGAAGGGAGGAAGGAAGGAAGGAAGGAAGGAAGGAAGGAAGGAAGGAAGGAAATGCTGACACCTAGTGTCCATTTAATAGAATTTTATAATGACTAGCCTTGGTCTTTAGATGCAATCAAGACACCAGTAAGTTAGTTATAAGGCACCTCCATCTCTGCCTTAGGCTAAAGCATATCTCAAACCTTCTCAGTGTAATTGTTTTAAAAAATTATTGTGCTTTGGCCAGGTGCAGTGGCTCACGCCTATAATCCCAGCACTTTGGGAGGCCGAGGCAGGCAGATCACCTGAGGTCAGGAGTTCAAGACCAGTCTGACCAACATGGAGAAAGCCCGTCTCTACTACAAATACAAAATTAGCCGGGCGTGGTGGCTCACGCCTCTAATCCCAGCTACTCGGGAGGCTGAGACAGGAGAATCACTTGAACCCAGAAGGTAGAGGTTGCAGTGAGCCGAGATCGCACCACTGCACTCCAGCCTGGGTGACGAGCGAAACTGTCTCAAACAAACAAACAAAATTATTGTGCTTCTATTCAGTGCCAGGCCTGTGCTAATCACTTTACATTCCTTATCTCCTTTAATTTCACGAGCCACTTAAGAAGCAAAAACCATTAAATTATTTTAAAAATAAGTGAAACTTCGAGAAGTTAAATAATTTGCCCCAAATCATATAGTTGGTCAAAATCGTAGAGCTGAGACTTGCCTGACTCTAAAACCCATGCACTCAAAACTACTATTATATTGCTTACTCAGATGGTCCTCTTCCTAATAATTTCAATGTAGAATCCCAAGAATGTCTTCATTTCAATACATTTTAATTTAGAAATTTATACCTCAATGGCAGTAAAACGAAAATAAAGTGAGGTTCTTCCAGAATATGAACATAGGATAGCAAAATAAGCAAATAAAATTTAGACTACCCAAATGTAATCAAGGTGAACAGGAAAGTGTGGCAGAAATAAAAATTTAAGGAATCTGTGGCCTAATCAAGACATCTTCTTCCTGAAGAAATATGTTAATAAGGAAGGGATGGTTTGCATTGAATCTTAAAAAAAAAAAAAATTCAAAGAATTATTATCAAAGGATATTTTTAATACTTAAAAGTGAAATTGGGGCCGGGCAGAGTGGATCACATCTGTATGTAACCCGAGAACTTTGGGAGGCCGAGGTGGGCGGATGACTAGAGGCCAGGAGTTCAAGACCAGACTGGTCAACATGGTGAAACCCCGTCTCTACAAAAAATACAAAAAATAGCCAGGCGTGGTGGTGCATGCCTGTGATCCCAGCTACTCAGGAGGCTGAGGCAGGAAATCGCTTGAACCCAGGAGGTGGAGGTTGCAGTGAGCCGAGATCATGTCACTGCACTCCAGCCTAGGTGACAGAGTGAAACTCCATCTTTAAAAAAAAAAAAAAGTGAAAACGAATAGATACATCATCTGGTCATCACATAAATGTCCTCTATTGTGTGACAGTGGTAGTTTATTAGGTTTTTTCCACAGACTAGTTGAATCATCCCTTTAAAATTCCATTTTCTGATTATTTCAACCCTTCAGATACTGTCATTCTAGAAGACAGCAGATACAGATCTGAGTACTCTGGTCACTGAAAATGTCTCTATTCCATAATAAATTAATAAACTGTCATTTTTTATACATACATCAGCGTGAAGTTTGGCAAATCAGAGTCAGTTTTTACAATCCCACACAATCTGGTCATTTCTGATAAAAAAAATTCCACTATCCTGACTGAAAAATTAAGAATCAGATTCTGAAAAGTAGTAATCACATCAACATACTACCCCTTCCAACTCCTTGCCATAATGCTCTCAAGGTGATCTATAGGCCTTCATTAGCAACTTTATCTTGTCTCAGTGATGTCAAAAACCAGTTATCATCTTGATTCTAAAGCTTTATTAACCTTAATATAGACTAAGTCATTTGCCTCAAAGTGAATGGTTTTCTGAGTCCCTAATTTTGAGACTCTCCTGCTATCTCTATCAACCAAGAAGTCTCAAATACAGGCAGCTCCAGCAAAGCTGTGTTCAATAGAGAATGTTTAACGAATGAATTCTTTCTACCCACATTTCCTGAAAGCAAAAGATCGAGAGGTAAAATTACAATCGTAAGACTTTCATTATTTGCCTATAAAATTTGTTTGTTTTTTAAAGGTACAATTACTTGTTGGCAAGGTTGCAGTGAACTAGATATTCTCATACATTGCCAAATAGAGAGAATACAAATTTTAACAGCCTTTCTGACAAGCAATTTGGCAATAAATATCAAGTCTTTATGTTCGTAACTCTTTAACCCATCATTTTTATGGCTCTTATGCCTAAGTACACCAATCAGGAATAAAGAAAAGTTTCATGTAGAAAGATATCACAACTGAAATATCCAGCAATAGAAAAATGTTTAAAATATTATGGTAAATTCATAAACTGAAATATAATATAGCCATTAAAAGTAAAATATATAATTTAACATGAGAAAATGTTTACATAATGTTAAATAATATGATCTGAACCATACAAAAAATAGGTAATACTCTAAACTTTTCAGCATTTTTTAACATCTCCAAGTGATTTCTAAAATTAAAGTTAATATCCATACACTTACTAGGTTGCCTGCCTTGTCTCCTTTCACTGAGGACTGTCCCTCACCCCTCCCATCCCACTAGCAGTGGGCTCACAGCCAATCTGACAAGTAACTTCCTTCAGGCCACAGCTGACTAGGCTACTGACACCAAATGGGCCATAAATCCTTTCCTGAAAATTTAAAATTGGAATTCGGGGAGATTAGGTCTCCTGCAACCTGTAATAAGTTTTGAGAGCTATAGGATCAGTGTCTTCAACCTACACCTGAAAAACAAAAGCAAAGAATGCTAAGTCTGCAGGGAGAAAAATGAAGCAGACACAATATAACCATGAGACACAGAAAACTCACAGATGCCCGGTACCTTCTTTGGGCCTGGTTATAGTTCTATTTTAAAACTTCTGAGGCCGGACGCGGTGGCTCACGCCTGTAATCCCAGCACTTTGGGAGGCTGAGGCGGGCGGATCACGAGGTCAGGAGATCGAGGTCATCCTGGCTAACATGGTGAAACCCCGTCTCTACTAAAAATACAAAATAGCCGGGTGTGGTGGCAGGCACTTGTAGTCCCAGCTACTCGGGAGGCTGAGGCAGAAGAATGGCATGAACCCGGGAGGCAGAGTTTGCAGTGAGCCAAGACTGCACCACTGCACTCTAGCCTGGGTGATAGAGTGAGACTCCGTCTCAAAAAAAAAAAAAAACAAAACTTCTGAGATACCCCATTTCCTTAATTTATTTATTTTAGTAGAGACGAGGTCTCACTGTGTTGCCTAGGTTGGTCTCAAACTCCCAAGTTCAAATGAATTCTCCTGCCTCAGCTTCCCAAAGTGCTGGGATTACAGGCATTAGCCATTGTGCCTAGCCCAGTCCTCTTTTTAATTAAGCTAGCTTAATTCAGTTTACTGTAGCAAATAGTACCAACTGATAATACTACCTGTAGTATTTGGTGGCCTGGTCATGAAGTTAAGAGTCAAAGAACCTCAATCTAATTAAGACCATCCACTAGATTTTGACTACTTCCAGGCTACTGCAAAGGCACTACTTTCAATCTTGACACAACACAGAACTTAACACAAGTCTATGATCTAGAGCTCTGGCCCCTGGGATCTTTCAAGCTAACAACTTGAATTACAATAAATCATTAAGTGTCACTATTTGGAGTTAATGTATTATTTTAAGAAACAGCATCTCTGAATTGGAAAGAACAAACTGAACATTTATCATAAGCATCATGTAACTTTCCTTTGGAAAAGAAGCCAGTCACTAAAAGAACTATTTCTTAAAAACGGCTTCTTCGCTGATATACCTTCAGAAAAAAAAAAAAATTAAAAAAATAAAAATGCCTTCTCTTCCCAGACAACAATCTTTCCAGAATGTGAATGAAGATGGTTACTAGCAAATAATGATTCCTAGAGGCATCCCCCCAGTGTGACCTTCGATCCCTTAGAGAGAATTACCAGTGCCTATAAACTCCTAAGCATTGTAGTAGACATTTTACACAAATTCACTTCAATCGTTAAAGTAACAGTCGAAAGATAGGAATTGTTATTCCCATTTTATAGATGTAAAACTGGGATTCAAACAGGTTAAGTGACTTGCTCAAAAACACACAAATTACTTAAACACAAAAATCAGAACTCAACTCCAAATCCATGTTCTCTATTCTACGAAGCTCCTCAGAGTTACCATTTCTTGAACCTTTATCATAACACAAGAAAGACAGAATAACACAATAATAAAACAAAACCAAAAGTCAAAGTCTGGTAACAGAAATAGCACGAAAAAGTAGTATAGTCATAAAACAGAATACTCTTTAAAATTACAATTTATATATAAAGAGTTTATATTATTGCTTTTATAATATTCAAAGGGAAAAATAAGATATAAGCTTTCATATACAATATAATCAAGCTACGTCAGAAAAAGCAAACTAAACGTACCAAAAAGAAGATTGGTTTCAATAAATTATTCAAAACCACTACAAACAAGAAAAGAAATATACACCATTATGTAGTGGGAAAAAACAACTGGGAAACTATCCTTACTTCATATCACAAAGGACTACTTTCTCTACGATATAAAAGGTATCCACAAATCAACAGATTATCAAAAAAGAAAAATGATCATTAAGATCTAACAGACAGAAAAGTAAATACAAATGGGTCTTAGACATGTGAGAAAAAAGTTCAGCCTCACAAAAAGTAAGAGATATGCAAATTAAGACTACACTGAGACACCATTTTTCATCTCTCAAGACTGGCAAAGATCAAGAAGTCTGACAATACTGCATTACTGTGGGTATGCAAAAACTAGTATTTATACACTGCCAGTGGGAATGTAAATGTACATGATCTCTATGGAGGGCAATTTGACAACAGCTAATGAAATTATAAATACATTTTTTGGTCCACCAATTACAGTTACAGAAAATTATCATATAATACAAATATCTTCCACGTGGATGAAATGTCTTCTGGACATTTTACTATTTGTAATAGTAAACTCTGACAAATCCATATATGGTATTTTTCACATCCAAAAAAAAAAAGATGAAGAAATTCTTTATACACTGTTATGTAATGATCTCATTAGGATATTAAATGAAAAAAGTAGAAAATAATGTGTAAATCATTTGTGTAAAAGAAGGTAGGGAAAAGAATATGTATTCTGCTTGTACCAGATAAAGTATCTTGGAAGGATACGCTAGAACTAGTAACACAAATTGAGTCCAGAGAGGGGAACTGGCTGGCTGGGTGATAGAAAAGTTAAGACTTTTTACTTACATATTTTTGAATTTTGAGCCGTGCGAATATTGTTACCTATTCAAAAATTTAACTTTTTAGAAATAATAAAAATTTTTACGCTGGGCGCAGTGGCTCACGCCTGTAATCCCAGCACTTTGGGAGGCCGAGGCAGGCGGATCACGAGGTCAGGAGATCAAGACCATCCTGGCTAACATGGTGAAACCCCATCTCTACTAGAACTACAAAAAATTAGACAGGCGTGGTGGCGGGCGCCTGTAGTCTCAGTTACTTGGGAGGCTGAGGCAGGAGAATGGCGTGAACCCAGGAGGTGGAGCTTACAGTGAGCAGAGATCGAGCCACTGCACCCAAGCCTGGGCAACAGAGCGAAACTCCGTCTCAAAAAAAAAAAAATCAATTCTACGAAAAGGTCAATAAAATGCATCCATCTCAAAAAAAAAAAAAAGAAAATTTTTACACCAGGCGTGTTGGCTCATGCCTATATTGCCAGCACTTTAGGAGACTGAGGTGGGTGGATGGCTTGAGTACAGGAGTTCAAGAACAGCCTGGGCAACAAGGTGAAACTTCATCTCTACAAAAAATATAAAAATTAGCTCAGCATGGCAGCGTGCACCTGTGGTCCCAGCTACTGCAAGGGGCTGAGGTTGGGGGATCGCTTCCGAGCCCAGAGGTGGAGGCTGCAAGGACCCAAGATGGCATCGGTGCACCCTAGCCTGGGTGACAGAGCAAGACCTTGTCTTCCCAAAAAAAAAAAATTTAAACAAAAAATAAATTATGGTATATCTATGGTAGAACATGTCATACATTAAGAACTGATCTAAGATAAACTATAAAGTAGGGGGAGGAACAAAACTTACACAGAACAGTCTTCATTTTGTTCAAAAAAATTGTTAATGTATTTTTGTATGCATAGAAATAATGATGATTGGCCAGGTGTGGCAGCTCATGCCTATAATCCCAACACTTTGGGAGGCCAAAGCGTGCAGATCACAAGGTCAGGAGTTCAAGACCAGCCTAGCCAACATGGTAAAACTCCATCTCTACTAAAAATACAAAAATGAGCCAGGCACAATAGCAGGCGCCTGTAATCCCAGCTACTCAGGAGGCTGAGGCAGGACAATTGCTTGAACCTGGGAGGTGGAGGTTGCAGTGAGCCGAAGATCGCGCCTGGGCGACAGAGTGAGACTCCAACTCAAAAAAAAAAGAAATGGTAGTTTTTTTTTTTCTTTATATTCTCTTGTACTTTCCTAATTTTCTATAGTGAACATGTATTACTTTAATAATCAAGGAGGGGAAGACCACAAAAATAACAGATAGCTAAAATAATCCTTGTTTTAATCTGTGAATAAATCATCCTTAATTACAGCATCACTGACCCTTACCTGACCATGACTGGTTGTTGGTTCTTCCTCCAACAAAAGTTTCTCTTTCAAGCTTTTAATTGAGCTTTCCTGGAAATCCTTGGTTTTTGAGTGCCAGTCAGATGCCCTAGACTCCTGCCTCTCCTCTTTGTCTTCATCTCCCATATCTTCTGAGATGCATTCATTTTTTTCACTAGCCTGCTCTCCTTGGCCACATTCATTCTGGATCAGAGAAGGAGGTCTAGGTAACACTGGTTCCCCAAAACCTTTTTTTTTTAAGAGCTGCCTCTGAGCCATTTTCAGGCTCTTTTGATAAACCTCCAACTGGCAGAGAATGACCCTGGTATACTGGTTAGGGTCTACTCCATCAGGGCAGAATGGAATACCCCAGAAGTAGTTCACAGTGCCCCCAATGTCCTGGAGACCTTTGGCATCTGCTAGGGTAGGCAGACAGTGCCTACATGTGTCCCCACTACCCTGGGCAGCTCTGAGAAAAGAACCCCTCCCAGTACTTTCCTGTGGCTTCCCACACTGTGTGTGCTCAGCCAAGTGGCCAGTACATCTGTCAAAAGATTTAACGTTCACATTCTCAAACACTGGCTGGCTCGACTGGTCCCAGCTTCCTGAGCTGCCAGAGACCGGCTCCTCTTCAGTTTTTTCAGTGTGGTCCCAAGGCTCCTCTCTTTCCTCAGCCTCGTTTCCCTGACTGATATGTGAGCCTTTAAACAGTGATGGAGGTACCAGCTGCCATATGCCTGTAGGTATTTGAGAAAAAGTAGGGCTAAGGACAAACTTTTTTATTAGGAGGGCTTGGTAAGCTACCACTTACCAAGAATTACATAATATGGGTAAGAAAGGCTCTTCTTTGGGTTTAACCAAATGTTGGTTTTTTCCTTGGAAATAAAAGTATGCTGGATATTCTTATGATCTCAACTACTTCCTGATTTAACTCCTTTATTATCACCAAAAGGATCTGGGGTACTTCCATATATCTACTCTCAGCATGAGATCCCTGTGGTACAGTTATACTTGATGAATGGAAGGAGTCAGAACAGGGAGACATGCCTTCAGTGATCCCAGAGTCTGTGGTTTTCTCTTGGTGGGACTGGGAAGATGGTCCAGTGGCCAGAGGTCGAGATCTGGTAGCAGAAGCATCAGAAGGCCGGCAACTCTGAAACAAGCGATCCCATACCAGACCAAGTTTATTATTAAAATAACTATATATGAAGGGTCACAGGAGGACAAAATGGGAGGCCACTGTTCATAAGAATTTCTCTTCTCCAAAATGTAGATGGCTCGATTTAATCTCACAACATATACTGAATGTCTACGTGTAAAGTGTTGTACTAGATCGCTATACTAAACCCTTTTTTAAAATAGGGAGGCAAATGGCATAAAAGATGGTTCAGGACCTACCACTGGCAAGTATCCTTCACATTTAAAATCATTTCAGGCTAGGCGCGACGGCTAATGCTTGTAATCCCAGTACTTTGGGAGGCCAAGGCAGGCGGATCACCTGAGGTTGGGAGTTCCAGACCAGCCTTGCCAACGTGGTGAAACCCCGTCTCTATTGAAAATACAAAAAATTAGCTGGGTGTGGTGGTGGTCGCCTATAATCCCAGCTACTTGGGAGGCTGAGGCAGGAGAATTGCTTGAACCCAGGAGGTGGAGGTTGCAGTGAGCTGAGACTGTACTCCAGCCTGGGCAACAGAGTGAGACTCCATCTCAAAAAAAAAAAAAAAAATTCAGTTGTGCATATTCAAATGACAATTTAACTTTATTTGATTATTTTTTAAAAACTGCCCATTCTTTCTTCCCATAACCCACCTCTAGTTCTCATTCCCTTTGCTCTCCCACAAAACAGGAGAAGTTCGCATCTTGCTGCCTTTTGGGTTCCTGGTATTCAGTAAGTGTTTTCAGAAGCTGTCAACTTATGATAATTCTTTTCAACCATGAACTGAAAAATCCATGGGGTAATAGAAAACTCTTTCATATAGAATTAACAAAACACTTCAAATTGGGTTAACCAACAATTCAACACAGACTTTAAAAAATTACTATGGGAAAAAAAAAAAAATTACTATGGGAATTTCTGTTAGGTGAAAACCCTATAAATGACTACAGCTAGTTCCTAATGCAACTACGACACCACAGAAGTCTAAAATATTGCTGATCAATCTCCACAAACTTTTGCAACATGGCATATTTACATTCAGGCTTTCAGCAATGGCTTTCCTCAAGAGCTCCTGTTCTTCCTCCTCCTGGCTGTTCACCTCCCTAGCTTCCTGCTCACTCATTTTGAGAGCCAGAGCAAACTGTTCTTCTTCTGTCATCTCTGTAAGAGGATAGGGAAAAGAGAGGGAGGGACACCACAAACACTGAATAAGCATGGAGGCAAGAAAGAGAATTATTAAACTTTTCAACTGAAGACATTACAAGACCACTTAGTACAATTTTATAATCTTATAAAGAAGGAAAACCCCAAAAGGTAAGGTGTTGGTCAAGATAATTAGCAGCAGTTACAACAAGAATCCTGGATTAACTAGGCTGTAAGCTCCCATGAAGGCAGAGTTTTTACCTACACTGTTCACTGTTATACCTCCAGCACATAAAAAAGTGCTGGGCATAGGGTACGTAATAAATATTTGCTCAATGAATAAACAGAGGAATTAATGCCCACTCTAGAGCTTTTTACTAAATACCACAATGCTTTATGCTCAACATTTAGCCAGAATAATTTTAGTACTCAGAATCCTCTGATTTACCCAGTAGAAAAGAACATCCCTAGTGATAAGAATGTGGTCTCCAGACACCATTTTCCATTTAAAAGGAACTGGGGTACACTGAAGAAATGGGTGGCCCCAAGTCCAAAGCATGAAATGAACAAGTGAGCTAGAATTATTTGTCACAGATGTAAGCAAGGAATCTATTAGACACTACTAGAGTCATATGGAAAGAACTTAGGAGCCAATTAAACAGACTCCTCACTGGCCAAAAATAAAACTGGAGCATCAATAAAGATAATGAATGCAATGCACTCAACTACATCAAATGTATTTACATCTGTAAGTTCAGGCCAGGTGTGGTGGCTCATGCCTGTAATCCCAGGACAGTGGGAGGCCAAGGTGGGAGGATCATGTGAGGTCGGGAGTTCGAGATCATCATGGACAACATGGTGAAACCTCATCTCTACTAAAAATACAAAAATTAGCCAGGCGTGGTGGTGGGCACCTGTAGTCCCAGCTACTTGGGAAGCTGAGGAAGGTGAATCACTTGAACCCAAGAGGCGGAGGTTGCAGTGAGCCAAAATCGTGCCACTGCACTCCACCCTAGGTGACAAAAGCAAGACTCCATCTCAATAAAAAACAAAAAACAAAAACCTGTAAGTTCATACTAATATTTTTTTAAAAAGACCTTGACTAACCAGTCACTGTTGAAGAATGTTAGTGAATCAACTATTAGAAAACTGATAAGGCATGGTGGCTCACGCCTGTAATCCCAGCACTTTGGGAGGCCGAGGTGGGCGGATCACGAGGTCACGAGATCGAGACCATCCTGGCTAACATGGTGAAACCCTGTCTCTACTAAAAACACAAAAAATTAGCCGGGCGTGGTGGCAGGCACCTGTAGTCCCAGCTACTCGGGAGGCTGAGGCAGAAGAATGGCTTGAACCCAGGAGGCGGAGCTTGCAGTGAGCCGAGATCATGCCACTGCACTCCAGCCTGGGTGATAAAGCGAGACTCTGTCTCAAAAAAAAAAAACGAAAACTGATAAATAAAATAATAGAATTGCTTTTACCCTACTTTGTCTACACAAGTTATACTACTAGGTAACCAAGCAGATTAAAAGCTCCTCTTTATAGAAATTATTACAGTTAAAAAAACGTAAAAGAAATGACAGAATTAGAATATCACCATTTTGGATGTTGTTTATGGAGGGGGATTTGGTAATGTCTAACAAACTACATAAAGTTACCCTTTGACCTAGCAATCTCACTTCTAGCAACTTACCCTAAAGATACACTTCTAATTAAAAGGAGTGTATCATTGCAGCAATGTTCAAATTTGCCAAACACTGGAATCTATTTAATAACCATAAACTGTAGTACACATACATACAGTTATAAAAAAGAACAAGGAATATATCTATGGACTGGGAATAAAGTTATTTCAAGGATATGTTATTAAGTAAAAAATAAAGTACAAAAGAATTTATGGATAATATGCCACCTTTCACATAAGGAAGGAGAAATAAGAAAATGCACACACACCTATTTATTTGTACAGTGTCACATAAGAAAGACAAACCAGAAATAGGCTGCGCATGGTGGCTCACGCCTGTAATCCCAGCACTTTGGGAGATTGCAGCACGCAGATCACCTGAGGTCAGGGGTTCGAGACCAGCCTGGACAACATGGCGAAAGCCTGTCTCTGCTAAAAAATACAAAAATTAGCCGGGCATAGTGGCGTGCGCTTGTAGTCCCAGCTACTCTGGAGATTGAGACAGGAGAATCCCTTGAACCCAGGAGGCAAGCCAAGATCACACTACTGCACTCTAGCCTGAGTGACACAGAGACTCTCTGGTCTCACAAAAAAAAAAAAGAAAGAAAGAAAGATAAACCAGAAACTAATGCAAATGATTATCTACCAGTGGTTGAGAACAGAGTGAAGGGCACAAGGGAGGAAATGACACTTCTTTGACTATATCTTTTTGTATAACTCTGACTTATGGAATCACACAAATCTTAAACATGTTTTAGTAATATGAAATCAACAAGTACAGGGGATCACTAAAATTGAATCCAAACATAAAAAATGCACCCAACTGAATTTGAAATGACCTTAATGAAAATGAAAACATCAGAATCTGTAGGAAGCAACAAAAGCCACATTTATAGGGAAATTTATAGTTTTCCATGCTCATATAAGGCAAAATTTTAAAATCAGTAATCCGAGTTTCCCATCTTAAAATGCTAGAATATAAAGAGTAAAATTAACCCAAGTAAGTGGAAAGGAAAAAAAAATAAAGAACAGAAAGAAATCAATAAAATGAAAGATGGGCATACAACACAGAAAAAATTAAACAAAAAATTAATTCTGGCCGGGCGCAGCGGCTCATGCCTGTAATCCCAGCACTTTGGGAGGCCGAGGCGGGTGGATCACAAGGTCATGAGATCGAGACCATCCTGGCTAACACAGTGAAACCGCATCTCAACTAAAAAAATACAAAAAAATCAGCCAGGCGCGGTGGCAAGCACCTGTAGTCCCAGCTACTCGCCAGGCTGAGGCAGGAGAATGGCATGAACCCGGGAGGCGGAGCTTGCAGTGAGCTAAGATGCACCACTGCACTCCAGCCTGGGGGACAGAGAGACTCCATCTCAAAAAAAAAAAAAAAAAATCAATTCTACGAAAAGGTCAATAAAATGCATAAACCTCAGCCAGAAGCAGAGGCTCGTGCCTGTAATCCCAGCACTTTCGGAGGCCAAGCCGGGCAGATTACCCGAGGTCAGGAGTTTAAAACCAGCCTGGCCAACATGGTGAAACCTCGTCTCTACTAAAAATACAAAAATTAGCCAGGCGTGGTGGTGGGCGCCTGTAATCCCAGCTACTTGGGAGTTTGAAGTAGGAGAATCACTTGAACCCAGGAGGCGGAGGTTGCAGTGAGCCAAGATCGCACAACTGCACTCCAACCTGGGCGACAGAACAACACTCCATCTCAAAAAATTTAAAAAATTTAAAAATTAAAATGCATAAACCTCTAACTAAACTGCTCAAGAACAAAAACACAACACCAATTAACAATACCAAGAATAAAAGGGGAAACAAGATTACAAATTCTACAGTCATTAAAAAAGTAAATAAGGGAATATTATGAATGATTTTATACCAGTAAGTCTGGCAATCTTTTTTTTTTTTTCTTCCATGGCGTCTCTCTCTGTCGCCCAGGCTGGAGTGCAGTGGCGTGATTTCGGCTCACTGCAACCTCTGCCTCCCAGGTACAAGTGATTCTCCTGCCTCAGCCTCCTGAGTAGCTGGGATTATAGGTGCCCACCACCAGGCCTGGCTAATTTTTGTATTTTTAGTAGAGACGAGGTTTCACCATGTTGGCCAGCCTGGTCTCAAACTCCTGACCTCAGGTGATCCTCCTGTCTCGGCCTCCCAAAGTGCTGAGATCACAGGCATGAGCCACTGCTCAAGGCCAAGTCTGGCAACTTCTATCACGCATTCTCAACAAGAGTGATACCATTCCCAAGTGGACAAAAATTGGTTCTTGGAGGTCAAAAAAAAAAAATCTTATGTATAAAACACAGACATACAATCAGTACATAAACAGAATACACAGCATATCTATGGTATTAAAATATCATGAGGAAGGCAGTGGTTAGAGGGAAAAATAGTCTAAAAAGGCACCTCAGGAGAATAACAATGAAAAAGAGGGCTGGTGCAGTGGCTCACGCCTATAATTGCTCAAGTCCAGGTGGTTGAGGCTGCAGTGAGCCAAGATCACACCAATGCATTCCAGCATAGGTGACAAAGCGAGACCCTGTCGAAAGAAAGAAAAAAAGAAAGAAAAGAAAAGAAAAGAAAAAGAAAGAAAGAAGAAAGAAAGAAAGAGAGAGAGAGAAGAAAGAGAGAGAGAAAGAGAGAGAGAGAAGAAAGAAAGAAGGAAGGAAGAAGGAAGGAAGGAAGGAAGGAAGGAAGGAAAGAAAAGAAAAGAAAAGAAAAGAAAAGAAAAGAAAGAAAAAAGAAAGAAAAGAAAAGAAAAGGAGAAAATAAATTTTAAAAAATAGTTGGGTGTGGTGATGCACACCTATAGTCCCAGCTACTCAGGAGGCAGAGGTGGGAGAATCACTTGAGCCCAGCAGTTCGAGACCAGCCTGGGCAACATAGTGAGATCTTATCTCAACAAATAATAAAAAACTAGCTGCGTGTGGTGGTATACACCTGTGGTCCTAGCTACTTGGGAGGCTGAGGTGGGAGGATCGCTTGAGCCCAGGAGGCAGAGGTTGTAGTGAGTCACTGCATTCCAACTTGGGCAACAGAGGGAGACCCTGTCTCAAAAAGAAAGAAAAAAAAAAAGTTAGCTGGGTATGGTGATGCATGCCTGTTAGTCCCAGCTACTCAGGAGGCTAAGGCTGGAAGACCACTTGAGCCTAGGAAGTTGAGACTACAGTGTGCTGCACCCATACCACTATATTCCAGCCTGGGTGACAGAGTGGGACCCTGTCTCAAAAAATAATAATAATAAACAAATAATAAAATTAAATTTATACAGGAATGCAAAGGACCCAAATTAAAACAATTTTTAAAATAAAGTTGGAAGAATTATACTACCTGATTTTAAGATATTACAAAGCTACAGTAATGAAGACAGTGTAGTGTGGCATAATGACAAACATAAATAAATGGAAAAGAACAGAAAATTCAGAAATAGATCCATGCACTGGTTTTCAACACAAGGAAAGGACAGTCTTTTCAACAAATGGTACAAGAATGATTGGATACCCATATGGAAAAAAAATGAACCTTAACTCTTACCTTGCACCATATACAAAAACTCAAAATGGATTAGAAATCTAAATGCTAAAGCTAAAACTATAAAATTTCCAGAAGAAAATAGGTGGAAATCTTCATAATCTTAGTGTAGTCAAAAGATTTCTTAGGACACAGAAAGAAAAAAACCATAAAAGAGAAAAAAATGGACCACATCAAAGTTTAAAACTTCTGTTCTGGCCAGGCATGGTGGCTCATGCCTATAATCCCAGCAGTTTGGGAGGCTGTGGCGGGTGGATTGCTTGAGGTCAGGAGCTGGAGATTAGCCTGGCAAACATTAGCAGGGTGTAGTGACGTGTGCCTATAGGCCCAGCTACTCAGGAGGCTGAGGTGGGAGAATCGTATGAACCCGAGAGGCAGAGGTTGCAGTGAGCCAAGATCACACCAGTGCACTCAGCCTGGGCGACAGAGCACGACTCCAACTCAAAAAAAAAAAGAAATCATAAAAACAGATTTTGCTGCTCAGTAAGATTCAGAATGGGGGGGCTAACTGGTGGCTGGCGCCTGTAATCCCAACACTGGGAGGCCCAAACTGGAGGACTGCTTGAGGCTAGGAGTTTGAGATGAGCCTGGACAACACAGCAGGATCCTGTGTAAGAAAAAAAATTAAAATTAGCCAGGCGTTGTGGGGCATACTTGGGAAGCTGAGACAGGAGAATCACTTGAGCCAATGAGTTCAAGGCTGCAGTGAACTATGATCATACCATACCCCTACACCCAAGCCTGGGTGACAGAGTGAGATCCTGTCTCTAAAAAAATAATAAATTTAAAAAAATTTTTTTAAAGATTCAGAATGACCACTTCTGGATTCCACTTAAGATACAGGAAACTGAAAAAAGTTATTCTTCCAAACCTTACAACAACAGCAACAAAAACTGATGAATTCACAACTTTTCTTGAATCTATCAGAGAGTTAAGAATGCAAGATAATCAACTAGCCCAAAATATATCAGTTCTATGACTATTACAATTCCCAAACCATTCTCAACAAAAATGAAAACATACGTGCAATTTTTCTTTTGGCCAAACACTTTGCTCTATTCGACTGTTTTGTCTTCATTTTCTGCAATCCATTTTCCTCCTTTGGTTCCTGTTGCAAAACAAGAAATATGATCAGTGTGGTTACCACTAAAAGTAGTAATTTCTCTCTCTTCTACCTCCTCTATGGCTAAGAGAGGCCTCTGAGGAATTGACAATTGTTATAAATATGCACATAAAACATTAAAAGATCCTTTTCAGTACAAAAAGGAAAACATAAGATCTAGAACCAATAAAAACCATTAAAAACAAAAACGTGTGATATATTGGCATTATTATCTGTCATATAAACAGTCACACAAAACTAGTCTACCTCTAAAATACCAGTAAGCATCACCTGAGATCAGAGTAGCTTGACTGAAGATTTAAAAAAACAATAATAATGTTTAAATTCAGTGTTTATTCATTTATTTTAAATCACTCTTTCGACACTGGATAGTAAAGTAAAGGAAAAAGAGGGTAAATGAAAAAGCCCATAGAAGCAAAAGCGAACCAAATACACCAACCCTACATCCCACCCTAAAATTTAATAAGAAACACAAACAAAATAATCAAGAAAACAAAAAATAAAATAGAGAAAGAAATAAAAGGCCAGGCACAGTGGCTCATGCCTGTAATCCCAACACTTTGGGAGGCTGAAGTGGAAGAATCACTTGAGGCCAGTTCAAAACCAGCCTGGGGAATGTAGAGATATCCTGTCCTTACCCCTTCCCCAAAAAAATTCTTTTTATATAAAAAAAAAATTTTTTTTTTTTTTTAATTAGCCAGGCATGGTCCTAGCTATTTAGGAGGCTGGAGCAGATGGATCACTTGAACCCAGGACTTCCAGGCTGCAGCAAGCTAAGATCGCACCACTGTATTCCAGCCTGGGAGACAAAGCAACATCCCATCTCTAAAAATAAATAAATAAAAATAAAACTGGGCAAAGCGTTTGAACAGAATTTCTCTGAAAATGAAGATACAGAAATGTCCAAGAAGTACATGAAAAGATGCCCAACATCATTAGTCATCAGGGAAATACAAATCAAAATCACAATAAGGTATCACTTCACACCCACTAGGATAATTAAAATAATTTCTGTTTCAAATCAGAAAATAAGCATTGGCAAGGATTAGAAAAACTGGAACCCTAGCACACTGTTGGTGGGAATATAAAACAGTGCCACCATTGTGGAAAAAAAAGAAATTAGGTACTGATATACACCACAAAATGAATGTACCTTGAAAATACATAATTGAAAGAAGCCAGACAAAAGGCCACATATATCATATAATTCCATTTATAAGACATGCCCAGAATGGGCAAATCCATATAGAAAGTGGATTAGCAGTTGTCAAGGGCTAGGGGTTTAGGGGAAAATGGAGAGTAACTGCTAATGAAAATGGGTTTTTTTCTGGGGGGTAATGAAAATGTTCTAGGCCACTGCTACTGGGCCATGGAGACTGGCAGAGTATAGTGTGGTGTGAGGTTGGCGAGGGCAGTGGCCATGGAGGGTGGAAAATGTTCTAAAATTAACTGTGGGCCAGGTGCAGTGGCTCACACCTATAATCTCAGCACTTTGGGAGGCCCAGGTGGGCGGATCACCTGAGGTCAGAAGTTCGAGACCAGCCTGGCTAACATGGTGAAACCCAATCTCTACTAAAAATACAAAAATTAGCCAGGCGTGGTGGCATATGCCTGTAATCCCAGCTACTCAGGAGGCTGAGGCATGAGAATCACTTGAACCCAGGAGGCAGAGGTTGCAGTGAGCCAAGATCGCACCACTGCACTATAGCCTAAGGCAAAGAGTAAGACTGTCTCAAAAAAAAAAAAGAGAGAAATAAGACAAATTCACAACTACGGTCAAAGACTTCAATAGCCTCCTCAAAATATTTGTAGAATAGACAGAAAACCAATAAATATAAAGTAGATTTGAACAACACTATCATCAAACTTTATCAGATTGACATTTACAAAAATCACTATCCAAAATGTGCATTCTTCTCTAGTATACATAGAATATGCTGGACCACAAAACAAGTTTGACTAAGTTTAAAAATGACTGAAATCATACAAAGTACATACTATTAATGGAGACTGCAGTGAGCCAAGATCATGTCACTGTGCCACTGCACTCCAGCCTGGATAACAAAGCATGACTCCGTCTTAAAAAAAACAAAAAAAACCCAAACAAAAACAAAGGCCAGGTGCAGTGGCTCACGCCTGTAATCCCAACACTTTAGAAGGCCAAGGTGGGCAGATCACCTGAGGTCAGGAGTTCGAGACCAGCCTGGCCAACATGGTAAAACCCCCTCTCTACTAAAAATACAAAAATTACGCAGGCGTGGTGGCAGGCACCTTTAATCCCAGTTACTCCGCAGGCTGAGGCAGGCAGAATCACTTGAACCAGGAGGCTATCATGCCATTGCACTCCACCTTGGGCAACAAAGCAAGACTCCATCTCAAAAAAATACATATTAAAAAAATAAAAATAAATAACAAAACAAAAAACAAACAAATGTGTTCCTAAGATGATTCCAACTGCTTTTTTCTATTCTAAAGCAGAAAAAAAGACTTTTTTTCATATACAACAATACCAAGACACTACAACAATATGAAATACATATTAAAAATCAGTTAGTAGGCTGGGCGCAGTGGCTCACGCCTGTAATGCCAGCACTCTGGGAGGCTGAGGCGGGCGGATCACGAGGTCAGGAGATCAAGACCATCCTGGCTAACATGGTGAAACGCCATCTCTACTAAAAATAAAAAAAAAATTAGCCAGGCGTGGTGATGGGCGCCTGTTGTTCCAGCTACTCAGGAGGCTGAGGCAGAAGAATGGCGTGAACCCAGGAGGTGGAGTTTGCAGTGAGCAGAGATCATGCCACTGCACTCCAGCCTGGGCGACAGAGCGAGACTCCATCTCAAAAAAAAAAAAAAAATCAGTTGGTAGCCCAGTTTTACGGGAGATTTTTAGGAAACCCTATAAAACAAATAATTCCTATACTATTTAAATTGTGGTAGGACATAGATAAAAATAATAATCTTCCTTCTCTTTTATACCATAACCCTAATACTAACATCTGATGAAGGCCATAGCCCCCCCCGCCAAAAAAAACTTTATAAAGCCAATGGCAATAGGAGTACAGATGCAAAACTCCTAACTAATATATTGAGGAAAAAAATCAATATTTTATTAACATAACACATCATGACCAAGCATGATTTATTCCAGAAATGCAAAGATATTCCAACATTAGGAAATACTAATCCAATATATAATATTAGTTGATTAAAGAAGAAAAACTACTCCATCATCTTGCTAAATAAAGGGCATTTGATTAAACATAATTCCTAAAACTACTACTAGTAAATAAGCAATTAAAGGATAGTTCCTTAACATAAAAACAGAAATATGAAACAAATAGCAAAACATCAGAAATAAAAGATGTGCTCTATTGCTAGTATCAATCAACATTATTCTGGAAGCCACAGCCAAAGAAATGAAAACAAAACAGAAAAAGGTATAAGTGCTAGAAAGAAAGAGAAAAAAATGGTCGTTATCAGCAGAGATAAATGCCTACCTAAAATACCCAAGACAATCAACTGAACAATTATAAAAATATGTGACAGATTAACAGAAGAAAAAAATCCAGAGACACACCTATTTATAAATAAGATTTTAGTTTATGGTAAAGGAAAAATTTCAAATACCTGGGCAATTGAGAGATTACTGGAAAATACTGGTAGACGTGTCTAATTATCAGTACTTAGTTTTTCAAAATATATGTATGCTGTTTAGGGATACACATAAATGTGGTAAAACTGTAAGAAGAAACATGGGAAGATAAAATAAACAGTGGTTACCTTCAGAAAGGTAGAAAAGAGCTGGGTGAGGTGGTTCACGCCTGTAATCCCAGCACTTCGGGAGGCCAAGGCGGATGGATCACCTGAGGTCAGGAGTTTGAGACCAGCCTGGCCAACATGGTGAAACCCTGTCTCTACTAAAAATACAAAAATTAGTGAGGCGTGGTGGCACATGCCTGTAATCCCAGCTACTCAGGAGGCCGAGGCAGGAGAATTGCTTGAGCCTGGGAGGTGGAGGTTGCAGTGAGCTGAGATCACGCCACTACACTGCAGCCTGGGCAACAGAGCAAGACTCCATCTCAAAAAAAAACAAAAGAAAGGCGGAAAAGCATGCATTTGGGGAGGGATACACTAAGTGAAGAGGGATTCTCAGGTGGTAACTACAAGTGTTCACATTAATTTTTAAAACTATGCATTTATATTTTATGCACATTTCTGTATGTATAACATATATGACATATGACATACATATGTGCTGCTATAGAAAGGTCTCCAGGAAATACCGTAATGGTTAATTTTAGGTATCAGTTTGACTGGAGTAAGAAATACCCAGAGAACTAGTAAAGTATTATTTTCTGGTGTGTCTGTGCGGGTGTTTGCAGAGGAGACTGGAGTGTGAGTCTCAGTGACTAAGTGGGGAAGATCTGCTCTCAATGTGGGTGAACACCACCCAACTCGCTGAGGGGCTAAATAGAATAAAAACATAGGAAAGGCAAATGTGTCTCTCTCCTGGAGCTGGGACACATTATTCTTCTCCTACCCTTGGACATCAGAACTCCAGGCTCTCCAGGCCTTGGATTTCAGGCCTTACACTCAGCACCCCTTACCCCTTGTTCTCAGGCCTTCAGACTTGCACTGAGCCATACTACTGGCATCCCAGGGTATCCAGCTTGCAGCCTATTGTGGGGACTTCTCATCCTCCATAATTACATGAGCCAATTCCCCTAATTCCGTCCGTCCGTCCGTCCATCCATCCGTCCGTACATCCATGCATGCATCCATCCATCCATCCATCCAACCATCTGCCCATCCTATTGGTTCTATGTCTCTGGAGGACCTAACATAGACATTAAGTGGAAAAAAAGCAAAACAGTTTCTACAGCATGATTTGTTTCCTGTAAAAATCTCTACTGATACTGTATGCATAAAAATTTTTTCCAAGGACATGGAAGAAATTACTGCCTTCGGATCACACGGATGACATCAAAAAATTATTTTAAAAATGAAAAAGAAATTATTTCTTATGGTTAAATGTCTGTAGTACACATTTTCATTTCATACCTTTCTAAACTGTTTTGTTATGGCTTGGTTTTTTTTTTTTTTTAAACATCTATGTATACAACTTTTTTAACATATCCGTATCTATTTGTGTATTTCATATTTTTATTTTTGTTAATATTAAGATGATATCCAAGTAGTACAATTGTTTTGTTTTCTTTTTCAGACGGAGTGCAATGGTACAATCATAGCTCATTGCCGTCTCAAATTCCTTGTATAACTCCTAGGCTCAAGCAATTCTCCCACCTGCCTCAGCTTCCCAAGTATCTGGGATTACAGGTGCATGCCACCATGCCCAGCTAAGTTTTGTACTTTTTGTAGAGACAGGGTCTTTCTGTGTTGCTCAGGCTGGTCTCAAACGCCTAGCCTCAAGCAATCCTCCCGTCTCAGCTTCCCGAAGCACTGGGATTATAGGCATGAGTCACCAGGGATGTACCTAGCCCTTGTTTTCTTCTCTATACTTTTATGCCTTTAAGATGAACTATGTAGACAAAAGTCCTAATTAAAAACTAAACTATAAGGAACATGGGTTTTTTTTGTTTTGTTTTGTTTTTGAGACGGAGTCTCCCTCTGTCACCCAGGCTGGAGGGCAGTGGTGCGATCTCAGCTCACTGCAACCTCCGCCTCCGGGATTCAAGCGATTCCTGCCTCAGCCTCCTGAGTGGCTGGGACTACAGGCACGTTCCACCACACCCGGCTAATTTTTGGTATTTTTAGTAGAGACGGGGTTTGACCATGCTAGCCAGGATGGTCTCAATCTCCTGACTTTGTGATCCGCTCGCCTCAGCCTCCCAAAGTGCTGGGATTATAGGCATGAGCTGCCACACCCAGCCAAGAAACATTTTTTAAAAACCAATAAAGATGTAAAGAAATGCTCAATCGGCCGGGCGCGGTGGCTCAAGCCTGTAATCCCAGCACTTTGGGAGGCCGAGACGGGCGGATCACGAGGTCAGGAGATCGAGACCATCCTGGCTAACACGGTGAAACCCCGTCTCTACTAAAAATACAAAAACTAGCTGGGCGAGGTGGCGGGCGCCTGTAGTCCCAGCTACTTGGGAGGCTGAGGCAGGAGAATGGCGTAAACCCGGGAGGCGGAGCTTGCAGTGAGCTGAGATCCGGCCACTGTACTCCAGCCTGGGTGACAGAGCGAGACTCCGTCTCAAAAAAAAACAAAAAAAAAGAATATCTGAAGGAGGCCGGGCGCGGTGGCTCAAGCCTGTAATCCCAGCACTTTGGGAGGCCAAGATGGGCAGATCACGAGGTCAGGAGATCGAGACCGTCCTGGCTAACATGGTGAAACCCTGTCTCTACTAAAAATACAAAAAACTAGCCGGGCGACGTGGCGGGCGCCTGTAGTCCCAGCTACTCGGGAGGCTGAGGCAGGAGAATGGCGTGAACCCGGGAGGTGGAGCTTGCAGTGAGCTGAGATCTGGCCACTGCACTCCAGCCTGGGTGACAGAGCGAGACTCCGTCTCAAAAAAAAAAAAAAAAAGAATATCTGAAGGAAAAAACAATGAGTTAATTCACTGCCTTTGAGATGAGACCTGAAGGCAGATAGAAAACTCCAATAAACAAATGGAAATACAGGATAAAGGAAAAAGGTTACAATCTTCAATCTTTATTCTGGAAAATAAAGCTTTCTAAAATGCTAAAAATGTCGTAGAGCTCTGCTGTCTAATACAATTGACACTAGCCTTATGTGTCTTTAATCACTTGAAATGTGACTAGTGTAACAAAGAAGTTGATTTTTAATTTCAGTTATTTTTAAACAGCTATAGGTGACTAGGTGCTATTATATCTAGAACATATCAAAAGATTTAAAAACATTCACGTTTTTCCTCTCACTTTCTAAGATTTTCTAATCAAAACTAAGATTTTCAATTGATTTAGATTATTCAAATAGTTCCAAAATGCCACTTTGGATTACTATATCACAAAACTGAAGAACTATGATCCATCCTCAACTAAGCAACAGGATTACTTCCTTAAGTAATTCTTTTTTTTTTTTTTTTTTGAGACGGAGTCTCGCTCTGTCACCCAGGCTGGAGTGCAGTGGCCTGATCCCAGCTCACTGCAAGCTCCGCCTCCCAGGTTTAAGCCATTCTCCTGCCTCAGCCTCCCGAGTAGCTGGGACTACAGGCGCCCGCCACCTCACCCGACTAGTTTTTTTGTATGTTTTTTAGTAGAGAAAGGGTTTCACCATGTTAGCCAGGATGGTCTCGATCTCCTGACCTTGTGATCCGCCCATCTCGGCCTCCCAAAGTGCTGGGATTACAGACTTGAGCCACCGCGCCCGGCCCCTTAAGTAATTCTTAACTCCATTTACAAATTAAAACAAAGTTGAGTAAAAATTTCATGGTTTTGGTGAGCTGGCATTAAGGTGAGGTCAGTCACGAAACAAATTCCCCATGGGTAAAGAAGTATATTTGAGAGCTACAGCTCTACTTTTCAGCTCTACTTTACTTACCTCTCCATCACTATCGGATATCACAATGAATGCATCCTCAAGTCTACGCTTCCTCTTCACACTGAAAGAACTGGTAGTTTCCACATCCTTCTTCTCCAGGTTCCGAGATTCGGAGACTTCTTTAACTTTTTTCTTTCTCCGTGGCATCCTTTTATCTAGAATAAAAGGACAATAATTTTGTCTAGAATAAAAAGATCATAATTTACGTAAAGTTTTCTAGAAGCTATTCAACTTAGTCTTTTATTTGTGACAGTATCGCTTTGTTGCCCAGGCTGGAGTGCAGTGGCACGATCTTGGCTCACTGCAACCGCTGCCTCCCAGGTTCAAGCAATCCTCCTGCCTCAGCCTCCCGAGTAGCTGGGACTATAGGCACATGCCACCACACCGGTTAATTTTTGTATTTTTAGTACAGACAGGGTTTCACCATGTTGGCCAGGCTGGTCTCAAACTCCTGACCTCAGGTGATCCACCGCCTCAGCCTCCCATAGTGCTGGGATTATGGAATTGAGCCACCATACCCAGCCTAATTTTTGTATTTTTGTAGAGACAGGGTTTCACCATGTTGGTCAGGCTGGTATAGAACTCCTGACCTCAGGTGATCTGCCCGCCTTGGCCTCCCAAAGTGTTGGGGTTACAGGAGTGAGTCACCGTGCCCAGCCTCAATTTAATCTTGTAAAAGGAAAAGATAACCCTATCTGACAGAAGCAAAACTGGATTTCTTAACTAGTCTACTACTTATTAAAAATATAGAGGAATTTTTTTTAGAAAAATATAGGGAAAAAACGTTTTTTTCCATAGAGGGAAACACAGACCAGGCACGGTGGCTCACGCCTGTAATCCCAGCACTTTGGGAAGCTGAGGCGGGTAGATCATTTGACATGAGGAGTTAGAGACCAGCCTGGCCAACATGGGGAAACCATGTCTCTACTAAAAATACAAAAATTGGCCAGGCATGGTAGCGCGTGCCTGTAATTCCAGCTACTCTACTAAGGAGACTGAGGCAGGAGAATCACTTGAACCCAGGAGACAGAGGCTGCAGTGAGCAAAGATCGCACCACTGCATTCCAGCCTGGGCGACAAGAGGGAAATTCTGTCTCAAAAAAAAAAAAAAAAAAACTATATAAATATACAAACCTCATTCTCCATGGTGAAATTTCAGTATCAATAAATATAGAAATGTATCCTAGTTCTTTAAACATCAATTTAGTTAACTGCTTTTCTTGACTACATATTATAATTTACTTACAAGTTTTTCTTCTTTTTTGAGACGAGGTCTCGCTCTGTTGGCCAGGCTAGAGTGCATGATCGTAGCTCACCACAGCCTCGTCCTCCTTGGCTCAAGCAACCCTCCCACCTCAGCTTCCTGTGCAGCTGGGGCCACAGGGGTGTGCCAGCATACCTGGCTAATTTACTTTTTATTCCTTATAAGATAGGATCTCACTATGTTACCGAGGTCAAGATTTTTTAAATACCAAATGCCTCAACCTGATAAAGGACAGCTACAAAAATCCCATAACTAATAAGCTAACGTCATATTTAAAGGTAAAAGACTAAATGCTTTCTCCTTTCAACAAGGAGCAAGACAAGAAAGTTTCCTTTCAGCTGGGTACAGTGGCTCACCCCTATAATCCCAACACTTTGGGAGGCCAAGGCAGGAGGATCACTTGAGGTCAAGGAATTTGAGACCATCCTATGCAACTTTTTTTTTTTTTTTTTTTTGTAGAGACAAGACACGGCATCCTGTCTCTACAGGATGGAAGGCCGAGGTGGGCTGATCACCTGAGGTCAAGAGTTCAAGCCCAGCCTGGCCAACATGGTAAAACCCCATCTCTATTAAAAATACAAAAATTAGCTGGGTGTGGTGACTGTAATCCCAGCTACTCCAGAGGCTGAGGCAGGAGAATCACTTGAATTCAGGAGGCGGAGGTTGCAGTGAGCTGAGATTGTGCCACTGCACTCTAGCCTGGGTGTCAGAGTGAGACTTCATCTCAAAAAAAAAAAAAAGTTAGCAAGGCACAGTGGTAAGCACCTACAGTCCCAGCTACTCAAGAGGCTGAGGCAGGAGGATAGCTTGAGTGTGTCTGAAACTGCCATGAGCTATGATCATGTCAATGAACTTCAGCCTAGGCAACTGGGCAACAGAGCAAGACCCTGTCTCAAAAAGAAAAAAAGAGGCTGGGCACAGTGGCTCACTCTATAATCCCAGTACTTTGGGAGGCCAAGGCAGGAGGATGGCTTGAGTCCACAAGTTAAGATACCAGCCTCATCAACATAGCAAGACCCTGTCTCTACAAAAAAATAAAAAAATTAGCTGAGCAATGGTGGCAAGCCTGTGGTCCCAGTCACTGCAGCCTGGGCAACCGGGCGAGGTTCTGTCTCACAAAAAAACAACGTCTGCTTTCATCATTGAACATTATACTTAGGGTTCTAGACAGAACAATTAAGCAAAGAGAAATAAAAGATACTCAACTTAGAAAGAAGTAAAACTATCATGATTTGCAGATGACATGACCTGTGTTTAAAAACAACAACAACAACAACAACAACACTAAGAAACACATTAAAAAACTATTACAGGCCAGGTGCAGCAACTCACACTTATAATCCCAGCACTTCGGGAGGCTGAGGTGGGCAGATCACTTGAGGTCAGGAGTTTGAGACTAGCCTGGCCAATACGGTGAAACCTCCTCTCTACTAAAAATACAAAAAATCAGCCGGGCGTGGTGGCAGGCGCCTGTAGTCCCAGCTACTTAGGAGGCTGAGGCAGGAGAATGGCATGAACCTGGGAGGCGGAGCTTGCAGTGAGCCAAGATGGTGCCACTGCACTCCAGCCTGGGAAACAGAGCGAGACTCTGTCTCAAAAAAAAAAAAAAATACAAAAATTAGCCAGGCGTGGTGGCAGGTGCCTGTAATCCCAGCTACTTGGGAGGCTGAGGCAGGAGAATTGCTTGAACCCGGGAGGTGGAGGTTGGAGTGACCCAAGATTGTGCCATCAGGCACTCCAGCCTGGGCAACAAGAGTGAAACTCCATCTCAAAACAACAACAAAAAAAAAACTATTATAACTAATCAACAGTTCATCAAGGTTCATCTTGCCTTGTATCAATGCAGGAAACAGGTCAACATATAAAAATAAATTGCGTTCCTATATGCTAGCCATAAACAATCAAAACTGAAATTTTAAAAATTTTATTTCTGGCCAGGCGCAGTGGCTCATGTCTATAATCCCAGCACTTTAGGAGGCTGAGGCGGGTGTATCACTTGAGGTGAGGAGCTCAAGACCAGCCTGGCCAACATGGTGAAACCCCATCTCTATCAAAAAATAAAAAAAATAAAAAAAAAATTAGTCGGGCATGGTGGTGCACACAGGTAGTCCCAGCTACTCAGGAGGCTGAGGTAGGAGGATTGCTTGAACCTGGGGCAGAGGTTGCAGTGAGCCAAGATCACACCACTGCCCTCCAGCCTGGGTGACAGAGCGAGACCCTGTCTCAAAAAATAATAATAAAATAAAAATAAAAATTAGTCAGGCATGGCAGCTAATGTCTGCAGTCCCAGCTACTTAGGCTAAGGAGGAGGGATCGCCTAAGTCCAGAAGGTTGAGGCTGCAGGCCGGGCGCGGTGGCGCATGCCTGTAATCCCAGCACTTTGGGAGGCCGAGGCAGGCGGATCAAGAGGTCAGGAAATTGAGACCATCCTGGCTAAAACGGTGAAACCCCGTCTCTACTGAAAAATACAAAAAATTAGCCGGGCGTGGTAGCGGGCACCTGTAGTCCCAGCTACTCGGGAGGCTGAGGCAGGAGAATGGCATGAACCCGGGAGGCGGAGCTTGCAGTGAGCCGAGATTGTGCCACCGCACTCCAATCTGGGCGACAGAGCGAGACTCCGTCTCAAAAAAAAAAAAAAAGGTTGAGGCTGCTGCAGTAAGCTGTGATCACACCATTGCACTCCAGCCTGGGCAACAGAGCAAGGCCCTGTTTCCAAAAAAAAAAAAAAGAAAAGAAAAAGACATCAAATGCAAAAGTAGCCCAGCACAGTAGGCTGTAATTCCAATACTCAAAGAGGCCAAGACGGGTGGATCACTTGAGTCACAGTGGGCTATAATCCCAGTTTGTAACCCCAACACTCTGAGAGGCCGAGACTGGTGGATCACTTGAGCCCAGGAGTCTGAGACGAGCCCAGAAAACATGGCAAAACCCTATACAAAAAAATACAAAATTTAGCCAGATGTGGTGGCGTACCTGTAGTCCCAGCTAGTTGGGAGGCTTAGGTGGGAGGATGGAGGATCAATTGAGCCCAGGGTGTCAAGGCTGCAGTGAACCAAGATCCATGCCACAGCACTCCAGCCTGGGTGACAGACTAAGCCCGTCTAAAAAAATATTTAAAAATAATCAAATCATTAGTCATGAGGGAAACACAAATCAAAACCACAATGAAATACCACTTGATACCCACTCTGATGGCTGGCTATTTTAAAAATAATGGAATATAACTAGTGTTGGTGAGGATGCTGGAGAAACTGGAACTCTAGTACATTGTATTACTGATACGAATGTAAAATGGTGTAGCCACTATGGGGAAACAAAAGGAATGAAGTATTAATATATGCTACAACATGGATGAAACTTGAAACCATGCCAAGCGAAAGAAGCCAGATATAAAAGGCACATACTGTGTGATTCTATTTATATGAAACACCTAGAATAAGCAAATCCACAGGCAGAAAGCAGATTAGTGATTACCAGAAGATGGAGTAGGGGAAAATGTACAATGACTGCTTAACGGATATAAGGTTTATTTTGGGGGTGATAGAAATGTTCTGGAATTAGAAAGTGGTGATAATCACACAACACTGTGAATTTACTAAAAACCACTAAATTATACACTTAAAATTATTGAAATGGTAGATTTTGTTAGGTGATTTTTTTTTTTTGAGACAGTGTCTTACTCTGTTGCCAGGCTGCAGTGGCACCATCTCAGTTCACCACAGCCTCCACCTCCCGGGTTCAAGCAATTCTCCTGCCTCAGCCTCCCAAGTAGCTGGGGCTACAGGCATGCGCCACCACGCCCCACTAATTTTTGTATTTTTAGTAGACATGGGGTTTCACCATGTTGGCCAAGATGGTACGGATCTCTTGACCTCGTGATCCACCTGCCTTGGCCTCCCAAAGTGCTGAGATTACAGGCTGAGCCACCGCGCCCGGCCTGTTAAGTGAATTTCACCTCAATTTTTTAAAAAGGGGAGCCCCAGATAATTTAATTTTACAGCCAAAGCAGAGAATCACTGACTCAATCATAGATTTAAATAAAGCCACCTTAACTTTGTTACAAACTTCTCAAACCATTCAATTACTTCTAAGGGAGTTGTTACATCTTATTATCAGAAGTAGTCTGCACAATATGAGCATTAAGGTTTTTCTAAAAAAACACTTAAGGGATAAAAAATTTTAAATTAAGGGATAGTAACAACGTACACACCCAGATACTTACAATTTACAAATTCATTCCCCTTCATAAAACTAGACACACAAACGTCTTTTTCTGTGCTTAATGCATATTTTTAATGACTAAAGAACAAGAAATTACAAAGATCAAAAAATTAACCAGGGGCAGTGGCTCAAGTATGTAATCTCAGTACTTTGGGAGGCCAAGGTGAAAGGATCATCTGAAGACAAGAGTTTGAGACCAGCCTGGACAACATGGTGAAACCCCATCTCTATTAAAAATACAAAAATTAGCTGGGTATGGTGGTGCACGCCTGCAGTCCCAGCTACTGGAGAGGCTGAGGCAGGAGGATTGCTTGAACCCAGGGGATGGAGGTTGCAGTGAACCGAGATCACACCACTGCACTCCAGCCAGTCAACAGACCAAGACTCTGTCTCAAAAAAAAAAAGAAAGAAATATACATTTTTAACTTTTGTATTGAAATATAGGTAACAGAATATTTACTGCATATGCAATGCAGAACTAGCTAGTTATTATTTAAGTACACATAAATTCATACTAAAGCAGTAACATCTCACTAGATAACTGGATATGAGCTATCCACTATGGTCTAAATGTTTGTGTCCCTCCAAAATTCATATGCTGACATCTAATCCCCAATGTGTTGGTAAGAAATGGGGCCTGGGGCCAGGCGCGGTGGCTCACACCTGTAATCCCAGCACTTCGGGAGGCCGAGGCGGGCAGATCATAAGGTCAGGAGATCGAGACCATCTTGGCTAACACAGTGAAACCCCGTCTCTACTAAAAATACAAAAATATTAGCCGGGCATGGTGGCAGGCGCCTGTAGTCCCAGCTACTTGGGCAGAAGAATGGCGTGAACCCGGGAGGTGGATGGACCTTGCAGTGAGCGGAGATCGCGCCACTGCACTCCAGCCTGGGCAACAGAGCGAGACTCCGTTTCAGAAAAACAAATGGGGCCCTATGGAAGTGACTAGGTCATGAAGACACAGCACTCATGAAAGGGACTAGTGCCCTTATAAGAGAGGCCTAAGAGAGCTTGTTTGCCCCTTTTACCCTTCTGCCATGTGAAGACGCAGCAAGAAGGTCCCATCTTTTAAGCAGAGAGCAAGCCCTCATCAGGCACCTTGATCTTAGATTTACCAGACTTCAGAACTGTGAACAAAAAAATTACACTGTTTATAAATTACCCAGTCTAAGATATTCTGTTATAGCAGCAGGAAAAGACTAAAAACCTATCAAGTTACCATTACACAAATTAAAACACAAATAAGATGACATATTTGTACTTCCTAAAAGAAATTAATTTTTATATTAATTTGCAAGAAGTGAATTTTCTAAACTCCAAACTATAAGAGAAATGGAAAAAACACAAATACAACTTTGTACAAATGTTGCCATATTTCTAATAAATATATTTTATATTTATGTTTTTGTTTTTTGAGATAGGGTCTTGCTCTGTTGCCTTGGCTTGAGTGCAGTGTGTATGATCATAGCTTGCTGCAACCTCTAACTCTTAGGTTCAAGCAATCCTTCTGCCCCAGCTTCCCAGGTAGGTAGGACTACAAGAGTACACCACCACACTCAGCGAATTTTTTTTTAAAGAGATGGGGGTCTTGCTATGTTGCCAGGCTGGTCTTGAACTCCTGGCCTCAAACGATCCTCCTGTCTTGGCCTCCCAAAATGCTAGGATTACAGGCACGAGCCATCATGACTGATCAAGTCCTCAGTTTTAACAATTCACCTTACTCTACCTTTTTAGATTCAGGTCTGTTACTATCATAATGAACACTACCCAAAGAACAAATCTCTTTGGGGAGAAACAGCAAAGACAACTGAGGGGAAAGAATATGAAATCTGGCAAACTGAGAAGACAGATCTGACCAGCCTGGGCAACACAGAAAGACCGCCTCTCAATCACCTGAGGTTGGCAGTTCAAGACCAGCCTGACCAATACGGAGAAATCCCACCTCTACTAAAAATACAAAATTAGCCAGGCATGGTGGTGCTACTGCATTCCAGCCTGGGCAACAAGAGTGAAACTCCGTCTCAAAAAAAAAAAAAAGAGGCCGGGCGCGGTGGCTCAAGCTTGTAATCCCAGCACTTTGGGAGGCCGAGACGGGCAGATCACGAGGTCAGGAGATCGAGACCATCCTGGCTAACACCGTGAAACCCCGTCTCTACTAAAAAATACAAAAAAAAACCTAGCCGGGCGAGGTGGCAGGCAGGCGCCTGTAGTACCAGCTACTCGGAGGCTGAGGCAGGAGAATGGCGTAAACCTAGGAGGCGGAGCTTGCAGTGAGCTGAGAACCGGCCATTGCACTCCAGCCTGGGTGACAGAGCGAGACTCCGTCTCAAAAAAAAAAAAAAAAAAAGAACGACCCCGTCTCTCCAAAAACTTTTAAAAATTAGCCAGGTGTGGTGATGCATGCCTATAGTCCCAGCTACTCTTAAGAGGCTGAGGTGCAATGATCACCTGAGCCTAGGGAGGTGGAGGCTGCACTGAGCCATGATGGTGCCACTGCACTCTAGCCTGGGCAACAGAGTGAGATCTCATCTCAAAAGAAAAGATAGATCTTAGATTAATACTTAGAGAACTGCCAGCCGAGAGCTCTTAACCTGTCAATCCAAAAGCCCTTAAAGAATCTATAGATTGGCTTCAGGGGATTAACTAAAATTGTGTGTAAAATTGGTTTTTTCTGTATCTTCCTCGGAAAAATTTTTATAATTTTTATTGAATTCTCAAAGGAACTAAAGACCCAAAAGAGTGTAGAACTACCAAAATTTGGCCAGGAATAGTGGCGCATGCCTGTAATCCCAGCACTTTGGTGGGCCGAGGCAGAAGGATCACTTGAACTCAAGCATTCAAGATGAGCCTCAGCAACTCAGTGAGACCCTGTCTCAAATTAAAAAAAAAAAAAAAAAAAAAAGGTGACTTTGAGTAAATAAAGCTCTCTCTTTTTTTTTTTTTTGAGATAAGAGTCTCGCTCTGTCGCCCAGGCTGAAGTGCAGTGCCACAATCTCAGCTCACTACAAGCTCCGTCTCCCGGGTTCACGCCATTTTCCTGCCTCAGCCTACTGATTAGCTGGGACTACAGGCGCACACCACCATGCCCAGCTAATTTTTGTTGTATTTTTTTAGCAGAGACAGGGTTTCACCACGTTAGCCAGGACTGTCTCGATCTCCTGACCTCGTGATCCACCCACCTCGGCCTCCCAAAGTGCTGGGATTGCAGGCATGAGTCACTGCACCCAGCCTGAATAAAGCTTTCTTAGGACATAAAGAAAATTTTTAAATTGATAAATTTGACATCATTGAAACTTAAAACTTCTGCTCTTAAAAAAAAAAAAAAAGACCATTAAGAAGCCACAGAATGACAGTCTGGGCAAAATAGCAATGCCTTGTCTCTATAAAAAAAAAATTTTTTTTTAATTAGCTGGGTATGGTGGCACACACCTGTAGTTCCAACTACTCAGAAGGCTGAAGTAGAAGGATCACCTGAGCCAGGGAGGTCAAAGCTACAATGAGATGTGGTCACACTACTGCACTCCAGCCTAGGCAACAGAGTAAGACCCTGTATCAAAAAAGAAAACAAAAAGCTGCCATAGAATGGAAGAAAATATGTGCAATACATTTATCTTGTAAAAGATTAATATCCAGAATATATAAAGAATTCTTGGGCCAGACATGGTGGCCCACACCTGTAATCCCAGCACTTTGGGAGGCTGAGGCAGGTGGATCACATGAGGTCAGCAGTTCGAGATCAGCCTAGACAACATGGCAAAACCCCATCTCTACTAAAAATACAAAAGTCAGCTGGGTGTGGTGGTGTGCACCTATAATCCCAGCTACTGGGGAGGCTGAGGCATGAGAATCACTTGAACTCAGGAGACAGGGGTTGAGCCAAGATCGTGCCACTGCACTCCAGTCTGGGCAACAGAGCAAGATTCCATCTCAAAAAAAAAATTATTAGCCAGGTGCAGTAGTTCATGCCTATAATTCCAGCACTTTATGAGGCCAACACGACTCACCACAATCTCAACCTCCTGGACTCAAGCAATTCTTCCATCTCAACCTCCCAAGTAGCTAGGACCACAGGCATGTGCCACCCAACTAATTTACTTTTTATTTTTTGTAGAGACAAGGTCTCACTATATTGCCCAGACTGGTCTCGAACTCCTGGGCTCAAGTGATCCTCCCACCCTGGTCTCCCAAAGTGCTGGGATTACAGGTGTGAGCCACCACGCCCAGGCACAAATATTTTCTTACCTTTTAAAAACATATCTAGGCCGGGTGCGGTGGCTCACATCTGTAATGCCAGCACTTTGGGAGGCCAAGGCGGGCGGATCACAAGGTCAGGAGATCAAGACCATCCTGGCTAACACAGTGAAACCGCGTCTCTACTAAAAATTCAAAAAATTAGCCGGGCATGGTGGTGCATGCCTGTAGTCCCAGCTACTCGGAGGCTGAGGCAGGAGAACGGCGTGAACCCAGGAGGCAGAGCTTGCAGTGAGCCGAGATCCTGCCACTGCACTCCAGCCTGGGCGACAAAGCGAGACTCCGTCTCAAAAAATAAAAATAAAATAATAAAATAATAAAATAAAATAAAATAAAAATAAAAATATATCTAACCACCACGGCATGAATATACCTATATAACAAACCTGTATGTTCTGCACATTTACCCCAAAATATAAAGACTTAAAGTATAATAATTATATATATATTTAAAATAGCTCTACTGATAATTTTTAAAGCACAACCACAATACATGTATATTTATTTTTTAACTATATGAATACTAACGTATGTATTTCGTGTACTGGAAAACATACAAAAATCTGCCAGGCATGGGGCTCATGCCTGTAACCCCAGCACATTGGGAGGCTGAGGCAGGGGGACAGGAGTTTGACACCAGCCTGGTCAACATGGTGAAACCCCGTCTCTACTAAAAATACAAAAATTAGCCGAGCATGGTGGCAGGCACTTGTAGTCCCAGCTACTTGGGAGGCTGAGGCAGGAGAAACTGCTTGCACCCAGGAAGCAGAAGTTGCAGTGAGCCGAGATCACACCACTGCAGTCCAGCCTCGGTGACAAGAGTGAAACTCAATCTCAAAAAAAGCAAGCATACAAAAATCAAAGTGTAAAAAGGATGAAACAGTAAAAAACACTTGGGTAATGCAGCATAAACATGATAAACACTGGGAGGCTGGCTATGTCACTTTACATCTCTAGGTGGATTCTAAAAATTACACTCCAGCCTGAACAACACACTGAGACCCTATCTCAAAAGAAAAAATAAAAAAAGACAAACTAATTCTTAAAAGAAACAAGAGATATTAACAAACTTCATAAAAGCAGATATACTAAAGGTCAATAAGGAAAAACAGATGTTCAATATCATTAGTCATCAAGAAATTACAAATTAAATTCACAATGATTTAACACTGCATATCCATTAGAATGGCTAAAATTGAAAATAGTGACAATACAAAAGTGGGCAGGAATGCAGAGTATAATGAACCTCTCATATACTTGCTAATGGGAATGTAAAATGGCATAACCACTTTGGAAAACTGGCAGTTAAAAAAAAAAAAAAAAAGTATAACTATCATGTAAGCCAGTCATTCTGTTGCAGGAAACAGGAGACTGGAGAGACCAATGGGTGGAACAGGAGGATTTTATTTAGGTGGCCACCAGCCCAGCAGATTAACATCTAAAGCTGAGCTCCGAACAAAGACAGGGCTTGACTTTTTATACACACTTCTCTGAAAGGCAGTTGGCTAGTTTGAATGGTGTGGTGGGAAAATGACAGCGCAAAACTCATGGGGCAGGCAAGCAGGCTTACAGAAGCAGAACAAAGGCAGTTAATTAAATTGTGACAAGTCTCACAACCCAGGCATAGCTTGTGATCTTGCAGTCGCACTGTAGGGAAAACGGGAACTTACAAAACTTGTGAAACACAGGTGTTTGTAGAAATAGTTATGAGAAAGGAATTTGTTTTTTCCTTTTCTTATCCTTGCTCCAGGGTGGCGGGGGGCAGCACAGTGTGTTGGGAGAGTCTCTGGAGCTCATTCCTTTGGGCTCTGGCTTTTCAGATAGTGCTGTCAAGGCTCTGTTAGGGCCCAGACTATTGCTGGCCTTGGAGTGAGTCAGCCAAGTACAGGAAAACTTGTTTTTCTCTTTTTAACTTCTGCTTCAGTTGCACTACTACTGATTACCCAGTAGAAATAAAAACATCACCACCCAAGAACTTTTTTTTTTTTTTTTTTTTTTTTGAGACGGAGTCTTGCTCTGTCACCCAGGCCAGAGCGCAGTGGCCAGATCTCAGCTCACTGCAAGCTCCACCTCCCGGGTTTACGCCATTCTCCTGCCTCAGCCTCCCGAGTAGCTGGGACTACAGGTGCCCGCCACCTCGCCCGGCTAGTTTTTTGTATTTTTTTAGTGGAGACGGGGTTTCACCATGTGAGCCAGGACGGTCTCGATCTCCTGACCTCGTGATCCGCCCGTCTCAGCCTCCCAAAGTGCTGGGATTACAGGCCACCGCGCCCAGCTCCACCCAAGAACTTGTATATGTTCACAACAGCTCTTTCCATAATGTCAAACACCAAAAACAACCCAAATATCATCAACAGATGAAACGACAACTTGTGGGCTGGGCACGGTGGCTCACACTTGTAATCCCAGCACTTTGGGAGGCCGAAGTGGGCAGAATGCTTGAGGACAAGGATTTGAGACCAGTCTGACCAACACAGTGAAACCCCGTCTTTACCAAAAATACAAAAATTAGCTGGGCGTGGTGACATGCACCTGTAATCCCAGTTACTCAGGAGGCTGAGGTAGGAGAATTGCTTGAACTCAGGAGCCGAGATGGCACCACTGCACTCCAGCCTGGGCAACAGAAAAATATTCTGTCTCAAAAAAAAAAAAAAAAAAAAAAGGTCAGGCACGGTGGCTCACACCTGTAATCCTAGCACTTTGGGAGGCCGAGGCAGGCAGATCACCTAAGGTCGAGAGTTCAAGACCAGCCTGACCAACATGGAGAAACCCCATCTCTACTAAAAATACAAAATTAGCCAGGCGTGGTGGTGCATGTCTGTAATCCCAGCTACTCAGGAGGCTGAGGCAGGAGAATCACTTGAACCCAGGAGGCAGAGGTTGTGGTGAGCCGAGAACATGCCATTGCACTCTGGCCTGGGCAACAAGAGCGAAACTCCATCTCAAAAAAAATGAAAACCAAAAAAAAATTAATTATATAAACCTTAGAATAATTTAGTGTGGTGAATTTATATATTTTTTCTCCTTTATTTAAAATTCCTACAAGTCTGTATTCATTTTATAATTTAAAAATAATGCTCAGGCTGGGTGCAATGTCTCACGCCTGTAATTCCAGCACTTCGGGCAGCCAAGGCAGGAGGACTATTTGAGCTGGGGGTTTGAAACTAGCCTGGGCAACCCGGCCAGACCCCATCTCTACAAAAAATAATTAAAAATCAGTCAGGCATGGGGTTGCATACCTTTAGTCTCAGCTACTCAGGAGGCTGAAGTGGGAGGATAACTTGTGCCCGGGAGATCAAGGCTGCAGTGAGTGTGATTGTGCTACTGCACTTCACACTGGGTGACAGAACGAGATCCTGTCTCAGAAAAAATAATAATAATAATCCTCAAAAAAACTTGCAGCATTTTTAAGTTTTCTAGGATGTATTTTAGTTTTTAGATATATGTCTTATACATTTTATTAAATTTAATGTTTGTGGGTACATAGGTGTATATATTTATGGGATACACGAGATGCTTTGATACAGGTATGCAATACGTAATAATCAGATCATAAAAAATAGGGTATCCATTCCCTCAAGCATTTATCCTTTGTGTTACAAACAGTCCAATTATACTCTTTCATTTTAAAATGTACAATTACAGGCCGGGTGCGGTGGCTCACACCTGTAATCCCAACACTTTTGGAGGTCGAGGCGTGCAGATCACGAGGCTGGGAGATTGAGACCATCCTGGCTAACATGGTGAAACCCCATCTCTACTAAAAATACAAAAAAAAGTAATCGGGCGCAGTGGCGGGTACCTGTAGTCTCAGCTACGTGGAAGGCTGAGGCAGGAGAATAGCGTGAACCCAGGAAGCGGAGCTTGCAGTGAGCTGAGACAGCACCACTGCACTCCAGCTTGGGCAAAAGCGCGAGATTCCCGTTTCATAAAAAAAAAAAAAGTATAATTACATTATTATTGACTATAGTCATCCTATTGTGCTATCAAATACTGGGTCTTATTGATTCTATTTTTTTTTTCTGGTACCCACTAACCATCCCCACCTCCCCATCATCCACCACTACCCTTCCCAGTCTCTGGTAACCATCCTTCTACCCTTTATCTCCATTAGCTCAACTGTTTTGGTTTTTAGATCCCACAAATAAGTGAGAACATGCAATGCTCGTCTTTCTGTGCCTGGCTTATTTCACTTAACATCATGACCTCTAGTTTCATCCATGTTGTTACAAATGACAGGATCTCATTCATTTTTATGGCTGAATAGTACTCCATTATGTATAAGTACCATATTTTCTTTATCTATTCATCTGTTAATGGACACTTAGTTGATTCCGTATCTTGGCTATTGTAAATAGTGCTACAACAAACCTGGGAGTGCAGATATCTCTTCAATATACTGATTTCCTTTCTTTTGGATACATACCCAGCAGTGGGACTGCTGGACCATACGGTAACTCTACTTTTACTTTTTTGTTTTGTTTTTTGAGATGGAGTCTCATTCTGTAGCCCAGGCTGGAGTGCAGTGGCGCGATCTTGACTCACTGCAAGCTCCACCTCCCAGGTTCATGCCATTCTCCTGCCTCAGCCTGCCGAGTAGCTGGAATACAGGCAGCCACCACCATGCCTGACTAATTTTTTACATTTTTAGTAGAGACAGGGTTTCACCATGTTAGCCAGGATGGTCTCGATCTCCTGACCTCATGATCCGCCCACCTCGGCCTCCCAAAGTGCCGGGATTACAGGCATGAGCCACCGCACCCGGCCTACTTTTAATTTTTTGAGGAACCTCCAAACTGTTCTCTATAGTGGTGGTACTAGTTTACATTCCCACCAACAGTGTACAAGGGTTCCCTCTACCCCACATCCTTGCCAGCATTTCCTACTACGTGTTTTTGGATATAAGCCATTTGAACTGGGGTGAGATATTTCACTGTAGCTGTGACTTCCATTTCTCTGATGACCAATGATGTTGAGCGCCTTTTCATATGCCTGTTTTCCACTTGCGTGTTTTTTTTTGTTTTTGAGACGGAGTTTCATTCTTTTTTTTTTTTTTTTTTTACTGTGAATATATACTTTAGTCACTTTTGTTTACAACTGAAACTCTGGGAATTCAAAATTAACATCCTTGCCTGTGAGCTTCTTATAGACACCAGAAAAAGTTTCAACCTTGTGTTCCACATTGTTCTGCTGTGCTTTGTCCAAATGAACCTTTATGAGCCGGCTGCCATCTAGTTTCACACGGATTCTCTTGCCCACAATTTCGCTTGGGAAGACCAAGTCCTCAAGGATGGCATCATGCACAGCTGTCAGAGTACGGCTCCTGGGCCGCTTCTGCTTATTTTTTGTACGGCTTTTTCGAGTTGGCTTAGGCAGAATTCTTCTCTGAGCGATAAAGACAACATGCTTCCCACTGAACTTTTTCTCCAATTCTCGTACTAGCCGGACTTGGATTTTCTGGAAAGATTTCAGTTGAGGAACAGGAACAAAGATTATGATAGCTTTCCGACCACCACCAACTTCAATTTCCTTGGCTGCCGTAATATTCAGCTCCCTGAGCTGAGCCTTGAGGTCCGAGTTCATCTCCAGCTCCAGAAGAGCCTGGGAGATGCCGGACTCGAACTCGTCCAGCTTCTCACCATTGGGCTTCACGATCTTGGCGCTCGAACTGAACATGGCCTTCTCCTGGGAGAACTCGCCGAGCGCCGGCTTAGGAAGCCATTCTTATTGCCCAGGCTGGAGTGCAATGGCACAATCACGGCTCACTGCAACCTCTGCCTCCCAGGTTCAAGTGATTCTCCTGCCTCAGCCTCCTGAGTAGCTGGGATTACAGGCATGCACCACCACTCCCAGCTAATTTTGCATTTTCAGTAGAGACGGGGTTTCTCCATGTTGGGCAGGCTAGTCTCGAACTCCCAACCTCAGGTGATCCACCTGCCTTGGACTCCCAAAGTGCTGGGATTACAGGCTTGAGCCACCGCGCCCGGCCCATTTAATACATTTTTATTTGATTTTTGTATATGGCAAGAGATGGAGGCCTAGTTTCATTCTTCTACATGTAGATATCCAGTTTTCTAAGCACTATCTATTGAAGAGACTGTCTTTTCCCCAGCGTATGTTCTCGGCACCTTTGTTGAAAATGAGTTCACTGCAGGTGTGTGGATAGATTTATACATAAGTTGTTTTATGGGGTTCTGTTTTTTGAATAACTAGTGAAAGAAATCAAAGATCTAAATAAGTAGAGACATACCATCCCACGGGTTGGAAGTCTCAACATAGTAAACATATCAATTCTCCCCAAACTGATCCTAGGTTTTTTTTTTTTCTTCAACCTTTGGGAGCACAGAACATTATCTTAGGTTTAATGCAATTCCTACAAAAATTCCACTAAGACTTTTTATAGACATAGACAAGCTTATTCTAAATGTATATGGAAATGCATGGGCCCCAGAACAGCTTAAACAATCTTGACAAAGAATAAAGTGAGGGCAGGGTGCCGTGGCTCACGCCTGTAATCCCAGCACTTTGGGAGGCTGAGGCAGGCGGATCATATAGTCAGGAGATCGAGACCATCCTGGCTAACACGGTGAAAACCATCTCTACTAAAAAAAATAATAATAATAATAATAATTAGCGAGGAAAGGTAGTCCCAGCTACTTGGGAGGCTGAGGCAGGAGGCAGGAGAATGGCATCAACCCAGGAGGTGGAGCTTGCAGTGAGCTGAGATTACGCCACTGCACTCCAGCCTGGGCTGGACACAGTGAGACTCCGCCCAAAAAAAAAAAAAAACAAAATCAGCCAGACATGGCAGCACATACCTGTAATCCCAGCTACTTGGGAGGCTGAGACACGAGAATCACTTGAACCCAGAAGGGAGAGGCTGCAGGGAGCCGAGATTGCACCACTGCATTCCAGCCTGGGCAATTGTGAGACTGTCTCAAAAAAAAAAAAAAACAAAATCAGCCAGACATGGTGGCACATACCTGTAATCCCAGCTACTTGGGAGGCTGAGACACGAGAATCGCTTGAACCCAGAAGGGAGAGGCTGCAGTGAGCCGAGATCGCACCACTGCATTCCAGCCTGGGCAACCGTGAGACTGTCTCAAAAAAAAAAAAAAAAAAAAAAAACTCCACAAAAAAACTTTTAAATTAGCTAGGCATAGTGGCGTGCGCCTGTAGTCCTAGCTACTCAGGAGGCTGAGAAGGGATCTCAACCCCAGGAGTTTGCGGTTGTGGTGAGCTACGATTGCACCACTGGACTCTAGCCTGGTGACAGTGAGACTTTTTCCCAAAAAAATAAAAATAAAAAATAAAACAACCTCTGGTGATCCAAGTCAGAACATCGGTTACCTCTGGAGGGTAGTGACTGGGAAAGACACAAGGGAGCCTTCTGAAAATATTCCATACCTTGGTGGTACTTACATGGGTGTACACATTGAACTGTACAATTAAGATTGGTTCACTCTACTGTATATAAATGATACCTTAATAAAAAGTTTTTAAAAATAATAAACATGGCTGGGTGCGGTGGTTCACACCTGTAATCCCAGCACTTTGGGAGGCCGAGGTGGGTGGATCACGAGGCCAGGAGATCGAAACCATCCTGGCTAACACGGTGAAACCCCGTCTCTACCAAAAACACAAAGAATCAACTTGGTTTGGTGGCACGCACCTGTAGTCCCAGCTACTTGGGCGGCTGAGGCAGGAGAATGGCGTGAACCCAGGAGGCAGAACTTGCAGTGAGCCGAGATCGCGCCACTGCACTCCAGCTCAGGACAGTGAGACTCCGTCTCAAAAAAAAAAAAATAGTACTAATAAATATTTGATGAGTGAATATTTCAATCAATCCTAAGAAACCCGAATATATCATTATGAGGAAACACAGGTTCAGAAAAGTAACTTGCCCAAACACAGCAGGTACTTGCACTTTTGTCTACTGACATGAAAACTGGACTCCAGGCCGGGCGCGGTGGCTCAAGCCTGTAATCCCAGCACTTTGGGAGGCCGAGACGGGCGGATCACGAGGTCAGGCGTTCGAGACCATTCCAGCTAACACGGTGAAACCCCGTCTATACTAAAAAATACAAAAAAAAAAGCTAGCCGGGCGAGGTGGCTGGCACCTGTAGTCCCAGCTACTCGGGAGGCTGAGGCAGGAGAATGGCGTAAACCCGGGAGGCGGAGCTTGCCGTGAGCTGAGATCCGGCCACTGCACTCCAGCCGGGCGACAGAGCGAGACTCCTTCTCAAAAAAAAAAAAGACTGGACTCCAATTTCCATAACTTGTATTTCGTCTAACTAAAACTGCTGCTTGATACAGGATATGCACCTATAAATATTTGCTGAGTGAATAAGGAGCACAAAGTTAATTATTTCCTGTACCGTGTGTGTGCATGTGTATTGTTTTTGAGACAAGGCCTCACTCTGTCATGGAGTGCAATGGCATGATCATAGCTCACCGCAGACTCAACTTCCCAGGATCAGGCAATTCTCCCACCAGAGCCATATGCCAACAAGCCCAGCTAATTTTTTGTATTTTCTGTAGAGGCTGGGTTTCACCATGTTACCCAAGCTGGTCTTGAACTCCTGGGTGCAAGCAATTGCCCATCGCAGCCTCCCAAAGTGCTGGGATTACATGTACCATATATTTAAACCAATATGCTCAAATTTGATAGCAAGGGAAGCCACACCACAAAATATATGTAATTTCTAAAAGGCATGTAAATAAATAAAACCCCAGCATAGAACCACTGCAGGCTCAAGGTGGGTATTCAAAGAATCACAGCAGATGAAGGATCGATAAGAAGCATTAAGTAGAGGCCCCCCACAGATACAAATTCCAAAATTTCCAGTGCTTCATGAGATTTAGCCACAGTAAATTACTGTTTTCCACAGTAATTCTAAAAACGTAAATAAGAGAGGTACCTGATCAGTTCATTTAAACAAGCAAGCCAGCATACAGTTCAACTACTATTTTTTAAGTTACTACCCTTCAAGATGAAGAACTCACTAAAATAATGGTCTATCTTCACTTATTGAACTAAGCTAAAATGAATTACCACTGACTGCCTATGAAGGAGGAATCAAGTCTGGATGCCAACAGCAGCTTCTTAATCATGACATTAAGGAACAAAATGTCTCCAGAAAGATGCAGAAGCAGGACAGGTGCCCCGGTAGTGAGACTTATTTCACAGGTAACATTTTGGGAAGTGTCCTTGAAAATTCTCAATTTCAGATATTATTTGCCATTTTCTTTCAGCACATCCATCGTCTTGATCTATCTGAAGAAAAATTACTGACAAGGTAATTTAAAATCTTGACAGTCCAGGTACCAAACTTGTCAAAATTGCTTTGAAAGCTTGGGGGCATAGGGACCTTAAGAACAATCCTTTATAAACGATTGACTATTAACCCTAAATAGGTACCTAGCACTTTCTTTATTTGGAGACAAGGTCCTGCTCTGTCACCCAGGAGGGAGTGCAGTAGGGCAATCAGCCTTGACCTCCAAAGGTCAAGCAATCCTCCCACCTCAGTTTCCCGAGAAGCTGGGAACCACAGGCACGTGCCACCAAGCCCAGCTAATTTTTTTTATTTTGAGGGTTTTAAGAGACAGGGTCTCACTCATGCCCATGCTGAAGGGCAGTGTCACGATCATAGCTCACTGCAGCCTCCACCTCCTGGGCTCACGGGAGCCTCCTGCCTCAGCCACCTGAGTAGCTGGGACTACAGGCAGGCGCCACCATACTCTGATAATTTTTTTTACTTTTTGTAGAGACAGAGTCTCCTATGTTACCAAGGCCGGTCTTCATGCTCCTGGACTCAAGTGATTTTTCTGCCTCGGCCTCTCAAAGTGCTGGGATTATAGGAGTGAGCCACCACGCCCGGCAGCCAAGAGCTTTAATAACTAAATACAATGAACTTATTTCTGTAATTTTTGTAAAAAGGTAAATGCATACATACACATGCATACATCCCTGATACTTTATTTTCCATTTTTCAGTTTATATTCAGCCTCAGTTTAGGACAAGTGTGTAACAATACAATCCGAACACGACTTTAGTATCTAGTTTCACAACAACTCTACGTAGTAGATATTCACATCACGATTTTCCACGTGAGGAAACTTACGCAAACAGCTGATAAATTGGTAAAGGGCTAAGAATTGAAGCTCAATGTATCTGATTCCAAAAACACACTTTCATTCGACTACAAGGCACTTTCTCCCTTGACAGGAAAACAATAAAGACAGAAGCATAAACTTTTCACTTTTTCCGGGTGTCTTTTCTATATGTCAGTGCGATGTAGTGATCAAATGAAAGAACACTGGAGTCCGGCTCCCGGGATTCAAATCCAGCTCCACTACTGCCCGGGACGCGCGCCCGGTTCACTGAGCGGCGGGGAACTAGCTCGCCTGCTGTGGCGCTGAGAAGTCTGCGGCGCCGCCTGAGAGCACCTGGAAACGCGCCGGCCCTGCGGGGGCGAAAGCGTCTAGGACGATAAGGATCTCCAAAGAGAGCGTTGGGGGTTTTTTTCGGGGCAAATAATTAGAGAAAACGAGGATCACACAACAAAATAGTAACCCAGCGCGGGAAGCAGCGCACGCCGGGCGCCCCGAGGCGTGAGGTGGCGCGGACCACGGCCAAGGGAGCTCGGCGCCCGCCCGACGCCCAGGAGGATACAGGCCGCCCCCCAGGTGTGAAAGGGACCCACCCGGCAACCGAGGGTGCAAAGCCCAACCTGGCGTTCCGAGGGGCCCTGCGTGGCGTCAGGAGAAACCCAACCCGCGTCCCGAGCCCACCTCAACGTCGGGAGGGACTCACCGTGTCCCGAGCCCACCCGAGCGTCGGGAGGGACCCAGTCCGGGCATCTGGAGAAGCCCAACCCAGCACCAGGAATGGCCCGTCCCGGCGTCCGGAATCCGCTCTCGAATCGGAAGGGTCCCAACCCCGCATCCCGAGCCCACTTCGGCGTCCGGAGGGACCCACCTCCGACTTCGGCAAGGCCCGCCCCGGCGTCCGGAGCCCACCCCCGCGTCGCGAAGGACCCACCCAGGCATCAGGAAGGGCCGCCCCGCCTTGGGGAGAGGCCTACCTCGGCGTCGGGAGGCTCCCCTCCCGGAGAGGAGTGGGCCGCGGACCCGCTGAGGAAGAGAAGGAGGTAGGGAGGGGCGGGCGGAGCTGTGCACAGGCGGCAAATACTCACTCGCCGTCGCGGGCCGCGCAGCCCACCTTCTCTGGGTTGCCGGTGGTCGCGAGCCGCCACACGTTGGGAGCGCGGGGGGAGGGGGAGGGGCGCGCGCGTCCGATGCCTGAGACGTGCTCTCGGGGCGGGCGCAGGCGCGGCGCGCGGAGACTGAACCAACCCCCGCCGCGGGGGAGCCACCCGGGACGTACCAACTGCGCGGGAGGCGCTGGCCTCCCGGGACACGGCTCACGCCTGGCGCGATCTCAGTTGCTTGCGGTTTGAGGGAAAGCAAGGAGTAACAACAAACTCAGAGATAGCTGTGGGGTAAAATGTATAGAACGGCCACTTTTGAGGACAATTCCGTGTGGTGAAATTTAAAATGCCCATTTTATGACCCAGCTATTTCAGGTCTAGAAAAACGCGGAAATGCCGAGTGCGATGGCTCACGCCTGTAATCCCAGCGTTTTGGGAGACCGAGGCGGGCGGATCACCTGAGATCGGGAGTTCGAGACCAGCCTGGTCAACACAGTGAAACCCCTTCTGTACTAAAATACAAAAATTAGCCAGGCGTAGTGGCGCACGCCTGTAATAACAGCTACTTGGGATGCTGAGGCAAGAGAATCGCTTGAATCCGGGAGGCGGAAGATGCAGTGAGCCTAGATCACACCACTGCACCCCAGCCTGGGTGACAGAGTGAGACTGTGTCTCAAAAAAAAAAAAAAAAAGACCTAAAAATAAACATAAGAAAACGTTAACGGTGGGGTAATCGAACGTGGAACTACAGGTGCATTATTCTGAGTTCTTTTCTGTAACATTTACATTCTGGAATGCCTTTGCCCTATCTCCCCCATACCACCTACCTCCAACTGATCCTCCAAAACCCTCCTGAACCATTTCTTCCACTGCTTCCTCTAACCTCAGTTCTTTTCTCCTGCATCCTTCCTCAGCTTCTGGGACATTCAATCTTCCACAATATACTACAATTCTTTGCTGTATGAGTCTATATCTCTTCAATAAGACTTGTGAGATCTATGAAGACATGATCCATGTAATCCTCACAAGTAGCAATGGGCCTGTCCTAAAGCAAATAATAAATGTTGATTAAATTGATTGAGGAGTGGGGAGAAAAGGTTTGAGAAAAGGTTTCAGTGCAGGGCCAAAAAGATCCCTTTAGGGCATCTCACTTCAGGGAAGACTATTAATGCATTGTTGTTGGCAGCCATTCTGCAAACCTGAGGACAGACAGCCTATCATAGGCAGCCTGTAAGATGGCCCTTAATGATCCCACGGGCTGGCAATCACACTCTTGTGTAATCTCTCTTCTTGAGTGTGGGCTATGCTTAATAACTCACTTCTAAACAATAGAATAAGGCAGAAATGATGGCATGTCTTTTCCAAGATTGGGTTATAAAAACTCTGTGGCTTCCTTCTTGGGTACTATCTCAAGTTCTTAATTTGCTCACTCAGGCCAAATGCTGTATGTACTGTGAGAAATAGCCATATGGAAAGACTCACAGGGCAACAGCTTGATCACATCTTGGGAGAGACCTTAAGCCAAAGACCTGTCTAAGCCGTGTCCCAACTCATGACCTATGAAAACTATGTTTATGGTTTTTTGGTTGTTGTTTTTTGTTTGTTTTTTTTGAAAAAAGGTCTCACTCTATCGCCCATACTGGAGTGCAGTAGTGTCATCACAGCTCACTGCAGCTTCAAACTCCTGAGCTCAAGCTATCCTCCCACCTCAGCTTCCCAAGTAGCTGGGACTACAGGTGTATGCCACCATGGCTAGCTATTTTTTTGTTGTTTTTCTTGAAGATGGAGTCTCACTATGTGCCCAGGCTGGTCTCAAACTCCTGGGCACAAGTGATCCTTCCGCCTCAGTCTCCCAAAGTGCTGGAATTACAGGCATAAGCCACTGCACCTGGCCTATGTTTTAAGCCACTAAGTTTTGGGGTAATTTGTTATATAACAACATATAATTATTTCAGAGCTTAGAAGAAAGGGAAAAAAAAAAAGCAGAAAATAGCAGAGTTAGGACCCTAAGCATATATACCTGGCAACCATTCAACTTCTGGGTTTTCTATGATGTGAGATAATCAGTTTCCTTAATATTTACGCCATTATGAGTCATGTTTTTCTGTTACCTGAAGTAGAAAACATCCTAATTGATATAAAACTAAATGTCCATCATAAAAGAATGATGTATTACATAGTATAGTATATTCATAGAATAACATACAACAATTAAAAGAAATGAAAAAATAAAAGAAATGAAACTTCTGTGGAAGGCTGAGGTGGGTGGATCACTTGAGCCCAGGAGTTCAAGATCAGCCTTGGCAACACATTGAGACTTTGTCTCTATTAAAAATAAAAATAGGTCTGGCATGGTGACTCACACCTGTAATCCCAGCACTTTGGGAGGCTGAAGCGGGTGGATCACCTGAGGTCAGGAGTTCAAGACCAACCTGGTCAACATGGTGAAACCCCGTCTCTACTAAAAATACAAAAATCAGCCAGGCATGGTGGCACGTGCCAGTAAGTCCCAGCTACTTGAGAGGCTGAGGCAGGAGAATTGCTTGAACTCCAGCCTGGGCAACACAGCGAGACTCTGTCTCAAAAAATTAAATTAAAAAATAAAAAATTATAAAAAATTATACAGATGCTGTGTGGCCAGAAAAAAATTAAATAAATGAACAAACAATTAGCCACATGTGGTGGTGTGTGTCTTTAATCCCAGCTACACGAGAGGCCAAGGCAGGAAGATCCGTTGAGCCCAGGAGTTCCAGGTTGCAGTGAGCTATGATCGCACCACTGCACTTTAAACTGGGTGACAGAGCGAGACCTTGTCTCAGAAAAAAGAAATGAAACAGATCTACATGTATCATCATGCATAGACCTCAATACATGATATGAATTTTAAGAAACAAGTGGCAGGATAATGTAAGGTCCATGAGAATAGAAACTTTATTTGGTGTATTGCTGTATCGTCAAAGTTAGAACAATGCCTAGCACAGAGTAAAGTAGAATGAATGATATGCTCATTATGATTCCATTTGCGTAAACACACATATTCTTATGCAAATAATACCATATGTTTTTGAAAGTAGTAAATATATCTAACAGTATTTCCATAGGCCTAGGAAGATACAGGGATATGTAATAAACACATAATAGAGGATACTTTTTTTTTTTTTGAGACAAAATCTCACTCTGTCACCCAGGCTGGAGTGCAGTGGCGTGATCTGCCTCCTGGGTTCAAGTGATTCCCCTGCCTCAGCCTCCTGAGTAGCCAGGATTACAGGCGGGCACGACTGCACCTGGCTAATTTTTTGTATTTTTAGTTTCACCATGTTGGCCAAGCTGGTCTTGAACTCCTGACCTCAGGTAATCTGCCTGCCTCGGCCTCCCAAAGTGAGCAACCGGGCCTGGCCAGAGGGTACTTTTGAAAAGGGAGCTAGAGGTACAAAATTGGGAGTGGACAAAAGGAACCTTAATATATCTGTAATGTTCTAATTTTATTTTAAGAACCACTACTGGACCAAGTGTGATGGCTTATGCCTGTAATCCCTGCACTTTGGGAGGCAAACATGGGGAGATCACTTGAGCTCAGGAGTTCGAGACCATTCTGGGCAAAATGGCAAAACCCTATCTCTACAAAAAATGCAAAAATTAGCTGGACTTGGTGGCTTGCACCTGTAGTCCCAGCTACTCGGGAGGCTCAGGTGGGAGGATAACTTGAGCCCAGGAGGCAGAGGTTGCAGTGAGCCACCGAGGTTGCTCCACTGCACTCTAGCCTGGGTGACAAAGCAAGACTCTGTCACAAAAGAAAAAAAAAAAAAAGAACCACTACTGTGTAATTCTACTTTGTAATTTAAAATGAATACACTATAAGCTGGGCACAGTAATATACATACCAGTAGTCCCAGCTACTCAGGAACTGAGGTAAGAGGATTACTTGAGCCGAGGAGTTCAAGGATGTAATACACTATAATCATGCCTGTGAATAGCCACTGTACTCCAGCCTGGGCAATGTAGTGAGACTCCATCTCTACAAAAAAATTTAAAACTTAGCTGGGTATGGTGGTGTGCACCTGTAATCCCAGCTACTAAGAAGGCTAACATGGGAGGATCCCTTGAGCCTAGGAGTTCCAGGCTGCGGTGAGCTATGATTGAGCCACTGCACTCCAGCCTAGGCAATAGAGTGAGACCCTGTCTTTAAAAAAGTAATAAAAAAAAAAAAAAAAAAAAACTCTTAGAAGAAAACATGGGAAAATCTGCATGACCTTAGATTTGGCAATAATATCTTGAATATGACATCAAAAGCACAGGCAACACGATGAAAAGAGTTCTGGAGATGGATGGTGGTGATAGCTATACGACATTATGAATGTATTTAATACTGTTGAACTGGCCACTTAGAATGGTTACAACAGTAAGTTTTATGTTATGTGTATTTTACCATAACAAAAAGACAACTGGGAAAAAAGCATAGGCAACTATCCTCTTGTCTCAACCTCCCAAAGTTCTGGGATTATAGGCAAGAGCCACCGTGCCTGGCCACAAAGGTCTTAAATGGACATCTCTCCAAATAATGTATTCAAATGTCCAATAACTACATGAAAAGATGCATAATATCATTAGTCATATCAAAACTACCATGAGCTCTTTCTCCCTTTCTCGGCCATCGTAGTCTATGGAGGTTGACTCCAAACCTTGCCATGTCTTTTCACAAGATTTTCAGGATCAAGCAATTCCTGACCAATAAACAAAAGCAAATTTTGCCCACTCCCCAGTGGATTCACATGAAAACTGGTAATAAAATCACTTACAGCTGGGTGCTGTGGCTCAGGCCTCTACTTCCAGCACTTTGGGAGGCTGAGGCGGGTGGATCACTTGAGGTCAGGAGTTCGAGACCAGCCTGGCCAACATGGTGAAACCCCCATCTCTACTAAAAATACAAAAATTAGCCGGGCATGGTGTCAGGAATCTGTAATCTCAGCTACTCGGGAGGCTGAGACAGGAGAATTGCTTGAACCCGAGAGGCGGAGGTTGCAGTGAGCCGAGATCCCGCCACTGCACTCTAGCCTGGGTGCTAGAGCAAGACTCTGTCTCTAAAATAAAATAAAATAATGTACAACTCCAAGAAGAGACACTGGAGAAGAACTAAGCTGTTCAGGTGTATGACTTAACCCTTGCCTGGCATAGCCTTAAGTCTTATTCACAATTTGGTATCTTATTGCCACACAATAAGTCTGTTCAGTCAGTCTTCTGATCTCTATTTAAATGTTAATACTGGTCTGTTGTGTCTAAACAACAAAAGGGAGGGGTACAATGAGGCGTGTCTGACCTCCCATCCTGTATGGCTGGGAACTTGGTTTCTTTCCCCTCCAGACGGAGTGTCGCTCTGTTGCCTAGGCTGGAGTGCAGTGATGCAATCTCGGCTCACTGCAAGCTCCTTCTCCCAGGTTCACGCCATTCTCCTGCCTCAGTCTCCCCAGTAGCTGGGACTACAGGTACCCGCCACCACGCCTGGCTAGTTTTTCGTATTTTTAGTAGAGACGGAGTTTCACTGTGTTAGCCAGGATGGTCTCAAATCTCCTGACCTCGTGATCCGACCGCCTCGGCCTCCCAAAGTGCTGGGATTACAGGCGTGAGCCACTGCGCCCAGCCGTAACTCGGTTTCTTTAAGGTTTCTTTGGGTTCCCCTTGGCCAAGAGGAGGTCCGTTCCATTGGTTGGGGACTCCAGATTTTTAGTTTACAGGTATTTTGTTCATTTGATTAAAATATATAATTAATAAAAAGAAAGCCAAAGCCTAGGGAGGCAATGTATTCATATTAGCTTTCTATGGCTGCTGCAACAGATTTCCTCAAATTTAGTGGTTTAAAACAACACTTTTTTTTTTTTTGAGACAGGGTCTCTGTTGCCCAGGCTGGAATGCAGTAGCACGGTCATGGCTCACTGCAGTCTCAAACTCCCAGGCTCAAGTGATCCTTCCACCCCAGCCTCCCTAGTAGCTGGGATTACAGGCACGTGCCACCACATCCAGCTAATTTTTGTTTTTGTAGACAGAATTTTGCCATGTTGCCCAGGCTGGTCTTGAACTCCTGGGCTCAAGTGATCTGGCCTCCTCAACCTCCCAAAGTGCTGGGATTACAAGTGTGAGCCACCACGTGCAGCCTCACAGATTTATTCTTATAGTTCTGAATGTTAGAAGTTCGAAAGTTAGAAGTCAAGGTGTTGGCGGAGCTGCTACTTTCTGGAGGCTCTCCGGGGAAAATCCATTTCCTTATCTTATTCATCTTCTGATGGCTACCTTCATTCTTGGTCTTGTGGCCCCTTCCTCCATCTCCAAAGTACAATAATCCAATTTTTGCTTCCATCATTACATTCTCTTCTCTTTCTGACTGACTCCTTCTGCATCCCTCTTATAAGGACTGTGATTACATCCTGCCCACACAGATAATCAAGGATAATCTCCCCATCTCAAGACCCTAAACTTAATCACATCTACAGAGTCCCTTCTGCCAAAGTAACATTCACAGGTTCTGGGGATTAGGACTTGGACATCTTGCGGAGCCATTATTCCAGCTACTCTTGCTTAAGCTAGTATTAAGCAAGAGTATTTTTTTATTTATTTTTTATTTTTTTGCTTAAGCTAATTCAAGTTAGGTTTCAGTCATTTGTAACTTACACTCTTTTTTTTTTTTGAGACGGAGTCTCGCTCTGTCGCCCAGGCTGGAGTGCAGTGGCCGGATCTCAGCTCACTGCAAGCTCCGCCTCCTGGGTTTACGCCATTCTTCTGCCTCAGCCTCCTGAGTAGCTGGGACTACAGGCGCCCGCCACCTTGCCCGGCTAGTTTTTTTTGTATTTTTTAGTAGAGACGGGGTTTCACTGTGTTAGCCAGGATGGTCTCGATCTCCTGACCTAGTGCTCCGCCCGTCTCCGCCAGGCTTGAGCCACGGCGCCCGGCCGTAACTGACACTCTTAATTTAAAAGTAGATCTTCTTGGCCAGGTGCGGTGGCTCACACCTGTAATCCCAACACTTTGGGAGGCCGAGGCGGGTGGATCACCTGAGGTCAGGAGTGTAAAACCAGCCTGGCCAAGATGGTGGAACCTCATCTCTACTAAAAATACAAAAATGAGCTGGGCGTGGCAGCGGTCACCTGTAATCCCAGCTACTCAGGAGGCTGTGAGGCAGGAGAATCACTTGAATCCAGGAGGCAGAGGTCGCAGTGAGCCAAGATCACACCATTGCACTCCAGCCTGGGCAATAGGAGTGAAACTCCATCTCAAAAGAAAAAAAAAATAGATCTTGCCTTGGCTGGGCACTGCGGCTCATGCCTGTAATCCCAGCACTTTGGGGGACAGAGGCAGGACAATCACTTAAGCCCAGGAGTTCAAGATCAGTGTGGGCAACATAGTGAGACTCATCTCTACAAAAATAAATAAATAAATGTAAAAAATAAAAAATAAATAAATAGATCTCTCTTACAAGATAAGGGAGGTCCAAGAATTGTGTGTAATAGGCTGGGCACAGTGGCTCACGCCTGTGGTCCCAGCACTTTGGGAGTCCAAGTGGGGCAGATCTCTTGAGCCCAAGAGTTCGAGACAAGCCTAAGCAGCATGGCGAAACCCCATCTCTATGAAAAACACAAAAATTAGCTGTGTGTGGTGGTGCCCGCCAGTAGTCCCAGCTACTGGGGGGGCTGAGGTGGGAGGATCATTGGAGCCTGGGAGGTCGAGGGTACAGTGAGCTGTGATCATCCTACTGTACTCCAGTCTGGGCAACAGAGTAAGACCCTTCTCAAAAGGGAAAAGTGAAAAGAATTTTGTGTAATAAACAAAACATTCTTTGGAACTAAGCTTTCACATCACCTGTTCTCTGAATTTATCAATATCCTATCTTTTTTGGGTTTTTTTGTTTATTTGCATGGTACTTTACATTAAATAGGGCAACCCAAAAGCCCAAGAGATAAAAGCAGCCAGGCTCGGTGGCTCACACCTGTAATCTCAGCACTTTGGGAGGCCGAAGCAGACAGATCATTAGGTCAGGAGTTCGAGACCAGTCTGGCCAACATAGTGAAACCCCATCTCTACTAAAAATACAAAAAATTAGCCGGGTGTGCTGGTGTGCGCCTGTAATCTCAGCTACTCGGGAGGCTGAGGCAGGAGAATGGCATGAACCCAGGAGGTGGAGGTTGCAGTGAGCCGAGATCGTGCCACTGCACCCCAGCCTGGGCGACAGAACGAGACTCCATCTCAGAAAAAAAAAAAAAAAAAAGCGACAAAAGCAGCAAAGAGACAACTGTCACTTCACTTATGTCCTCCAACCTCCTGAAGCTGATCACACTATTTTTCAAAACATCAGGAAATGACTGAAGGTTCAAGCTAGGTGGTCACAGTGATTTCAGGCCAACCACTGCAGGTCTGGGATTCCCAGTGCTCTGTTTAAGGAGATTTTCTACATCCTGGTGACTGACATCCAAATCTATTTTTCCTGTCCTGGTTCCTAGCATCGAATCTCAATTGCCTACTTGACTTTTCCACCTGTATGTCCCACATAAAGTTAAAACTCAGAACATTCACAACCAAATTTATTATCTTCCCCTCGAAATCTGTATATTTAACACATTATTTGTCTCTCTTAGTTACATTACTATCCACTCTTTCCCTCAAGCTATAAGCCTCCTAGACCACCACAAAGCCCCTCTCGCCACACATTCAATGGGTCATGGAGTCTTACTGACTTCGAAACTGACTTCAGGGCCAGGCGCAGTGTCTCACGCCTGTAATCCCAGCACTTTGGGAGGCTGGATGGATCCCTTGAGGCCAGGAGTTCGTGACCAGCCTGGCCAACATGGAGACATTGTATCTACTAAAAATACGAAAATTAGCCGGGCATGGTGGCAGGCACCTGTGATCCCAACTACTCAGGAGACTGAGGCAAGAGCATCACTTGAACCCAGGAGGTGGAGGTTGCAATGAGATGTGATTGTGCCACTGCACTCCAGCCTGAGTGACAGAGCTAGACCCTGTCTAAAAAAAAGAACCCAAAAAGCACACAAAAAGAAAACACATTGAATCAATGAAAAAAATCAATTATTCCATAATGATATTCAAAAAAGTAAAAACTCATTTGTGCCCATTCAAAATAGATGTTTAAACAGGCTCTTACCTTAAAAATCGGTAAGGCAGGAGGATTACTTATGGCCAGGAGTTCCAGACCAGCCTGGGCAACATAGTGAGACCCCCATCTCTACAAAAAATTAATAATAAAACTAGCCAGGCTTGGTAGTATGTGCCTATAGTCCTAGCTACTTCGGAGGCTCAGGCAGGAGGATTGCTTGAGCCATGGAGTTTAAGCCTGCACTACTGCACTCCAGCCTGGGTGACAGAGGGAGATCTTGTATCAAAAAAAAAAGGGGGGGCCAGGCACAGTGGTTCATGTGTATAATCCTAGCACTTTGGGAGGCTGGGTGGATCAGCTGAGGTCAGGAGTTCGAGACCAGCCTGGCCAACATGGCTCTACTAAAAATACAGAAATTAGCCAGGCTTGGTGGTGCACGTCTGTAATCCCAGCTACTTGGAAGGCTGAGGCTACTTGGAAGGCTGAGGCAGGAGAATCGCTTGAACCCAGGAGGCAGAGGTTGCAGTGAGCTGAGATCATGCCACAGCACTCTAGCCTAGACAACAGAGTGAGACTCCATCCAAAACACACACACACAAACACACACACACACACACACACACTTACTTTCTGATCATCAGGGAGGAAGCTTATTTACATAATGGAAGGTTTAAACTACCATTACCCTAATCCAGTGGTCAATTTAGCTTCACTTGGCGAATTAATCAGATATGATGTTATTATGTTCTTCAGATGCTATACAACATGAATCATGCAACATCTCCAAAGATGTATTCTAGCCAGAATGTTTAACTTAAATACACCAAGTGTTTAGATATAACTTTCAGTTAGAGGAAACACAGCCAATAGAGATACCAGCTAAAAACCATGGGGAAAAAAAGCAACCAATGCTTCTCAAACTATAGCACTTACACTATAATTTATTACAGCCAAAGGATACAGAGCAAAATCAGCACCTGGGATGAAGTCCAAAGGAAACTGGGCACAAGTTTCAAGAGTACCTTCCCAGTGGAGTCACTTAATTCCTCCAGCATCTAATTGTGACAACACTTATGAAGTGGTATCTACCAGGGAAGCTTGCCTGAGCCTAGGAATCCAGGGTTTTATCAGGGGTCAGTTACATAGGCTGCCTACTTTACCACTCTGCCTGGTGCAAACCAAAATTTCACACTCCCAGAAGGAAAGTAGATGTTCAGCATAAACTATATTGTTTGCACAAACAGTTTAGAATCACTGAGCTACTTTTGTTTTTTTTTTTTTTTTGAGACAGAGTTTTGCTCTTGTTGCCCAGGCTAGAGTGCGATCTAAGCTCACTGCAACCTCCACCTCCTGGGTTCAAGTGATTCTCCTGCCTCAGCCTCTCAGGTAGCTGGGATTACAGGCGTGCGACACCATGCCCGGCTGATTTTTTGTACTTTTAGTAGAGACAGGATTTCACTATGTTGGCATGGCTGGTCTCAAACTCCTGATCTCAGGCGATCCACCCACCTAGGCCTCCCAAAGTGCTGGGATTACAGGCATGAGCCACTGCGCCCAGCCGCAGTGAACCACTTTTATGTGGAATTTGGAAACACTTCTGAAATCCCAAGTTCCCAGATGCCAACCAAAAGCCAAACTTGACAGCAGACCTTTCAAAGAGCTACCGTAGTCTCAAACCTACTATGTTAATTATTTTCTGCACAATATGTAATGCTGTGGCTGAAACTTGGGGTGGAAGTTGAATGAGTTTGTCAAATGGAAGACGGGAGATGGTAGAAGAACATTAAAGGTAACGTTGGGAGGCTAAGGCAGGAGAATTGCTTGAACCCAGGAGGGCAGAGGTTGCAGTGAGGTGAAATTACACCACTTCACTCCAGCCTGGGTGAGAGAACGTAACTCCATCTCAATAAATAAATAAATAAAGGCAATGGGAATAGAATGAATAAAGGCGAAGGGATGTGAAAGGATGCCCCAGTTGGAGAACCTACCACAGTGCTAAAGTTCATCCAGGGGGCTTGGTGCTTGAGAGAGTATCAGAAGTGGGCAGAAAAGGAAGTAGAATATACTGGGCCTCTTATACCACGTGACATTTTAACTTTATCCAGTAAGCAACAGGAAGCCATTCAAGTACTACAGGTAAGAAAGACGGGGCACGGTGGTTCACGCCTGTAACCCCAACACTTTGGGAGGCCAAGGCGGGCGGATCACGAGGTCAAAAGATCAAGACCATCCTAGCCAACATGGTGAAACCCCCCTCTACTAAACCCTCCTCTACTAAAAATACAAAAAAATTAGCTGGGTGTGGTGGCGCACACCTGTAGTCCCACCTACTCAGGAGGCTGAGGCGGGAGAATTGCTTGAACCTGGGAGGCAGAGGTCGCATTCAGTCAAGGTTGCAGTGAACCAAGATCTCACCACTGCACTCACGCCACTGCACTCCAGCCTGGCGACAGAGCGAGGCTCTGTCTCAAAAAAGAAAATTATCCAGCAGGCCGGGCACGGTGGCTCATGCCTGTAATCCCAGCACTTTGGGAGGCTGAGGCAGGTGGATCACCTGAGGTCAGGAGTTCAAGACCACCCTGGCCAACATGGTGAAACCCCATCTCTACTAAAAATACAAAAAATAGCCAGGCGTGGTGGCAGGTGCCTGTAATCCCAGCTACTCAGGAGGCTGAGGCAGAAGAATCGCTTGAACCCAGGAGGCGGAGGTTGCAGTGAGCTGAGATTGCGCCATTGCACTCCACCCTGGGTGACAAGTGTGAAACTCTGTCTCAAAAAAATAAAATAAAGTAAATAAAATAAAATTACCCAGCCTGAGAAGTGGACTAGGATTGCAGCAAAGATGTGCCCCTGGGCCCCTGCTGGGCTTGGTATTTCCACAGTTCTCCTCAAGAGCACCCCTTCTGTTCTGGACCAATCTCAGGTTCTGATTCAAACAACACTTCTTTACATCCTGTTAGTAAAAGCTAATCTGTGGCCACTTCTAATAGTTTGAGATATATTCTTAGAGATGAAAAATAAAAAGACTATTAGGAGGTAACCCAGATACCATTCTGATCCCCACATGATGGATTCATTGTCCCACCCCTTCCATACTAGCCCACTAGCCTTGACTGTCATCTCTCTCTCTTTTTTTATTTTTTTCAGATGGAGACTTGCTCTTCTTGCCCAGGCTGGAGTACAGTGGCACGATCGCGGTTCACTGCAACCTCCGTCTCCTGGGTTCAAGCAATTCTCCTGCCTCAGCCTCCTGAGTAGCTGGGATTACAGGCTCCTGCCACCATGCCTAGCTAATTTTTTTATTTTTTAGTAGAGATCGGGTTTTACCATTTGAACTCCTGTCCTCAGGTGATCCACCCACTTGGCCTCCTAAGGTGCTATGATTACAGGCATGAGCCACCGCACTGGCCTTTTTTTTTTTTTTTTTTTTTTCGGAGACAGAATCTTGCTGTGTCACCCAGGCAGTAGTGCAGTGGTACAACAGCTCACTACAGTCTCAAGCGATCCTCTCACCTCAGCCTCCTGAGTAGCTGGGACCAAAGGCACATACCACCATACCCAGCTAATTTTTTTAATTTTGTAGAGATAGGGTCTTGCCACATTGCCCATCATGGTCTTGAACTCCTGGGGTCAAGCACCTCAGCCTTCCAAAGTGCTGGGATTACAGGTATGAACCACTGTGCCCAGCCTAATCATTATCTCTGTTATAGCAGTTAAAACATACTCTCTGATATTACATACTCAGTAGATACTTTTATGTCTATCACTAGATTAGACATACTAGAGTTAGAAAAACTAGAGTTTGAGGCCGGGCGTGGTGGCTCACACCGGTAATCCTAGCACTTTGGGAGGCCAAGGCGGGCAGATCCCATGAGATCAGGAGTTCAAGATCAGCCTGGCCAACACGGTAAAACCCTGTCTCTAATAAACATACAAAAATTAGCTTGGCGTGGTGGTGCATGCCTGTAGTCCTAACTACTTGGGAGGCTGAGGCAGGAGAATTTTTGAACCTGGGAGGCGGAGGTTGCAGTGAGCTGAGATCGCACCATTGCTCTCCAGCCTGGGTGACAAGAGTGAGACTCTATCTCAAAAAAAAAAAGAAAAGAAAAGAAAAGAAAGAAAAACTATAGTTTAATCTCTTTGAGAGCAAGAACTATATCTTGAGCCCTATAGTTTAGTTTGCACATGCACACACAGAGTCAGTATTTAAGCAACTGAAATGTATGCTGAACTGTAGCCAGTTCCTGTCCCTTAGCAAAGCCATTTCCCTGGGATTGTTCATCTCCCATGGCAACAATACACAGTAGGATGTGTTGGAAAATGGTTCTCATTTTCCACAAGGAGTAAATAAAAAGCCAGCCCAACAAATATAAGGCATCACCTGCACTGCCAGGTCCCAGCAAGGAGTCCAGGCCTGGGCCATTCTTGGAAGCACTCACACAAAGACAAAATAGAAAACTGGTGACAATGAGGGCTGTTCAGACCCTCAGCAGGGTAGCTCAGGACTCTGCCTCTATGGCACAGGGGATGAACCCTGACAGCACTCATTGGAAAATAAATGGACATTATTTTGAGCATGTAATTGGATTGGGAGTGGTGGGGGTGGAGGGGTTGTTTTCCAATAATATGCAAAGCAACTTACATACTCCACTCCCAGGATTTGTTACATAGTATTCAAAAATATCCTTGTGGGTTCTGCCACTTCAACAAAAATCCCCTCTATCCCTTGGATTATCCCTGAATAACTTATGCTATGCAAGTATGAGTAACCAGAACTCTTCTTTAAGATAAGTAAGTAGTTTGCGACCACCCTGGCTAACATAGTGAGACCCTGTCTCTAAAAGCAAATAAATAAATAAAAAGAGAATAAGTAATGTGTAGTCACTGGCTTTCAGGTTGGTCATCTGGTGTTGGCAAAAGGACATAGATTTGCAATCTAAGGACTAGTGTTCGGGCATGGGCTCAGTACCTAACTAGCTGTGTGATCTTGACAAAACTTTTACCTTTCCTGGTCTGTTTCTTTATCATCACTTATGAAGAAATCCCTAACAGAAACCACCCTGAGGATTAAATGCTATAATGTAGGTGCTTTGCAAACTGTAAAGCACTGCCCTGGGCTAAGTGTGTCGTTCATACCAGGAATCCCAGCACTTTGGGAGGCTGAGGCAGGAGGATCACTTGAGCTCGGGAGTTTGAGACCAGCCTGGGCAATATAGGGAAACCCTGTCTCCACAAAAAAAAAAAAAAATTTTTTTTTAATTAGCTGGGCAAGGTGGTGTCCACCTGTAGTCCTTGCTACTCAGGAGGCTGAGGCAGGAGGATCATTTCAGTGTGGGAGTTCAAGGTTACAGTGAGCTATGATCATACCACTGCACTAGTGAAACCCTGTCTCAAAAAAAAAAAAAAATTGCAGGCTGGGTGTGGTAGCTCATGTCTGTATTCCCAGCACTTCAGGAGGTCGACGCGGGCGGATCACCTGAGGCCAGGAGTTCACGACCAGCCTGGCCAACAAGGTGAAACCCTGTCTCTACTAAAAATACAAAAAAATAGCCGGGTATGGTGATGGATGCCTGTAATCCCAGCTACTAGGGAGGCTGAGGCAGGAGAATCGCTTGAACCCGGGAGGTGGAGGTTGCAGTGAACGGTGATCGTGCAACTGCACTCCAGCCTGGGCAACAGAGACTCCATCTGTAAAACAAAACAAAACAAAAGAGTTGTAAAGCATTGACCAAACATCAGTCACGTACTGTATTGGAAAATTGGAAGCTCTGAGGCCTGAGGCCTGACATAGAGCTGGTGCTCAGTATTTGTAGAATGAATAAGGAAATACTTGTAGTATAAATTACTAAATTACACCAATGAGCTATATGATCTCAAGCAAAAATAATTCATATCTGTCTCTCTTTGGCCTCGTCTGATACTACTTTCCCTCTTGTTCACTGGGCTCCAGCCATGCTTTCCTTTTTCCTGTTCCTCCAACATATCAAGCTCTCTCCTGCCTCAGGGCCTTTGCACCTGCTGTTCTCTCTGCTAGAACACTCTTGCCCAGCTCTTTGCATGGCTACCCCTTCTCATTAATCAGGTCTTAGCTCAAATGTCATTTTCCCAGAGGCTTCCCCTGGTACCACCCTGACTAATGTTCCTAACACATCATTCACCTGAGATGCAATCCTGTTTTATCTTCTCCCTAGCACTTATTACTGTTAACCTGTTTTTTTTTTTTTTTTTTTGAGACAGAGTCTTACTCTGTCGCCCAGGATGGAGTGCAGTGGTGCGATCTCGGCTCACGGCAAGCTCCGCCTCCCGGGTTCACACCATCCTCCTCCCTCAGCCTCCTGAGTAGCTGGGACTACAGGCGCCCACCACCACGCCTGGCTAATTTTTTTGTATTTTTAGTAGGGATAAGGTTTCACCGTGTTAGCCAGGATGGTCTCGATCTCCTAACCTCATGATCCGCCTGCCTCGGCCTCCCAAAGTGCTGGGATTACAGGAGTGAGCCACCGCGCCTGGCCTACTGTTAACTTTTTTTTTTTTTTTTTTTTTTTTTTTTTTTTTTTTGAGACGGAGTCTCGCTCTGTCGCCCAGGCTGGAGTGCAGTGGCCGGATCTCAGCTCACTGCAAGCTCCGCCTCCCGGGTTTATGCCATTCTCTCGCCTCAGCCTCCCTAGTAGCTGGGACTACAGGCGCCCACCACCTCGCCCGGCTAGTTTTTTGTATTTTTTAGTAGAAACAGGGTTTCACCATGTTAGCCAGGATGGTCTCGATCTCCTGACCTCGTGATCCACCCGTCTCGGCCTCCCAAAGTGCTGGGATTACAGGCTTGAGCCACCGTGCCCGGCCTACTGTTAACTTTTTTATTGTACTCTCCTCCACTACAATAAAAAATACTAGAGCTTCCCTGTCTTGTTCACTACTATATTTCCATGCTCAAAATATCATCTAGCTCATAGTAACTTCTCCGTATTTGAACAAATGAGGTTGAAATAAGCTAGTAATATTAAAAACTTCATTCATTAAACAAATATTTTGTATGTACCTAGGAGGGTCTAGGTTCTATTTCAAAGTGCTGGAGATTCAGGTGCAATGAAAAGAGACAAAAGGCTGGGCGCGGTGACCTGTGCCTGTAATCGCAGCACTTCGGGAGGCTGAGGTGGGACGATTACCAGGTCAGGAGTTCGAGATCAGCCTAGCTAACATAGTGAAACCCCGTCTTTACCAAAAATACAAAAATTAGCTGGACGCGGTGGCATGTGCCTGTAATCCCAGCTACTCGGGAGGCTGAAGCAGGAGAATTGCTTGAACCCGGGAGGCGGAAGTTGCAGTGAGCCGAGATCGCGTAACTGCACTCCAACGTGGCGACAGAGCAAAACTCCGTCTCAAAAAAAAAAAGAAAGAAAGAAAAAGAAACGAAAATAGACAAAAATCCCTGCCTTCCTGGGGCTTGCCTTCTAGTAGGTAGACAGACAATAAACAAGATAAAAAGTAAAATATATACGAAATACAGCAGGAAAGGAGGACATGAAGTGTGTGTGGAAAAGTAACATTTTAGATGAGATAGCCAGAGAAGGTATTTGAGATACAGTAGCCAGAGAAGGAAATGGGAGACTGAGCCATGAAGATATATGGGAGAAATGCACCCCAGGAGGCCTGTGTAAACGGGACAGGAATTAAGGAGTTGGGGACTGAGTGACACATCAGGATCAGGGAGATTAAGTGAAGTCAGATTGTACAGGGCCTTGTTGGTCAAAGTAAGGACTTTGGCTTTTACTAATAGTGAGATGGGAAACTGTTGGAGGATTTGAGAACCTAAGTGTCATGATCTGACTTGTCATAAGAGGATCCCTGGGACTGCTGTGCTGGGAATACCAATGAGGTGGCTACTACAATAACCTAGGCAAGAGATGATGGCTCCCAAAGACACGGGAAGGAGAAGCTCTGGGATTGGAAGATAAAATTAGGGGTCTGACAGCTACATTGGAGAAGCCTATTAGCCATTCGAGTGAACTGTGGAAGAGGCAACTGGATGTGTACAGGTCCGGAGTCTCAGGGAAGATCAGAGCTGGGAGCCGGCACTTGGAACTCAACAAGTAGTATCTATTATTAGTAATACGGAACCTCAGCTGTACTACTACTTACTAGCAGCGAACTGTTGAGTTAACCATTTCTAGGTTCTGGGCCTCAGTTTCCCTGTAAATGAAATGGCGAAAACACTCCCACATAACGGGACCTTGAGAACGAAATGAAAAGTATCAAGGGCTGACCGTGAGCAAGGTGAAAGCCCTGAGTCAAAACCGCACTAGCCCCTCCGGGAGGGGGTGTCACTGCTGCGGAATCAGCGACAGGTTTCCGAATCTGGGGTACCAGATGTAGCAAAGCAAAATAAGCGCCAGGTACCGCACGGCAGCACCCAAACCTCGCGAGATTTATTGGCCGGACCAAGTACCACTCCCCCAATCTCGCGATACTTAGGCGCCTGAGCTGCTCTCCACCGGCGAGGGTTTGCGGGGAAGATGGCGTATCCCGCCCCGGCCACAGTGGAGGCCGCAGACGGCGGAGGGGCCGGGCGTTACAACAGCTCGGAGGAGCTGGAGGGTCAGGAGCCGGATGGGGTGCGCTTTGACCGCGAGAGGGCGCGCCGCCTGTGGGAAGCCGTGTCCGGTGCCCAGCCGGTGGGTAGGGAGGAAGGTGAGTCGGGGGCTTTGGAGGCAGGAAGCCCCTCACCCGCCTGCGCGGCGCACGGGGAGCTGCGGAAGCGCCTACGGTCACACCCCCTGGCCCGCCTCCTTGCGTGCTGCGCTCCGGGACCCCCAGACTTGTGCTCCCCATTCAGGCGCGGGCACCCCAAGAATCGGGCCCCCAGCGCGCTGAGGGTGATCACGGCCGCTCACGCTCAGGCCCTGAGTTTTTCCCCTCCTCCTTCATCAGTCACCACAGCGCAGTTTTTCCCAAATTCGAAGATTGTCATCCCTATACTCGTCGGAGACCCACAGTCTTTGCCGTCCCCGTAATTCAAGCCGAGTGCCCCTCACCACTCCTTGACTCCTCATCGTCCCAATCTCCAGATTTCCTCGTAGAGCCTCTTGCCTCCCTTCTCTCGGGCCCCACACGTCCCAGGGCTCTGGAAGGCCTTCTCCTTACCCCCGGGTTCCTCCTGGTCTTGATGACTGAGCTCTGGCTTACCCGTTTTTAGCTCTCTGGCTTCTACTTGCTGGGTCCCTTATTCTAAGGTGGGGACAAGGAGCCTGAGAAACTGGTCTGGGTTCGCTTTGACTCCAGCTTCTTTGTGTCCTACACTTGACCCAAAGTTGCTGAGAACAGTATAAGCAAAGCCACGTCAGGGGTCACTTCTGGGCCGAAGCGTCCCAGCTTGCTGCGCACTTGACCTGAGACTGGGTAAGATGGGATGAAAGAAAGAGAAGGATGGGAAAGAGCTGTTCTGACCTTCTTGTGTGACGCCCTTCACTGTCCTTTTCGGAGCCAGCTGCTTAATGCTAACCCAAATGTACAAGAACTCTATCTGGGCTTCTCTGCTAACCCTGTCAGGTATCTGGAGGAAAATCAGATTTCTCCAGTGATTTGTTTGCTTGCTAAGCAGACTTGTGATGGAAAGTTTAATATGCTATTTGTGAACTGACTGCCCTGGATAAAATTGAAATTTTGACCATATCTAAGGAAGATATGTTTAAATTAGGGGTAGTACACAGACCTACACCCTGGTATATAATTCTCCAATTTAAAAACAAGTCTAGCCTGTCTCCTAAGTTTATATATATATATATATAAAAGAAAGGAGGCAGGGCCCTAGAAATTGTATGTGTGTGTGTGTATATGTATGTGTATGTTTACATATATGTGTATATATAAATATATACACACACATACCATTTCTGGGGCCCTCTCTCCTTTTTTTTTTTCTTTTTTTTTTGAGAGAGTCTCACTCTGTCACCCAGGTTGGAGTGCAGTGGCACATTCCCACCGCAACCTCTGCCTCCCAGGTTCAAGCAGTTCTATACTGCCCCAGCCCCCGGAGTAGCTGGGATTACAGGCGGCCACCATCATGCTCAGCTGATTTTTGTATTTTTAGTAGAGATGGGGTTTGACCATGTTGGCCAGGCTGTTCTCGAACTCTTGACCTCAAGTGATCTGCCCTCCTTGACCTCTCAAAGTGCTGGGATTACAGGCATGAGCCACCACACCCGGCTCTCCTACTTTCAAACTTGTTTGATAGTTTCCTCGCCCTACCCCCATTTTCCTTTCATTAATTTGACAAACATTCACGGATGTCTGCTTTCAACCCAGAATTGGTTGGGCTTCAGAGCTGGAGTATCAGAGGAAGATACTGCCCTTTCCCTGGAAAGTCTTGCAGTCTAGTCCGGGAAGCAGACACTAAAGCAGTTCCAGTGTAATGTAAAGGATGCAGTGCTGAGGAATGTTTTAAGAGTTGGAGGTGCACAAAAAGAAGGTGACCTTTGCCCTGGATCTTGAAGCAGAAAACCACTGTGCTCTAAAAAGTGTCTGCTATGGGCTGGGCGCGGTGGCTCAAGCCTGTAATCCCAGCACTTTGGGAGGCCGAGACGGGCGGATCATGAGGTCAGGAGATCGAGACCATCCTGGCTAACACGGTGAAACCCCTTCTCTACTAAAAAAATACAAAAAACTAGCCAGGCGAGCTGGCGGGCGCCTGTAGTCCCAGCTACTCAGGAGGCTGAGGCAGGAGAATGGCGTAAACCCGGGAGGCGGAGCTTGCAGTGAGCTGACATCCGGCCACTGCACTCCAGTCTGGGTGACAGAGCGAGACTGTCTCAAAAAAAAAAAAAAAAAAGTGTCTGCTATGTGTGTGTGAGTGTACAGTGGCACTGTTACAACCCATTTCATTTCCCTGTTCTCCTCACTTCTCGCACATTTGTATGAAATCTAGGTAGACACCTGCAACATTAAGTTCTACTCACCCTTTTTCTTCTCTTAGCACCTTCATTGAGTTACAGTTTATATACCATACAAGTCACCCGTTGTAAGCGTATCGCCAATGATTGTTAGCCAATGTACAGTTGTATAGCCATTACCACAGTCCAGTTTTAGAACATTTCCATTACCCCAGTTAGTTCCTTGTGAGCTCGTTTATATTAAATCCCCACTCCCACCTCCTGCCCTAGGCAACCAGTGATCTGTTTTCTGTCTTGGGTAGTCTTTTGAGTTTGGCTTCTCTTGGCATGTTTTTGAAATTCAGCCAAGTCATGGTGTGTATTAGTACTTCATTTTTATTGCTAAATAGAATTCCATTGAATGAATATAACACATTCTATTAATCTATTCATTATTTCTAGACATTTGGATTGTTTCCAGTTTGGAGTTTTTGTGAATAATGCTGCTGCGAACATTCATGCCCAAGTTTTTGTGTGAACATACGTTTCATTTCTTGAGTATATCCCTAAGAATGGAATTGCTGGGTCATATCGTAACTCTAACATTTTGAAGAACTGCCAAACTGTTTTCCAAAATGGCTTCACCTTTTATATTTCTGCCTTCAGTGTATGAGGGTTTTGCTTTTTCTATAACCTTGACAATTGTCTTTTTTGATTATAGGCGTTCTAGTGGGCATGTAGTGATAACTCATTGTGGTTTCCTAAAGACTGATAATACTGAGCACCTTTTCATGGGCTAACTACCCATTTGTAGATCTGGTGAAATATCTATTGACATCATTTGCCTATTTTGTAATTGGGCTGTTTGTCTTCTACTGAGTTGTAAGAGTTGTCTGTGTGTTCTGGGTACAAGTCTTTTATTATAGATATGATTTCCAGAGATTTCCCCCCAACTGTGACTTGTGTTTTCATTTTCTAAACAGTGCCTTTTGAAGCACAAAAGTTTTAAGTTTTGATGAAATTAAATTTATCAGTTTTTTATCCTATGTATTGTGCTTTTAGTGTCATATCTAATAACTCTTTTTTCTTTTTTTTTTTTTTTGTTTGTTTGTTTGTTTGAGACGGAGTCTCACTCTGTCGCCCGGGCTGGAGTGCAGTGGCCGGTTCTCAGCTCACTGCAAGCTCCGCCTCCCGGGTTTACGCCATTCTCCTGCCTCAGCCTCCGAGTAGCTGGGACTACAGGCGCCCGCCACCTCGCCCGGCTAGGTTTTTTTTGTATTTTTTAGTAGAGACGGGGTTTCATGGTGTTAGCCAGGATGGTCTCGATCTCCTGACCTCGTGATCCGCCCGTCTCGGCCTCCGAAAGTGCTGGGATTACAAGCTTGAGCCACCGCGCCCGGCCATAACTCTTTATCTTAACCCAAGATTTGAGAAATTTTCTCTTGTAGATCTTCTTAATATTTTTTTTTTTTTTTTTTGAGACACAGTCTCACCGTTACCCAGGCTGGAGTGCAGATGGAATCCCACTCTGTCACCCATGCTAGAGTGTGGTGGCATGATCTCAGCTCACTGCAGCCTCGCTGTCCCAGATTCAAGTGATTCTCGAGCCTCAGCCTCCTAAGTAGCTGTGATTACAGGGGGAGCGCTTCCATACCCAGCTAATTTTTTTGTATTTTCAGTAGAGACAGAGTTTCACCGTGTTGGCCAGGCTGGTTTTGAACTCCTGACCTCAGGTGATCCACGAGCCTCAGCCTCCCAAAGTGTTGGGATTCCAGGTGTGAGCCACCACACCCAGTTGGTAATATTTCTTTTTACAGTATTTTATTTTATTTTATTTTATTTTTTTTTTTGAGACGGAGTCTCGCTCTGTCACCCAGGCTGGAGTGCTGTGGCCGGATCTCAGCTCACTGCAAGCTCCGCCTCCCGGGTTCACGCCATTCTCCTGCCTCAGCCTCCCGAGTAGCTGGGACTACAGGCGCCGCCACCTCGCCCGGCTAGTTTTTTGTAGTTTTTTTAGTAGAGACGGGGTTTCACCATGTTAGCCAGGATGGTCTCAATCTCCTGACCTCGTGATCCGCCCGTCTCGGCCTCCCAAAGTGCTGGGATTACAGGCTTGAGCCACCGCGCCCGGCCTCACAGTATTTTATAGAAATGTTGACCTACAAGGAAGAGGCTAACACACAAAATATGATTTAAAGAGTTTACTTGATTTTTAAAGGCAAAAAATGTGGATAGGGAGTGGGACAAAGTCGTTTGTCAAGAATTCTTATTGATTTACAGAAATAACATTGGTTAGTGATTGGCTATACATTGTTAAGCTATAGGATGTAGGATATAGCGTCAGGTAGGACATTATTAGATTAATCCTTACCCACTTGTGGCAATAGGAAGCAATTTTGATAGATGAGTCATAGCTTAAAAAGGGGGAGTAGGAAGTGATTACGATCTCTTTTTTTTTTTTTTTTTTTTTTTTTGAGACGGAGTCTCGCTCTGTCACCTGGGCTGGAGTGCAGTGGCCGGATCTCAGCTCACTGCAAGCTCCGCCTCCCGGTTCATGCCATTCTCCTGCCTCAGCCTCCCGAGTAGCTGGGACTACAGGCACCCGCCACCTCGCCCGGCTAGTTTTTTGTATTTTTAGTAGAGACGGGGTTCACCGTGTTAGCCAGGATGGTCTCGATCTCCTGACCTCGTGATCCGCCCGCCTCGGCCTCCCAAAGTGCTGGGATTACAGGCTTGAGCCACCGCGCCCGGCCTACGATCTCATTTTAATATCTCTCTGGGCCCTGATCATTTAAAAGAACTTGGATTCTTTTTTTTTTTTTTTGAGACGGAGTCTCGCTCTGTCGCCCAGGCTGGAGTGCGGTGGCACCATCTCAGCTTATGCAAGCTCCGCCTCCCGGGTTCATGCCATTCTCCTGCCTCAGCCTCCCGATTAGCTGGGACTACAGGCGCCTGCCGCCACGCCTATTAGCCAGGATGGTCTCTATCTCCTGACCTTGTGATCCACCCGCCTCGGCCTCCCAGAGTGCTGGGATTACGGTCGTGAGCCACCGCACAGGGCAGAACTTGGAGATAAAAGTTCTTTTCTTTTATTTCTTTTTTTTTTTTTTTTGAGACAGTCTCACTCTGCTGCCCAGACTGGAGTGTAGTGATGCGATCTTGGCCCACTGTAACCTTTGCCTCCCAGGTTCAAGCGATTCTCGTGCCTCAGCCTCCAGGTAGCTGCAATTACGGGCGCCCGCCAGCACATCCAGCTAATTTTTGTATTTTTAGTAGAGATGGAGTTTTGCCATGTTGGTCAGGTTGGTCTCCTGACCTCAGGTGATCTGCTTCGGCCTTCCAAAGTGCTGGGATTACAGGAGTGAGCCACTGCGCCCAGCCGATAAAAGTTATTTTCTGACCTGCCTGGGCAACATGGAGAAAACCTGTAAATTTTTGTAAACTTTGTGTTTTTGTAAAAATACAAAAATTCGCCAGGTGTGGTGACTGACTCACTTGTAATCCCACCTACTCAGGTGGCTGAGGCACAAGAATCGCTTGAACCCAGGAGGCTAAGGTTGCAGCGAGCCAAGATTGTGCCACTGCACTCCAGCCTGGGCAGCACAATTGAGACTCTGTCTCAAAATAAAAAAAAAAAAAACGTTATCACCAGTGAAGCTACCTGGGCCTAAGCTTTTCTTTCTTCCTTTCCTTTTTTTTTTTTTTTTTTTTTTTTTGATTTTCTATTTATTTAGAGACAGGGTTTTTGTTGCCCAGGCTATGCCCAGGCTAGAGTGCAGTGGCACAATCATAGCTCACTGCAGGCTCAAACTCAAAGCTAGGACTGCAAGGGCATACCACTATGACCAGTTAATTTTTGTGTTTTTTTCATAGAGGGTCTTTCTCTTTTGCCCAGGCTGGTCTGAAACTCCTGGCCTCAAGTGATCCTCCTGCCTTAGCCTCCCAAAGGGTTGGGATTATAGACATGGGCCATGGCAATCAGCTGGCTTGGGCTTTTCTTTTGTGGAAAGATATTTAATTATTAATTCAGTTTCTTTACTTGTTTTAAGTGTACACAGAATTTTGTGTTTCTCCTTGTGTCGCTTTTTTTTTTTCTTTTGAGACAGGGTCTTGCCCGGCTGGAGTGCAGTAACGATCACTGCAGCCTTTGGCTCCCAGGTTCAAGCAATTCTCCTGCCTCAGCCTCCTGAGTAGCTGAGATTTTTAATAAACTTTCACTCTTGCTCTAAGGAGTGCATGTGCCACCATGCTCGGCTAATTTTTTTGTATTTTCAGTAGAGACAGAGTTTCACTCTGTTGGCCAGGCTGGTCTTGAACTCCTCAAACTCTAAAGTGATCTGTCCACCTCTGCTTCCCAAAGTACTGGGATTACAGGCGTGAGGCCCCTGATTGTTTTCTCGCTTAGTCTAGCTAAGAATTTGTCATTTTCTTGATCTTTTCTATTTTCTAAGGTGAGATTGTATGTTGCTGATTTGAGACCATTCTTTTCTGATTTAGATGTTTAAAATTATAAGTTTCTCTCTTAAGCACTTGTGACGTTATAAAATATATTATATATACATATGTTTCCCTCCATAGTTCCTGGCTCACAGCTTCTATAACCCTTATAATTTCTTCAGACTAAAGCAGTAAGAGTATCTTCTGTTAAAATATTTGGCCTTTTGTCCTTGGTTCCTGAAACACCTCTGGAACTGCTCCAGAGCAAGAAAGGTGAAAAACAGACTTTTGTTATTTATAACAAGCCCCTTTCTTTTTTTTTTTTTTTTTTTTGAGACGGACTCTCTGTTGCCCAGGCTGGAGTGCAGTGGCATGATCTCGGCTCACTGCAAGCTCCACCTCCTGGGTTCACACCATTCTCCTGCCTTAGCGTCCCGAGTAGCTGGGACCACAGGTGCCTGCCACCACGCCTGGCTAATTTTTTGTGTTTTTAGTAGAGACGGGGTTTCACCATGTTAGCCAGGATGGTCTCGATCTCCTGACCTCGTGATCCGCCCACTTCGGCCTCCCAAAGTGCTGGGATTACAGGCGTGAGCCACTGCGCCTGGCCATATAACAAGCCCCTTTCAACCACACCTTGGTACATGTTAATAGGGTGATTTTTGGGAAGTCCCTAGATTACCACATTCTGGTTGGCTGGTTGCCATGGGAACCAACCATGTGCTCAGAAGGTTGGAAGTTACAGACCCTCCATCTTTAGGGGATAGAAAGAAGCTGAAGATCGAGTTGATCACCAATAGCCAATGATTTAATCAACCATGCCTACATAATGAAGCCTTCATAAAAACCCAAAGGGCTGAGTTTAGGGGCTTCCAGGAAGGTGAATAAGAACACATTCATGTGCTGGAAGTGTGGCACACCCCAATTCCATTGGGATGGAAGCTCCTACACATTAGACCCTTCCAGACCTGTGTATCTCTTTATCTGTCTATTTACATCCTTTAACATATCTTTTAGGTTGTTCTGACACAGTGGCTCCTGCCTGTAATTCCAAAACTTTGAGAGGCCAAGGCAGGAGTGTTAGTGGCCCTGAGTCTCAGTTTCTGCCTCCTCAGAAGAAAGAATTGGACCAAAGGGGCATAAGGCAAAGTGAGAGACCAAGTCAGCTCTCAGAGCAGGAGTGAAAGTTTATTAAAAAGTTTTAGGGCCACAATGAAAAGAAGTAAAGTATACTTGGAAGAGGGCCAAGAGGGCAACTTGAGAGAGACAAGTATGCGGTTTGACTTTTGACTTGGGATCTTACACATTGGCATGCTTGCTGGGTCTTGCATTCTATATTGTAAAAGTGAAGTCGGATAAACTGAGTTTTTTTCCCTCCCAACCACTGCTTTAGTTGCAACTCAAATTTTTGAATGTTTTATTTTCATTTAAATCAGTTCAAAATAATTTCTAATTTCCCTTGTAATTTCTTCTTTGATACATGTTTTCAGCTTCCAAATATTGGAGGATTTCCCAGATTTCTTCCGATTGTTGATTTCTGATTAAATTCCAGATGAGTTCAGTCCTTTTAAATGTAGTGAAACTGGGCTGGGGGCAGTGGCTCACGCCTGTAATCCCAGCACTGGGAGGCTGAGGCAGGTGGATCATTTGAGGTCAGGAGTTCAAGACCAGCCTGGCTAATATGGTGAAACCCCATCTCTACTAAAATACAGAAATTAGCCGGGCATGGTGATGCCTGTAATCCCAGCTACTCAGGAGGCTGAGGCAGGAGAACTGCTTGAACCCAGGAGGCAGAGGTTGCAGTGAGCCAAGATCGTGCCACTGCACTGCAGCCTGGATGACAGAGCAAGACTCCTCTCAAATGAATGAATGAATGAATGAGTGAAGTGAAACTGGCTTATGTTCTACCCTGGAGAATGTTCAGTGTGTGTTAGAAAACAATTTATATTCTACAGTTGGTGGAGTATTCTATGTGCCAGTTGGATCAAATTGATTATAACATTATTCTAAATCCTTACTGATTTTCTAACAAGTTCTGTGAGTAATTGAAAGCAAGATATTTGTTAATAGAAAAACCAAATGGCACTCAAATGACACTGTAAGACATTCTAAAGAGGTTTATTGTGAGCCAATATGAGTGACCGTGGGTGGGGAAAAACACAAACCCAAGAAGCCTTGAGTAAGTGGTCCTGAGGCAGTTAGGTCACAACTCTGTTCTATATATTTTAGGGAAGTAGAAGTTGCAGACAAAGTCATAAATCAATACATGGCCATTATACATTGATTTGGCCCAAAAAGGTAGGATATCTTGAAGCAAGGGGCTGACAGGTCATAGGTGGCTTCAGAGATTCTTTAATTTGCAGTTAAAGGAGTAAAGCTTTGTCTAAAATTTTGGAGTCAGCACAAAGGAGTGTTTTGTTTTGGGTTTTTTGTTTTTTTTTTTTTTTGACTCAGAATTTCGCTCTTGTTGCCCAGGCTAGAGTGCAATGGCACAGTCTCAGCTCACTGTAGCCTCTGCTTCCCGGGTTCAACCAATTCTCCTGCCTCAGCCTTCCGAGTATCTGGGATTACAGGCACCTGCCATCACACCCGCTAATTTTTTGTATTTTTAGTGGAGATGTGGTTTCACCATCTTGGCCAGGCTGGTCCCGAACTCCTGACCTCAGGTGATCTGCCTGCCTAGGCCTCCCAAAGTTCTGGGATTACAGGTGTGAGCCACGGTGCCTGGCCAGGATGTTTTAAATTAATATAAGGAAGTCTGTTAACCAATATACCAGGTCAGAGTGACCTGTAGGGGTATGTGACTTAACCTTTGTCTAGCATGGCCTTTGGTCCTGTTTGTAATTTGGTATCTTATTGCCACAGAGTCCATTTTGTTAGTCTTATGATCTCTATTTTAGCATTAATGCTGGTCAGTTGCGTCTAAACCCCAAAAGGAGCCTGGGCAACACAGTGAGATCCCATGTCAACGTAAAATTTAAAAATTAGCCAGGCATGGTGGCACACACCTGTAGTTTTAGCTATTCAAGAGGCTGAGGCAAGAGGATGGCTTGAGCCCACAAATTTGAGGCCATAGTGAGCTAGGATCGTGACATTGTATTCCAGCCTAGGCAACAGAGCAGGACCCTGTATCTTAAAAAAAAAAAAAAAAAAAGGCCGGGCATGGTGGGTCACACCGGTAATCCCAGCACTTTTGGAAGGCCAAGGTGGGTGGATCACGAGGTCAGGAGTTCAAGACCAGCCTGACCAATATGGTGAAACCTCATCTGTACTAAAAATACAAAAATTAGCCAGGCATGGTGGCACATGCCTGTAATCCCAGCTACTTGGGAGGCTGAGGCAGAATAATCACTTGAACCCGGGAGGTGGAGGCTGCAGTGAGCCGAGATCGTGCCACTGTACTCCAGCCTGGGCAACAGAGCAAGATTCTGTCTCAAAAAAAAAAAAAACTCCAAAAGGAAGTTTAATAATGAGGTGTCATGTCTAACCTCTTGTCCTGTCGTGTCAGGAACACAATTTTTCAGGTTTCCCTGGAGTCGCCTTGGCCAAGAGGGGTTCTGTTCAGTTGGTTGGGGAGCTTAGGATTTTTTCAGTTTACATATTGAAATTTCCGATTATTATTAGTAGTTTGTCTATTTTTTAAATTATCAATTTTTTTCTTTTTTTTTATTTTCTTGATGTATCAACCCTTTATCATTATGTCATGTTCTTTTTTGCCTCTAATATTTTTTATAACAAAGTCAACTTGTCAGTGATAGAGCCATTCTAGCTCTTTTGTGGTTACTTTTGCATAGTGTATTTTTTTCTATTCTTTTATCTCAACCTCTTTGTGTCTCTTATAGATAGCATATAGTGGGAGCTTGCTTTTTTATCCAGTCTAATAGTCTCTGCCTTTTGAGTGTACTGTTTAGACTGTTCGTATTTTATTTATTGATATGAAAATTACATTTTCCATTGTACTGTTGATTTCCTTTCTGTTTTTTCCTTCTGTTCCTCCTTTACTAACTTCCTTTATGTTTTTTAGTGTACCATTTTAATTCCTCTTGGTTTTTTTTAAGTTTCCTGGTGGTGTTCTAGGGATTACAGTATGCATCTTAACTCATCACAGTCTACTTTAAATTAATACTAACTTAATTCTGGTAAAATACAAAAATATTTCTCTAATACAGCTCTATTCCCCCTTCTTTGTCCTATTTTTGTCATATATATTACATCTATATATGTTATAAACCTAATGATTCAGTGTCATAATTATTGCTTTATATAGTATTATGTCCTCTAAAGAAGTTAAGAGAATAAATGAGAAAAAATATATTTGTAGAGTATTTTATGTCAACCCACATATTTACCATTTCTGGTGTTCTTTATTTCCTCCTCTGGACTCAAGTTACCATCTGGTGTCACTTCCTTTCAGCCTGAAGGGCTTCCTTTAGTATTTCTTACAAAGCGGACCAGTTAGCAATGAATTCTTTAATCTTTTTCTGAAAATGTCTGTGTGTTGTCCTCATTCTTGAATGACAGTTGTGTTGTATTTTATTTTATTTATTTTTGAAACAGAGTCTTGCTGTGACCCAGGCTGGAGTGCATGGCATGATCTCTGCTCACTACAAGCTCCGCCTCCCAAGTTCATGCCATTCTCCTGCCTCAGCCTCCCGAGTAGCTGGGACTACAGGCGCCCGCCACTATGCCCAGCTAATTTTTTGTACTTTTAGTAGAGACAGGGTTTCACTGTGTTGGCCAGGATGGTCTCGATCTCCTGACCTCGTGATCCACCCGCCTCGGCCTCCCAAAGTGCTGGTATTACAGGCGTGAGCCACCACACCTAGCTATTTTATTTTTAAATAACAGCTTTATTGACATAAATTTCACATTCCATAAAATTCACCTGTTTAAAATGTACAATTCTGTGGTTTTTAGTATACTTACAGAGTTCTGCAACCTTCACCTCTGTCTAATTTTAGAACATTTTCATCACCCCAATAAAGAAACCCTGTACCTAGGAGCAGTCATCCCTGGCAACAACTATTTTGGACACTTCATGTAAATAGAATTGTATAAATATATGGCCTTTTTGTGACTGGCTTCTTTCACTTAGTGTAAATTTTTTTTTTTTTTTTGGTTTTGTTTTTGACACGGCATTTTGCTCTTGTTGCCCAGGCTGGAGTGCAATGGCATGATCTGGACTCACTGCACCCTCTGCCTGTAGGGTTCAAGCGAATCTCTTTTTTTTTGTTTTGTTTGTTTTGAGACGGAGTCTCGCTCTGTCGCCCAGGCTGGAGTGCAGTGGCGCGATCTCGGCTCACTGCAAGCTCCGCCTCCCGGGTTCACACCATTCCCCTGCCCTAGCCTCCCGAGTAGCTGGGATTAGAGGCATGTGCCACCACACCCAGCTAATTTTGTATTTTTAGTAGAGACGAGGTTTCTGCATGTTGGCAAAGCTGGTCTCAAACTCCTGACCTCAGGTGATCTGCTGTCTTGGTATCCAAAGTGCTGGGATTACGGGCATGAGCCACTGTGCCCGGCCACTTAGTGTAATGTTTGCAGAATCATTTGGCTGGATATAGAGTTCTTAGTTGACATTTTTATTCTTTTTCACCACTTTGAATATGTCATTCCACTACCTTCTGGCCTTGTTTTCAAATAAGAAATTGTCATTAATTGAATTATTTCACTGTACATGATGAGTCATTTTACTGTGTTTCTCACTGCTTTCAGGATTTTCTGTCTTTGCCTTTCAACGATTTGGGATGTGTCTAGGTGTAGCTCTCTTCATATTTTTCCTACTTTGGGTTCCTTGAGATTTTGGAATGTGTAGATTAATGTTTTTCATCAAATATGGGAGATTTTCAGATATTTTCTTCAAATATTTTTTTCTACTCTTTGTCTCTCTTCTCTCTTCTTCTGAGGTTCTCTTTACACATGTGTTAGTATGCTTGAAGTGTTCCCATCATCTCTGAAGCTTTGTTCTTTATTCTTCAGTGTTATTTCTCTTTATTCTTCAGATCAGCTATTTCTGTGGCTGTATCTTCAAAGTTCACTGATTCTTCTGCCATTTTGAACTTGCTGTGGAACTCCTTCAGCAAATTTATTTTATTTATTATAACTTGAACTCCAGAATTTCCATTTGTTTGTTTTATTAGTAGCAGATCATCAGTACCCTTACATTTGCTTTCTTCATGCCCTTTTCTTTTTTCTTTTCTTTCTTTTTTTTTTTTTTTTTTTTGAGATGGAGTTCCACTCTTGTTGCCCATGCTGGAGTGCAATGGCGCAATCTCAGCTCACTGCACCCTCTGCCTCCAGGTTCAAGCAATTCTCCTGCCTCAGCCTCCCGGGTAGCTGGGATTATAGGCATGCACCACCATGCCCAGCTAATTCGTATTTTTAGTACAGATAGAGTTTCACCATGTTGGCCAGGCTGGTTTTGACCTCCTGACCTCAGGTGATCCACCCGCCTCGGCCTCCTAAAGTATGTTGGAATTATAGGCATGAGCCACCGTACCCGGCCTTTTTTTTTTTTTTTTTTTTTGAGACAGAGTCTTGCTGTGTCACCAGGCTGGAGTGCAGTGGTGCAATCTTGGCGTGCTGGAATTACAAACATGAGCCACTACACCCAGCTTCTTTTTTTTTTTTTTTTGAGATGGAGTTTCACCCTTGTTACCCAGGCTGGAGTGCAATGGTGCAATCTCGGCTCACTGCAACCTCTGTCTCCTGGGTTCAAGCGCTTCTCCTGCCTCAGCCTCCTGAGTTAGCTGGGATTACCAGCCTTCCACCATGCCCAGCTAATTTTTGTATTTTTTAGTAGAGATGGGGTTTTACCACGTTGGCCAGCCTGGTCTCAAACTCCTGACCTCAGGTGATCCGCCTGCCTCGGCCTCCCAAAATGCTGACATTACAGGCATGAGCCACCATGCCTGGCCTCTTCATGCCATTTTCATTGGATAAAAATTTGAGCTTCTTGGCCGGGCGCGGTGGCTCACGCCTGTAATCCCAGCACTTTGGGAGTCCGAGGAGGGTGGGTCACAAGGTCAGGAGATTGAGACCATACTGGCTAACACAGTGAAACCCCGTCTCTACTAAAAATACAAAAAAATTAGCCGGGCGTGGTGGCGGGCGCTTGTAGTCCCAGCTACTCCGGAGGCTGAGGCAGGAGAATGGCATGAACCTGGGAGGTGGAGATTGCAGTGAGCCGAGATCACGCCACTGCACTCCAGCCTGAGCGACTGAGCCAGACTCCATCTCAAAAAAAAAAAAAGAAAAAAAAAATTTGAGCTTCTTGAGACCATCAGCAATATGGATTTGGCCAGTCATGGTGGCCCACACCTGTAGTCCCAGCTGCTTGAGAGGCTGATGCAGAAGGATCACTTGAGGCCAGGAGTTTGAATTCAGCCTAGGCAACATAATGAGACTCTGACTCTAAAAAATTAAATTAAAAACAAAAACACAGTATGGACTCACAAAATGGAAGTACCAATGCTAAGTAGACTTAATAGGACCGTCTTGTTCATTCTTTTAGGCCATACTGCCCATTAAAATACTACATTGTCTAGGCCGGGCACGGCTCACGCCTGTAATCCCAGCACTTTGGGAGGCCAAGGTGGGCAGATCACGAGGTCAGGAGATCGAGACCATCCTGGCTAACACGGTGAAACCCCGTCTCTACTAAAAATACAAAAAATTAGCCGGGCGTGGTGGCGAGTGCCTGTATTCCCAGCTACTCAGGAGGCTGAGGCAAGAGAATGACATGAACCCAGGAGGCAGAGCTTGCAGTAAGCCAAGATGCACCACTGCACTCCGGCCTGGGTGACAGAGCCAGACTCTGTCTCAAAAAAAAAAAAACAGGGCCGGGCGCGGTGGCTCATGCCTGTAATCCCAGCACTTTGGGAGGCTGAGGCAGGCGGATCACGAGGTCAGGAGATCGAGACCATCCCAGCTAACACAGTGAAACCCCGTCTCTACTGAAAAAAAAAAAATACAAAAAATTAGCCGGGCGTGGTGGCGGGCACCTGTAGTCCCAGCTACTGGGGAGGCTGAGGCAGGAGAATGGCGTGAACCCGGGAGGCGGAGCTTGTAGTGAGCCGAGATGGCGCCATTGCACTCCAGTCTGGGCGACATAGCGAGACTCCATCTCAAAAAAAAAAAAAAAACTACATTGTCTAACTATTCTCACCCATGGGTAGATTATACCCAGCCTCCATTTCTTATGATTGTTTGAGGGGTTTTTTGCTTTTGAGATGGGGGATCTTGCTCTGTCACCCAGCAGAAGTGCAGTCGTGCAATTATGGCTCACCACAACCTCAAACTGCTAGACTCAAGTGATTCCCCCCCCATGTCAGTTTCCCTAGTAAACAGCACTACAGGCGTGTGCCACCACACCTGGATAATTTTAAATTTTTTTGTAAAGATGTGGTCTCACGTTGCTGCCTGTGTTGATCTCAAACTCCTGGCATCAAGCAGTCCTCTAGCCTCAGCCTCCCAAAGTGTCAGGATTACAGGGGTGGGCCACTGACTTAGCCCTAGGATCTTTTATTTGCTGCTTTCTAACTATAGCTGTACCTAAAAACCCTTTGCCTCCTAATAAGCTGAGTAGTAAATAGGTTTCATCTTCTTAAGGATCACCTTCAGTTAGTTGATGAATTTTTTTGTTTTGTTTTTGTTTTGTTTTGTTTTTGTTTTTGTTTTGAGACAGAGTCTCGCTCTGTCACCCAAGCTGGGGTGCAGTGGCGTGATCTCCGCTCACTGCAAGCTCCGCCTCCTGGGTTCACGCCATTCTCCTGCCTCAGCCTCCCGAGTAGCTGGGACTACAGGCGCCCACCACCTCGCCCAGGTAATTTTTTGTATTTTTAGTAGAGACGGGGTTTCACCGTGTTAGCCAGGATGGTCTCGATCTCCTGACCTCATGATCTGCCCTCCTCGGCCTCCCAAAGTGCTGGGATTACAGGCGTGAGCCACCGCGCCCGGCCCAGTTGATAAATGTATATAGAGCTCAGTTGTAGATTCTGAGGTCACATGTAGGCCTAAGGAATAGCAAGTCATTTTTGAGATAGGGTCTCACTCCCTCACCAAGGCTGCAGTACAGCAGTACAGTCCTGGCTCACTGTAGCCCCGACCTCCCAAACTCAGGTGATCCTCCCACCTCAGCCACTTGAGTAGCAGGGATAACAAGTGTGCACCACTACTTTCAGCCAATTTTTTTGTAGTTTTTTATAGAGATGGAGTTTCACCATGTTGTCCAGGCTGGTCTTAAACTCCTGGCTCAAACGATCCTCCCACCTCAGCCTCCTGAATAGCTGAGACTACAGGTGCATGCAGGCCACCACACCTGGCTTAAATTTCCTTTATTTCTTTCTTTTTTCTTTTCTTTTTTTTTTTTATTTTTTTTATTTTGAGACAGAGTCTTGCTGTGTCACCCAGGATGGAGGCTGGAGTGCAGTGACAGCTTACTTCACTGCAGCCTTGACCTCCTGGGCTCAAGTTCAGACAATCCTCCCACCTCAGCCTACCAAGTAGCTGGGACTACCAAGTAGCATGGAACTACATCAGTTTTCCAGCATCCATTGTCCAGCTTCATAGGTTGAGAGAGAAGTTGTTACAGTCAAAGCATCTTGCTTCCAGCAGAGCTGTGAAGGAAGCCTCAGAGACTATAAGTCACCTATTGGAACATATATGCACTATTCCTGGAGATGTTTCTGGAGGCCCAACCTAGTACCATACTTTCAGCCTCTCTAGTGATTTTCTTTTTTTTTTCTTTTTTCTTTTTCTTTTTTTTTTTGAGATAGAGTCTCACTGTGTCGCCCAGGCTCAAGTGTAGTGGCACCATCTTGGCTTACTGCAACCTCCGCCTCCTGGGTTCAAGTGCTCCTTGTGCTTCAGCCTCCCAAGTAGCTGGGGTTACACACACGCACCACCCTGCCTGCCTAATTTTTGTATTTTTGGTAGAGATGGGGTTTTGCCATTTTGGCAAGGCTAGTCGCAAACTCCTGGCCTCAAGCAATCTGCCTGCCTTGGCCTTCCCAAGTGTTGGGATTACAGGCTGAACTGCCACACCCTGCCTCTCCAGCGAATGAATGAAAAGCACCTCATTTTCCATATCAAATCTTTTGCACCCTAGAGAGATAGTTGGTAGTTGGATTAAAGTTGTGTGCAGATATCATGGCAAAAAGGATGTGCAGTCAGGCTGCCATCTCAAAATTTTGACAATTATTATTATTTTTTTTTTTTTGAGACGCAGTTTTGCTCCTGTTGCCTGGGCTGGAGTGCAGTGGCGCGATCTTGGCTGACTGCAACCTCCGCCTCCCGGGTTCAAGCGATTCTCCTGTCTCAGCCTCCTGAGTAACTGGGATTATTATAGGTGCCTGCCACCACACCCAGCTAATTGACTTTTTTTTTTTTTTTTTTTTTTGAGACAGAGTCTCACTGTGTCGCCCAGGCTGGAGTGCAGTGGTGTGATCTCGGCTCACTGCAACCTCCGCCTCCTGGGTTAAAGCAATTCTCCTACCTCAGCCTCCCAAGTAGCTGGGACTACAAGCACCTGCCACCACGCCCGGCTAAACTTTTTTCTATTTTTAGTAGAGACAGGGTTTCACTATGTTGGCCAGGCTGGTCTTGAACTCCTGACCTCGTGATCCGCCTGTCTCTGCCTCCCAAAGTGCTGGTATTACAGGCATGAGCCACTGCACCCGGCCTAATTGACAATTTTACCTAAGTTGGTTTTTTTTTCCCCTCTGTGGGCCTTAGCTTCCTCCAACCTCATACACCTCTCAGTTTTTGTGGGTCAGCAATTTGGGAAAGGCTTGGCTAGATAGTTCTGATTCAGGGTCTCTTATGCAGTTGCAGTCAGATAGTGGCTCAAATTGAAACAGCAGGGAAATGGGGCATCTGGGAGCTAGAGCTGAAACAACAGCGGAGTGGAGCCTCGGGGGGCTGGCCAGACATCTCTCTCTTTTCATGTGGTGTCAGAAACTCTCCATGTGGTCTTGATGCATGAAATAGTCTGGGCTTCCTCACAACTTGGTGGCCTCAGAGCGGTCAGACTGCTTACATGGTGGCCAAAGACTTTAAAAGCAAGCATTCCCAATTTGGTTCCTTTTTATCATTTTTACTTTAGTGTGTTTATGTTGCTTAGTGGTCAGATTAGTGATTCAACAAGATCTTGTTCTAAACACCTGGAACCTATAAGGCCTTGATTTTGTACTGTTGGATCTGTGTGTTGGTAGGGAAGCATATTCAAAGTTCATGTCATTTTGAGATCTACCCTTCCCACGAGGTCCTTTTGCATCTCTTACATGTGCGTATGCAGCCTCAGGGTGGGCCATGAGTACGTGGTTAACTTGGGCCCTCTCAGGTCTGCGCTGTCACACAGTCTCAGCCAGGAACACACTTGCCCCAACCATGACCACACCTCCGGCCAGTGGAGCCTTTGACTCTTCCTGCTTACTGCCTTGGAAATCATCACTTCCATCAACAATATAGAAAACATGCAAGGGAAATCAAGTGATTTCCTTCCATCTGTATGGAAGCTATTTGTTTTCATGGCCAGCACCTTCTTGCCAGAGTTTCTACACCGAGTGCAGGAGGGGCTGAGAACAGCCTCACCTGAGCCTGGGAAGTTGAGGCTACAGTGAGCTGACATTATGCCACTGTAGTCCAGCTTGGGCACTGCAGCCTGGGCAACCCTGAATTTTTGTTGTTTGCTTGTTTGTTTTTCCCCCATTTGGGGAAAAAAAAAAAAGCCACTGATTCCTACTGTTCTTACCTGAAGTTCAGCAGTTTTGCAAGCATAAAGTTGCTCAGATTGTTAAGTCCCTTTGGTTAACTTCCAGAGTGCTGAAGTGGTTGGTTTTGTCAGTTTTGTCCTGTTTTATTGTTGCTTCTGCAGGAGAAGATTTCCTCGCTCTGCCTTGGCCAGGAGTTCTACCTTGTACTCACCTTGTTTTATATTCAACTTCGCTTCCTCTGCCTGACTTCAACATTGGGAGGGTCCCAAGGCTCAGTCTCTGAACCTCTTTCCTTCTTCATCTATGCTAGGCATTTTCTTCCAACCCCACAGCGTTAAATATGATTGATACACTAATGATTCCCCATTTATGTCTCCAATTCTGATCTCCCCCTTGAACTTCAAGTGACTGACAGATCTGAATCTCCAACTCATGTCCACCTGTATATCTGATAGACTACTCACACTCACATAACAAAAAGTCTTTAATTTTTCCTCCAAGGCTATCTTCCCCTAGTTCTAATCTATTCACTTTTTCAAGTTCAAAACCTAGGAGTTATCCTTGACTCCTTTCCTTCCTTCACTCCCACCCCCACATCCAGTCTAAGAAATCAGATGTCAAACCTACTGCCGGAACATAATTCCAAATTCATTCACTTTTCTCTGTCTCCACGGACAATCTGCCTAGTCCAAGCTTCCATCTATTCTCTGAAGACTACAGCAGCCTCCTCCTTGTTCTTTCTGCTTCCATTCTTGTCCCCATACATTCTGTTGACAACAACTGTCAGAGTAATCTTTCCAAGGGCAAACCAGATATTGTCACCTCTCATTACACTAACAATAAAATCCTTAGTTCATACTGTGGCTTATGGAGCTTTATATTCATTCAACATGATCTAGTAGGCCTCATGCTGTCTCTCCAACTTAATTTCCTACCATTCTTCTCTCATTCACCATATTCCAGGCATACTGGGCTTCTCTCCATTCTTTGAACATGGAATATGCCAAACTCATCCCTGCCTCACAGACTTAATACTGTTTCAGGCTGGAACACTCTTTTCCTATAAGCCGTATGGCTGACACTTCTCCATGATGATCTTTTTTTTTTTTTTTTTTTTTTAATTTTCAGAGTCGAGGTCTCTCTCTGTTGCCTACGCTGGAGTGCAGTGGCACAGTCACGGCTCACTGCAGCTTCAAACTTCTAGGCTCAAGGGATTCTGCCACCTCAGCCTCCTGAGTAGCTAACTACAGGCATGCACCACCATGCCCAACTACGTTTTGGGTTTTTTTTTAATTATTGTTTTTGTAGAGATGTGGCTCTCCCTGTGTTGCCCAGGACAGTCTCAAACTTCTGGGCTGAAGCAGTCCTCTTGCCTCAGCCTCTCGAGTTGCTGGGATTATAGGTGTGAGCTACCACAACTGGCCCTGTGATGGGCTTTACTAACTCTCTTGCCCCGTCATTCTCTACCATGTACTCTGCTTGTTTGCATAGCATTTCTAATTCTCTGTCATTATCTTGCTTATTTTTTACTTTATACCCCGTGTTATTTGTTGGTATGGCCCCCAGCACTAAGTGCAGTGTTGGCACAAAGCAGGTACTATAAATGTATGTGTGTGGACTATGTGAATGTGCTCTCTAAGGCCAGAGAGTGCATTCCAGCAGAGAGGTACATTTATTTAGCAGGCACTTGCCTACCCCTGCTGTGGGTTTAGGAGTCTGATTGTGAATATGCTTGAAACCTCATCTCTTGAACAAAACAAAATCCACAATCTCCAGGTGAGGAAGTGATGACTGAACTCTGACCTCTGGGTATTACCTACCCCATGTGGGTTTCTGATTCTGAGAAGCCTCTGACCCTCTTCTTTTTTCTTCTTTTTTCTTCTTCTGTGTGTGTGTGTGTGTGTCCGAGTTTCGCTGTTGCCCAGGCTGGAGTGCGATGGCACAATCTCGGCTTACTACAGCCACCACCTCCGAGGTTCAAGTGATTCTCTTGCCTCAGTCTCCCAAGTAGTAGGGATTACAGGCATACGTCACCACACCCGGCTAATTTTGTATTTTTAGTAGAGATAGAGTTTTACCATGTTTGCCAGGCTGGCCTCGAGCTCCTGACCTCAGATGATCCACCCACCTGGGCCTCCCAAAGTGCTGGGGGATTACAGGCATTAGCCATCGTGCCCGGCCGCCTCTGACCCTCTTTTAAAAGCCCTGGGCCAATTCTGTTTATAGAGTCACTCCTCTTGGTTTTTCAGAGCATAGCTAAGGCAGGCAAGGTCTTTCACAAAAATTTACCATTGTAAGAGAAAAATGCAGATATAAAAAGAGATCATTAGGGATGGAAATACAGCCCTTCTGCCTAAAAGGGCTGACACAGGTAAGCTTTAGATTTTGTGGATTAGGGAGAGGCACCTTAAAAGCTCCCCACCAGGAACCTCTGCCAGGGCATTGACTTTTTTTTTTTTTTTTTTTTAAGACAGGGGCTTGCTCTGTTATCCAGGCTGGAGTACAGTGGCACTAACATTGCTTGCCGTAGCCTTGACCTCCTGAGCTCAAGCAATCCTTCTGTCTCTGTCTCAGTCTCAGTCTCCCATGAAGCTGGGACCACAGGCATGTGCCACCACCCCCAGCTAGTTTTTGGTTTGTTGGTTTGTTTGTTTATATGTAGAGACAGAGTCTCACCATCTTGCCCAGGCTGGTCTCAAGCTCCTGGGCTCAATCCATCCTCCTACCTCAGCCTCCCAAAATGCTGGGATTACAGGCGTGAGCTACTGTGCCTGGTCTTGACCACTTTTTGGCTGAGACCAGGAGATTAAAAATGTTGTCTTGCCCTCCTCTCCCAGTTTTAGACTTTGCCTCTGCCTCACATTGCCAGTGCCATGATAGAAATCATGCCTTGGCCAGGCGCAGTGCCTCACACCTGTAATCCCAGCACTTTGGAAGGCCAAGGTGGGCGGATCACAAGGTCAGGAGATCGAGACCATCCTGGCTAACACAGTGAAACCCTGTCTCTACTAAAAATACAAAAAAATTAGTCGGGCGTGGTGGCAGGCGCCTGTAATCCCAGCTACTTGGGAAGCTGAGGCAGGAGAATGGTGTGAACCCAGGAGGCGGAGCTTGCAGTGAGCCGAGAACGCTCCACTGCACTCCAGCTTGGGCGACAGAGCGAGACTCTGTCTCAAAAAAAAAAAAAAAAAAAAAAAAACTCATGCCTTGGGAGAGAGATTTTACCTCTCCTCAAAAAGGTAAGACTGTTCTCCAGGCCATGTTTCATACAGTGTGGCACTTATGTAATATGTTATGTGATTTTATTTTGTTTATTTATTTAGAGATGGAGTCTAGCTCTGTCACCCAAGTTGGAGTTAGTGGCACAACCTCAGCTCACTACAACCTCTGCCTCCAGGGTTCAGACAATTCTCGTGCCTCAGCCTCTTGAGTAGCTGGGATTATAGGCGCCTGCCACCACGCCTGGCTAATTTTTGTATTTTTAGTAGAGACAGGGTTTCACCATGTTGGCCAGGGTGGTCTCAAACTCCTGACCTCAGGTGATCTGCCCACCTCAGCCTCCCAAAGTGCTAGGATTACAGGTGTTAGCCACCACGCCCTGCTCTGTTATGTGATTTTTAAATGTTTCAAAGTCAGATCGAGAACAATGAGAAAAGTATTCCCTTTTCGAGTCTTCCAGTCCTCCTGATTCTATCTGGGAAGAAGTTTCAGTTGGGTACTACCATATCTTAAAACCTCTCAGCACAGTTGCTGTTCTCTTCTTCCTGGAGAATGCTCCAAGCCTCATTTTTATCATATTTATTTTTATTGGTATCTACTTAAGTTTATGATCTAAAGATTCCTTTTTAAAAGAAGTTCCTAAGTAAAGAAAGTTGGCATACATAAAATTATAAAATAAGTAATAGTGTAGGTGGCATGAGAACACAGCATGAGTCACGGCGGCAGTAGGAAAGGCTGGCTGAGGTCTGCCAGTGTCCTAGTATGGCATCCCATCATTCAGTGCCTGTATTTGAGGCAGAGTTGAAAGACAGTGCTGTTGAGGTAGTGTTTGTCATTCTTTTTTTTTTTTTCTTTTTTTTTCTTTTTTTTCATTGTTTTTAGAGGTAGTGTTTGTCAACTCAGTGATTTCTTGTTTTCCCCTCTATAGTGGAGCACATGATCCAGAAGAACCAATGTCTCTTCACCAACACCCAGTGTAAGGTTTGCTGCGCCTTGCTTATTTCTGAGTCCCAGAAGCTGGCACATTACCAGGTATGCCATCATACTTTTAGAGCTGCGTTTCTTTTCAGACCTGATGCCAAACCCCTAATTCTCCCTGGCTTGCATGGTGAAGTGTAATTGCTGCTTAGCCACCCAGATGTTGCCTCCATGCATGTTGGCTTGTGACTTGAAGATTGACTTAATTTCCCTGAGTCTCATCTCCCCTATCCAAATCAGGATCATTATATGTGTATCTTCCCTTGCAGCTTGGCATAGCATAAAGTATGAGCTTTGGTATTAAATAGATCTGAGTTTGAATCAAAACTCTGCTACTCATCTTGAGCAAGAAACTTCATCATTTCTAGACATCATTTCCTCATCCATAAAATAGAAATGGTCATACTTTTCTCATAGATTGTGAAGATTAAATTTGATAGCTGTAAAATGCCTTGCACAGAGCAGGAACTCAAACTTCCCTCACCTCCTCCTCAAAACTTTTTGTGAGGATGAATCAGATGAAAATCTAGTAAGTGTTTTTGAGTGCCTTAAGTATGAAGTAGCATTTGGCTATCTTTGATCTTTTCCCTGGGTTTTTGCAGAGCAAAAAACATGCCAACAAAGTGAAGAGATACCTAGCAATCCATGGAATGGAGACATTAAAGGGGGAAATGAAGAAGCTAGACTCAGATCAGGTAATACAACTGACATATTGAGCCTGCTTGCTTCCTGATGAAGCCAGCCAGCAGGTTGGTGTGGTGAGCAAGTCAGACTGTCTTGGCTTCAAATCCTGGCCCTGTTGTGTAACTTGGGCAAGTCTATTACTTCACAAAGCCTTGATTTCTTCCTGTGTAAAAATGAGGATGGTAATACCAACTACCTTTCAGGATTTTTCGAAACTAAAATTGAGGGCAGGTTTATAAAAAGCACCCAATTCAGAGCCTGGCACATAGTAGGGACTCAGTAATGGAGCCGGTATTACATATTACAACCTAGTGATTTATTGGAGCCAGACAAGAGAAAGTGGAAAGAAGCCAGGCTGCTTGCTTTCTCGAGAGCCAGGAAAAAGAACTAAGTTCAGCACTTGAATGTTTTGAATAAATAAACAGAAGTAACTCCTTTCCAAATGCCTGCTCTGATTTAGAGGTGATCACATGTGCTTTTTGGCTCAGAAATATTATGAGCATTATGCTGAAGCAACCCCCAACCCCTCAGGAGTACCATCTCGTCATGGGAAAAGAAATTGAGCAGACTAGGGCTCAAAGCTGGCTGTGTGTCTTACTGGTCGGGTGACCTGGCCAAGTCACTTAACCTCTGCGAACTTCACCCATGAAGTAAAGATAATTCCTACTTCTTTTTTTTTTTTGAGACGGAGTCTTGCTCTGCCACCCAGGCTGGAGTGCAGTGGCCGGATCTCAGCTCACTGCAAGCTCCGCCTCCCGGGTTTACGCCATTCTCCTGCCTCAGCCTCCCGAGTAGCTGGGACTACAGGCGCCTGCCTCGCCGCCCGGCTAGTTTTTTTTTTGTATTTTTAAGTAGAGACAGGGTTTCACCGTATTAGCCAGGATGGTCTCGATCTCCTGACCTCGTGATCCGCCCGTCTCGGCCTCCCAAAGTGCTGGGATTACAGGCTTGAGCCACCGCACCTGGCCGATAATTCCTACTTCTTAAGGGTATTGTGAGGTAAAATTTCAATTCCTGGTAGATGCTCAGTAAATAAGAGTTTACTCTATAAACTGCTACCTCCTATTATAGTAGCCACAGGTTAGGAAGGTCCTTGTTTATCTCTTCTCAAAATTCACTGGACTCATCCCCTGTTTTCCCTTCTTATTATTTATTTATTTATCCCTGGATTCCCTCCTTTCTATCTATTTCTCTATCTGTCTCTTTATGAGACAGGACCTGGCTCTGTCACCCAGGCTATAGTGCAGTGGTGCAATCATGGCTCACTGCAGCCTCAACCTCCCAAGCTCAAGTGATCTTTCCACTTCAGCCTCCCAAGTAGCTTGGACTGCAGGCACACACCACCACGCCTGGCTAACTGGAGTGCAGTGGCCCGATCTCAGCTCACTGCAACCTCCACCTCCTGGGTTCAAGCGATTCTCCTGCCTCAGCCTCCCAAGTAGCTGGGACTACAGGCATGCGCCACCACGCCCAGCTAATTTTTGTATTTTTAGTAGAGACAGGGTTTCACCAGGTTGGCCAGGCTGGTCTCAAATCCCTGACCTCAAGTGATCTGCTTGCCTCAGCCTCCCAAAGTGCTGGGATTACAAGTGTGAGCCACTGCGCCCAGACACCTGACTGAGTTTTTAAAAATTTTTTCGTAGAGACAGGGTTTCGCTTTGTTGCCCAGGCTGGTCTCAAATTCCTGGTCTCAAGTGATCCTCCTGCCTCAGGCTCCCAAAGTACCAGGATTACAGGTCTGAACCACCACACCTGGCCCTTTCCTTATAATTTATAATTCAGGAAGGCAAGATCAACTCTATGACCCTGGGCAGGTTATTTTACATCTTTGCACCCTATTCAGAGATCAGGCTTTCTGAGAGAGATGTTGGAATCCCTTTATGTAGTCTTGAAATACACGGTTTTCTAGCCTAATCATAATCAGCAAGTAGAACGCAGTGGGAGGCTGGGTGCAGTAGCTCATGCCTGTAATCCTAGGAATTTAGGTGGCTGAGGCGGGCAGATTGCTTGAACTCAGGAGTTTGAGACCACCCTAGGCAACGTGGTGAAACCCCATCTCTACAAAAAATACAAAAATTAGCCAGGTGTGGTGGTGTGTTCCTGTAGTCCAGCTACTTGAGGGGGTGAGGTGGGAGAATTGCTTGAGCCCTGGAGGTGGAGGTTCCAGTGAGCCGAGATCGTGCCATTGCACTCCAGTCTGGGCAACAGAGTGAGACCCTGTCTCAAAAAAAAAAACACACAACCTAATGGTCCACTTGTTCAGCAAACTCTGAGCATGTACTGTGTGCCAGACTCCAGCGGGGTGTGAAGGATAGGAAACAAAAATGAGTCAAATAGTCCCTGTTCCAGTGTTACACTTGAGTTCACAGAAAAGTCTCCTAAGCTATGACACACTGTCAGTTTAGGGTGGCAAGTGGTAGGACAGAGGTCTATTTAATGTACTCTCGGAGTACCGAATAGGAGCAGGGTTAATTATTCTTCCTGGAATACACAGACAAAGGGACTTGATAGTTGTTTACTGAATGATTTTTTTTTTTTTTTTTTTTTTGAGAGAAAGTCCCCCAGAAGAAAAGCTTTTATTTAAATTGGGTCTTCAAGGCTAAGCAGACATGCTGCCAAGCAGGAAAGGAAGGAAGAGCATTTTAGACAGCAGGAATGGCCAAAGCAAAGCAAGGAAGCATCAGAGAATAAAGTAGGGGATGGTGAGTAGAGCCTGGGACGAAGTAGCTGGAGAAGAATCTAGAAAGTAGGTTGGGGTTAATGTGTGAGGGGGGCCATAAATGCCTATTTTGTTATGAGCAGTGGGGAACCATTGAAGGTTTTCTGGCGGGGCAGTGGTATGATCAGACCTGTGTTCTTTCTTCCAACCAGAAGAGCAGCAGAAGCAAAGACAAGAACCAGTGCTGCCCCATCTGTAACATGACCTTTTCCTCCCCTGTCGTGGCCCAGTCGCACTACCTGGGGAAGACCCACGCAAAGAACTTAAAGCTGAAGCAGCAATCCACTAAGGTGGAAGGTACTGGTTTTCCTGAGTAGTGCTGTAGTGGGACCCCTCCTGTCCTCAGGGCACCATTGCCAGGGACTCACAGAGATCCTCACTGGGGCCGCAGACTTGAAGAGGTTGAATTCCTTTTGAGAACCCTTAAAAATCTCCAAGTAGACCCAGTTTCATTGAAATACAATCTCAGAATTATGCTCACCTAACCTCCCTTTCTTTGGTTATAGATTTTTCTCTATAGCCTGAGCTTTTGTCCTGACTAATAATTATAACTCAGGAGTGCCAAAGTCCTCCAGGCCATGCATACCATGAGAGCATTCTATCTCCTACCTCTCTCACTTAGATTTTTCCATCCCAGCATCCACCTGCCCTTATTACTGCATGTTCCAAGTTGAAAGCTAAATCCTTGTCTTTTTCACATGCTCAGGTTATGGCCTACTCACTTTAATCCTCAAAAGCTGCCTGTTCTCCTCAAGACAGGGACTTGTCTTTCAAAGCTGAATACTTCAGTGCTGCTACTACTGCCCCGCAATCTGTAACTGCCATGAATTCATTCCCAGTACAGTTGACTTCTGAAATAGCCCCCTTTATCTTGTCACGACTAAGGCTCAGCCCTCACTTTCATCTCATTAACTCCTGACTTTCTGGGATTTTAACCTCTGCTAATTGCAGTCAGTCAAGAGTGAAAGTTCTTTGATGTTTATTTCATTGTTTCCTTGATAATTTTTGCTTCTCTATTTTGGACCAAGAAGTAGACTACACTGTTAGTAATACTATGATCCTTTATATGTTTACTGACAACAGTGTTTTGGAAGGCTTTGAAGGTAGTGTGAAAAATCACTCATAATTTTTTTTTTTTTTTTGAGGCGGAGTCTCACTCTGTTGCCCAAGTTGAAGTACAGTGGCGTGATCTCGGCTCACTGCCCAGGTTCGTGCCATTCTCCTGCCTCAGCCTTACTGATAGCTGGGACTACAGGCACCCACCACCATGCCCGGCTAATTTTTTTGTATTTTTTAGTAGAAACAGGGTTTCACCATGTTAGCCAGGATGGTCTCAATCTCCTGACCTCGTGATCCACCTGCCTCAGCCTCCCAAAATGTTAGGATTATAGGCGTAAGCCACCACACTGGCCAAAACCTTTTTTTTTTAAAAAAAATAGAGATCGCTTCTCACTATATTGCTCAGGCTGGTCTTGAACTCCTGGCCTTAAGTGATCCTCCCATCTTGGCCTCCCAGAATGCTGGGATTACAGGCATGAGCCACCACACCTGGCCACTCATAATTACACCTTTTGATCACACCCACATCTAGTTATTCATGGTTTGAAACAGCAGAATGTGGACTTTGAAGTCACAGAGTCCCAGGTTTAAAAGCCTGGCACTGTTACTGTTGATATGACTTTTTTGTGTCTGAACTGCCTAACCTATACAATGATAATAATACTATCTACTTCATCGGTTGTGAGGATACAATAATGTGTGTTAAAAACACAGGACAGGCCGGGCGCGGTGGCTCAAGCCTGTAATCCCAGCACTTTGGGAGGCCGAGACGGGCGGATCACGAGGTCAGGAGATCGAGACCATCCTGGCTAACACGGTGAAACCCCGTCTCTACTAAAAAATACAAAAAACAAGCCGGGCGCAGTGACGGGCGCCTGTAGTCCCAGCAACTCGGGCGCCTGTAGTCCCAGCAACTCGGGAGGCTGAGGCAGGAGAATGGCTTAAACCCGGGAGGCGGAGCTTGCAGTGAGCTGAGATCCGGCCACAGCACTCCAGCCTGGGCGGCAGAGCGAGACTCCGTCTCAAAAAAAAAAAAAAAACACAGGACATAGGCCGGGCGTGGTGGCTCATGCCTGTTGTAATCCCAGCACTTTGGGAGGCCGAGGTGGGCAGATCACTTGAGGTCAGGAGTACCAGACCAGCCTGGTCAACATGGTGAAACCCTGTCTCTACTAAAAATAACAAAAATTAGCTGGGCGTGGTGGCACGAGCCTGTAGTCCCAGCTTCTTGGGAGGCTGAGGCAGGAGAATCACTTGAACCCAGGAGCCGGAGGTTGCAGTGAGCCGAGATCACGCCATTATACACCAGCCTGGGGGACAGAGCAAGACCCTGTCTCAAAAAAAAAAACAAAACAAAACAATTTTATAAGGTCACAGACTTCTTTTTCCACAAATGGGAAAATTCTCTCCATTATGCCTGGTCCCTGAAATTTCGTACTCAAGAGATTATTTTCCATATTCATGTTCAGCTTTTGCAACATACTTTGTTTTTATATAGTTGTGATTGTCATGCATGTACCCTTTATATCCTGCTCTTACTTTTCATTTAATTTTACAGCTTAAGCACATTTCCATGTTATTACAGGACTTTATAACTATATTTCTGAGATTAAACACTTTTTAATGTAAAAGTAATATAAGCATGTTGTGAGAGAGAAAGAAAACATGGATAAATGGAAAGAAAAGTTACCCATAATTTTACCATTCACAGATAAACACTGTTAACATTTTGGTTTCTCCTATAATCTGTTTCTCCTATAATCGTATTGTTATGTGTATCTGTGTATATCTGTGTGTGTATTTGTTTTATGTATATCTAGGTTAACTCCGTGTATATGTGCATATAAACATAGACTACTTTAAATAACTTTAATGTTTTTATAAAAACAATGCATACTCATTATGAATAATTCCACTTCAAACAATTGCAAAAGATACAAAGAAGAAACTAAAATGTCACCCAAATCCTACCACCAAGAGAGAAATACTGTTAATATGTTGGTGATGTTTCAAAATACCAGTATACACATATGGATTACACATGTGGGGTTTTTTAATTATTTTTTTTTAATTTATTTTAATTAATTAATTTATTTATTTTGAGATGGTGTCTCGCTCTGTCACCCAGGCTGGAGTGCAGTGGCACGATCTCGGCTCAGTGCAACCTCTGCCTCCTGCATTCAAGCGATTCTGCCTCAGCCTCCCAAGTAGCTGGGACTACAGGCGCGTGCCACCAAGCCTGGCCAATTTTTGTATTTTTAGTAGAGATGGGGTTTCACTGTGTTGCTCAGGCTGCTCTTGAACTCCTGGCCTCAAACAATGATCTTACCTTATGGTATGTACAATTGCCTTCTTTTATGTTTTTTGTGTTTTTTTTGAGATGGAGTCTCCCTCTTCTACCCAGGCTGGAGTGAAGTGGCGCGATCTCAGCTCACTGCAACCTCTGCCCCCCGGGTTCAAGCGATTCTCCTGCCTCAGCCTCCCGAATAGCTGGGATTACAGGTGCTCACCACCATGCCCAGCTAATGTTTTGTGTTTTTTTGAGACGGAGTCTTGCTGTCGCCCAGGCTGGAGTGCAATGATGCAACCTTGACTCACTGCAGCCTCCACCCTCTGGGTTCAAGCAATTCTCTTAACTCAGCCTCCCAAGTAGCTGGGACTATAGGCACCCACCACAACGCCCAGCTAATTTTTGCATTTTTAATAGAGACGGGGTTTCACCATATTGGTCAGGCTAGTCTTGAACTCCTGACCTCAGGTGATCCACCCACCTCAGCCTCCCAAAGTGCTGGGATTACAGATGTGAGCACCATGCCCGGCCAGTTATGTATTTTTAGTAGAGATGGAATTTCACCATGTTAGGCTGGTCTCAAACTCCTGATCTCAGGTAATCCACCCGCCTCAGCCTCCCAAAGTCCTGGGGTTACAGGCGTGAGCCACCATGCCCTGCCTAATTTTTGTATTAGTAGCGATGGGGTTTCACCATGTTGGCCAGGCAGATCTCTAACTCCTGATGTCAGGTGATTCACCTGCCTCTGCCTCCCAAAGTGCTAGGATTACAGGTGTGAGCTACTGCACCTGGCCATACAATTGCCTTCTATACGTTTTTTATTTAATATGACATTTGTATTTCCCTGTTATTAAAAAATTTTTTATAAGCGTTTTTAGTGACTGCATCATACCACATTTAACATTCCTCTAATGCTGAACATTTAATCTCCCCACCCCCCACTTTTTGGTGTTACAAATAACACTACAGTGAACATCTCTGTAGAATACTTTATTATATTTCAGTTTATTTTCAGAGAACAGACTCTATATCCCTCATTTTATTGGATGCGCATTAAATGGTTCTTCTAAGCTTAACTTACCCTTTCACTTCTGATGCTTCTCTTCAGTATCTCAAAGAATGACCATTCTCTCTTACAACCATTATATCTCTTTTCTGATGTTAAAAATCTACATTCATTACAGAAAAGTTGGAAAATAGTAGGCCGGGTGCAGTGGCTCACGCCTGTAATTCCAGCACTTTGGGAGGCTGAGGCGGGTGGATCACCTGAGGTCAGGAGTTTTGAGACCAGCCTGACCAACATGGAGAAACCCCGTCTCTACTAAAAATACAAAATTAGCTGGGCATGGTGGCGCATGCCTGTAATCCCAGCTACTTGGGAGGCTGAGGCAAGAGAATCGCTTGAACCTCGGAGGCAGTGGTTGCAGTGAGCCAAGATCAGCCAGGCTGGTCTCAGAACTCCTGAGTCAGATCATCTGCCTGCCTCAGCCTCCCAGAGTGCTGGGATTACAGGCACGAGCCGTTGCGCCTGGCCTGTAACTTGATTTTTTTACACTCTAACACCACAAACATAATATTTTCTCATAAGATATTCTACAACATGTACATTACTGTTTTAATGACTTGCTGAAACAAAATCAACGAGCAGAGAAATTGAGATTTCATCTCTACTGGAAAACCATTGTCGGAAAGGCCAGAAACTTTCTTCTGGCTTGCCCAAAATCCTCAAAACTTCCCCAGTTGAAGTGATACAGGTATGGAAGAGCATCTGAGACATCTCATCTCAGTCCTTCTGAGCCCCATCCGTCCTCTACCACTGGTGGGGGCTTCTAGGCCCCACATTTTTAAAGCAGTAGTTGCTAGGTTGACACCATTTCAGCCACATGGACTTGTTAGTGAGTTGTGGCATCCACTTTATGAGGCAGCAGCGCAGCCTGCAGTCAACATCTAGCCATATGTTGATGCACAAGAGGCTCACAGGTATGCCTACACCAGGTTCTGATTAACTGAATTCATTGGCCAGAATCAGGGATGTTTTCTGAAGGTGAAAGTAAGAGCTATAGCCTTCAGGTCTTCTTGCCACACTCTGGCAGCCTAGCGTAGCAAAGAGAGCATAGGCTTTAGGGTCACAAACCTGGCTTCACTCACTAGCTGGGTCACCTTGGGCAAGCCACTTCACTTGTCTGAGCCTCAGTTTTTCTGAATAATGTGGCAAAGTGATACCTACCTCATTGGGGTAGTTCTGAGGACCAAAGGAGAAAATACATATACAATACACATCACTAATTTTTTTTTTTTTTTTTTTTCTTGAGACGGAGTTTCCGCTCTTGTCGCCCAGGCTGGAGTGCAATGGCACGATCTCGGCTCGCTGCAACCTCCGCCTCCCGGGTTGAAGTGATTCTCCTGCCTCAGCCTCCCGAGTAGCTGGGATTACAGGCACATGCCACCATGCCCAGCTAATTTTTGTATTTTTAGGAGAGATGGGGTTTCACCATGTTGGCCAGGATGGTCTCAATCTCTTGATCTCGTGATCCGCCCGCCTTGGCCTCCCAAAGCCCTGGAATTACAGGCATGAGCAAAATGCATAACTAAATGTTAATGGTCCTCTTTTCTCTCTGCTCTGCCTGTTAGTATGCAACATAGCCTAAAAGGCATCCCTAGTATGGTTACCTTTTCTAAATGACCCTGTATGAGCTCCAGGAACTCAAGCCTCAATTTCTGTATCTGTGCATTGGTTCCCAGCTCTGCAACTGTATTACTTCAAGGATGAGAATAAAACTCCCAAACTTTGTGTCCCACTTGCTGTGAAGTTCTGGGAAATGCTGAGGTATCCCTGCAAGAATGCAAGTATGCATCTCTAGTCTATTGTAATTTGACAACTTGATAGGAGAAGTTCAGAGCCTCCTAAGAATATGAGAAAAATCAGGATTTGTGGGCTTAAAGTAGTTAAAGTTGCTGAATGAAATAGCCAGTCTTTGGGCTCCCTCAAATCTTCGCAGGTTTCCCAATTAGAGAATGCAGTCACGTGTGTGATTCACACAGGCAGTGCCACATCTGCAAGTGGGATTAACTGGTGTCACAGCCCTTTCTATTCAGCATACTCAAAAGCCTGGCACCTTCTGGGTTTTTCATTGTTTCTGTTTGAACTCTCTCACCGCAGCTCTGTCGAAACGCCTTACAAATCCTTTCCTTGTGGCCTCCACCTTAGCCTTGCACCAGAATAGAGAGATGATAGACCCAGACAAGTTCTGCAGCCTCTGCCATGCGACTTTCAACGACCCTGTCATGGCTCAACAACATTATGTGGGCAAGAAACACAGAAAACAGGAGACCAAGCTCAAGCTAATGGCACGCTATGGGCGGCTGGCGGACCCTGCTGTCACTGACTTTCCAGGTGAGGGGTCCTAGCTCACACCCAGAGCTGGCCAGGGCTTAGCCACTGGGGCTCCCTGGACCAGCCGACGTTGTGCTTTTCCTCCGTAGGTCTTGTGAGTAGAGTTTGCAAACTCAGATGCCTACAGAAGCCAGATGAGAAATTAAAATGAAAGCCAGGAAGGGGATGTGGTCAGCTGAAGAGTGAATGCCACTCCTACTCAGCTGTTACCATATCTTTCAGGTTTTCTTTTTTTTTTTTTTCCTTTTTTGAGACGGAGTCTTGCTCTGTCGCCCAGGCTGGAGTGCTGGAGTGCAGTAGCACGATCTCAGCCCACTGCAAGCTCCGCCTCCCAGGTTCTAGCCATTCTCCTCCCTCAGCCTCCCAAGTTGCTGGGACTACAGGTGCCTGCCACCACGCCCAGCTAATTTTTTTGTATTTTTAGTGGAGATGGGGGTTTCACCATGTTAGCCAGGATGGTCTCGATCTCCTGACCTCGTGATCCACCCGCCTCAGCCTCCCAAAGTGCTGGGATTACAGACATGAGCCACTGTGCCCGGCCCTCTTTCAGGTTTTCCAAAGACTCTGGAAAGCCAGATTTATATAGAAATCCCTCTGTTGTTGTTTTTGTTTTTCTTTTTTTTGAGACGGGAGTCTCAAGCCACCGCATCCGTCCTTTTTTTTTTTTTTTTTTTTTTTAATAAGAGGGTCTCTTGCCAGGTGCAGTGGCTCACGCCTGTAATCCCAACACTTTGGGAGGCTAAGGTGGGTGGATCATGAGGTCAAGAGAGCGAGACCATCCTGGCTGATATGGTGAAACCCCATGTCTACTAAAAATACAAAAATTAGCTGAGTGTGGTGGCACACACCTATGGTCCCAGCTACTCGGGAGGCTGAGGCAGGAGAATCGCTTGAACCCGGGAGGTAGAGGTTGCAGTAAGCCAAGATCATGCTACTGCACTCCAGCCTGGCAACAGAGCAAGACTCCATCTCAAAAAAAAAAGAAAAAACAGGGTCTCTGTTTGTTGCCTGAGCAGGTCATGAACTCTTAGACTCTAGTGATCCTCCTACCTTGGCTGCCCAAATTGCTGTGATTACAGGCATGAGCCGTTACACGCAGCTTGCTTTTATCAAGTATGCATTTAAGTCTTGCCCAAAGTATTTGTGTATTTTGGTACTTTTAATGCTGTTTTAAAATGAACATTTCTTAAAGTTGACTGGAAAGGTGGTCTTCCGTATTTTGAGACTGAGTCTCCCTCTGTCACCCAGGCTGGAGTACAGCAGTATGATCTCGGCTCACTGCAACCTCCACCTCTCGGGTTCGAGCGATTCTCCTGCCTTAGCCTCCCAACTAGCTGAGACTACAGGCACATGCCACCATGCCCAGCTAAATTTTGTATTTTTAGTAGAGACAGGGTTTCACCATGTTTGCCAGGCTGGTTTCAGACTTCTGACTTCAGGTGATCTGCCCACCTTGGCCTCCCAAAGTTCTGGGATTACAGGCGTGAGCCATCACACCCCACCGATCTTCCTAAGTTTTTTTTTTTTTTTTTTTTTTTTTTTTTTGAGACGGAGTCTCGCTCTGTCACCCAGGCTGGAGTGCAGTGGCCGGATCTCAGCTCACTGCAAGCTCCGCCTCCCAGGTTTACGCCATTCTCCTGCCTCAGCCTCCTGAGTAGCTGGGACTACAGGCGCCCGCCACCTCGCCCAGCTAGTTTTTTTTTGTATTTTTTAGTAGAGATGGGGTTTCACCATGTTAGCCAGGATGGTCTCGATCTCCTGACCTCGTGATCCACCCGTCTCGGCCTCCCAAAGTGCTGGGATTACAGGCTTGAGCCACCGCGCCCGGCCAGGGTCTTTTTATAAAATCACCAACTTCACACTTAAGAGAAAAATTAGAATGTAGGGACCATTTCTTATGCATTAAGGGTAATTTTAAAAGACCTGGAAGAAATTCAGTTTTCATGAATATTATACAGTTAAGAGAGGTAAAAAATTGTCCACCTTGATGATAGTTTTTCTTACATGTGTTCTTGTTTGCTGTGAATTCATTGGGAGAAAATATTTGCTGCCTTTTTACTGTACATTCCAATTGTATTCTTAAAACATTTCAAAGTTGATGTATATTTTAACATTTTGTGACATACTAACACATTTTTAGAATATACTAGTCCACGCCTAGTCCATAGGGGATACATTGCAAAACCCCCCATGGATGCCCGAAATGGTGGATAATACCAAACCCTCTATATACTGTGTTTTTCTCTCTGAGAACCAACATGGCTAAGGTACTAATGAGCAGATAGCATATACAGTGTGGTGAACAAAGAGATGATTCACATTCTGAACAGAGTACTATGGGATAACTTGAGATTTCATCATGCTACTCAGAATAGCCAGCACTTTAAAAAACTTATGAATTGTTCATTTCTGGATTTTTTTTTTTTTTTTTTTGATAGGGTCTTCTCTGTCACACAGGCTGGAGCGCAGTGCACAATTATGGCTCACTGCAGTCATGAGCTCCCAGACGCAAGCATTCCTCCCACCTCAGCCTCCCAAATTGCTTAACCACAGGTGTGCGCCACCCCACCTGGCTACTTTTTTGTTTTTTGTAGAGTCAGAGTCTCGCCATGTTGCCCAGGCTGGTCTTGAACTCCTGGGCTCAACTGATCCACCCACCTCAGCCTCCCAAAGTGCTGGGATTACAGACATGAGCCACCATGCCAGAGCTGGCTTTTTTTTTTTTTTTTTCTTTTTTTCTTTTTTGAGACTGACTTTTGCTCTTGTTGCCCAGGCTGGAGTATAGTGGTGCCATCTCGGCTCACTGCAGCCTCCGCCTTCCAGTTTCAAGCGATTCTCCTGCCTCAGCCTCCCGAGTAGCTGGGATTACAGGTGCCTACCACCACACCCAGCTAATTTTTTTTATTTTTAGTAGAGATAGGGTTTCACCATGTTGGCCAGGCTGGTCTTGAACTCCTGACCTTGTGATCCACACAGCTCAGCCTCACAAAGTGCTGGGATTACAGGCATGAGCCACCTTACCTGGCCAGCATTTTTTATTTTATATTTTTGGACTACAGTAGACCATAGATAACTGAAACCATAGAAAGCAAATCTGCAGATGGTGAGTGGGGTGTAGTGGCGGGGCTACTGTAATAATTGCATAGTATAAGCTATTACTCCAGAACAGAAAGACCTCAAGTGAACTTAACTAATTCGATTTACTCAGATTTCTGAGTAAAAACTGGTTCTGTAAATTAAGAAATAGTAGCTTCTTTATGGTAAAGATACCTTTCTGAAAAGTAAACAATTGTATTGAAATTTTACTAATATATAGATTTTGCTACATACTACTATTATATATTACATTTACAAGTGTGTAGTTTTTTTTTTTTTTTTTTGTAAGACAGAGTCTCGCTCTGTCACCCAGGCTGGAGTGCACTGGTTCTATCTCGGCTCACTGCAACCTCCACCTCCTGGGTTCAAGCGATTCTCCTGCCTCAGCCTCCTAACTAGCTGGGATTATAGACACCCACCGCCACACCTGGCTAATTTTTGTATCTTTAGTAGAGACGGTTTCATCATGTTGGCCAGGCTGGTCTCAAACTCCTGACCTCAGGTGATTCACCTGCCTTGACCTCCCAACATGCTGGAATTACAGGCACGAACCCACCACACTCGGCCCTAATATGTCGATTTTTTTGAGACTTCATATAGCTATCCCTGAAACTGTGGGCACTAAGAGAATTTGAGAAAGTTACTTCATAAATGTGTGGAAACTGGAAATTGACTCCATATCTTTGGTAATAAAGGGGTAACGTCAGTGTTTTCAACATCCTGGTGTCCAGTCTAGAAAGACTTGGTAGGAGAAAAATACTAGGCTTTTCCAAAGGTTTTAACATAAATTTGGCCTTATTGAGTCCTTTTTAATTTGAACCAGCAAAGTATCTCCCCCTGCCTCAGGAATAACTTATTGATTAAAATCGAAAACTAGGGCCAGGCACAGTGGCTCACGCCTGTAATCCCAGCACTTTAGGAGGCCATGGTAGGTGGATCACTTGAGGTCAGGAGTTCGAGATCAGCCTGGCCAAGATGGCAAAACCCCGTCTCTACTAAAAATACAAAAATTGGCCGGGTGCGGTGGCTCACACCTCTAATCCCAGCACTTTGGGAGGCCAAAGCAGGCAGATCACCTGAGGTTGGGAGCTCGAGACCAGTCTGACCAACATGGAGAAACCCTGTCTCTATTAAAAATACAAAAATTAACCAGGCATGGTGGCATACGCCAGTAATCCCAGCTACTCTGGAGGCTGAGGCACGAGAATCGCTTGAACCCAGGAGGAGGAGGTTGCAGTGAGCCGAGATCATGCCACTGAACTCCAAGCCTGGGCAAAAAAGCCAGACTCCGTCTCAAAAAAAAAAAAATATTAGCTGGTCGTGGTGGCATGTGCTTGTAGTGCCAGCTGCTCAGGAGTCTGAGTCAGGAGAATCTCTTGAACCTTGTTGCAGTGAGCTGAGATCACACCACTGCACTCCAACCTGGACGACAGAGCGAGACTCCATCTCAAAAAAAAAAAAAAATCTAAAATGTCAGAAAACAACAGGTGCTGGAGAGGACGTGGAGAAATAGGAACACTTTTACTGTTGGTGGGACTGTAAACTAGTTCAACCATTGTGGAAGACAGTGTGGCGATTCCTCAAGGATCTAGAACTAGAAATACCATTTGACCCAGCCATCCCATTACTGGGCATATACCCAAGGGATTATAAATCATGCTCCTCTAAAGACACATGCACACGTATGTTTATTGCGGCACTATTCACAATAGCAAAGACTTGGAACCAACCCGAATGTCCATCAGTGACAGGCTGGATTAAGAAAATGTGGCACATATACACCATGGAATACTATGCAGCCATAAAAAAGGATGAATTCATGTCCTTTGTAGGGACATGGATGAAGCTGGAAACCATCATTCTGAGCAAACTATTGCAAAGACAGAAAACCAGACACCGCATGTTCTTACTCATAGGTGGGAATTGAACAATGAAAACACTTGGACACAGGGTGGGGAACATCACACACCAGGACCTGTCATGGGGTTGGGGGAGGGGGGAGGGATAGCATTAGGAGATATACCTAATGTAAATTACAAGTTAATGAGTGCAGCACACCAACATGGCACATGTATACATATGTAACAAACCTGCACGTTGTGCACATGTACCCTAGAACTTGAAGTATAATAAAATAAATTTTAAAAAATTATTACTGAATGGAATATTCATTTTATGCTAGTTATTTCAAGTTCTTAAATACGTAGAGGAGCGTACTATAGAAAGACCTCTGTCTGTGGCTGGGTGTGGTGGCTCACACCTGTAATCTCAGCACTTTGGGAGGCCGAGGCAGGTGAATCACCTGAGGTCAGGAGTTCGAGACCAGCCTGGCCAACTTGGTGAAACCCCATCTCCACTAAAAATACAAAAAATTAGCCGGGTGTGGTGGCGGGCGCCTGTAATCCCAGCAGGAGAATCACTTGAACCCTGGAGGCGGAGGTTGCAGTGAGCCGAGATCGTGCCATTGCACTCCACCCTGGGTGACAAGAGTGAAACTCTGTCTCAAAAAAAAACAAAAAAAAAAACACGACCTGTGTCTCTTTAAGTTTTGTTTTTTCTCTTTTTTTTTGGTCCTTATGTGGAACAAATAAAAACTCTAAAACTAAGTTGTATATTATCAAGTAGAGATGCAGGTGGCAATCAAGCCAAATAACATGACTGTAAAATCCCGTGTTCTTGGCCATGTGCAGTGGCTCACACCTGTAATCCCAGCACTTTGGGAGGCCGAGGTGCGTGGATCATTTGAGGTCAGGAGTTGAACACCAGCCTGGTCAACATGGCAAAACCCTGTGTCTACTAAAAATGCAAAAACTAACCCGGCATGTTGGCATGCACCTGTAATCCCAGCTTCTCAGGATGCTGAGGCAGGAGAATTGCTTGAGCCTGGGAGGCGGAGGTTGTGGTGAGCCAAGATTGTGCCACTGCACTCCAGTCTAGGCGACAGGGTGAGACCCTGTCTCAGAAAAATAAAAAGAAAAATCAGTTGTTTTTTTTTTGTTGTGTTTTTTGAGACAGAATTTTGCTCTTGTTGCCCAGGCTGGAGTGCAGTGGCGCGATCTTGGCTTACCGCAGCCTCCACCTCCTGGGTTCAAGCAGTTCTCCTGCCTCAGCCTCCCGAGTAGCTGGGATTACAGGCATGCGCCACCACGGCTGGCTAATTTTGTATTTTTAGTAGAGACGGGGTTTCACCATGTCAGCTATGCTGGTCTCAGACTCCTGACCTCAGGTAATGTAGCTGCCTCGGCCTCCCAAAGTGCTGGAATTACACGTGTGAGTCACCGTGCCCAGCCTGAGATCATAGATTTTCAAGAGGACTTGGATTTGAAGAAAATCAATACTTTAAAAAAAAAAAAAAAAAAAAAAAGGCAGAGAGGCAGGGGTATTAGATCCCCTTTTGATAGGAGTATATACATTATAATTTTAATTTCCACACATTCCTATAAATAGATATAATTTCGACCACTTCACAAAGAGATTGAGACCCGGAGTGAATGGTTCGAGCTCATACAGCTGATAGGACCTTGATGTTAATAAATGTTGATATCACTATGGGTCTTTAGCTCTGTGTGGCTCCAAACCTTACACTCCTTCCACCTGCCTCCAGCTCTGAGCATATTTGGCAGGAGGCTTTCCAAGTATAGAATGTCTAGCAGAGGCACTGAGCCCCACTCTATCCCCCTTCTTATTTACAGAGGTGGGCTGTTGACCCAGCATATGCAAGCAATGACTTCAACTGACAAGGATTCTACCTTAGCAAAGAATTCGGGTGTTTTTGTTTTTGTAGAGACGGTTTCACCATGTTGGCTAGGCTGGTCTGGAACTCCTGGCCTCAAGTGATCCACCCACCTTACCCTCCCAAAGTGCTGGGATTACAGGCATGAGCCCGTCCTATTTAGGTTTGTTAACAGCTTGACTTCTCCCTGCTGGCTTCCTTCAAAGCCATTCATTCATTTAGTCAAGTCATCTAACACTTCCTGATAGGAGCTATGGCCCAGGGCTGGGCTCGGTGCTCTCACATTTCATTACCTGATATAATCCTGACAATAACTCTGTTGAACAACTTTGATTATCACTATTTTACAGATGAGGATATTAAAACCAGAAAGATGAAGTGATTTTCCCAGGGTTCCACACTAAAGAGTGGCAGAGCCTGAGCCCACATTGAAACCCAATGTAGTTCTGTGTTGGATCCAGAGAGTAGTTCCTGAGGGTCCCTGACAAGTGTCTTATGGCAGGTATGGATCTACTGTAAGATGACCTAGGGTATCCAGATCCCATCGGGGCAAATGCATCATCTACCAAGCAGATCAAATAAGGCTTAGAGTGGTTTTATACTCCAGGCTTGCGTTTCTCTCATATTTACCAAAGAAGGTCAGAACTAAAACCTACATAGCATTCAGGCAAATCCTTCTTGCCCCTAGAGCATTGAATGTCCCCTCCAGGTTACTGAAATCCTTCTCTGCTTCACCCCATCACTTACTCTCACTAATTAGGGTCTTGTCTCCCACTCAGTAGAGCTGGTTTCTGAGCCCCATGCTGGTCCCCCAGTTTCTTCAGCTTTTATATACAGGACAACTTTTCAAGTCTTACTAAATTCATAGATAGTCAATAAGTATTTATTGGACTTTTACCTAATATGTGCCAGGCATGGTGGTATATATGTAGTAAACAAGACAGGTATTGTCTATGTCCTTATGGAGCTTACAGTCTAGCAGAGAATACAGGCATTGAGCAGATAGTTACAACTGTGACAAACTTTAGGAAAAAAGACAAATGCAAGACTGTGGGCATAAAACAAGGGGAGATAAGGTGGGGGAGCAGGGATCAAGAAAGGACCCCAGAGGGCAAGTAGGATAGTGTGGGACATAGTGATGTGGAGGAAATGAGCAGGCGTCCACGCATGACTTTGTGGGTCATGTTAGGGAGGTGGGCCTTTACCCTAAGAGCACTGGGAAGCCGTTGCCAGTTTGAGTTTTATGGACAGATCATCCTGGTTCCAATGTGAAGAGGTTTGGAGCCTGGGCAACATGGCAAAACCCCATCTCTACGAAAAAAAGAATATACAAAAATTACCCAGGTGTGGCTGGGCGCGGTGGCTCACGCCTGTAATCCCAGCACTTTGGGAGGTTGAGGTGGGTGGATCACGAGGACAGGAGTTCAAGACCAGCCTGGCCAACATGGTGAAACCCCGTCTCTACTAAAAATACAAAAGTTACCTGGGCATGGTGGTGCACACCTATAATCCCAGCTACTCGGGAGGCTGAGGCAGGAGAATCGCTTGAACCCAGGAGGCGGAGGTGCCTCCACTGCACTCCAGCCTGGGCGATAGAATGAGACTCCGTCTCAAAAAAATCAAAAATAAGTTGTGGGGCTGGGCACGGTGGCTCAACGCCTATAATCCCAACATTTTGAGAGGAGACCGAGGCAAGCAGATCATCTGTGGTCAGGAGTTTGAAACCAGCCTGGCCAACATGGTGAAAACCTGTCTCTACTAAAAATACAAAAATTAGCCAGGCATGGTGGCGCGCACCTGTAGCCCCAGCTACTTGGGAGGCTGAGGCAGGAGAATCGCTTGAACCCTGGAGGTGGACGTTGCAGGGAGTGGAGATCACGCCATTGCACTCCAGCCTGGGCAACAAGAGCAAAACTCCGTCTCAAATAAGTTGTGGGCCGGGCGCAGTGGCTCACTCCTGTAATCCCAGCACTTTGGGAGGCCGAGGCAGGCAGATCATGAGGTCAGGAGTTCAAGACCATCCTGGCTAACACGGTGAAACCCCGTCTCTACTAAAAATACAAAAAATTAGGCAGGTGTCATGGCGGGCGCCTGTAGTCCCAGCTACTCAGGAGGCTGAGGCAGGAGAATGGCGTGAACCCGGGAGGCGGAGCTTGCAGTGAGCCAAGATCACTCCACTGCACTCCAGTCTGGGCAACAGAATGAGACTCCGTCTCAAAAAAATAAATAAATAAATAAGTTGTGGTATAATTGGTTTGAGGTTAAGAAAAGCTAAGGATCATGCTGGGCACAGTGGCTCATGCCTATAACCCCAGCATTTTAGGAGGCCGAGGCGGGTGGAGCGCCAGGTCAAGAGAGCGAGACCATCCTGGCCAACGTGATAAAACCCCGTCTCTACCAAAAATACAAAAATTAGCTGAGTATGGTGGCACACGCCTGTAGTCCCAGCTACTCAGGAGGCTGAGGCAGGAGAATCCCTTGAACCTGGGAGGCAGAGGTTGCAGTGAGCTGAGATCGTGCCACTGCACTCCAGCCTGGCCACAGAGCTCAAAAAAAAGGAAAAGAAAAGCTCAGAAAGGAAGGAATCTAGCTAAGGTCACATGAAAGCAGAACCAGCAGTTCAGTTCCCTCTCCTGGCTCCTCTCTCACTACCAGACCATGTGGGAAAAGCCACTTTGTCATTGGAGCAGCCCTGGTAAAGTGAGATACGGTCTGTGATTCCCAGGATAGAAAGACAGATTGATTTTCATAACCAGCGTTCTCATTAATTACTGTTACTGCAAGCCCTAGGAGAGTGGCACCTTCCCAGAGATCTCTCAGTGAAGGGCATCCTTAATGAGGCCAGTTAGCACAGCCAAGGTAGAAAAGACACCAAATGTCACTTCTTTGTTCTGTCATTCTTTTATCACTCAGACAGCTAGTCTGGGCCAGGCTTTATGCTGGGAGGGGGGACACAGGAATGAGGATGTTCCCAACCCCAGGAAGCACATAGGCATGCAGTCTGTGCCTCCTGAGCACTGTGGCCTCTGGGTTCTCATCAGGGCCAGCAACCTCACCTCGCCTCACCTATCAGTCCTTAGAAGGGCATTTGTACACTCTGAAAAGCAACAGTCTTCAGGTTACTTCTTACTGGATAACTAAGATCTTGATTTTGATGTGTTTCAGCTGGAAAGGGCTACCCCTGCAAAACATGTAAGATAGTGCTGAACTCCATAGAACAGTACCAAGCTCATGTCAGCGGCTTCAAACACAAGAACCAGTAAGTAACCATTTTTTGAAATTCTAGAATCCATAGCAGGAGCCCAGGACTTCTGCGTCAGAACAAAGCCAGGTAGTTCTGGGCCGAAATGGAATTCTGGCAGCCTTTTTCCGGTGAACAGAAGATAAATCATTTAACAGGAACAAGTGTCTCCTCTATATGTATTTCTCTACCAGCTTCTGCCCAGTCTTTGGACCTGTTGGGCTGAAGGTTTTAATAGAGAAGCATACATGATTTTCTTGGTGGAACCCTAAGAACACCTGGCTTTCCTGGTCTGTAGCACTCTGGGGAAGTGTTTTTCCACTGGCCTGGAAACCCTATCCTTTGCTGGCAGGAGTTCCCTCTATAGATCATTATCAAATATGACCAGGCCTTCTCATTCATTCATCAGATATATATTGAGCATCTTCTGAATGGTGGCCAAGACAGACCCAGCCTCTGCTCTCATGACCTTACAGCCTGGTGGGAGGAAACAGACTAAGCAAGTAAACAACCAATAATCACACATTGTGATAAGGGTTTTGAAGGAACCAGGTGAACGGAGAGTTACCTGTTCATGGTAATCTTGGAAGTGACTAACATTCATTGAGCCCCTCTTTGTTGCAGGCCATATGTCAAGCATATTTTCTCAGGTAATCCTTCCAGTCCTGCAAGATAATTATTCCCATTTTACACATATGGACAACCAGCATTCAAAGTGGTGACGTGAATGAAGCAGGGTCATGATTCAAATTGAAGCCTATATGGCCCACAGCATGCTCCTCCCAAGCTGTCAGGCTCAGAAGTAGGTTATGGAACCATTGATATGAAGAGGATAGGGCCTGGTCTGGAGGGCCTACATGGTTCTGTCCCTTCCTTTCTGAAGGGAAATGTGTGGTATGAGCAGTGTGCCACAACATAACCCTTTTTTTTTTTTTTTTTTTTTTTTTGGTAGAGATGGGGTTTCACCACATTGGCCAGGCTGATCTCAAACTCCTGAGCTCAAGTGATCCGCCCGCCTCGGCCTCCCAAAGTGTTGGGATTACAGGTGTGAGCCCCTGCACCTGGCCCCAGCATAACCTTCTGAGATGGGTAGCAGAATTCCCATTTTACAGACAAGGAAACTGAGTTTCAGGCGGGCAAGCTGCTGAAATGTTTCTTTGACTTTGGTCATTGATTTTGCTTTGCTCACTGAGCTGAATGATTTAAAGTTGGTGGAAACACAGAGTATTGGTGTAAAAAATGTCCTTAATTCTCTCTACTCTGCCTGGAGTCTCCTCTCTCATACTGTAGCAGATCATCCTCTTTACCTGTGGATATGTTTTTTACTTTGGGGGTACTCTTAGGTATAGACTTGAGACAAGCCCCAGCAACTCAGTCCCACGGTGTTTCAGCATACATACCTCCCTTGCAGCTTGGATGATGGCAGTTACAACAGACAACCTGAAGCCAACCAGAGCCCCGCTGTGGGGCTACCCAGACCTGAAAGTGCTAGTGTTGTTCACTGATCTCTTGCTAAACTTTCCAGCAGTGTGACCTTGCGCAAGTCAATAAGTCTCTAATTCTCCCAATATGGGCAATGTAGTAAGACCTCGTTTACAAAAAATAAAGTTAGCCAGGTGTGGCGATGCACACCTGTAGTCCCAACGACTTGAGAGGCTGAAGTGAGAGAATAGCTTGAGCCCAGGAGGTGGAGTGAGCTTTGAGTTGCAGTGAGCTATGATGGCACCACTGTACTCCAGCCTGGGTGCCTGAGTGAGATCCTGTCTCAAAATTTTTAAAAAGCCTCTAATCCTGTAAGGATAAAGCTATAATTTGTTGAACACCTGATTCAGTCTCATTAAATTCTCAACAAAAGATCTGAAATTAGGATATCCCCCCCACCACCTTTTACAACCAAAGAAAGTCTAATTATCACATAGGTTAATTGACTTGCCCAAGCTCACTTAGTTACTTGGAGTTAGACCTAGGATTCAAGCCTATTTGACTTCGAAGCCCATTCATTTTACTCTGCCACTACCAAATGGAATGAGTTTGTATAGGGCCCTGTAAGCAGTGGTTTGGTATAGTGAAAAGGCATTGGCTACAGTCCTGAACCTACCACTTAAAAACATACTTTGCGGCCGGGTGCCGTGGCTCACGCCTGTAATCCCAGCACTTTGGGAGACCGAGGCGGGTGGATCACCTGAGGTAGGGAGTTGGAGACCAGCCTGGCCAACCTGGAGAAACCTTGTCTCTACTAAAAATACAAGTATCAGCCGGGTGTGGTCGCCGGCGCCTATAATCCCAGCTACTTGGGAGGCTGAGTAACGGGAATCACTTCAACCTGGGAGGCAGACATTGTAGTGAGCAGAGATCGCGCCACTGTACTCCTGCCTGGGCAACAAGAGCGAGACTCCATCTCAGGAAAAAAAAAAAAAAAACATGCTATGGGCCAGCCACTTAAACTTTCTGAACTTTACTTTCCTTGTATGTAAAATGAGGATGCTGTTCTCACCTGGCAGAATTGCCATGAGGATGGAATGATGGAAGCTAAGCATCCAGCATTCTGCCAGCCCACAGTGGACCTCAGTGAAGGAAAGGTGCCCTGCCTATTACTCCAAGGCCCTAAAAGGGCAGTGCTATCATTGCAATAAGCCAATACAGCTGCCACACACTGACCATGTTCCTTTGTTCCTTCTCAAATACAGGTCACCAAAAACAGTGGCATCATCCCTGGGCCAGATTCCAATGCAAAGGCAACCCATTCAGAAAGATTCAACCACCTTGGAAGACTAGAGGTGATTCTGCCCAGCATCCCACGTTGGGCCAGCCATGAGCCAGCTTCCCGTGACTGCTCAGCCCTTGGCTCTCTCTCACTCCTTGTTCTCACCAGGGAAGTACACAGGCCTGAAGCAGCATTGGACCACAGACAGCCTCTGATTGGTCCAGGCTAATTCACTCCTGCTGCTCCCCTTTGGCGGGGGTCCTGTAGGTCATGACAGGGGAGGCAAGGGTATTGAGAGACCTGGGGTCTCACCGGGTGATAGTTTGGAGGGTGGCTTTCCCCCTTCCCTAACCCCTTTGGGCCATAGGTGCTGAGGCCCCAGCTACCTGTCTTTCCTCTAAAGGTCAGTTTTGGGCCAGTTCCTGCAACTAAAGAACAGAGATCTCCCTGGGCTCTAGACACTTCCAGTGAAATGTGGAACTTTCATGCCAAACCTGGGCTGAGGCAGGAAACGGAGGAAATGGCTGCAACATGGAAGCTTGGAGCTAATACAACACTCTGCCTTCCCCCAGAAGGTGCAGGCTTTCCTGAGCCTTAGACCACATATGGCCAGTTGCACAGGTTTCTGCCAACTGTGAAGTCTCCTCCTGGAGCAGTGACACAGTCTTGGCGGAGCATTGCTCCCCCTGCTGCCCTCTCCACGGTTCCTGAATGGTGCTAAGGATCTGCAGCAGTTAGCAACGAGCTGGGGCTGGGGGCGGCCTCCATGTCCACTGAGATTATAGGACACTCCAGTGGGGATGGGACCTTTCCCTTCCTCCATCAGAGGTGCTCTGACCCAAGGTCACATGGGAAAGTGCCCCACATGCAAGTCTCCCTGAGGGTTCTGCCCCTAACGGCAAACTGCCTCATGCCAGCCAGCTGTAAGGTTCATTGCTACCCTCGGCCCTACTAGCCCTCTCTTCCCCCTTGTGCAGCAGACCACCTTGCCCAGGTTGCTGTGGTGCTAGCCTTTCCCATCATCCACCAGGCGATTTCTGGGTCCCAAGGAAAGAAATAGAGAGCTGATACAGGTTTCTACAGTGAGGAGCAGGTGTCCCCCAGGCCCCACACCCAGATTTCTCTGTCTTTACTGTTTTGTGGCCTGGGACTGAGTCCACAGGGATAGAGTTTTCCTTGTAGCTTTGAGGCAAGAATTCCAAGGAGTGTCACCATCAGAGGCTTCTCCTCATTGTGTCAGAGAAGCCCCAGCTGCTCTCGTGGCCTCCTTCCCCCACTCCCTATCCCTTCACCTGTGAAATGCCTTTGCTTTGCATATTGTGTGGATGTGTGTGTGTGTGTGTGTGTGTGTGGATGTGTGTGCTTATGTGTGTGTCTAATGCTCTGTCTCTTGGTCACTGAAGCATCAAATAAAGAATTTCCCCCATGAGCCAGACTGCAACTTAACAAACCTAGGGTTTGAGCCATATTGCCACTGGATCTAGTATGTCTATCTTGACCCCTCACCCCCACCCCATTCAGACCTCAGTAGTCCCCAGTAGTCATTTTAGGAGTTGGGACACAGTCAAGCACCCTGTGAAAGTCTCCCTTGAGTTGAGGTACCCTGAACGCAATACAGCCTCATCTTCTCATCCACTTTCTCCTGCTTCTCCTGTCACATAGAGCCTCGTGAAGGTCTTTAAAGGGTTTAAGCTGGGGATCTGCTTTATGTTTGAGAGAATTCTAGCTATTGTGTAAAGGAATGCAGGGAGGGGCAGGAAAGGAGACAAGGAGGCCAGTATGGAAACTGTGTCCAGTATGGCTTTCTAGGCTAATCACTTAGGGCAGAGACCCAGCCTTATTCATCTCTACTTCCTGATGTCCATAGTGGTGTGTCATGAAGTTTTATTGAATGAATGAATGAGGTGTATGAGGAGAGATGGTTTTTTCCTGCTCAGCTCTTACACAGTGATAGGTTTGTTCCATGGGACTTATCATAGGCCTGGTGATTCTTGAAAGAGCATTTTCCATGACTCAAAAATGAGCTGAGGAGTGTTATGGCCAGCTGTGGTGGCATGCACCTATAGTCTCAGCTGCTCAGGAGGCCAAGGCAGAAAGACCATTCAAACCCAGGAGTTCCAGCCTGTAGTATGCTATGATCATGCCCGTGAATAACCACTGCACTCCAGCCAGAGTAACATAACAAGACTCTATCTCCAAAAAAATAAATAAATAAATAAAGTATAAAAATAAATTTTAAGGTCGGGTGCCATGGCTCATGCCTGTAATCCAGGCACTTTGGGATGCCAAGGCAGGTAGATAACCTGAGGTCAGGAGTTCCAGACCAGCCTGGCCAACATGACAAAACCCTGTCTCTATAAAAAATGCAAAGATCAGCTGGGCATGGTGGCACGCATCTGTAGTCCCAGCTACTCGGGAGGCTGAGGCAGGAGAATCGCTTGAACACGGGAGGCAGAGGGTTGCAGTAAGCCGAGATCGTACCACTGTACTCTAGCCTAGGTGACAGAGCAGGACTCCTATCTCCAAAAAAATAAATAAATAATAAATTTTAAAAGAAGATAGCCGAGTGTGGTGGTGCATGCCTGTAGTCCTAGCTACCTGGAAGGGTGAGGCAGGAGGATTGCTTTAACCATGAGTTCAAGGCAGCAGTGAGCTATGATTATGCCACTGTACTCCAGTATGGACAAAGAGCAAGAAAGACCCTGCCTCTAAAAATAATAATTTTTAAAATTTAAAAACAGAAAGGGGTGTTGTGGCCTCAAGAGCTCTTTGTCCATCCTTTACTGTAGACAGCCAGGTTTGAGAAAGGGGCCCAGGCAGCCTCAGCTCCCATTCAGCACCACTCAACCCCTGCTCCTGGTCTGCTGTGAAAGGCTCTACACAGCCCCAGGGGAGGTTCTCAGCTTCCCAAGATCAGACTGCTCCAGCAATTCCCCAGGGTCCTTCTAAGCCACCTAGTATGTCGGATTCAGCCCCATCTACCAAGCAAGGAAATGAAGGGCAGGGGGTCAGTGGGCTATCATACCATGAGCCACTTTGTAGTCCCTGCCGGCTGTGTGGCCAGCCCTGTTGGTAAGGGGACCTAGAGATTAACACTTTCTTGCCCTTGGGGGTTCACGCACGGTCAAAGATTATGATGACAATGATAAGAATGCCCAGGATGAGAAGCTGACTCAGCCAAGGGTATGAAAAAGCTGGAGAGGTTGGGAAGCTAGCATTTGATCTGCGTAACAACCTTTGAGCTAAGAGTTGATATTCCATATAGAGAAGGAGGCCAGGCAGGGTGGCTCACACCTGTAACCCCAGCACTTTGGGAGGCCGAGGCGGGTGGATCACTTGAGCCAGGAGTTCAAGACCATTCTGGCTAACATGGTGAAATCCCATCCTACAAAAAATAAAAAATAAAATAAATAAAACCATGGAGAGAAGGAACAAGGCTGAAAGAGGCGTCATGATTTGCCCAAGGTCTTGCCTCTAAGAAGCGACAAAATGGAGAGTAGAATCCAGTTCTCTAGACTTGCTCTGGAACCCTTTACAAGTGAGGACCAGAGTCTCTCCCACATGGCCCCTGCAGCCTGCCTCACCCATCTCCTACCAGTGCCATGGTCTCACAGGGTGAGCAGTCACTCGGGGAAGGGGCAGCACCCACAAAACAGATGAGACAGGACTCAATGTTTATATTCCAAGTCCCTCCATTTTTCTCATAATTTTGTCCATTCCCAGTGTATTAGATTCTAATTATTAAACTGTTGGAAACCCAAATCAGGCCAGGCGCGGTAGCTTACGCCTGTAATCCCAGCACTTTGGGAGGCCGAGGCGGGCGGATCACGAGGTCAGGAGATCAAGACCATCCTGGCCAACACGGTGAAACCCTGTCTCTACTAAAAATGCAGAAAAATTAGCCGGGCGTGGTGGCAGGTGCCTATAGTCCCAGCTACCTGGGAGGCTGAGGTGGGAGAATGGCGTGAACCCAGGGGGCGGAGCTTGCAGTGAGCCGAGATCACGCCACTGCACTCCAGCCTGGGCTACAGAGGGAGATTCCGTCTCAAAAAAAAAAAAAGAAAGCCAAACCAAAGCGATTAGCTAAAAAAGTGAATGTATTGATTCACTTAATGAAAAATCCACATACAGTGATAGCTGGACCCATACTCAGAGATGGTCTCATCAGGAAGAATTTTCTGTCCTCCTGCTTTCCTCTGTGTGCCCTCTGTCAGGCAAGCTCTCTCCAAGAGATGCCAAGGTGGCCACCAGCAGCCCCAGGCTTCTATCCTGATACGTTAATAACAACAGTGGAAAGAACACCTTTCTCCACTAGTTCCAACAAAATATCTGGGATTGCCTCAACTGCTTTAGTCCTGTTCTCATCCCTGAATTAATCATTGTGGCTAGGGGAAAAGGCACTCTGATTTGGGGCCTGGGTCATGTGCCTAAAGCTGAGTCAACTGCACCTAAAACATATTGAGAGAGGAAGTGACGCAGCCCCAAAAGAAGAAAGTTGTAGGGCTGTTTCCAGATTGAGGGGGAATGGATGCAGGGGGAAGAGGGGACAAAAACAGCTGTGCACCATACCCAGAAATTGTTTAACTGTTTCCTTTTTTTTCCGAACTTTTTTAGGTACACCACACATTCAGTAATGTGCACCAATTTTAGGCTTCAATTTGATGAATCCTCACTTATATGTATACATTGGGGCAGTCACCCTCCAGATCAAGATACAAAACATTGCCAGGTCCCCAAAACATTCCCTCATTTCCCCTCCTAGTCAGTGTCCCCCAGAAGTAACCACTATTTTGACTTCTATCATTGTAGATTAGTTTTGCTTGCTCTTGAGTTTTATAAAAATGGAATCATACATTTTGCACAATATTAGTTTGTGGAATTCACCCACATTACTGTATGTCTCAGAAGTTCAGTTTTTTTTTCAGCCAGGCACAGTGGCTCATGCCTGTAATCCCAGCACTTTGGGAGGCCAAGGTGGGCACATCACTTGAGGTCAGAAGTTCGAGACCAGCCTAGCCAACATGGTGAAATCCTGTCTCTACTAAAAATACAAAAATTAGCTGGTCGTGGTGGTGGCACATGCCTATAATCCCAGCTGCTTGGGAGGCTGAGGCAGGAGAATCGCTTGAACCCAGGAGGCAGAGGTTGCAAGTGAGCTGAGATCACGCCACTGCACTCCAGCCTAGGTGATGTAATAAGACTCTGTCTCAAAAAAAAAAAAAAAAAAAAAAAAAAAAGTTGAATTTTTTCATGCTGTGTAGTGGTCCTTTATTTGAATATAGCACAATTTAGCCATCCTACTTTTTTGTTTTTGTTTTTGAGATGTTCTCACTATGTCACCCAGGCTAGAATGCAGTGGTGCCATCAAGACTCACTGCAACCTCGACCTCCTGGGCTCAAGTGATCCTCCCACCTCAGCCTCCCATGTAGCTGAGACTACAGGCACATGCCACCACACCAGCTAATATTTTCTATTTTTTGTAGAGATGGAGTCTCACTCTGTTGCCCAGGCTGGTCTTGAATTCCTGGGCTCAAGTGATCCTCCCGCCTCAGCCCCCCAAGTAGCTGGGACTACAGGCACATGCCACCATGCCAGCTAGTTTTTCATGTTTTTTGTAGAGATGGGGTCTCACTGTGTTGCCCAGGCTGGTCTCAAACTCCTGGGCTCGAGTGATCCACCCACCTCAGCCTCCCAAAGTACTGGGATTATAAGCGTGAGCCACCACGCCTGGCCCAGCCATCCTGTTGAGGGACAATTGGGTTGTTTCTAGTTTGGGGGTATCATAAATAAAACTGCTATGAGGGATTTTGTACATGTTGCTTGGTACACATGTTCACTCATTGACTTAGGCATGGGATCATAGAGTAGGCATATGTTTAGCTTGTCTAGACACTGCCAGACTGTTTTCCAAAGTGGCTCTATTGACTTACATCCTCACCGGCGAGCTCCAGCAGCTCCACGTCTTGGTTAGTACTTGATGTTGTCAGTTTTTTTAATATTGGCCATTCTGGTGTATATAGCAGGCAAACATGAGAGGGAGCCCCTGCTCATGGCTCTAGTGCCTAGGGAGGGTCTCAGAGAGGCATCAGCTCTGGAGAGGTAGTCTAGTGTAGTGACGAAAACTCAGGTTCTAGGAAGCAAGCAGCTAAGGTTCGGATCCCAGCTCTGCCATCACAAAGCTGCCTCAGGGTGGAACATTAGTACCTACCTCAGAGGGTTATTGTGAGAATTAAAAGAATAGATAGATATGAAATAATTAATAGTGCCTTACACATGATAAATGCTATATAAATGGTAACTGCTGCTCTTTCTGTTGTTGACCTGAAGTAAGCCCTGAGTCCCCCTGGAGCGGGGGTAAGGCCACAAGCAGATGGCATCTGACATAGCCCCATGTAATAAGATTCAGTGATTTATGAAATGCCAGAATCCTAATTCGATCTGACTGAGGCAGGGGGAAAAGTAGCATAGTGGCTACAAGTGATTCTTTACTGGGATCCAGCGAAAAGTCACCCTCCACTACTGGGGAGCCCCTGCTTATCCCAGGCCCAGGGCTCTTTGGCCAGTGACACTACTCAGGTGTCACACCTGAGGGGAAGAAATGGAATCATGCATGAAATGGAACCAAGAGGCAATGGAATCATGCTCTTAGCCCAGAGCTAGATGCAAAGCAGCTGTTTGACTATAACAACCCACCAGTGCAGACACATCTAGACATGTACCTATATAGCAGCCAATGAGGGATGGCATGAGGGACAATGGCCTGGGATTCAGGGGCCCTAAGTGTTGGTCTGAGCACTGCCACCAGATATATGTGACCTGAGGCCTTGATACTGTCTTGTGAAGTGGAAGTTAGAAGAAATCACAGTTCCCAGCTCAAATCCTAAAGAAGTAGCAATGAACAGGTCGAGTTTCCTCCCAGAGCCCTAAGCCAGGTGTGGTGCACGTGCCTGTAATCCCAGCTGCTCAGGAGGCTGAGGCAGGAGGATCGCTTGAGCCCAGGAGTTCAAGTCCAGCCTGGACAACATAGTGGGAGCCTCTTTAAAAAAAAAGAAGAAAGCCCTTCCCTCACAGCAGTCCCTGCCACATGAGCTGTCCCAACCCCCAAACCAGATGTTCTGATGAGCAGTCACTAATGTAAAATACAATAGGAAGAACATTTTCTCCTTCTGACCATCCATCCACCTAACCTCACCTCTCTGCCCTTTGAAAAGCCCTATTACAGAGACAGGGCAGACGTATCCCTGGCCTGGCTCTGCCAAGCTTACTGTTCATATATGCTGCTTCCTCAGTCTAGGAATGTCAAAACGCTGAAGAAACCTTACAGTTCTGTAAATGGTCAGCTCTACAGCACAATGACCCCACTAGCCACTAGGTGGAGTCCGCTTCTTTTTTCTGGCAAGGTAGACCAGCCCTGGGACTTGACTGTTTGATTTAATGGGAAGAGAACAGGGTGACTTCAAGAGTCCCTGTATTTCCTATTTCAGTTAACCCTCAGGACAACTGGAGAAGACTTGATTTCACAGGAGAAAGTCAGGGACAAAGTCTTGCAGACCTTATACAACCAAGAAGTAGCCTTGGAGAGAGATTTGATCTTAGCATATCTGCTCACTCCCAAGGCCGATTTCCTGTTCCCTCAGGACATTTCCCTCAGGAGGCTCTCTCTATTTGAGGGCTGTAACTCAGTCACCTGTCTAGGAGTACACCTGATGTCAGGCCAGCTCCACAGCCCTTCTTTTCCTTTTCTCCTTTGGGTGACAAACCTGCTCCATTCTCAGACTCTGTGGTTCTGAGGGACTGACCCTGCTCCCTGATTCCAGGAGTGAGCCTGTGACCCACCTGAGTAATCACAGTCATAGTCTTCAGCTGTTAGTGTCCAGCATGTAAGGACAGCCTGCTTCAGAACTAAGCCAACACAGAGGAGGCCGAGCTCCATGGCTCCCACCTGTAACCCTAGCATTTGGGAAGCCAAGGCAGGCAGATTACTTGAAGCCAGGAGTTCAAGACCAGCCTGGCCAATATGGTGAAACCCGGTCTCTACTACAAATACAAAAATTAGCCAGGCATGGTGGCGTATGTCTGTAGTTCCAGCTACTCGGGAGGCTGAGGCAGGAGTATTGCTTGAACCTGAGAGGCAGAGGTTGCAGTGAGCCGAGGTCACGCCACTGCACTCCAGATGAGAAGAGACTCATTTCTGATGACTATCTGGATCCAGCTATGCCTGAAGCTAATATCCCCCAGGACTTTGTAGTTTTAACTTTTCCTTAAGTCAGCTGGAGTTGAGTTTCTATCACTTGCGACCAAGATTCTGCCTAATACTTGCTCCAACTCGCCTTGTCAACCTAGGGACCTCCATTCATCCAGAGATCACTGGCCCCCAAGGCCAGGTTGGCTGCCCTTTGTGCTCCCAGATGCCGTGTGTTCCCCTCTAGCATAGCCCTTAATATGCTATGTGACGGTGATCTAATTCCCTGTCTCTTCTTTTAGACTAGAGGCTGCTTGAGGGCAGGAATTGGGTCTAGAAATTGCTTGAGGGCAGGAATTGGGTCTTATGATACTGCATCCCTGGTCCCTAGCATAGGACTGTGGTTATGTTTTAATAACTGCTTAGTGATTGAATACGTTAATGAATAAATGAATAAAAATGGGTATGGTCTGGTCGGGACCCTTGCTGGGATTTCACAGGAAAGACATTTATTTTGTTTGTTTTTTGAAACAGAGTCTCACTCTGTTACACAGGCTGGAATGCAGGTGCAAACACAGCTCATTGCAGCCTCGACCTCCCTGACTCAAGTGATCCTCCCACCTCAGCCTCCCGAGTAGCTGGGACTACAGGTGCACACCACCACACCCAGCTAATTATCTTATTTTTTGTAGACACAGGGTCCCACTGTGTTGCCCAGGCTGGTCTTCAACTCCTTAGCTCAAACGATCCTCCCATCTCGGCCTACCAGAGTGCTGGGATTGCAGACATGAGCCACCACACCTGGCCAGAAAGACTTATTGAGGGAGATGATCCTCTAGTGGTCATGAAGGTCAAAGTAGCCAGGTTGCTGGGGTGAGAGGAGGGTTAGTGAAAGGAACTAGAAGAGGCGAGTTGTGGCGCATAATTGATTCTTTCTTTTTTTTTTTTTTTTTGAGACGGAGTCTCGCTCTGTCCCCGGGCTGGAGTGCAGTGGCCAGATCTCAGCTCACTGCAAGCTCCGCCTCCCGGGTTTACGCCATTCTCCTGCCTCAGCCTCCGGAGTAGCTGGGACTACAGGCGCCAGCCACCTCGCCCGGCTAGTTTTTTTGTATTTTTTTTAGTAGAGACGAGGTTTCACCGTGTTAGCCAGGATGGTCTCGATCTCCTGACCTCGTGATCCGCCAGTCTCGGCCTCCCAAAGTGCTGGGATTACAGGCTTGAGCCACCGCGCCCGGCCAGTTGATTCTTTCAATCATGGCCTCCCATGAATCATTGCCTCCCTGTGCCTGTGTCCTTTTGCAATGTGACTTTATCATTGCTCCCGTCAAGATGGGCAGGGGAGTGCATTTCCCAGTCTCTTGAATCTGAACTAGTCTTGTGAGTTACTTTGATCAGAGAATTCAGTGACATGACTGTACGACTTCCAACATTAGGACTTAAGTGCCTGTGCAGCTTCCTGACAGTGTGAAAGGAAGTTTGGGCTAGACCGTGTGGCGACCACAGACCAGATGCCAACAGCAAACTCCATGCATGTGAGGGAGGACATCCCAGACCCTCTAGCATAGCCAATCCACAGTGTAATCAGAACTGCCACCTGAGCCCAGCTAATCACAGGATTGTGAGAAATAATACAGTGTTTTAAATAATTAAGTTTAGGAACAGTGTCACTCACAGAATCACTAGGTATAATAATCAGAAGCTTCCTGGTGTCTGTTTACCCTTCTTCCTATAACAAGCTTTTCTTTGAAGAACCCCACCCTCAGCTTATGTAGTCTAGGTGGGGAAGACCTCCACTCTCCTGGCTTTTGCCAGAACAATTGAGAAGTTGCCAAGTGGGAATGTCTTGAGCCCAGAGCTGTTAGTGGCCTTCTTTGTCACTTCTTAGGGAACACCTGCCATAGAGAAGAAGACAGAAGAGAGACTGAGTTTTGCCCATACTATTGGGAACCAGGATCAAGCTGTTTCTGAAGCCTGATTCATACCAGGACTTAGAGTCATGCTCCTGGAGCCCTAGCTACTCAGGAGATGGAGGCAGGAGGATTTCTTAGGCCCAGGAGTTCAAATCCAGCCTGGGCAACACAAGAAGACCTCATCTCTTTAAAAACAAAAGTGCATGAGCCAGTACATTTACTATTTTGTGTAAGCAGATTTGATTTTTGAGTATCTGTGTCTTGCAACCGAACGAAAATGTTCCCTGAGAGTCAGAAACATTGATAGGGGCTGAGCAGCTCCAGGGCAGAGGGCAGTTAGGATCAGACAGAGGAGGGATTCCCAGCCGGGCACAGTGGCTCACGCCTGTAATCCCAGCACTTTGGGAGGCCGAGGTGAGCAGATCACGAGGTCAGGAGATCGAGACCATCCTGGCTAACACGGTGAAACTCCGTCTCCACTAAAAAATACAAAAAAATTAGCCAGGCATAGTGGTGGGTGCCTGCAGTCCCAGCTACTCGGGAGGCTGAGGTGGAAGAATGGCGTGAACCTGGGAGGCGGAGCTTGCAGTGAGCTGAGATTGCGCCACCGCACTCCAGCCTGGGCGACAGAGCAAGACTCCGTCTCAAAAAAAAAAGAGAAGGGATTCCCTAGAGAGTGAGGGAAACAACTGATTTTTCCTCAGCCTCAACTATATGCCAGGACCCTGGACTGAGACCCACTTTCCCTAGCGGATTCCTGTGTACAAATGACCTGTAGCAGTTGTAACAAAGGGCTGCAAAGGAAAACAGCAGTGCAGCCAGAGTGTGTAGCAGGAGGCCAAAGCCCAGATTGCGGGTGGGCCAGGGAAGGTCTCCCTAAGGACGTGACATTTAAACTGAGTGATCCACCTGTGAGTGAGTGGTGGGTGGGAAGGTGGAGGTAAGGAATGTTCCAGGCAGAGGGAACAGCATGTGCCAAGGCTCTGAGGAGGAAGATGCTTGTCAACTCAAAGGAGGGAGAATGTGCTCAAGGTAAGGAGAGAGACTGCAAGACCAGGGCCCTCAAAACATATCAGCCAAGATTTTCAGCAGTAAGCAACAGAAACAAGCCAGCTAGTTTAAGTTCATAGAACTACCAGCATTAAAGAAGTTGGCATGGCCGGGCGCGGTGGCTCACGCCTGTAATCCCAGCACTTTGGGAGGCCGAGGCGGGCAGATCACAAGGTCAGGAGATCAAGACCATCGTGGCTAACACGGTGAAACCCCGTCTCTACTAAAAATACAAAAAATTAGCCGGGCATGGTGGTGCGTGCCTGTAGTCCCAGCTACTCAGGAGGCTGAGGGAGGAGAATGGCGTGAACCCGGGAGGCGGAGCTTGCAGTGAGCTGAGATCGCGCCACTGCACTCCAGCCTGGGCGACAAAGCGAGACTCCATCTCAAAAAAAAAAAAAAAAAAAAAGTTGGCTTAATAGTTACAGATTTTTTTTTTATGCTTAATACTTATATTGCCGGGCGCGGTGGCTCAAGCCTGTAATCCCAGCACTTTGGGAGGCCGAGACGGGCGGATCACGAGGTCAGGAGATCGAGACCATCCTGGCTAATACGGTGAAACCCCGTCTCTACTAAAAAATACAAAAAACTAGCCGGGCGACGAGGCGGGCGCCTGTAGTCCCAGCTACTCGGGAGGCTGAGACAGGAGAATGGCGGGAACCCGGGAGGCGGAGCTTGCAGTGAGCTGAGAGCCGGCCACTGCACTCCAGCCTGGGTGGCAGAGCAAGACTCCGTCTCAAAAAAAAAAAAATACTTATATTAATACTTATAGATGGGCCAGGCGCGGTGGCTCATGCCTATAATACCAGCACTTTGGAAGGCTGAGGAGGGTGGATCGCCTGAGGTCAGGAGGTTGAGATCAGCCTGGCTAACATGGTGAAACCCTGTCTTTACTGAAAATACAAAAATTAGCTGGCCATGGTGGTGCACACCTATAATCCCAGCTACTCGGGAGGCTGAGGCAGGAGAATCGCTTGAACCTGGGAGGCAGAGGTTGCAGTGAGCTGCAATTGTGCCACTGCACTCCAGCCTGGACAACAGAGTGAGACTCCATCTCAAAAAAAAAAACTTGGCCGGGCGCAGTGGCTCAATCCTGTAATCCCAGCACTTTGGGAGGCCGAGACAGGCGGATCACGAGGTCAGGAGATCGAGACCATCCTGGCTAACACGGTGAAACCCCGTCTCTACTAAAAAAATACAAAAAACTAGCCAGGCAAGGTGGGTGGCAGGCGCCTATAGTCCCAGCTTTACTCGGGAGGCTGAGGCAGGAGAATGGCGTAAACTGGGGAGGTGGAGCTTGCAGTGAGCTGAGATCCGGCCACTGCACTCCAGCCTGGGCGACAGAGCGAGACTCCGTCTCAACAACAACAAAAAAAACTTAAATACGGAGGTGGGTGCAGTGGCTCATGCCTATAATTCTAGCACTTTGGGAGGCTGAGGCGGGTGGATCACCAGAGGTCAGAGGTTCAAGACCAGCCTGGCCAATATGGCGAAACCCTGTCTCGACTAAAACTACAAAAATTAGGTGGGCATGGTGGTGCACGCCTGTAATTCCAGCTACTCAGGAGGCTGAGGCAGGAGAATCACTTGAACCTAGGAGACAAGTTGTAGCGAGCTGAGATTGCACCACTGCACTCCAACCTGGGTGAGAGTGAGACTTTGTCTCAAAAAAAAACAAAAAAAAAAAACCTTATACATGGAGAAAACATTTTAAAGATTTTAAGAAGGAAAAAATATATAAAATGAGCTCAGGCTACATGAGCAGAATCCTGCCTGTATCATACCACAGAGTAAGTGTAAGAAGGATACCATTGTCCCCACCAACACTAAGCCCTGAACACTCCTGCCTGTGCCCTTAGCCCAGTCAGTCCAGACATGCATAAGAGTGCCCAGTACCACTGCTCTGTACCCCAGGAGTTCATTCTTTTTTTTTTTTTTTAAGACAGAATCTTGCTCTGTCGCCCAGGCTGGAGTGCAGTGGCACAATCTCGGCTCACAGCAACCTCTACCTCCCAGGTTCAAGCGATTCTCCTGCCTCAGCCCCCCTAGTAGCTGGGATTACAAGCATACGCCACCATGCCCGGCTAATTTTTGTATTTGTAATAGAAATGGGGTTTCACCATGTTGGCCAGGCTGGTCGCAAACTCCTGACCTCAGGTGATCCACCCGCCTCAGCCTCCCAAAGTGCTGGAATTACAGACGTGAGCCACCGTGCCCAGCCCCAGGCTCATTCTTGTTACTGCAGCCCCCACCAGGGAACATTTCTCCTGGGCCTCCCAAGCCTCTCAAGCCTCCCAAGCCACTCCTGGGCATCACTGGCTCTCTGGAGTGGATGCTGTTAACTGGCAGAAGCTGGGCTTTAGCTGGAAGAAAAACTGCAGTAGTAGTTACAGCGTTTTCAGCTTCTACCATGAGAGGTGATCTCTGCCACATGGGAGTACTCCTCAAAGCTAGAAACTAGGCCGGGCGCGGCCTAGTTCACTGCTCCCCACTCTGCTCCTTGGCTCAGAGACCAACCTGACCAACATGGAGAAACCTTGTCTTTACTAAAAATACAAAATTGGCCAGATGTGGTGGCACATGCCTGTAATCCCAGCTACTGAGGCAGGAGAATCGCTTGAACCCAGGCGGCGGAGGTCGCAGTGAGCTGAGATCGTGCCACTGCACTCCAGCCCGGGCCACAAGAGTGAAACTCCGTCTCAAAATAAAAAGAAAGAAACTAAAGGTTCAGATGATAAACATTTCCTCTGCAGGATGTTTTAAGTCTTACAGCATTTGTAAAAGATGTCCACAAAAGCCGGGCACAGTGATGTGCACCCTACTCAGGAAGCTGAAGAAGAAGGATCACGTAGGCCCAGGAGTTCAAGTCTAGCCTGGGCACATAGTGAGACCCTGTCTCTAAAAAATAAAAATAAGGCCAGGTACAATGGCTTACACCTGTAATCCCAGCACTTTGGGTGACCAAGATGGGAGAACTGCTTGAGGCCACGAGTTTAAGACCAGCCCAGGCAATATTGTGAAACCTCCATCTCTACTAAAAACTTTAAAAAATTAGTCAGGCATGGTGATGCATCCCTAGGTGGTCCTAGCTACCTGGGAGGCAAAAAGATTGCTTGAGCCCAGGAATCAAGCCTGTAGGGAGCTATGGTTGTGCCACTGCACTCCAGCTTGGGTGACAGAGTAAGACGTCTTAAAAATTTTTTTTTTTTTTTTTTTTTTTTGAGGTGGAGTCTCGCTCTGTCGCCTGGGCTGGAGTGCAGTGGCCGGATCTTAGCTCACTACAAGCTCCGCCTCCCGGGTTTACGCCATTCTCCTGCCTCAGCCTCCCGAGTAGCTGGGACTACAGGCGCCTGCCACCTCGCCTGGCTAGTTTTTTTTTTTTTGTATTTTTAGTAGAGACGGGGTTTCACCGTGTTAGCCAGGATGGTCTCGATCTCCTGACCTCGTGATCCACCCGTCTCGGCCTCCCAAAGTGCTGGGATTACAGGCTTGAGCCACCGCGCCCGGCCAAAAATTTTTTTTAATAAAAATAAAATACATCTACATTTTATAATACCCCTCCCTTCAAGAGGTCAGGTTTAATTTCTACCCTACATCCCCTAATATGGGCTGTAAGTAGCAACTCACTTTACTGATTGATTGATTGGTTGATTGATTGATTCAAGGTCTTGGTCTGTCCCCCAGGCTGGAGTGCATGGCACAATCATAGGTCACTGCAGCCTCGATCTCCTGGGCTCAAGCAGTCCGCCCACCTCAGCCTCCCAAGTAGCTGGAACTACAGGCATGCACCACCATGCCTGGCTAATTTTTTTTTTTTTTTGAGATGGATTTTTGTTCTTGTTGCCCAGGGTAGAGTGCAGTGGTGCAATCTTGACTCACTGCAAACTCTGCCTCCCGGGTTCAAACGATTATCCTGCCTCAGCCTCCCAATTAGCTGGAATTACAGGCACCTGCCACTACGCCCAGCTAATTTTTGTATTTTTAGTAGATACAGGATTTCACCAGGTTGACCAGGCTGATCTCGAACTCCTGACTTTGGGCGATCCACCCACCTCAGCCTCCCAAAGTGCTGGGATTACAGGCATGAGCCACCACGCCCAGCTGGCTAATATTTTTTATGAGGGTCTCACTCTGTTGCCCAGGCTGGTCTCAAACTCCTAGGCTCAAGGAATCCTCCTCGCTCAGCCTCCTGAAGTGCTGGGATTATAGGCGTGAACCACTGTGCCTGGCTGTGACTCACTCTTAACTAATAGAATAAGGCAGAAGTGACCAGAATCTGACTTCCGAGGGTAAGTTATACATGACATTTCAGCTTCAATATTTCTCTCTTGGATCACCAGCTCTGAGGAAACCAGCTAACGTGTTGTGGGAACACTCAAGCAACCCTATCAAGAGGCTCTTGTTGAGAGAAATGTAGGTCTTCTACCAATGGCAAAGATTCTTTGGTTGAATAAATTTTACTCAGGCTTCTGAGCCTTCACCTAGGTCCATCTGTGCACTTCCTTGTAAAATCCAGTTTTAGCAAAGAACCTGCTAAGTCTAGTTTAGCAAGAACTGCCGCCCATCCTCGATATCTGATCAGGTTCCTCCTCCTCCACCATCCCCCAGGTGATGGCTGATGGACCTGTCTTCAGCAAGAATCCTGTTGGGTCAGTTTAGACAGAATCCCCTTATGCCCAATGTTTCCTCTTAGTCATTTTCCATTCACTGCTCCCCACTCTGCTCCTTGGCTCAGAATTCCCACTCGCCCATGCTGTATTCAGAATGGAGCCCAATCTCTCTCCCCCTCTGCAAGATCCCATTGCAGTGGTCCCTGTGACTATCTCAGTGGTCCTGAATAAAGTCTTCTTTACTGTGCTTTAATAAGTATCCTTGGGCCGGGCGTGGTGGCTCATGCCTGTTATCCCAGCAGTTTGGGAGGCTGAGGTGGGAGGATCATTTGAGGTCAGGAGTTTGAGACCAGCCTGGCCAACATAGTGAAACTCCGTCTCTACTAAAAATACAAAAATTAGCTGGGCGTGGTGACAAGCGCCTGTAATCCGAGCTACTTGGGAGGCTGAGGCTGGAGAATCGCTTCAATCCAGGAGGTTGAGCCACTGCACTCCAGCCTGGGCAACAGAGCGAGACTCCATCTCAAAAAAAAAGAAAAGAAAAGGGAATGCCTGAGAGGAGTCCAGAAAGCTGAATGGCAGCTATCTGGTAGAATGGCTGGAAAGCAGGGAGGACAGATAGGCAGGACAGAGGAAGAACACTCAGCAACAAAGGCAGTGTGAGCAAAGACGCCACGGCGTGAGCCAGTCAGGCACGTTCTACCCGGAGCTCACTGCAGCTGCAAAACAGACCAGGTGTCTTGGGGGAGACTGGAGCTGGGACAGAAGAGAGCAGCCGAGGTCAGTCCTAGAGGGCCCTAAATGTCAGGCTGAGGAGCTGGGGGTGCCAGTGAGTGGTGCGGGGAGAGTAGTTAAAGCTGAGGAGTGGCAGCACAGTGGCACATACCTGGAGTCCCAGCTAAGGGGGAGGCTGAGGCAGGAGGATCCTGTGAGCCTAGCAGTTGAAATCCCATCTGGCAATGTAACAAGACCCCGTCTCTAATAAAAATAAGCTGGCCGGGCCTAGTGGCTCCTGCCTGCAATCCCAAAGTCTGTAGCACTTGGGGAGGCCAAGGCAGGCGGATCACTTGAGACCAGGAGTTGGAGACTAGTCTGTCAACATGTGAAACCCATCTCTACTGAAAATAGAGAAATTAGCCAGGCGTGGTGGTGCACGCCTGTAATCCCAGGTACTTGGAAAGCTGAGGCAGGAGAATCGTTTTTGAACCTGGGAGACAGATTGCAGTGAGCCTAGATTGCGCCACTACACTCCAGCCTGGGCGACAGTGTGAGACTCTGTCTCAAATAAATAAATAAATAAATAAATGATTTTAAAAAAAGTAAAAGCTGAGGAGTGACTTGGTTAGATCTGTAGTTTAAAGAAGTCATTTTGGGGCCAGGCACGGTGGCTCACACCTGTAATCCCAGCACTTTGGGAGGCTGAGGCAGGTGGATCACCTGAGGTCAGGAGTTTGAGACCAGTCTGGCCAACATGGTGAAACTCTGTCTCTACTAAAAATACAAAAAATTACCCAGCCATGGTGGTGCACACCTGTAATCTCAGCTACTCAGGAGGGTGAGGCAGCAGATTTGTTTGAACCTGGGAGGCGGAGGTTGCAGTGAGCCAAGATCGTGCCACTGCACTCCAGCCTGGGCGACAGAGTGAGACTCAAAAAAACAAAAAAAAGTCATTTTGGCAACCAGTCACCACTTCTTTTTGATAGCCCCTGGTTTTGTTAGGGGTTAGGGGAAGCAAGGTGTTCAGCAAAATGAATATACTTCCTGGCTTCCTTTGCAGCTAGGGGTGGCCGTGTCACAGTCTGGCCAAGGAAATGAAATTGGGAGTTGCTGTGTGGAAACTCAACTCTCTGGAACTTCTTCCTTCCTCCTGCCTCTGCACAAATATGATGGCAGCAGCTGAGGCCACCATCTTGCGACCATGAGAGAAAAACCTGGAGAACAGATGTGTCCTCAGCCCTGACTTCAGACCAACCTACACCCACCTCTAGATGTGGGGGCTAAGTGAGAGAGGGATACACTGTTTCATTTAAGCCCTCGTCACTTAGGTTTTCTGTTATTCCCACCCCAACAAAGCCCTACATGGTCCAGGAGGGCACCAGGCAAAGTAGAGAAGGGTACGAGTTTATTTCCTGCTTCCCTGGAGACCACCAATCCTCTCACTCTTCCAGCCCAGCCTCTGCCACTTCCCAGCTGTCGGCCCTCCTCCAAACAAATGTGCATGCCAACACCCAGTGGGTGTGACGCTTGTAGGCCCAAGTCTAGAGAGAGCTGAGTCTGGCAAACCCTGAAAGCCTCTGTCCTAGCAAGCCAGGCCACAGGTCTGTAGTATCTGGGACCAGTAAATAAGGGGACCGGGGGTGCTACTGAGACTCTGAGAAGCCCCAGGAGTAGCCCAGGGTAGTTAGAACTGAGTGAGGTTAGCCAGGACTAACCTCACGCAGATCCCTCCTCCCCCGTTCCCCTCCCTCCACCTTGGTTTGGAAGCCTCCTCAAGAGCTCTCCCAGGCTGTCGTCAGCTGTAAACTCTGCCTCCACAAAAATGCCCTGGGCAACCCGCAACTCACAGCCCTGCTGTCCTCAGAGTATCAGCTGGAGACAGATGTGCCCAGAATTGAGGATGGGTGGGAAATGAGGAGAAATGAGGGCTGAGGAGGGGTCATTCTCAGTCCCTCCCTCTCGGTCACAGGAGGGTGTTGCCCATGCTTTTGGGTGGGTCCCAGGCCTATAGCTGCAAATATTCATATTGGCTACTCTTTCATGAGCAAGGGTATGTGCCAGGCATTGGCATTGTGCTTGACATACATCATCACACTGAGTCCTCACGGAAGATGTATTATTCCCATTTCACAGAAAATGAAACTGAGGCTTGAGGTTAAGCGATTTGTCCGTGACCACAAAGAGTTTTCAGGACTCAAACCCAGATCTGTCACTGGGCAAGGTGGCTCACTCCTGTAATCCCAGCCCTTTGGGAGACTGAGGCCGGTGGATCTCTTGTAGCCAGGAGTTCAAACCTGGCCCACATGGCAAAACCACATCTCTACTAAAAATACAAAAATTAGCTGGGCGTGGTGGCACGCGCCTGTAATCCCAGCTACTCAGGTGGCCGAGGCAGGAGAACTGCTTGAACCCAGGAGGTGGTGATTGCAGTGAGCCTAGATCGTGCCACCGCATTCCAGCCTGAGCGACAGAGTAAGACTCTATCTCCAAAAAAAACCCAGATCTGTTCGACTCTGACACCCAACCTTTAATCATTCGCTGTTGTCAATGTCACCTCCGTTTTGACCAGCCAAGCCAGACCTCCCTGGAGCCTGTGGAGAAGCCAAGGTAGAAAAGGGTTGGAAAAGAAGGGTAAAATAGGCCAGGTGTGGTGGCTCACCCCTGTAATCGCAGCACTTTTGGAGGCCGAGACAGGCAGATTGCTTGAGCCCAGGAGTTCGAGACCAGCCTGGGCAACATAGTGAGACCCTGTTTCAACTTAAAAAAAAATGGTAATGAACAGTTGTCAGTTCTGAGCAGCCGGGTATGGTATGACCCTGTGTACTTTTTCTGCATTTTAAAATGTTCTCAAAATAAAACCTGTTTCAAAAAAAAAAAAGAGGACAAAGAAAATGAGGAGGAAAAAGAGGAAGAGGGAAGAAGGAGGAAAGAAGAGGAGGGGGAGGGCGAGGAAGAAGAGAAGGAGGGAGGGAGGAAGGAAGGAAAATAAATGAAGAAAGAGGCCAGGCGGGATGGCTCGAAGCTGTAATCCCAGCACTTTGGGAGACCGAGGTGGGTGGATCACCTGAGGTCAGGAGTTTGAGGCCAGCCTGGGCAACATGATGAAACCCTGTCTCAACTAAAAATACAAAAATTAGCGAGGTGTGGTGGTGCGTGCCCATAATCCCACCTACTCGGGAGGCTGAGGCAGGAGAATCATTTGAACCCAGGAGGCAGAGGTTGTAGTGAGCTGAGATTGCGCCACTGCACTCCAGCCGGGGCAACAGGAGCAAAACTTCATCACAAAAAATAATAATAATAATAATGTAAAATAAATAAATGAAGAAAGAACAAGACTGGGTGGGGCGCAGTGGCTTATGCCTGTAATCCCAGCACTCTGGGAAGCCAAAGTGGGCAGATAACCTGAGGTCAGGAGTTCGAGCCCAGTCTGGCCAAGGTGGTGATTTTTGTCTTTACTAAAAAATACAAAAATCAACCAGGCATTGTGATGCGCGCCTGTAATCCCAGCTACTTGGGAGGCTGAGGCAGGAGAATTGCTTGAACCCGGCAGGCAGAAGTTGCAGTGAGCTGAGACTGTGCCACTGCACTCCATCCTGGGCAACAGAGCAAGACTCCATCTTGGGGGAAAAAAAAAAAAAGAACAAGACTGGGCCCAGAGTTGGGGCCAGGCCCAGGCTGGAGTGGGGCCTGGGCAGGGGCCGGGCCGGCTTTAGTGGCAGCCTTTCTGCACAAGAGCCCCAGTGTTCCCTGGGCCCGGCTCCCATCCAAGAGCAACATCGTTGGCACCAGGCAACGTCTGCCCTCTACCCCCCGACGACTCTGCCCCCAGGCAGGTGGGGGGTAAGACCTGGCCTCAGGAGACCCTCCTGGCCCAGCCCAGCATTCTAGAAGCACAGAGTCTGCAAACCCCTGCCTGGGGCTGGGTGTCTCCTCAGGACTGCTGGCTAAAAGGTCAAGGAGTGCAGTGCCCAGTCCCAGCCCCCACACCTCCCTCCACCACACACTCACCTTCAGGTGAATCTGTACCTTCCTGGGCCACAGTTAAGGATGGAGGCAGAAAGTATTTGATGCGGTAGCATCAATGATCCCATTCTGGAGAGTTATCCTGAGCACTCCATCTTTGCCCCCGAAGACGGGGGTTCAAGTTCCGCAGTTCACTTGCTAGATGACCTCAAAAAAGTAATTCCATCTCCCTGAGCTTGTTTCTTCACCTACAAGTCAGAGCTAAGGATTCCTATGCCATTTGGCTTGGTGGAAGAATTAAAGGATATAATGCCTGTACAACACCCAGCATAGTGCCTGGCACGTAACGGGAGCTCAAGAGTCAGGAACTCAGGAACAGGAACGCGTTCATTTCCCCCAACACTCCCAGGAAGAAAGAAGCTGGAGTAGCCGGGAGCCGTTGCTCATGCCTGTAATCCCAGCACTTTGGGAGGCTGAGACGAGTGGATCACCTGAGGTTGGGAGATTGAGACCAGCGTGGCCAACATAATGAAACCTCGTCTCAACTAAAAATACAAAAATTAGCAGGGCGTGGTGGCAGGCGCCTGTAGTCCTGGCTACTAGGGAGGCTGAGGCAGGAGACGCAGAAGAATTGCTTGAGCCTGGGATGCAGAGGTTGCAGTGAACAGAGATCACGCCACTGCACTCCAGCCTGGGCAGCAGAAGAAGAAGATGGAGCATGACTGTTTTCTGGGTGGAGAAACTGAGGCAGAGGCAAGTTAACAGCAGGATCTTAGGATGACAGGCTCTTGCCTCTGCTAAGCAAGCGTGTGTGTGTGTGTGTGTGTGTGTCTGAATGGTTGTTTTTTGTTTTTTGTTTTTGAGACGGAGTCTTGCTCTGTTTCCCAGGCTAGAGTGCAGTGGCGCGATCTCAGCTCACTGCAACCTCCACCTCCTGGGTTCAAGCGATTCTCCTGCCTCAGCCTCCCCAGGAGCTGGGATTACAGGTGCCCACCACCACGCCTGACTAATTTTTGTATTTTTAGTAGAGATGGGGTTTCACCATGTTGGCCAGGCTGGTCTCGAACTCCTGACCTCAAGTGAGCTGCCTGCCTTGGCCTCCCAAAGTGCTGGGATTACAGGAGTGAGCCACTGCGCCCAGTTGTATCTGAATGTCTTTGAGAAAGAGACTGCAAATGGGACTGGTGAAAGACTGCATGTCAGCAAGAGAGTGAGACAGTGTGAAAGGCTTAGGTGCTCTGCCTGACTGGCTCAGTTTATCTCCCAGGCTGTAATTGATTACTTACCTGTCTGTCCCCACCACAATATCAGCAGCCCCTTGAAAGGTAGACATAGGGCCCAGGCCAGGTGAGGTGGCTCACATCTGTAATCCCAGCATTTGGGGAGACTGACATGGGCAGATCACTTGAGGTCAGGAGTTTGAGACTAGCCTGGCCAATATGGTGAAACCCTGTCTCTACTAAAAATATAAAAATTAGCCAGGTGTAGTAGCGCATGTTTGTAATCCCAGCTACTCAGGAGGCTGAGGCAGGAGAATCACTTAAACCTAGGAGGCAGAGGTTGCAGTGAGCTGAGATAGCACCACTGCACTCCAGCCTGGGCAACAGAGCAAGACTCTGTCTCAAAAAGATAAATAAATAAATAAATAAAGGTCCAATTCGGGGCTTTATCCCCAGGATTTAAAACAGTGGATGCCACATAATGAACCTTCAATAAATAATCATTCAAATGAATGAGCGAATGAATGAATGACTTTGTGAGGGAGTGTCAGCCTCTGCCGAGGGTCAATGTGAAAGATCATGAGTGCGTGAGAGGAGGCAGACAAGGGATATGGGGAACCTATCCTAGGGACATCAGGGGGTTGCCGGTCTGAGGGATTTGCGCATCTCAAGAGAGGAGGAGGTTGCATGACCTGAGCTATGAAAACTTTTAGTTTGCCTTTGGCTCCAGTAAACTCAGGAAATGCCCGGGAAGGTGAATGAAAGTCATGTGGGGTCCAGCTCCAGCTGGCGGCTCACCCTGCTCCCCCCGCCCACAATCACATTCACAAGGGGAGCCAGCAGAGGGCCAGAGGCAGGGAGCTGAACCCCTCCAGCAGTCCGGGAGGTCTGGCAAGGTCTCCTCTGGACAGGCAGCTCCCAGAGCAAGGAGCCTCATCTATCCTGGGAGCTCCAGCAAGGCAGGACTCTAGAGAAGAGAACCAGGACAAACTGTTTTTAAAAGATAACCAATCTTTTTTTAAAAAAATTATAATATACACATGTGTGTGTGTATATATTTTTATTTATTTTTTATTTTTATTTTTATTTTTTGAGACGGAGTCTCGCTCTGTCGCCCAGGCTGGAGTGCAATGGCACGATCTTGACTCACTGCAACCTCCACCTCCTGGGTTCAAGCAATTCTCTGCCTCAGCCTCCCTAGTAGCTGAGATTACAGGTGCATACCACCATGCCTGGCTAATTTTTTTGTATTTTTAGTAGAGACGGGGTTTCACCATCTCGCCAGGTTGGTCTTGAACTCCTGACCTCGTGATCCAGCCACCTCGGTCTCCCAAAGTGCTGAGATTACAGGCGTGATCCACTGTGCCCGTTCTAATATATATATTTTAATGGAGACGAGATCTCGCTATGTTGCCCAGGCTGGCCTTGAACTCCTGAGTTCAAGCGATCCTCTCGACTCAACCTCCCACAGTGCTGGGATTACAGCCATGAGCCACCATGGCTGGCCCCAATTATTTTCTGATGTATCTTTGGGAGGAGACCATTCTTTTGCTTAAGAAGAAAAAGAAAAAAACAATTTTAAGTCGCTTTCATAGGCCTTATAGTTTTTTTTTTTTTTTTTTGAGACGGAGTCTCGCTCTGCCGCCCAGGCTGGAGTGCAATGGCCGGATCTCAGCTCACTGCAAGCTCCGCCTCCCGGGTTTACGCCATTCTCCTGCCTCAGCCTCCCAAGTAGCTGGGACTACAGGCGCCCGCCACGTCGCCCGGCTAGTTTTTCGTAGTTTTTAGTAGAGACGGGGTTTCACCATGTTAGCCAGGATGGTCTCGATCTCCTGACCTCGTGATCCACCTGTCTCGGCCTCCCAAAGTGCTGGGATTACAGGCTTGAGCCATCGCGCCCAGCCCATAGGCCTTATAGTTATGCAAAGATATGCCACTATCCCTTTGGGAGTGAGGGTGGAAAGAACTAGACTTGTCTGCATAACAGTGAGAAAGGAAGTTGCTTCTTAAGGCAGGGTCTAGACTAGGTAGAGGGGACAACCAGGACCTGAGCCTCACACAGGGTCTCGCTCAGTAGCCTGTCGCCCAGGCTGCAGTGCAGTGGAGCAATCCTGGCTCACTGCTGCCTCAACTTCCTGAGCTCAAGCAATCCTCTGGCCTCAGCCTCCCGAGTAGCTGGGACCACTGGTGCACCCAGCCCATTTCCTTTCCTCTCAAGGTGCCTTACGAGAAGCAGAGGGCTTGAGACTCAGGTGAGGGATGGGCAGAGATCAGAGGCTGCCTGGCCTCCTAGTTTGGCCACAGTCTAGATGCTTAGGAGAGAAGTGCTTAAAGGTGAGGCAAACATGAGCCGGGTGGGCACAGAGCTATGGGGGAGCACCTACTGTACGCCAGACACTTGAACTCTAATGGTGAGGTCTGCGGGCACAGTTCCTCTATTGAAAAATAGAGACAGAGCAATTATGTTGCCAGGGCTGGCTTCAAATTCCTGAATTCAAGCGATCCTCCTGCCTCAGTCTCCTGGTAGCTAGAACTACAGGCACCTGTCATTGTGCCCGGCCATTCCACAGCTATTTACATAATTAACTGTTCAATTACAGTTCTGGTAAGTGTGCTGAAGAAATAACAGGTCCTAAATAATTAAATAACAGCTAGTATTACAAAGCAAGCGCTGCATGCCAGGCTTACACATACTGCTAACATGTCTACTTTTTGCAGCAACCTCTTGAGGGTGAGACTATCATTTGCCTGTTTCACTGAAAAGACAGTGAAGACCGAGGCCTTGTGTGATGGTGCTGAGAGCTGGGCCTATGACGTCCAGCCCTGTAGTCTGTGCTCTGAACCACTTCACTCTGTTTCTTTCTCCATCCTCACAGTAGAGAAGTCATGTAAGAGGAGCTTGCAAGTCCGGAGGGCTTCCTGGAGGAAGTGAGCTGAGAATAATATAAAATTAACCAGACCAAAGGGCATTCCAGGAAGAGGGAATGGTACCTGAAACTGCCCAGGAGTAGCAGGGAGCCAGGAGGCGTGGATCATGGCAATAATCTATGTATAAAGAGCTATGGGAAGCTATAGGAAAATTTAAGGGAGTGGCTGACACAGTCAGATTTGTGTTGTGAGTATCACTCCACAGGTTGCGCAGACAACAAATGAGGGAGCAGAAGGAAGGGGTTCTCCTATCCACTGCACGGTACTGCGCAGAAGACAGGGGAGCCAGGCATTCCCTGAGGGGTGAAAAGCAAGCCGTAGAGCTGGGTAGTGGACTAGAACTTAGAAGCCTGGCCTGGAGCCTGGGTGGGGCGAAAGAAGCGGAGCCTGAATGGGGTGTTGTATAGGGGGTGTGTGTAGGGGTGTGTGTATAGGCTTGGGCGGGGTCCCTGGAGTGGGCTGACCGGGTCGGGGGCGGGTCTCCAGGTGGGCGGGGCTCTTGGTCACCTCCCCCGCCGGGCACACCTCTCTCCGGCTCGAGATGGTCCAGGAGGGGCGGGGCCGAGGGGGCGTGGCATGAGGTGGGCGGTCCCGAGCAGGAGGGGCGGGTCCGAGGGGCGGGGCAGGAGGTGGGCCGCCCGCGGCCACGCCGCCGTCGCTGGTACATTCCTTGCTCCCGGCTGAGGAGCGCTTGGGCTGTCTGCGGACCCCGCCGGGTGCAGGGATCGCGGCCGGCTGGAGCTGGGAGTGAGGCGGCAGAGGAGCCAGGTGAGGAGGAGGCAGGCGAGCAGGACCCTGTGCAGGGCGCGGAGTCACGCAGGCTCGAGGTGAGCCGGAACCTTTGCGGGCCCGGGCTGCGCTCCCAGCCGCCAGGGGGCGAGCGGCGGCGGGGCTGCGGGGACTGCCCCTCCCGGCGCAGGGGACCTGGGCGTTCGTCGGGCGGCAGGGGGTGGAGGGGGCGGTAAATCAGTAACCCGCAGTGCACAGAGGGCCTTTTGTCCCGCTCCGTCCAAAGAGCACCCTGGCCGCGGAGCTGGTTACTCATTGCCCACCGAGGCGGAGGCAGGCTGGCCCTGTGCAGCTACCCTCGGAACCCATTGATTCGCACCTCCCCCCAGGCTGACCCGGCAAGGGTGGGGGAGGACAAGCGCACTTGTCCCTGCGGCTGTCTTCGCGCCGGCGGCAGAGATGAGGGAGCTGAGGCCCCGAAAGTTTCAGTCACTTAGCGCCCGGGGGCCTCCACCGCAAGTGCGGGAGGCTGGAGGAGAACCCAGGACTGTCTGATGCCTAAGGCAGGCCCTCCGTTCCCACGTGTGGGATGGTCGGTCAGGGGCTACGGGTGACTCGACTACGGACTCTGATATCAGGGCAGCCTGGGGTAGGAATAAAATCCCCGGGCCTCCCCACCCACTCCCAGCCCAAGCTGTGTACCCAAAGAGCTGCCCTCCCTGCCAAGCCGAGCTTGGTAGGGAGTTTTACCAAGGAGGATCCGACTGGATTTGAGAGTTGAAGTGGGCTCAGAGACAGCAGTATCTGAGTCAAGTAGAGAAGAAGAATGGGGGGCACAGAGGGATGGGCAAGAGAGCATATGTGACCAGTTTTGAAAGCCAATGGCTTCAACACTCCTGAAGGGACAGACGGTGTGACCAAAGAGACAGGCAGCCGAAGAGAAGGAGCCCTAGGATGCTGAGCTGAATCCTGCTGGGCACAGGTAGCCTTTAAGGGCTTGCAAGCTGGGGGCATGACATGGCAGACTTGTAGTTTTTAAAAACTCTGCTGGAAGATGAAGGTTGAAGAGCCCAGGGAGAGAATGTTTCCAAAAGCGCGTGCAAGAGATGGCCATGACCTGCCCTGAGTCGGGGCAGGGGAAGCCAGATGGACTGGAAGTGGAGTGGCAGTGACCAAGGGTAAGGAGGTGTGATAGGCTTCCCACACAGGGTAGATCCAGAGACACCAGTGCCACGCATAGGCCCCTAGGACTGCAGTGGTCACCGTGTTCCTTTGTCCCAGCTGAGACTCAGTTCTGAGTGTTCTATTTTGGGGAACAGAGGCATCCTTGATAGCATTTGGAAGAGGATAGCCAGCTGGGGTGTGTGTACATCACAGCCTGACAGTAACAGCACCCAAACCAGAGGTGACTGGCTGAGGGCAGACCCAGGGCAACAGGTGAACAGTTCTAGGGCTGAGCACAGGGAGAAGAGCATTCCAGCACTCTGTGGGCCCAGTGCCGATGCACGTTGTCTCTTTTATCCTCAAAACAGTCCTATGAGGCTAGAAACCCAGAGACAGAGACAAGGAATTACAAGTTGATGAGAGTCGGGATTTCAAGTTGGCTCTGGTGGATGGATAATTAGGGTCTGTATTCTTTACAAAACCGTGTGTACCTCAGATGGTTGGTGCATAACAAGCAGAGGTATTCAGGGATGCGGTCCTGCTTGCCACGGAAGGAGCTGCCTTGTCAGTTGTGAGCGCCCAGCTCTGGAAATGTCAGTAATGCTATAAGGAGTGGGGATTGGATCAGATAACATCCAGATGCTGAAGTTTGGGCTTGTATCATTTTTCACTTTGTTTTTTGGCTCTTCGGCAATCAATTCATTTATTCAGCAAAAAATAAATTACGTGTGCTGGGAGCATGCAGAAGATAGTCTCCGTTCTCTGCTTCCCTCCAAGAAAAGTATCCCAAAACTGCTTTCTGTGAACGTGTGCCAGGGTCCCAGCAGGACTCAAGGAGAGCAGGAAGCCCAGCCCAGATCCCTTGCACAACCTACTGTAGGAAGGCCTCAGGCTTTGGCTACAGCAGAGCTGGTTCCAGTCTGCACTGCCACAGCCTGGCTAGGGACTTGGACGCATCTACTGGCCACTTCCTGTCTCAGTTTCCTCATCTGCAAAATAAGGGAAAAGCCGGCCAGGCGCGGTGGCTCACACCTGTAATCCCAGCACTTTGGGAGGCCGAGACGGGCGGATCACGAGGTCAGGAGATCGTAGACCATCCTGGCTAACACGGTGAAACCCCGTCTCTACTAAAAAATACAAAAAACTAGCCGGGCGAGGTGGCAGGCGCCTGTAGTCCCAGCTACTCGGGAGGCTGAGAGGCAGGAGAATGGCGTAAACCCAGGAGGCGGAGCTTGCAGTGAGCTGAGATCCGGCCACTGCACTCCCGCCTGGGCGACAGAGCGAGACTCCATCTCAAAAAAAAAAAAAAAAAAAAAGGGAAAAGCCCCCGCAAAGGTGCACGTGTAGCAGGAGCTCTTTTCCTTCCCTATTTTAGGAAGGCAGTTGGTAGGAAGTCCAGCCTGGGTGCCTGAGAGCTGTGGGAAGGAGATGCGGCTGCTGTTGGCCCTGTTGGGGTTCCTGCTGAGTGTGCCTGGGCCTCCAGTCTTGTCCCTGGAGGCCTCTGAGGAAGTGGAGCTGGGTATGGCTTCTGAGGTGGGAGAGGGTGGCAGGGGTGGGAAGAGTGGGCACCAGGAGGGGGCTGCTGGGCTGAACAAAGCTGGAAAGGATCCTTGCCCAGGCCCTGAGAAAGTGGCAGCAGGGCAGGGCTCAACCACTGAGACTCAGTCAGTGCCTGGCTTCCAGCAAGCATCCATCTATCTCTGTGTCTGCGAGAGAGGACTGGCCTTGCAGGGTGCAGGGCCCTAAGCTGGGCTGCAGAGCTGGTGGTGAGGTCCTTGCCTGGGTGTGTGTGTGCGCGCGCGTGTGTGTGTTCTGTGCACTGGATGTATGACCTAGGAGGTCCAGGCAGCATGTGTGGTATATGCATTATGAGGGTGATATGCCCCAGTGCAGCATGACCCTGTTTGTGGCACCAATAGCATGTGCCGTGTGTCCGTGTGTGTGTGTGTGTGTGTGTCTTGGCCAGTGTCATGTGCACTAAATGCTGTGTGCGTGACATGCCCCAACAGTGTGGCATTTGCCCTGGGTGTGGCATCCGCAGCATGTGGCTGTGCGGGTGTCAAGGAGCAGTGGCTCCTCCAGCATGCGTCGCAAGGTGCTTGTGCCGTGCATGTGTGGCGTGTTCTCTGTACGCAGGAGGCTGCCTCAGATGGGGCTGCGGGGTCTGCTGACCTCTGCCTTCTGCCCACAGAGCCCTGCCTGGCTCCCAGCATGGAGCAGCAAGAGCAGGAGCTGACAATAGCCCTTGGGCAGGCTGTGCGGCTGTGCTGTGGGTGGGCTGAGCGTGGTGGCCACTGGTACAAGGAGGGCAGTCGCCTGGCACCTGCTGGCCGTGTACGGGGCTGGAGGGGCCGCCTAGAGATTGCCAGCTTCCTACCTGAGGATGCTGGCCGCTACCTCTGCCTGGCACGAGGCTCCATGATCGTCCTGCAAAATCTCACCTTGATTATAGATGGTAAGAGACTCTAGCAGTTAAGGGATGCCTGGGGAGAGAGACCTGCCCCTCTTAGACCTCAGATGCCTCCCTCTGTCCTTGATGTAGACTCCTTGACCTCCAGCAACGATGATGAGGACCCCAAGTCCCATAGGGACTCCTCAAATGGGCACATTTACCCCCGGCAAGGTGAGTATAAGTCTTCAAGGACTTGTGTCCCCGCTGCTCATTGAATCACTGAGAAGAGGTCTGTGTGGGAATACACGGTCATTCTAAGGGCCTTCTCTTCCCCTCCAGCACCCTACTGGACACACCCCCAGCGCATGGAGAAGAAACTGCATGCAGTACCAGCTGGGAACACCGTCAAGTTCCGCTGTCCAGCTGCAGGCAACCCCACGCCCACCATCCGCTGGCTTAAGGATGGACAGATCTTTCATGGGGAGAACCGCATTGGAGGCATTCGGGTGAGTCTCTGGGTTCCAAGACCGTCTGCTGCCTCATTCTCACTCCTTCCTCAGTCCCCTCATGCCTACAAGCACACCTATAAATCCATTGAATGAGGAAAGCAATTGCGGGGCCCCAGAAGAAGCCCTGGACTATGGACCTGGGCAGTTCTGGTTCCTCTTCTGCTACTCTCTGGCAAGTGACTTAACCTCGCAGCCTCAGCAACTCCATTTGGAAAGTGAGAAGAATCACTGACTGGTTGGTCTCAATAAGCCTTAGCATCTCATCATCTTAATGAGACCCTGCAGGGTTGGCTCCATGCTATCATAAGGCAACTGAGTCTCAGAGAAGGCAAGGGCTGGCTCAGAGTGGCACAGCCAGGGAGAGGGAGAGCTGAAATTCAAAAGGCTCAAACCCAAGGCTTAAGCACTCTGGGGAGCCTTCTCCTTTGTCCCATAGTCCTTGGCCTGGACCTGATGTTCTCGGGGCCTAGAGAGCTTGAGAAGAGCCTGTGGGCAGGATGAGGATCTAGCCCCCTGGTCCTCCGGCCCCCTTGGTGAACATGGTCTGGTGATCCCGGACACTCCCTCTGCCTGCAGCTGCGCCACCAGCACTGGAGTCTTGTGATGGAGAGCGTGGTGCCCTCGGACCGCGGCACATACACTTGCCTGGTGGAGAACGCTGTGGGCAGCATCCGCTATAACTACCTGCTGGATGTGCTGGGTGAGTACGGGGCCAGAAACGGGGGAGGCCTGACCCATCCTGGGCTCAGTCGTGCCCTCTGGTGGGGTCTAGTCTGGCGGGCAGGATGGACTCAGATGAGTCAAGCAGCTCGGTGACCAGGTGGTCAGGGGAAAGCACAGGGGTTAGTGTGGGGCTGGAGGAGCAGGGGTCTGCCAAGAGGAAAAACAAGAAGGACATCCAGGCAGAGGGTGCATCCTGAGCTGCAGGCCTGAGTATAACGAATGCCGTGCACTTGCAGGCCAGCGTATTCGGAGGTGTGGCTTTTATATGGGGAGCCAGGTGGTGGAGGGTTTTGAGTGCTAGGCTGAAATGTCCTTGCCCCGAAGCAATGGGGAGCCAGGGAAGGTTGAAACAGGGTAAGCAGGAGACAGACAAGAAGCTGCAGAAAGGTCCTTCCCTTGAACTTGAGGAAGGCTGGAGGGAGGCAAACAGGTGCTTCTATGGGTGCCAGTGATGAGGGTTGACTACCTTGCCTGGTCCCCAGAGCGGTCCCCGCACCGGCCCATCCTGCAGGCTGGGCTCCCGGCCAACACCACAGCCGTAGTGGGCAGTGACGTGGAGCTGCTGTGCAAGGTGTACAGCGATGCCCAGCCCCACATCCAGTGGCTGAAGCACATCGTCATCAACGGCAGCAGCTTCGGGGCCGACGGCTTCCCCTATGTGCAAGTCCTAAAGGTGCACCGTGCTCCAGCCTGGGCCCCACTCTTCTCCCACCCAGGATTGGGGGCTCCCCAGCTTCCCTGTTGACCACAGTGTGGCCCCAGGCCCTGCTGTGACCCCAGAGTATGTCCCCCTCCCCAGACTGCAGACATCAATAGCTCAGAGGTGGAGGTCCTGTACCTGCGGAACGTGTCAGCCGAGGACGCAGGCGAGTACACCTGCCTCGCAGGCAATTCCATCGGCCTCTCCTACCAGTCTGCCTGGCTCACGGTGCTGTCAGGTAAGCACCTGCAGGGCCAGAATATGCTGCGAGATGCCCCTCTGGGCCAGCAGTGGGGGCTGTGGCCTGTTGGGTGGTCAGTCTCTGTTGGCTTGTGGGGTCTGGCCTGGGGGCAGTGTGTGGATTCATGAGTTTGAGCTGTATGACAGCCCCTCTGTGCCTGTCCATATGTGGCCGTCCATGTGACCCTTGGCTGAGCTATGGGACTGGGCATAACTACAGCTTCCTCTGTGTGTGTCACCATGTATGTTGGGAGCTGGGAGGGACTGAGTTAGGGCACATGGGGCGGCCAGTCTTACCACTAACCAGTTTGTCTGTCTGTATATGTTCATGTGCGAGGGCAGAGGAGGACCTCACATGGACCGCAGCAACGCCCGAGGCCAGGTATACGGACGTCATCCTGTACGCGTCGGGCTCCCTGGCCTTGGCTGTGCTCCTGCTGCTGGCCGGGCTGTATCGAGGGCAGGCGCTCCACGGCCGGCACCCCCGCCCGCCCGCCACTGTGCAGAAGCTCTCCCGCTTCCCTCTGGCCCGACAGGTACTGGGCGCATCCCCCACCTCGCGTGTGGCAGCCTGACTCCAGCAGGCAGAACCAAGTCTCCCACTTTGCAGTTCTCCCTGGAGTCAGGCTCTTCCGGCAAGTCAAGCTCATCCCTGGTGCGAGGCGTACGTCTCTCCTCCAGCGGCCCCGCCTTGCTCGCCGGCCTCGTGAGTCTAGACCTACCTCTCGACCCACTGTGGGAGTTCCCCCGGGACAGGTGCGCTGAGCTGTGGGGGGGCAGGGACGCAGGCGCCAGGTTGCAGCCTGCCCTCAGCAGGAGTGACTCAGAGGTCTGAGGCATGGACTTTCTCCATCTCCAGGCTGGTGCTTGGGAAGCCCCTGGGCGAGGCTGCTTTGGGCAGGTAGTACGTGCAGAGGCCTTTGGCATGGACCCTGCCCGGCCTGACCAAGCCAGTACTGTGGCCGTCAAGATGCTCAAAGGTGAGTGTGGCCCAGTGTGGTGGCTCACACCTGTAATGCCAGCACTTTGGGAGACCGAGGTGGGAGGATCGCTTGAATCCAGGAGTTCGAGGCCAACCTGGGCAACATGGCGAGACTTTATCTCTACAAAAAAAAAATAAGAAAATTAGTTGGGTGTGGTGGTGTGTGCCTTTAGTCCCAGTTACTAGGAAGGCTGAGGCAGGAGGATCCCTTGAACCCAGGAGTTGGAGGTTGCAGTGAGCCATGATCACGCCACTGTATTCCAAATTGGGCAACAGAGTGAAACCCTATCTGAAAAAAAAAAAAAAGAAATAAAAATAAAAGGTGAATGTGGCAGCCTGGAGGAGGTGCTATGGCATTGGGACTGATAGAAGGGGATCACAGTGTTACCAGGTGAGCCCTGGAGCTGGGAGAGGCTGTGGGATCCCACCCTTAAACCTGCGGTTCAGCTCTGCTCCTGACCCTGGCAAGTGACTTCTGAGCCTCAGTTTTCCCTCGTGTCATATGGGGTAAATAACAGTCCCTACTCTCAGCCCAGGGATTGTGGAAAGTGCCTGGCTCGTAGTCAGGGCTCACTAAATCGTCCCCATTGGGGTGACGATGATGAGAAGAATTTGGTGTGACAGGCTTGATATCCTCTGTCAGCGTCAGTCTGTGTCGGCCTTGACTTCACCTCTTGTCAGCCTCCCAGGCCCTCCACCCCCTCCCCTGTGGTTCCCCCACTTCCCTGTGGTTCCCCCCTTCCCTGTGGTTCCCCCTCTTCCCTGTGGTCCACCCCCTTCCCTGTCGTTCCCCCCCTTCCCTGTGGTTCCCCCCAGACACACCCTCAGCCTCCCTTGGACCCTCCCTAGGTCTACCCCCGAGTCCACTGCTCTAGGAGGACAGCCCTTCTGCTTGCACCCAGTCCCAGTCCCAGCCCCCAGGGTGCTCTTGCCAGGCACACTCCCGTACCCCGCCCATCAGGACCTCTCGTTGCAGTTCCCCAGCGCCCCCTGCAAGAATGGCCTCAACTGCTCTTCTGCTCCTCCCCTCCTCTCTACACAGCTGGGGCCACCTGGTGCTCCCTGGGAGGCAGGGATTGAGAAATGTGCATTGTGACACTGGCGTGTGTGGGTAGGGAGTGTTATATCATTGGCCCAGGGCCACGGGTCAGCCCCAGGGGCCCAGCCAGAGAAGCCAGAGCAGCCTTCTTCCCAAGCTCCCTGGCTGCGCCCTGCCTGCCGCCGGCTACCTGAATTCCCAGGCCAGTTGGACGCCAGGCCCTGGTCAAACAGACCCCAGGGTGCCAGCCTGCTTTCCGCACCCAGAAGCTCTGACCCCATGTAGGGACTACCGCTAACCCCTCCAGAGGCAGCTTCCTTCCTGCTCTGAGCTCTTCCCCTCTCTCCTGTTTCCTGGACCTGCCCGCTGGAAGGCCTGCCTCTTAGATCCTTGATATGGTTGCATCCTTGCAACTGCTGTGACAGGTAGGGTGTGACCCACTGCTCTGTTTCCCACAGACGACCCTGAGGTTCAGAGACACTAGGAGACTTTTTTAAGGCCACACAGCCTAGCAAGGATTCAGCCCTAGACCTACGTAGCCCTGGTCCAGTGCTCCTCGTCCTGCCCCTGCCTCTGTATGCTCCCTCATGTAGTTGGAGGGCAGCCTCTTCACCCCATCTCTGCCCTTACAGACAACGCCTCTGACAAGGACCTGGCTGACCTGGTCTCGGAGATGGAGGTGATGAAGCTGATTGGCCGACACAAGAACATCATCAACCTGCTGGGTGTCTGCACCCAGGAAGGTGGGGCCAAGGCGGGGCTGGTTGCATGGGCCATCAGGGTACAGAGCCAAAGCTGTGGCAGTCTCTCCCAGCTCCCTCCACTCCCTCTGTAGGGCCCCTGTACGTCATCGTGGAGTGCGCTGCCAAGGGAAACCTGCGGGAGTTCCTGCGGGCCCGGCGCCCTCCAGGCCCCGACCTCAGCCCTGACGGTCTTCAGAGCAGTGAGGGGCCGCTCTCCTTCCCAGTCCTGGTCTCCTGCGCCTACCAGGTGGCCCGAGGCATGCAGTATCTGGAGTCCCGGAAGGTACGGGCGGTAGGGCTCTGGGCCCCTCTCAGTCTCTCCAGCTCCACTCTCTCAGGCCTGTGGCATTGAATGTTCCCAACTTCTTCCTTTCTGCTCTTTTTCATGACCCCACCTCAGTGTCCCCAGGCATTCACGCTTTCCTGCCTTCCCCACTTGTTCCTCACACTTCCCTAGAGGGGAGAGGGGAGAGGGGACACAGGAGAGGGCGTTCCCCATTTCTAAACCTTGACCTCCTCCTCTGTAAAGTGGGTGGAGGGCCCCTGCCCCTGGGCCTGCTGGGGGTGGTGTGTGCTTAGCTCAAGGTCAGGTGTCCTGATGCACCCAAGCCCCCAATCCCTGCAGTGTATCCACCGGGACCTGGCTGCCCGCAATGTGCTGGTGACGGAGGACAATGTGATGAAGATAGCTGACTTTGGGCTGGCCCGTGGCGTCCACCACATTGACTACTATAAGAAAACCAGCAACGTGAGGGAGACAGGGCAGAACTGGATGGGAGTAGAGGGGGGCTGGGCCTGGGGGGCAGGCATGGGGACTTGTGGGACTCTGCACTGAGGCCCTCCCTCCCCTCCAGGGCCGCCTGCCTGTCAAATGGATGGCGCCCGAGGCCTTGTTTGACCGAGTGTACACACACCAGAGTGACGTGTGAGTCCTGCCAGCGGTCACTGTCCTACCCCACAAAAAGGGCAAGGCACTGCCCAAAGTCACATGGCCCCAGGAGTCATGCGCTCGAGGGCTCCTTCAGATTTGTTCTGGGATCCGAGTGGGACCAGACTCCAGGAGCCCATTCCCCACCAGCTAGGGTGGGTCATGCTTGTGGGGTCCCCCGTCCTAGCCCCGGTCTTAGGGAGGGCGCTGGGCCACACTGAGCCCTGGCCCTGCCTCCAGGTGGTCTTTTGGGGTCCTGCTGTGGGAGATCTTCACCCTTGGGGGCTCCCCGTATCCTGGCATCCCGGTGGAGGAGCTGTTCTCACTGCTGCGGGAGGGACATCGGATGGACCGACCCCCACACTGCCCCCCAGAGCTGTGAGGCCTCATCCTGCCCTCGACCCCCACTTTCCAGTCCTCCTCCTCTGCCCTGACCATGGCCTCAGGGTTTGTGCCGGCCAGAAGGACAACACTAACAACAGCTCCTCCTCTCCTCCTCCTCCTCTCCTCTTCCTCATCTTCGTCCTCCTCCTCCTCTCCTACTCTCCTCTTCCTCCTCCTCTCCTCCTCCTCCTCTCCTCCTCCTTTCCTCCTCCTCCTCTCCTCCTCCTTTCCTCCTCCTCCTCTCCTACTCTCCTCCTCTTCCTCCTCCTCTCCTCCTCCTCTCCTCCTCCTCCTCTCCTCTTCCTCATCTTCGTCCTCCTCCTCCTCTCCTACTCTCCTCTTCCTCCTCCTCTCTCCTCCCTCCTCTCCTCCTCCTTTCCTCCTCCTCCTCTCCTCCTCCTTTCCTCCTCCTCTCTCCTCCTCTCCTCCTCTCCCTCCTCCTCTCCTCCTCCTCTCCTCCTCCTCCTCCTCCTCTCCTCCTCCTCCTCCTCTCCTCCTCCTCTCCTCTCCTCTCCCTCCTCCTCTCCTTCTCTCCTCCTCCTCCCTCCTCCTCCTCCTCCTCCTCCTCTCCCTCCTCCTCTCCTCCTCTCCTCCTCCTCCTCCTCTCCCTCCTCTCTCCTCCTCTCCTCCTCCTCCCTCTCCTCCTCCTCTCCTCCTCCTCTCCTCCTCCTCTCCTCCTCCTCTCCTCCTCCTCTCCTCCTCGTCTCCTCCTCCTCCTCCTCTCCTCCTCTTTCTCCTCCTCCTCCTCCTCGTCTCCCTCTTCCTGGTCTTCAGCCTAGTGGAGCGTCCTGGCCTGGCTTCCACTGATGACCCCGCCTATCCCTCATCAAACTCCCCACCCAGAGAACCCCCAGTCCTCCCCTTCCTCCTGAAGGCCTGAGGCTCCCTGTGACCTTCCGGCCCACCTCTCCCAGGTACGGGCTGATGCGTGAGTGCTGGCATGCGGCACCCTCCCAGAGGCCCACCTTCAAGCAGCTGGTGGAGGCTCTGGACAAGGTCTTACTGGCCGTCTCTGAGGAGGTACAGCCCCCTCCCACCCACCACCTCCCTCTGCCTGCTCCCCTCCAGGCCTCATCTGGCCTGACCACGTGGACATGCACCCCATCCCATCCTGGGCGCTGCAGAGGCTGACCAGCTCCGTTCCCCACAGTACCTCGACCTCCGCCTGATTTTCGGACCCTATTCCCCTGCTGGTGGGGACGCCAGCAGCACCTGCTCCTCCAGCGACTCCGTCTTCAGCCACGACCCCCTGCCATTGGGATCCAGCTCCTTCCCCTTTGGGTCTGGGGTGCAGACATGAGCAAGGCTCAAGGCTGTGCAGGCACATAGACTGGTGGCCTTGGGCCTTGGGGCTCAGCCACAGCCTGGCACAGTGCTTGACCTTGGCAGCACGGGTTCCCTGGCCCAGAGTGCTGTCCCAGGTCTCTGGTTCTGCTTTGGGTAGGTCCCTTCTTGGTCCTGGAGTTCGTAAAGGCTTCCTGCTCTGGCCTTGGGTTCCAACCTACAGCTCAATTCAAATCTCAAGGCCGTGCCCTTGCCCTTGGAGCTGCAGTGTCTGTGTCCTGATGGGCCGAATGTCAGGTTTCTGCTCGGCCTCTTGGACCTTGGCGCTCAGCCCCCATCTCGGGTTTGGCTGAGCCTGGCTGGAGAGCTGCTATGCTAAATCTCCTGCCTCCCAATACCAGCAGGAGGTTCAGGGCCTCTGAACCCCCTTTCCCCACACTTCCCCCTGCTGCTGCTTGCCCCAGCGTCTTGACGGGAGCATTGGCCCCGGAGCCCAGAGAAGCTGGAAGCCTGCCCAAAACAGGAGCAAATGGCGTTTTATAAATTATTTTTTTGAAATAAAGCTCTGTGTGCCTAGGTCTTCCCTGAGCAACATGGAGGGGAGTGGGATGGAGGGATCCCCCAGGAGAGAGTTCTGCCTGCAGGACATGGACTGAGGGCACTGGACCGGGCCGTGGGCTCTGCCACCTCCCCTGCCCCGGGAGCCAGTGTGTGCCTGTCTTGGTCTGCCGGTCCCACCAGCACCATCTTGTGTCTGCAACAGTGTGAATGAATGTTAATGGGCTGAGTCTGCATTGCACCATCCACAGTGGGACTCCTGTGCCCTCTGCACATGTGTGTGTGCATGTGTGCCCTGCAGCTGTCCCCGGGGGAGCAGGCAGCCCCCCTCCCCCATCTGCTCAGCATTAACCAAGCTGACCGTTAACACAGCATGAAAATCTGAAAGCCAGCCTTAGGCCATGGCCTGCTCCCACGCTCTGCCTGCTCAGGCTGGGGGCTTGTGGGGGCCATGCCCGCCCTACCCTGGCCAATCTCCCAGGCAGCAGCTGGTTGCCGCCCGCCTGGGCTGCAGCTGCCCCTGCCTGCCTGGTCTTCCACTGGGGAGCCGTCACAGCCCTGTACTCAGAGCCCCTCCGAGGGAGCAGCTTCTCAGGGCTCTGAGCCTGGAGCCTTCCCTGGCCCCATCCTGGCATGTACTGTTACTCTCCAGCCCCTGAGCCTTGAGTGGGCCATGGGGAGCCTAGGCATGGTGTCTGACACAGCGCTCGGCACTCTCCTGCCTTTTCCTACAGGCCTCAGGCTGGGACAGAACTGCCCAACCAGGACAGCCTTTATGGAGGCCACTGGGATTGCCCCCATCTGCCCCCAGGGAGTGGTGGCTGAAAACACATACGCGGTCAGAGGGGTCAGATAGAGGAATTGGAGGCTGGGGCCTCCTTGGAAGACTGAGCAGCGCTCATGATTGTTTATCCTCATTCTGCGGCTCCTCACACCTCTCCCCATAGCCTCTCCGGCTGACAGTCTCCCAAACAGAACTCATCTTCCCCCCAGAGCAGTATCTCCTCCAGGGCAGGATCCAGGGAGTCACCTGATCACTTCCCTCAAGAACCTTGTTCCAGGCCGGCGCGGCGGCTCACGCCTGTAATCCCAGCAGTTTGGAAGGCCGAGGCGGACGCATCACCTGAGGTTAGGAATTCGAGACCAGCCTGGACAACATGGTGAAGCCCTGTCCTACTAAAAATACAAAAATTAGCCTGGCATAGTGGGATGCACTGTAGTCCCAGCTACTCAGGAGGCTGAGGCAGGAGAATCACTTGAATCCAGGAGGCGAGGGTTGCAGTGAACCAAGATCACGCCAGCCTGGGCTAGGGAGCAAGGCTGTGTCTCAAAAAAAAAAAAAAAAAAAAGAACCCTATTCCTAAAGTGCTTCCAGGGTCCAGCCGTGGCTCCTGAGGCCAGCACTGCCACCTTTCTGATGGTCACTGTCCTTGCCCATGAGTAGGGTGCGCCTGTCCCGCCTGCCTCCTGGGGCTTAGGGTTTAGGACGAAGCGAAGCACAGTGCAGATGCACATAGGCTTGGGGGAGGGCGTGAGGCGGCGGACCATGGGTTGGGCTGCGGTGCTTCCCTGGGAGCCAGTGCTGGGGCTTTTGTGTCCCTGAGTGCCCCCTCTCAGTCCTAGGTATCCAGCCTCCCTTTTGCTCCCTCCCCTGCAGGTGGCTCCAGAGGCAGCTTCCAAAGGCGGACTGCTCTCAAAGACCCCCACTAACTCCCCAAAGCCCCCAGACCGACTTTCTTTTTCCTTCCTTCCTCCTTCCCTCCCTCCCTTCCTTTCTGTCTTTCTTTCATTCTTTCGTTCTTTCTTTCGTTCGTTCTTTTTCTTTCTTTCTCTTTCTCTCTTCCGCTCTTTTCTTTTTTTCTTTCTCTGTCTTTCTCTTTTCCTTCCTTCCTTCCTTCCTTCTTTCCTTCCTTCCTCTCTCTCTCTTCTTTCTTTCTTTCTTCTTTCTTTCTTTCCTTCTTTCTTTCTTTCTTTTTTTTTTTTTTTTTTGAGACAAGGTCTTGATCTATTGCCCAGATTGGAGTGCAGTGACGCCATGATTATGGCTCTGCTGCCTCAAACTCCTGGGCTCAAGCAATCCTCCCACCTCAGCCTGCCAAGTGCATAGGACTACAGGTGCGTGCCACCACACATGGATAATTATTTTTTATTTTTTGTAGAGATGGGGTTTTGCTATGTTGTCCAAGCTTGTCTCAAACTCCTGGCCTGAAGCAATCCTCCCACCTTGGCCTCCCAAAGCTCCCAAACCCCGGACATTCTGACTGAGCCTCACTCTCCAATGTATAGCCTCCCATTGGGGGTCACTGTCCACTGACTGTGTCCACCTGTCCAGCCAATCACAGGAGAAGCAGATCCCTTGGACTTGCCCTTGGGAAGGAGAGGATTGGGAGATTAGAATCATGTGTGAAAGGCCGGGCGCGGTGGCTCAAGCCTGTAATCCCAGCACTTTGGGAGGCCGAGGCGGGCGGATCACGAGGTCAGGAGATCAAGACCCTCCTGGCTAACACGGTGAAACCCCGTCTCTACTAAAAATACAAAAAACTAGCCGGGCGCGGTGGCGGGCGCCTGTAGTCCCTCGGAGGCTGAGGCGGGAGAATGGCTGGAACCCGGGAGGTGGAGCTTGCAGTGAGCCGAGATCGCGCCACTGCACTCCAGCCTGGGCGACACAGTGAGACTCCGTCTCAAAAAAAAAAAAAAAAAAAAATAGAATCATGTGTGAGGACACTGTTCTAAGGGGATGTGGAACAACAGCCCCATTTTCCAATTTCCCAGCATGAGCCTGCTGCAGTGCCAGGCTCAAGCAGCCATGCGCTCCCCCGCCACGGCCTTGCCAAATCAAGACGGTTCTTCCCACTTAACGGTGGAGAAACTAATGCCCAGGGTCACAAGAATGGGGCTCCAGGCTAGGCTGAACCCCAGGTTCCCAGAAGGCCATGTGCACATTGGAGACCAGACCCAGGTCACTCAGAGTGACAGGAGCAGCTGCTACCTGGTGGGTCCTGGGGACTGGGAGGGGCTCAGCTGCCCACCCTGCACCCCCTCCCTGCCAGCGTCCCTGGCAGGCATATGCTTTCTGGGGCCATTCCACATTCCTGATGTCCCATGACAGAATGACACAGATACTGCTAATTCCCCGATTCAAGCTCTGATGCTCCAGCTCTCTGCCCTCCCCTTCCTGCTCTGGGCAGCATGGCAGCAGCTGGGGCTTGGCCTCCCTGGTCTGCCTGGGTTCTAGCCAGTGACAGGGGCCCATAGAAAAAGCACTGAGGCCAGGCCGGGCACGGTGGCTCATGCCTGTAATCCCAGCACTTTGGGAGGCTGAGGCGGACGGATCACAAGGTCAGGAGATCAAGACTAGCCTGTCTAACATGGTGAAACCCCGTCTCTACTAAAAATACAAAAAATTTACCAGGCATGGTGGCGGGCGCCTGTAGTCCCAGCTACTGAGGAGGCTGAGGCAGGAGAATAGCGTGAACCTGGGAGGCAGAGCTTGCAGTGAGCAGAGATCATGCCACTGCACTCCAGCCTGGGCGACAGAGCAAGACTCCATCTCAAAAAAAAGAAGGCCGGGCAAGGTGGCTCATGCCTGTAATCCCAGCACTTTGGGAGACCAAGCCAGGCGGATCACCTAAGGTCAAGAGTTCAAGACCAGCCTGCCCAACATGGTGAAACCCTGTCTCTACTAAAAATACAAAAAATTAGCTGGGTGTGGTGGCGTGCGCCTGTAATCCCAGCTACTTGAGAGGCTGAAGCAGGAGAATCGCTTGAATCTGGGAGGCGGAGGTTACAGTGAGCCGAGATCGAGCCACTGCACTCCAGCCTGGGTGACACAGCAAAACTCTGTCTCAAAAAAAAAAGGAAAGAAAAAGCACTGAGCCCACCTCTGGACTCTGCCTTTTGCTGGCTGTGTGCATAAGGCTGGTGGCAGCAAGACAATGACTGACTTGGGAAGCCCTAGCGGAGGGACGGCGGCTGCTGGCTGAGGAATCAGCACCTGGGAGGGAGGGGGAGGCACACGGTGGAGGGGAGGGTCTGCAGGCTGAGTAGCCTCCATTTGAAATGCTTGGGACCCGAAGTGTTTCAGATTTCAGATTTTTTCAGAGTTTGTAGTGTTTGCATATACACAATGAGATGTCTTAGAAACGGGACCTACATCTAAGCACAAAATTCATGTTTCACATACAAAATGTTTCAAATTCAAAATTTATGTTTCACATATACCTTGTATACATAACCTAAAGGTAATTTTATACAATATTTTAAATAATATTGAGCATGAAACAAAGTCTGTGTACATTGAACCATCAGCAAAGTAGGGGGCTGGGCGTGGCGGCTCACACCTGTAATCCCAGCACTTCAGGAGGCCAAAGCAGGTGAATGAATCACCTGAACTCAGGGGTTCAAGACCAGCCTGAGCAAAATGGTGAAACCCCATCTCTACAAAAAATACAAAAATTGGCCAGCCAGGCACAGGGGCTCACACCTGTAATCCCAGCACTTTGGTAGGCCGAGGCGGGTGGATCACCTGCAGTCAGGAGTTCAAGACCAACCCAGCCAATATGGCGAGACCCCATCTCTACTAAAAATACAAAAATTAGCTGGCCATGGTGGCACGTCCCTGTAATCCCAGCTACTTAGGAGGCTGAGGTGGAAGAATTGCTTAAACCCAGGAGGTGGAGACTACAGTGAGCAGAGATCACACCATTGCACTCTAGCCTGGGTGACAGAGACTCCATCTCAAAAACAAAACAAAACAAAAACAAAAACAAAAGTTAGCCAAGCGTGGTGGTGGTTGCCTGTAATTCCAGCTACTTGGGAGGCTTAGGCAGGAAAATTGCTTGAGCCAGGAGGTTGCAGTGAGCCAAGATTGTGCCACTGCACTCAGCCTGGGCAACAGAATGAGACCTTGTCTCAAAAAAAAAAAAAAGCCTGGTGCAGTAGCTCATGCCTATGATCCCAGCACTTTGGGAGGCTGAGACGGGAGGATTGCTTGAGCCCAGGAGTTCAAGACCAGCCTGGGCAACATGGCAAAATCCCATCTCCACAAAAAATAAAAAAGTAGCCGGGTGTGGTGGTGCACACTTGTAGTCTCAGCTACTTGGGAGGCCGAGGCAGGAGGATCACTTGAGCCCAGGAGTTCGAGGCTGCAGTGAGCTATGATTGCTCCACTGCACTCCAGCCTGGGCAACAGAACAAGACGGTCTCAAAAAAAAAAAAAAAGAAACAAAAAGCAAATATGTCAGGTGTGGAATTTTCCACCGTGGCATCATGTCAGTGCTCAAAAAGTTTCAGATTTTGGACCATTTCAGGTTTCAGATTTTTGAATTAGGGTTGCTCAACCTGTAGGACCAAAGTTACCCTCTCTGAGCCTCGTTTTTCCAACCAGTCACATAGGAATGGCAACACCCACCTCAGAGCGCGGTTTCTAAGTGCTCTGTAAACAACAGCTGTCGCCGCACAGAGATCAGGAAAGAATGGCTTCCAGGGGGAATGGCTTCCAGGGGTAGGTTACTGTGCGGGTGCCATGATCTCATTTCCTTCTCCTGGCAGCCCTTCCACAAAGGCTTTCTTGCCCCATTTTCCAGATGTGGACACTGAGGCTCTGAAGGTGGAAGTGACTGGCCCAGGGTCACACGGGGGAAAGTGAGAAAGTCGGTGCTCAGGGCCAGGTGCCCTGCCTGTCCCACTGCAGAGCCTACTTCCACACCCTAGTCAGCCCAGTAGTTCCGAGGATCAGGAGAGGCTCTGGATGTGCATGAAGCAGGGGATGTCTGTGACTGAGATGTGCACACACAGGGGTGGATGGACAGACACCACACCCAAGCACAGAGGTGCCTGTCTCAGTGCTCCTACCTCCAGCCCCATGGCATTCAGTCCCTGCCCCTTCAGGGCCCTCCCACAGGCCACTCCTTCCAGGGGACACTCTTCCTACCACCTCCCACGTGGCCGAGACCCACTTGCCCTTCAGATGTCACTCAAGCCTCAATTCTTGGGCAGCCTCCTCAGGTCCTCCATTCCAGGTCAGCTTCCAGGCTGGGCCCCATTCCCAGGCTCTGGCAGCTGTCTCTGTAGCAGAGGGATGCTCTGAACAGTCTCCTTTTCCCAGACTGTGAGCACCACGATGCAAACTTTGGTTGTGTTTTGTTTGCGTTTGTGTTTGTGTTTGTGTTTTTGGAGACAGAGTTTCGCTCTTGTCACCCAGGCTGGAGTGCAATGCTGCGATCTCGGCTCACTGCAACCTCCACCCCCTGGGTTCAAGCCATTCTCCTGCATCAGCCTCCCGAGTAGCTGGGATTACAGGCATGCACCACCATACCTGAGAGACAGGGTTTCTTCACATTGGTGAGGCTGGTCTCAAACTCACAATCTCAGGTGATCTGCCCATCTCAGTCTCCCAAAGTGCTGAGATTATAGGCGTGAGCCACCATGCCGGGCTTGGTTGCATTTTTTAAATCAGTAGCTCCGAAGCTGTAGCGTATGTCAGAGTTATCTAGTGGGCTTGAATGCTGGACACCCTCCCCCCAGGAATTTTGTATTTAGTGGGTCTGGGGTGGAGCCTGGGAATTTGCATTGCTACCCAGATGCTGCTGGTCTGGGGAGGGAGTCAGGGTCACGCTTTGAGAACCATAGTTTAGTTTAGTTTAGTTTTGTTTTGTTTTTTTGAGATGGAGTCTTGCTCTGTCGCCCAGTCTGGAGTGCAGTGGCTCGATCTCGGCTCACTTCGAGCTCCGCCTCCTGGGTTCACGCCATTCTCCTGCCTCTGCTTCTTGAGCAGCTGGGACTACAGGCGCCCGCCACCACACCCAGCTAATTTTTTGTTATTTTTAGTAGAGACGGAGTTTCACTGTGTTAGCCAGGAGGGTCTTGATCTCCTGACCTCGTGATCCGCCCACCTCAGCCTCCCAAAGTGCTGGGATTACAGGTGTGAGCCAACGCGCCCGGCCTAGTTTTGTTTTTTGAGATAGAGTCTCAGATTCTCTCGCCTCAGCCTCCTGAGTAGCTGGGATTACACTACCATGCACTACCGTGCCCAGATAATTTTTGTATTTTTAGTAGAGACAGGGCTTCACTATGTTGGCCAGGCTGGTCTAGAACTCCTGTCCTCAAGTAATCTGCCTGCCTCAGCCTTAGTTTTGTTTTGTTTTGAGACAGAGTCTCTTGTTGCCTAGGCTGGAGTGCAATGGTTCAATCTCAGCTCACTGAAACCTCTGCCTCCTGGTTTCAAGTAATTCTCCTGCCTCAGCCTCCCAAGTAGCTGGGATTACAGGTGTGTGCCACCATGTCTGGCTAAATTTTTTTTTTTTTTTTGAGACAGTCTCCCTCTGTCGCCCAGGCTGGAATGCAGTGGCCCAATCTCGGCTCACTGCAACCTCCGCCTCCCAGGTTCAAGCGATTCTCCTGCCTCAGCCTCCCGAGTAGCTGGGATTACAGGCTCATGCCACCACGCATGGCTAATTTTTGCATTTTTAGTAGAGACAGTGTTTCACCATGTTAGCCAGGATGGTCTGAATCTCCTGACCTTGTGATCCACCCACCTCGGCCTCCCAAAGTGCTGGGAGTGAGCCACCGTGCCCGGCCAAATTTTGTATTTTTAGTAGCGATGGAGTTTCACCATGTTGACCAGGCTGGTCTCCGCCTAGCCAAGAACCATAGTTTTAAAGAGTCAATACATGTATATGGTTTCAACAATTAAAAAACAATTAGAAGGGTACAGAAAGGTTTTCAATGAAAAGCAACTCCCCCACGCCCTGCTCCCACTATCTCCCTCCCCAGCAGAAACCGCCATCATTTCCGGAGTCTCCTTGCACGGTCCCCATCACATGCTCTGTGGCCCTCAATCCAGTTCAGCTGTTACCAGTCTTACTCCTCCCTGCAAAATCCCCACCCTGGTCAACGTCAGGCAGAAATGGGGTGCAGCAAAGTGTTTGTTGAATGAAGGGAAGAAGAAGACCCATTCCCAGGTACAGGCACAGTCAGGTGTATACACTCTGCCCCACACTGCCCACCCCTTCTCACACTCCCTGGACCCTAACTGGCCCCCCGCCACCCCTCCACCTGCTGTAGGATTTGGCCTAATCCTGGAGTATGAGTGTGGGGCAGCTGCGGCTCCCTCTTGGGGGAGAGGGCTCCCCTCTACAGGAAATCTCCTTTTTACTCTGTTGCTATCGAAATTTGACCTTCGTCGGCACCTGGGCCCCATGGCTGGGGCCTGTCCCTGAGAAGTGGCTGAGGAGGGGGCGTGAAATTGCCAACAGCTGAACTCACCCAGCTTTCCCCACATCCTCTCCAGCCCTGCCACTGCTCACATTCCACAGCGCCAGCCCTTTCCAGGGTCCCCAGTGCCAGCCTCACGTTCTCATGCTGGTACTCGGGGATGCAGCCTGACATGGCTTTATTGACCTCACCACCTGGCCTAAGGCATATGGCTGTGGGCTCCTTGCAGGTCTGGAGCCTCCAGGCCCCCCGGAGCCCTTCAGGACTCCTAAGTGGACTCATGGGGAACTGTCTCTGCCTTACACTGCTGAGTGGAAAATTCAAGGCACGGGCAGTGTGTGGCGTGTGCCTGCATCGGTGTGAACTGTGAACCTGAGTTTGCAGAAATGCAACAGCTTGGGGATGGCAGGCAGGCACAAGAGTTGGTTCCCTTTCCAGGAGGGGAAGTAGGTGGCTGGGGTAAGGGGAGGAACAGACCTTACACTGTATATGCCTTTGTTTTCTTTGATTTTTGTACCTGGTACATGTATTACCTATCACAAAGAGGAAAAATGTTTCCAAAAAGAGAAATGAAAAGAGGCCGGGCGCAGTGACTCACACCTGTAATCCCAGCACTTTGGGAGGCCAAGGCGGGCAGATCACGAGGTCAGGAGATTCAGACCACGTTGGCCAAAATGGTGAAACCCTGTCTATACTAAAAATACAAAAATTACATGGGTGTGGTGGCACGTGCCTGTAATCTCAGCTACTCAGGAGGCTGAGGCAGGAGAATCACTTGAACCCAGGAGGCGGAGCTTTTAGTGAGCTGAGATCACACCACTGCACTCCAGCCTGGTGACAGAGCAAGACTCCGTCTCAAAAAAAAAAAAAAAAAAAAAGCCCGGGCACAGTGGCTCACGCCTGTAATCCCAGCACTTTGGGAGGCCGAGACAGGTGGATCACAAGGTCAGGAGATTGAGACCATCCTGGCTAACACGGTGAAACCCCATCTCTACTAAAAATACAAAAAATTAGCCCAGCGTGGTGGCGGCGCCTGTAGTCCCAGCTACTCGGGAGGCTGAGGCAGAAGAATGGCGTGAACCTGGGAGGCGGAGCTTGCAGTGAGCCGAGATGGCGCCACTGCACTCCAGCCTGGGCGACAGAGCAAGACTCCGTCTCAAAAAAAAAAAAAAAACAGAGAGAGAGAAATGAAAAGAAAAAAACATTAAGGAAGAAAAGTATTCCCTCTGGGTACACAGCTGTTGCCAGAGTTGCCTGGCCCAAAGCTTCGGCCACCCCAGAGCCAGTTCACAAACTCCAGAGCCCAGTACCCTCCTAGGCAGTCATATTCAGGCCACATCATCCTCCTGCCCAAGTCACACAGCAGCCCAGGCCAGAATGGAGAACCACCTGACACAGTCGGAATGGGCCACTCCCAAGCTCCTCATGTGCCCCTCCCCCGTCTAGCCTCCAGCCCCACGACCTTTCTGTGTCTGTCTCATCCCAAGCCCACTAGCAACCCAGGGCCTTTGCACTGGTCACTCTCTTCACCTGGCTCTTCTGGCTGTCAAAACAAAGGTCAGCTCCTAAGACTGGCCTCTCCCGATCACCCTGGCTCAAGTCCTGTCTCTGTTATTCCATATTTTAGCCCTTTGTTTGTTCTTTGCAATGATCTTGTTTGTTCACTCTTTACTGGCTGCCACTAAAAGGTGAGCTCTGAGAAGTCAAGGGCTGCGCCACCAGTGTCTACAATGGCATCTGCCTAATAGTCCGTGCTCCATAGACTTTCATGGAAAAAAGACATGTTGAATGAATTTCTCAAATTCAGAATTCAAATCCCAGGCTGGTGAGCTGATCTCAGAGAGGCTCTGAAAACCTCTCAGGGCCGGGCGTGGTGGTTCAAGCCTGTAATCCCAGCACTTTGGGAGGCCGAGACGGGCGGATCACGAGGTCAGGAGATCGAGACCATCCTGGCTAACACGGTGAAACCCCGTCTCTACTAAAAAATACAAAAAAAATTAGCCGAGCGAGGTGGCGGGCGCCTGTAGTTCCAGCTCCTCAGGAGGCTGAGGCAGGAGAATGGCGTGAACCCGGGAGGCGGAGCTTGCAGTGAGCCGAGATCGCACCACTGCACTCCAGCCGGGCGACAGAGCGAAACACCGTCTCAAAAAAAAAAAAAAAAAAGCTGGAGCACTCCAGGTGCTGGCAAGGAGATAAGAGGTTCTCCTGGACGGGGGGCTGAAGGTGTCCCAGTGAAGTCTAGGAGCATTCAGCTAAGTATATATACACATGCCCTATGACCTGGAAGTGTTGCCCTGAACATATAACTGACCCCTACACACACACACACACACACCACACACACACCCTCCCACGTGACCATGTGGGGAAGGCAGGAGGAGGGGTTGGATGCAACCTGGGGTTCCTCACCGGAAGGTGAATCAGCAAAATGTGTGGAAGACCCGATGGACACAGAGCCACATGCGGGGAACTTAGAAATCTCGTGCTGAGAGGCAAGAGTAAGAAATGGAATGAGATCTAGGCCAGGCGCAGGGGCTCAAGCCTGTAATCCCAGCACTTTAGGAGGCCGAGATGGGCAGATCACGAGGTCAGGAGATCGAGACCATCCTGGCTAACACGGTGAAACCCCGTCTCTACTAAAAAATACAAAAAAAACTAGCCGAGCGAGGTGGCGGGCGCCTGTAGTTCCAGCTCCTCAGGAGGCTGAGGCAGGAGAATGGTGTGAATCCGGGAGGCGGAGCTTGCAGTGAGCCGAGATCACACCACTGCACTCCAGCCTGGGCGACAGTGCGAAACACCGTCTCAAAAAAAAAAAAAAAAAAAAAAGCTGGAGCACTCCAGGTGCTGGCAAGGAGATGAGAGGTTCTCCTGGACTGGGGGCTGAAGGTGTCCCAGTGAAGTCTAGGAGCATTCAGCTAAGTATATATACACATGCCCTATGACCTGGAAGTGTTGCCCTGAACATATAACTGCCCCCTACACACACACACACACACACACACACCCTCCCACGTGACCATGTGGGGAAGGCAGGAGGAGGGGTTGGATGCAACCTGGGGTTCCTCACCGGAAGGTGAATCAGCAAAATGTGTGGAAGACCTGATGGACACAGAGCCACATGCGGGGAACTTAGAAATCTCGTGCTGAGAGGCAAGAGTAAGAAATGGAATGAGATCTAGGCCAGGCGCAGTGGCTCAAGCCTGTAATCCCAGCACTTTAGGAGGCCGAGATGGGCAGATCACGAGGTCAGGAGATCGAGACCATCCTGGCTAACACGGTGAAACCCCGTCTCTACTAAAAAATACAAAAAAAACTAGCCGAGCGAGGTGGCGGGCGCCTGTAGTTCCAGCTTCTCAGGAGGCTGAGGCAGGAGAATGGTGTGAACCCGGGAGGCGGAGCTTGCAGTGAGCCGAGATCGCACCACTGCACTCCAGCCTGGGCGACAGAGCGAAACACCGTCTCAAAAAAAAAAAAAAAAAAAAAAAAGCTGGAGCACTCCAGGTGCTGGCAAGGAGATGAGAGGTTCTCCTGGACTGGGGGCTGAAGGTGTCCCAGTGAAGTCTAGGAGCATTCAGCTAAGTATATATACACATGCCCTATGACCTGGAAGTGTTGCCCTGAACATATAACTGCCCCCTACACACACACACACACACACACACACACACACCCTCCCACGTGACCATGTGGGGAAGGCAGGAGGAGGGGTTGGATGCAACCTGGGGTTCCTCACCGGAAGGTGAATCAGCAAAATGTGTGGAAGACCCGATGGACACAGAGCCACATGCGGGGAACTTAGAAATCTCGTGCTGAGAGGCAAGAGTAAGAAATGGAATGAGATCTAGGCCAGGCGCAGGGGCTCAAGCCTGTAATCCCAGCACTTTAGGAGGCCGAGACAGGCGGATCACGAGGTCAGGAGATCGAGACCATCCTGGCTAACACGGTGAAACCCTGTTTCTACTAAAAAATACAAAAAACTAGCCGGGCGAGGTGGTGGGCCCCTGTAGTCCCAGCTGCTCAGGAGGCTGAGGCAGGAGAATGGCGTAAACCCGGGAGGCGGAGCTTGCAGTGAGCTGAGATCCGGCCACTGCACTCCAGCCTGGGCGACAGAGCGAGACTCCGTCTCAAAAAAAAAAAAAAGAAAAAAAGAAAACCTCTCAGGACCCCAGACAATGCTCCCAAAATATCCATGTTGCCTCCTGGGGGGACTGCAACCATGAGCCCCAGAGTGTCTGTAGGGGTCTGGCAACCCCTTCTCAGCCTCTGACCTGGGGACCCAGCCTTGATGTCAGGGTGGGGACGCAGGGACGGCTCAGGACTGTTACTGCGCTTGAGGGACCTCCAGGCTGGGGATGTGTGCTTACAAACCAGGAGTCTCCAACGCTGTGTGGGGGACAGCGTGGGAGACAAGCGACTAACATCTAAGGAACTCCTGCAAATCCAAAAGAAGACAGGTACCTCGGAACACAAATAAGGACAGTGTGCGACCAGGTAACTGATTGAGGAGGAGACCCTCAGAGGCTAAGAAACACTGGAGGAGATCTGGAAACTCGAGAATAATCTTAGGTATGCTCTCACTTCCTACCTACCAGACCGGCAAGTGAGAAAGCCAGAGAATGGGCCGGGCGCGGTGGCTCACGCCTGTAATCCCAGGAGGCCGAGGCAGGTAGATCACGAGGTCAGGAGATCAAGACCATCCTGGCTAACATGGTGAAACCCCGTCTCTACTAAAAATACAAAAAATTAGCCAGGCGTGGTGGCAGGCACCTGTAGTCCCAGCTACTCAGGAGGCTGAGGCAGGAGAATCGCTTGAACCCAGGAGGCGGAGCCTTTAGTGAGCTGAGATCACACCACGGCACTCCAGCCTCGTGACAGAGCAAGACTCCGTCTCAAAAAAAAAAAGCCCGGGCACAGTGGCTCACGCCTGTAATCCCAGTACTTTGGGAGGCTGAGGCGGGTGGACCACAAGGTCAGGAGATTGAGACCATCCTGGCTAACACGGTGAAACCCCGTCTCTACTAAAAATACAAAAAAGTAGCCAGGAGAGGTGGCGGGCGCCTGTAGTCCCAGCTCCTCAGGAGGCTGAAGCAGGAGAATGGCATGAACCCGGGAGGCGGAGCTTGCAGTGAGCCGAGATCGCACCACTGCACTCCAGCCTGGGCAACAGAGCGAGACACCGTCTCAAAAAAAAAAAAAAAAGCTGGAGCACTCCAGGTGCTGGCAAGGAGATGAGAGGTTCTCCTGGACTGGGGGCTGAAGGTGTCCCAGTGAAGTCTAGGAGCATTCAGCTAAGTATATATACACATGCCCTATGACCTGGAAATGTTGCCCCGAACATATAACTGCCCCCTACACACACACACACACACACACACACACACATCCTCCCACGTGACCATGTGGGGAAGGCAGGAGGAGGGGTTGGATGCAACCTGGGGTTCCTCACGGGAAGGTGAATCAGCAAAATGTGTGGAAGACCCGATGGACACAGAGCCACATGCGGGGAACTTAGAAATCTCGTGCTGAGAGGCAAGAGTAAGAAATGAAATGAGATCTAGGCCAGGCACAGTGGCTCAAGCCTGTAATCCCAGCACCTTGGGAGGCCGAGACGGGCAGATCACGAGGTCAGGAGATCAAGACCATCCTGGCTAACACGGTGAAACCCTGTTTCTACTAAAAAATACAAAAAACTAGCCGGGCGAGGTGGTGGGCCCCTGTAGTCCCAGCTGCTCAGGAAGCTGAGGCAGGAGAATGGCGTAAACCCGGGAGGCGGAGCTTGCAGTGAGCTGAGATCCGGCCATTGCACTCCAGCCTGGGCAACAGAGCAAGACTCCGTCTCAAAAAAAAAAAAAAGAAATGGAATGAGATCTAAAGCACAAAGCCATTTGCACGAAATGATGACACAGAAAACACACATTTTCCAAGAACGCACATACAAAACTTAGCATGACTGTCCGGGGGGCAGGGTGATAAGAATGGAGAATGTGGCCTGGCGTAGTGGCTCATGCCTGTAATCCCAGCACTTTGGGAGGCCAAGGCAGGCGGATCACAAGGTCAGGCGATCAAGACCATTCTGGTTAACATGGTGAAACCCTGTCTCTACTAAAAATACAAAAATTAGCCAGGCGTGGTGGCGGGCGCCTGTAACCCCAGCTACTAGGGAGGCTGAGGCAGGAGAATTGCTTGAGCCCAGAAGGTGGAGGTTGCAGTGAGCCGTGATCATACCACTGTACTCCAGCCTGGGTGACAGAGCAAGACTCCGTCTCAAAAACAAAATAAAAATAAAAATAATAAAAGGGGGCCGGGCACGGTGGCTTACACCTGTAATCCCAGCACTTTGGGAGACTGAGATGAGTGGATCACAAGGTCAGGAGTTAAAGACCAGCCTGGCCAAAATGGTGAAACCCCATCTCTACTAAAAATACAAAAAATTAGCCGAGTGTGGTGGTGGGTGCCTGTAGTCCCAGTTACTTGGGAGGCTGAGGCAGAGAATTGCTTGAACTTGGGGGGCAGAGGTTGCAGTGAGCTGAGATAGCACTACTACACTCTATCCTGGGCGACAGAGTGAGACTCCATCTCAAAAGAAAAAAAAAACCATAAAACAAATAAATAAATAATAAAAGGGGACGAGCTGATGGGCGTGAGAGGGTGAAGGAGGTGATGGAGAACCTGGAGATGGGAAAGGACGGAGAGCTGAGTGAACAGGTGGAGTCAATATTTTTCAGGGGCTTGAGGAGGGACCACAGGGGGGTGGACAAGGCAGGTGATGATGAAAATGTCGTCAGACCAAAAAACTGTGCTTGACTGTGAAACAAACAACAGGAAGCCAGCAGCACCCCAATTTCACCATCCTTGTGCCTTTCACCCCAACTCTTCCCAGCCCCTTCCCCAACCATCCCTTGGCCTCGTCCTCTCCTTTCCTCCTCCATCTCTTTTTTTCTCTCTGGTCTCTCTGCCCTGTGAGGGGTCTCCAAGCAGAAGGAAGAGTTGGAGGGGACATGGTGGGGTGTTGTTGCCACCTGCTGGCAGCCACAGGAAGTGCATACTCCGCTTCAGCCTGGTGCGTGATGCGGACCTGAGCTGGGGACCTTACAGGGCTGCCTCTGTCTGGCCCAGAGTCTTCCGCTGCTGGTGGTGTTCAAGTGATTCCTGAAGGACCCTGTGGCTCTAGGCGCTGTGTTTTTCAGAACGATGCTGATAAGCCGCTCTCCACCTTCCTCAGGGGAATCCCTGATGGACAAAACCATAATTGCCCCTGCTCAAACCCTTCCCCACCCTCAAGCAGTGGTCCGAGCTCCTTAACATACACAGGAGACCTTCAGCATCTGGCCTTGGCCTCAGGCACAGCACCTTATTCTTATTAGTTTCAGTGCCTTTTCCCCAGTGCATGGACCCTTTGCACCTGCCCTGTCTTCCTAGAGCAGTCTCCCGGCTTCTGGTTTTCCAAATTCCTCCTCCTCTTTCAGGTCTCCAATTCCCCACCTCTCTGGAAGACAGCTTCCAGCAACTCCACATTAAGCAGGGAGGAGGAGCATCTCAAGCCATGGGAACAGCATGTGCAAAGGCCCAAGATGCTTCAAGGGGATGGAAGAGGGCCAAAGGCCTGAGAGGGTGACGGAGTTGGCAGGGCTGTGGCAACAGGTACCATGATCCTGGGTGATGGGTTGAGTCCCTGGTGAACAGTGGAAGGTCAAGGTTTTCAGTGGCAGCAGACATGGTCAGATATGTGTTTGGAAGGGCCCACATAAGGCTGCCAAGTGCAAAAGGCACTGACAAGGCAAAAGTGGGTTTGGGGGGAATAGGTTGGGGCTGCATAGGAGAGAGATGATGGGGGCTTGGATCCTTGAGCCCCCCACTTCCTGCTGGCTGGGTCCTGAGCAGGGGCTCCCAGTCCTGTCTCCAGCCTTTCTGGGCTACACAGGGGCAGCCCTGCAAGATGCCAGCCTAATTCCTCTGCCTGACCTCCCTGAGGGGACCCTAGTGTACCCTGGTGTGCTCCACACCGGCTCTGGCTGCCTCCTCTGATACCCCGGCCACACATGCATATTTCTTTTTTTTTTTTTTTTTTTTTGAGGCGGAGTCTCACTCTGTCGCCCAGACTGGAGTGCAGTGGCGCAATCTCGGCTCACTGCAAGCTCCGCCTCCCGGGTTCACGCCATTCTCCTGCCTCAGCCTCCCGAGTAGCTGGGACTACAGGCGCCCGCCACCTCGCCCGGCTAGTTTTTTGTATTTTTAGTAGAGACGGGGTTTCACAGTGTTAGCCAGGATGGTCTCGATCTCCTGACCTCGTGATCCGCCCGTCTCGGCCTCCCAAAGTGCTGGGATTACAGGCTTGAGCCACCGTGCCCGGCCTATGCATACTTCTTATACTCGTGTTAGGCACCCACATGCCTGCCTCACTGAGCCAGCCCCTATGGCCTGTGGGAGCTGCCCTCCCATTCTATAGAGGAGGAAGCTTAGCCTCACAATTGGGAAGTAAGCTGAGAGTGGTAGGGAGGGGATTTGAACCTTGATCTGTCTGCCCTCCCCACCATACTAGGCGGCCTAACAGTTACAGGCAGGACTCTGTCACATCCAGTGACTATATGACTTTGGGTGGACAGCTTTACCTTTCTCAGCCTCATTGTACTCTTCTGCAAAACTGGGACAATCATAGTAATCGGCCCAGTGAGGTTTGTGAAGAGTAGGTAGAATGAATCCCCACAAGGCTCCAGCACAGCACCGGGCACACAGCAGGCACTCATAAATGGTTGCTTTTTACAGGAATACTCTCTCTACTCTCTCGGGAACTGAACAGGCTCGCCGGGGAAATGCGCTTCACGCTCCTGAGTCAGGGAGAAAACAAAAGGAGCTCCAGGAGGACCGAGAAGGGAGGATAAAGTAGGGAGAATGGCTCGGGGCAGGTCTGGGCTAAGTCACTCTGAGTTCCAAGCACAGAGCAGGTGTCCAGGGCGCCAGCTGTGAGGAGCCTTGAATGCCACATTGAGAAGTCAACAAAAGTTCTAGAGCCAGAGAAGGCACCACCACCTAAGCCCAGGGGTAGGCTGCTCACTCCCCCAAAGCACTGTAGGCAGTGGAAGAGGGTGCTGGCAGCAGGGGCCCATCTCAGTGTTCCTTGAACTCCACAGCCTGGCACCTGTGGTACCAGCTACTAGGGAGGCTGAGGCATGAGACTCACTTGAACCTGGGAGGTTGCAGTGGAGCCAAGATCACACCACCGCACTCCAGTCTGGGCAACAGAGCTAGACCTTGTCTCAAACAACAATAACAACAACAAAACACTCCACAGTCCAGATGCGCTTTCCTGGGTCTGAGAACCTTCCCCTATGCAATTCCCCAGCTAGTCATACGGTGGCGACAGTGCACCATGAGCGCTCTGCTTCTCCCTCCCTTTCAGCCAAAGCAAAAGCCAAACACCAATGTTTTCCAGATGCCTCTAAGAGATGGAGGGAGATTTAGGAAGAGATCTAAGGAGTCTCCTTACAACCTCCCTAAGAGGTAGAGTCCATTCGTATTCCCTGCCTACAGATGGAAATGATGACTCACAGAAGTCAACTCATACCCTCAGGATCACCCAACCAGGTTTTGTTTTTGTTTTTGTGTGTGAGATAAGAGTCTAGCTCTGTCGCCCAGGCTGGAGTACAGTGGTGCAATCTCAGATCACTGCAACCTCTGCCTCTGGGGTTCATGCAATTATCTTGCCTCAGCTTAGTGAGTAGTAGCTGGGATTACAGGCGCGCACCACCATGCCCAGCTAACTTTTGTATTTTTAGTAGAGATGGGGTTTCACCATCTTGGCCAGGCTGGTCTTTAACTCCTGGCCTCAAAAGATCCGCTGGCCTTGGCCTCCCAAAGTGTTGGGATTACAGGTGTGAGCCACCGCATGTGGCCTCCAGCCAAGTTTTGAACCCTGGTCTGTGCGTCTCTCAGGACAGCTGCAGCAGCTGCCTGTCCTAGGCCATCAGTCCTGGTTCAGCCTCCCGCCCCCATCACTGGGCAGTGCTGCCTTTGTTGAACTGACAGATCAGAGGTCTGCCCTGGGAGTGGACAAGGGCAAAGACTTTCACTTTTGCTTTCTACCTCTGAAGTTTAGGTCATTTACATAGCTTTTGCACTGGGGGTGAGGTGCTGGGATAGTTCCTATCGCTGGGGAAGAGCTGATCTGAGGGATGAGGCCTCAGTGTTCCCACAGTTTCCCTCCCCTATCCCAGCCAAGGCTCCCAAGACTGAATTCCCAGGCCCTCCTAGCTTCTCAAGAGGAAGAGAGCTAACTTTGAAGGAGCACTTCCTCTGTGCCACGTATTATACCAGACATCCTTTCTACATTCATTCGGTACATAGTAATAAAGCACACACTGTGTGCCTGTCACAATAGACAGCACTATAAGCTCTTGCATGCAGCAATAAAGGAATATTTATTTATTTATTTATTTTTTTTTTTTTTTTTGAGACGGAGTCTTGCTCTGCCACCCAGGCTGGAGTGCAGTGGCCGGATCTCAGCTCACTGCAAGCTCCGCCTCCCGGGTTCCCGCCATTCTCCTGCCTCAGCCTCCCGAGTAGCTGGGACTACAGGCGCCCGCCTCGTCGCCCGGCTAGTTTTTTGTATTTTTTAAGTAGAGACAGGGTTTCACCGTATTAGCCAGGATGGTCTCGATCTCCTGACCTCGTGATCCGCCCGTCTCGGCCTCCCAAAGTGAGGAATATTTATTAATGGTAACTTGTGTGCTGGGCGAGGTGGCTCACGCCTGTAATCCCAACACTTTGAGAGGCTGAGGCGGGCGGATCACATGAAGTCAGGAGTTTGAGACCAGACTGGCCAACATGGCGAAACCCCATCTCTACTAAAAATACAAAAAAAAGTATCCAGGCTTGGTGGCACACAACTGTAATCCCAGCTAGCTACTAGGGAGGCTGAGGGAGGAGAATCGCTTGAACCCGGGAGGCGGAGGTTGCAGTGAGCCAAGATGGAGCCACTGCCACTGCACTCCAGCCTGGGTGACGAAGTGAGACTTTCTAAAAAAAAAAAAAAAAAAAAAAAAAGTAATGTTGGCCAGAAGTGGTGTCTCATACCTGTAACCCCAGCACTGTGGGAGACCAAGGTGGGTAGATCACTTGAGGTCAGGAGTTCAAGACCAGCCTGGCCAACATGGTGAAACCACTTGAGGTCAGGAGTTCAAGACCAGCCTGGCCAACATGGTGAAACCCCATCTCTACTAAAAATACAAAAATTAGTGGGGTGTGGTGGTGCACATCTATACTTCCAGGAACTAGGGGCGCTGAGGCAGGAGAATTGCTTGAACCCGGGAGGTGGAGGTTGCAGTGAGCCGAGATCAGGTCACTGCCCTCCAGCCTGGGCTACAGAGCGAGACTTTGTCTCAAAAAAAAAAAAAAGAGAGAGAAATTCCAGGGCGGTGACTCACGCCTGTAATCCCAACAACACTTTGGGAGGCCGTGGTAGGCGAATCACAAGGTCAGAAGTTCGAGACCAGCCTGGCCAACATGGTGGAACCCCGTCTCTACTAAAAAAATACAAAAATTAGCCGGGCATGGTGGCATGCGCCAGTAATCCCAGCTACTCGGGAGGCTGAGGCAGGAGAATCGCTTGAAACCGGGAAGCGAAGGTTGCAGTGAGCCGATTTCACGCCACTACACTCCAGCCTGGGCGACAGAGCAAGACTTCATCTGAAAAAAATATATGTATATCTATATATAAATATATAGATATTTACTATAAATAAGCACACAGCTTAATACATATTTATTGAATGAGTGACTTACGTTGAGCCTGAGTTATCTGTGAGATTCCCAGGTACTGAATTTGGGGCTGTGGGACAAATCTAGGCTAGACTGAGGCTCCAGCATTGCTGGCATCTAGGGAATGCACGCGCCAAGTGGATGATGATCCCTCGTGGAAACTGGGTGAATGATAAGCAAAGTGGGCCTAGGATGGGGCACTGCGACATCTCTGCCAGGCAGGGAAAAGGGGAGACTGCCCATGACATGGAGGCATAGAGAAGGGTTTGTGAGAATAAGGAGGGATCAGGCAGGAGTGGGATGGCCTGGAAACCTGGTTGGTTCAAATGGGGTAAAGAGTCAAATGCGCCGGGCGCGGTGGCTCACGCCTGTAATCCCAGCACTTTGGGAGGCAGAGACGGGTGGATCATGAGGTCAGGAGATCAAGACCATCCTGGCCAACACGGTGAAACCCCGTCTCTACTAAAACTACAAAAAAAATTAGCCGGGCGTAGTGGCGGGCGCCTGTAGTCCCAGCTACTCGGGAGGCTGAGGCAGGAGAATGGCGTGAATCCGGGAGGCAGAGTTTGCAGTGAGCCGAGATCGCGCCACTGTACTCCAGCCCGGGCGACTGAGCGAGACTCTGTCTCAAAAAAAAAAAAAAAAAAAGAGTCAAATGCTTCTCAGAATAAAGCAGCAAAGATCGTGAAACGTCACAGGATTGGCTGCAGCGGCACTGCTGGTGATCTGAAGCCAGAGTGCAGTGGGATCAGGAGGAAGATGAGGAAGAGGGGACAGGACAGTGGAGGGGAGGAGAGGCAGAGCCTGGTTGCAAGGGAGTTGAGATTTTTCTCGGTCGTTTGTGGGCTGCTGGGAAGGAGCAAGAAGACAGGAAAGGGTTGGCGCTCCACAGGCGAGAGAGGAGAAAGGGACACAAAAACCCATGGAAGATTGCAATAGGGCGGGACTCAAAGCCCACGAGGAGGTCCGGCCCAGTTGTCCTGTGTCTCGTTCTCAAAGCGCTGCGGCAGGGCTGGTGATGAATTCAGATAAACAGGCACAAAGGGCCAGTGGGGTCGCTAGCAAGATCTGGGACACGCTGAACGTTAACAGAAATTGGCTGCCCTTTGCCGGAGCAGCCCAGCGCACAAAGATGATCTTTTCTGAGGTTCCACAGCGGCAGAGCCCTTCGCGCGGCCCACCGCAGTAGCCGCCGCTGATTGGCCCGCGGCAGCCACCTGACCGAACGGACCAATCGGAGGCGTTCTCCCAGGAATGCGGCCCGCGTGTGGTCGGGGGCGGAAGCCGGACTTGAGTGCGGCGGCGCCCAGCGGCTGTGCTGGCCACGTGCACCCGGCAGGGTGCCGCGGGCGCGGAACTGGGAGTCTGGGCCGAGTCTCCCACTACCCTGTTCCGCCGGCCGAGGGGTTGGGGAGGCCGTCTGTCCCAAACGCCCGGACCCTATGTCCTTCTGATAATTCCCCCTTTTTCTCTCGCTGGCTTCTGGGGCCATGGCCTTTTTACCCTCTCTGGTCCAAAGTAGTGTTTTAGGAGATCTGAAAGCAAGCAGAACCAAGTTGAAATTACTTGCTCCGCCGGTTGCGGTGGCTCACGCCTGCAATCTCAGCACTTTAGGAGATCTAGGCGGGCGGATTGCTTTAGCTCAGGAGTTTGAGACCAGCCTGGGCAACATGGTGAAACCGCGTCTCTACTAAAAAATACAAAAGTTAGGTCGGGCGCGGTGACTCAAGCCTGTAATCCCAGCACTTTGGGAGGCCAAGGCGGGCGGATCACGAGGTCAGGAGATCCAGACCATCCTGGCTAACACGGTGAAACCCCGTCTCTACTAAAAAATACAAAAAAACTAGCCGGGCGAGGTGGCAGGCGCCTGTAGTCCCAGCTACTTGGGAGGCTGAGGCAGGAGAATGGCCTGGACCCGGGAGGCAGAGCTTGCAGTGAGCCGAGATCCAGCCACTGCACTCCAGCCTGGGTGACAGAGCGAGACTCCGTCTCAAAAAAAAAAAAAAAAAAAACCCACAAAAGTTAGCCGGCGGTGGTGGTGCGTGCCTTTAGTCCCAGCTACCCTGGAGGCCGAGGTGGGAGGATCACTTGAGCCTGGGCGTTCGAGGGTGCAGTGAGCGGTGATGGCGCCACCGCACTCCAGCCTGAGCGACAGACTCGTGTCGTCTCAAACAAACAAAAAAACAAACAAACAAAAACTAGCCGGGATGGCTGCTCCGGTGGCTGAGGTGGGAGGATCACTTGAGCAAGAGGGTGCAGGCTGTAGTGAGCCGAGATCACGCCACAGCGCTCAAGCCTGGGCGAAAAAGTGAGACCTTGCCTCAAAAATAAATAAGTAAAAAAATGCTGAGCATTGTGGCTCACGCCTGTAATCCCAGCACCGTGGGAGGCAAAGGCGGGCAGATTGCTTGAGCTCAGGAGTTTGAGGCCAGCTTGAGCAACATGGCAAAAACCTGTCTCTACTAAAAAATACAAAAATTAGCAGAGCATGGCGGCGTGTGCCTGTGGTCCCAGCTACTCGGGAGGCTGAGGTGGGAGGATCGCATGAGCCCAGAAGGCAGAGACAGCAGTGAGCTGAGATCACACCACTGCACTCCAGCCTGGGTGAGAGGGCAAGACCCTGTTTCAAGAAAAAAGAAAAAAGAAAGAAAGAAAGAAAGAAAAATTACTTGCTTACCATGTGACCTAGGACAAGTGTTTAACTTCACTGAACCTCAGGTACCTCTTCTGGAAAATGGGACTACTAATACCTACTTCAGTATCTTTGTGAAGATTGTAAAGTCTCCTACCTGGCAAACTTTGAGCTCCAAAACACGTTGGTAACAATTTTTATGATTGTGGATAATCCTACCCTAGAGGAACTCACAATCTCATCACACACAGCCTTGTACTAAGGCTTTTTCTTCCTACTCCCCGTTACTAGAATGTACACTGCTTGTTAACAAGGACGTAACCATACGCCTTTTTAGTCTTCCAATCCCACAAGCCCTTCACTTGGTGTAACAAGGGGAAATTTAAGCTATACAGGAACAGTAGTAGGACAGGACGTGAAACCATGGGATTTACATCAGGAAAAGCACCAGCACTGAGGTGGGAATGTTTATAACACAACAGGTATGTACTGAAACACGTCTTGCTAGAAGGCTGCCATGCACCAACTCTGTGTGAACCTCGCTAAAATAATAATCATGATTACAACCATTGGAGGACTTGCCAGGTGCCAGACACTGTTCTAAGCTTACATATTATCTGTCAACAATCCCACTTTAGGCCGGCCATGGTGGTTCACACCTGCAATCCCAGCACTTTGGGAGGCCGAGGCGGGTCGATCACCAGCCTGGCCAACACGGCTAAACCTCGTCTCCACTAAAAATACAAAAATTAGCTAGGCATGGTGGTGCATGCCTATAATCCCAGCTACTCAGGAGGCTGAGGCAGGAGAATCCTTTGAACCTGGGAGGTGGAGGTTGCGGTGAGATTGTGCCACTGCGCTGCAGCCTGGTCAACAAAGCAAGACTCCATTTCAACAAAAGAAAAAGAGGAAAAAAAAGAAAATCCCACTTTACAGAGTGATCACAGAGGCACAGATAAGTTCTCTATAACTTGCCCAAGGTCACTATTAAGTGGCAGAGCTGGGGGTTCACATCAGGCCATCTGGGCTAGCATCTGCGCTCATAACTTCACAGCGTGCTGCCTCTCCAACACCAGCTCAGGCAGTGGGCACTCTAAAGACCCACCACGGCCAGGCACGGTGGCTCACGCCTGTAATCCCAACACTTCGGGAGACCAGGCAGGTGGTTCATGAGGTCAGGAAATCGAGACCATCCTGGCCAACATGGTGAAACCCCGTCTCTACTAAAAATATGAAAATTAGCTGGGTGCGGTGTGGTGGCACACGCCTGTAGTCCCAGCTGCAGGGGAGGCTGAGGCAGGAGAATCGCTTGAGGTTGCAGTGAGCTGCGATCATGCCACAGCACTCCAGACTGGATGACAGAGTGAGACTCCGTCTCAAAAAATAAAAAATAAAAATAAAAAGACCCACCACACAGAATTATGGAGAGTGCTAGGTTGACAGGGCAAGGACTTCTGCATCCGAGAACCGAAGGAGGCCAGTGTGGCCAAGGGTGGAGAGTGAGGGGAACCTGGTAGGTGATGAACCTGGATTTGCAGGTAGGAACAGAGTTTACAAGTCTCCTAGGGTGGGGTCAGTACATGGGAAGCACGTGGCTGGGTGTTCAAGGGGTTTCTGAGCTTTCGTTGCCACAGGCCAGTGATGCAGGAGGCAGAAGCGCCCTCTGTCTTTCTGTGGCTTAGCTTCAGTCCTGTCTGTGCGCAGCCCAGAGGCCCAGGGTTCATCTTAGCCCTAAGTTCCCCAGCTGCCCCCTGGGCTTTCTCCCTGGGCATGCCACCACCCAGACTGGAAATGCCACCGCCATGAGTACCATCCCTCAACTCCTCATTATTACATGTTTCAGCCGGGCGCGGTGGCTCACGCCTGTAATCCCAGCACTTTAGGAGGCCGAGGCAGGTGGATCATGAGGTCAGGAGATCGAGACCATCCTGGCTAACACAGTGAAACCCTATCTCTACTAAAAATACAAGAAGCCAGGCGAGGTGGCGGGCGCCTGTAGTCCCAGCTACTTGGGAGGCTGAGACAGGAGAATGGCGTAAACCCAGGAGGCAGAGCTTGCAGTGAGCCAAGATCGCACCACTGTACTCCAGCCTGGGCAACAGAGCGAGACTCCGTCTCAAAAAAAACAAAACAGGCCGGGCGCGGTGGCTCAAGCCTGTAATCCCAGCACTTTGGGAGGCCGAGACGGGCGGATCACGAGGTCAGGAGATCGAGACCGTCCTGGCTAATACGGTGAAACCTCGTCTCTACTAAAAAATACAAAAAAACTAGCCGGGCGAGGTGGCGGGCGCCTGTAGTCCCAGCTACTCGGGAGGCTGAGGCAGGAGAATGGCGTAAACCCGGGTGGCGGAGCTAGCAGTGAGCTGAGATCTGGCCACTGCACTCCAGCCTGGGTGACAGAGCGAGACTCCGTCTCAAAAAACAAAACAAAACAAAACAAACAAAAGTACATGATTCATTAATATAGCCAATTAGGCCTTCTGCCACCAGCCTCATTCCTCCTTGAAATATCCAATCCCTGTACTTCCGGTTTTGATTCTGGAGATGCCATATCACTTAAGGCCTCTGCAATTTTCCTCCAGAGCACTTGATATCAACTCTAGATCTATCAACTGACTATCCAGGGGAGGGGCCTGGGATTGTTGTCTGGGAGAGGGGAAGAGCAGGTCTGTTGCCGACTGTCCAGCCTCAGGTTGTCCTCCCATTGTTCCTCTCTTACACTTTTCTGGAAATGCCCATCTGTCTGGGATGCTCATTCTCAGATGTCCTTGGTTTTCTCGCTGCCTCTCACCCCTCCGAAGTCTTCAGGTCTCATTGCCTCTGTGATGACCCCGGAAGTACTCTCTCTCACCTAGTTCTTTCTCCAGATCTTCAAACTACATGCGTGTCCAACCACTAGCATGACATCTGCCCCTGATGTCCCTCAAAGCTCTCCAAACCTCACAAGCTGGAGCACCAGCACCTGCCTTACTTAAACATGCTTGGCTAAGGCTGAGCATGTTTCCAGGTGGCTCATGCCTAGAATCCCAGCATTTTGGGAGGCCAAGGCAAGCAAATGACTTCAGGTCAGGGGCTGGAAACCAGCCTGGCCAACATAGTGAAACTCCGTCTCTACAAAAAATACAAATAAATAAATAAATAGCCAGGCATGGTGATGCAGCTACTCAGGTGGCTGAGGCAGGCGAATCACTTGAACCCAGGAGGCAGAAGTTGCAGTGAACCGAGATCACACCGTGGCACTCTAGCCTGGGTGACAGAATGAGACTCCGTTTCAAAAAAATTAATTAATTAATTAATTTTAAAAAATACCCAGGCATGGTGGCTCATGCTTGTAATCCTACCACTTTGGGAGGCTGAGGCAGGCGGATCACCTGAGGTCAGCAGTTCAAGACCAGCCTGGCCAACATGGTGAAACCTCTTCTCTACTACAAATACAAAAACTAGCCAGGTGTGGCTGGGCATCGTGGCTTACATCTATAATCCTAACACTCCGGGAGGTCCAGGTGGGTGGATTGCCTGAGTTCAGGAGTTCAAGATCAGCCTGGGCAACATGGTGAAATCCTGTCTCTACTAAAATACAAAAAAATTACTCAGGCATGGCGATGTGTGCCTGTAATCCCAGCTACTCAGGAGGTTGAGGCAGGAGAATTGCTTGAACCCAGGAGGCAGAGGTTGCAGTGAGCTGAGATCATGCCACTGCAGCCCAGCCTGAGCGACAGAGCAAGACTCTGTCTCAAAAAAAAAAAAAAAAAAAAATGAGGTGGGGGACGTTCTAGATTTAAGAGACTTAAGAGATATAAGGACTGGCCAGGCGTGGTGACTCATGCCTATAATACCAGCACTTTGGGAGGCCAAGGCAGGTGGATCACTTGAGGTCAGGAGTTCAAGAACAGCCTGGCCAACACGGCGAAACCTCGTCTCCACTAAAAATACAAAAGTTAGCCGGGCGTGCTGGCACGCGCCTGTAATCCCAACTACTCGGGAGGCTGAGGCAGGAGAATCGCTTGAACCTAGGAGGCAGAGGTTGCAATCAGCCCAGATTGTGCCACTGCACTCCACTTTGGACAACAAGAGCAAAACTCCATCTCGGATCTCGGCTCACTGCAACCTCTACCTCCCCAGGTTCAAGCAATTCTCCTGCCTCAGCCTCCGGAGTAGATGGGATTACAGGTGCATGCCACCACACCTGGCTAATGTTTGTTTTTTTGTTTGTTTGGGATGGAGTTTTGCTCTGTCGCCCAGGCTGGAGTGCAGTGGCATAATCTCAGCTCACTGCAACCTCCACCTCCTGGGTTAAAGTGATCCTCCTGCCTCAGCCTCCCCAGGAGTTCGAATTATAGGGGCAGACCACCACATCCAGCTAATGTCTATATTTTTAGTAGAGATAAGATTTCACCATGTCGGCCAGGTTGGTCTTGAACTCCCAATCTCAGGTTATCTGCCTGCCTTGGCCTACCAAAGTGCAGGGATTACAGGCGTGAGCCACTGAGCTTGGTCAATTTTTGTATTTTTATTAGAGATGGGGTTTCGTCATGTTGGCCAGGCTAGTCTCGAATTCTTGGCCTTAGGTGATCCCACCAGAAGTGTTGGGATTACAGGAGTGAGCCCACCGGGCCCGGCCTTTTCTGTATGTGTTTAAGATATCGCCAGGCGTGGTGGAAGGCCTAGGTGGGCGGATCACTTGAGATCAGCAGTTCGAGAGCAGCCTGGGCAACATGGTGAAACTCTGCTTCTACTAAAAATACAAAAATTAGCCGGGTATGGTGGTACACACCTGTAATCCCAGCTACTCGGGAGGCTGAGGCAGGAGAATCACTTGAACCTGGGAGGAGGAGGTTGCAGTGAGCGGAGATTGCGCCACTGCACTCCAGCCTGGGCAACAGACTGAGACTCCATCTCAACAAAAATAGTATATCTGTAAAAAAAAAAAAAAAAACAGGCTGGGCGAGGTGGCTCACGCCTGTAATCCCAGCACTTTGGGAGGCCAAGGCAGGCAGATCACAAGGTCAAGAGATCGAGACCATCCTGGCCAACATGATGAAACCCCGTCTCTACTAAAAATACAAAAATTAGCTGGGTGTGGTGGTGTGCACCTGTAGTACTAGTTGCTTGGGAGGCTGAAGCAAGGTAATCACTTGAACCTGGGAGGCGGAGGGTGCAGTGAGCCAAGATTGCCCTACTGCACTCCAGCCTGGTGGCAAAGCGAGACTCCATCTCAAAAAAAAAAAAAAAAAAAACTCAAAAAAATAAACAAACAAAAAAAAGACTGAACAATTGAACAATTAGCTGGATGTGGTGGCACGTGCCTGTAATCCCAGCTACTTCAGAGGCTGAGGCAGGAGAATTGTTTGAACCCAGGAGGCAGAAACTGCAGTGAGCTGAGGTCACACCATTGCACTCCAGCCTGGGCAGCAGAAACCCTGTTTCAAAAAAGGAAAAAACAAAAAAACTGAACATATTTCCTACCCTTGCCCCAGCTCCATTTTTCATCTGGTACCCCTTCTCCCCAGAACCCCCCTTGACCCAGCCTCTGGTACCACCCCCAACTTCAGCCCATGATTGGGCCTAACCAGTAGGCACCCTCTGGAGGGATCTGGGCTGGAACCCCAAGGTTATTCAGTTGTCCTCAGCTTCCTTGAGCCTGCAGCCCCTCCCTTCTACCTCAGCTAATGATCTATTTCTCACCTCTCCAAGAAAACAGAGGCACTGGCTGGGACCTCCTTCAGTTTCCTTCCCTTCCCACATAAAACATAGCTGAGGCCCCAATTTACCTTTCCTTCCAGTGTCAGAGGTTGAGGCATTCCTCATCTGGTCCATGGCCCATGCCTTCACCAGTGATTCCATCCACACACCCTGCACCTTCTTTGCCTCAGTGGTCTCTTGGTCTTGTACCTTCAACCTTCCCCTCTCAATTGGCCTCTTCCCAACAGCACTGTACTCATTCAATAATGTGTTCATTCAATTCACAAATATTTATTGAGCACCTACTCTGCACCAGGTCTTGCTCTAGGCATCAGGAACAAAGCAGTGAAGAAGTCCTCACCTCCTGGTGTTTCCATTATAGACAACCAGAAAGACACAGTTATAGATAATAATAAGAACAAAAATCAAGCAATCAAGGCTGTGTGGTATTGGCATAAAATGGGTCTATAGATCAATGGAGTAGGATTGAGAATCCAAAAATAAACCTGTGCTTTTGTGGTCATGGGTGCCAAGACCATTCAAATGGAGAAAGAATAGTCCTTTCAACAAATCATGCTAGGACAATTAGATATCCACATGCAAAAGAACAAAGTTGAACCCCTCCCTTACACCATAAATTAATTCAAAATGGATCAAAGTCTTAAATGTAAGGACTAAAACTGTAAAACTCTTGGCAAAAAAACATAAGGGTAAATCTTCATGATTGGGGATTGGTCAGTAGTTTCTTAGATATGATTCCGAAAGCACAAGCAAGAAAGAAAAAATAGGTGGCACTTCAGGAGGCCAAGGCAGGTGGATTACTTGAGCCCAGAAGTTTGAGATCAGCCTGGGGAACATGGTGAAACCTTGTCTCTACAAAAAAATATAAAACTTAGCCAGGCATGGTGGCACACACCTGTAATTCAACTATTAGGGAGGCTGAGGTGGAGGGGATCACTTGGGCCTTGGAGATCGGGGATGCAATGACCCCAGATCATGTCACTGTACTCCAGCCGGGGCGACAGAACAAAGTGAGAGCCTATCTTAAAAAAAAAGAAAAAAAAAAACTAAAGAAAAACTAGGAAAACTAGACCTGATCAGAATTTAAAATTTTTATATTTAAAATGACACTATCAAGAAAATGAAGGCCGGGCGCGGTGGCTCAAGCCTATAATCCCAGCACTTTGGGAGGCCGAGACGGGCAGATCACGAGGTCCGGAGATCAAGACCATCCTGGCTAACACAGTGAAACCCTGTCTCTACTAAAACAAAATACAAAAAACTAGCCAGGCGAGGTGGTGGGCACCTGTAGTCCCAGCTACTTGGGAGGCTGAGGCAGGAAAATGGCATAAACCCGGGAGGCGGAGCTTGCAGTGAGCTGAGATCCGGCCACTGCACTCCAGCCTGGGTGACAGAGCGAGACTCTGTCTCAAAAAAAAAAAAAAAAAAAAAGAAAATGATAAAATATTTGTAAATTTCATATCTGATAAAGGACATATCCAGAATACATGAAGAATTCTGACAACTCAACAATAAAGACGGCAGGGTGCAGTGGCTCACACCTGTAATCCCAGCTCTGTGGGAGGCTGAGGCAGGTAGATCACATGAGGTCAGGAGTTCCAGACCAGCCTGGCCAACATGGTGAAACCCCCGCCTCTGCTAAAAATACAAAAATTAGCCAGGCGTGATTAGCACCTGTAATCCCAGCTGCTCAGGAGGCTGAGACAGGAGAAGTTGCAGTGAGCCAAGATCATGATACTGCACTCCAGCCTGAACAACACAGTGAGACTCTGAAACAAAACAAAACACAACAATAAAGACAAATTACTCGATTTTTAAAAAATGGGCAAAGGATCTAAATAGATATTTCTCCAAAGAAGATTATAAATGGCCAATAGGTACAAAATATAAAAATTAGCCGGGAGTAGTGGCTTGTGCCTGTAGTCCCAGCTACTCAGGAAGCTGAGGCAGGAGGATCATCTGAGTCTGGGAGATGGAAGTTGCAGTGAGCCAAGATCGTGCCACTGCACGTCAGCCTGGGTGACAGAGTGAGACCCTGTCTCAAAAAAACACCAAAAAGGCCAGGCGCGGTGGCTCAAGCCTGTAATCCCGGCACTTTGGGAGGCCGAGATGGGCGGATCACAAGGTCAGGAAATCGAGACCATCCTGGCTAACACGGTGAAACCCCGTCTCTACTGAAAAATACAAAAAACTAGCCGGGCGCGGTGGCGGGCGCCTGTAGTCCCAGCTACTCGGGAGGCTGAGGCAGGAGAATGGCGTAAATCCGGGAGGCGGAGCTTGCAGTGAGCTGAGATCCGGCCACTGCACTCCAGCCTGGGCGACAGACCAAGACTCCGTCTCAAAAAAACAAGGAAAAAAAAAAAAAAAACACCAGAAACCAAAACCACTGGATTGTACTCTTTGTGAATTTTATGGTATGAGAATTATATCTCAACAAAAAGAAAATAAATAAATAAATAGGAAAAACATCAGGTAATTTTGGAGAGTGCTAATAGCTCTAAGGCGATTCAACAGGAAGATGTGCTAGAGTGACCTGGGATCTGATAGGGGATCCTAGAGCCAGGGGAGGGGCCAAAGAATACCTGTTTGAGGAGGGACTCCAGCTGATTGACAGGAGGAGTCCTGGGGTGGCAGAGGGAACAGCAAACCCAGACCCTGTGATAAGAGAGGCCAACTATACAGGACCTCTGGAAAAAGCCCTTTCACGCTATCCCCCACTCACAACTGCTGCCTTTGATCTACAAAGCCCTGTCTTCCAATCTCGGTTTTTGCTTAAAGTTTTTGCCTGAGAGATATGAAGATTTTCCAGATTGTTCTGAGTATGGCTGGAGTTAGATGCAAGTTCCCAGACCTCACCTTCCATTTGTCCTCAGTGGGCCTAAGAAATCATATCTCTTCGGTCTTACTTCTGCCAGTTTCTCACTAAGAAGGGAAAAGCCACATCTCACCCAAGTGAATCTCTCTTGGAGGCGGCGGGGGGAGTGGAGGGTGGGGGCGTGTGCCTCAGAGACCGGGTGCTGGGGAGCCTGCAGAGTTTCCCAGGCCTTACCCAACAAACTCGGGCTAGGCTCCGATCTTGTCTGTCTGTCCTGGAATTAGAATCCAGCAGGAGATGGCTGTCACAGGGATGCATACTAACACTGGTTTACTTCTTTCTTTTTTTTTTTCTGAGACGGAGTTTTGCTCTTGTTACCCAGGCTGGAGTACAATGGTGTCATGTCGGCTCACTGCAACCTCCGCCTCCTGGGTTCAAGCCATTCTTCTGCCTCAGTCTCCCGGGCAGCTGGGATTACAGGCGTGTGCCACCATGCTGGGCTAATTTTTTGTATTTTTAGTAGAGATAGGGTTTCACCATGTTGGCCAGGCTGGTCTCGAACTCCTGACCTCAGGTAATCCACCCACCTCGGCCTCCCAAAGTGCTGGGATTACAGGCGTGAGCCACCACTTTTGGCCTAATACTGGTTTTCATGAGAAACGAAGTCAGATCTTTTCTGACTGTTGGCTGAGGGCCTCTTTTTTTTTTTTTTGACACAAAGTCTCACTCTGTTGCCCAGGCTGGAGTACAGTGGTGTGATCCTGGCTCATGCAACCTCAGACTCCCGGGTTCAAGCAATTTTCATGCCTTAGCCTCCCAAGTAGCTGGGATTACAAATGTATACCACTATGGCTGGCTGATTTTTGTATTTTTAGTGGAGATGGGGTTTCACCATGTGGTCCTGCTGGTCTCAAACTCCTGACCTTTTGTGATCCACCCACCTAGACCTCCTAAAGTGCTGGGATTACAGGCGTGAGCTACGGCATCCAGCCTGGCTGAGGGACTTGATGATGGGGCCTGTCTTTGCCATTTCAGACACATTTTCTATAAATCTAGCTAGCTGAATCTACAGCTCTGGAGGTTTTTTTTTTTTTTTTTTTTTTTTTGAGAGAGAGTCTCGCTCTGTCACCAGGCTGGAGTGCAGTGGCGCAATCTCAGCTCACTACAACCTCCATCTCCCAGGTTTAAGCGATTCTCCTGCCTCAGCCTCCCAAGTAGCTGGGATTACAGGCATGTACCAGCACGCCCAGCTAACTTTTATATTTTTAGTAGAGATGAGGTTTCACTATGTTGGCCAGGAGGGTCTCAATCTCTTGACCTCGTGATCTGCCCGCCTTAGTCTCCCAAAGTGCTGGGATTATAGGAGTGAGTCACTATGCCTGGTCTTTTTTTTTTTTTTTTTTTTGAGACAGAGTATCACTCTCTCACTCAGGCTGGAGTGCAGTGGCACAGTCTCGGCTCACTGCAACGTCCACCTCCCAGGTTCAAGCGATTCTCCTCCCTCAGCCTCCTGAGTAGCTGGGACTACAGGTGCGCACCACCATGCCCAGCTAATTTTTGTATTTTTAGTAGAGATGGGGTTTCACCATATTGGCCAGGCTGGTCTTGAACTCCTGACCTCCTGATCCGCCCGCCCCAGCCTCCCAAAGGGCTGGGATTATAGGCGTGAACCACCGCACCCGGCCCATATTTCTTATTTCTTTACCTCTTATTCACTCTTCATCCCACGACAAACCTGAAACATTTCCTACCAGTTCACCAAAGCTTTACCCAGAGTCTTTTTTTTTTTTTTTTTTTGAGACGGAGTCTCGCTCTGTCGCCCAGGCTGGAGTGCAGTGGCGTGATCTCAGCTCACTGCAAGCTCCGCCCCCCGGGTTCCCGCCATTCTCCGGCCTCAGCCTCCGGAGTAGCTGGGACTACAGGCGCCGCCACCTCGCCCGGCTCATTTTTTGTATTTTTAGTAGAGACGGGGTTTCACCGTGTTAGCCAGGATGGTCTCAATCTCCTGACCTCGTGATCCGCCCGTCTCGGCCTCCCAAAGTGCTGGGATTACAGGCTTGAGCCACCGCGCCCGGCCGAGTCTTTTTTTTTTAATTAAAAAAATTAAATAAAAATAGAAACGGGGTCTTGCTTAGTTGCCCAGGCTGGTCTCAAACTTCTAGGTTCAAGGGACCTGCCCACCTCCGCCTCCCAAAGGGCTGGGATTAGAGGCATGCACCACCACACCCAGCCTACCCAGAATCTTATCTTGCTTTTATTCACCTGACCCTCTTTTAATATTTATTTATTTATTTATTTTTGAGCTAGGGTGTCCTCTGTCGCCCAGGCTATAATGCAGTGGTGTGGTCTTAGCTCACTGCAACCTCTACCACCTGGGCTCAAGTGATTCTCCCACTTCAGCCTCCGGAGCAGCTGGGACTACAGACACACGCCACCACACCCAGCTAATTTTTTGTAGAGACGAGGTTTTGTTGCCCAGTCTGGTCTTCAACTCCTGGCCTCAAATGATCCACCCGCCTCGGCCTCCCAAAGTGCTGGGATTATAGGCTTGAGCCACCATACCCAGTCCTTTTAGTATTTATTGAGCAACTACTGGGTACAAACTCTTTGTCATTCCTCCACTAGCAAGAGCAGTGCTTTCACAAGCTGCTTTTCAGCCTTTGTTTTCATCTGTAAAATAGGATACTATCTTCTCTTTGAGGGGCAACAAGGGGTAGGTGTGGGTGGGTGAGCTATAAACCCTAATTCTCACCCAGGAGGAGGTGCAGCCACCTTTCTGGCCACTGGCTGGAGACCTTCCCCTTTCCCCATACTCCTCCTCCCACTCCCTGATCCAAGCACTGCCAGAACCCAGCATTCTCTCACTTTCTCTTCCTCTGTTTTGAATCAGTATGTTCAGAAGTGCTTGGCTTGATGCTGGGAGTGCATCCAACAAAATCAGATGCCTAGAGAAGGAGCAGGATTGGGGTGAGAGAGAGAAGACATAACTGGGTTGAGGAACCTGAGGGCATCCTGAAGGAGGTGCTCAGTGGGCAGCTGCTTTGTGTTGGGCCCAGGGCCAGGTTATATGTACTTTGAATATTTTATCTTCATAACTATCCCATTTGTGAGGCTCAAAGAGCATAAAGGACATTCCTAGTAAGTGGCCTAGCTGCAGTTTGAATTTGTATCCATCTGACTCCAGGTCACGTAAGCTTTTTTTTTTTTTTTGAGATGGAGTCTTGCCCTGTAGCCCAGGCTGGAGTGCAATGGCGGGATCTCAGCTCAATGCAACCTACACCCCCCAGGTTCAAGCCATTCTCCTGCCTCAGCCTCCCTAGTAGCTGGGATTACAGGCACGCGCCACCACGCCCGGCTAATCTCTTGTATCTTTAGTAGAGACGGGGTTTCACCGTGTTGGCCAGGCTGGTCTTGAACCCCTGATCTCGTGATCCGCCCTTCTCAGCCTCCCAAAGTGCTGGGATTACAGGCGTGAGCCATTAAGCCCGGTCATAAACTCTCTTATACTTTTATTTATGTATTTATTGGAGCCAGAGTCTCACTCTGTCACCCAGGCTGGAGTGCAATGGCATGAACATGGCTCACTGCAGCCTCCACATCCTGGGCTCAAGCGATCCTCCCACCTCAGCCTGCCAAGTAGCTGGGACTATGGGTGCGAATCATACACCACCACGCCAGGATAATTTTTTTTTTTTTTTTTTTTGAGATAGTTTCGCCTTGTGGCCCAGGCTGGAGTGAAATGGCACGATCTCAGCTCACTGCAACCTCAGCCTCTTGGGCTCAAGTGATTCTCCTGCCTCAGCTGGGGTTTCACCATGTTGGTCAGGCTGTTCTCAAACTCCTGACCTCATGTGTGACCCACCCGCCTTGGCCTCCCAAAGTGCTGGGATTATAGATGTGAGCCACAGCGCCTGGCCTACTTTTTGTATTTTTTGTAGAGACCGGGTTTAGCCATATTGCCCAGGCTGGTCTTGAACTCCTGGGCTCAAGTCCCAGCCTCCCAAAGTGCTGGGACTAAAGGCATGCACCACCATACCTGGCCTCTTAAGCTTTTTAAAGCATTCTCTGGCACCAAAGGCTGTTTGTTCCTCAAACATCTTGAATCCTTTTTGGGAGGATTTGAGTTTTGTACAACTCATTTGGTCCGTTATTGAAACCACAGTTCTGTCTGATGGAGACACAGGCTTGGAGAGGAGAGGAGGGGATAGATAGGCATCATGAAATGTTTCTGGAGCACTCACTCTGAGCCTCACAGTCTGGGCTTGGTCACTGGAGGTCAGAGAGTATATACCCTTAGTCTTGTTGGAAGTGGCTCTCCAACTGCATGAGACCAGATTTAGAAGCCATTAGTTACTACTGGGACTCATTCAGGGAAAAATGGCTGCCTGTAGGGGTGGGAAGACTTCCGGAAGGAGGAGTCTTCTAAACAGAATGAATGGAGTTTGCCCATGGGAAAAGGCAGAGTGACAGATGTGAGCATAGGCTGGACAGGATGTGGCTTGTCCTGGCACTGGGCAGTTGGGGGAAGTGAGAGCAGGAGGGCAGGGATTAGTGGTCACCATATGAAGCTTCAGAAGGAGGTTTAAGGAGAAGAAAACTTAAAGGTGGATGCTTGAGTCCTTCGGGCTGGGGCTGGGGGTACAGGCTCAGGTTAGTGACAGAACCTGGTATTCGGGGCAGGAAGGAGACTTTGCTGGTGGTCTGCCTGGTCTCAGATGTGGCCAGGCCTTTCTTGATCTTAAGTTGAAAACTGATTCAATTCTGGGGAAATCCGTGGGTGGGGAGAGGAAGGAAACAGCTCCTAGACCCATCAGAAGGCATGGTTCTGGTGTTCTCCAGCTACGTTCAGGATTAATTACGAAAGGCCTCCATGCCTCTCCCAAGACTTAACTGTTTAGTCAGAAGGCAGATGCTGTTCCTGTTCAGTGGGAACAAGGAGCTGGAACTAGGATGGGAGTTTGTCTCTGGTCAAGTCATGCTTCCTTTCTGGAAGATGGAGATAACAATAATGCCCATCTCAGGGCCGGGCGCGGTGGCTCAAGCCTGTAATCCCAGCACTTTGGGAGGCCGAGACGGGCGGATCACGAGGTCAGGAGATCGAGACCATCCTGGCTAACACGGTGAAACCCCGTCTCTACTAAAAATACAAAAACTAGCCGGGCGAGGTGGCGGGCGGCTGTAGTCCCAGCTACTCGGGAGGCTGAGGTAGGAGAATGGCGTAAACCCGGGAGACGGAGCTTGCAGTGAGCTGAGATCCGGCCACTGCACTCCAGTCCGGGCGACAGAGCGAGACTCTGCCTCAAAAAAAACAAAAAAACAAAAAAACAAAAAAACAATAATGCCCATCTCAGAGGAATAAATGAGTATCTTGCAGGGTAGCTGGAACAAAGGAGGATAAGCTACAACTGTTATTGTAACAACAGGCAGAGCCCTTGCTGGAGTTGTGTTTCTAGGGGAGGAACCAGTGTCTTCTGGACACAGAAGAGTGAGCTTTCTACTGCTCAGATGCAATCATGTCATTATTCTCCCTCCTCCCTCACCTTCCATGGCTGCTTACTGCCTTCCAGATAAAGCTTAAACTCTTTAACTTGACCAACCAAGCCCTGCAGGGTGAGGCCCCTGTGTCTGCCCCATCCTTGGTTGAGCCTCTTTCTGCACTCACCACCTCTGCCCCCGGCACATGCACTGGCCATGCTTGGTGTGGTCAGTTCCTCTGAAGCCTGGTGTTTCTCTGGACGGCTGGAATCTCTGCCTCTTCTCCTTCTTGCCTGGCTATTCCTGCATATCCTCCAGGACTCTCTCTGGATGTTGCTTCCTCAAGGATACCCCTGAGTTGGTTTCAAGGGCCTTCTCAGCTTCTCCAGCACCCTTGGCTTCTCTCTCAGTACTCAGTTCTCTGCCTTGTTATTACCCGTCTGCTTTTTCCACAAGGCTGTGACAGGGAGCCCCCAAAATATTTATGGAATTAATGAATGAAAAGGGGCAGTTCTAAGAGAAAAGAGGTCGCTGTACATTGGCCAAATGTCCCAAGGTATCTATTATATCTCACCAGTTTACAGATGAGGAAACTCAGCCTAAGGTAGAGTCCGTCTGCCTGTCATTCAAATTCCTGGGCACCTGTGTGTGAGCACCATGCCGGGCTCTTCACAGGCAGTATTTGTAGGCTGGACAGGACGAGAGCAAGCACGTGAGACCCATCACACCAGGTGAGAGTTAAGGTGCTGACACCTTGCATGAGGGCTTAGTCTCTTGGGCCTCAATTCTTCGCAGGGCTGGTGAAGGGTCATAGGAACGACTGTATGTGAAGTGCCTAGGATAGTGTCCAGTTAATAGTACAGACCCAGCAAGTGTTTACTGATTCTTATCTTGGTCCTAAGGATGGGAGTCACAGGCCCAGAAAAGGTCCCTGGATTGAGACAACCAGCCAGAGGAAAGCTGAGTGTACATCCCAGGCCCCCACCCTACGGGGACACAGTCCTCTCCCTTCTGCCCCCACTCAAGGAGTCAGTGTCCTTGTGACAATCTATGGTGCTGTGGTTCTTCTCAACCTAGTGCTGGCACACATGAGATGCTTGGCTAGGGCCTGCTGGATGGGGAGGCTGGAGACGGGTCTGCTGTGGTTGAGGCCTCTGTGGCCAAGCTTTATTCTAAGAGGAAGGGAGGGTCCTCAGGGGTTACCCCAGAGAAGTCTGAGAGGTTTTCCCTGGGGTCCTGGTCTTCTCCCCTAGACCTGTCAGCAAGCAGTTCATCCCCAGCAGCCAATCTCCTCTTGGCCTTCACTCTTCCAGAGGGCAGTGTTGTTCAGAGGTGAGCTTTGGAAGAAACTGTTGTCTCAACCCTATTTTCACACCTTAGCACCTTTATTTAACTATCTTTTCCCGAGGCCAGGATCTCATCTTTTGTTTCCCCAGCACTCAGCACACTGCCTGGAATGCAGGAAATGGTTGCTGAATAAAGGGATGAATTACATTTCAGCACTCATCAAGTGCTCAGCCTATAACTAAGTCTAAGTGTAGGCTGCTAACACTTAGACCTTTACCTTACAGGATCTTCGCAGCCAGTGCTGTGCATTGGAAGTTGCAGATGGGGAAACTGAGGCTCAGGGCTGTTAAGTGACTTGTTTAAGGCAGCTCTCAGGCCCTGAGGATGGTTAGTGGCAAAGTAAAGGACTGGGAGCATTGATGAATTGGGGCAATTGGCAGAGGAGTAATTGTCAGTCAAAATGATTGGCTCAAATTATTAGGTGTGAAGAAGGAACCAGCCAGAGCTTCCCTGTTGAGTCGAATTGCCCAGTTGGGATGAGCAGGGTGAGTGACCCTGGCAGAACAAAGGGCTGGCCCTTGTAGGTATAGACTGGACTTTTCTCTGGTTGGTCCCAGCACATAGACAACTGCCAACCTGACTTTGCACCTGGGAATCTTCAGGGTACCTCAGACTCTTCAACAGAAGGAGCCTCCCTGAGGTCACGGCCCTCTCATCACTCCCGTTCCAGTGGGCGCTTTCCTTTTAACAAAGCCCACTCGCTGTCTTGGCGGGGTCTGCATCCGGCACTGGCAGACATGTGCTAAGGGCCTGTTGACTTGGGAGCCTCCATCACTGGACTGTGGGCCTTGGAGAGCAAAAGGGTAAGGGCATCTCGAGCTCCACGCCCGCTGGGCCCGTCGCTGGGTGAAGGAAGGATGAAGTTTAGCTGGCCAGCACTGATGTCACACAGGGCAACGCCAAAAGTGGCCTTTCTCCCAGGTGGGCTCAAAGTTAACAGAAGGCAGTGAGTAAACAGTCCATTGGGGCAATAACTATGCACATTTACTAAGCCATGGGAAGAACAGTAGTCACGTGGCCCTCGAGGGCGGCGCCCTCAGCTTGAGATGGAGTTAACTCCAAATCTAATCACAGAAGGCTTTCTGGAGGAGGCGGAATTTTTATGGCGGCCGGATACGGCTCTCTCTGAACAGCGAGAAGGCACTTAGCGCCCTAGGGACCAGGTAACTCCTGAGGTGAGCTTCTTGGTGGGGATCAAGCCCAGGGGGCGACGGAGTCCGGGCTGGGGGAAGGGTCCGAGGAGCTGGAGTCGCAAGTTCAGGCCCAGCTCGGGCTCCCTGTCCTGCCCTTCCGCTGTCTTGGGGAATTGGACGCCACGCGGCCGCGCTAGGGTCGGTGCTGCGGGCCCGGTGCAGGATGCAGGCCGTGAGGCCCCAGGCCGAGGGCTGCGCCAGCCGGCTTGTCCCGGCCAGCCGGGCGGTCCCGTGTGCCGGCGCAGTTCCGCTGGGGTCCAGATGCCCGGCCCTCAGGGGCGAGGCGCGCGCTCCCCGGGGAACGGGCTGCGGAGCAGTCTGCCCGCGCTGGGCGGCGGTGGCACGAGAGGGCCATCTGCCTGGGTGCCGAGAACTGCAACGTCCGCGGTGCGAGGCGCGGCCCGTCCCGGCCCCCAGCCCGGCGCGCACGCACATACCCACGCCGGCCGGCGCCCGCTGCCCGAGCCCCCGTGCCAGGCCCAGACCCTGACTAGGCGCGGGAGGCGGTGCAGGGACTAGAGAACCCCCTCCCCGGGCGTTTCCCTCGCCCCGCCCGAGGCTGCGAGGACCCTTGGGCTCGGGGGTGGTGAGGGAGCTTCGTCCCGGCTGGGCCCTCGCTGGGGACTCGGCCTCCCTGGGCGGGGGCCGCACGGCTGCAGGCCGAGGTGCGGGTGCGCTGTCAGGCTGCAGCCCGGCTCCGTGCGGGGGTGGGCTCAGCGCTGGGGTCGCCTGGCTTCGTTCTCGCGCGGAGGCCGCGGCCGGGCGAGCCGTGCCCGGGCGGGTAACCCGACCCGGCTCCCCGGAGCCGCTCACCCCGCACGCACGGCGGGGGGGGGGGAGGGAGAGGGGGGGGAGGGGGAAGGGAAGGGGTGGTGGGTGAGGGGCTGTGGGCACCGCAGGGCCGAATCCCCGGCCCGTCTGCGCTGCTGTAGGGCGGCTGCCCGCGGCACCCGGGAGGATCCAGCCTCTGCCTCGCGGGCGTCGAGCCTGAGACAGGAGGGAGCCCTGGGGCTGCACAGGCTTGGCTCAGGGAGGCAGACCCGAGCTGCTGCCTCCATTTTGTTTCCTGCTCAGCTTGGTCTGTGGTGGTGGTGGTGGTGTGGGTTTGGGGTGCGGCCGGGTAGGGGGGTTCACCTGCGGCCGCGTCTGCTCGGGGCCTGAGGCCTCGAAGACCCCAGCCCAAGCCCCCAGGTGAGCCCTGCGGCAGGAGGGGGGTTGCCTTGGCCTCGGGCCGAACCCAGCGGGCTGAGGGCAGGTGCCCAGTGGATGGGGAGCCTGGGCTGTAACCTAAGATGGAGGCCGGGACTGACGCGGGCCCGAGCGGGGCTGGTGGGGCGATCGGACAGGCCTCAGCCGGGCCAGGTGCCGCCTGGGTTGGGGTTCGAGACGCGTAGGGTGCGGGAACCGTGTGCGGCTCGAGGCCAGCGCTGTGCCCCGAGGTAGGTGAGGGGATCGGAATGCCACCCACGACGCCCGCAGGCCCCGACACTCCAAGGAAGCGCGCGAGGCCCCTGGGGAGCCCGCCTCAGGCCCCGCCCGGGCAGCCGGGCCGGCCCGTAGGCCCCGGCCGCGAGCGGGCGCGCAGGGGGAGGGGAGGGGGCGGCAGCGGCAGCTCCGCTGATTGGGTGGCGCGCTCGCAAGCCCGACTTCACCCGCCCTGAACCCCGAAGAGTGAGGCAAGGGAACGCGCGCGGTCGGTGGGGGAAGGGGTGCGCGCGCACTCGGGGCCCAGCCGCACGCGGGCCGGCGCGAGGCGCTCGGTGGCACGCGCCGCCGCGGGGGCGCGCGCGGTGGGGGTGTGAGGAGGAGGAGGCGGCGGCGGAATAGGCCGGGGCAGGTCGCGCTCGCTGCCTTCTCCCCTGAAGAGAGACGCGGGGGGAGGGGGGCTGCGGCGAGCGGCCCCGCTCTCTCCCCACCGCTCCGCTCGCACCCCAGTGTAATGAGGGTCACCCCCTCCCCCCAGCTGGCCCGGGAGGGGGCGCGGGGCACGGTAACTAGTGCGCTGGGGTGGGCGGCGGGCAGGCGCGAGGAGGAGGGAGGGAGGAGGTGGCCGGGCGGGGAAGATGGTGGTGGCCGTGAGGTGAGGGGCTCGGGGGAGGGCCGGGCGCGGTGCGGGGTTGGTGGCCGGCGGCGCTGCAGCCGCCGGCCCCCTCCCCCTCTTCCATCACTACCAGCCGGGCTCCGGCCTAGCTGGCCGGGCTGCCGCGAACTTCCTCCCGGCGCGGCCCGTGCCCCGCCGGCCGCCCGCGAACATCTCGGCCTGCGCCTCCCCTCAGGTAGCAGGCTGCGGGGCGCGGGGCTGGCTGCCCTCCCGCAGCAAACTTTGCTTGCTGCTGAATATTGATGAGAGCGATCGGCTCGGCTGGGAGGTGCTGCCGCCGCTGCGGGAAGGAGCGCGGCCCGGGCAGGCGGCGGCGGCGTCGGCAGCAGCCATGTTTTTCAGGCTGTGGCAGCTGCTGCTGCCCTGACTGGGCTTCGCCGGCCGCCTCGGTTTCTTCCTCTGCCGCGTCCCGGCCTCTGGGCCCTGCAGCTGCGGACCCCAGCAGGCCTGCATTCAGGAAGGCGAGCTCTGGGGTGCACCCGCCTCGGCCGGCTCGCCTGCGGCCTGCGCACTGCCGCTGCAAAGGCTCCGGCGCTGGCTGGGCGCAGGGTGCAGCGCTATTGTGACCGCTGCGCCCGAGCGAGCCAGGAAGGGGGGTACCTTTTTGTGCAGGGTCCAGGAGCCCCCCTCGGACCCCGCAGCCTATTTGCCTTTGAGAGATCCAGTTGATCGACCCCTGGCGAGGGAGGGGGAGGACGATTCCTGTTTGAGAATTGGGAATTTTGACTGGCAGAGGGGTTTTAATTTTAGTTCAGCCCAAGTGTCCACCAATCTGCAGAGGAGGAAAAAGAGACGGGCTGTTTCTATGTGGCAGAATCGGCCCAGCTTCGGGAAAATGGAGTTTTCAGAGGCTCACCGAGGCCATTTTTTCATCTCCAGTCGGGGGAACTTTTTTTGGCCATAGAAGTGCAGCGGAGTGGCATACAGGCCACTAGGCCTTGAAGTGGCTGCCATTTTGAAGAGTCGAGTCAGATGGCCTATTAACTCAGATTAATTGCTGTGCTTTTGGATTCCAGGTTGATGCCGGCCCAGGATGGATCAGACCTGTGAACTACCCAGAAGAAATTGTCTGCTGCCCTTTTCCAATCCAGTGAATTTAGATGCCCCTGAAGACAAGGACAGCGCTTTCGGTAATGATCAATCCAATTTTTCTGAGCCACTTAATGGGTGTACTATGCAGTTATCGACTGTCAGTGGAACATCCCAAAATGCTTATGGACAAGATTCTCCATCTTGTTACATTCCACTGCGGAGACTACAGGATTTGGCCTCCATGATCAATGTAGAGTATTTAAATGGGTCTGCTGATGGATCAGAATCCTTTCAAGACCCTGAAAAAAGTGACTCAAGAGCTCAGACGCCAATTGTTTGCACTTCTTTGAGTCCTGGTGGTCCTACAGCACTTGCTATGAAACAGGAACTCTCTTGTAATAACTCCCCTGAACTCCAGGTAAAAGTAACAAAGACTATCAAGAATGGCTTTCTGCACTTTGAGAATTTTACTTGTGTGGACGATGCAGATGTAGATTCTGAAATGGACCCAGAACAGCCAGTCACAGAGGATGAGAGTATAGAGGAGATCTTTGAGGAAACTCAGACCAATGCCACCTGCAATTATGAGACTAAATCAGAGAATGGTGTAAAAGTGGCCATGGGAAGTGAACAAGACAGCACACCAGAGAGTAGACACGGTGCAGTCAAATCGCCATTCTTGCCATTAGCTCCTCAGACTGAAACACAGAAAAATAAGCAAAGAAATGAAGTGGACGGCAGCAATGAAAAAGCAGCCCTTCTCCCAGCCCCCTTTTCACTAGGAGATACAAACATTACAATAGAAGAGCAATTAAACTCAATAAATTTATCTTTTCAGGATGATCCAGATTCCAGTACCAGTACATTAGGAAACATGCTAGAATTACCTGGAACTTCATCATCATCTACTTCACAGGAATTGCCATTTGTAAGCAGTTTTTGGTACAACTTAAATATATACGTGTATGTATATATACAGGCCACTTAAAGAGAAACTTGTAACAAATTTGTTTTTGGTTGCTTATCAGTTCACAGCTGAAATCCTATTGCTAATCATAAGCTTTTGGGCAGAATTTTACTTTGATTTTTAAATTCATCTCTGGTATGAGTTTGGTTATTTTAAGCTTTTTCCAAATAACTCTTCATTGAGAGTAGGCTAATGCTTTTAAAGGCATTTGATTGAGTTCTGATTTAATTTCTCAAGATGGAGATATACATATGATTAAGAAAAAAAAGAAAAGATAGGTTTTGGCCTGCCAGCACCATGAGTGCAGGTGAACCAATTTAGTGCTTGGAGTCCTGTTGCTGTATGCAGCAGATTATTTTTTTACTTGATGACTTGACTCTTACTTCAGGTTGAAGGGCATTTTGAACACAGATTAAAGTGACTAAGATGAGGTTTTTTTGGACGTTGTCAAAATCTAAATTAGGCTAGTTTTTCTGAACTACCTGTTGTTAAGGTATAGCATCGTGTGCTTTTGATAACTGCCACCATTGGCTCTTTTTTTTCTTTTTTTGAGATGGAGGCTCACTCTGTCACCCAGGCTAGAGTGCAGTGGTTGCTCACTGCAACCTATACCTCTTGGGTTCAAGCGATTCTCCTACTCCACCCTCCCGAGTAGCTGGGATTACTGGTATCCATCACCACGCCTGGCTAATTTTTATATCACCATTAGTTCTTGAACTTTTTCTAGTTTTCTTTTATTTTAACAGAACCGTAACTAAAACAAAGTTTTATATTAATTTATTGTTTAGAGACTGGCCTTGCCATGTTGCCCAGGCTGGCGTCGGAACTCCTGGGCTCATTCAATCCTCCTGCATCAGCTAGAACTACAGTAGTTTCAGATTTTGAAGTGTATATGTGTATGTGTGATACATACTCTGTGTGTATAGAAATGGAGAGTATCTTATTTGAGTTGCTGTTTTCAGTAATGTCAAGTATTGTTAGAGGGTGATAAATGACAACATTTGTTTTTATTTGAGCTTATGCAGAATTTCTTGACTTCTAGCTAAATGATCAGTTCACTTCTCTTAGCCTCAATTCTATTGCCTCTAAATTCCAAAAGTACTTGATTGCTGTAAGATTCCTTCAGCTTTCAATATTAATATTTGATCATTGATTTTGTTTCTGCCCAAACACATTGTTTGGTTACTGCCGGTAATGTTACCAAAGATAAATTTTTTTTGGCCAAAAAATGTTTCAGAGATGATACCACATTAAGTTTTTATAAGAAAAACTTTTATGGTATGTTGTTATTCTGAGTTCATTAAACATTCACTTTACCTTATATCCCTGCTGTTCTTTAAAGTTACAGAGGGAGAATGTGGGTGTGTCACTTTTGTTTCTGTTGATTCTTATCTTAATTGTGCCTTAGTACTCCTTGGTTTCTTGGCAATTGCAGATTTTGAAAAATTTGCTTTAGTGGTTATCTTGAGTCTGAATTGTCCTAGGGTGGGTAGGCTGTTTTGAAAACTTATTGGCAGCTCAGAAGTCCTTTTTCTTGGGTTCACGTTGAAATTTATTTTATATATATCGTTTTGTCTTTGTTTTTGCACATAAATTTAAATCTGACAATGGAGATAGATGTTTCTCTAGAAGCATACAAATAGAATTGTAAACCTGTTTCTCATCAAAGAGATGTTAGTGGAGTATTGGTTCTATTAAACAACAACAAAAAAATGAAGGCCGAGTGTGGTGGCCCACGCCTGTAATCCCATCACTTTGGGAGGCTGAGGTGGGCAGATCACCTGAGGTCGGGAGTTTGAGACCAGCCTGGCCAACATGGTGAAACTCTGTCTCTACAAAAATACAAAAATTAGCCAGGTGTGATGGTGGGCAACTGAAATCCCAGCTACTTGAGAGACTGAGGCATGAGAATCGCTTCAACCCGGGAGGCAGAGGTTGCAGTGAGCTGAGATTGCGCCATTGCACTCCATACTGGGCAACAAGAGCGAAACTCTGTCTTGAAAAAAAAAGACAGTAAAAAAACTGAAAATATTGGAGCCTTTAGATAGATAGTAGCTTACATGTCTGAAATGGGAGTTAGCAAATGCGTGAATGTAGAAGTTTTTTTTTCAGGGAGAAATTGAAATTGCTCAAAGACTTTATGAGCTTGAAGAAGCAAGTATGTAAGTTTACTTATTTTTATTTTTTTGAGACAGAGTCTTGCTATCGCCCAGGCTGAAGTGTAGTGGTGCGATCTAGGCTCACTTCAACCGCCTCCTCCTGTGTTCAAGTGATTCTCCCACCTCAGCCTCCCGAGTAGCTGGGACTACAGGTGTGCACCACCACACCCGACTACTTTTTGTATTTTTATTGGAGACAAGGTTTCACCATGTTGGCCAGGCTGGTCTCGAACTCCTGACCTCAGGTGATCCACCCACCTTGGCCTCCCAAAGTGCTGGGATTACAGCTGTGAGCCACTGTACCCATCACCTAATTTATTTATTTATTTATTTATTTTTATTTTTATTTTTTTGAGACAGAGTCTCGCTCTGTCCACCAGGCTGGAGTGCAGTGGCGCTATCTCGGCTCACTGCAAGCTCCGCCTCCCGGGTTCCTGCCATTCTCCTGCCTCAACCTCCCGAGTAGCTGGGACTACAGGCGCCCGCCACGGCGCCCGGCTAACTTTTTTTTGTATTTTTAGTAGAGACGGGGTTTCACCGTGGTCTCGATCTCCTGACCTTGTGATCCGCCCGCCTCGGCCTCCCAAAGTGCTGGGATTACAGGCGTGAGCCACCGCGCCCGGCCCCATCCCCTAATTTATTATTTTAGAATTTGGTTCAGAGTTGTGATTGAAATCTATTGCATTTATTTTTGCCTTTGATATTTTTAGACTGAGGACTTTTTTTTTTGAGACGAAGTTTCACTCTTGTCACCCAGGCTGGAGTACAAGGCGTGATCTTGGCTCACTACAACCTCTGCCTTCTGGGTTCAAGTGATTCTCCTGTCTCAGCCTTCCCAGTAGCTGGGATTACAGGTGTGCACCACACACCCAGCTAATTTTTGTATTTTTAGTAGAGATGGGGTTTTACCATGTTGGCCAGGTGAACTCCTGACCTCAGGTGATCCACCCGCCTCAGCCTCGCAGAGTGCTGAGGTGTGAGCCATGGAGCCCATTCTTAGACTGAGGACTTAAAAAGTGAGGTCAGGGTGGGCGTGGTGGCTCACGCCTGTAATCCCAGCACTTTGGGAGGCTGAGGCGGGTAGATCACCTGAGATGAGGATTTCAAGACCAGCCTGGCCAACATGGCGAAACACCATCTCTACTAAAAATACAAAAAATTAGCTAGGCATACTGGCGGGAGCCTGTAATCTGAGCTACTCAGGAGGCTGAGGCAGGAGAATCGCTTGAACCCGGAATGCTGAGGTTGCAGTGAGCCGAGATTGCCCCATTGCATTCCAGCCTGGGCGACAGGAGAGAAACTACCTCTCAAGAAAAAAAAAAGCCATCCTGGCTAACATGGTGAAACCTCGTCTCTATGAAAAATACCAAAGCTAGCCGGGTATGGTGGCGGACGCCTGTAGTCCTAGCTACTCGGGAGGTTGAGGCAGGAGGATCACTTGAACCTGGGAGGTGGAGGTTGCAGTGAGCTGAGATTGCGCCACTGCCCTCCAACTTGGCGAGAGGGAGACTCCGTCTCAAAAAAAAAAAAAAAAAAAAGCAGTCAATCTTAGAATGCAAAGTTAGGTAAGCAATAAGGCTTGAGAAAAGTGTAATTAAAAATAACTCTTCTAGGCCGGGCACGGTGGGTCAAGCCTGTAATCCTAGCACTTTGGGAGGCCAAGACGGGTGGATCACGAGGTCAGGAGATCGAGACCATCCTGGCTAACACAGTGAAACCCTGTCTCTACTAAAAAAATACAAAAAACTAGCCGGGCGAGGTGGCGGTCGCCTGTAGTGCCAGCTACTCGGGAGGCTGAGGCAGGAGAATGGCGCAAACCCGGGAGGCGGAGCTTGCAGTGAGCTGAGATCCGGCCACTGCACTCCAGCCTGGGCGACAGAGCGAGACTCCGTCTCAAAAAAAAAAAAAAAAAAAAACTCTTCTATGTAGTCATATAATATTAACGTATTCAAGCTGTTCACAGTTGATTTAAGTTTATTGATGCAGTAGGTATAGTTACTATGCTGGGAATTTTAGAAAATCCGTAGCAAATTGCTATTTGTCTCTTTTTGTGTGTAATCTTGGCTGGGTTTGGTGGCTAACACCTGTAATTCTAGCAAGTTGGGAAGCCAAGACAAAAGGATTGCTTAGGGCCCAGAGTTCGAGACTAGACTGGGCAACATACTGAGATCCTGTCTCTACACTCAATTGGATGTGGTGGTATTCCTGTAGTCCCAGCTACTCAGGAGGCTGAGGCAGTAGTAGGATCGCTTGAGCCCAGAAGTTTGAGACTGCAGTGAGCCATGATCACGCCACTGCATTCCAGCCTAGGCAGCAGAGCAAGATCCTGTCAAAAAAAAAAAAAAGGAGAAAATTCTCTTGGCAGTGGGTAAGAGTAGTTATTAGGGTTGTAGATTTCCTGTCTAGAATTAGAAAGAAGGGTCATATTTTCTGTTATTTTGTGTATCTACCTCTAAGTAGACTGTTTGCCTCTTGTCACGAATGAGTAGCCTCTTCAGTTTACCATCATGTGCTCTTATTTTCTCTGCTTACAGTGAAGTGAAGTGAAGTGATTGTCATTACAATTTGTAATTCTAACCTGGTACTTTATTGGGTTGATAATTTCTTTTTTTTTTTTTTTTTTTTTTTTGAGACGGAGTCTCACTCTGTTGCCCAGGCTGGAGTGCAGTGGCCAGATCTCAGCTCACTGCAAGCTCCACCTCCCGGGTTTTACGCCATTCTCCTGCCTCAGCCTCCCGAGTAGCTGGGACTACAGGTGCCCGCCACATTATCCGGATAGTTTTTTGTATTTTTTAGTAGAGACAGGGTTTCACCGTGTTAGCCAGGATGGTCTCGATCTCCTGACCTCGTGACCTGCCCATCTTGGCCTCCCAAATTGCTGGGATTACAGGCTTGAGCCACTGCGCCCGGCCTGGGTTGATATTTTCTAATTCTTCCCAGTGTACAAAGGCTTTGTGCTTTGTTGTTATTGTTGTTGAGACAGGCTAGGTGCTTTGGATGTGGAGAATTAAATGAGCGTGGCGTTTTTGGAGGATACTTGTTGGAGATTGCTTGGATAGGATGGATGTAGTCAGGTAATGGGGCCTAGAAATTCAGACTGAAGCATTTGGTGTTGATGTGAAGCATTTGGTGTTGAGAGATTTTAGCTGAGAAGTGATGTAAAATCTGTTTGGAAGACTTTGACTAGGGGAGATTAGAGGCAAGGTTAGGATGTAGGTGTCGCAATAGTAATTAAGACTTAAGAATTGGCCCAGTGGCATGTACTTGTAGTCCTAGCTACTCCGGAGGCCGAGGCAGGAGGATCACTTGAGGCTGCAACACGCTATGTATAATTGTGCCCGTGAATAGCCACTGCACTCCAGCCTTGGCAACATAACGAGATTCTCTTAAAAACAAAAAAAACATGAGCATAGTCTAGTACTCGAAAGAAGGGGTAAATCTAAAAGATTATTTCAAATGGAGAAAATTGGTAGCTCTTTTGGGGATACCTGACCTGGAGGCAGATTGGAGTCTGGATTTGAGGAACGGAGAGAGATGAGGGCAGATGATGTCTAAGGCTTATAGTTTTGCTGCCTGAGACAAAAATGATTCCTCGGAGGTTCCTTCCTCTTTTCTACCCATCATCCCACAATTTTCTATTCCCTCCTTAGGTATCTTGGAAGAAAATTGATCTTTCCACACCTGAGGTTCTGCTGTCTATCTGACTGCCTCCTTGCTGGATGACCTTTTCTTGTTTGTTTTTGTTTTTGTTTTTTTTGAGACAGAGTCTCGCTCTGCCACCCAGGCTGGAGTGCAGTGGGGTGATCTCGGCTCACTGCAACCTCCACCTCCCGGGTTCAAGCAATTCTCTGGCTCAGCCTCTGGAGTAGCTGGGATTACAGGCGCCCGCCACCACGACCGGCTAACTTTTGTATTTTTAGTAGAGATGGGGTTTCACCATCTTGGCTGGGCTGATCTTGAACTCCTGACCTCGTGATCCACCTGCCTCAGCCTCCCAAAGTACTGGGATTACAGGCATGAGCCACCGTGCCCAGCCTCTTTTTTTTTTTTTTTTAAGATGGGTTCTTGCTCTGTTGCCCAGGCTGGAGTGCAGTGGCGTGATCTCAGCTCACTGCAACCTCCACCTCCAGGGTTCAAGCGATTCTTGTGCCTCAGCCTCCCAAGTAGCTGGGATTGCAGGCGCCCTCCACCATGCCTGGCTAATTTTTGTATTTTTAGTGGAGACAAGGTTTCACCATGTTGGCCAGGCTGGTCTCGAACCCCTGACCTCAAGTGATCCACCTGCCTCAGCCTTTCAAAGTGCTGGAATTACAGGTGTGAGCCACCACGACCTGCATACCACTTTTTAAATAGTCCTTTTTTGAGTGCTTATTCTCTTTTTCTTCCTCTTTCTCTGCAGTCTCATCCACTTTCATTGATTCTGCTGCTACTCCACTCTATGATACTCTCTTCTGAACTGACTTCAAACCAAGAAATTCTAATTGTCAACTGAGCTGCTCCTCTACCTTGTGTCATATTCACCTAAAATGTAATATTACTTCCTTTTTTATTTTTCCTTTGGACAGGGTCTTTCTCTGTCACCCAGGCTGGAGTGCAGTGGTGCCATCTCCGCTCACTGCAATCTCTGCCTTCTGAGTTCAAGTGATTCTCCTGCCTCAGCCTCCTAAGTAGCTGGGACTACAGGTGCCCACCACCATGCCTGGCTAATTTTTGTATTTTTAGTAGAAACAGGGCTTTGCCATGTTGGCAATGCTGGTCTCAAACTCCTGACCTCAAGTGATCCGCTTGCCTCCGCCTCCTGAAGTGCTGGGATTACAGGCTGAGCCACTGAGCCCAGCCTATTATTTTCATTTTGAACCCATCTCTTTTATTGCCAAATACGCATTTACTTCTGTGTTCATGATGACGTCATTATCCTGTTCTTCTCAAAGCTGGAAACCTTGCAGTCACTTATTCATTTAAATGATTAAAATACAATTGAATACCTCTTGAGCCAGGCACTGCCAGTATAATAAAAAATAAAAAAATTTTAAAAAGGAAAGAGATAGTCTGCTTTTAAAGAACTTCACTGTGTGGCAAAAACTAGCGTAAACAATGACAATACAGAATACTAAGTGGTCTGGTAGGTGTTATGTATGCAATACTTTGGGAGTGTGAAGGAAGGCATGCCTAGAATAATCAGGGAGGACTTCACAGAGTGGTTATTTATAGTTTGAGCAGAGACATACCAGTAAGAGGGAATAGCATATGCAAGTGGCCAGAAATCCTTGGCTAGCTATCTGGGAAGAGTGGGGTTGTCAGGAGATAAAGATATATAGATAGGCTTACATGCGTGCTATATAGTTAAATGTTTTTACTATTACAAAATTTTACAGATGCCCTCAGATTCTCTCTTTATTTATTTTTCTATGACATCTTTATTGTTGGTCTTCATTTAGTCTTTCCTTCCAGTCTGTCCTATATAAAATTACTTCCTACTTCCAAAGTGAGAAATATTGGGTCTCTACTTAAATTTATAACTTAAATGATGCACACCTCATTTTCTTTTTTTTTTTCTTTTTTTTTTTTTTTTTTTTTCTTTTTTGAGACGGAGTCTTGCTCTGCCACCCAGGCTGGAGTGCAGTGGCCGGATCTCAGCTCACTGCAAGCTCCGCCTCCCGGGTTTACGCCATTCTCCTGCCTCAGCCTCCCGAGTAGCTGGGACTACAGGCGCCCGCCTCGCCGCCCGGCTAGTTTTTTGTATTTTTAAGTAGAGACAGGGTTTCACCGTATTAGCCAGGATGGTCTCGATCTCCTGACCTCGTGATCCGCCCGTCTCGGCCTCCCAAAGTGCTGGGATTACAGGCTTGAGCCACCGCGCCCGGCCAACACACCTCATTTTCTAAACAAATTAAAGCCCAAATTCAGTGTCCTTTTTGATAGGATCCTGTCCTGACCTTTCCAAATCTTATGCTAGAGCCTTGTGTACCCTGAGTTCAGCCAAACTGGACTCTTAATGGTCCCTTGGTCCATACTCTCCCCTTGCTTATGCCTTTATTCTCCTGGTCTGATTCATCTTTGCATCTTAACAGCATATATCATGGTGCCTTCTTTTTACTGGGGACATATCGAGTTAATGAATGAATCATGCTATTACAGAGGTACAGTTTGGGAAGGGGAGTGAGTACATTTTAGCTAGGAAGGTTATAAGTGGATTGTCAGCCTTCATCATTTTCAGTGGACCAAATTTCTAAAACTTTACAGGTTGGTTGGTTTTTCTTTTTTCATTTCCTCATGTACTCAATTTCTAAGGCTTTTTGAATTTGAGCTTCTTAATATCTCATGCATTAATTTTTTTCTGCATTCTCAACTTTCACTCTCCTAATTAAGGATAATAATTTTTTTTTTTGTAAGATGGTGTCTTGCTCTGTTGCACAGGTTGGAGGGCAGTGGTGCGATCTTGGCTCACTGCAATCTCCGTCTCCCGTGTTCAAGCGATTTTGCTGCGTCAGTCTCCTGAGTAGCTGGGATTACAGGTGGGGTTTCACCATGTTGGTTAGGCTGGTCTTGAACTGCTGACCTTGTGATCCGCCTGCCTCAGCCTCCCAAGGTGCTGGGATTACAGGCGTGAACAACTGCACCCGGCCAAGGATAATAAATTATAATGGTTTTAGGCTGGACATCTCTGACTGCATACTGCACTATCTCTTTAGTGGAAGAAGTCCCTTAATGTCTCTGAAGGGACATTAAGTTCTGGGTTCTAAATTATGGCTAGTACCTGCCTCGGAGGGTTGTTGAGTCTACGACACAAGATAATTTTTTTTTTTTTTTGAGACAGAGTCTCACTCTAGTGCCCAGGCAGGAGTGCAAAATGGCATGATCTTGGCTCACTGCAACCTCCACCTCCTGGGTTCAAGTTGATTCTCCTGCCTCAGCCTCCCAAGTAGCTTGGGTTATAGGCGTGCACCACCACACCGGGCTAATACTGTATTTTTAGTAGAGATGGGGTTTCGCCATGTTCCGCCAGGCTGGTCGAACTCCTGACCTCAGGTGATCGACCCACCTCGGCCTCCCAAAGTGCTAGGATTATACAGGCGTGAGCCATCCCTCCTGGCCATGACACAAGATAATTTATATGAAGTAATACAGTGCTAGTCCTGAAGTAGGTACGCTGTAAGTGATGCCTACTGCTGCATGCCAAGAGCCAAATGTACATTTGAAAGAGTTGTGAATTTCAAGAAAGATATTTTTGAGTTTTTTTTTCTTTCTGAGACAGGGTCTCACACTTTCGCCCAGGCTAGAGTGCAGTGGCGTGACCGTGGCTCCTGGCTGGCCCGAAGTGATCCGCCGCCCTCAGCCTCCCAAGGTGTTGGGATTACGGGCATGAGCCATTGCGTTTGGCTGAGTTTTTGTTTTTTTCCTCTATTTTTCCAAACTTATTTAATTAGTAAGATAAAGACATTAACTGCTGTTTACAGTTTCCATTTTTAATTAATAATCAGGAGCATTTGTATTTTTGTTTGATAATCAGAATAATTTAATTTGTGCAATAGGATCAATAGCTTTCTGTATTCCAATTGTTAAGTGGTGTAAGTTTATTACATTGTCGCTTTTTGCAGGTTGTCCTTTGTCCTAGATAGAAATGTTTAATTTCTTCTTCCTGGTTTTCAGGAGAGCCCATTGAAAGGAGATCCAATCTCTGAAATTTAGTGGTAGGATAATAACAATTGAACAGTTATTTCTGAATCTAATTTAAATAATCTCAATTGTAGCCTTTTAAAGCAATTCTTATGAACCTTTTTGAATTTAGAAAAGTCATACTTGGCTGGGCACGGTGGTTCACATCTATAATCCCAGCACTTTGGGAGGCTGAGGCAGGTGGATTATCTGAGGTCAGGAGTTCAAGACCAGCCTGGCCAACGTGGTGAAACCCTGTCTCTACTGAAAATACAAAAAAAAATTAGCTGGGTGTGGTGGCACGTGCCTGTAGTTCCAGCTACTCAGGAGACTGAGGCAGGAGGATCACTTGAATCCGGGAGGCAGAGGTTGCAGTGAGCTGAGATTGTGCCACTGCACTCCAGTCTGGGTGACAGAGTGAGACTTCGTCTCAAAAAAAAGAAAAGGCAAACTTAGAAGTGGAATATAAAAATACCTTGATTTTTGTTACTTTTCATATGCTCCCTCATTTATACTCTTAATATTCTATTAGAAATTGTCTCTTCTCTCCACACACCCCTTTTTTTCCCTTTTGGTTAATATGTTAAGACATCTTTTCATAGAAACATGTAACAAGTTTTTTTTTTTTTTGAGGTCAGCGTCTTGTTCTGTTGCTCAGGCTGGAGTCCACAACTCACTGCAGCCTAGACCTCCTGTGTTAAAGTGATTCTCCTACTTCAGCCTGATGAGTAGTTGGGACTACAGGGCCATGCCACCACGCCTGGCTAATTAAAGAAAAAATTATTTGGTAGAGACAGGGTCTTGCTATGTTGCCCAGGCTGGTCTTGAATTTCTGGCTTCAAGCAATTCTACTCTGCATTAGCCACCTCAGCCGCGAATATCTTCTTCTTATGAAATTTTTGTTTAGATAAATGTTGATTTGCATGCAGTTGTAACAAATTCCATATCCAGGCTGGGCGTGGTGGCTCACGTGTGTAATCCCAGCACTTTGGAGGCTGAGGCAGGTGGATTATCTGAGGTCAGGAGTTCAAGACCAGCCTGGCCAACGTGGTGAAACCCTGTCTCTACTGAAAATACAAAAAAAAATTAGCTGGGTGTGGTGGCACGTGCCTGTAGTTCCAGCTACTCAGGAGACTGAGGCAGGAGGATCACTTGAATCCGGGAGGCAGAGGTTGCAGTGAGCTGAGATTGTGCCACTGCACTCCAGTCTGGGTGACAGAGTGAGACTTCGTCTCAAAAAAAAGAAAAGGCAAACTTAGAAGTGGAATATAAAAATACCTTGATTTTTGTTACTTTTCATATGCTCCCTCATTTATACTCTTAATATTCTATTAGAAATTGTCTCTTCTCTCCACACACCCCTTTTTTTCCCTTTTGGTTAATATGTTAAGACATCTTTTCATAGAAACATGTAACAAGTTTTTTTTTTTTTTTTGAGGTCAGCGTCTTGTTCTGTTGCTCAGGCTGGAGTCCACAACTCACTGCAGCCTAGACCTCCTGTGTTAAAGTGATTCTCCTACTTCAGCCTGATGAGTAGTTGGGACTACAGGGCCATGCCACCACGCCTGGCTAATTAAAGAAAAAATTATTTGGTAGAGACAGGGTCTTGCTATGTTGCCCAGGCTGGTCTTGAATTTCTGGCTTCAAGCAATTCTACTCTGCATTAGCCACCTCAGCCGCGAATATCTTCTTCTTATGAAATTTTTGTTTAGATAAATGTTGATTCGCATGCAGTTGTAACAAATTCCATATCCAGGCTGGGCGTGGTGGCTCACGTGTGTAATCCCAGCACTTTGGGAGGCTGAGGCAGATCACCTGAGGTCGGGAGTTCGAGACCAGCCTGACCAACATGGAGAAACCCTGTCTCAACTAAAAATACAAAACTAACTGGGCGTGGTGGCGCATGCCTGTAATCCCAGCTACTTGGGTGGCTGAGGCAGGAGAATCACTTGAACGCGGGAGGTGGAGGTTGTGGTGAGCCAAGATGGTGCCATTGCACTCTAGCCTAGTCTACAAGAGCAAAACTCCATCTCAAAAAAGAAAAAAAAAAAACCCCAAAATAAGGAAATTCCATGGCCTAGGCACAGTGACTCATGCCTGTAATCCCAGTGTTTTGGAAAGCTGAGGTTGGAGGATTGCTTGAGCCCAGGAGTTTGAGGCTACAGTGAAGTATGATTGTGCCACTGCACTCTACCCTAGGTGACAGAGTATGACCCTTTCTCTTACGAAAAGAATAGAGAGGTCCCTTGTATATTTTGCCTGGTTTTGCAATGGTAGTATTTTGCAAAATATATCTAATACCACAGAACCAGAATATTGATGTTGATGTAATTCACTGAATTTTTTTTTTTTTTTTTTTTGAGACGGAGTCTCCATCTGACACCCAGGCTGGAGTGCAGTGGCTCTATTTCGGCTCACTGCAACCTCCACCTCCCAGGTTCAAGCAATTCTCCTGCCTCAGCCTCCCGAGTAGCTAGCTGGTACTACAGGCGCATGCTATGATATCCGGGGTGTTTCACCGTGTTAGCCAGGGCGATCTCAATCCCCTGACCTCGTAATCTGCCTGCCTTGGCCTCCCAAAGTGTTGGAATTACAGGCTTGAGCCACCACGTCCAGCCAGTCTTACTAAGGCATTGATGTTCATATAATTTATCCATCTTATTCAGATGTCCTTAAGTTTTATTTTTTTCCTTAAAATAAATGTGTATTTCTATCAGGACATATTCTGGATGTCCCCAGTTTTACTGGTAGTCTTTCATTGTGTGTATATTAAGTTCTTTATGTTTTTAGCACCTGTGTAGGTTAGTATATCCACGACTGCAGTCAAGTTTCTTTTTTTTTTTTTTTTTGAGGCGGAGTCTCGCTCTGTCGCCTGGACTGGAGTGCAGTGGCCGGATCTCAGCTCACTGCAAGCTCCGCCTCCTGGGTTTACGCCATTCTCCTGCCTCAGCCTCCCGAGTAGCTGGGACTACAGGCGCCCGCCACCTCGCCCGGCTAGTTTTTTTGTATTTTTAGTAGAGACGGGGTTTCACCGTGTTAGCCAGGATGGTCTCGATCTTCTGACCTTGTGATCCGCCCGTCTCAGCCTCCCAAAGTGCTGGGATTACAGGCTTGAGCCACCGCGCCCGGCCAGGTTTCTAAATGTTTGCTGGGTGCAGTGGCTCATGCCTGTAATCCCAGCACTTTGGGAGGCTGACGCAGCTGGATCACCTGAGGTCAGTAGTTTGAGACCAGTCTGGCCAACATGGTGAAACCCCGTGTCTAACTAAAAATTAAAAAAAAAAAAAAAAATTAGCTGGGTGTGGTGGTTCATGCCTGTAATCCCAGCTACTCGGGAGGCTGAGGTTGGAGAATTGCTTGAACCCAGGAGGCAGAGGTTGCAGTGAGCTGAGATCATGCCACTGCCCTCTAGCCTGGGTGACAGAATATGTCTCTGTCTCAAAAAAAAAAAAAATGTCGCTGAACAATTCTAATACCATAAGGATCCCTGCTGTTGCCAGCCCTTTTATAACTACATCCGTCATCTTCTAGGCAACCTTTCCATCTCTTTTTTTTTTTTTTTTTGAGACGGAGTCTCGCTCTATCACCCAGGCTGGAGTGCAGTGGCCGGATCTCAGCTCACTGCAAGCTCCGCCTCCCGGGTTTACGCCATTCTCCTGCCTCAGCATCCCGAGTAGCTGGGACTACAGGCGCCCGCCACCACGCCCGGCTAGTTTTTTGTATTTTTAGTAGAGACGGGGTTCACCGTGTTAGCCAGGATGGTCTCGATCTTCTGACCTTGTGATCCGCCCGTCTCAGCCTCCCAAAGTGCTGGGATTACAGGCTTGAGCCACCGCGCCCGGCCAGGTTTCTAAATGTTTGCTGGTGCAGTGGCTCATGCCTGTAATCCCAGCACTTTGGGAGGCTGACGCAGCTGGATCACCTGAGGTCAGTAGTTTGAGACCAGTCTGGCCAACATGGTGAAACCCCGTGTCTAACTAAAAATTAAAAAAAAAAAAAAAAATTAGCTGGGTGTGGTGGTTCATGCCTGTAATCCAGCTACTCGGGAGGCTGAGGTTGGAGAATTGCTTGAACCCAGGAGGCAGAGGTTGCAGTGAGCTGAGATCATGCCACTGCCCTCTAGCTGGGTGACAGAATATGTCTCTGTCTCAAAAAAAAAAAAAATGTCGCTGAACAATTCTAATACCATAAGGATCCCTGCTGTTGCCAGCCCTTTTATAACTACATCCGTCATCTTCTAGGCAACCTTTCCATCTCTTTTTTTTTTTTTTGAGACGGAGTCTCGCTCTATCACCAGGCTGGAGTGCAGTGGCCGGATCTCAGCTCACTGCAAGCTCCGCCTCCCGGGTTTACGCCATTCTCCTGCCTCAGCATCCCGAGTAGCTGGGACTACAGGCGCCCGCCACCACGCCCGGCTAGTTTTTTGTATTTTTTAGTAGAGACGGGGTTTCATGGTGTTAGCCAGGATGGTCTCGATCTCCTGACCTCGTGATCCACCCCTCTCGGCCTCCCAAAGTGGTGGGATTACAGGCTTGAGCCACCGCGCCCTGCCTTCCATCTCTTTTTTGTATGTGACAGCGTCTTGCTCTGCTGCCCGGGCTGGAGTGCAGTAGTTGCATCTCAGCTCACTGCAACCTCTGCGTCCCAGGCTTAAGCTAAGGATCTTCCCACCTCAGCCTCCTGATTAGCTGGGACTACAGACGCTTGCCACCATGGCCCGCTAATTTTTGTATGTTTTTGTAGAGATGGGGTTTTACCATGTTGCTCAAGCTGGTCTTAGAACTCATGAGCTCAAGCAATCTGCCTGCCTTGGCCTCCCAAACTGCTGGGATTACAGGCAGGAGCCACCATGCCTGGCCTAGTCCCTCCATCTCTAGCCTTTGTCAGCTACTGATCTTTATTTTTCTAAAGTTTTGTCTTTTCAAAAATGTTAGATAAATATGAATCATACAGTATGCAGCCTTTTGGGATTGTCTTTTTTTCCCTTAGCATAATTTCCAGGGGATTCAGCCAAGCTGTTGACTGTATCAATACTTATTTATTTATTTATTTATTTTTTTGAGACGGAGTTTCACTCTTGTGGACCAGGCTGGAGTGCAGTGGCACGATCTTGGCTCACTGCAATCTCTGCCTCCCAGGTTCAAGCGATTCTCCTGCCTCAGCCTCCTGAGCAGCTGGGATTACAGGCCCCTGCCACCACACCCAGCTAATTTTCATATTTTTAGTAGAGACGGAGTTTCGCCATGTTGGCCAGGGTAGTCTTGAACTCCTGGCCTCAAGTGATCCACCTGCATTGGCCTCCCAAAGTGTTGAGATTACAGGTGTGAGCCACTGTGCGCGGCCCTAGTTTTTTCCTTTTTATCACTAAGTAATATTCCATGATACAAATATACCATGGTTTGCTTGACCATTCACCTGTTGGGGAACATCTGGGCCAATGCTACCTTTTGGTGATTAAGGTAAAAGTACTATTAACGTTCATTTATGGGGTTTTGTGTGACTATAAGTTTTCACTTCTCTGGGATAAATACCAGTAGAAAAATTGCAGGATTATATGGTAATGGCATGTTAAGTTGTTTTTTTTTTTTTTTTTTTTTTGAGACGGAGTCTCGCTCTGTCGCCCAGGCTGGAGTGCAGTGGCCGGATCTCAGCTCACTGCAAGCTCCGCCTTCCGGGTTTACGCCATTCTCCTGCCTCAGCCTTCCGAGTAGCTGGGACTATAGGCGCCTGCCACCTCGCCTGGCTAGTTTTTTGTATTTTTTAGTAGAGACGGGGTTTCACTGGGTTAGCCAGGATGGTCTCGATCTCCTGACCTTGTGATCCGCCCGTCTCGGCCTCCCAAAGTGGTGGGATTACAGGCTTGAGCCACCGCGCCCGGCCTTTTTTTTTTCTTGAGAGGGAGTTTTGATCTTGTTGCCCGGGCTGGAGTGCAATGACGCTATCTTGGCTCACTCCAACCTCTGCCTCCTGGGTTCAAGTGATTGTCCTTCCTCAGCCTCCCATGTAGCTGGGATTATAGGCGTCCACCACCACGCCCAGCTCATTTTTGTATTTTTAGTAGAGATGGGGTTTCACCATGTTGGCCAGGCTGGTCCCGAACTCTTGACCCCAGGTGATCCACCCTCCTCGGCCTCCTGAAGTGCTGGGATTACAGGCATGAGCCACGGCGCACGGCCAATGTTCAGTTTTATAAGAAACTACCAAGGTGTTTTCCGTAGTGTCTGTACCATTTACATTCTCACTATCAGTATATGAGTGTTCCAGTTTCTTTTATTTTGTTTTTTTGAGACGGAGTCTCGCCCTGTCGCCCAGGCTGAAGTACAGTGGCACGATCTCAGCTCACTGCAACCTCTGCTACCCAGCTTCAAGTGATTCTCTTGCCTCAGCCTCCCGAGTAGCTGGGATTACAGGCATGTGCCACCATGCTCGGCTAATTTTTTGTGTTTTTAGTAGAGATAGGGTTTCACCATGTTGGCCAGGCTGGTCTTGAACTCCTGACCTCAGGTAATCCACCCGCCTTGGCCTCCCAAAGTACTGGGATTTCAGGCGTGAGCCACCGCACCTGACAGAGTGATTCAGTTTCTATGCATCCTCACCAGCATTTGGTGCTGTCACTACTTTAATTTTAGCCATTCGTGTAGGTAGTAATGTCTCATCTCATTGTGTTTTTTTTTTTTTGAGACACAATGTTGCTCTTGTTGCCCAGGCTGGAGTGCAGTGGTGCCATCTTGGCTCACTGCAACCTCTAACCTGCTGAGTTCAAGCAATTCTCGTGCTTCAGCCTCTGGAGTAGCTGGGATTATAGGTGTGTGTCACCATGCCTGGCTAATTTTTGTATTTTTTAGTACAGATGGGATTTCATCATATTGACCAGGCTGTTCTCGAACTCCTGACCTCAGGTGATCCGCCCACCTCGGCCTCCCAAAGTGCTGGGATTACAGTTTTGTATGGTGGATTCCATACAGAGAGAGTTTTTGATTTATTCTAGATTAGTAGTCCCTAGCCTTTTTGGCACCAGGGACCAATTTCCTGGGAAACAGTTTTTCCACAGGCGGGAGTGGGATGGTTTGGGGATGAAACTTTTCCACCTTAGATTACAGGCATTAGTTAGAATCTCATAAGGAGTGCGCAACCTAGATCCCTTGCATTCGCAGTTCACAGTAGGGTTCATGATCCTCTCAGAATCTAATGCCACCCGGATCTGACAGGAGTGGGATCTCAGGCAGTAATGCTCCCTTGTCTGCTGTTCACCTCCTGTTATGCAACCCAGTTCCTAACAGACTCAGGACCAGTACCAGTCTGCGGCCTGGGCATTGGGGACCCCTGTTCTAGATGACCCACATTCTTTTAAATGCCTGTATACAAACGATACTTTCTTTCTTTTTTCTTTGAGACACTCTCACTTATTGCCCAGGCTAGAGTGCAATTGCATGATCTTGGCACACTGCAACCTCTGCCTCCCAGGTTCAAGCGATTCTCCTGCCTCAGCCTCCCAAGTAGTTCGGACTACAGGCGCATCCCACAATGCCTGGCTAATTTTTTGTATTTGTATTTTTTTATTTTTATCTTATTTATTTATTTTTTGAGTCGGAGTCTCGCTGTCACCCAGGCTGGAATGCAATGGCATGATCTCGGCTTACTGCAACCTCTGCCTCCTGAGCTCAAGCGATTCTCTTGCCTCAGCATCCCATGTAGCTGGGATTACCAGTCACTCGCCACCATAGCCAGCTTTTTTGTATTTTTAGTAGAGACAGAGTTTTGCCATGTTGTCCATGCTGGTCTCGAACTCCTGAGTTAAGGCAATCCACCGCCTTGGCCTCCCAAAGTGCTGGGATTACAGGTGTGAGCCACTGCACCCTCCCACAAACCATACTTTGAAAATGTTGCTTCCATTTTTAGATAATTTGTTAGGGAACCAATAAAATCATACGTACTTGTGATTTTCCCTTAGTAGATTGGAACAAATTTTAGTGTTTGTTGCTGTTGTTAGGTGAAATTACTTTATTAATACCTCTAAAGTTCCTTTCACATCGCTAGTGACCTTATATGAAATACCATAATACTCTTTTTTTTTTTTTTTTTTTTTTTTTTGAGGCGGAGTCTCGTTCTGTCGCCCGGACTGGAGTGCAGTGGCCGGATCTCAGCTCACTGCAAGCTCCGCCTCCCGGGTTCACGCCATTCTCCTGCCTCAGCCTCCCGAGTAGCTGGGACTACAGGCGCCCGCCACTTCGCCCGGCTAGTTTTTGTATTTTTAGTAGAGATGGGGTTTCACCGTGTTAGCCAGTATGGTCTCGATCTCCTGACCTCGTGATCTGCCCGTCTCTGCCTCCCAAAGTGCTGGGATTACAGGCTTGAGCCACCGCGCCCGGCCGAAATACCATAATACTCTTTTAGCAATTGCTGGAAAGATAAAATCTATTTTGGAGAATGAACAATTATATTTACATATTAAATTAAAAGTAATTACTGGTTATGTGATATTCCCTAACATACCAGAATGAGTCTGAAGGTAGTCTTTCTTTGAAAATTATGAGTCTTTATTTCCTGTGTTATCTCTGATTTCTCTTGATGCTGTAATTGGAGCTGTTGGGTCTCCCTGGTGAAAGTAGGTGATGTGCAAGTTTTGTCTATACCCAGTGAAAATAACAGACATTAATGCCACACTAATTTGTCATTGGAATTTTACATTCAAAAGCATTTCTTTTCTTTTTAAAAATATGATTGTAAATTCATAATTTATAGTTGTATATACCAGAGGTATTTCTTTAACATTGTAGTTGGTTCAACTATAATGAAAATATGTTAAGTCTGTTTTTATAATTAGTATATTGGGGAACAGCACTTCCATCATGTCACAATATATTAAGAATTGCCAGCAGGACACGGTGGCTCACGTCTGTAATCCCAGCACTTTGAGGCCTAGGCGGGAGGATCACCTGAAGTCAGGAGTTGGAGACCAGCCTGGCCAACATGGCAAAACCCCTATCTACTTAAAAATGCAAAAATTAGCCAGGCGTGATGGCGGGTGCCTGTAGTCCCAGCTACTCGGGAGGCTGAGGCACAAGAATCCAAAATTGAACCCAGGAGACGGAGGTTGCAGTGAGCCGAGATTGTGCCATTTCTCTCCAGCCTGGACAATAGAGTGAGACTCAGTCTTTTTTTATTTTTATTTTTATTTTTATTTTTGAGATGGAGTTTCGCTCTATTTGCCCAAGCTGGAGTGCAATGGCATGATCTCAGCTCACTGCAACCTCTGCCTCCCGGGTTCAAGCGATTCACCTACCTCAGCCTCCTGACTAGCTGGGATTACAGGCATGTGCCACCACGCCTGGCTAATTTTTTTATTTTTAGTAGAGATGGTCAGGCTGGTCTCGAACTCCCAACCTCTGGTGATCAGCCCGCTCCGGCCTCCCAAAGTGCTGGGATTACAGGCATAAGCCACCACACCTGTCCTTATTTATTATTTATTTTTTGAGACAGGGTCTCACTCTTTTGCCTAGGCTGGAGTGTAATGATGCAGTCACAACTCACTGCAGCCTCAACCTCCCAGTCTCAAGCAATTCCCACACCTCTGCCCCTCCGAGTAGGCTGGGACTATAGGTGTGTGCCACCATGCCCAGCTAACTTTTTCTTTCTTTTTTTTGAGACAGAGTTTCGCTCTGTTGCCCAGGCTGGAGTGCAGTGGCATGATCTCAGCTTACTGAAAGCTCCGCCTCCCGAGTTCACACCATTCTCCCGCCTCAGCCTCCCGAGTAGCTGGGACCACAGGCGCCCGCCACCACGCCCGGCTGATTTTTTGTATTTTAGTAGAGACAGGATTTCACCATGTTAGCCAGGATGGTCTCGGTCTTCTGACCTCGTGATCCATCTGCCTCGGCCTCCTAAAATGCTGGGGTAACAGGCATGATGAGCCTTTGCACCCGGCCACGCCCAGCTAATTTTTATATATTTTTTTGTAGGGATGGGATCGCACTATGTTCCCTTGGCTAGTCTTTAACTCTTAGTTTCAAGTGGTCCTCCTGCCTCGGCCTCCCAAAGTGTTGGGATTACAGGCATGAGCCACTGTGCCCAGCCAGGTTGTGTGTGTATGTATATATGTAGGTCTGTATGTTTGTATATGCTTTTATTTATTTATTTATTTATTTTTATTTTTATTTTTTGAGACAGTCTCGCTCTGTCCCCCAGGCTGGAGTGCAGTGGCTCGATCTTGGCTCACTGTAAGCTCTGCCTTGTGGGTTCATGCCATTCTCCTGCCTCAGCCTCCCGAGTAGCTGAGACTACAGGCGCCCGCCACCACGCCCAGCTACTTTTTTTGTATTTTTAGTAGAGACAGGGTTTCACTGTGTTAGCCAGGATGGTCTCGATCTTCTGACCTCGTGATCCGCCTGCCTTGGCCTCCCAAACTGCTGGGATTACAGGCATGAGCCACCGTGTGCAGCCTATATTTATTTTTTTGGAACAGAGTCTCACTCCCTCATCCAGGCCAGAATGCAGTGGCATGATCTCAGCTCACTGCAACTTCTGCCTCCTGGGTTCAAGCGATTTTTTTTTTTTTGAAACGGAGTCTCGCTCTGTTGCCAGGCTCACTGCAAGTTCCGGCTCCCGGGTTCACGCCATTCTCCTGCCTCAGCCTCCCGAGTAACTGGACTACAGGTGCCCACCAGCAAGCCTGGCTAATTTTTTGTATTTTTAGTTAACGATGGGGTTTCACCATGTTAGCCAGGATGGTCTCGATCTCCTGACCTCGTGATCCGCCCTCCTCGGCTTCCCAAAGTGCTGGGATTACAGGCGTGAGCCACTGCGCCCGGCCTTTTCTTTTTTTTTTCCAAGTGATTCTTGGGCCTCAGCCTCCTGGTACAGGAGTGTGCCCTCAACGCCTGGCTAACTTTTGTATTTTTAGTAGAGACAGGTTTCACCACATTGGACAGGCTGGTCTCAAACTCCTGGCCTCAAGTGATCCACACTCCTCAACCTCCCAAAGTGCTGGGATAGCAGCTGTGAGCCACCATGGCCTGCCCAGGTTTTATATTTATTTATTTTTTCTTTTAAATTTTGTGTTTATTTAGGTTTTGTATGTAAAGTGCTTTTCTAACAGAGCTTTGGGGTAGAAGTGTTAGGGCAGGTAATTAAACCACTGAAATTCTTTGGAGGAGAAGATAATTATTAGAGTTGTAAGTGAAGTCTTGGTAGGTACCTTAATTTCATAGTAATGTCTGTGGAATTATTATTTTTTGCTTTTTTAAAAAAATTATTTCTTGAGGATTAATTGCTGATGGTGGAATATGATTTTATATATAGTTGGCTCTTGATGTAATTGTTTCTGGATGGCTTTCCAAAAGGATTTTACCATTTTACACATAGTTCTAAATAGTATATGAATTTAGCATTTGCCCTACACATAGATAACACTGATTTTTTTTTTTTTTTATTAAGTGGGTGCAAAATGCTACTATAGGATTGCTTTAACTAGTGCAGTTTTATTGTTGAAGATGATTTCTGCTTGTTTACTGTTTGTATTTTTTTCTAGGAGTTTTGTGTCTATATTCTTTGCTGATGTATCTTTTTGGATTTAATGTTTTATACATATTAAACTTTCATCTCATTGGATATAAATATTTTCCCAATCTGGTTTTCATTTTAATTAATGATTTTCTGTAGTTGTATAATCAGTTTCATTTATTATATAGCTAGGTCTGTTTTCGAGTGATTTATTGATTCAAAGCTTATTGTGCTTCTAGATATTTGAAAACTAACTTTGGACTCCTGTAAAAATTTGAAGAACTCATATTTACTACAGTCTTATTGATTTAATAGGAGTTTTAATATCCAGTACTATGCTAATAATTTTATAGTGTTTTTACTACAATTTTATGAGAACATAAGTTTTTAGAGCTGTGAATGGAATGTTTTCTGCCATATTGGTTATCTCTTCTGCATAACAGACCCCTAAGTGTAGCAGGTTAGAGGAGTAAACATTTATTATCTCACATTTTGTAAGGAATCATGGAGTGGCTTAGCTGGTGGTGCTGGCTCAGTCTCTCTAATGAATTTACAGTCAAGATGTCTGCCAGGGCTGCAGTCTCTGAAGGCTGTAGGATCCTTGTCCAAAATGGCTCACTCATATGGCTGCTAACTCTTTGTATGAGGCCTGTTCTTTCCCACTTGGACTTCTCCATAGGCCTGCTTACTTTATGGTAGCTGGCTTTGCCCGGAGTGAGTGATCCAAGAGAGAGGGACAGATCAAGCAGGAAGATGCAGTAACTTTTTATGATGTATTCTATTGACTGGCCACACATACCAAGCAGATAGGGAAGGGATTACACAAAGGCATGAATACCATCAGGCTGGGATAATTGGGGGCCAGCTTGGAATCTGGTTACCATATCCAACCAAATAAGAAATTAATAGTTTTAATTAAAGGAAAAGGATTATATCAAATAGACATTCGTTTATCAGTTTTTACTTTTAAGCTGAGTCAATAGTTTTTCAAATTGAATTTTTGAATAGATATATGATTAAAAAATACATGAGAAGTTAACCAGCGAAGTGGCCTCTGTGCCATGTTTGCTCAGGTAACGCCTCCAATTCTTGTGCTCCCCTGGAGACCACCTTTTTTAAGGGAAAGGTAGCGGACTGTGCACACTTGGTCTTCCTTTTTCACATAATGGTATCTGTTGAAATCTTTCCATTTTAGAGCATAGGTTTCCCTTTTTAATTTTATTATTATTATTTTTTTGAGACGGAGTCTCCCTCTGTTGCCCCGGTTGGAATGCAATGGCACAGTCTTGGCTCAGGGCAACCTCCTCCTCCTGGGTTCAAGTGATTCTCCTGCCTCAGCCACCTGAGTAGCTGGGATTATAGTCACCTGCCACTATGCCCGGCTAATTTTTGTATTTTTAGTAGAGACGAGATTTCATCACGTTGGCCAGGCTAGTCTTGAAATCCTGACCTCAGGTTATCCACCCACCTCAGCCTCCCAAAGTGCTGGGATTATAGGTGTGAGCCACCGCGCCTGGCCTAATTTTTGTATTTTCAGTAGAAATTTTTGTATTTTGTATTTTTGTATTTCTCCATATTGGTCAGACTGGCTGAGCTCAGGTGAGCCACCAGGCCTGACCTAATTTTTGTATTTTTAGTAGAGATGGGATTTCACCATGTTGGCTAAGCTGGTCTCAAACTCCTGACCTCAGGTGATCTGCCTGCCTTGGCCTCTCAATGTGCTGGGATTATAGGCGTGAGCCACTGTCCCTGGCTTTATTTATTTATTTATTTTAACCTGGATAGTTTTCTTTTGCATGAATGTATAGACATTTTCCTATTCATACATTCTGAAAGTGAATAACTATATATATGCAATTTATTTTTATTTTTATTTATTTATTTGTTTATTTTTTGAGATGAGAGTCTCGCTCTGTCACCGAGGCTAGAGTGCAATGACACAATCTCGGTTCACTGCAACCTCTGCCTCCTGGGTTAAGCAATTCTCCTCCCTTAGCCTCCCCAGTAGCTGAGATTATAGCTGTCCGCTAATTTTTGTATTTTGACAAAATTCACTGAGGTAATTTTAGTATTGTTGGTAGAGACAGGGTTTCACCATGTTGGCCAGGCTGGTCTTGAACAGGAGTTCATAACCTTAGGTGATATGCCCGACTCACCCTCCCAAAGTGCTGGGATTACAGGTGTGAGCCACTGCATCTGGCCTGCATGGGGATTCTTAATGAAGATAATTATTGTAGTTGAGGGGGAAAAGGAATAATAAATATTTATTGGACCCTAAATACCTTTGAATATGGAATACCCTAGGTATTCTAGGGCATTTAGGGACTAAGAAAAATTCATTCCTCTGTACTCCTCCCTGGCTCTTTTTAGATTTTTTTTTTTTTTTTGAGACGGAATCTTCCTCTGTCTCCAGGCTGGAGTGCAGTGGCGCGATCTTGGCTCACCGCAACCTCTGCCTCCAGGGTTGAAGTGATTCTTCTGCCTCAGCCTCCTAAGTAGCTGGGACTATAGGTGCACACCACTACGTCCAGCTAATTTTTGTATTTTTTGTAGAGACGGGGTTTCACCGTGTTGACCAGGATGGTGTCGTTCTCTTGACTTGGTGATCTGTCTGCCTCAGGCTCCCAGTCTTGGGATTACAGGCGTGAGCCTCTGCCCAGCCTTTTTTAGATTTTTAAGGTAATTTTTGTTAAAGCATGAACTTAAAAAATCGAACTGGGGCCGGGCGCGGTGGCTCAAGCCTGTAATCCCAGCACTTTGGGAGGCCGAGACGGGTGGATCGCGAGGTCAGGAGATCGAGACCATCCTGGCTAACACGGCGAAACCCCGTCTCTACTAAAAAATACAAAAAAAAAAAAACTAGCCGGGCGAGTTGGCAGGCGCCTGTAGTCCCAGCTACTCGGGAGGCTGAGGCAGGAGAATGGCGTAAACCCGGGAGGCGGAGCTTGCCGTGAGCTGAGATCCGGCCACTGCACTCCAGCCTGGGCGACTGCGAGACTCCGTTTCAAAAAAAAAAAAAAAAAAAAAAAATCGAACTGGGCTGGGAGTGGTGGCTCATGCCTCTAGTCCCAGGACTTTCGGTGGCAGAGGCAAGTGGATTGCTTGAGCCCAGGAGTTCAAGACCTGCCTTGGCAATAATATCAAGACCCCCTCTTCATTAAAAACAATCAAGCTAATATCTTTCTTAATACTGTTTTACATAAGAATTTTTTGTAGTATGTCACGTTTTAATGTATATTGGTTACATAGTTGCAAATTTAAAAGCATACTGGCCTGGTGCAGTGGCTCTTACCTGTAATCCCAGCACTTTGGGAGGCTGAGGCGGGCAGATCTTCTGAGGTTAGGAGTTAGAGACCAGCCTGGCCAACATGGTGAAACCCTGTCTCAGGCTGAGGCAGGAGAATTGCTTGAGCCCAGGAGGCAGAGGTTGCTGTGAGCCGAGATCTTACCACTGCATTCCAGCCTGGAGGACAGAGCGAGACTCCATCTCTAAATAAATAAATAAATAAATAAATAAATAAATAAACAATAAAGAAAGAAACGTGTACTAACAGCATTTTAAAAATGAAAGTATAGCCCAGGTACGGTGGCTTACAACTGTAATCTTAGCACTTTTGGAGGCTGAGGTGGATGGATGACCTGAGGTTGGGAGTTTGAGACTAGCCTGACCAACACAGTGAACCCTGTCTCTACTAAAAATACAAAATTAGCTGCTGTGGTGGCACATGCCTATAATCCCAGCTACTCAGGAGGCTGAGGCAGGAGAATTGCTTGAACCTGAGAGGCGGAGGTTGCGATGAGCTGAGATCGTGCTGTTGCACTCCAGCCTGGGCAACAAGAGCGAAACTTCGTCTCCAAGAAAAAAAAAAAATCAAAATATAATTCGCTTAAGATAAAATTCACCCTCTTTAGCCAGGTGCAGTGGCTCATGTTGGTAATCCCAGCACTTTGGGAGGTAGAGGTGGGCAGATCACTTGAGGTCAAGGAGTTTGAGACCAGCCTGGCCAACATGGTGAAACCCCGTCTCTACTAAAAATACAAAAATTAGCCTGGTGTGGTGGCACATGCCTGTAATCCACCTACTCAGGATGCTGAATCTGTATACAGCCGTGGGCTACAGGGTGAAGCTGTGTCTCAAAAATAAAAAATAAAATGCAGCCACTTAAAGGGTATAGAGTTGAACAACTGTTACCATTGTCTAATTCCAGAACCTTTCATCACCCCAAAAGAAAACACATTCCTAACAGTCATTTCCCATTCAGTCTCCTCTAGCCCCTCACAACCATGAATCTAATTCATGTCTCTATGTATTTGCCCATTCTAGGCATTTTGTATAAATGCAGTCATATAATTTGTGGCCTTTCGTGTCTGACTTCTTTAACTTAGCATAATGTGTATGTGTTTTGTTGTTTTTGTTTTGAGATGCTCTGTCGCCCAGGCTGGAGTGCAGTGGGGTGATCTCGGCTCACTGCAAGCTCTGCCTCCCGGGTTCACGCCATTCTCCTGCCTCAGCCTCCCAAGTAGCTGGGACTACAGGCGCCCGCCACCACGCCCGGCTAATTTTTTGTATTTTTAGTAGAGACGGGATTTCACTGTGTTAGCCAGGATGGTCTCGATCTCCTGACCTCGTGATCCGCCCGCCTCAGCCTCCCAAAGTGCTGGGATTACAGGCGTGAGCCACCGCTCCGGGCCGTCAGTTTAGCATAATGTTTTAAGGCTCGTTGATGTTGTTGTATGTATGCATACTTCATTTCATTTTACTGCTGAATATTGCTTTGTATTGATACCACTTTTTGTTTGTCTCTTCATCAGTTGACAGATATTTTGTTTCTTCCACTTTGTGGCTGTTACAGGCAATGCTACTGTGAACATTTGTATTAAAGTTTTAGTGTGAATGTATGTTTTCAGTTCTCTTGGGAAAATACCTAGAAGTGGTATTGTTGGGTCATATGGTAATTCTATGTTTAGCATTTTGAGGAACAGCCAGACTGTTTTACACAGTGGTTGCACTGTTTTACAGTCCTCCTACTTCAGCCTATGTGGGTTCTAATTTCTTTCTTTCTTTTTTTTTTTTTTTTGAGACGGAGTCTCGCGCTGTCCCCCAGACTGGAGTGCAGTGGCCGGATCTCAGCTCACTGCAAGCTCCGCCTCCCGGGTTCACGCCATTCTCCTGCCTCAGCCTCCCGAGTAGCTGGGACTACAGGCGCCGGCTATCTTTTTTTTTTTTTTTTTTTTGAGAACGGAGTCTCCCTCTGTAATCCAGGCTGGAGTGCAGTGGCATGATCCTGGCTCACTGCAACCTCCACCTCTCGGTTCAAGCAATTCTCCTGCCTCAGCCTCCCAAGTAGCTTGGACTACAGGCGCCTGCCACTATGCCTGGCTAATGTTTGTATTTTTGGTAGCAACAGGGTTTCACCATGTTGGCCAGGTTGGTCTTGGATTCCTGACCTCAGGTGATTTGCCCGCCTCGGCCTCCCAAAGTGCCGGGATTACAGGCATGAACCACTGCGTCCGGCCGTGGGTTCTAAATTCTTAATATTCTCATCAACATTTGTTACTGTCTTTTTAATTTTAGCCTGTAATTCCAGCTACTAGGGAGACTGAGGTGGTAGCATCGCTTGAGCCCAGGAAGCTGAGGCTGCAGTGAGCCAAGATTGCACCACTGCACTCCAGGCTAGATGATGGAGTGAGACTTCATCTCAAAAAAAAAAAAAAAAAAAAAAGTAATGGCAAAAACAGGAATTATTTTGCACCAACCTAAATATTTAGGTCTTTAATACCTTTGAAAAATTTTTTATGTATAGTTTTTAGTGTATGTGTGTGTGTGTGTATATATATGTATGAGATGGAGTCTCACTCTGTCACCCTGGCAGGAGTGCAGTAGTGCCATCTTGCCTTTCTGCAGCCTCCACCTCCTGGGTTCAAGTGATTCTTGTACCTCAGCCTCCCAAGTTGCTGGGATTACAGGTGCTCACCACCATGCCTGGATTTTTTGTCTTAATCCATGAAAGATGAATTCAGTCTGCAGTTGTTGTTTTTCCCTTTTTCTTTCCTGTTTTTTTTTTTTGTTTGTTTTTGAGACAAAGTCTTACTTGGTTGCTCAGGCTGGAGTGCAGTGGCGGGATCTTAGCTCACTGTAACCTGTGTCCCTGGTTCAAGTGATTCTGGTGTCTCAGCTTCCCAAGTAGCTAGGATTACAGGTGTGTGACACCACACCTGGTTAATTTTTGTATTTTTAGTAGAGATGGGGTTTCACCGTATTGGTTAGGCTGGTCTCAAAACTCTTGACCTCAGGTGAACCGCCCACCTAAGCTTTCCAAAGTGCTGAGATTACATACATGAGCCACCAAGTCTGGCCTAAGTCTGAATTTTTTTTTTTTTTTTTTTTTTTTTTTTTTTTGAGATGGAGTTTCCCTCTTGTTGCCCACGCTGGAGTGCAGTGGTGCAATCTCGGCTCACTGCAACCTCCGCCTCCCACGTTCAAGCAATTCAGCTTCAGCCTCCCGAGTAGCTGGGATTACAGGCATGTACCACCACGCCTGACTGATTTTGTATTTTTATTAGAGACGGGGTTTCTCCATGTTGAGGCTGGTCTCCAACTCCTGACCTCAGGTGATCCGCCTGCCTCAGCCTCCCAAAGTGCTGGGATTATAGGTGTGAGCCACTGTGCCCAGCCGAATTTTTTTTTTTTTTTTAATGGATTCTCGCTCTGTGGCCCAGGCTGGAATGCAGTGGTGTGATCTTAGCTCTCTTCAACCTCTGCCTCCTGGCTCAAGCGATTCTTCTGCCTCAGCTCCCTGAGTACCTGGGACCACAAGCGTGCACCACCATGCCTGAATAATATTTTTGTATTTCTGTAGAGATGGAGTTTCACCATGTTGGCCAGGCTGATCTCAAACTCCTGACCTCAGGTGATGTGCCCACCTCCGCCTTCCCAAGTGCTGGGATTACAAGCATGAGCCACTGCACCTGGCTAAGTCTACAGTTTTCTTGTGATGTCTTTGTCTGGTGTTGGTATCAGGGTAATACTGTCTTCAAGATTACCCTTGAATGAGCTTTACTTCATTTTTTATGTGATTTTTTCTTTTAATTTTTCTTTTTTTTGTTTGTTTTTGAGACAGAGTCTCACTCTGTCATACAGACTGGAATCCACGTTCTAGGCTCGCTGCAGCCTCTACCTCCCAGGTTTAAGACACTCTCCTGCGTCAGCCTCTTTAGTAGCTGGGATTACAGGCACGTGCCACCACGCCTGGCTGATTTTTTTTTTTTTTTTTTTTTTTTTTGAGACGGAGTCTGGCTCTGCCGCCCAGGCTGGAGTGCAGTGGCCAGCTCTCAGCTCACTGCAAGCTCCGCCTCCCGGGTTCACGCAATTCTCCTGTCTCAGCCTCCCGAGTAGCTGGGACTACAGGAGCCCGCCTCGTCGCCCGGCTAGTTTTTTGTATTTTTTTTTTTTAGTAGAGACGGGGTTTCACCGTATTAGCCAGGATGGTCTCGATCTCCTGACCTCGTGATCCGCCCGTCTCGTCCTCCCAAAGTGCTGGGATTACAGGCTTGAGCCACCGCGCCCGGCCTGGCTGATTTTTTTGTATTTTTAGTAGTAACGGGCTTTCACCATGTTGGCCAGGCTGGTCTCGATCTCCTGACTTCAAGTGACCTGCCTTCCTTAACCTCCCAAAGTGTTGGAATTACAGGTGTGAGCCACTGTGCCTGGCCTGCAATTACTTTTTAAGTTCTCAATTAAAAGAGAGTTTATCAAGGACTTTTTTTTGTAATTTTGCGTTTTGAAAATTGCTAACGTTAACTGGGACAGTACTTTATTTATTTGTCACTCAGTTGTTTTTTTGAGTTGCCCACTATGTCCCAGGCACTGGTAAGATAGGAATATCATTGTCCCTGAGGCAGGGTAAGATGTGCTTCGTTAAGAGGAGCATGATCTAGGATTATAAGGACTGAAATAGCTGCTGCTTTGGGAGAATAAAAAGTTGAGTATGGGCCAGGCATGGTGCTGCTGCCTGTAATCCCAGCACTTTAGGAGACTGAGGTGGGAGTCTAGCTTGAGCCCAGTAGTTTGAGAGAAGCCTGGCGAACATGTGGAGATCTGGCCTCTACAAAAAAAAATAAATTAGCTGGGTGGAGTGGCATGTGCCTGTGGTCCCAGCTACTTGGGTGGTTGAGGTGGGAAGATCACCTGAGCTCAGGAGTTCCAGGCTGCAGTGAGCTATGATTATGCACTCCAGACTGCGTGACAGAGTGAGATGCTGTCTCAAAAAAAAAAAATTAGTGTGGCATGATTAGGCTGGGAGGGTGGGGGAGGAAGGGATAACATTGGAGGGGTAGGCAAGGTATAGATAGACCTTTCCCTATATTCTCCTATTTTTTTTTATTAATATTTTTTTCTGAATAGAGGTAGGGTCTCACTGTTTTGCCCAGGCTGGGTCTCAAACTCCTGGGCTCAAGCAATCTTTCCATCTAGGCCTCTATTTTTTGTGTAAACTATTGAAATTATATTTTTTTTACCTGAATTTTTCCTGTGAACATTGGGTTTTGTGTCTGTGAACCTGTTTTCTGTTTCTTTCTTTCTTTCTTTTTTTTTTTTTTGAGATAGAGTCCAGCCTGGAGTGCTGTGGCACAATCTTGGCACACTTGCAACCTCTGCCTCCCGGGTTCAAGTGATTATCTAACTTCCTCCACGCCTGGCTAATATTTGTATTTTTAGTAGAGATGGGGTTTCACCATGTTGGCCAGCCAGGTTAGTCTCGAATTCTTCGTTTCAACAGATCCACCCGCCTCAACCTGCCAACGTGCTAAGATTGACAGGTGTGAGCCACTGTTCCAGGCACTTGTTTCCGTTTCTTAATTTTGACTGCTACTCAGTGGGAAAAAGCACAGATTAAATCTAATTGAGGCTGGGCGCTGTGGCTCACTCCTGTAATTTCAGCACTTTGGAAGGCTGAGGTGGGCAGATCACCTGAGGTCCAGAGTTCGAGACTAGCCTGGCCAACATGGGGAACCCTAATCTGTACTAAAAACACAAAAATTAGCCGGGCGTGGTGGCTCATGGCTGTAGTCCCAGCTACTTGGGAGGCTGAGGCATGAGAATTGCTTTAGCCTGGGAGGCGGAGGTTGCAGTGAGCTGAGACCATGATACTACGCGCCAGGTTGGGCAAGAGAGTGAGACTCGGTCTTAAATTTTAAAAAAAAAAATCTAGTTGAAAAACGTCATCGGGTCTTTCCAGATTTTTACTGGGAATTTGTTAAAATTAACCAGGCTGGAAGTCATTATAGTTTTATTGTTTGTTTGTTTGTTTTTTTGAGATGGGGGGTCTCACTCCGTCACCCAGGCTGGAGTTCAGTGGCAGGATCTTGGCTCACTGCAACCTCCGCATCCCAGATTCACGCGATCCTCTCACCTCTGCCTCCTAAGTAGCTGGAACCACAGCCGAGTGTCACCATGCCTGGCTAATTTTTGTATTTAGTAGAGACAGGGTTTCACTGTGTTGGCCAGGCTGGTCTCAAACTTCTGAGCTCAAGCGAACTGCCAGCCTTGGCCTCCCAAAGTGCTGGGATTACAGGCATGAGTCACCTTACCTTGCCCATTATAGCTTTTTTGAGGCTGGGTCTTACTCTGTTGTGCAGGCTGGACTGCAGTGGTGCAATCTCAGCTCACTGCCTCCTGGGCTCAAGCAGTCCTCCCATTTCAGCCTCCTGAGTAGCTGGCACAGGCGCTACCTCGCCCATCTAATTTTTGATTTTTTTAGAGATAGGGTTTTGCCGTGTTTGCCCAGGCTGGTCTAGAATTCATGAGCTCAATTGATCTACCTACCTCGCCCTCTCAATATGCTGGGATTACAGGCATGAGCCACTATGCTCAGCCATACCTGGCTAATTTAAAAAAAATTTTTTCTGGAGACAGGGTCTCCCTATGTTGTCCAGGTTGGTCTCGAGCTCCTGGCATTATTGCTGGCCTTCAAAAGTAAATGTGAAAAAATTAGTCAATGTCCCCCTCAGTTGACAAATAATGCCAAAAGTGATAAAGATGAATGAAATGTCTTTTTTTTTGAGACAGAGTTTCATTCTGTTGCCCACTCTGGAGTGCAGTGGCGTGATCTCGCCTCATTGCAACCTCCACCTACTGGGTTCAAGTGATACTGCTGCCTCAGCCTTCTGACTAGCTGGGACAGCAGGCACGTATCACCATGCCTGGCTAATTTTTGTATTTTTAGTAGAGACGGGGTTTCACTGTGTTGGCCAGGCTGGTCTCGAACTCCTGACCTCAGGATCTACCCTCCTTGGCCCACCAAAGTGCTGGGATTATAGGCATGAGCCACTGCACCTGGCCGTGAAATGTCTTAAATAGAAAGGTAGCTTGGGATTGTAGAAAGAATGTAGGCTTTGGAGTTGGACAGGCCTCCCTTTGAGACCATACTTGAGTCCCATGCTTGCCTTAGACAAAGAACCTCTCAACCTTAGTTTTTAATCTATACGGTGTTTTCATAATAAATTCCTAGTTCTGTACATGGCACATGGTAGGTGTCTGCTGCTATCCATAATTTTCTTAGTTAGTATATTCAGTGCCACATGCCAGTCAGCCAGGATCTGTACTAAGCACCTAATAAGTATTATCTCATTTAATCCTCAAAAGAACCCCACCTGAGTTGCTAGACACAGCCATTATTTCAGGGTTACACATTAGGAAATTGAAGCTTAGAGAGATTTAAGTGGTTGGCCAAGTGACGGTGCTGGTATTCCAACTAAAGGCCATCTGCTTTCAGAGCATTTACTTTGTTAGGCTACCTCTCCTGTTGCAAAGTACTAAGAACACAACTACATACTGTATTTTTAGTGGATTCTTGTCTTTTCGTAAATGGAAGGTTAAAATGAGAGGTATTTTTTTTGTTTGTGAGACATGGTCTCACTCTGATGAGAGGTAGAAAATTGAGTACTTGTATTTCTGGTCTGCATAAAAATTTGGCCTAAAAACATCAATAGAAAGGCAAGTGTCATCTGCAAATCTGTCCCATCCTGTTCTTCACAGGAAAATGTAACCTTTTTTTTTTTTACTTTGAGATGGAGTCTAGCTCTGTTGCCCAGGCTGGAGTGCAATGGCGTGGTTTCGGCTCACTGCAGCCTCTGCCTCCCGGGTTCATGCTATTCTCTTGCCTCAGCCTCCTGAGTAGCTGGGATTACAGACGCCTGCCACCATGCCCGGCTAATTTTTGTATTTTTAGTAGAGACGGGGTTTTACCATGTTGGCCAGGCTGGTCTTTAACTCCTGACCTCAGGTGATCGCCTGCCTTGGCCTCCCAAAGTGCTGGGATCCCACAGTGGCTTGAGCCACTGCACCTGACCGGAAAATGTAACGTCTATCTAGTATGAGGATTTATTTCCTTGTCTGACTTCTGAGTTGTAATCGTTTATTAACAATCACGTTGTAAGTTTATGAAGTAATAAAACGTTCTTTCTGTATATTGTACTGGAAATGAATGCTTCATTCAGAAAATAGTTTTATCTTGGGAAAGTAGCCACTTTTTAAAAATTGAGGTAAAACGGCCGGGCACGGTGGCTCACGCCTATAGTTCCAGCACTTTAGGAGGCCAAGGGCATGGTGGCAGGCGCCTGTAATCCCAGCTACTCAGGAAGCTGAGGCAGGACAATCGCTTGAACCCGGGAGATGGAGGTTTCAGTGAGCCAAGATCCTGCCGTTGCATTGAAGCCTGGGTGAAAAGAGCGAAACTCCGTCTCATTTAAAAAAAAAAAAAAAAAGTAAAATTTAAAAAACTTAAGGCTGATTATATTGGCTTACCCCTGTACTTCCAGCATTTTGGGAGACTAAGGCAGGAGGATCATTTGAACTCATAAGTTTGAGACCAGCCTGGTCAACATAGGGAGACTTCATCTGTACAAAAAATAAAAATATATATATATAAATTTAAAAATTAAATGTTACAGTTCACCATTGTAACCATTTTATTTTATCCTATTTATTTTGAGACAAGGTCTTGTTTTGTCACCCAGGCTGGAGTGCAGTGGTAGGATCACAGCTCACTGCAGCCTCCGCCTTCTAGGTTCAAGTGGTTCTTCTGCCTCAGCCTCTGTAGCTGGGATTACAGGCGCCTGCCACCGCACCCTGCTAATTTTTGTATTTTTATTAGAGACAAGGTTTCACTATGTTTGCCAGACTGGTCTTTTTTTTTTTTTTGAGACCGAGTCTCACTCTGTTGCCCAGGCTGGAGTGCAGTGGCCGGATCTCAGCTCACTGCAAGCTCCGTCTCCCGAGTTCACACCATTCTCCTGCCTCAGCCTCCCGAGTAGCTGGGACTACAGGCTCCCGCCACCTCGCCCGGCTAGTTTTTTGTATTTTTTAGTAGAGACGGGGTTTCACCGTGTTAGCCAGGATGGTTTCGATCTCCTGACCTCGTGATCCGCCCGTCTCGGCCTCCCAAAGTGCTGGGATTACAGGCTTGAGCCACCGCGCCCGGCCAAGAATTCCTTATATATTTTGGATATTAAATCCTTAACTAGGGATATGATTCACAAATTTTTTTTCCCCCATTGTGTTTCTGTAGGCTCTTTCACATTCTTTCTCTTCCCTTTTTGAGACAAGGTCTTACTCTGTTGCCCAGGCTGGAGTACAATGGTGTAATCGTAGCTTACTGCAGCCTCCCACCTCAGCCTCCTAAGTAACCAGGCCTACAGGTGTATAGCACCATGCCTGGCAAATTGCTGTTGTTACAGTGATAGGCTCCCACTATGTTGCCCAGGCTGGGCTCAAGCAATCTTCTAGCCTTCTAGCCTTGGCCTCCCAAAGTGGTGGGATTATGGGCATGATCCACTGCTCCCAGCATACATTCTTGACAATTTTCTTTGATTCAAAAAGTTTACTTTTAGGGCTGGGCATGGTGGCTCATGCCTATAATCCCAGCAGTATGGGAGGCCAAGGTGGGTGGATCTCTTGAGCTCAGGAGTTCAAGACCACCCTGAGCAACATGGCAAAACCGTATCTCTATAGAAAATACAAAAATTAGCCAGGCGTGGTGGCATGCACCTGTAGTCTGAGCTACTGGGGAGGCTATGACAGGAGGATCGCTTGAATTGGACTGGAGGCTGTAGTGAGCGAAAATGGTACCACTTCACTCCGGCCTGGGTAACAGAGTGAGATGCTGTCTCAAAAAAAAAAAGTTTTAGTTTTTTGGGGCGGGGGATTTTAACTTTACCTATTTTTTTGTTGTTGCTCAGTTTTGTTGTTCAATCTATGAATCCTTTGCCAGATCTGAAGTTATGAACCCTTATCCCTAAATTTTCTTATAAAAGTTTTGTAGTTTTAGCTCTTATATTTAGGCCATTGATACATTTTGAGTTACTTCCCCACCCCCCCCCCCCGCCCGAGATGGAGTCTCATTCTGTCACCCAGGTTGTAGTGGCCCCATCTCGGCTCACTGACATGGCTACTTCCTAGGTTCAAGCAATTTTCTTGCCTCAGCCTCCTGGGTAGCTGGGATTATAGTCATGTGCCACCATGCCCAGCTAATTGTTCTGTGTAATTTTAGTAGAGGCGGGGTTTCAGCATTTTGGCCAGGGTGGTCTTGAACACCTGACCTCAAGTCATCTGCCCACCTCGGCCTCCCAAAGTGCTGGGATTACAGGCGTGAGCCACTATGCCAGACCTTGAGTTACTTTTTATATATTGAATGAGGCCAAAGTTTATTAGGTGATCCAGTTGTCTCAGTACCATGCGTTGAAGAGACTATTGTTCTTTTTCCATTGCGTTCAAAATAGACTATAATTTTTTAACATTCCTTTGAAATACTGTTCTTTTTCCATTGACTGTTGTTTTCTCCTTGTCAAAAATTCATTGAATATAATATGGCCGGGTGTGGTGGCTCACGCCTGTAGTCCCAGCACTTTGGGAGGCTGAGGTGGGGATCACCTGAGGTCAGGAGTTTGAGACCAGCCTGGCCAACATAGTGAAACTCATTTCTACTAAAAATACAAAATTAGCCGGGTATTGTGGCAGGTGCCTGTAATCCCAGCTACTTGGGAGGCTGAGGCAGGAGAATTACTTGAACCCCAGAGGCAGAGGTTGTGGAGAGCCAAGATTGCACCATTGTACTCCAGCCTGGGCAACAAGAGCAAAACTCCATCTCAAAAAAAAAAATTTTTTTTGAATATATTTGTGAAGCTTTATTTCCGAGGTTTTAATTTTATTCCATTAGTCTATATTTCTACTCTTAGGCTACTAATACACAGTTTTTGATTACTGTAGCTGAATTCTGCTTCTGTGAGTTCTTCTGTCTTACTTTATTTTCCAGTACAGATGGTCTCAGATTTACGATGGTTTTACTTAGAGTTTTTGAACTTCATGGTAGGCTTATCTGGACTTAACCCCACAGTAAGTCGAGCATCTGCAGTTAACAATGGTTTGACTTAAGATATTTTTGACTTATAATGGGTTAATCAGGATGTAACCCCATTGTGAGTTGAGGAGCATCTGTATTGTTTTGGCTGTTCAGGCTTCTTACCGTTGCATATGATTTTTACTTTTTGGTGGAGGTGTCCGGTATTGAATGAACCTAAGGCCTCATGCATAGAATTCCATATGAATTTGAGGTTAGCTTTTTCATTTCTCTAAATAGGCCATTGTAATTTTCATCAGGATTCTACTGAATCTGTACATGATTTTAGGGAGTATTGTCATTTTAACAACACAGTATTAAAAATTCTAAGTAATGAGCTTGGGATGTCTTCCCATTTCTTTAGGTCTTTAATTTCCTTTCAACAGTGTTTTGTAATTTTCACTGTATAAGACTTTTCACAGCCTAAGTTAAATTTATTCATAGGTACAAACAGTTGTTAATTCCCACAGTTTTACTTAATGATTTTTTAACTTTATGGTAGGGTTTACTGGAGGATTGAATGCATTTTCAACTTAGGATATTTTTGACTTACGATGGGTTTGTTGGGACTTAGGCCTGTTGTAATTTGAGGAGCATGTATCTGTGTGTCTTTCTTTTGGATCCTGTTAAGTGGAATTTTTGCTGTTTCCTTTTTGGATTGTTCATTGCTTTTTTTGTTGTTTCTGATTTTTTTTGGAGACAGAGTCTCACTCTGTTGCCCAGGCTGGAGTGCAATGGCGTGATCTTGGCTCACTGCAACCTCTGCCCCCCGGGTTCAAGTGATTCTCCTGCCCCAGCCTCCCAAGTAGCTGGGATTATGGGTGCCCACCACCATGCCCAGCTCATTTTTGTATTTTTAGTAGAGATGGGGCTTCACCATGTTGGTCAGGCTAGTCTCGAACTCCTGATCTCAGGTGATCCACCTGCCTTAGCCTCCCAAAGTGCTGGGATTGCAGGCATGAGCCACCATGCCCGGCCAGTATGTTTACACCTATAGCATAAAAATCCATGCTTCAGGATTCGATGACTCTTGGAAAGCATTTTCTGCATCCTGCTAGTTGTGGAAGCGTTTTTCCTGCAAAACGTAGTTGAGTTGCTTGAATAAGTGATAGTCGGTTATGGAGAGGTCATGTGAATGTGGAAGATGAGGCAAAACTTCATAGTTCAACTTTTGAAGCGTTGGTTGTGTAACGTGTAGTTGGGCATTGTCATAAATAATTGGGCCCTTTTAGTTGACCAGTGCCATTGCAGGCACTGCAGTTTTCCTTGCATGTCATTGATTTGCTGAGAATACTTCTCAGATGCAGTGGTATTAGGAAAGCTGTAGTGGATCAGACCAGCAGCAGACCACCAAGCGGTGACCATGACTTTTTTTTGGTGCAAGTTTGGTTTGGGAAGTGCTTTGGAGCTGCTTCTTAGTCCATCCACTGATCTGGTCATCGCTGGTTGTTGGATAAAACCCACTTTTCATTGCATGCCACAGTCCGATCGAGAAATGGTAAATGACGACTTTTTTTTAGTTTTTGCTCAGTTGATGAGGCACCCACTTATTGAGCTTTTTCACTTTTCCAATTTGCTTCAAATGCTGAACGACCGTAGAATGGTCGACGTTGAGCTCTTCGACAGCTTCTTGGGTAAGTTGTAATAGGATCAGCTTTGATGATTGTTCACAATTGGTCGTTGTCAACTTCCCACGGCCGGCTGCTACTCCTCATCTTCGAGGGTCTCGCCTCCTTCACAAAACTTCTTGAACTACCACTGCACTGTACGTGTGTGTGAAGTTCCTTGGGCAAACATGTTGACGTTGTGAATTGTCTTCACTACTTTATGACCCATTTTGAACATGAATAAGAAAATTGCTCGAATTTGCTTTTTGTCTAACATCATTTCCATAGCGTGAAATAAACATAAAATAAACAGCAAATAATGTCTTTAGCAAAAATAACATAAAAGCGAGAAGTGCCCGTTAAAATGATATATAACATAACCACATTTATTTAAGAATGTATTCCAGTGGCCAGGCGCAGTGGCTCAAGCCTGTAATCCCAGCACTTTGGGAGGCCGAGACGGGCGGATCACGAGGTCAGGAGATCGAGACCATCCTGGCTAACATGGTGAAACCCCGTCTCTACTAAAAAATACAAAAACTAGCCGGGCGAGGTGGCGGGTGCCTGTAGTCCCAGCTACTCGGGAGGCTGAGGCAGGAGAATGGCGTAAACCCAGGAGGCGGAGCTTGCAGTGAGCTGAGATCCGGCCACTGCACTCCAGCCTGGGCGACAGAGCGCGACTCCGTCTCAAAAAAAAGAATGTATTCCAATATCAAATGGCAAATTCCAACAGTGCAAAAACTACAGTTACTTTTGTACCAGCCTAATAGTTTGCTTGGTGTTTTTATCATGAAAGGGTGTTAGATTTTTAAAATGTTTTTTCTATTTGCTGAGCCGATCATGTATTACTTTGCTTTGTTGTATTATTGTGGTGTATAATTGATTTTTTTTGTGTGTGGGGATCAGTATCCTTTTTGTTTTTGTAAAGTATGCATGATTTTATTTTATTTTTTTTAGAGACGGAGTCTCGCTCTGTCCTCCAGGCTGAAGTGCAGTGGCGTGATCTCGGATCACTGCAAGCTCCGCCTCCCGGGTTCAAGCAATTCTCCTGCCTCAGCCTCTTGAGTAGCTGGGACTACAGGCGCACGCCACCACGCCAGGCTAATCTTTTTTGTATTTTAGTAGAGACGGGGTTTCACCGTGTTGCACAGGCTGGTATGTAACTACTAAGCTCAGGCAATCAACCTGCCTCGGCTTCCTAAAGTGCTAGGAGTACAGGTGTGAGCCAGTGCGCCCTGCCAACTTCATTTATTTATTTATTTATTTGGAAAGTGTACATGACTTCATATTATTCATCCATTTGGAATTGTACAATTCAGTGCATTACATATATTCACAGTGTTATATAATCATTATTTTCTATACCAAAGTTTTTCAATATCTCCAACATAAACTATCCATTAAATAGTAATTCCTAATAGTTCCTTTTTCCTACTCCTTGGTAACCTGAATTCTTTCTCTCCCTTTGAATTTGCGTATTTTATTTTAGATAATTAATATAAATAGTATCATTTAATATTTGTTTATATCTGGCTTATTTTACTTAACATAAAGTGGAGCCAATTTTGGCACATTTTTTGTCACTTCAAAATAAAATCTTCTTGCTTGATAATTTACCGTGTTGAAAAAAAAAAGGAAACTGGGCCGGGCGTGGTGGCTCAGGCCTGTAATCCCAGCGCTTTGGGAGGCTGAGGTGGGTGGATCACAAGATCAAGAGATTGAGACCATTCCGGCCAACATCGTGAAACCCCGTCTCTACTAAAAATACAAAAATTAGTTGGGCGCGTTGGTGCGCACCTGTAGTCCCAGCTACTCAGGAGGCTGAGAAAGGAGAATCGCTTGAGCCAAGGGGGTAGAGGTTGCAGTGAGCCACGATCACGCCACTGCACTCCAGCCTGGCAACAGAGCGAGGCTCCGTCTCAAAAGAAAAAAGGAAACCTTGTACCCTTTAGTTACCATCCTCCTACACCTTAACTTCCCCGCCTCTAAGTAACGATTATACTATTGCCTGTCTCTAGATCTCTCTATTTGAGACTCATATGAATGGAATTATATAATATGTAGACTTTCGTTCCTGTGTTTTTCTATTAACATGATGTTTTGCAGGTTTATCCTATTTTAGCATGTATCAGTGGTCACATAATACTTCATTGTATGGATATTTCACATTTTGTTATCCATTCATCAGTTGATTGTCATCATCCCAAACAAAAACTCTGTGCTTATTAAATGACTCTCCAATCCTCCCTTCATCCATTTTGGCCATTTTGTAGTAACTCTATTTGCCTATCCTAGGTATTTCATATAAGTGGATTCATGCAATATTCGCCTATTTGTGTCTGGTGTATTTCACTTAGCATAATGCTGTCAAGGTTTTTGCATGTTGCAGTATGTATCAGGACTTCCTTTTTCATGGTTGAATCTTCCATCATGTAAATAACACATTGTATTATCCATTCGTGATGGACATTTGAGTTGATTTCATCTTTTGGACAATGTAAATAATGTTGCTATGAACATGAGTGTGCAAATATCTGTTTGAATCTCTGCTTTCAGTTCTTTTTGGTATATGCCTAGCAGCAGAATAGCTGGGTTACATGGTAATTCCGTACTTAACTCTTTGAGGAAGTTCACCCCTTCCTTTCTTAAGTCTTTGTTATAAACCTTTGAGGGGTTTTCCTAGTTCATATAATTGCTTATGATAGTTTTCCCCATATTTATTGACTGTTTTTGGGGAGATGCAGGTCCTTGAAGTTCATGAAGACTCCATTTCCTCTGATGTCACTATAAACACTTTGACTGTGGCAGCCTTTGCTAAAAATATTTTTGGATCCTGGATGTGGTGATTCATGCCTATAATCTTAGCACTTTGGGAGGCCAAGGTGGGAGAATTTCTTGAGGCGGGAGTTAGAGACACTTTTGAAGTTTATTTTTTTATAATTGTCTTTTTTTTCATCTCAGTCTTAAAATTATTTCTTCAAAGACATAATTGTGCTTAGGCTTTGATGCTTTCATCAGGTAAAATGAAATAAAGACTGAATCTGGTGAATAAATAAAACTAGTAGATGACAGCTTGTAAGTGTGACTTTGAAGTAACATGAATGGTTTTTATCATGTTATATGTAGAAATGATTTCTTAGTGGTAATACATGGCAGGATTTGGCAAACTAGCCTGCAGTCCAAATATGGCTAACAGCTGTTTTTGTACAACCAATGAGCCAACAATAGTTTTTACGTTTGTGAATTGCTGATGCAAAATCAAAAGGAAAATATTTTGAGGCTGGGTGTAGTGGTTCACGTCTACAATCCCATCATTTTGAGAGGTTGAGGTGGGAGGATGGCTTGGGCCTAGGACTTGGAGACCAGCCTAGGCAACATAGTGAGACCCTGTCTCTAAAAATTTTTTTAAAAATTAGCTGAGCGTGGTGGCACACACCTTGTAGTCCCAGCTACTTGGGAGGCTGAGGTGGGAGGATCACTTGAGCCTGGTATGTTGAGGCTGCAGTGAGCTGAGATTGTGCCACTGTACTCTAGCCTGGGCAACAGAGTGAGACCCTGTCTCAAAAAAAAAAAAAAGAATATTTTGTATCATGTTAGAATTGTATGAAATTAAAACTTCAGTAACTATATGAAGTCTATTGGAACGTGGCCACTCATATGTTGTCTGACTGCTTTTGTGCTGTGATGGGAGGATTGAGTAATTTAGAGTGTATGTCTTACATTGCAGAATCTAAAATATTTACTATCTGGCTTTTTTTTTGTGACGGAGTTTCACTCTTGTTGCCTAGGCTGGACTGCAATGGCACGATCTCAGCTCACCGCAACCTCTGCCTTCCGGATTCAAGCAGTTCTCTTCCCTCAGCCTCCTGTGTAGCTGGGGTTACAGGCATGTGCCACCACACCTGGCTAATTTTGTATTTTTAGTAGAGGCGGGATTTCCCCATGTTGGTCAGGCTGGTCTCAAACTCCTGACCTAAGGTGATCTGCCCGCCTCAGTCTCCCAACGTGCCGGGATTACAGGCATGAGCCACTGCACCTGGCCTACTATCTGGCTCTTATGCAGAAAAAAGTTTACTGACGTCTGTGATTGTCACAGGTTATTGATTGGTCTTCTGGGAACAATAGTTGTTCATACGTTTTCTAGTGTGACTGCCAAAATATTATTTCATAAGGACATCTGTTAACTTGTAATGGATGAAGCAGTAATTTGGTAGTTAAATTAATACTACTCACTCTGGTTAGTGGGAAGGACATTTTAGTGATATTTTCTTATTCACATTGTCCTGTTGGTCAGCATTCCTTTTTATTCTCCTCCTTGGTCGTCAGAAAAGAGGTTAAAAAGGCCACGTAACGCCTGTAATCCCAGCACTTTGGAAGGCCAAGGCAGGCAGGCGGATCACGAGGTCAAGAGATCGAGACCATCCTGGCCAACATGGTGAAACCCCGTCTCTATTAAAAATACAAAAATTAGCTGGACGTGGTGGTGCCCCAGCTACTTGGGATGCTGAGTCAAGACAATCGCGGCCGGGCGCGGTGGCTCAAGCCTGTAATCCCAGCACTTTGGGAGGCCGAGACGGGCGGATCACGAGGTCAGGAGATCGAGACCATCCTGGCGAACACGGTGAAACCCCGTCTCTACTAAAAAAAATACAAAAAACTAGCCGGGCGAGGTGGCGGGCGCCTGTAGTCCCAGCTACTCCGGAGGCTGAGGCAGGAGAATGGCGTGAACCCGGGAGGCGGAGCTTGCAGTGAGCTGAGATCCGGCCACTGCACTCCAGCCTGGGCCACAGAGCGAGACTCCGCCTCAAAAAAAAAAAAAAAAAAAAAAGACAATCGCTTAAACCCAGGAGGTGGAGGTTGCAGTGAGCTGAGATTGCGCCACTGCATTCCAGCTCCGTCTCCAAAAAAAAAAAAAAAGGTTAAAAGATCTTTAGTGCTCTCATAATACTGTTATTTTATTTACTTTATTTTATTTTATTTTTTTGAGATGGAGTGTCGCTCTGTCGTCCAGGCTGGAGTACAGTGGCTCAGTCTCAGGTCACTGCAACCTCCGCCTCCCAGGTTCAAGCAATTCTCCTGCGTCAGCCTCCCAAGTAACTGGGACTACATGTACCTGCCACCACGCCCAGCTTATTTTTGTATTTTTAGTAGAGATGGGGCTTTGTCGTCTTGACCAGGCTGGGCTTAAACTCCTTACCTCAAGTGATCCACCCGCCTTGGCCTGCCAGAGTGCTGGGATTACAAGCGTGAGTCACCACGCCGGCCTTATAATACTGTTATATAGCTTTTGAAATAGTATGTTACGATTATTTTTGTGTTCTGTATTCCTCACTAAACTGGGATTGTGTTGTCTTGTGTATTATTGGGGCCTACATAGTTCCTGGAAAGTAGGTGTAGACAATAAGTATTTTAGAAGTGAGTGGTCTGTGAGATAAATACCTAAGTCATTTATTATATCTTGGTTTTCCTGCAGATAGGAAAGCTAAAGTTGTAATTTAGAGTTTTTTTTTTTTTTTTTTTGAGATAGAGTCTTGTTCTGTTGCCCAGGCCTGGAGTGCAGTGGTGTGATCTCAGCTCACTGCAAGCCCCTCCTTCCGGGTTCACACCATTCTCCTGCCTCAGCCTCCTGAGTAGCTGGGACTACAGGCTCCCACCACCACACCTGGCTAGATTTTTGTATTTTGTTTAGTAGAGACGTGGTTTCACTGTGTTAGCCAGGATGGTCTTGATCTCCTGACCTCATGATCCACCCGCCTCGGCCTCCCCAAACTACTCGGATTACAGGTGTGAGCCACCTTGCCCAGCCTTTTTTTTTTTTTTTTGAGACGGAGTCTTGCTCTGTCACCCAGGCCGGAGTGCAGTGGCCGGATCTCAGCTCACTGCCAAGCTCCGCCTCCCGGGTTTACGCCGTTCTCCTGCCTGAGCCTCCCGTGTAGCTGGGACTACAGGCGCCCGCCACCTCGCCCAGCTAGTTTTTTTGTATTTTTTAGTAGAGACGGGGTTTCACCGTGTTAGCCAGGATAGTCTTGATCTCCTGACCTCATGATCCGCCCGTCTCGGCCTCCCAAAGTGCTGGGATTACAGGCTTGAGCCACTGCGCCTGGCCTTTTTTTTTTTTTTTTTTTTTTTTTTTTTTTTTTTTTTAAGGATTACTTGCTGGAGACTGAATTAGTGCAAAAATTATTATTTTTTTTGCTGGGCGCGGTGGCTTACGCCTGTAATCCCAGCATTTTGGGAGGCCGAGGTGGGTGGATCACCTGAGGTCCGGTGTTCAAGACCAGCCTGACCAACATGGAGAAACCCCGTCTCTACTAAAAATACAAAATTAACCGGGGTGGTGGTGCATGCCTGTAATCCCAGCTACTCGGGAGGCTGAGGCAGGAGAATTGCTTGAACCCAGGAGATGGAGGTTGTGGTGAGCTGAGATCACACCACTGCACTCCTGCCTGGGCAACAAAAGTGAAACTAAACTCTATCTCAAAAAAAAAAAATTATTTAAAAATTAAAAAAAATTTTTTGAGCGCACGCCACTGCACTCCAGCCTGGGCAACAGAGCGAGACTGTCTCAAAAAAAATTAAAAAATTAAAATAATAATTTAAAAAATTTTTTTAAGTAATTTTTTTTTTTTTTTTTTTGAGACGGAGTCTCTCTCTGTCACCCAAGCTGGAGTGCAGTGGCGCAGTCTCCACTCACTGCAAGCTCTGCCTCCTGGGTTCATGCCATTCTCCTGCCTCAGCCTCCCGTGTAGCCGGGACTACAGATGCCCGCCACCACGCCGGGCTAATTTTTGTATTTTTAGTAGAGACGGGGGTTTCACCATGTTAGCCAGGATAGTCTCGATCTCCTGACCTCGTAATCCGCCCGTCTCGGCCTCCCAAAGTGCCGGGATTACAGGCGTGAGCCACCACACCCAGCTAAATAATTTTTTTAAAAATAATTTTTAAAAACATACTTTTAAAAAAATCATTTTTTAAAATTAAAAAAAATTTTTTGAGCCGGAATCTCGCTCTTTTGTCCAGGCTCCATGGAGTGCAGTGACGTGATCTTGGCTGACCGCAACCTCCGCCTCCCGGGTTCAAACAATTTTCTTGCCTCAGCCTCCCAAGTAGCTGGGATTACAGGCGCATGCCACCATGCCCAGCTAATTTTTGTAGTTTCAGTAGACGGGGTTTCGCCATGTTTTCGAGGCTGGTCTCGAACTCCTGACCTCAGGTGATCCACCCGCCTCGACCTCCCCAGGTGCTGGGATTACAGGTGTGAGCCACTGCAGCTGGCCAGAAAGTTATTATGTAATCAATGCACCATTGCCCGAAATACTTACCTGACTTTTTTTTTTTTGACACGGAGTCTTGCTCTTGTCACCCAGACTGGAGTGCAAAGGCGTCATCCCGGCTCACTGCAACCCTTGTCTCCTGGGTTCAAGCGAGTCTTCTGCCTCAGCCGCCCAAGTAGCTGGGATTACAGGTGCCCACTACAATGTTCGGCTAAGTTTTCTTTGTATTTTTGGTAGAGATGGGGTTTCACCATGTTCACCAGGCTAGTATGAAACTCCTGAGCTCAGGTGATCTGCCCACCTTGGCCTCCCAAAGTGCTGGAATTACAGGTAGGAGCCTGGCCTTATCTGACTTTTAAGCCATCGTATTTATTATATCATTGATTTAATTTTGGGCAAATGTGGTCACAGAAGATTTGGACAAATGTCACAAAAAGTTACGCTTAATTTTCTGTAATTTATTTCAGCAGTGAGTAGGAAGAAAATTTGAATGCATATATGTTACAGTCTTTTTGAGGCTGGGCACGTGGCTCACACCTGTAATCTCAGCACTTTGTGAGGGAGGATCGCTTGAACCCAGGAGTTTGAAACCAGGCTTGGCAACATGGCAAAACTTCATCTCTAAAAAAAAAAATTAAAAAATCAGCTAGGCGGCCGGGCGCAGTTGCTCAAGCCTGTAATCCCAGCACTTTGGGAGGCCGAGACGGGCGGATGACAAGGTCAGGAGATCGAGACCATCCTGGCTAATACGGTGAAACCCCATCTCTACTAAAGAATACAAAAAACGAGCCGGGCGACGAGGCGGGCGCCTGTAGTCCCAGCTACTTGGGAGGCGGAGGCAGGAGAATGGCGTGAACCTGGGAGGCGGATGGCGTGAACCTGGGAGGCGGATGGCGTGAACCTGGGAGGCGGAGCTTGCAGTGAGCTGAGATCCGGCCACCGCACTCCAGCCTGGGCGACAGAGCCAGACTCCGTCTCAAAAAAAAAAAAAAAAAAAATCAGCTAGGCTGGTGGCATGTGTCATTAGTCCCAGCTGCTTGGTGGGACTGAGGTGGGAGGATCACTTGAGCTCAATAGGTGTAGGTTGCAGTGAGCTGTGATTGGGCCACAGCACGTTAGCCTGAGTTACAGAGTGAGACCCTGCCTTAAAAAAAAAAAAAAAGTATTTGGAAGCCTTCTTCAGAGGTTATTGTTGGAAAAGCAAATAATATTATAGCCTTGAATGTAATAGTGTCATATCATTTAAGCCATATGGAAAATGATACTTTATTTGAAAATAGTAACATCCAGAGTAGTTTTTATTAATAAAATACTCTCCGGATGGCAAATGATAGATACATCCTGTTTCGTTTTTACAACAAAGCATGTTTGTGATATAAACATTATTCGAGGCCGGGCGCGGTGGCTCAAGCCTGTAATCCCAGCACTTTGGGAGGCCGAGACGGGCAGATCACGAGGTCAGGAGATCGAGACCATCCTGGCGAACACGGTGAAACCCCGTCTCTACTAAAAATACAAAAACTAGCCGGGCGAGGTGGCGGGCGCCTGTAGTCCCAGCTACTTGTGAGGCTGAGGCAGGAGAATGGCGTAAATCTGGGAGGCGGAGCTTGCAGTGAGCTGAGATCCGGCCACTGCACTCCAGCCTGGGTGACAGAGTGAGACTCCGCCTCAAAAAAAAAAACAACAAAAAAACAAAACAAAAAAAACCCAACAAAACAACATTATTCGATTGCAAAAATTGTTTTTTTGTTTTTTTGTTTTTTTTTGGGATGGAGTCTTGCCCTGTCGCCCACATTGGAGTGCAGTAGCGGGATATCGACTCACTGCAACCTCTGCCTCCTGAGTTCAAGTGATTCTCCTGCCTCAGCCTCATGAGTAGCTGGGATTACAGGCACATGCCACCATGCCCAGCTAATTTTTGTAGTTTTAGTAGAGACAGGGTTTTACCATGTTGACCAGGCTGGTCTCGAACTCCTGACCTGAAGTGATCTACCTGCCTCGGCCTCCCAAAGTGCTGGGATTGCAGGCCTTAGTCACTGCGCCCGGCCCGATTGCAAAAATCATAACATTTCAGTGACTTCAGTGTTTTGAAATTGAGGGATTAAAATCTAAGATGCTTGATTCTTCCGTTTTTTTTTTTTGAGATGGAGTTTCACACTTTTTGCCCAGGCTGGAGTGCAGTGGCACGATCTCAGCTCACCGCAACCTCCACCTCTCAGGTTCAAGCAATTTTTGAATCCCATAGTGCTGTGTTGGGATTACAGGTGTGATCCACCGTGCCTGGCCATTTTTTTTTTTTTTTTTTTTGAGACGGAGTCTCGCGCTGTCACCCAGGCTGGAGTGCTGTGGCCGGATCTCAGCTCACTGCAAGCTCCGCCTCCCGGGTTCACGCCATTCTCCTGCCTCAGCCTCCCGAGTAGCTGGGACTACAGGCGCCGCCACCTCGCCCGGCTAGTTTTTTGTAGTTTTTAGTAGAGACGGGGTTTCACCGTGTTAGTCAGGATGGTCTCGATCTCCTGACCTCGTGATCCGCCCGTCTCGGCCTCCCAAAGTGCTAGTATTACAGGCTTGAGCCACCGCGCCCGGCCTTTTTTTTTTTTTCTTAAAGAGACAGTATCTTGCTCTGTGGCCCAGGCTAGAGTGCCGTGGCAGTCATGGCTTACTGCAGTACTGAACTGGGCTTAAGCAGTCCTCTCACTTCAGCCTCCTGAGTAGCTAGTACCACAGGCACACACCACCACACTCGATCCCATGATTGTTCTATTAATGTTTACAGCTGTATAATTAGTATATAATCTGCATTTACCAGAAATCTGTAAAATCTGGTTATGTCATTACTTTTCCTGATTATTGGTACAGTTAAAACCTAGAAAGGCTCATTCCTATAAGGGATACATTGTGTTGGAAGAGCTTATAACAACTTTGTTTTATATTTTGCCAAAAAGCCTTAGGATTCTTTAACTCGAGGGTGTAGTCCAGAGTCCAGGTCCAATTTCTAGAGTTCTGGAGGAGTGGCAGATATCCATTTCTTGGGGGTCAGTCAGAATTGAGCTCAGTAATTAATTGGAAACTTTTTGTTTTGGATGTTTCAGTTGTAAATGGAAACAGTACCCCCCACCAGAATTCTTGTGAGGATTCTGTTATATTACATGTGAAAGAACTGATTACAGGTGTCACAAATTACTTTCTTACTCATTAATTTATTAATTATGTGCTATGCACTGTTTTGTTTTGTTTTTGAGACAGGGTCTCTGTTGTCCAGGCTGGAGTATAGCTGTGCAGTGTTTTCAGTGCTGGGAGTACTGTGATGAGCAGAATAGACATTGTGTCTGCCCTCGTGGATCCTTCAGTAAAGTGAGAAAGGCAAATATCAAACAAGGATTGGGCCTGGCGCAGTGGCTGATGCCTGTAATCCCAGCACTTTGGGAGGCTGAGGCGGGTGTATCACTTGCTGTCAGGAGTTCAAGACCAGCCTCGCCAAGCTGGTGAAACCCTGTCTCTATTAAAAATACAAAAATTAGCCAGGTGTGGTGGTGCATGCCTCCCAGCTGCTCAGGAGGCTGAGGCAGGAGAATCGCTTGAACCTTGGAGGCAGAGGTTGCAGTGAGCCGAGATTGTACCATGCCACTCCAGTCTGGTTGACAGAGTGAGACTGTTTCTCCCAAAACAAAAAACAAAACAACAGCAACAAAAAAACAGCAACAATAAGAAGGATCGCTTGAACCTGGGAGGTTGAGGCTGGAGTGAGCTATGATCGTGCCACTGTACTCCAGCCCCGGTGACAGATTCACACCCTTTCAAGGAAAAAAAAAAATCAGTATTAGATTGTATGTTCACAACTATATGTGTGAGAACCTATATGTGGGAACTCTTCTTGCCAACGAGTGCCCAGAGTTTTCTCTGTGCTCTCAAATTGTCTTTTAAAGAAATCTTTATTTCAGTTAATATTTTAGAGCTATTTGGTTTTGCCTTTTGCTTATTTTTTTTTTTGCATATTCTGTTAATGCAAAAAATTGAATTAAATTATTATTATTTTTGAGATACAGTCTTACACTGTTGCCCAGGCTGGAGTGCAGTGGAGCAATTTCGGCTCACTGCACCTCCACCTTCTGGGTTCAAGCGAGTCTCATACTACAGTCTCCTGAGTAGCTGGGACTACAGGCATGTGCCGCCACGCCTGGCTAATTTTTTGTATTTTTAGTAGAGACAGAGTTTCATCATGTTGGCCAGGCTGGCCTCAAACTCCTGGGCCTCAAGTGATCTGCTGACCTTGGCCTCCCAAAATGCCTGAATTATAGATGTGAGCCCCACACCTGGGTGCATTAAAATATTTTAATAGACATGTTTGTTTGATTGATTGATTGATGAGATGGAGTTTTGCTGTTGCTGCCCAGGCTGGAGTGCAATGGCCCAATCTCAGCTCACCACAACCTCCGCCTCCCAGGTTCAAGTGATTCTCCTGCCTCAGCCTCCCGAGTAGCTAGGATCACAGGCATGCGCCACCATGCCTGGCTAATTTTGCATTTTTAGTAGAGATGGGGATTCTCCATGTTGGTCAGGCTGGTCTTGAACTCCTGACCTCAGGTGATCCACCTGCCTCGGCCTCCCAAAGTGCTGGGATTACAGGCGTAAGCCACCACACCAGGCCTTTAATAGACATGTTTTAAACTTATAAGGATTTTAAGAAAACCCTAAAAAATAAAAAACATTTATAATTTATAGTTAAAAGGTTTTGTTGTTGTTTGAGACAGGGTCTCACCCTGTCACTGAGGCTAGAGTACAGTGGAGTGATCACAGCTCAGTGCATCCTCGACCTCCTCGGCTTAAGTGATCCTTGTTTAATGTTTGTTTTTAAGAACATTAAAAAGTGCTTTGTTGAAGGTGTTTGGTTTAGCACATTTTTATTGAGTACTGCGTAGGTGCTGGAGTTTAAAACATCAATAAGACAAAAAAATGAATAGAAAATAAGATTATTGCCTCTGCAGTTGAGACTGTTAAGAGTGTGGTATTAATATCAATGTAATGTGTCAAGTACAGTAATCAGAAGTGTGCACAGGGGATCCAGAGTCTTAAGTAGGGGTAAAGTAGACCCAAGAGTTGTTTCTTTGAGCTGAGTCATGAAGTATAAGTAGCTTTTAGCCAGATAGGAAAATGAAGTGTGCCTTAGATTGAAAAGTATGATCAAGTACATGGAGGTGTGATAGCATCAGATTTATGTGAACTACAAAGTGTAAATCCTGTGATGCAACTTGGTCATAGTTTTTCCTAGGAGTCAGATTAGGAAGAGCCTTATTTGTCATCCTAGGACCTTGGACTTAATTTTTTTTTTTTTGAGACGGAGTTTCACTCTTGTTGCCCAGGCTGAAGTGCGATGGCAGGATCTCAGCTCACCACACCCTCCGCCTCCTGGGTTCAAGCGATTCTCCTGCCCAGCCTCCCGAGTAGCAGGGATTACAGGCATGCGCCACCACGCCCAGCTAATTTTTTATTTTTAATACAGACAGGTTTTCTCCTTGTTGGTCAGACTGGTCTCGAACTCCCGACCTCAGGTGATCCGCCCACCTCGGCCTCCCAAAGTGCTGGGATTATAGGCATGAGCCACCACGGCCAGCTAGTTCTGTTTTTTAAATTCTTATGCTTCAAATGAAATCATACACAGAACACAAGTATAAAACGTAGAAAAAAAGATGGAGCTGCTTTGATTTGGAGTGTGGAGGGAGTAGCCAGTTTTCTTATCACCCTTTGGGGTAGCCTGCAAGGGGCTCTCATGAGCACTATCTCAGAGGAACACAATTTGAAAACTACCTCTGTGATGGAATTTCAACAGAAGGATTTTGAAAAGTCCAGAGGAATTGATTAAATGATTAATTGTAAAATACATTCTTAGAGTTGGAAATAAGTTGGTGTGGTATGTGGGAGATGGGGAAGGAGGCCAATCAGGTATGTCTGGGCTGTTAAGAAATTGTTACTTCTATTCTTTAGAGTAGTCTATTAAGATATAATTAATATTATTTTTATTTCTTATTTTTTTGAGACTTGCTCTGTCGCTCAGGCTGGGGTGCAGTGGTGTGGTCTGGGCTGACTGCAGTCTCCACCTCCAGGGTTCAAGCAGTTCTCCTGCCTTAGCCTCCTGGGTAGCTGGGATTACAGGCACCCACCAACATGCCTGGCTAATTTTTGTATTTTTATTTTTTATTTTTTTTATTTCTTAAAAGAAGAAATATTTTTTATTTTTTTATATTTGTATTTATATTTATATATTTTTAATTTTATTTATTTCTTAAAAAAAGAAGAAATCTTTTTTTCTTAAAAAAAGACAGAGTCTCGCTGTGTTGCCCAGGCCGGAGTGCAGTGGCTCACTGCAACCTCTGCCTCCTGGATTCAAGTGATTCTTCTGCTTCAGCCTCCCAAATAGCCGCAATTACAGGCACATACCACCACGCCCAGCTAATTTTTTTTGTATTTTTAGTAGAGACAGGGTTTCACCATGTTCACCATGTTTGCCCGGCGGGTCTCAAACTCCTGACCTCAAGTGATCCACCCACCTTGGCCTCCCAAAGTGCTGGGATTACAGGCATGAGCCACTGCACCCGGCCTACTCACCATTTCAATGAATGTTGTACCTTGGTATCTCGAGAGTCTTGCTGTGTTGCTCAGGTTGGTCTTGAATTCCTTGGCTCAAGCAATCTACCTGCCTTGGCCTCCCAGAGTTTTGGGATTCCAGGTGTGAGCCACTGCCTGTAAACTTGTAGTGACCTTGTCCTTTGCTTAGTCTGTTAATTACTGAGAGGTTTTTCTACCCTGTGATTATAATTTTGTTATGTGTCCTTGTATCTCTGTTTTTGCTTTTTATTACTTATTTATTTATATTTTGAGATGGAGTCTCGCTCTGTTGCCCAGGCTCGAGTGCAGTGGCATAATCAACTTCCGCCTCCCGGGTTCAAGCAATTCTCCTGCCTTAGTCTCCTGAATAGCTGGGATTACAGGGGCATGCCACCATGCCTGGCTAATTTTTGAATTTTTAGTACAGACAGGGTTTTGCCATGTTGTCCAGGCTGGTCTTGAACTCCTGATCTCATGATCCACCCACCTCAGCCTCCCAAAGAGCTGGGATTACAGGCGTGAGCCACCGCGCCCAGCTGATGATGATATTTTAACAAACGAAGAGTTGTATTTTCTAGATGAGCAAAAAATGGGTGTTTTTTTTTTTAGATGGAGTGTCTCTCTGTAGCTCAGGCTAGTTGCAGTGGTGTGATCTCGGCTAACTGCAAACTTCGCCTCCGGGGTTCACGCCATTCTCCTGTCTCATACTCCTCCCGAGTAGCTGGTACTACAGGCACCTACCTGGCTAATTTTATTTATATATATATATATATATTTTTTTTTTTTTTTTTTTTTTTTTGAGACAGAGTCTCGCTCTGTCGCCCGGGCTGGAGTGCAGTGGCCAGATCTCAGCTCACTGCAAGCTCCGCCTCCCGAGTTTACGCCATTCTCCTGCCTCAGCCTCCCGAGTAGCTGGGACTACAGGCGCCCGCCACCTCGCCCGGCTAGATTTTTGTATTTTTAGTAGAGATGGGGTTTCACCGTGTTCGCCAGGATGGTCTCGATCTCCTGACCTCGTGATCCACCCGTCTCGGCCTCCCAAAGTGCTGGGATTACAGGCTTGAGCCTGAGGCTTGAGCCTGAGCCTTGAGGCTGAGGCAGGAGAATGGCATAAACCCGGGAGGCGGAGCTTGCAGTGAGCTGAGATCCGGCCACTGCACTCCAGCCTGGGCGACAGAGCGAGCGAGACTCCGTCTCAAAAAAAAAAAAAAAAGATATGAATATTGTTGAAATGACAACAGATGAATTGGAGTATCATGAAACTAGTTGATAAAGTAGTATCCGTGTTTGAGGGGACTGACTCCACTTTTGAAAGAAACTCTAGGCCAGGTGTGGTGGCTCACACCTATAATCCTAGCACTTTGGGAGGCTGAGGTGGGCGGATCACCTGGGGCCAGGAGTTCAAGAGACCAGCCTGGCCAACATGGTGAAGCCCTGTCTCTACTAAAAATTAGCCGGGCGTGGTGGCACATGCCTGTAGTCCCAGCTACACAGGAGGCGGAGGTTGCAGTGAGCTGAGATTGTGCCACTGCACTTCATCCTGGGTGACAGTGACAGAGCAAGACTGTCTCCAAAAAACACCCAAAAAGAAAGAAAGAAGCTCTATTGTGTGTAAAATACTATCAAATGACATTGAATGCTACAGAGAAATCATGAAAGGAAGAGTCAATCCATGTAGGAAACTTCATTTTGTGTGTGTGTGTGTGTTTGTGTTTGTGGCAGGTTCTCACCTTGTCACCCAGGCTGGAGTGCATTGGCGCAATCTCAGCTCACTGCAACCTCCGTCTCCTGGGTTCAAGTGATTCTCCTGCCTCAGTCTCCTGAGTAGCTGGGATTACAGGCGCCTGCCACCATGCCTGGCTAATTTTTGTAGTTTTTGTAGAGATGGGGTTTTGCCATGTTGTCTAAGCTGTTTTGAACTCCTGACCTCAAGTGATCTGCCCTTCTTGGCCTCCTAAAGTGCTGGGATTACAGGTGTGAGCCACTGTGCTTGGCCACCTTGTGGTCTTACTTTGAGAAATAGTGGGTTCTGTGCTATTTCCTGTAATCCCAGCACCTTGAGAGGCCAAGGTGGGTGGATTGCTTGAGCCCAGTAGTTTGAGGCGATCCAGGGAAACATAAAAATTAAAAAAATTAGCCGGGCGCGGTGGCTCACACCTGTAATCCCAGCACTTTGGGAGGCCGAGGTGGGTGGGACACGAGGTCGGGAGATCAAGACCATCCTGGCTAACACCGTGAAACCCCGTCTCTACTAAAAAGATAAAAAATTAGCCAGGCATGGTGGCGGGCGCCTGTAGTCCCACTGTTTGGGAGGCTGAGGCAGGAGAATGGCATGAACCCGGGAGGCGGAGCTTGCAGTGAGCAGAGATCATGCCACTGCTCTCCAGCCTGGTGACGGAGCAAGACTGTCTCAAAAAAAAAAAAAACAAAAAAATTTTAAAAAAAATAAGTGGTTATAGTGGTATGCACTTTTAGTCCCAGTTACTCGAGAGGCCAATGGTAGAGGACTGCAGGAACCCGGGAGGCAGAGGCTACAGTGAGTTGTTTTTGTTTGACTGTATTCCAGCTTGGGCAACAGTTGAGTGAGACTCTGTCTCAGCAATAACAAACAAACCAGAAATTGCCACAGCCATTCTGACCTTCAGCAAGCAGCCGTGAACATTGAGGCAAGACCCTCCATCAGCATAAAGGTTGCAGCTCAGATGAGCATTTTTTAGTGACAGGGTTTTGCTTTCTTTCCCAGGCTCAAGTACAGTGATACGACCGTAGCTTGCTGTAACCTGAAAATGCTGGAGTCAAGTGATTAAAGTTTTGCGTAGAACTACAAGGTTGTGCCAGCACCCCGAACTAAGACTGGCTTTGTTTTTTCCTCCCCTCCTCTCCCCCTTTTAAAAATTTTTATCTTATTTTTATTTTTTTAAATGGGGACTTGCTCTGTCACCCAGGCTGGAGTGCAATGGCGCAATCTCAGCTCACTGCGGCCTCCATCTCCTGGGTTCAAGCGATTCTCCTGCCTCAGCCTCCTGAGTAGCTGGGATTACAGGTGCCCACCACTACGCCTGGCTAATTTTTGTATTTTTAGTAGACATGGTTTCACCACGTTAGTCAGGCTGGTCTTGAACTCCTGACCTCAGGTGATCTGCCCACCTCGACCTCCCAAAGTGCTGGGATTACAGGCATGAACCACTGCACCTGGCCTCTTTCTTTGTTTTTTTAAATGAAGATGAGGTCTCACTTACATTGCCAAGTATGGTCCTAAAGTGCTAGGCCCAACCAGTCTTCTTGCCTCGGCCTCGGAAAGTGCCGGGTTTACAGGTGTGAACCCCCACAACCAGCCTCAGTTAAGGGGTTAATTTTTTTTGTTGGTTTTTTTGGTGATGAGTTCTTGTTATGTTGTCCAGGCTGGATGTTCTTTTCTTTTAGCACTATATATTTTTTCCCCCAAATTCATACACTGAATAAAACAAAGCTTCTTAATTTGTTATTTTTAATCTATAATGCTATTGTACACAAACAGACTACTGTATAGTGTAAATCTAACTTTTATATATGTACTGTGAAATTGAAACATTTTCATTACTCACTTTATCGCAATATTTGCATTGTTGTGGTCTTGAAACCGAACCTATATTAATCTCCAAGGTCTGCTTTTACAAGTTTTTCTGTGGACATGTGTTTTCATTATTCTTGGATATTGTATACCTAGGAGTAGAATTACTGCATCATATGGTCATTCTATGTTTAAGAAAAAACTTTATTTTCAATGTTTGTGTGTACATAGGTATATATATTTACGATATACATGAGATATTTTGGTATAGACATGCAGTGTGTAATTACATTAGGGTAAATGGAGTTACCATCCCCTCAAGGATTTATCCTTTGTGTTACAAACAATCCAATTATACCCTTTTTCTTATTTTAAAATATACAGTTAAATTATTATCAACTTGTTGTGCTATCAAATTCTAGTTCTTACTCATTATTTCTAACTTTTTTTTGACCTTACTGAATCATCTATTCTTTTGTTTTCTTTAACCATCCTCACTTACCTCCATCTTTCTACTTCCCTTCCTAGCCTCTAGTAATCATTTTTCTGTTGTCTATCAGCAGGAGTTCTATTGTTTTAATTTTTAGTTCCCACAAATAAGTGAGAACACATGAAGTTGGTCTTTCTGTGCCTGGCTTATTTCATCTAACATAATGATCTCCAGTTCCATCTATGTTGTTGCAAATGATAGGATCTCATTCTTTTTCATGGCTGAATAGCACTCCATTATGTATATGTACCACATTTTCTTTCTTTATTCATCTGTTGAACACTTAGGTTATTTCCAAGTCTTGCCTATTGTGAACAGTGCTGCAATAAGCATGGGAGGGCAGGTGCCTATTTGAAATACTGATTTCCTTTCTTTTCTCTATATAGCTAGTCATGGGATTTCTGGATCATATGGTAGCTCTATTTGTAGTTTTTTGAGGAACCTCCAAACTGTTCTCTAGATTTGTACTAATTTACGTTCCCACCTTTATGCACATCCTTGCCAGCATTTATTATTTTCTGTCTTTTGGATAGAAGCCATTTTATCTGTTTTAGATGGTATCTCATTATAGTTTTGATTTGCATTTCTCTGATGAGCAGTGATACCGAGCACCTTTTCATATTCTTGTTTGCCATTTGTATGTCTTTTTGAGTATTTTCTATTCAGGTCTTTTGTCCATTTTTAGGAAAACTGTTTAATTTGATTGTTATAGTTTTCCTTTAGAGTTGTTTGATATCCTCATATATTCTAGTTATTTGTTTTGGGTTTTTGTTTTTTTTCCCTTGGAAACAAGATCTCACTCTATCACGTAGGCTGGTGTGCAGCGGCACAGTCATGGCTCAGTTCAGCCTTGACCTCCCAAGCTCACACGTTCCTCCCAGCCTACCCTCCCAAGTTGCTGAAACTACAGGCGTGAGCTACCATGTCTGCCTGGTGTGTGTGTGTGTGTTTGTGCAAGGATGGGATCTCGCCAAGGTTGATCTTGAAATCCTCGCCTCCAGCGATCACCCACCTTGGCCTCCCACAGTGCTAGGATTGCAGGCCTGAGCCACCAGGCCAGGCCTTTTCTTGTTTATAAATGAGATTATGTATTTATACTTGGCTTGATTTGATGACCTTATTCTTAAATATGGGTCGTTTAAGCTGTGGAAAAGTTTTAGTAGGCTTTGGATATCATATAAGTCAAGCATCTAAACAGGTATGTTTTTGTCTCGTATATTGCTGTCATCTCTTTATAACAACTTAATTTTATGGGAGTTTTTGGTAACTAAAACAGTAACTGAGTCCTTAGAGTTGTGATAATTTCTATGATGATTGTTATGTAAAGCATTAGTGCTTCCCCCACTTCCCCTCGTCTTTATCTCAAGTTGTGTATCACTATAGATTCTCAGGAAGTTTTTAAAAAAAACTGGCTGGGTGCAGTGGCTCATGCCTGTAATCCCAGTACTTTAGGAGGCTGAGTTGGGTGGATTGATTGAACTCAGGAGTTTGAACCAGCCTGGGCAACATGATGAAACCCGTCTCTACAAAAAATATATAAATGCCAGGTACTGTGGCTCACGTCTGTAATCCTAGCACTTGGGAGGCGGAGGCCGGTGGATCACCTGAGGTCAGGAGTTCGAGACCAGCCTGGCCAACGTGGCGAAACCCTGTCTCTACTAAAAATACAAAAATTAGCCAGGCGTGGTGGCGGGTGCCTGTAATCCCAGCTACTCGGAGGCTGAGGCAGGAGAATCGCTTGAACCCAGGAGGCGGAGGTTGCAGTGAGTCGAGATCGCACCATTGCACTCCAGTCTGGGGGTGTGAGCAAGACTCCGTCTCAAAAACACACACACACAAAAATGTATATATATACACACACACACATATATAATATACTTACTATTTAATGTTATGTATATATGTAAATCACTCTGGTGTGGTGGTACGCGTCTGTAATCCCAACTACCTGAGAGCCTGAGGGGGAAGGATTGCCTGAGCCCAGGAGGTGGAAGCTGCAGTAGGCTGTGATCGCACTACTGCACTCCAGCCTGCATTACATAGGGAGACCCTGTCTCAGAAACGAAAAAGAAAAAATTGTTGCACTATGGCTATTTTTTAATGTTTAGCTCAACTGTAATTTTTGGATATGTCTGGGAAGAGATTGATACCCAAGGACTATGTTCAATTTACATCGAAATAGGAAGCATATCCCATATGACCAGGAAATAGTTGAACCAGTTTAGGTTTTTTTTTTTAATCTTCAGAAGTGCAACATAGGTTTGATTTGTAACTGTTGCTAGAAAAATTCATTAGTGAAAGTAAAGATCTCATCTAAAATTCCTTTAAACAGAGCTTTTGGCTCAAGAGCCACTTCTTAGTTAGAGTTGTAGAGATGTGTTAAGCCTTTAATGATTTTCGAAGCTGGTAGTGATGAGCTTTTCTGGGTTAGTTTAATGTAAAGTGATACAACATTGTCAATGAAATAAAGAAGGAATATAAGCTGGCCGCGTTGGCTCAGGCCTGTAATCCCAGCCCTTTTGGGAGGACAAAGTGGGAAGATTGCTTGAGACCAGGAGTTAGCAGCCTGGGGAACACAGGGAGACCTTATCTCTATTAAAAATAAATCTTCTGGGTGTGGTGGCATGTGCCTTTAGTGCCATCTATTCAAGTTGCTGAAATCAACATGCCACTGCACCCCAGCCTGGGTGACAGACTGAGGCTGTCTCTCAGAAAACAAATCAACAAACAAAAAGAAATAGTGAGAGGTTTTAAATCTAGTTAGCTTTTAGGTTGGATTTAAAACACTTTGCAAACAAATTCTAGCAATATTTATTTCTAATGCAAAAAACGTGGTCTTTAGAGTTATTCAGATATGGATTTAAATTCTAATCTTTACAATTTTGACTTAACCTTTTTTTTTTTTTTTGAGATGGACTCTCTGCTGCCCAGCCTGGAGTGCAGAGGTACGATCTCGGCTCGTTGCAACTTCCGTCTCCCAGGTTCAAGCGATTCTTCTGCCTTAGCTTCCCAAGTAGCTGGGATTACAGGCACCCACCACCATGCTCAGCTAATCTTTGTATTTTTAGTAGAGATGGGGTTTCACCATGTTGGCCAGGCTGGTCTTGAACTCCTGACCTCCGGTGATTCTCCCGTCTCAGCCTCCCAAAGTGCTGGGATTACAGCCATGAGCCACCGCACTCGGCCTGTGACTTAACCTTTTTGAGCCTCAGTTTATCTGCAACATTGAGATAATGCTATATTGTAAGGTTGTGAGGGGTAAGCAAGATAATGTATGTATATTAGTTTTGGGGGGCTGTTGTAACACAGTACCACAAACTGGGTGGCTTAAACAGCAGAAATTCTCTCTCAGTTTGGGAAGGTAGAAGTACAAACTCAAGTTGTCAGCACATTGTTTTGAGGACTGTGAGTGTTTATCTCTTCCCCCTGCCCCTCTCCTAATGTCTCACCTCAGACTTTCCTTGGTTAATAGATTGTGTTCTGTCTGTGTTTTCACGTTGTCTTCCCTCTATTTGTGCCTGTCTTTATTTCCAATTTTCTCCATTTTATTAGGAAACAGTTGTATTGAATTAAGGCCCACCCTTGTGACTTCATCTTGATCAACTGCAAAGACCCTACTTCCAAATAAGATCATATTCATAGCTACTGGGTTATCTTGTATGTGTGTTTATCTTGTGTGTGTGTATGGTGGCAATGTACACAGAATTCAGCCCAATACCATATATAAAAAGGCTTAGCACCGGTATATTATTTCCAACTAAACCTATAGACATATTAGAAAAAGCCATTCTGAAATCTGTTAATCCTGCCAGTCTAAGCCTGGAAGATGCCACTTCTTTACTCACATCTTCTCTAATCTCTTTTCCCAAGTGTCTTGGGATCTGGAATTGTGACTTATTTATGTCTTTGTGTCTCTTGTTGAGCTTTGTACATAGGTGTTTACTAAGTTTGTGTGTAGTTAAATTATGGGCTTAAAAGGGTTTATTTTGGCATCTCTCTCTGCAAGATACAATTTTTAAGCTGGTCTTAAAGTCATCTTGCTTTTTTAAACCCTTGTTCTTATTTCCACTATTTTCATGTTTAGAAGCTTTTCTGTGGTCTGGAATTCTTGCCTGTTTCTAAGTTTATTTATTAAGATCAGTTGGATTTGGTTATTATTGTCTATGAATGAAAGTATTAATGTATATTTATGTGGATGTATTTTTCCACTGGGTTTGCATATATTATTTGGTCATGTAAATTTTTCAAGATAGAAGGAAGTAAATAGGGGTTTGTTAAAATCTTTACTCATGGTACCATCAATTTAACGAAACTTAAAAATTTATGTTTCTCAATGGCCTTGTTATTTAAAAAAATTTTTAAGGTCATCATTATTGCTTCAGTGTAGTTTATAGTGGATCATATAACATATAGTGTATGTATAACTGTGTTATTATCTTTAATATATGACATCTTCACTTAGCATATTTCATAGAGTTGCCATAGCATAATTTTGTTTTTTGGTTATATAGGTGAGAAGTTTCTATGTTGCCCAGGCTGACCTTGAACGCCCAACCTCACCTCCTTATGCACCAGGACAACAGGCCTGAGCCACCGCAGCTCCCAGCATAATTTTTTAAAACAGATCTCTTGGTGGATGTTAACTTTTGTCATTAAAAAAAAAACAAAAACAAAAAACTGCTTCAACAGCTTGGGCAACGTGGTTATATTCCATATCTAGAAAAAATAAAAAAATTTTCCAGGCATGTTGGTGAGCATTGGAACGCTGAGATGGGAGGAAGGCTTGAGCTCAGGAGGCGAAGGTTGCAATGAGTGAAGATTACACCATTGCACTCCAGCCTGGGAGGCAGAGTGAGAACCGGTCTCAAAAAAAACACACAAAAAAACCAACCAAACAAAAACTTGCTTTAAATATCTTACCCTATAATTAGGAATTGTAGGAAATTACTTTGAATTATTTTTGGGGGTTAAAATACTGGGAGCTGAATTACTAATTATTTGTTTTGATGGTTTATTATAGAGCAGGTGTTACTTTCCCAAGTTTGTGGCTTAGGAAACTGAGGCCAAGGTGACACAGTTTGTGATGGAGTCAGAAGACAGGATTTATTACTGCTTTCTCTGGTTCTGTGGTTCTGGCTATTGTCTTTACCTGATACCACTGACATGTCTATTGCATGTATTTTATGATTATACTTCCAAAAATGCAATGTAATCTTTTTGTAGAAGTTCTCTGAGGAGAAGACAGCCAACACCATGTGCTAGATTGGTTATGGTTAAATTTGTCATAAAGCATATAATAATAATGAGATTTTATTGTTACTGGATAACAGGAGAGTGGTTTAAGAATTTAGGCTCTGGGCCGGGTGCGGTGGCTCAAGCCTGTAATCCCAGCACTTTGGGAGGCCGAGACGGGCGGATCATGAGGTCAGGAGATCGAGACCATCCTGGCTAACATGGTGAAACCCCATCTCTACTAAAAAATACAAAAAACTAGCCGGGTGAGGTGGCGGGCGCCTGTAGTCCCAGCTACTTGGGAGGCTGAGGCAGGAGAATGGCATAAACCCGGGAGGTGGAGCTTGCAGTGAGCTGAGATCCGGCCATTGCACTCCAGCCCGGGCGACAGAGCGAGACTCCGTCTAAAAAAAAAAAAAAAAAAATTATATCATAAATTTGTTGGAACCTACTCAGATTGCAGTTTTCAGTACAGATAAAATATTTGTCTTTCTCATTGATTCTTGGCATCTCTTAAAGTTTCAAAGTCAATTAACTTTGAAGTTGTGTTCTTTTTGAGAATTTACAAATTGATAACCATCAAAATGGTCCCTTAGGGTTTTTTTTTTTTTTTTAAGGCAGATCTCGCTCTGTAGCACAGGCTTGAGTGCAGTAGGCATGAACATGGTCCACTGCAGCCTCGAGCTCTTGGGCTCAAGCAATCCTCCAACCTCAGTCTCCCAAGCAGCTGGGAGTACAGGTATGCACCACCATGCCCAGCTAATTTTTTAATTTTTTGTAGAGACGGGGTCTGACATGTTGTCCAGGCTAATCTCAAACTGGAGTGATCCTGTCGCCTCAGCCTCCCAAAGTGTTGGGATTTACAAACAAGAACCACAGCATCTGGCCCCCTTAGGGCTTTTTATTTTATTTTATTTTATTCTTTTTTCTTTTGAGGCAGAGTGTAACTCTGTCACCCAGGCCAGCGTGCAGTGGCGCAATCTTGGCTCACTGCAACCTCTGCCTCCCGGATTCAAGCGATTCTCTTGTCTCAGCCTCCCGAGTAGCTGGGATTACAGGCATGGGCCACCATGCCTGGCCAATTTTTTGTATTTTTTTCTCTTTTTAGCAGAAACGGGGTTTCACTGTGTTGGCCAGGCTGGTCTCAAACTCCTGGCCTCAAGTTATCTGCCCACCTCGGCCTCCCAGGGTGCTGGGATTACAGACGTGAGCCACTGTGCCTGGCCACTTAGAGCTTTTTAAAATAAAGTAAGACATAGTTCTTGTTTCATTTTCTAGTAGCTCTATATATATGGGAACTAAGCCCAGTTTTTTTTTTTTTTTTTTTGAGACGGAGTCTTGCTCTGTCTCCCAGGCTGGAGTGCGGTGGTACAAACTCGCCCCACTGCAAGCTCTGCCTTTTGGGTTCATGACATTTTCCTGTCTCAGCTTCCCAAGAAGCTGGGACTACAGGCGCCCGCCACCACATCCAGCTAATTTTTGTAGTTTTAGTAGAGACGGGGTTTTACCATGTTAACCAGAATGGTCTCGATCTCCTGACCTTGTGATCCGCCCACCTCGGCCTCCCTAAGTGCTGGGATTACAGGTATGAGCCACCGCGCCTGGCCTGTTTTTTTTTTTTTTTTTTTTTTTTAAAGAGTCTCTCTCTGTTGCACAGTCTGGAGTGCAGTGGCTCTCAGCTCACTGCAACCTCCACCTCCCGGGTTCAAGCGATTCTCCTGCCTCATCCTCCCAAGTAGCTGGGTGGGATTACACGCCTGGCTAATTTTTGCGTTTTTAGTAGAACGGGGTTTCACCATGTTGGCCAGGCTGGTCACGAACTCCTGACCTCAGGTGATCCACCCGCCTTGGCCTCCCAAAGTGCTGAGATTACAGGCGTGAGCCAATGTGCCCAGTCAATCCCAGTATTTTTAATGAGATTGAACTTCTATGAGTATTTAGAAATATACTTTGCTATTTTCTCTGAGGCTTATGTCTGAAAGTAAAGTGTTAGCTGGGATTACAGGCGTGTGCCACCACTCCTGGCTATTACTATTGTTAATATACTAATAGAAATATTGATTTGAAAAGCATATAGAATATCACATGCAGAAGGGTCTGAAATCTCTTAATATTATTAAAAATGCTTTCTATAATTTTTTCTCCATTTTTTTTCCCCTTTGTGTTTTGATCCAAGGACTAGATCAAGGATATCTTTTCCTTGGGATGATTTTCTTTATTGTGTTTGTTTTTAGTTCTTTAAAAATAAAGCCGGCCAGGCGCGGTGGCTCAAGCCTGTAATCCCAGCACTTTGGGAGGCCGAGACGGGCGGATCACGAGGTCAGGAGATCGAGACCATCCTGGCTAACACGGTGAAACCCCGTCTCTACTAAAAAAAATACAAAAAACTAGCCGGGCGCGGTGGCGGGCGCCTGTAGTCCCAGCTACTCCGGAGGCTGAGGCAGGAGAATGGCATGAACCCGGGAGGCGGAGCTTGCAGTGAGCTGAGATCCGGCCACTGCACTCCAGCCTGGGCTACAGAGTGAGACTCCGTCTCAAAAAAAAAAAAAAAAAAAAAAAAAAAAAAATAAAGCCAGCTTAATTTTATTTTCAGAATACGGATAGACTCATTATATAAAACAATTATAAATTGAGAGCTATGTATAAAGGGCTATGTTATGAACAATTAAGATGAAATAATTTAGTTGTACTTATTTTGTAATTCTTTTTAGACTAGAGTGTTTTCATTCTCAATTTTTCATACATTGCTTTTTCAGAAGGCTAATAAGAATGATAATACTTATTCAAAAGATTTTGATTCTTACCGATGTCCCATGTTTTGTCTGTCTAAAGTGTCAAGCTAAGAAAAAGTCTACGCCACTGAAGTATGAAGTTGGAGATCTCATCTGGGCAAAATTCAAGAGACGCCCATGGTGGCCCTGCAGGATTTGTTCTGATCCGTTGATTAACACACATTCAAAAATGAAAGGTAATACTTGCAGTGATTATACATGTTAAAGGCAGTTGCCTTTAGAATAACTCAATTTTTGTTATCTTTAATAATAATCTATTTTTTTCCTTGGAGCATTTTGTGAATGAATTGGTATTACATATTTTATCTTTTGGGGCTTTTAAAAGTTTGTTTTAACTCTATGATTTAAACCTTCTTTCTTTCTTTTTTTTTTTTGAGACAGAGTCTTGCTCTTGTTGCCCAGGCTGGTCTGTGGTGGTGCAATCTCAGCTCGCGGCAACCTCTGGCTTGTGAGTTCAAGTGATTCTCCTGCCTCAGCCTCCTGAGTAGCTGGGATTACAGGCCCCTGCCACTACACTTGGCTAATTTTTGTTTTTATTTTTGATTTTTTTTGAGACGGAGTTTTGCTCTTGTTGCCCAGGCTGGAGTGCAACGGCGTGATCTCGGCTCACCCCAACCTCTGCCTCCCGGGTTCAAGCAATTCTTCTGGCTCAGCCTCCTGAGTAACTGGGATTGCAGGCATGTGCCACTACGCCCAGCTAATTTTGTATTTTTAGTAGAGACGGGGTTTCTTCATGTTGGTCAGATTAGTCTGGAACTCCCGACCTCAGTTGATCTGCCTGCCTCAGCCTTCCAAAGTGCTAGGATTACAAGCATGAGCCCTGCACCAGGCCTAATTTTTGTATTTTTAGTAGAGATGGGGTTTCACCATGTTGGCCAGGCTGGTCTTGAACTCCTGACGTTAGGTGATCTGCCTGCCTCAGTCTTCCAAAGTATGGGGATCACAGGCGTGAGCCACTGCGCCTGGCTGATTTAAACATTCTCAGTTATTCTGTTGATGCCAGGAAGGTGTTAGGCCATTTCGCTAATGTTTACATTGTCCAGAATCACCTTTTAGTATATTTACATATTTCTACTTTAATCAGGTTTGTATCATTTTTGATAATATAAATCTGAAACAATTGTAAATGGTTCTTATTAATAATTTTGAAGTTTAAAATTTTGATTTGGAGTATTTCCTTTAAATGCTATTGTTTATTTTTCAGTTGATTGTTGTGTTTGAATCTCAGGTACCTTAGTTATAAATTACTCTAAAGGATGGGGCTGAAACTTGATTTATTTATTTATTTTTTATGTTATGTTATGTTGTTATGTTATGTTATGTTATGTTATGTTATGTTATTCTTTGAGAAGAATTTCTGCTCTGTCTCCCAGGCTGGAGTGCAGTGAGTGGCATGATCTCACCTCACTGCAACCTTCACCTCCTGGGTTCAGGTGATTCTCCCGCCTTGCTTCCCAAGTAGCTGGGACTACAGGCACCTACCACCATGCCTGGCTAATTTTTTTTTTTTTTTTTTTTTTGAGACGGAGTCTCACTCTGTCGCCCTGGCTGGAGTGCAGTGGCGCCATCTCGGAGTGACAAGCTCCGCCTTCTGGGTTCACGCCATTCTCCTGCCTCAGCCTCCCCAGTAGCTGGGACTACAGGCACTCACCACCACGCCCAGCTAATTTTTTTTGTATTTTTAGTAGAGATGGGGTTTTACCGTGATAACCAGAATGGTCTTGATCTCCTCACCTCGTGATCTGCCCGCCTGGGTCCCCCAAAGTGCTGGGATTACAAGCGTGAGCCACTGCGCTGGGCCAGGTTTTGTATTTTTAGTAGAGACGGGGTTTCACGATTTTGGCCAGGCTGGTCTTGAACCCCTGACCTCAGGTGATCCTCCCTCCTCGGCCTCCCAAAGTGTTGGGATTACAGGCATGAGCCACTGCACCTGGCCTGAAACTTGATTTGAGCTGTCCTTTTTTCTATTAGGATGGCAGTGATTTTATTTTAGTTTTAATATATGTATTTTAGGTTCTGAAAGTCAGATGTTGATGAGATTCAGAAAAATCAGCTTACTCTCTACTTTGCTGTGATCTGCCACATTCTTCACTCCTTTCAACAGGCAACCAATTGATAATTAATTTTTGTTGTTGTTTTATTTTGAGACGGAATCTCGCTCTGTCATTTACGCTGGAGTGCAGTGGCGCGATTTCGGCTCACTGCAACCTCTGCCTCCTGGGTTCAAGCGATTCTCCTCCTGCCTCAGACTCCAGAGTAGCTGGGATTACAGTTGTGTGCCACCACGCCCAGCTGATTTTTGTATTTTAGTAGAGACAGGGTTTCACCATGTTGACCAGGCTAGTCCCAAACTCCTGACCTCAAGTGAACCACTGGTCTTGGCCTCCCAAAGTGCTTGGATTACAGGCGTGAGCCAGCACACCCGGCTAATATTAATATATTTTTATATACATAATGTTTTTTCGTGTAAATTGTATTTTTATTTACATGACTAAATATATACTTCTTAGTCATCTTCCACGTCTTTCCTTTATCACAGACAGAACACTGTATATTTTGCAGCTTGCCCTTTCCACTTTGTGGAGATTTTTTTCATATTTTTTATTATTTGTTTATTTATTTATTTTTCTGAGACAGAATCTCATTCTGTTGCCTAGGCTGGAGTGTAATGACATAACCGCGCCTCACTGAAGCCTTGATCTCCAGGGCTGAAATAGTCATCCAACCTCAGCATCCTGAATAGCTGGGAGCCTAGATGTGTGCCACCACACATGGCTTTTTGTTTTTTGTTTTTTGTTTTTTTTTGGGTGGAGATAGTGTCTGCATATATTGCCCAGGCTGATCTTGAAATCCTGAGCTTAATAAGGGATCCTCCCACCTTGGCCTTCCAGAGTACTGGGATTACATGTGTAAGTCACCATGCCTCTTTTTTTTTTTTTTTAGAAGGATGGTTTCTCCAAAGTAGAATTCCTGGATTTGATTTTGTATTTTGAATAGTGAAGTGCCTAAAAACCTTTATAAATTTTAGTTTCTTGGCTGGCTGCAGTGGCTCACACCTGTAATTCCAGCACTTTGGGAGGCTAAGGCGGGCGAATCACCTGAGGTCAGGAGTTTGAGACCAGTCTGGCTAACATGGTGAAACCCTGTGTTTACTAAAAATATAAAAATTAGCCAGGTGTGTTGGCATCCTCCTATAATTCCAGCTACTGGGGAGGGTGAGGCAGAAGAATTGCTTAAGCCCGGGATGTGGAGGTTGCAAGTGATCCAAGATCACACCACTGCACACCAGCCTGGGCGACAGAGCGAGACTCTGTCTCAAAAGAAAAAAATAGTGTGTTAAAAATTTGATACCTTGAGTAGGCACAGTGGCTCATGCCTATAATCCCAGCACTTTGGGAGCCCGAGGTGGGAGGATCACTTGAGCCCAGGAGTTTGAGACCAGCCTTGGCAACACAATGAGACCCTTTCTCTTTAATTAAAAAAACTTGTTGATACCTTATCCTTAGTGACCTGTCTGGATATTTAAATTCTACTACTGGAAAACTCTTTTAGTGTTCCTTGTCTAACCTCCTGTCCCTATGACTGCTGGTTTCTTACTCATTAGGGTGTATCTCTCTCTTCGTCTTGCTTTTGATTTAGGGTCTCGCTGTATTGCCTAGGCTGGAATGCAGTGGCGTGATCATGACTCATTGCAACCATAGCTTCCCAGGGTCAAGCAATCTTCCCTCCCATGCCTTCCAAGCAGCTGGGACTACAGGCATTCGCCACTATACCTGGCTTAGTTTTTAATTTTTTTATAGAGACAGGGTTTTGCCTTGTTGCCCAGGCTGGTCTGAAACTCCTGGGCTCAAGTGATCTGCCCACCTGGGCCTCCCAAAATGCTTGAGATTACTGGAGGGAGCTACCGCACTCAGCCTATTTATAGTGTTTCTTATGCACACTAGTTCAGTCCATGCTATTTATTTGACAAAAATAGTAAATACCTTGTATAGATTGAGTACTGGGCTAGGTTTTGGGATCCGTTATTGGGCCATACATCAATACTGCTTGCTGTCATAAGAAATTAGAATCTAGTATAAGGGTCAAGACACCAGAAAATAATCAAATGCATTATTACTTAGAAGTCTATCCAAGGAATACTTTTGATGCCTGTTCAGTGACGTAACAGGGATAACTGACCTGGACTTTTCATCCAGTGGTATTTGCTCATAAAGTTTTCTCTGATCTGTTACTTGAGAGGATGAGTTGGGAGTTAACTAGGGAAGAGAGAAGAAGATGGTTTCAGGAACATCAAATAGTATGTGCCCCAGCCCTGAGAAATCTGCAGCTCTCAGAGTAATGGAGGGTGGCACAGTATGAGGCTGGGAAGTAGGTATGGGACAAAATGTTCAGTGCCATGTTAACTTTGTTGATCCTTTTTGTTATTTTTATCTCAGTAACAATGTATATAATTAAAAGGTATTTAGCAGGATCTGCCATGATCTGATCTGTTCATTTTAAAAATTCACTGTGGGTGGATTTTTGAACATGTGTTAGAGGGGGACCACAAATAAGTAAAAAGAGACGGTTAAAGAAGTCATTATTAGTGATTATGGTGTGATGAAAATTGTGAATAGAAAATAAAAACAGATTAGGAGGTAAAATGCATGTGATGTAGTAATGCATTGGATAATGTTGAGTGAGGGAGAATGAAGTCCTGAGGCTTTCAGTTCTCAGGTTTCCGTATCACAGGATGGCTCCCACGTTTTTAGCTTCATCGCTGGATGGATATGTAGATTGTCATTTACTGAGGGAACACTGGAGCATCTATAACTCAGAAAGGACATATTCTTGTTCATATTAGTTAGAGCCATGGGCAAGGCATGGGTGAGATTTTTTGGGACGGAAGATACTATGAGACAAAAGGTACGTTGAGGAACACATCATTTGACATCTGTATGGAAGAGACTGAGCTTGCCGATAAAGAATGATGAAAAAGAATCAGATGAAACAGAGATGGAAGAGGAAAAGTAGTAGAATGTGACTAGAGTATAGTAGTATGTACTGGAGATATGTTCTAAGATTCTCAGTGGATGCGTGAAACTGGGTAGTACTGAATCCCATATATGCAATGCTTTTCCTGTACATACATACCTATTATAAGGTATCATTTATAAATTGGGCATTGTGGCCGGTTGTGGTGGCTCACGCCTGTACTCCTAGCACTTTGGGAAGCCGAGGTGGGCAGATCACTTGAGGTCAGGAGTTGAAAGCCAGCCTGGCCAACACGATGAAAACCCGTCTCTACTAAAAACACAAAAAATTAGCTGGACGTGGTGGCGGATGCCTGTAATCCCACCTACTGGGGAGGCTGAGGCAGGAGGATTGCTTAAACTTGGGAGGTGGAGGTTGCAATGAGCCGAGATCATACTACTGCACTCCAACCTGGGCGATGGAGCAAGATTCTATCTAAAATAATAATAATAATAATAATAATAATAATAATAAAAAATAATAATAGTAGTAGTAGTAGTAATAAGTAAATAAAAAATAAATTGGGAATTGTAAGAGATCAATAACAACTGATAATAAAACAGAGGCCAGGCGTGGTGGCTCACGCCTATAATCCCAGCAATTTGGGAGGCTGAGGCAGGTGGATCACAAGGTCAGGAGATTGAGACCATCCTGGCTAACATGGTGAAATCCCGTCTCTACTAAAAATACAAAAAATTATTCGGGCGTGGTGGCAGACACCTGTAGTACCAGCTACTAGGGAGGCTGAGGCAGGAGAATGCTGTGAACCCGGGAGGCAGAGCTTACAGTGAGCCGTGATCGCGCCACTGCACTCCAGCCTGGACGAGAGTGTGAGACTCCGTCTCAAAAAAAAAATGAAAATAAAAAAAATAAAACAGGGTCGGGCGTGGTGGCTCACGCCTGTAATCTCAGCACTTTGGGAGGCCGAGGCGGATGGATCACGAGGTCAGGAGATCGAGACTATCCTGACCAACATGGTGAAACCCCGTCTCTACTAAAAAAAAATACAAAAAGTTAGCTGGGTGTGGTGGCGGGCGCCTGTAGTCCCAGCTACTTGGGAGGCTAAGGCAGGAGAATGATGTGAACCCGGGAGGCGGAACTTGCAGTGTGCAGAGACCGTGTGCCACTGCACTCCAGCCTGGGCGGCAGAGCGAGACTCCGTCTCAAAAAAATAAATAAATAAAAATAAATAAATAAATTAAAAAAAAAAAACAGAACAATTATACTGTAATAAAAGTTATGGGAATCTGTACCCTGCCTTCAACCCCAATAGTTTATTGTACTGTATCACAGGTAACTGAAACCATCGAAAGTGAAGTTGCACATGAGCCGGGACTGCTCTAGTTTAAGAAGGACAATGTGATCAATTTTGCTGAGTGTTGCCTAGAGAGCAAATAAAATGTCCATTAGGGATAAGAACAATCTTTTTTATTGTTGTTGGTTTGATTGAAGTAGAAGTTAGATTGGACTGATTTGAGGCAATGGAGACAGAAATAGAGAAGGGAGGATGCTGCAGGTATATAGGATTCAGAAGGATTTTTATTTTTTGTTGTTACTTTTTATTTCAATATTCTTATTTTTGAGAAAGAGTCTTGCTCTGTCACTCAGGCTGGAGTGCAGTGGCACAATTACAGCTCACTGCAACTTCCATCTCCCGGGCTCCAGCGCTTCTTCCACCTCAGCCTCCTGAGTAGCTGGGACTACAGGTGTGCACCACAACACTCGGCTAATTTTTGTATTTTTTGTAGATCTCCCTGTGTTGCATGAACTGATCTTGAACTCCTGGCCTTAAGTGATCCTCCCGCCTTGGCCTCCCAAAGTACTGAGATTACAGGTGTGAACCACTGTGCCTGGCCAACAATTTATTTTTGACTCTAGAGACAGGGAAGTTTTAAGATGAAGGTGCTAGCCAATTCGGATCCCAGGTGAGGGCTGTGTTCCTGACTTGTAGATAACCACCTTGTTGCTGTCCTCATTTGGCAGAGAGAGACAGTACTCACTCTGGCATCTTCTTATAAGGAGACTATTTGCATCATGAGGTCCTCTGCATCATGAGGGATCTATTACTAATCTAGTAATAGTGTTTAGTATTCTTAGTATATTTAGTGTATAAAACTAGTAAATCTAATTATTCCAAAGGCCTCACCTATAAACACCAACATATGAGGGGTCCAAGACTTCAGAATAATGCATTTCAGGAGGACACAGACATTTAGTCTCTAATAACCCTTTTTCATCCTTCTGGAATGACAGTTTTATTAACTCTGAGTTTTAAATTGTCATCAGTAAACTGAATTCATATGCATAGTGATAGTCTTTATCCTGTCTTTAGGTTTATATACTCAACCCCATACTTGAAGTTTTTACCAGGATATCAATTTGAAAATACATTCATCACCCTAACATGGAACGCCATACTCTTTAGCTTCCTCTGTCTCCATCTTTCCACACCCATACGTGTGTGCCTTAAGCAACCACTAATGTACTTTCTGTTTCTGTGGATTTGCGTATTCTGGACATTTTGTATATAGTAGGTCCCCAATTTGAGTTAGAATTTTTTGACCTTACAATGGTGTGAAAGTGATACACATTAAATAGAAATGGTACTTCGAGTTACCTGTAGAACCATTCTGTTTTTCACTTTCAATGTAGTATTCAATAAATTATACAAGATACTCAGCAGTTAATTTTAAAATAGGCTTGATGTCAGAAATTTTGCACAACTGTAGACCAGTGTAAGTGTTCTGAGCATGTTTAGCGTAGGCTAGGTGTATTAAATACATTTTCTAATTATTGTTTTTTTTTTTTTTTTAAGAGTCAGGGTCTTGCTTTGTTGCTCAGGCTGGAGTGTAGTGGCACGATGTCAGCTCACTGCAGTCTCTGTCTCTTGGACTCATGTGATCCTGTCGCCTCAGCCCCCCAAGTAGCTGGAACTACAGGCAAGCGTCACCACGCCTAGCTAATTTTTAATTTTTTTTTGCAGACAGGGTCTCCCTGTATTGCCCATGCTTGTCTTGAACTCCTGGGCTCAAACAGTCCTCCTGTCTTGGCCTCAGAAAGTATTCAGATTATAGGCGTGAAGCCATTGTGTCTGGCCAGCCTTCATATTCAACTTAATATTTTCAACTTATAATGGGTATGTCATGGAGCATCTGTGATTTGTTTATAATTTTTCCACAAATCTGTTGTGCTCCTCAACTTACAATTGGGATAGGTTCCCGCTAGGAATGCATTGGTTCTGATTTTTCCCATATCCCCATCATTGGTTATTTGACTTTTAAAACATAGACAAAGCATAAATTTAATTTTGTTGCTGTTGTTGTTGTTTTTTGAGATAGTGTCCCGCTCTGTTGCCCAGGCTGTGGCAGGATCTCAGCTCATTGCAACCTTTGCCTCCTGGGTTCAAGCAATTCTCCTGCCTCAACCTCCCGAGTAGCTGGGACTATAGGCATGTGCCACCACACCTGGATAATTTTTGTATTTTTAGTAGAGACAGGGTTTCACCATGTTGGCCAGGCTGTTTTTGAACTCCTGACCTTAAATGATCCTCCTGCCTCGGCCTCCCAATGTTCTGTCCTGCCTTGGCCTCCCAAGGCACTGGGACTATAGGCCTGAGTCACCTTGCCTGGCCCAATGTTTTCATTGTTTCACATAGGCAGTTCAGTAGCATTAAGTATGTTAACATTGTTGTGTAGCCATTACCACTTCATCTCCAGACTCTTTCATCTCCCAAATTGAAACTCTGTACCCATTTGCCAACATCACCCCAGCCCTTGGTAACCACTGTCCTGTGTTCTGTTTTTTTCCTCTATAGATTTGACTGTTTTAGATACCACATATAACTAGAATCAGACATTTGTCCTATTGACCCCTTACTTCACTTACCATAATGTTTTCTAGGTTTATCTATGCTATAGTATGTTTCGGAATTTCTCTCTCTGTTAATTTTTTTAAAGGCTACGTAATACTTCATTGTATTGTAAGTATCATATTTTGGTTTTCCATTCATCCATCAGAGAACATTTGGGTTGTTTCCTTTTGGCCATTCTGAACAGTGTTTCTATAAACACTGTATAAGTATCTGTTGTTTTTGTATTCTTTTTTTTTTTTTTGGATGGAGTTTCGCTCTTGTTGCTCAGTCTGGAGTGCAATGAGGCGCGATCTTGGCTCACTGCAACTTCTGTCTCCTAGCGATTCTCTTGCCTCAGTTGGGATTACAGGTGCGTACCACCACGCCTGGCACTAATTTTTGTATTTTTAGTAGAGATGGGGTTTCGCCGTGTTGGCCAGGCTGGTCTCAAACTCCTGACCTCAGGTGATCCGCCTCCCAAAGTGCTGGGATTATATAGGTATGAGCCACTGCGCCCAACCTGATCATCTGTTTTTTTGTTTGTTTGTTTGTTTTTCTTTTGTTTTTTGGAAACAGAATGTTGCTCTGTCTCCCAGGCTGGAGTGCAGTAGCAGGATCTCAGCTCACTGCAACCTCTGCCTCCTGGGTTCAAGCGATTCTTCTGCCTGAGACTCCCAAGTAGCTGGGACTACAGGTGTGCGCCACCATGCCTGGCTAATTTTTGTATTTTTAGTAGAGACGGGGTTTCAACATATTGACCATTCTGGCTAATGATCTGTTTTTTGTGACTTTTTTGTTTTGTTTTGTTTTTTTGAGACAGAGTCTTGCTCTATTGCCCAGGCTGAAGTGCAGTAGCACCATCCCGGCTCACTGCAAGCTCCGCCTCCTGGGTTCACGCCATTCTCCTGCCTCAGCCTCCTGAGTAGCTGGGACTACAGGTGCCCGCCACCACGCCCAGCTAATTTTTTGTATTTTTAGTAGAGACAGAGTTTCACCGTGTTAGCCAGGATGGTCTCGATCTCCTGACCTCGTGATCCGCCCACCTCGGCCTCCTAAAGTGCTGGGATTACAGGTGTGAGCCACTGCGCCCGGCCTGTGTGACTTTTTAGTTACATATTAAGTCTTTTTCAATTGTGGTTTTTTTTTTTTTTTTTTGAGACAGTCTCGCTCTTCCTCAGATTGAAGTGCAGTGGCACGATCTTGGCTCACTGCAAGCTCTACCTCCTGGGTTCACGCCGTTCTCCTGCCTTAGCCTCCGAAATAGCTGGTGGCGCCTGCCACCACGCCCGGCTAATTTTTTGTATTTTTTTTTCTAATAGAGATGGGGTTTCACTGTGTTAACCAGGATGGTTTCAATCTCCTGACCTCGTGATCCGCCCGCCTTGGCCTCCAAAGTGCTGGGATTACAGGCGTAAGCTACTGTGCCTGGCCTTCACTTGTGTTTTTAAAAACATCTTTCAAATTTTGTTCATCTCATTGCCACTGCCTTAAAGTTCTAGTCATCTCGGGGCCACACTACTTTGGTGATGCTGGTCTATTGAGTCTTATTTCCTCTTACTGTATTGTTTATAGGGCAAGGATATTCATATTTCTAAGATGAAAAACTGAACCTTTTAAATGAGACTCCTCATTGCCTACAGGATAATGGCTAAAGATTTTGGGGGGGGTGTGTGTGTTTGTGTTTGTGTTTGAGACAGAATTTCACTCTTGTTGCCTAGGCTAGAGTGCAGTGGTGCGATCTCAGCTCACTGCAACCTCTGCCTCTCGGGTTCAAGCGATTCTCCTGCCTCAGCCTCCCAAGTAGCTGGGATTACAGGTGTGCACCACCATGCCTGGCTAATTTCTTGTATTTAATAGAGACAGGGTTTCACCATGTTGGTCAGGCTGGTCTTGAACTCCTGACCTCAGGTGATCCACCTGCCTCAACCTCCTGAAGTGTTGGGATTACAGGTGTGAGCCACCGCGCCCGGCTAAAAGTCGAAGCTGCAATGGCTAAGGTCATAACATGCCATGCAAACTCTTACAAGTCTGGTTGCTGCCCAACCTTGATTAGTTTCCCTTTTCTTGCAGTTTATGACATAGTGTTCTGAACTTCTTGTAGTCTTGTTTTGTTTTATTCATTCATGCCTTTGAGGGTTCTGTGCTCTCATACCATAATTGTATCTTTTATTCTATCTTTAAGTGTTTACTTTTTTTGTTTGTTTGTTTGAGATGGAGTCTCACTCTGTTAGCCAGGCTAGAGTGCAGTGGTGTGATCTCATGATCTCAGCTCACTACAAACCCTGTCTGCTGAGTTCAAGCGATTCTCGTGCCTCAGTCTCTCTAGTAGCTTGGATTGCAGGCATGTTGCACCACGCCTGGCTACTTTTTGTATTTTTAGTAGAGACAGAGTTTGACCATGTTGGCCAGGCCAGTCTCGAACTCCTGCCCTCAGGTGATCTGCCTGCCTCAGCCTCCCAAAGTGTTGGGATTACAGGCATCAGCCATCCCACCTGGCCAAACTGTTTAACTTTAAAAGTTGTTGGCCGGGCGCGGTGGCTCAAGCCTATAATCCCAGCACTTTGGGAGGCCGAGACGGGCGGATCATGAGGTCAGGAGATCGAGACCATCCTGGCTAACACAGTGAAACCCCGTATCTACTAAAAATACAAAAAACTAGCTGGGCGAGATGGCGGGCGCCTGTAATCCCAGCTACTCTGTAGGCTGAGACAGGAGAATGGCGTAAACCCGAGAGGCGGAGCTTGCAGTGAGCTGAGATCCGGCCACTGTACTCCAGCCTGGGTGACAGAGCGAGACTCCGTCTCAAAAAAAAAAAAAAAAAAAAAAGTTCAGTCCGGTGCGGTGGCTCACACCTGTAAGTAATCCCAGCACTTTGGGAGGCCAAGGCGGGCGGATCACCTGAGGTCAGGAGTTTGACATCAGCCTAACCAACATGGAGAAACCCTGTCTTTACTAAAAATACAAAAAATTAGCTGAGTGTGGTGGCGCATGCCTGTAATTCCAGCTACTCGGGAGGTTGAGGCAAGAGAATCGCGTGAACCTGGGAGGCAGAGGTTGTGGTGAGCTGAGATCGTGCCATAGCACTCCAGACTGGGCCACAAGAGCGAAACTCTGTCTCAAAAAAATAATAATAATAAGTTATTCAAGTATTTCATTTGTCTTCTCCCACTTACTTTTTTTTTTTTATTTAAGAAATGAGTGTTTATTTTTTCAGTTGTCATGCCTTTTGTATTGTCATCTATTTATATATGACTTACCTGTCAGACAGTGAGTACTTTTTTCTCTTCCTCACGTTACTGGCACATCAGAAGTTCTTATCTGTTAATTGAATTTATTTATTTATTTATTTCTAAGACAGGGTCTTGCTGTACTGCCCAGGGTGGAGTGCAGTGGCGTGATCATGGCTCACTGTATTCTTGACCTTTTAGGATGAAGTGATCCTCCCTTCTCAGCCTCCCAAGTAGGTGGGACTACAGGCACATGCCACCATCCTCAGCTAATTTTTTAATTTTTAGTAGAGATAGGGTCTTGCTATGTTTCCCAGGCTGGTCTCGAACTCCTGGGCTCGAGCAGTCCTCCCACTTCTGTCTCCCAAAGTGTTGGGATTATAGGTGTGAGCCCCTGCACCTGGCCAATTCAATGTATTGATTCATGGGAGAGTGATTTATTTCTCAAACTGACTTTAAGAACCTCTATGAAGGTACACACATGTGTGTATTAACCAGTTCCAGTTCCTGTGGGTGATTTTTATTGAAGGATTTAATTCAGTAGGTGGGAAATAAGGAGTTCATTTTTTTTTTTCGGAGTTTGTTTTTAAAATGAACCAGACAACACAAAATTTAACTAAGTTTTAGTTTCATTATTAAGCTATGTTTTTATAGAAAAACTACCATGTGTACACTTTTGAAACCAGAAGTTACCGTTGACAGTTCAGTTTATAAATCCCTTCTTTCCTTTGTCTTTCTTTTTTCATTTTTCATTCTGAAGGAAGTAGTCATTCCATAATTCTTCCAAAGGTTATTTGGATTCTTTTCTGTGTTTTGAAACAAGATGTGGTTGTTACAAGGGAACTAGATGTGAGTTAAAGTGAATTTTCATATGAAATGATTTTTATTTCCTTTTATTAAAAGTGACAAATTGTTAAACATGTGTTGTCCTCTCTGTGACACTTTTTAATGTAATAGAAGTTGCTAATAAAATTGTAAATGTGTGGGAAGATAACACATACTAGATGAATTTAATTATAATCTTTTCTGTATAGGATTTACATTTTCATATTTTTAATTGTATGTATAGAACTTTAGACAACCAAGAAATTATAGGCTAAACTGGATTTATTTTTGGTTTTATTACTGGTAGGCTTTCCGTTTTCTTTTAAAATTTCCCTAATTTGAAATACCATATTTCACTTTCTTTGCAAAACCAGTGTTTGACCATGCACTTGTTCTCTCTGAAGTTATTGAACTTACTATGTCTAAAATATCAAAGCCATACATCATTTTGGGGGTTTGGTTGTGGGGAGGAATCCATGCAAAGCACCTTGTGTGGTGCTTGTCTGTGAGTAACTACACTATAAATGTTAACAGATCATACATGTTGCTTTGCTGAAACATTTCTTCCTCTTTGTATTTTAGCCTAGTGTTTTTCATGTTTTCTTTTTTTTTGTTTGTTTTTTGTTGTTTTTTGGGGTTTTTTTTTGATATTTTTGTTGCTGTGGGCTTATTATATGTCTTCTGTATTTTTGGAACAATGAAATTATAGACTGATAGTGAAAGTGACTTACCTGTCTACTGTCTTGAATTCTTCTTTGTAGTTAATCTACATTTAACTGGTTTTGAAGCTGTATCACATCATCAGACTAGACTACTGATTCTTTCATAACCTCCTGTGTATTTTCTTGCAACACATATAGAATACTTAAAATTTTCCTTGAGTATGATCTACTCCAGATTGTCTAGTTCAGTGGGCATGTTAGTTGTTTCCAAACAGTCTTCTCTGGCAGCAATGATGTGGCTGTTGTCTTAATTATGAGAAGTAATTTCTTTGATTAATGATTCTGGTTCTCTTACCCTTGCCTAGTTTCCAACCGGAGGCCCTATCGGCAGTACTACGTGGAGGCTTTTGGAGATCCTTCTGAGAGAGCCTGGGTGGCTGGAAAAGCAATCGTCATGTTTGAAGGCAGACATCAATTCGAAGAGCTACCTGTCCTTAGGAGAAGAGGGAAACAGAAAGAAAAAGGATATAGGCATAAGGTAGGAAAAGAAAAAGGCTTTTTATTGAGTGACAGAAGCAAGTAAGAAAAAAGAAAGAAAATAACCTTTTATTTATTTTCGAGACAGAGCCTTGCTCTGTTTCCCAGGTTGGGGTGCAGTGGTGCAATCTTTGCTCACTGCAACCTCCGCCTCCCAGATTCAAGTGATTCTCGTGCTTCAGCCTCTTGAGTAACTGGGATTATAAGCGAGCACCACCACGCCTGGCTAACTTTTGTATTTTTATTAGAGACAGGATTTTGCCATGTTGGCCAGGTTGGTTTTGAACTCCTGAGCTCAAGCAACCTGCCTGCCTTGGCCTCCCAAAGTGTTGGGATTACAGGTGTGAGCCACCACGCCTGGCCCAGCCTTTTAAAAATGATTATCGACTTGGGAGTTACCAAAGAGGAGGCAAGGAAAAAGCGTTATATTTTTGAAATGTAAGTTATTTCCTTTGGTAGTAGAATATCTGTGAGAAAATAGGGAGCAGATGCAGGTTTTTGTTTTTTGTTTTTTGTTTTTTTCCTCCAGTGGGCTGAGGCTAGCTTGTGACATATTTATACTCAACTTTTTGATGAATTATTTTAGTTATCTTTACTGTTGTCACTCAGAGTAGTGAAAATTATGACAACTCATGACCATTCTTTTGTTATATTTTATGCATGAAGAAAGTGATCATTAAAATGAAATGAAATATTCTGCTTCTTGTCCCTTGGAATAATTATTTCTATTAATGAGAATAATACAGTTTTTTGTTTGTTTGTTTTTGGAGACAGAGTCTCACTCGGTCACCTAGGCTGAAGTGCAGTGGCATGCTCTTGGCTCACTGCAACTTCTGGCTCCCAGGTTTGAGCCATTCTTGTGCCTTAGCCTCCTGAGTAGCTGGGATTACAGGTGCCCACCACCACGCCCTGCTACTTTTTGTATTTTTAGTAGAGACAGGCTTTTGCCATATTGGCCAGGCTGGTCCTGAACTCCTGACCTCAGGTGATCAACTCGCCTCAGCCTTCCAAAATGCTGGGATTATAGGCGTGAGCCACTGTGTCCACCGAGAACAATAAGGTTTTTAATAATTTTCTTTTTTATGTTTCTCAGTGCTTAAGTCTAAAGTTTCTACTCTAGTTATATTTCAACCATCAGTGTTGTGGCTTTTTTTCTTTTGCTTGATGTTTTATGTTAAATTTGGCTTAGAAAAATACCAGTTTATTTTAATACTCTTTTTTTCTCCAGCTTTTTTATTGTGTTAAAATATATATAGTATAAAAATTAGTATCTTGAACACTTTTAAATGTACAGTTAATGGTTTTAAATACATTCATAATGGTGTGCAAACATCTCATAATTATTTTCATCTTATAAATTTGAAACTCTTTAACCTGTTAAACAGTAATTCCCCATTTGTCCTTCTCCCATCCCCTGTCACCACCATTCTACTGTTTGTCTCTATGATTTGATATTCTTTTATATTCAATTCTAGAAGGAGAAATAATAGTTCTTAGTTTGGTGTTTTATACTTCCCTGGGTCTAAATACTTTTATTTATTATTATTAGTCTTCGATGTGGGGGGTCTCTCTATGTTGTTCATGCTAGACTGCTGTGGCACAGTCATCTTTTACTGCAGCCCAGGTTCGAGCCATTCTCCTGCCTCAGTCTCCTGGGTATCTGGGACTACAGATATGTACAACTACAGTGGCTAATTTTTATTTATTATTATTATTATTTATTTATTTATTTTTGAGAGGGAGTCTCGCTCTGTCGCCCGGACTGGAGTGCAGTGGCTGAATCTCAGCTCACTGCAAGCTCTGCCTCCCGGGTTTACGCCATTCTCCTGCCTCAGCCTCTGGAGTAGCTGGGACTACAGGCGCCCGCCACCTCGCCCGGCTAGTTTTTTTTTTGTATTTTTTAGTAGCGATGGGGTTTCACCGTGTTAGCTAGGATGCTCTCGATCTCCTGACCTCGTGATTCGCCCGTCTCGTCCTCCCAAAGTGCTGGGATTACAGGCTTGAGCCACCACGCCCGGCCTTAAATATTTTTAGTAGAAACGGGGTTTCACCACGTCAGCCAGGATGGTCTCGATCTCCTGATCTTGTGATCCACCTGCCTTGGCCTCCCAAAGTGCTGGGATTACAGGCGTGAGCCACCGCGCCCGGCCTATTATTAATTTTTAAACAGAGTCTTGCTCTGTCACCCAGGCCAGACTACACTGGTACAATCTTGGCTCACTGCAACCTCTGCCTCCAGGGTTCAAGTGATTCTTATGCCTCAGCCTCCCAAATAGTTGGGATTACAAGTGTATGCCACCACACGTGGCTAATTTTTGTATTTTTAGTAGAGACGGGATTTCACCATGTTGGCTAGGCTGGTCTTGAACTCCTGAATTTCATCCTCTCATGTTGGTTTCCCAAAGTGATGGGATTACAGGCATGAGATACCATGCTGGCAATACTTGTAGACTATTTTTAAAAATCATAATTAGGATAATTTAGAGTTCATATTCAGGGTCTGCCACTTAAGACTTGAGTTCTCAAAGACTTGGTATCTTCATGTCTAAAGCTAGTACAATGACTTATACCTTATAGAACTGTTGGAAACATTAGAAATAAGTATAAAATATTTAATACGACATACGATTGATGCTTTAGAAACAATTAGTATGTGTTGTTAGGATGAAAGAGGTTAATGGCTTCCTTTCAGATGTTTCAGCTTGTTGCTGATGGGGGTGTATCAGTTTTTGTGTTAAGTCTTTAGGTATGTAGAGTTACCAATCTTTTCAGAGGTGTTTATTGGAACTTTCAGGTTCTGGAAAATTGATTTACTCTAGTCTCAATCATGAACATTAGTGGTATGTGTTTCTGTGTTTAAAAATTAAAAAAAAATTATATATATATATATATATATACACACAGACACCAGATTGTCAGTTTGATCCTTTCTTTGTAAGAGAAGGCTACTCCCCTAGTTACCCTAATTTTTTTTGTTTTTTTTTTTTTGAGATGGAGTCTCACTCTATCACCCCGGCTGGAAGACAGTGGCATGATTTTGGCTCACTACAACCTCTGCCTTCTGGGTTCAACCAGTTCTCCTGCTTCAGCCTCCCAAGTAGCTGAGATTACAGGCGTGCATCACCATGCCCTGCTAATTTTTGTATTTTTAGTAGAGACAGGGTTTCACCATGTTGGCCAGGCTGGTCTCAACCTCCTAACCTCAGGTGACCACCCCCCCACCCCCAATTTTGGCCTTTCAGAGTGCTGGGATTACAGACGTGAGCCACCGTGCCCAGCCGCGTTGCGCTAATTTTATTTATTTATTTATTTATTTAGAGACAGAGCCTTGCTCTGCTGTCCAGGCTAGAGAGCAGTGGCATGATCTCAGCTGACTGCAAGCTCTGCCTCCCGGGTTCATGCCTTTCTCCTGCCTCAGCCTCCCAAGTAGCTGGTACTACAGGTGTCCGCCACCATGCCTGGCTAATTTTTTGTATTTTTAGTACAGACAGGGTTTCACTGTGTTAGCCAGGATGGTCTCGATCTCCTGACCTTGTGATCCGCCTGCCTCAGCCTCCCAAAGTGCTGGGATTACAGGCGTGAGCCACTGCACCCAGCCTATTTATTTATTTATTTATTTAGGAGAGGAGGTCTCCCTGTGTCCCAGCCTATTTATTTATTTATTTATTTAGGAGAGGAGGTCTCCCTGTGTCCCAGCCTATTTATTTATTTATTTATTTATTTATTTAGGAGAGGAGGTCTCCCTGTGTTTCCCAGGCTGGACTGAAGGCATCCTCCTGCCACAGCCTCCCAAAGTGCTGGGATTAAAGGTGTGAGCCACTTCTCCCAGCATTTTATTTATTTATTGTATTTTTTAAAATTTGAGACAGGATCTTGCTCTGTCATCCAGGCTGGAGTGCAGTGGCACGATTTTGGCTCACTGCAACCTTCACCTCCTGGGCCCGAGTGATCCTCCTACCTCAGCCTACTGAGTAGCTGGGACCATATGCATGCACCATGTCTGGCTAGTTTGTGTGTGTGTGTGTGTGTGTGTGTATTTTTAGTAGAGACAGGGTCTCGTTGTGTTACCTAGGCTGGTCTTGAACTCCAGAGCTCATGTAATCTACCTGCCTCAGCCTCTCAAAGTCCTGGGAGTACAGCTGTGAGCCACCGTCCCCAGCAATGACCTTAATGTTTACTTGCTCTGCAGAACATCCCCTTCACAAATATTAAAGTATTTGTGAACACTATGTGGTAGTTAGAATCTTGACTAACACCTGTTGTGTGGAGGTAAGGAAGAAAATAAGAGTCTGAAAAATTAGCTGTATTTCAGAGTCTCAATATTTTCATGCTGTGAGGTATGAAGAAAAGATAATGCAGTACCCATGTGTCATCAGTGTCATCGCTCTGGATTACATGAGGAAGCCTAGGAGACGGCTTGGTTATAATCCAGGTTATATTTAACATTTATAGTCGATGATTGATTAGCCAGGTGGCTAGTGATAACTAGAATTTCAAATTTCAAGTCACCTAAGGAGGTGGATCAAACCTGCTGATTCCTCTTATCCTGTTTTTTCTATATTCATCTTCTTTAACCTTTTGCTTTCTTTTCTTTTTTTTTCTTGCTTTTTCTTTTTCTTTTTTCTTTTTGAGACAGATTCTTGCTCTGTCACCTAGGTTGGAGTACAGTGGCATGATCTCAGCTCACTACAACCTCCACCTACTGGGTACAAATGATTCTTGTGTCTTAGCCTCCCTACTTTCTTTTTTACGCAACTGATCATATGTTTGGCCTTCATATTAATTAATTAATTAGTTAATTAATTTTTTGAGATGGAGCCTCGCTCTGTTCCCCATGCTGGAGTGCAGTGGTGTGACCTCCAACTTCCGGGTGCTAGTGATTCTCCTGCCTCAGCCTCCACAGAAGCTGGGAGTATAGGTGTCTGCCACCACGTCTGGCTAAATTTTTTATTTTTAGTAGAGGTGGAGTTTGGCAACATTGGCCAGGCTTGTCTTGAACTCCTGACCTCAGGTGATCCGTCCTCCTCAGCTTCCGAAAATACTGGGATTATAGGCGTGAGCCACATACCCAGCCGAGTATTCTTTAATTTAGAAATGTAATGTTACCAGTTTTAGTCTGTGTTCTCCTTTGTGCTTATAAATGCAGGGAGGGTAGACTGTTTTGTGAGATCAGTCCTTACACTAATGACATAATCTTATTAGTAGAAGTATTATTGAGGAAGCTTCATTAGGGTGATTCAGATGCTGCTTGAGCTCAGGTGCTAACTACCTGGCTAGTTCCATAAAGTAGGAGGCCCGACAGGTTTGGAAAAGCTTCTGATTTCAGTCCAGGCATGGTGGCTCATACCTGTAATCCCAGCACTCTGGGAGGCTGAGGTGAGTGGATCACTTCAGGTCAGGAGTTTGAGACCAGCCTGGCCAACATGGTGAAACCCCGATTGTACTGAAAATACAAAAGATTAGCTGGGTGTGGTGGCGGGCGCCTTAATTCCAGCTACTTGAGAGGCTGAGGCAGGAAAATCACTTGAACCTGGGAGGCAGAGGTTGCGGTGAGCGAAGATTGTGCCACTGCACTCCAGCCTGGGTGACAGAGCAAGACTCTGTCTCAAAAAAAAAAAAGCTTCTGATTTCATCTCCCTTTTCCCCCACCCATTTCTTTGATAAGTGATAATTCTTTTTCTCCTTTAAATTTAAGGTTCCTCAGAAAATTTTGAGTAAATGGGAAGCCAGTGTTGGACTTGCAGAACAGTATGATGTTCCCAAGGGGTCAAAGAACCGAAAATGTATTCCTGGTTCAATCAAGCTGGACAGTGAGGAAGATATGCTGTTTGAGGACTGCACAAATGATCCTGAGTCAGAACATGACCTGTTGCTTAATGGCTGCTTGAAATCACTGGCTTTTGATTCTGAACATTCTGCAGATGAGAAGGAAAAGCCTTGTGCTAAATCTCGAGCCAGAAAGAGCTCTGATAATCCAAAAAGGACTAGTGTGAAAAAGGGCCACATACAATTTGAAGCACATAAAGATGAACGGAGGGGAAAGATTCCAGAGAACCTTGGCCTAAACTTTATCTCTGGAGATATATCTGATACGCAGGCCTCTAATGAACTTTCCAGGATAGCAAATAGCCTCACAGGGTCCAACACTGCGCCAGGAAGTTTTCTGTTTTCTTCCTGTGGAAAAAACACTGCAAAGAAAGAATTTGAGACTTCAAATGGTGACACTTTATTGGGCTTGCCTGAGGGTGCTTTGATCTCAAAGTGTTCTCGAGAGAAGAATAAACCCCAACGAAGTTTGTTGTGTGGTTCAAAAGTGAAGCTCTGCTATATTGGAACAGGTGATGAGGAAAAGCGAAGTGATTCCATTAGTATCTGTACCACTTCTGATGATGGAAGCAGTGACCTGGATCCCATAGAACACAGCTCAGAGTCTGATAACAGTGTCCTTGAAATTACAGATGCTTTTGATAGAACAGAGAACATGTTATCTATGCAGAAAAATGAAAAGATAAAGTATTCTAGGTTTGCTGCCACAAACACTAGGGTAAAAGCAAAACAGAAGCCTCTCATTAGTAACTCACATACAGACCACTTAATGGGTTGTACTAAGAGTGCAGAGCCTGGAACTGAGACATCTCAGGTTAATCTCTCTGATCTGAAGGCATCTACTCTTGTTCACAAACCCCAATCAGATTTTACAAATGACGATCTCTCTCCAAAATTCAACATGTCATCAAGCATATCCAGTGAGAACTCACTAATAAAGGGTGGGGCAGTAAATCAAGCTCTATTACATTCGAAAAGCAAACAGCCCAAGTTCCGAAGTATAAAGTGCAAACACAAAGAAAATCCAGTTATGGTAGATCCCCCAGTTACAAATGATGAATACAGTTTGAAATGCTGCTCTTCTGATACCAAAGGCTCTCCTTTGGCCAGCATTTCTAAAAGTGGGAAAGTGGATGGTCTAAAACTACTGAACAATATGCATGAGAAAACCAGGGATTCAAGTGACATAGAAACTGCAGTGGTGAAACATGTTTTATCCGAGTTGAAGGAACTCTCTTACAGATCCTTAGGTGAGGATGTCAGTGACTCTGGAACATCAAAGCCATCAAAACCATTACTTTTCTCTTCTCCTAGTCAGAATCACATACCTATTGAACCAGACTACAAATTCAGTACATTGCTAATGATGTTGAAAGATATGCATGATAGTAAGACAAAGGAGCAGCGGTTGATGACTGCTCAAAACCTGGTCTCTTACCGGAGTCCTGGTCGTGGGGACTGTTCTACTAATAGTCCTGTAGGAGTCTCTAAGGTTTTGGTTTCAGGAGGCTCCACACACAATTCAGAGAAAAAGGGAGATGGCACTCAGAACTCCGCCAATCCTAGCCCTAGTGGGGGTGACTCTGCATTATCTGGGGAATTGTCTGCTTCCCTACCTGGCTTAGTGTCCGACAAAAGAGATCTCCCTGCTTCTGGTAAAAGTCGTTCAAACTGTGTTACTAGGCGCAACTGTGGAAGATCAAGGCCTTCATCCAAATTGCGAGATGCTTTTTCAGCCCAAGTGGTAAAGAACACAATGAATCGTAAAGCATTAAAGACCGAGCGCAAAAGAAAACTGAATCAGCTTTCAAGCGTGACTCTTGATGCTGCACTGCAGGGAGACCGAGAACATGGAGGTTCGTTGAGAGGTAGGGCAGAAGATCCTAGTAAAGAGGAACCCCTTCAGATAATGGGCCACTTAACAAGTGAAGATGGTGACCATTTTTCTGATGTGCATTTTGATAACAAGGTTAAGCAATCTGATCCTGGTAAAATTTCTGAAAAAGGACCCTCTTTTGAAAATGGAAAAGGCCCAGAGCTGGACTCTGTAATGAACAGTGAGAATGATGAACTCAATGGTGTAAATCAAGTGGTGCCTAAAAAGCGGTGGCAGCGTTTAAACCAAAGGCGCACTAAACCTCGTAAGCGCATGAACAGATTTAAAGAGAAAGAAAACTCTGAGTGTGCCTTTGGGGTCTTACTTCCTAGTGACCCTGTGCAGGAGGGGCGGGATGAGTTTCCAGAGCATAGAACTTCTTCAGCAAGCATACTTGAGGAACCACTGACAGATCAAAAGCATGCTGATTGCTTAGATTCAGTTGGGCCACGGTTAAATGTTTGTGATAAATCCAGTGCCAGCATTGGTGACATGGAAAAGGAGCCAGGAATTCCCAGTTTGACACCACAGGCTGAGCTCCCTGAACCAGGTAAGGACATCTAAATGTGATAAAAAGAAATTGGAGAAAGTGCTGATAAACATTGCCCTTCTGAAATTGGTCTGTTGTAATGATAAAGTGAAGTATAAACTGGGGGGCAAGAATCATCACTTTAATGAAGAAGGAGTTTTATGTAGAAAGGTCTGAATTTTGAAGATGAGATTTCCATATATATTCAAAAGTTAAGCTTTACCAGAAGCCTTTTCCCCAATCTTTTCAAGTAAATCTCTATAATGTTTTCTCTCTCTCTCTTTCTCTCTCTCTCTCTCTCTCTCTCTCTCTGTCTCTTTCTGTCTTTCCCTCTCTCTCTCTTTTTTTTTTTTTTAATTTTTTTTCTTTTGAGACTGGGTCTTAGTGTGTTGCCGAGGCTGGTCTCAGACTCCTGAGTTCACGCCATCCGCCAGCCTCTGCCTCCTAAAGTGCTGGAATTACAGGCATGAGCCACCATGCCTTACCTATTCCCCATTTCTTACCTTTTAAAATCTCCAAGCTTTTTGGGACTTAGTATGTAATTGCAAGTAATTGAGAGGCTCCTAGGATTTAAATCCAATTGTTAGGTTGTAGAAAGCAAATAGGCTCTATTTGATGGTAGGGTTTTTTTTTTTTTTTTTTCTTTTTCTTTTCTTTAGGCACCCTCCACCATACCTGGTAATTTTTGTATTTTTAGCAGAGATGAGGGTTCACCACATTGGCCAGGCTGGTCTTGAACTCCTGAACTCAAGTGATCTGCCTGCCAAAAGTGCTGGGATCACAGGCATGAGCCACCGCGTCTGGCTGGATGTTAGGTTTTCTTTGACCACTACTTAAGAGAGGTCCTTCTGTTGTGTGGACAATTTGATGAAGCATATGTGCTTTTGAAAAAACTGCCAAGTATTCTACAGTACTTATTTGAAGGTCTTAAATCCCTATTGGAGTGAGGATTATGAACAAATAAAAATACCAGAAGTACCCAAGTGTTGTACCTAGCGGCAGATGGAAAACAGAAATCTTTTAAGATATTAACATCACACAATATAGTTGAGGATAAAGCAGTGTGTGTATATACGTATATACAAATATATTTTTTTCTTTTTTACAGCAATATCCGTTAACGTAAGATTCTCGAAATTGTGTATCATAATAGAATTTTTTCTATCAGCTTTATTGAAAATGCAATTCTCATATCATAAAATTCACCTTTTAACGTTTTTAATTGAGTGGTTTGTAGTATAGTCACAGAGTTGTGCAACAATCAGTGCAATCAATTGTGGAATATTTGCATCATCCCAGACAGAAACACTGAACTCTTATCAATCTGCCTTCAGTTTTTACCTATTTATAGATTTGTCTGTTGTGTACATTTCATAGAAATAGAATCATACAATATGTGCTCCTTTTGGGTCTGGTTTCCCTTACTTAGTTTAATGTTTTCTGGTTCATCCCTCTTGTAGTATGTATCAGTTCTTCTGTTTTTTCCTAAAATTATGGTTAAAAAGCATGTAACCTAAATGTACCTTTTTTTGTTGTTTTTTTTTGAGATAGGGTCTGACTCTGTTGCCCAGGCTAGAGTGAAATTTACTCTTTCAACAGTATTTACGGCCAGGTGTGGTGGCTCATACCTGTAATCCCAGCACTCTGGGAGGCAAGGCTGATGGATCACCTGAGGTCAGGAGTTTAAGACCAGCCTGGCCAACATGGCAAAACCCCATCTCTACTAAAAATAGAAAAATTAGGCCGGGTGCGGTGGCTCAAGCCTGTAATCCCAGCACTTTGGGAGGCCGAGACGGGCGGATCACAAGGTCAGGAGATCGAGACCATCCTGGCTAACCCGGTGAAACCCCGTCTCTACTAAAAAATATAAAAAACTAGCCGGGCGAGGTGGCAGGCACTTGTAGTCCCAGCTACTCGGGAGGCTGAGGCAGGAGAATGGCGTAAACCCGGGAGGCGGAGCTTGCAGTGAGCTGAGACCCTGCCACTGCACTCCACCCTGGGCGACAGAGTGAGACTCCATCTCAAAAAAAAAAAAAAAAAAAAAAAAAAAAAGAAAGAAAAATTTTCTGGGCGTGGTGACGCGCTCCTGTAATCCCAGCCACTCGGGAGGCTGAGGTAGGAGAATCACTTGAACTCTTGAGGTGGAGGTTGCAGTGAGCTGGGATTGCGCCACTGCACTCCAACCTGGGAGACAGAGCGAGACTCCATTTCAAAATAAACAAAAAAACAGTATTTAAGTGTGTATTATAGTGTCATGAATCATGTACCATGTACAACAGCAGATCTCCAGAACGTTTTCATTTTGCTTGACTGAGACTCTGTACCCATTGAACAACAACTCCTGATTTTCTCCTCTGTTCAATCCATGACAACTAACATTCTTTCTGCTTCTGTGAATTTGATTACTTTAGATACCTCATGTAAGTGGAGTCATGTAGTATTGTTGTTTTGTGATAGGCTTATTTCACTTAGCATGTTCTCAAGTTTCATCCATGTTGTAGCATATGACAGGATCACCTTTTTTTTTTTTTTTTTTTTTAAAGACAAAGTCTCACTCTGTCGCCCATGCTGGAGTGCAGTGGTGTGATCTCAGCTCACTGCAGCCTCTGCATCGTGGGTTCAAGCGATTCTCCTGCCTCAGCCTCCCGAGTAGCTGGGACTACAGGCACATGCCACAACACCCGGTTAATTTGTTTTGTATTTTTAGTAGAGACAGGGTGTCACCATGTTCCCCAGGATGGTCTCGATCTCCTAACCTTGTGATCCGCCCGCCTTGGCCTCCCAAAGTGCTGGGATTATAGGCATGAGCCACCATGCTCTGCCGATAACCTTCTTTTTTTACTTCTGAATAATATTGCAACATACTTTTTCATACAAAAGCATCTTTTCTTTATCAATTCATTGCTTGATGGACATTTAGGTTGCTTCCACATCTTGACTATTGTGAATAATGCTACAGTGAACATGAATATGCAGATATCTCCTCAAGATCTGGTTTTCTTTTTTTTTCTTTGTTTTTGGAGATGGAGTTTCACTCTTGTTGCCCAGGCTGGAATGCAATGGCACAATCTCAGCTCACTGTAACCTCCGCCTCCTGGACTCAAGCAATTCTGCCTCAGCCTTTCAAGTAGCTGGGATTAAAGGCATACGCCACCACACATGGCTAATTTTGTATTTTTAGTAGGGATGGGGTTTCACCACATTGGCCAGGCTAGTCTCAAATTCCTGACCTCAGGTGGTTTGCCCACCTCGGGCTCCCAAAGTGCTAGGTTTACAGGCATGAGCCACTGCACCCAGTGGTTTTCAGTTCTTTTGGATAAATACCTAGAATGGCATTGGTGGAACATAGGGGAATTCCACTTTTATTTATTTATATTTTTTGAGACAAGGATCTCGCTCTGTCACCCAGGCTGGAGTATAATGATGTGATCTCAACTCACTGCAACCTCTACCTCCTGGGTTCAAGCAATTCTTGTGCCTCAGCCTCCCAAGTAGCTGGGATTACAGTGGTTTTGCCATGTTGGCCAGGCTGGTCTCAAATTCCTGACCTTAAGTGATTCTCCTGCTTCAGCCTCCCAAAATGTTGGTATTATAGGCATGAGCCACTGCACCCAGCCTACTTTTAATTGGATGAACCTCTATAGTGTTTTGCATAATTGCTGCATCATAGTATAAGTCCTTTGCCCATATACTTTTTTTTTTTTTTGAGATTTTTTTTTGAGATGGAGTCTCGCTCTGTCGCCCAGGCTGGAGTGCAGTGGCGTGATCTGGGCTCGCTGCAAGCTCCGCCTCCCGGGTTCATGCCATTCTCCTGCCTCAGCCTCCCAAGTAGCAGGGGCTGCAGGTGCCCGCCACTGCACCCGGCTAATTTTTTTTGTATTTTTAGTAGAGATGGAGTTTCACCATGTTAGCCAGGATGGTCTCGATCTCCTGACCTCGTGATTCGCCCACCTCGGCCTCCCAAAGTGCTGGGATTAAAGGCGTGAGCCTCTGCGCCAGGCCTACATATGTTTTTAATGATACTGGGTCTCTTTGTCACCCGGGCTGGAATACAGTGTGCAGTTATAGCTCACTGCAGCCTCGAACTCCTGGGCTCAAGCGATCCTTCTATCTCAACATCCTGAGTAGCTGGGAGTACAAGTGCATGCCACCACACTTGTCTAATTTTTGTGGGTTTTTTTTGTAGAGACAGGTTTCTGGCTATGCTGCCCAGGCTGGTCTTCAACTACTGGGCTCAAATGATGCTCCCACTTTGGCCTCCCAAAATGCTGGGATTCCAGACACGAGCTACTGTGCATATCCCTTTGCATATTTTTAAATCTTGTTATTTAAAAAAATGAGGTGTGGCCTGGCGCGGTAGCTCAAGCCTGTAATCCCAGCACTTTGGGAGACCGAGACGGGCGGATCACGAGGTCAGGAGATCGAGACCATCCTGGCTAATACGGTGAAACCCCGTCTCTACTAAAAAACACAAAAAACTAGCCAGGCGAGGTAGTGGGCGCCTGTAGTCCCAGCTACTCAGGAGACTGAGGCAGGAGAATGGCGTAAACCCGGGAGGCGGAGCTTGCAGTGAGCTGAGATCCGGCCACTGCACTCCAGCCTGGGCAACAGAGCGAGACTCCGCCTCAAAAAAAAAAAAAAAAAAAAAAAAAGAGGTGTAAGTTACTCATCTGTTCTGGATGTTAACCAATTATCTGATGTATGATTTGCAAATATTTTCTCCCATTTTGTACCTGCCTTTTCACTCTGTTGATTGTTTACTTTGCTGTATAGAAGTTAGTTAATGTGATATTTTTTTCCATTTTTGCTTTTTAAAAAATTTTTACTTGTGCTTTGGGTCTCATAGCCAGGAAATTATTGTTCATTCCAATATCATGAAGTTTTTCGTTTGTTTTATTCTAGGAGTTTCATAGTTGGAGGTCTTATGTTTAGGTCTTTGATCTATTTTATGATAATTTTTATATAAGGTAGAAGATGAGAGTTCACGGCTGGGCGCGGTGGCTCAAGCCTGTAATCCCAGCACTTTGGGAGGCCGAGACGGGCGGATCACGAGGTCAGGAGATCGAGACCATCCTGGCTAACACGGTGAAACCCCGTCTCTATTAAAAATACAAAAAACTAGCCAGGCGAGGTAGTGGGCGCCTGTAGTCCCAGCTACTCAGGAGACTGAGGCAGGAGAATGGCGTAAAACCCGGAGGCGGAGCTTGCAGTGAGCTGAGATCCGGCCACTGCACTCCAGCCTGGGCAACAGAGCGAGACTCCGCCTCAAAAAAAAAAAAAAAAAAAAAAGAGGTGTAAGTTACTCATCTGTTCTGGATGTTAACCAATTATCTGATGTATGATTTGCAAATATTTTCTCCCATTTTGTACCTGCCTTTTCACTCTGTTGATTGTTACTTTGCTGTATAGAAGTTAGTTAATGTGATATTTTTTTCCATTTTTGCTTTTTAAAAAATTTTTACTTGTGCTTTGGGTCTCATAGCCAGGAAATTATTGTTCATTCCAATATCATGAAGTTTTTCGTTTGTTTTATTCTAGGAGTTTCATAGTTGGAGGTCTTATGTTTAGGTCTTTGATCTATTTATGATAATTTTTATATAAGGTAGAAGATGAGAGTTCACGGCTGGGCGCGGTGGCTCAAGCCTGTAATCCCAGCACTTTGGAGGCCGAGACGGGCGATCACGAGGTCAGAGATCGAGACCATCCTGGCTAACACGGTGAAACCCCGTCTCTATTAAAAATACAAAAAACTAGCCAGGCGAGGTGGCGGCGCCTGTAGTCCCAGCTACTCCGGAGGCTGAGGCAGGAGAATGGCGTAAACCCGGGAGACGGAGCTTGCAGTGAGCTGAGATCCGGCCACTGCACTCCAGCCCGGCGAAAGAGCAAGACTCCGTCTCAAAAAAAAAAAAAAAAAAAAAGATGAGAGTTCATCTTCATTCTTCGGCATGTGGATATCCAGTTTTCACAGTACCATTTGTTAAAGAGACTATCCTTTCCCCATTGTGTAGTTTTGGCACTGTTGTTGAAGATTGACCATGTATGTGATTTATTTCAGGCATCTCTGTTCTTTTAATTTTTAGTAAAATTGAGATGGGATCCAACCATGTTGCCCAGGCTTTTCTTGAATTCCTGGGCTCAAGTGATCCTCCTGCCTCAGTCTCCCAAAAAGCTGGGATTACAGGTGTGAGCCACCACCCTGGCCAGGGATCTCTGTGGATCTCTATTCTGTTCCATTGACTTATATGTCTGTATTTTTATGCCAGTACAGTATTGTTTTGATTACCATAGCCTCATGATATGTTTGAAATTAGGAAATGTAAGGCCTCCAGTTTTTTTTTTTTTCTCAAGATTGTTTTGTTTATTTCGGGGTTCTTTGAGGTTGCACACTAATTTAAGATAGTTTTTTTATTTCTGCAAAAAAAAAAAATGGCTATCGAGATGTTGATAGGGATTACATTGACTTTTTAGTTTCCTTTGGGGTAGTAGGGATATCTTAACAATATTAAGTTTTCCAATCCATAAAACAGCCTATCTTTCCATTTATTTATGTCTTCCATAATTTTATCCAACAGTGTTTTGGAGTGTACAGCCATTTCGCCTCCTTGGTTAAGTTTATTCTTAAGTATTCTATTCTTTTTTTATGCTATTGTAAATGTGATTGTTTTAATTTCCTTTCATATTGTTCATTATGAGTATATAGAAATGCAACTTTTTTCAGGTTTAATTTTGTATCTTGTAACTTTGCCAAATTTGCTTCTTTGTTCTAATAGCATGTGGAATCTTTAGGGTTTCCTACATAAAAGTTCACGTCGTCTGCAGAGAGAGAATTTGGCTTCTTGCTTGCCTATTTATTGCCTAATTACTCTGCTAGGACTTCAAGTAATGTGTTGAATAGGTTGCTACAGTGAGTATATTTCCCTTGCTCTTTATCTTAGAGGAAAAGCTTTCAGTGTTTCACTGTCAAGCATATTAGCTGTGGTCTTTTCATATATAGTCTTTATTATATTTATGTAATTACTTTTTTGTTTGGGTTTTTGTGTTTTTGTTTTTAGACAGGGTCACATTCTTTTTTTTTTTTTTTTTTTTTTTTGAGACAGAGTTTCATTCTTGGTGTCCATGATGGAGTGCAGTGGCGCCATCTTGGCTCACTGCAACCTCCATCTCCCGGGTTCACGCCATTCTCTTTCCTCAGACTCCCGAGTAATAGGACTACAGGTGCCCACCACCACGCCCGGCTAATTTTTTTGTATTTTTAGTAGAGAGGGCTTTCATCACATTGGTCAGGCTAGTCTCAAACTCCTGACCTTGTGATCTTCCCGCCTCAGCCTCCCAAAGCGTAGACAGGGTCACATTCTGTCACTTAGGCTGGAGTGCAGTGGTGATATGGCTCACTGCAGCCTCAACCACCCAGGCTCAAGCAATACTCCCAACTCCACCTCCCAAGTAACTGAGACTACAGCCATGCACCACCATACTCGGCTAATTTTTAACCTTTTTGTACAGATGGGGTTTTACTATGTTGCCTAGGTGGGTCTAAAACTTCTGAGCTCAAGTGATCCTCCCACCTCAGCATCTCAAGTAGCTGGGACTATGGGTGTGCACCATGGCATCTGACTAATTTTGTAATTTTTTTGTAGAAACAAGATTTTACTATGTTGCCTAGGCTGGTCTCAGACTCCTGGGCTCAAGCAGTCTTCCCACCTTGGCACCCGAAAAGTGTTGGGATTGCAGGTGTGAGCTACGATACCTGGCATGTAATTTCTTTTTATTCCTAGTTTGTTGAGTGCTTTCTTTTCAGTCATGAAATATAGTTGAATTTTGTCAGATGTTTTTTATACATCAAGTGCGAAGGTCATGTAGTTATTATCATTATTATTTTTTGGTCCTTTATTCTGTTAATGTGTTCTATTCTGTTGATTTTTCTATTCTGTTGATTTTTTTTTTCTATTTTTGAACCATCGTTGCATTCCAAGATTAAATTCTACTTAGTCATGATGTATATTTCTTTTTTTTTTTTTTTGAGATGGAGTCTCGCTCTGTCGCCCTGGCTGGAGTGCGGTGGCACAATCTCGGGTCACTGCAAGTTCTGCCTTCTGGGTTCATGCCATTCTCCTGCTTCAGCCTCCTGAGTAGCTGGGACTACAGGCACCCCCAGCACCACGCCCAGCTAAATTTTTTTTTTTTATTTTTTAGTAGACGGGGTTTCACGGTGTTAGCCAGCATGGTCTCGATCTCCTGACCTTGTGATCTGCCTGCCTCGGTCTCCCAAAGTGCCAGGGTTACAGGTGTGAGCCACCATGCCTGTCCCCCTCCTTTTTTTTTTTTCCTTCTGCTGGCCCCAATGGGAGCCATGTATTTCTTTAAATGTGCTATTTAATTTGGTATACTAGTATTTTGTTGAGGATTTTTACATCACTATTTATAAGGGATATTGGTCTGTAGTTTATCTTTTCATTTCTATATGCTCTAGTCTTTGTTTCTTTCGTTCTGCTAACTTTGGGCTTAGTTTGATTTTTCTGGTTTCTTGAGGTGTAAATTCAGGTTGTTGAGTTGAAATCTTTCTTGTTTTTCAATGTTGGCATTTACTGATACAGCCTTCTCTCTTAGTAGTGCTTTTGCGCATCCTATAATTTTTTTTGTTTTGTTTTGTTTTGTTTTTGAGATGGAGTCTCACTCTGTCGCCAGGCTGGAGTGAGGTAGCACAATCTCCACTCAGTGCAACCTCCGCCTCCCAGGTTCAACCGATTGTCCTGCTTCAGCCTCCCGAGTAGCTGGGATTACAGTCGCCTGCCACCACACCTGGCTAGTTTCTGTATTTTTAGTAGAGACGGGTTTCACTATGTTGGCCAGGATGATCTCCATCTCTTGACCTCATGTTCTACCCACCTTGACCTCCCAAAGTGCTGGGATTACAGGCGTGAGCCACTGCACCCGGCTGGTATATTGTTTTCATTTGTCACAAGATATTTTCTTTTCTCTCTCTCTTTTTTTTTTAGACAGAGCCTTGCTCTGTCACCCAGACTGGAGTGCAGTGGCGCGATCTTGGCTCACTGCAACCTCCGCCTCCCAGGTTCAAGCGATTCTCCTGACTCAGCCTCCCGAGTAGCTGGGACTACAGGCATGTGCCACCACGCCCGGCTAATTTTTTGTATTTTTAGTAGAGACGAGATTTCACCATGTTAGCCAGGATGGTCTCGATTTCCTGACCTTGTGATCCTCCTGTCTCAGCCTCCCACAGGCGTGAACCACCGTGTCCAGCCCTGTGAAAAGGTATTTTCTAATTTTCCTTGTGATTTCTTCTTTTTTCCATTGATTGTTCAAGAGTTTGTTGTTTAATTTCCACGTATTGGTGGATTTTTCAGTTTTTGTACTGATACTGATTTCTAGTTTCGCTTGATTTCACTTGATTGTGACTGGAACAGATACTTGGTATGATTTCAGTCTTCTTAAATTTGTTAAGACTTATGGCTGGGCGCGGTGGCTCAAGCCTGTAATCCCAGCACTTTGGGAGGCCGAGAGGGGCGGATCACGAGGTCAGGAGATCGAGACCATCCTGGCTAATACGGTGAAACCCCGTCTCTACTAAAAAATACAAAAAAACTAGCCGGGCGACGAGGCGGGCGCCTGTAGTCCCAGCTACTCCGGAGGCTGAGACAGGAGAATGGCGTGAACCCGGGAGGCGGAGCTTGCAGTGAGCTGAGATCCGGCCACTGCACTCCAGCCTGGGCGGCAGAGCAAGACTCCGTCTCAAAAAAAAAAAAAAAAAAAAAAAAAAAAGACTTATGTGGCTGGGCATGGTGGCTCACGCCCGTAATCTCAGCACTTTGGCAGGCCAAGGGAAGCGGAAGTTGCAGTGAGCTGATATCGTGCCACTGCACTCCAGCCTGGGCGACAGAGCAAGATTCTGTCTCCAAAAAACCAAATGAGAGAGCCACCACGCCCAGCCTGAAAAGAGTATTCTTTACCTGTTTAATAGTCTTTGCATTCTTATTGGTAGTCAGTTGGCCGTAACTACGTAAGAGGTTGGTTCTGTGCTCTCAATGAAGTGGTGGCTCACACCTATAATTCCAGAATTTTGAGAGGCCAAGGCAGGCGGATGACCTGATCTCAGGAGTTCAAGACCATCCTGTCCAACAAGAGGGTGAAACTTCATCTTTACTAAAAATACAAAAAGTAGCTGGGTGTGGTGACACATGCCTGTAATCCCAGCTACTCAGGAGGCTGAGGCAGGAGAATCACCTGAACCTGGGAGGTGGAGGTTACAGTGAGCTGAGATCATGTCACTGCACTCCAACCTGCCTGGGCAGCAGAGCAAGTCTTGTCTCAACAAAAAATAAATAAAAATCACAAGTGTTAGTTATAGTATTTTTGTAGTAATTAATTACAGTATTTTTGTAATAATTAATTTTACTGTGTCTCTGAAATTGGAAAGTATAAGTTTTTTAACTTTATCCTTTTTCAAGATCGTTTTGGCTCTTTTGCATCTTTGGTGTTCCATATTAATGTTAGAACAAGGTTGTAAGTTTCTGCAAAAAAGCCAGTTATGATTTTGATAGGAATTGTGCTGAATCTGTAGGGTAGTTTGCGTAGTGTTGCCATCTTAGCAATATTAAGTCTTCCAATCCATGAATAATAGATGACTTTTATCCAATTAGATTTGTCTTTCACTTCTTTCCACGATACTTTGTAATTTCCAGTGTATAGATTCTGCACTGAAAAAAATTTATTCCTAAGTATTTTAGTCTTTCTTTGTACTTTTATAAATGAATTTGTTTTTCTGATTTCATTCTCAAATTGTTTATCGCATGTTTTTGAAAATACATTTTGTATATTACTATTTTATCGTACAACTTTGCTGAACTCGTGTTAATTAATGGAATTATTGATTACTGTTTGTTAGTAATAGGTTTTTTTTATGAATTCCTTTGGATTTTCTGTGTACATGACCATGTAATCTGCATGTTTTCTAATCCAGTTGCCCTTTTCCCCCTTTGTTTACTTACCCTGACCAGAGCTTCCAGTGTGATGTGGAATACTGGTGGAGAAAGCAGACATCTTTGTCTCGTTTTTGATGTTAGGAGGAAATAATTGAGTCTTTTTCATGAACTATGATGTCAGCCGTTGTTTCGTTATATTACGTTTCATATTTAGAATGTTCTCTTTTATACCTATTTTGTCACATTTGTAAGATCTTCTTTGTGTCTATTGAGAAGACAGTTTTGCGTTTCGCCCTTTATCCATATGATGTATTATATTGATTGATTTTTGTAATTTGAACCAACTTTGAAGTCCTGGGGTAAATCCTACTTGGTCGTGTTGTATAATGTTGTTGGATGTGTTTTGCTTGTATTTTGCTGAAGATTTAAAAATCTATACTCATAAGGGATATTGGTCTACAGTTTTCCTATTTGTGTGATACCTTTGTTTAGTTCTTTTTGTTGTTGATGTTTTTTTTTTTGTTTTTTTTGAGATGGAGTTTCGCTCTCGTCGCCCAGGCTGGAATGCGGTGGTGCGATTTCGGCTCACCGCAGCCTCTGCCTCCCGGGTTCAAGTGATTCTCCTGTCTCAGTCTCCCGAGTAGCTGGGGTTACAGGCACGCGCCACCACACCCAGCTAATTTTTGTGTTTTTAGTAGAGACAGGGTTTCACCATGTTGGCCAGGCTGGTCTTGAACTCCTGACCTCAAGTGATCTGCCTGCCTGAGCCTCCCAAAGTGCTGGGATTACAGGTGTGAGCTGCCATGCCCAGCCATCTTTGTCTAATTCTGCTTTCAGAGTAATACTGGCCTCATAGAATGAGCGTGACAGGTAGATTCTTAAGTAGTGCTTTGTTATAACCCAATTGCGGCCTTTCTTATGTATTTCTCCCCTTTTTCCTGACATTCTTTACTTTCACCGCCTTTTTATAGGTCTACCTTTGCTAGTAAATAGGGTCATATGGATGCTGGAAATAATCGTTTCCTGTGAATTATTATTAATGTACATGTGAATATTACTGTTAAAGCAGATACTGTCTTTTCCTTAAGAATAGTTCACAGTTTTCATTCATGATATTTCAAATATTTTCATATAATTTTATTTTTACTTCAGTTTTTGAATTTGTTTGGTTTTGAGTATGTATTGAAAAGATGCAAGAAGCTATTCAGTAAAAATTTTCCTCCCAACCCTATCCCTCAGTGGCTTAGATCTGCTCTTCAGAGCAGATCTGGAGATTTGGTTTGTATTTGGCAATATCTTGTAGTATTCCAATTTGAAATTTCACTTCATAGTTGTTATACTGATAAGTTCCGTCTAACAGTACAGAAAAGTACAGGTTGGCAATCTGTTAATTTTTTTTTTTTTTTTAGCATCCAGTCTAATCACCCCCTTTTTCAAGTCTGTATTCTCACTCACAATTTTAGTAATTTAAAAAAAATTTTGAGTAAAGTATGAAATTTTGTTAAGGGGCTACATGTATAGTTTTGATATGAATGAAGCTATGTTTCAGATGGTTAATTTACTTTGGTTGTTTGGAATTTCCAATGGTTTCTTATTTTACAGAATCCTGCCAAATTTATAATGACTGTAGGGCAGGGTATGTATAGGGATATTTTTACTGAGTAAATACTATTACATGTACTAGAGGTATTCTGTTATGTTAACATATCCTATTAGAGGTACATGATGAAACACATACGGATGAAATATGGAGTATAAGATGTTGCAAAATAACGTGGAAAGACGGGGATACAGATAAAAATAGATTGGCCATGAATTTGTAATCAGTGAGTCTAGGTGTTTATTATACTGGTTTTGTAGATGTTTGTAATTTTCTATGATACATCCTTTTTCAGTAGGAATTCAGAATACAGAAAGTGCTAAACATTTGAGTAAATCTAAATAACAGTTGACTATGAAAATAATAATGCCTTATGGTCTTAAATATATATGGCATTAAAATATACCACAATAATAAAATATAAGTTAGTATGCAGGCAGATGGAAATTAGTTGCCTTTACTTTCTGGCAGGATGATAGCAATATTGATTAACTTTGGATTTTTATGGGTTAAATATTATTATTATTATTATTATTTTTTTTTTTTTTAGACAGAGCCTAGCTCTGTCACCCAGGCTTGAGTGCAGTGATGCAATCTCGGCTCACTGGAACCTCTGCCTCCTGGGTTCAAGCGATTCTCCTGCCTCAGCCTCTGGAGTAGCTATAGGTGTGTGCCACCACATCCGACTGATTTTTGTATTTTTAGTAGAGACAGGGTTTCACCATGTTGGCCAGGCTGGTCTCAAACTCCTGACCTCAGGTGATCCACCCGCCTTGGCCTCCCAAAGTGCTAACATGACAGATGTGAGCCATATACCCAGTGCAAATATTCATATTTAAATTTTTTAAATAACCTAAAACACACAACAGAAAGCAGAAAGCTTGGCCCAGCGCAGTGGCTAACACCTGTAATTCCACCTACTTGGGAGGGTTAGGCAGGAGACTCTCTTAAACCCAAGAGGCAGAGGTTGCAGTGAGCCAAGATTGTGCCATTGCACTCCACCCTGGATCACAAGAGAAAATCTCTGTCTCAAAAAAAAAAAAGCAGAAAGTTCTCTTGTAATTTATTTTTTTGGAAGATTCATCCTGTAAATTTTCTCAGTTTGCATCGCGCTGTATGCAGCCCTGTTATATGGTTTTACATGTTTCTCTTACCTCTGCACAGTAGTCTCCCTTTATCTAGAAACTCATTTTTCACAGTATCAATTACCTGTAGTCAACCGAGGTCCAAAAATAGGTGAGTACAGTACAATACAGTTATTTTGGGGCAGAGAGGGAGAGAGAGCACATTCACATAACTTTTATTGTAGTGTATTGATAACATTGGTCTTTTTTTTTTTTTTTTTTGAGTTAGAGTCTTAACTCTCACCCAGGATGGAGTGCAGTGGCATGATCTTGACTTATGAGATAGTAGCTGCAACTATAGACATGCACCACCATGCCCAGCGAATTTTTGTATTTTTATTAGAGACGGGATTTTGCCATGTTGGCTAGGCTGGTCTCAACTCCTGACCTCAAGTGATCCACCTGCCTTGTCCTCCCAAAGTGCTGGGATTACAGGTGCGAGCCACCAGCCCCAGCCTAGGCCAAATGATCTAGATTGCCACTATTAGGAATGATTTTTGGGTTTTTGCCTTTCTTTTTTGTTTCTTTAAACTTTTTTCTCTGAGGTTCCAGAACTAGGAAAGTCGAGGTATAAATAGGGTCGAATAATCTGTATTGGAGGAGTGATGTTGCTATTAGTATTCTAGTCCTTTGGAATAATTCACCATTTTAATGAAAAGGAGAAAACTATGTAGTTCAGTCTTGATGAAGAGATTTTACTTTTTAAAATTAGCTTTATCCAAGGTATAATTTATATACCATAAAATTCATACATTTTGTGTATACAATCGAATAATATTTTGCAAATTTAATGTGTTATGCAACCATCTCTGTAAATCTGTTTTGGAGTGTTTCTACCATCCCAGTAAAGATCCTTTTAATCTGTGTATAGTTAATCCGTATTCCTACCACTAGCCCTAGAGAACCATTAGTTGACTGTCTCTGTAGATTTGCCTTTTCCCTGGACATTTAATATTAATGGAGTCATGCAATATGTGATCTTTTATGTCTTGTTCTTCTCATTTGGTATATTTTTGAGATTAAAAAAAACAAAAAACAAAAACCTACCATCTGTAATTTGTCCCCTTTTTTGCTAAATAGTATTCCAGTGTAGGTATATGCCTAATTTTATTTATTCATTCATTCATTAACATTTGGGCTGTTTCAACTTTTTGGCTGTTTTATCATTTTAGTTGATAGTGTATACTCTGAGGTCTACGGCTGTTGCTATACTCATCCAGTATTTGTCATTTATCTCTTTCTTCACAATACAGTGACATTTTGTAGTTGTATAGTAGGCATGACATACTGGTTGTGTGGTAGGAATTAGGGCGTATTTGCTGAGAACCTTAGGGGTAGTGTGATTTGGCTCTTGTCTTGTTTGATATTTGCTACATATCCTGTATTAAGGTTTGCATAGTTACTCCTCTCTCCATTGACTTGTGCAGTTTTATGGATTTTGATATTTTCTTCCAGTATCCAAAAGGCCATATTCCTCCTTTGTTCCTGGTATATTCTTTATCTTAGCTTGGCAAATCACTTGCTTTTTTGCCTCACTTTGCTCCTTTGTAGTAACAGTAGGTGAATTCTCCATGCTTTTCTAACTGAAAAGTGCTGTAACTGGGAGAGAACATAGGTAGGGAATTGGCGGGGTAGTTGAGGCAAGAAAGAAAGAGGGGAAACCTAGCAACAGCCAGGAAGCCTCTTTTTATATATTTTTTTATTCTTTTGAGATGGAGTGTTGCTCAGTCACCCAGGCTGGAGTGCAGTGGCACGATCTAGGCTCACTGCAACCTCGACCTCCCAGGTTCAAGTGATTCTTCTGCCTTAGCCTCTTGAGTATCTGTGACTGCAGGTATGCACCACTACGCCTGGCTAGTTTTTGTATTTTTAGTAGAGACGGGGCTTCATCATGTTGGCCAGGCTGGTCTCAAACTCTCGACTTCAAGTGATCTGCCTGCTTCAGCCTCCCGAAGTGCTGAGATTACAGGCATGAGCCACTGCATCCCACCCAGGAAGCATCTTTTTTAATTCATTCAGTTGTCACCAAGCTGTTTCACTTACAATGTGTTACTCTATTTATTTTTTATTTATTTTTATTTTTTAGACGAAGTCTCACTCTGTTGCCCAGGCTGGAGTGCAATGGCGCTGTCTCGGCTCACTGCAACCCCTGCCTCCTGGTCTCTTGCCTCACCCTCAGTATATTACTCTATTTTTTATTTAGGGAAAGAATTGATAGACTTTTATTGAAGTGCCAGATAGTAAATTTTTTTATTTTTATTTTTATTTTATTTATTTATATATATTTTTTGAAACGGAGTCTCGCTCTGTCGCCCAGGCTGGAGTGCAGTGGCGCAATGTCAGCTCACTGCAAGCTCCGCCACCCGAGTTCACGCCATTCTCCTGCCTCAGCCTCCCGAGTAGCTGGGACTACAGGTGCCTGCCACCATGCCCAGCTAATTTTTTTATATTTTTAGTAGAGACGGGGTTTCACTGTGTTAACCAGGATGGTCTCGATCTCCTGACCTCGTGATCCGCCCGCCTCGGCCTCCCAAAGTGCTAGGATTACAGGCGTGAGCCACCGTGCCCGGCCCAGATAGTAAATATTTTAGGTTTTATGAGCCATAAGGTCTCTGTCACCTAATAGATGTATCCAGTACAGAATTTCTCACTTTAATTTCTAGTGTTTTGTGCTATCTGCTGGTTTCATTGTGAGCTGCAAGGAAATAGAGAACTGGAAGATTGAAGCCTAGTCTGAGAAGTTACTCTATGAGAGAAGCAAACCCCAAAGGTAGAGTGGAAACAGCAATTATAAGAGGAAACGTGGCCGGGCATGGTGGTTCAAGCCTATAATCCCAGCACTTTGGGAGGCTGAGGCGAGCAGATGACCTGAGGTCAGGAGTTCGAGACCAGCTGGGCCAACATGATGAAACCCTGTCTGTCTACTAAAAAATACAAAAAATTAGCCAGGCATGGTGGCATGTGCCTGTAGTCCCAGCTACTCAGGAGACTGAGGCACAAGAATCACTTGAACACATGAGGTGGAGGTTGCAGTGAGCCGAGATCACATCATTGCACTTCAACCTGGGCGACAAAGCAAGACTGTCTCAAAAAAAAAAAAAAGAGGAAACGCAACAAGACTTAGCCTATGGAACATGCCAAGAAGAAGACAAAGGAGGGAGACTGTCTAGGATTGAGATCCAATTTGTGTGTGGCGGGTAGTGATGGAGGGGGAAAAGGGGCATGATATGATAGCATAGGGACCTGTTTTAATGAAAAGTGTTCATGGGGAGTTTTGAGAAACTTTGGGATGTAATTATGACCTTGTCACCTCAATAATAAACTAATTTTATGGGTTTGTGTAAGTCACCACCCTGCCGCCACTTTGAGACAGGGTTTTGTTCTGTTGTCCAGGCTGGAGTGCAGTAGCACAATCCTAGCTCATTGCAGCCTCGAACTCCTGGGCTCAAGCGATCTCCCGCCTCAACCTCCCAAATAGCTGGGACTACAGGCACGTGCCACCACGCCTAGCTAATTTTTTAACTTTTTGTAGGGATGAGGTCTCACCATGTGCCCCAGGCTTGTGTTTAACTCTCCTGGGTTCAAGTAATCCTCCTGCCTGTGCCTCCGAAAGTACTTGGATTACAGGTGTGGACCACTTTGCCTAGCTGTTTTCACCATTACTTTGAAGAAAAATGTATGCTTTGATATTTTGATCATAAAACATGACAAGATTATTATTTTTTGAGACAGAGGCTAAAGTTCGGTGGCGCAATCTCTACTCACTACAGCCTCCACCTTCCGGGTTCAAGCAATTCTCCTGCCTCACCCTCCTGAGTAGCTGGGACTACAGGCGTGTGCCACTACACAATTTTTGTATTTTTAGTAGAGACGGGATTTTTCCATGTTGGCCAGGCTGGTCTTGAACTCCTGACCTCAGGTGATCCACCCACCTCGGCCTCCCAAAGTGCTGGGATTACAGGCATGAGCCACTGCGCCCCACCCGTCACAAGATTTTTTTAAAAGATGTACCTAAGATTCCATTTTTAATCTTTCAATTTTTTTCTTTTCTTTTGATCCATAAAGCAATTGCATATATATTAAATCTTATTCTCCTGCCTTTTGTGTATATGACATATACTTTTGTGTTATTGAGATAATTACATATAATTAATTATATATAGTATTATTATTTTATATTTACAGATAGGGTTTCGCTGTGTCATTCAGGCTTGAGTGTGGTGGCACTATCTTGGCTTACTGCAGCCCCTATCTCCTGGGCTGAAGCCATCCTCCTGCTTCAGTCTCCCATGTAGTTGGGACCACAGGTGTGTGCCATCACAGGCAGCTTTTTTTTTATGTTTAGTAGAGGCATGGTCTCACTTTGTTGCCCAGGCTGTTCTTGAACTCCTGGACTCAAACCTTCTACTCACCTTGGCCTCCCATGCCTTTTACGTTTTTTGATAATTCTGTTTAGATGTATAATTCTCAGTTTTTTAGCATGAGACAGTAAACACAACCATATGATACTGAATTTTTTGAAATTTATGTGGTAGTGCTGATTATATAATATTCTGTTGAAATGTCATTCTGATATTCTACATAATCCATAGATATATTGTTTAAAATGCAGGTTGAGCATTCCTAATCCGAAAATCCAAAATGCTCCAAAATTGAAATCTTTTTGAATATTGACATAATGCCACAAGTGGAAAATTCCACAGCTGACCTCATACAATGCATCAATCAGAACACAGGAACACACAGCACAGTTTATTCAACGTCCCCCAGGGAAAAACCATCCTTCCAGCCCCCTTCAGCTTAGATATGTCTTTTACATTCATGGCCAGATTTTCCCATGCAATTATACCCATAAAAGGTGATAAAATGGCACACATGCAGGCTGGATGCACCAAAGAAAGTTTTCCAAAATAACCCACATGGGGCAAAAGCCTCCTTGCATTATTCATTGTGTTTTTAAATTAAAAATAATTTTTTTTCCTGATTTGTGGTATAAAGATTTTGTTGAACTTTTCAGAAAGCCTGAAGATATCCCCATGGATAAGAGTAATAAGAAAAGAGGAAGAATTTATGTATTGTGCAGAAAGTAAGTCAGGCTCTTGGAGAAACTAGACAGTGGTGTGTCAAACATCTTACAGAAGGGTATGGTATTAGAATGACCACCGTGTATGATATGAAGAAACGGGGAAAGTTAATGAAATACAGAAAAACACTACATGAAACTAATAATGAAGATCTCCATTGTGTATTGAGAGTGGATCTATCAGTAGTGCAGTGAACACATGCAACTTACTGTGTACTAGTCATGAAATAAAGATATGTCATGATGAACTGAAAATTGAAAGGAACTGTGAATATTCAACAGGCTGGTTGCAGAAATTTCTGAAAAATCATGGTATTAACCTTTTAAACATTTGTGGTGATAATAGGGCCAGGAATGGTGGCCTATGCCTGTAATCCCAACACTTTGGGAGGCCGAGGCAGGCAGATCACGTGAGGTCTGGAGTTTGAGACCAGCTTGGCCAACGTGGTGAAACCCCCATCTCTACTAAAAATACAAAGATTAGCTGGGCGTAGTGGCATGTGCCCGTGATCCCAGTTACTTGGGAGGGTGAGGCAGGAGAATCAGTTGAACCCGGGAGACAGAGGTTGCAGTGAGCCGAGATCATGTCATTGCACTCCAGCCTGGGCAACAAGAGCGAAAAACTCTGTCTTAAAAAAAAAAAAGAGAGAGAGAGAAATTTGTGGTGATAAAGCATCTGCTGATCTTGAAGCAGCAGAGATTCATTGGTGATTTTGCTGAGGTTATTGTTGATGAAAATCTGCCACTAGAAACAGTATATAATAATGCTAGTGAAAAACATCACTGTTTTGGTGTTACTGTCCCAGAAGGACACTGCCTACAGCTGATGAGATAGCCCCTACAGGAATTCAGGATGACTAGGACAGAGTAACTGTGCTGGGACGTGCTAATTAAGCAGGCATGTGTAAGTGTAAACTTGGTATGATAGGCAAAAGCTTGTGTTCTTACTCTTAGTGATTTCAAGGCATGAATTTATTTTATTTTCTTTTTTTGGAGATAGTCTCACTCTGTTGTCTAGGCTTAAGTGCAGTGGCTCAATTACGGCTCACAGTAGCCTTGATCTTGAGACTCAAGCATTCCTCCCTGGTGGCTGGGACTACAGCTATGTGCTACTACGCTTGGCTAATTTTTTTAATTTGTAGTAGAGATGGGGTCTCACTATGTTAACTAGGCTGGTATTGAACTCCTGGGCTCAAGTGATCTTCCTGCATTGGCTTCCCTAAGTGCTATGATTATAGGCGTGAGCCACTGCACTGAGTCCCAAGGCATGAATTTTTGTTTTTTTAAAGTTTGGCTCTGTCACCCAGCTTGGAGTGCAGTGGCTAGATCTTGGCTCACTGCAACCTCTGCCTCCCGGGTTCAAGTGATTCTCGTGCCTCAGCATCTGGAGTAGCTTGCATTATAGACGTGAACCACCATGCCCGGCTAATTTTTTTTCTTTTTGAGTAGAGACAGGCTTTCAGCACATAGGCCAGGCTGGTCTTGAACTCCTGAGCCACCGCACCTGACCCACAGGCATGAATTTCTTACCAGTTCGTTACTAAGCTAACAGAAAGGCATGGATATCTAGGGACATCTTTTCTGATTGGTTCCACAAACATTTTGTAGCGGTAGTTGGTGCTTATTTCAGGGAAGCTGGACTGGATGATGACTGTTCCTCCTTGAGAACTCTTTGGCTCATCCTGCAGCTGAAGTTTTATCAAAAATAATGTTTATGCCACGTGCTTTCCTTGAAGTGTGACTTCACTGCCATATGACCAGTGAATCCCTAGATTGATGAAGAGTAAATATAAAAACACTTTCTTGAACAATACGCTGGTAGCTATGAATAGATGTATATGTGTGAAAGGGTTTCAAAAGGAGTGAAGGATGCCATATATGCTGTTGTCAGTGCCTGGAACACAGTGACTAAAGGTACAGCTGTGCATGGCTAGCACAACTTCTGACCTTCAACTGTGTTCACTGATGATAATGAACAAGGTGGTGATTTTGATGACCTTCTTCAGTAAAGTAAGAAAAATATGTAACATCCTTACATATGTAAAAAGAATACCTTCAGTTTGTCAGTAAGCTGGAAGAAGTGGATAACAAGAAAGCTTTTAATATCGACAGAGAGGCTCCAGTTTCTTCGTTCAGCCATGGTGATAGATCTGAATCAGGGTGATTGTGATAATGAAGATGACATTAACACTGCAGAAAAAGTACCTATAGATGACATGGTTAATGTATGTGATGGGCTTATTGAAGGACCAGAGCAGTGTTCCTTCATAACAGAAAAAGAAATCATGTCAGTTTATAAAATGAGAGCCTTGGGCCGGGTGCAGTGTCTCGCGCCTGTAATCCTAGCACTTTGGGAGTCTAAGGCGGGCAGATCACTTGAGTTCAGGAGTTCGAGAACAGCCTGGCCAACGTGGTGAAACGCTGTCTCTACTAAAAATACAAAATTAGCTGGATGTGGTGGCAGGCGCCTGTAATCCTAACTACTTAGGAGGCTGAGGCAGGAGAGTCACTTGATCCTGGGAGGCGAAGGTTGCAGTGAACTGAGATCACGCCACTTCACCCCTGCCTGGGTGACAGAGCAAGACCTCGTCTCAAAAAATAAATAAATGCATAAAATGAGGTCTTTCTAGACAATACTTGTTAATGAGACAGATGACTTTAGAGGAAACATTTTAAAAAGCCATCCCACAGAATGCCTCTTTATTCCTAGAGGACTTCCTGGCTCCTCAACTGCTTCTGATGATGTTTCTTCTTACCTCATAAAATAAAACAGTATACAGTAACCTTTTAATCAAAACACAGCATCATAGATGGAGACACAAAGCCTGATGTTGTAATTACTGTTTTTTATGAGCTGATACAAGTATTCTAGTGATGCTACTGTGCTGCTTAGCTACCCTGAACACATTACTTTCTCACTGTATTAATGGCATGTCATATTTTTACTGTTAAGTACTTATGTGTGAATAAGTGTAAGAAAATGTTTGCCTGCCAGTAGCATATAAATTCAGAGGCAGTAATGATGGTAATGCCAAACAACCACAGATATTCCACATGGGTGGCTGAGATAATGACATTTTTGCTTTCTTATGGTTCACTGTACACAAACTTTGTATAATGCAGAAAATAAATATTTTGTAAAATTACCTTCAGGCTGTGTGTATAAAAGATGTATATAATACATAAATGAATTTGGTGTTTCAACTTGGGTCCCATCCCCAAGATAACTTACTATATATATGCAAATATTCCAAAATAAGAAAAATTCTGAATCACGTCAGATCCCAAGCATTTCAGATAAGGCATACTTAACCTGTAACTCAAAATGTATTTTACCCATTAACCTGTTCTAGATGCTATTTCTTTTTTTTTTTTTTTTTTGGCATATATTGGCTTTATATGTACAGGTGTCAGTGACTATAAGACCTGGCTTTAAATTTAACCCTTTCCTCAATATTGGATGGGCCACATATATTCTGTAATATACGTATATAAGGTAACACAAGCCCTTTTGTCTCCCCTAGCTCCTTTTGCATATGAGAAAACATAAGCCATTTTGTGCCTTTTGCATCTTAAGCCATAGTCTATTTTACTATGTGGTTTCCCATCTGGTTACTTTTGGGAGTATCAGATGGTCTCATAAAAACAGTGGATTTTCCTGAAGCTTTTTGATTAATATCGAATGTGTTTATCATCTTTTAGCTGTGCGGTCAGAGAAGAAACGCCTTAGGAAGCCAAGCAAGTGGCTTTTGGAATACACAGAAGAATATGATCAGATATTTGCTCCTAAGAAAAAACAAAAGAAGGTACAGGAGCAGGTGCACAAGGTATGTTGCAAAATTTCGGCAAACTTTCACTGGTCCTTAGGAAACTACAATTTTATCTTCAGTGTCATACTTTACCTTCATAAAACAATAATTTATTTAACTGGGATCTTGTTTTTTATTCTTAGCTTCTAGCACAGTACTTAGGATTTAGTGATTATTCAGGAAATATATAAATGAGTCTACATATTGTATTTCTTTATGTATATATTTTTCCCTCTTTGCCTTCAAAGAATATTTAATGACTTAGGAATATTGTTATGATTTAATCTTAAGTAAATATATAGGATATAAAGTGAAATATATATAGTCTGACCCTGATTTCAAAAGTAAATATATCTTGTCTTATTTTTTAATTCAGTTTTTAAAAAATGCAGTATTTAAGAGACATTTTGACATTCTACCCCTACATAGTTTAATATATAGTTTAAAAATGGAGCATTTGCCGGGCGCGGTGGCTCACACCTGTAATCCCAGCACTTTGGGAGGCCGAGGTGGGCGGATCACAAGGTCAGGAGATCGAGACCATCCTGGCTAATATGGTGAAACCCCGTCTCTACTAAAAAAATACAAAAAATTAGCTGGGCATGGTGGTGGGCGCCTGTGGTCCCGAGCTGCTCGGAAGCCTGAGGCAGGAGAATGGCGGGAACTCGGGAGGCGGAGCTTGCAGTGAGCCAAGATCAGGCCACTGCACTCCAGCCTGGGCGACAGAACGAGACTCCATCTCACAAAAAAAAAAAAAAGCATTTTCCTTTATAATCAGTTTAACATATTTACATCTTATATAAGATCTGTTTATCTGACATCAACTGTCTTTCAAATTTCACCAGTTATCCCCTAACCTTTACCTTTGGATTATTCATACCAGGACTCAATCTAGGACTACTCATTGTAACTGGTTGTTATGGTTCTCAGATCACTTTGAATTCAGAATAATCCCTTTTTTCACGATCATGATCATGTCTATAAGAGAGTGACATGTAAAGTTATCTACTTTCTGTATTTGTGTAATTGCTTCCTCATAGGTGTCAGTTAGATTGTTTTCTCTATCTCCTGTTCTCTGTAAAGTGGAAGATAGAACCTATCAGTTTGATAGATTGAAGTTGAACATTTTTAGCTAGACTATATCAGAGATGATGATGTGTAATATAGAATTGCATACTAGAGGGTTAAAAAAAGGAATGTTTTATTCCCATCAGCCATTCCCTGAGTTTGTTCTTTCTTTTTTAAAATTGAGACAGCATCTTGCCCAAGCTGGAGTGCAGAGATGCATGAACACGGTTCACTACAGCCTTGACCTCCTGGGTTTAAGCAGTCCTTCCATCTCAGCCTCCTGAGTAGTTGGGACCACAGGTGCACACTACCACACCTGGCTAATTTTTAACAATTTTTTTGTAGAGGCAGTGTCTCGCTGTGTTGCCCTGGCTGATCTCGAATTCCTGGGCTCCAGTGATCTTTCTGCCTCAGCCTCCCAGAGTGTTGGGATTACAGGTGTGAGCCACCATGCTCAGCTTCCCTGATGGTTTTTTTGAAAACCCCAGTTGAAGATCTTTACCTATATCAATAATATTATTAGAGGTTACAAAATGAAGACTTTCAGATTTTATTACTTTCCCTATTTTTATTAACTGATAGTCTCTTTCATTAACTGGACTCTGTTATTGTCCTGAAATACTTGAAAGGCAGAATAAGTGCTTCTTTCTTTCCCATTAATTACCAATTGTAACATTAAAGAGTTTATTAGTAGTTGTTTTAATTGGAAACATTAGAGCAGTCTTTTTCCCCTGCTTTTGAATTATTGTTGTGGACTTATATTATAGCTTCAGTGTCTCAGTCAACTTCATTTAATTTTGATTAAAATATATATATAACAAATTTTATTATTTTATTCTTTTTTATTTATTTATTTATTTATTATTTTTTAATTTTTTTGAGATGGAGTCTCGCTCTGTCACCCAGGCTGGAGTGCAGTGGCGTGATCTCGGCTCACTGTAAGCTCCGTCTCCTGGGTTCACACCATTCTCCTGTCTCAGCCTCCCGAGTAGCTGGGACTACAGGTGCCCGCCACCATGCCTGGCTAATTTTTTTCATTTTTAGGTAGAGATGGGGTTTCACCGTGTTAGCCAGGGTGGTCTCGATCTCCTGACCTCGTGATCTGCCCACCTCGGCCTCCCAAAGTTCTGGGATTATAGGCACGAGCTACTGCGTCCGGCCTATTTTATCCTTTTTTTTTTTTGCAACAGAGTCTCACTCTGTCGCCCAGGCTGGAGTGCAGTGGTGCGATCTCTGCTCACTGCAAGCTCCGCCGCCTCCAGAGTTCATGCCATTCTCCTGTCTCAGCCTCCCTAGAAGCTGGGACTACAGGCGCCTGCCACCACGCCCGGCTAATTTTTTTGCATTTTTAGTAGAGACGGGGTTTCACCGTGTTCGCCAGGATGGTCTCGATCTCCTGACCTCATGATCCGTCCGCCTTGGCCTCCCAAAGTGCTGGGATTACAGGCGTGAGCCACCGCGCCCGGCCTATCCATTTTTAAGTGTACAGTTCAGTGGCGTGAAGCACAGTTACATTGTTGTGCAACCATCTCCACCATCCATCTCAATACTTTTTTTCATCTTTCCAAGCTAAAAGTCAATACCCACTAACCGATAACTCCCTTTTCTGCTCAGCCCCTGGCAATTGCCATTCTATTTTCTGTCTTAAGAATTTTCTTATTCTAGATACCTCATATACTTGAAATCATATGATATTTGTTCTTTGTGTCTAAGTAATTTCCCTTAGCATACATAATGTCTTCAAGGTTCATCCACTTTTTGTAGCCTTTGTCAGAATTTCATTCCTTTTAAAGTATGTTATTCTTTTTTACACTTAAATTACAACAGTTTTGGCCTGTGGACTCTATTTTTATTTTTTGTTCTTAGGTAAGTTCCCGCTGTGAAGAGGAAAGCCTACTAGCCCGAGGTCGATCTAGTGCTCAGAACAAGCAGGTGGACGAGAATTCTTTGATTTCAACCAAAGAAGAGCCTCCAGTTCTTGAAAGGGAGGCTCCGTTTTTGGAGGGCCCCTTGGCTCAGTCAGAACTTGGAGGTGGACATGCTGAGTTGCCGCAGCTGACCTTGTCTGTGCCTGTGGCTCCGGAAGTCTCTCCACGGCCTGCCCTTGAGTCTGAGGAATTGCTAGTTAAAACGCCAGGTAAGGTGGGGTTGGGGTCTCAGTATTTGAGCAGATATGATTAGAGGAAGCAGGAGATTTTAGTATGTTTTGATGTAAAGCCAACATTTTATCTGTATACAATAAACTATCCCCCTTTGTCCTGGGAAATACTTAAAATGATGGCTAATTAGATGTAGTTACTAACCACGAATTGTGGCACGCTATCAAGATGTATTTTTAATAAATATGCTCCTTGCTCCAGTGTTGCTCTTCATGATTGTTGATCAGCCACTGTGTAAATTAACAACCAGGATAACAGGGCTTCAAGAGGGGCGCTGCACATTAGTGGAAAAAGCATTATGCTTCAAGTGCTGGCTCCACCAATCCTTGTGTTACTTGGGAAGTTGTTTAATCTCTGAACTTGTTTCCTCATTTGTAAAATGGAGATCATAATGTATTAATGTATAATATGATATACCTGACAACATAGTAATTACCAGTTCATTAGAAGTTAATTACCAGTTACTTCTCACTTGATGATTCTTTATATATCACCTGGGGAGAGTTGGATCTAAACATATTGTCTCTAATTCATCTTGTAACTATTGAACATTATAGTCAGTCAAGGAATGGGAAGAATCCTCTTTTCTGTACCCCTTTAAATTTGGATGTAACTTTTTTACATTATCAACAGTAGCTTTTGATGTTACTACTTAAAGAAACGATTCCAATTGTGCTTAAACTAGTTGGGTATAATAAAAAAGATTTTTGAAAGAATAGTAAAGATAGTTATTTCAGTACCTACTACGTGCCAAACTCTATTAAGTCAGCTCTTTTATATAATTCTTGAGTGATCCTATGAACTGTCTTTTACCTATTGAATTTTATTTACTTAGGGGCAGAGCAGGAACTGTAATCTTGGTCCATTTATGACCATTATCCAAAGCTCTGTTTCACTCCACTTCTTATTTTGTCCTCACCAACAATCGGTTGCTATAGAGTTCTGTCCTTTTGATTTCTCCCTTAGTTATTTTGTGATTTAAAGTCACCACACACACATCCCTCACATTAGTTTGTGCTTGCATTGAGAACTATTTACTTGTTTTGTTTACTAATATTTTATAATAAATAAATTACCCTCCTGCCTCTTCCCATAAGATGATGGGGAAAACATCAAAAACATTGAGATTCATTTTGTGTGGTATACAGATTTTTAAAAAATTAACTTATGCCCGGTTTCTAAATCATCTAATGTAAAGATACATGCATTTCAGGAAATTATGAAAGTAAACGTCAAAGAAAACCAACTAAGAAACTTCTTGAATCCAATGATTTAGACCCTGGATTTATGCCCAAGAAGGGGGACCTTGGCCTTTCTAAAAAGGTATGTTATTTTTGTAAGTTGTAAAAGAAAGAAACTCAGGAAATGAGGAATTTTAAAAATGACATTTTGAGTAGTAGTTATAACATCGATGTACATACATACAGAAATTAGTGTGTGTGTCAGCAGGCATACATGATCTGAGAGTTCCTACATGAAAGACTGTTTTGCAGTTGTGTGATCATGTATGTATATAAACTGGTTTCAGGTTTCCTTTCCAAGTGAAAAGATTTTTTAAATGCATTGAAGATTAAGTTTGTGTTTGTTATGATTTCTTTTCTGGGTTCAAATCCTGTTTTCTACTAAACTACTATCTCAAGCACCACTAGTCTACTCTATCCTATTGCTGTGTTGTCGTAGCCCTTTTGTTTTTTTTTTTTTTGAGACAGGGTCTGATTCTGTCACCCAGGCTGGAGTGCAGCAGCATAATTTTGGCTCACTGTAATCTCTGCCTCCCAGGCTCCCCAGTTCATTTTTTGTATTTTTTTTGGTAGAGACAGAGTTTCAGTTTTTTTTTTTTTATTTATGTGATGAATACTTTTTGTGTTTTATTCAAGAAATCTAGTGTGATGGCTGGGCACAGTGGCTCACGTCTGTAATCTCAGCACTTTGGGAGGCCGAGGCGGGTGGATCACTTGAGGTCAGGAGTTGGAGACCAGCCTGGCCAACATCGTGAAACCCTGTCTCTACTAATAATACAAATATATATATATATATATCTGGGCGTTGTGGTACCTGCCTGTAATCCCAGCTATTCGGGAGGCTGAGACAGGAGAACTGCTGGAACCTGGGAGGCAGAGGTTGCAGTGAGCTGAGGTCACGCCACTGCACCCCAGCCTAGGTGACAGAGCAAGACTCTCTCTCTCTCAAAAAAAAAAAAAAAAAAAATTCCCTGATATTTATCCTCACCCTCTCTCAGATTCCCAGTCTCTTTGAAGTATTAATTATACTTAATAACTCTTTGTCACTGTTGAATTTTTACTTTTGGGGAGGGTGGTTGCCATTTAATTTGGGACCAGAGCAAGAGAAAATCAGAATTATTGGTTATGGCTAGCACCAAACTCTGGAGAAAAGTGTCCTCTTGTCTGTTTGGGAGTTTATCCTGCCATCTGACCCTACTTCATTGTTGAATTCCTGGTTACTCTGAGGTATATTTTGTCATAAGGCTAAAGCCATGATTCAGTTCCATTTTAGTTTACCAGGCACACCACCACCCTGTCTGCAGGTGGATTAATCAGTATGTCACAGGTGGATTAATCAGTATGTCAAACAATGAGAAATGATCTGTTCTGGTAGTGCTTTAAGGGTACTCTGGCTTAATGTATATCCACACTAGACTATATACACAAAGTAAGTTACTAGCATCTTAGTCATATCCTCTAAGAAGTTCTTTGGTCTTTTTCATTCTAAACAGAACAGTTTGATTTTTATTCATATGGTATGATTGTTGTGTGTGTGTGCGTGTGTATTTGTGTGTGTGCTGTTAATTTTTATTTTAAGTTATAAAATTGATTATAATAGAAATGAGAATATTTCCTGCATTATTCTCTGACTGTAGTTTGGGGAGCATTGTAATTATTTTGTTCCACAGCTTTTGGGTAACTGTTAAACAGTGAACTAATGTGTTATCTAAATAAAATGATTGCTATTTTTAAAAAAATTACAAAAATGTATTTTGTGGATTTGTCTAGGAGTCTCGTTTTGTTGAATTGGATACCTAACATTTGCCCATTCATTTTACTTGACATGGTTAGATTTCTGATATATACAGAACATGAGGAGAATTGCAGTCTTATGATTTATTAATATGATAAAATGAGCATTCAGAAATTCACAGCTGTATTTTATCTTGTTTAAGTTCCAAACATTAGGAACTCTACAGCAAGAATGGCCTTTATTATTTATTTATTTATTTGAGACAAAGTTTCGCTCTTGTTGTCCCGGCTGGAGTGCAATGGCTCATTCTCAGCTCACTGCAACCTCCACCTCCCAGGTTCAAGCGATTCTCCTACCCCAGCCTCCCCAATAGCTGGGATTACAGGGATGTGCCTCCATGCCTGGCTAATTTTTTATATTTTTAGTAGAGACAGGATTTCTCCATGGTAGTCAGACTGGTCTCGAACTCCCAACCTCAGGTGATCTGCCTGCCTCAGCCTCCCAAAGTGCTGGGATTACTGGTGTGAGCCACCGCGCCTGACCAGAATGGCCTTTATTATACTGACTTTTTGTAACCACTAAATGTTGTTTTACAGTTATGATGAAGAATATTATCATTCTTGTAGGAAAATACATTTGCTTGGGATGGAACTAATTCATACAAGTATTAGTAGTGGGTAAATAAAATGTTTGGCTCTTGATTAGACTCCTGATGTTGAGTATTTGTTTTGAGTTTTAATGTTGCTTTAATTTGGATTGATCTGAAGTCATTTTTGGTTGGCATGCCATTCAGTATTTCAGAACTGTTTAATATGCAGTTCACCAAGTAAACAGGTCTGTGTCATATCTAATAGCTGAGAATACAATTGTAGGAAGATGGATTATTTTTCTTTTTTCTTTTTTTTTTTTGAGACTTGCTCTGTCTCCCAGGCTGTAGTATAGTGGCGCGATCTTGGCTCAGGGCAACCTCTGCCTCCCGGGTTCAAACAATTCTCCTGCCTCAGCCTCCCTAGTAGCTAGGATTACAGGCGTGTGCCACTGTACCTAGCTAAATTTTATATTTTTAGTAGAAACGGGGTTTCACCATGTTGGCCGTGGTTGGCCAGGCTGGATTCAAATTCCTGACCTCAGGTGATCTGTTCTCCTCGGCCTCCCAAAGTGCTGAGATTACAGGCATGAGCCACTGCACTCGACCAGGAAGATGGATTTTAAGAACAGGGTGGACTGCCATAAAATTGAGCCTGTACATACCTCTTCTCTTTCTCCACTTCAGTCACGGAAAGCATTGTGTATCTAGTCTATATGTTGGAAATTTCTGGCAAGTCTTTATTTTTTCTTAAGGAGTATGTAGTGTTCACAGGTCTGTTGGAGCTTTTTTTTTTTTTTTTTTTTTTTTTTTTAAAAAAAGACGGAGTCTCGCTTTTGTTGCCCAGGCTGGAGTGCAATGGTGCGATCTTGGCTCACCGCAACCTCTGCCTCCCGAGTTCAAGCAATTCTCCTGCCTCAGCCTCCTGAGTAGCTGGGATTACAGGCATGTACCACCACCCCCGACTAATTTTGTATTTTTAGTAGTGATGGGGTTTCTCCATGTTGGTCAGGTTGGTCTTGAACTCCTAACCTCAGGTGATCCACCCTAGCCTCCCAAAGTGCTAGTATTACAGGTGTGAGCCACCGTGCCCAGTCTATTGGAGCATTTTAAAATCTGATTTCCTTTCCCCCTGAAGTTTCTGTTCAACCCTTTACTATGGTCACGTTCATGTTTTTAATTCCTAAAACAAGTCAAAATTCAATATCCGTGGCAGCTGACAATTCAGACTTTGGCATATAAAATAAAGGGTTTATTTTTTCATTCCTCTGTAAATGGTGTTGTTTTCACTTATTTGTAGTGCTATGAAGCTGGTCACCTGGAGAATGGCATAACTGAATCTTGTGCCACATCTTATTCAAAAGATTTTGGTGGAGGTGAGTATTTTTGAGATTTAAAAAGTGTAATGCAGTAGTAAGTTTGAAGCGCTTTGTCTGTTAACCATAAAAATTGTTACATGTGTAAACCAGACCAGTGAGGTACACGTTTTAAAACTGGTTTGTCCAAAATCCGCTTCGTCAAACAGATAAAATATTCATAAATTGAACATCTACCAGGGCTTTTAGTAGGAATGCTACCTGTAATCTTGCTAAAGCGTTACAGAGAGTTAGGTTATTATCTATAGTATTCCTGTTTTATAGAAGAAATGTGAAGATGAGCAAAGAGTATCATGGGAATATTATATTTCATGTGGCCTATGATTATTAAATTTTCTAACAAGTAAATCTAGCAATATGTTAGCTTATTTTAGCCATGTGGCAATTGTAATCCCATAGGTTGCTCAATTTGCTTGTAAGATTTAAAAATAAGCTGCTTTCGAAATAATATCAGGCCGATCATGGTGGCCCACAACTGCAATTCAGCGCTTTGGGAGGCCAAGATAAGGTAACACTTGAGGCCAGGTGTTCCATCCAGACCAGGCTTGGCACTTAGTGAGACCCTGTCTCTATCTACAATTAAAAAAAAAATTAGCTGGGCATGGTGGTGTATTTCTATAGTCACAGCTACTTGTTAAGCTGATGTGGGAAGATCCCTTGAGCCCAAGAGGTTGAGGCGACAGTAAGCTGTTGCTCACACCAGCCACTGTAGCCTGGGCAACAGTGAGAGACCATGTCTCTTAAAATAATAGTAGTAATAATGACATCAGCTCTTTTCCTGTATTTTTATATTTCATTTTTGAAATAAAACCTACAACATGAACTTTATCCATTATAAATTTTGTGTAAGTGTTCCAGCTTATGAGAATTTCAGACCTTTCTGTTGTACTCATATTATATCTTCTTTTAGTGTTAGGCTGCAAGCAGTTTTGATGACAGAGCTTCTCCAACTCAATCAGGCAGTCAAAAAAGAGCTCATTGAGGCAGTCTTCAAAACTCCACCTTTCATATTGTTAACTAGCATAAATATCCTAGAATGTTTTATAAAATATCTCTTAGATTCCCCTTGATGTTTCTATAACACTGTTGAAATGTGTTTAATGGAAAGTGCAGGAGGGACTAGAAGAATTTCTCTCTCTCTCTTTTTTTTTGGTTTGAGACAGAGTCTGGCTGTGTCGCCCAGGCTGGAGAACAGTGGTGTGATCTTGGCTCACTGTAGTCTCTGCCTCCTGGGTTCAAGCAATTTTCCTGCCTCAGCCTCCTGAGTAGCTGGGACTATAAGTGCATTCCAGTACACCTGGCTAATTTGTTTTGTATTTTTAGTAGAGATGGGGTTTCACCATGTTGGCCAGGATGGTCTCGATCTCCTGACCTCATGATCCTCCCGCCTCGGCCTCCCAAAGTGCTGGTATTACAGGCATGAGCCACTGTGCCCTGTGCCGGGCCTCAGCTCTCTATCTTAATCCTTTTTTTTTCTTTTTCTTTTTTTTTGAGATAGAGTTTCGCTCTTGTTATCCAGTCTGGAGTACGGTAGCGCGATCTCGGCTCACTGCAACCTCTACCTCCTGGTTTCAAGTGATTCTCCTGCCTCAGCCTCCTGAGTAGCTGAGATTACAGGCATGCACCACCATGCCTGGCTAATTCTGTATTTTTAGTAGAGACAGGATTTCACCATGTTGGCCAGGATGGTCTCGATCTCCTGACCTCATGTGATCTGCCGACCTCAGCCTCCCAAAGTGCTGGGATTACAGGCTTGAGCCACAGTGCCCGGCCCTTAATCCATAAATCATATAGTGATTTATATTATTGTCTCCAATCTCGAAGTCTAGGGAGTGGTATCTTTTCATGACTAGTAAAAAGCATTTCTCTTTCATCTATAGGATTTAATTCCTTTGAGGAACTATAAGATTTGTCATTTCAATCATATAATTTAAAATTTCTGTAATAACCTGTACACTTATTATTTAATCTATATGAGGGAGAAGTTACATATATGTAGCCATTTCCCATCTAGTTATGTCATCATGAGTTAGTCTTAATTCTTATTTCCCCCGTTTTCCTAATCCACAAAGCTAGAAAATTCAATGAGTTTTAAGGTTGGTTTTTATTCTATTAATAAGAGATTTTGGACATGTGTGTTATTAGCCAGCAAATAACACCTATTTTCCTGTCATAGGCACTTCCAAGATATTTGACAGACCAAGGAAGCGAAAACGACAGAGGCATGCTGCAGCCAAGATGCAGTGTAAAAAAGTGAAAAATGATGACTCGTCAAAAGAGATTCCAAGCTTAGAGGTAATACTCAGTTCTTGATCTTTTCACCTTCTACAGAGAAGCTACTTTTCACACCAGAGGCCACACCCCTCTTTCCATTGAGTTTTCTTAAGAATGCTGTTCTACTGAAATGGCTGATGGCCATAAGGAATCTTAGAGGAAAAGTAGAGCCTTATCCTAATAATAAGGCAAGGCATGTATTGCAACTGTCAATATGGTCTTTTTAAAAGATCATCACATCCTATGCTGTAGATGTCCAATCAGGTATATAATAGTTTCATCGTTAAGTAAACTTGTAAAACCAGAGAGCACAATATCAAGTCAATATATGATCTGAAGGAACTTAGATACTGCCCTATAAAAGTTGAGACTGGCCAGGCGCCGCGGCTCATTCCTGTAATCCCAACACTTTGGGAGGCCGAGGTGGGAAGATAACTTAAGGTTGAGAGTTCGAGACCAGCCTGGCCAACATGGTGAAACCTCATCTCTACTAACAATATAGAAATTAGCTGAGTGTGGTGGCGTGCGCCTGTAATTCCAGCTAATCAGACAGAGGCACAAGAATCACTTGAACCCTTGAGGCAGAGGTTGCAGTGAGCCGAAATCATGCCGCTGTACTCCAGCCGGGTGACAGAGTGAAACTCTGTTTTAAAAGAAAAAAATTAAGACTGCTGGCTGGGTGTTGTGGTGGCTCATGCCACTCAGCTCTTTCGGAGGCTAAGGTGGGAGGATCATTTGAGAACAGGATTTCGAGACCAACCTGGGAAATACAGTGAGACCTTGACTCTAATTGAAAAAAAAAAAAAGCAAATTGAGAGTGCTGTGATTAGCGGGGAGATTTACTTGCTTATTTCTTGAGACCATCAGCTACTTAATCTTAGGACAATTTTTATCAATATCGGCCTTCAGGAAACAAAAGATTTAAAACCATTTACTTGCAAAGCATCAGTGCAATCATTGATAGTATCTCTGGGTTTCCAACTCAAGTTAAAAGAGAGAAGTCAGGTCAGCATCACACATTATGATGCAGAATGTTTCTTTCCAGGACAATTTGAATAGAATGCCCAAGAGGGGCATTATTTAGGAAACACTGATCTTGGAAGGACAAATAAGTAATCAAATAAACTTAAGAATGTTTTCTCTCCCTTAGTGAAACCTTAAAATGGAACAGCTCAGAAAGTTCCAGTGGAACAGACAGCCTCAGAGCAGTTAGTGGCAGGGCATGAGGCGCCCACTACCCGCCCAATCACAGCAGGGTTAGAACTAACATTGCATGCAGTCCGCCTGAGTGATTGGCTGAACATCTGTAAGTGCTTAATGGCTAGACAAATAGCAGCCCAGAGGGAGGGGGTCAAATGGAAGAGACATCATTAATACAGATGTGGGAAATTATTTTTTCTTTGCAAGGGAGAACTAATGCCTCACAGGACGGCCGCAAGCCCCAAGGAGACTGTTGAGGAAGGTGTGGAACATGATTCTGGGATGCCTGCCTCTAAAAAGATGCAGGGTGAACGCGGTGGAGGAGCTGCACTCAAGGAGAATGTTTGTCAGGTAGAGAAATGTTTGCCAACTTGTGTTTTCATTGCATGTTCATCTTTAAAGGGAAACCCACTCCATCTCTTTATGATGGTTTCTTGGTAGAATAACAATGCTTTTGGATGATCCCAGTGGAGTCACTTTCTTTAAGGATTTGACCCTTTTTTTCTCCCCACAAAGAAAGATACTTGGAGAAATAGTTTAGTGTTGGTGAACCACCTGCCCTTAAGGCCCATGAAGGAATATATGCCGTGAAACAAGTCTGAGATGGAATATGCGAATCTCTGGTTGCTTATTCAAATATAATTCTCCAGTACTTCTCATGGTGTCAGAATCTTTGGGTTTGTAAGGAACTTTTCAAGGGTAATTCTAGCTTTGAGATATTTTTCCTTTAATGTGATGACTTTAGAAAGCCTACCACCTATATTGTTTTATTTATTTAATAAATATTTATACAGTATTTACTGTGTATGAAGTATTTTTCCAAGCACTTTGTAAATATTACATTATTTAGTCATCCTAATAATCTCATAAGTAGAGTTCTGTGATTATCCCCATTTTGCAGATGAGGAAACTAAATTACAGAGAGGATAAATAACTTGCTTATATTCATCAGAGAACCCTGGATTTAAACCTCAGCAGTCTGGATTTAGAATCTCCCTCTCCTTTTTTCTAACCTTTAAGCTCCGTTGGACTTGGTTGGTTTAGAGTCTTCACCATTGTGTTGGATTGCCTCTCTGCGAGATACGGGATTCCACTTTATTGTTAAAGAGACTTTTAGTCTTTGTGAGTAGAGTCAGTGACCAGTTGAGTATTTTTTTAATGGTCTTGATTTACCTATGTAATTCTTAAAATTTGGTATATAAAAACTTGAAGATAGGCGATGTGCAGTGGCTCATACCTATAATCACAGTGCTTTTGGAAGCCGAGGCAGCAGGATTACTTGAGGCCAGGAGTTCTAGACCAGCCTGGGCAATACAGTGAGACCCCTGTCTCTATTGAAAAAAAATTTCTTTTTAAAAAAATGAGCCAGCTGCAGTGGCTCATGCCTGTAGCCCAAGAGGTCAAGATTACAGACTTTTCTTTTAAGTAAACAAAAACTTGAGGATATTAGTTCTTTCTTTCTTTCTTTCTTTCTTTCTTTCTTTCTTTCTTTCTTTCTTTCTTTCTTTCTTCCTTCCTTTCTTTCTTCCTTTCTTTCTTCCCTTTCTTTCTTCCCTTTCTTTCTTCCCTTTCTTTCTTCCCTTTCTTTCTTCCCTTCCTTCCTTCCTTCCTTCCTTCCTTCCTTCCTTTCTTTCTTTCTTTTCTTTTCTTTTCTTTTCTTTCTTTTCTTTCTTTCTTTCTTTTCTTTCTTTCATTTTTGAGACCGAGTCTCGCTCTGTTGCCCAGCCTGGAGTGCAGTGACGCTATCTCTGCTCACTGCAAGCTCTACCTCTTGGGTTCACGCCATTCTCCTGCCTCAACCTCCTGAGTAGCTGGGACTACAGGTGCCCACCATAATGCCCGGCCAATTTTTTGTATTTTTTAGCAGAGACAAGGTTTCACCATGTTGGCCAGGATGGTCTCGATCTCCTGACCTCGTGATTCACCCTCCTCAACTTCCCAAAGTGCTGGGATTTCAGGCGTGAGCCACCGCCCCGGCCAGTTCTTCTTTTTTAAATTGAAACCATAGGCCGAGCACAGCACTAATCTCAGCACTTTGGAAGGGTGAGGTGGGTGGATCATTTGAGCCCAGGAATTTGAGACCAGCCTGGGCAACATGGTAAAACCCTGTCTCTGCCAAAAATACAAAAATTAGCCAGGCGTGATAGTGTGCGCCTGTATTTCTCCTGCTGGGGAGGCTGAGGTCGTTGGATCACCTGAAGCCCGGGAGGTAGAGGTTTTAGTGAGCCATGGTTATGCCAGTGCACTCCCATCTGGGTGACTGAGAGAGACCCTATCTCACAAATAATAAATAACAATAGATAAATAAGTTGAGATCTCTAAAAAAGTAAACTCAGACCAGAAAATGTTATTGTTGCCAATATAATTTCAATCCAGTTTCTTTGCCTATTATCTTCACTATTATATACTTGGACCAGATCCCAAACAACAGTGTTAATCCTCAAAAACAGTTACGCTCATTATTTACTTAGTGAGACAAGTCAGAGTGTAAACACATTTTACAAAGATCATTTAATGAAAAGATTAAGGTAAGGTGACCCTATGGTCCTGGCTTGTCTGGATCAGTCTTTGTGTAGGTCCCTTGTGCTGTCATAATTTATTAATAGCTCTTCCTTTCACTCTTAAGTGTCCCAGTTTGAAAGATAAACTACGTGGTTATCCCAGTTGAAGAATTAGTCTATAACATTTAGTTAATGCGAAAATTTTGTTTCTTATCCACATTTTAATTAACGTTTTCCTATTTAAGTGCTGAAGGTCAAGTTTTTTTACTATATATAAAAACTTATGTTATTGGCGCTGTGAATATGCAAAGTATAATATATAATGCTATTTTTCAATTTTTACATGTGAATAGTAGATAATGGGAGTCAGACGTTTGACGATAGCTCAGACTATAGGTTGATAAACTCCCTGGGGTCTCCTATCAATTCCAGGCTACCTTTCTAACCTTTCTCCCTAAAGCTGTCCTAGTTAGTTTTTTATTTAAGCTTTAATTCTTAAGTGATCAAGACCTATTCTGTTTCTATGAGTTTTTGAAGCTAAAACTTATTTAGTCACCTTTACCCTTGTTCGCTTTTCATAGTAGTACATGGCTTTAAAAAATATTTGGGCTGGGTGTGGTGGCTCACACCTGTAATCCCAGTACTTTGGGAGGCCCAGGTGGGTGGATCACGAGGTCAGGAGTTTCAGATCAGCCTGGCCAACATGGTGAAACCCCATCTGTACTAGAAATATAAAAATTAGCCAGGCATGGTGGCGCGTGCGTCTAATCCCAGCTACTCGGGAGGCTGAGGCAGGAAAATCAGTTGAACCCCGGGCAGCACAGGTGGCAGTGAGCCAAGATTGCGCCATTGCGCTTCCTCGTGGGTGACAGAGCAAGACTCTGTCTCCAAAAAAAAAATCATAAATCTTACATTGCTTTATTTCCTAAGCCCCTGTCTTAAGTGAGGCCCTATCTTAGCTGAGATTATTTCAGAAAAGTGATCTCTCTCTGGGATGGTTCTAGGTGTGTCCCAAAAGGGCTGTTTAGACCTTGATGGGAGCTCTTTTGGAACTTTATGGCCCAAGTCTAGCTAGCCAGTGTCGGTTGCTTGAACCATTCAGTAGCTTTCTGGTTTATCTCTATGCTTTTTTCTGACCTTTTGACTCTTGAACTCATTTTCCTTGTAGCAGTCAGAACAATCTTTTTAAAAATGAATACCTGATTTTAGCTTTCCTTTGGTAATGTTCTCCAGTGGTACACCTTTTTAACTAGAATAAAATCTACAACTACAGGCCCTTGCCTCTTTCTCACCTCATTTTCTGCCACTTTTAACCTTTGTTTACTTTAACCCACTGACACTGGTTTTACTCTTGATTCTCAAACATGGAAAAACAGATAGATGTTTTCTTTCTCTTAACAGAATTGTGAAAAATTGGGTGAGCTGCTGTTATGTGAGGCTCAGTGCTGCGGGGCTTTCCACCTGGAGTGCCTTGGATTGACTGAGATGCCAAGAGGAAAATTTATCTGCAATGAATGTCGCACAGGTAAAGTAGATATCGAATGGTCTTCCTCCAAAGAAAGTTTGAATTTTAAGTTTTTCAGGAAAGACATTTATTGGAGACACTATTTTGTGGCAACACTGGGCTAGTTGTTACAGATACAGAAATGGTGCTGTGGAGTCACCGCTTTCAGAAAAGCTACCAAGTGAATAATAAATGGGTAGCATAATACAGCGCAAAAAGCATTGTATTGGTGATACATTCAGAGTGTAATGTAAGCAAAGATGAGCTAATGCCATAGAGGAAGATATCTGTGTTTAAGAGAGAAAGAAAAATTGTTGTCGAGAGGGGAAGGGCAGAAGGTCCAGTAATGAAAATGTGTAAAACATTCGGGGAATATAGAATACAAGCCAATGTGTTTAGAGTTTAGGATATTTTAGTTAAGAGGCATAGGCAGTAACTATGAGGGCTTCTTGGTTACTGGTAATGTTTTATATTTCTTAATTTGCATAAGGATTACATGAGCATGTTTACTTCATCAACTATACTCTTAGGATGTGTGTACTTTACGGTGTGTACATCATACATCAATAAAAATATTTACCAAAAAAGTTAAAAGATTATTTGTGAGTTATAATGCTTAGATGGGTTAGAAAATAGGAATAGTCAGCTGAGACCAGCTGGTAAAGCACTTCATAAAGCTGTGCTAAGTAAAGTGTTCTTTTTTTTTTTTTTTTTTTTTTTTAAATAAGAGATGAGGTCTTGTCCAGGTTGGAGTGCAGTGGCGTGATCGTAGCTCATTGTAGTCTTGAGCTCCTGGGCTCAAGCAATCAGCTTCCCAAGTAGCTGGGACTACAGCCACTTGCCACCATGCATGGGTAATATTTTTTTATTTTTTATTGAGATGGGGGTCTTAACTATGTTGCCCAGGCTGGAAAGTGTTATCTCTCTCTCTCTCTCTCTCTCTCTCTCTCTCTCTCTCTCTCTCTCTCTTTAAAGCATGATATGTAGATGTTACAGCATGTAAACAGTGAAGAACTCAGGGCTGAGGTATAGATCTTATGCCTGTAAGTCATTGAAGCTGCACATATGGATCATACTTCCCAAAGAAAAAGTGTCATTAGGATAAGATAATGGTCAGTGACACTACCTGGGCATATATATGCTCTTATAACGAGTTACTGGAAGGAGAGGAGGAGCTAGTCAATATCTCTGAAGCCACAGGAGTCAGGTGTTACCTGTAGGGGCAGACGTAGCAAAGACACTAAGGAGGTTCTGGATTGAAGAGAGAATTTTGTATGTGGCAGTGAGAAAATGCCTCAATTTTTGCCAGAGGATGTCTCATTACACTAGATTGAAGGGTGAGTGGATAGCCCTATATATAACTTCTTGAAGAAACTTGACTTCAACAGAAAGGAAGATAGTACCTAAAGGGAGGATATTATAGGGTCAAGAGGAAAATCATTTTGAGTGTAAAACAGCTCTATTAAGGCAGAATTGAAGTGCAAAAAATTGCACATATTTCAAGTGTATGAGTTGATAAGTTTTGGTATGTATATATGTATGCACCTGTGAAATCATCACTCAGCATTATTATTTTGAGATTCAGTAAGGTTGTTGTGTGTATTGGTAGTTCATTTCTTTTTATCACTGAGTAGTAGTTTGTTGTGTGGATTTACTTGGTTGTTGATCCATTCATCTGTTGATAGACATTTGAGTTGTTTCCTGTTTTGGTTATTATAAATAAAGGTGCTGAGAACATTCAAGTTTTTGGACACTTTGTACCCTCCCTGCCCCTTCCCTCCCCCTCCCATTTTTCTTTTTTTTCCTTGAGACAGGGTCTCTCTCTGTCGCCTAGGCTGGAGTATAGTGCTGCAGCCTCAGCCTTCCAGGCTCAAGCAATCTTTCTGGCTCAGCCTCCTTAGTAGCTGGGACTACAGGTGCCTGCCACATGCCTGGCAAATTTTAAAAATTTTTTTTAGAGACAGGGTTTATTACATTATTACCGGGCTGGTTTTGAACCCCTGGGATCAAGCAGTCCTCCTTGTTCAGCCTATGAAAGTGTTGGGATTATAGGTGTAACACACGATTCCTGGCCCCATTTTCTTTTTTCTTTTTTTCTCTTGAGATGGAGTCTCACACTGTCGCCCGGGCTGGAGTGCAATGGCGCAATCTCGGCTCACTGCGACCTCCTCCTGGGTTCAAGCAATTCTCCTGCCTCAGCCTCCTGAGTAGCTGGGATTACAGGCATGTGCCACCACACCCAGCTAATTTTTGTATTTTTAGTAGAGACGGGGTTTCTCCTGTTGGTCAAGCTGGTCTCGAACTCCCAACCTCAGGCGGTCCACTTGCCTTGGCCTCCCAAAGTGCTGGGATTACATGCCACTGCGCCTGGTCAACTTTTTCATTTTCTTAATGATGTGTTTCTAAGATTAATAGTTCTTAATTTTTATTAAATTCAGTTTATCAGTTTGTTCTTTTTATGGACTGTGATTTGCTGTCATGGCTAAGAAGTTTTACTTAACCCAGTGTCACCAAGTTTTTTTTGTTTCTTTTTTTTTTTTGAGACAGAGTCTTGCTCTGTCGCCCAGGCTGGAGTGCAGTGGCCAGATCTCAGCTCACTGCAAGCTCCGCCTCCCGGGTTCACGCCATTCTCCTGCCTCAGCCTGCCGAGTAGCTGGGACTACAGGCGCCCGCCACCTCACCTGGCTAGTTTTTTGTATTTTTTAGTAGAGACAGGGTTTCACTGTGTTAGCCAGGATGGTCTCAATCTCCTGACCTCGTGATCCGCCCGTCTCGGCCTCCCAAAGTGCTGGGATTACAGGCTTGAGCCATCGCTCTGGCCTGTTTTTTCTTTTTAATCTGCGACAGAGTCTCACTCTGTCACCCGGGCCGGAGTACAGTGGCATGATCTCACTCACTGCAACCTCCCCCTCCCAGGTTGAAGTGATTCTTGTGCCTCAGTCTCCCGAGTAGCCAGGATACCAGGCATGTGCCACCACGCCCAGCTAATTTTTGCATTTTTAATAGAGACAAGGTTTCACCATGTTGGCCAGGCTGTTCTCAAACTCCTGATCTCAGATAATCCACCCGCCTTGGCCTCCCAAACTCCCAAAGTGCTGGGATTACAGGTGTGAGCCGCTGCGCCTGGCCAGTGTCACAGAGATTTTTAGTTTTATGTTTCCTTCATAGAATTTTTTAGTTTTACATTTCACTATTAGGTCTATGATCTATTTTGTATTAATTTTTGCATATGACATGAGGTATAGAGAAGATAGAATTTTTTTATTTTTGGTTTTTTTTAGATTTGTGGTTATGTTTCCCTTTTTCCTAGGAAAGTTATTATCTTTTTTTTTTTTTTTTTTTTTGAGGCGGAGTCTCGCTCTGTCGCCCGGACTGGAGTGCAGTGGCCAGATCTCAGCTCACTGCAAGCTCTGCCTCCGGGTTTACGCCATTCTCCTGCCTCAGCCTCCCGAGTAGCTGGGACTACAGGCGCCCGCACCTCGCCCGGCTAGTTTTTGTATTTTAGTAGAGACGGGGTTTCACCATGTTAGCCAGGATGGTCTCGATCTCCTGACCTCGTGATCCGCCCGTCTCGGCCTCCCAAAGTGCTGGGATTACAGGCTTGAGCCACCGCGCCCGGCCCGAAAGTTATTATCTTTGAGAGTAGGAAGTTTTACCAATTTTGGTACAGTGTAAGAAATGGGAGTCTTTTATTAGTGCTCTTGGCTTACCCTATTTTCCTGCAATAGGGTGATCACATCATTGTTTAGATTGCTCAGGTTTAATAATAGCTACCACTCCTGTAATCCCAGCAGTTTGGGAGGCTAAGGTGGGCGGATTATTTAAATTCAGAAGTTTGAGACCAGCCTGGCCAACGTGGCAAAACTTCATCTCTACTAAAAATACAAAAATAAGCCAGTCATGGTCGTGGGTGCCTGTAATCTCACGTACTTGGGAGGCTGAGGCACAAGAATCACTTGATCCCAGGAGGTGGAGGTTGCAGTGAGCTGACATCATGCCACTGTACTTCATCCTGGGCGACAGAGGGAGATTGAGTCACACACACATACACACACAAAAGCTACCAGTTATTCAGCATCGGGTAGAGTTTTGCCTGTTTAATATTTCTTAAAATATTTATTTGCTGGATGTTCTCAGTGTTTATAGATAAAATGGGTGATTTGAACGAGCTTCCATTTCCAGCAATTGCCTGCAGGAGGATTCATGTTGAGGTCTGTTTGCCTGTCAAGCTTAGGCTCTTTTTCTTACGTTGCACTGCATCTTACAGAGAGATAGAGGTCTGTGTTTTATTTTTTTATTATTTTATTTTATTTTTTTCTGAGACAGAGTCTCCTTCTGTGGCCCAGGCTGGAGTACGGTGGTGCGATCTCAGCTCATTGCAACCTCCACCTCCCAGTTTCAAGAGATTTTGTGTCTCCGCCTCTGTAGTAGTTGGGATTATAGGCGCCTGCCACCACACCCAGCTAATTGTTTTGTATTTCTAGTAGAGAAGGTGTCTCACTATGTTCCCCAGGCTAGTCTTGAACTTCTGGCCTGGTTTTGACTTTTTATTACAAAAATCTTAAGACATATACCAGGGTAGAACAATGTAAAGAATCTCCATGTATTCAGTTAATTTCAGTAGTTACCAACTTCTGTCTCATTTTCTCCATATATTTCAAAGGGTTTCTAACAGATACAACATCTAATGTATAGCAAGAATATATAATAACTTCTTTGTGTCATCTACCAGCCAGTTCATTTTCAAATTTTCTCATTTGTCTCAGGGATGTCTTTTTATTACGTTTTAAATCAAGATCTAGATCCAGAGAGAGGCCAAAAGCTTCTCTGTAGGTTTTCTTAGGGAGATTACCAGCATTGTATGTCGGGTGATTTCCTGTAGTGTAAACTTTTTTATACATCTCTTTTTTTTTTTTTTGAGACAGAGTCTCACTCAGTCGCCCAGGCTGTAGTGCAGTGGCGTGACCTCGGCTCACTGCAAGTTTCGCCTCCCGGGTTCATGCCATTCTCCTGCCTCAGCCTCCCAAGTAGCTGGGACTACAGGCGCCCGCTGCCACGCTCAGCTAATTTTTTGCATTTTTAGTAGAGACGGGGTTTCACCGTGTTAGCCAGGACGGTCTCGATCTCCTGACCTCATGATCCACCCGCCTCAGCCTCCCAAAGTGCTGGGATTACAGGTGTGAGCCAACGCGCCTAGCCTATACATCTCTTTAGTTTCTACTTATCTATAACAATACTGCCCCAACACCTTTTTTTTTTTTTTTTTTTTTTGAGGCAGGGTCTCACTCTGTCACCCAGGCTGGAGTCTACTGGTGTGATCTCAGCTCAGTCAATCTCCACTTTCCAGGCTCAAGCGATCCTCCTGTGTCAGCCTCTTAAGTAGCTGGGACCATGGGCTCGCACCACCATGCCCAGCTAATTTTTGTATGTTTAGTAGAGATGGAGTTTCGCCATGTTGCCTGGGCTGGTCTTGACCTCCTGGACTCAAGCCAGCCACTCACCACGGCCTCCCAGAGTGCTGGGATTATAGGCATGAGCCTCCTCTCCCAGCCGAACTTAAATTTTGTTGGTTGCCTCCTGGAGGTATCCCCTTAACTTGTTCCTCTGTCATCCATATTTCCTGTAAACTTGTAGTTAGTCCAGGGGCTGGATTAGGTTTAATTTGAGTTTTTGTTTTTTTGGCGGGGGTGCCAGCGGCAAGCATTTTCTGTAGACAGCGTGTACTTTCTGTTGTATCACGTCAGGGAGTGTGTATTATCAGATAGTTCATTTATAATAATACTAAGATTGTTACAGTGGGGTTGGATGATGTCAGTCCTATCAGTCCATTTTAAAATTTCTTACAAACTTTTCAGCTAATGGTTTAGCATTTTGTAGATTCTTGAATTCTTATTAATTTATCTTCTTTTGGTTTCTCAGGAATCCATACCTGTTTTGTATGTAAGCAGAGTGGGGAAGATGTTAAAAGGTGCCTTCTACCCTTGTGTGGAAAGTTTTACCATGAAGAGTGTGTCCAGAAGTACCCACCCACTGTTATGCAGAACAAGGGCTTCCGGTGCTCCCTCCACATCTGTATAACCTGTCATGCTGCTAATCCAGCCAATGTTTCTGCATCTAAAGGTATGGATTTCTCACGTGGACCACTCTAACTGTAAAACCTCAGTTTCATTGGCAACAGATATTTTCTTTTTTTTTTTTCTTTTTTTGTTTTCTTTTTGAGACGGAGTCTCGCTCTGTTACCCAGGCTGGAGTGCAGTGGCGTGATGTCAACTCAATGCAAGCTCCACCTCCTGGGTTCACGCCATTCTCCTGCCTCAGCCTCCTGAGTAGCTGGGACTACAGGTGCCCACCACCATCCCTGGCTAAATTTTTGTATTTTTAGTAGAGACGGGGTTTCACCATGTTAGCTAGGATGGTCTCGATCTCCTGACCTCGTGATCCACCCGCCTCGGCCTCCCAAAGTGCTGCGATTATAGGCGTGAGCCACCACACCTGGCCGGCAACAGATATTTTCAAATGCAATCCATCATGTCACTTTATGGTGTCTCTCTATTCAGAGAGATTACCAACATTGTATTTGGGAGAGAAGAGGGACATAATGAACTAGTTCAGCAGCCAGGCAATGCCAGGGCTCCGCAGAACACAATGTGATTATGTGGTAGGGTATTGAATATTTGGATTTCATATGAAATGTAGTTTGAGAAAGTGTTCAGCTGCACGTCCTCTTCTCCCTAATTGATTAGAAAACCAGAGTATAGTCTTCCCCTGGGAATTTTTTTTTTTTTTTTTGAGACAGAGTCTCGCTCTCTCCCCCGGTCTCCATCTCCTGATCTCGTGATCTACCCACCTCAGCCTCCCAAAGTGCTGGCATTACAGGCGTGAGCCACCACGCCTGACCCCCTGGGCCGTTTTTATATCTCTGGTTTCTATGTGTGATATCATTCAGAAATGCATGTCAAGGCAGGATTGGGGGTTCATTTTTTTTTTTTTTTTTAATGAAAACTTGTCCTAGAAATTTCTTCTGCTTCGTAGTTAAGGTGAAACCTGAGTTTTCCAAAACTGTTTGTGCATATAGGTAAACTTAAGTTTTGAAATGTGTTCTCTTTGGTAAGACAGGGTGTTTGTTTTTGTTGCTGTTGTTGTTTGTTTTTTTTGAGATGGAATTTCACTTTTGTTGCCTAGGCTGGAGTGCAATGGCACGATTTTGGCTCACTGCAACCTCACCTCCCAGGTTCAAATGATTCTCCTGTCTCAGCCTCCTGACTAGCTGGGATTACAGGCACTGCCACCATGCCCAGCTAATTTTTGTATTTTTAGTGGAGACAGGGTTTCATCATATTGGTCAGTCTGGTGTCGAACTCCTGACCTCAGGTAATCCGCCTGCCTCGGCCTCCCAAAGTGCTGGGATTATAGGCATGAGCCACCTCACCCAGCGTGTTTTTGTTTTTTGTTTGTTTTGTTTTAAAACAGGAAGTCTCACTCTGTTGCCCAGTGTGATCTCAACTCACTGCAATGTCCACCTCCCAGAGGTTCAAGAGATTCTCATGCCTCAGCCCCTGGAGTAGCTTGGATTACAGGTGCTTGCCACCATTCCCTGCTACTTTTTATAATTTTAGTATAGACGGGGTTTTGCCATGTTGTCCAGACTGTTCTGGAACCCCTGACCTCAGGTGATCTGCCTGACTTGACCGTCCAAAGTCCTGGGATTACAGGTGTAAGCCACCGTGCCTGGAAAAACCCAATACTGTATCTCTGCTGGTAAATTCATGTTTGCCAAAAGAGCCTTAACTTTTTCCATAGAGGATTAAGGAGGCAAAATTTAGCAGTGTTGATGTTTCTTTTAATCAGACTGTCAGTACCTTTTTTAGGATTATGTCCTGGCCTTATGGGTCTCATAAGTAATTTAACTTGTTGGATCAAAATTGCAGTTTCGATGACTATGATGGTGTACACCTGTAGTTCCAGCTTCTTGGGAAGGTAAAGCAGGAAGTGGGAGGACTGTTTGAGCACATGGACTTTGAGGTCATGTCCAGCCTTGGCAATACAGGGAAACCCCATGTCTTTATTAATACAAAGAAAGATGAAAAGAGTTGCAGTTTAACTATTGGCTACTTTCTTATTTTTAATTGTTATTACAGATTGCATTAGAGGTTTTGGTGGTGGTTCGGTGATGGTTTATAATAGATAAAGTATTTGAGGGGATGTATTTCCTCTGGAGATGGTAGAGAGGTTCGCTCACTTGAAAAGCTTTAAGAATCACAGAGTTCCAGGCAAGCATTATTGTTCTCTCCCCTCTCCCTATTTATTCTGGGGCTGATTTCCTAGCTGTCAGGACAGTGGTTTGAGTTGGGCTTTCCCTTGTTGAAGCAGGCTCACTGACAGTTACGGGTTTTGGTTCCTTTTGGAGACTTATCACATAGCTCCCATCTGAGTTTTCTTGGTGAATCGAATGTTTAAGATCCATCATCTTAGTGGTCATTCCTTCTATTTGTGACATTTTTTCAATACTAACAAATAGACTTGAATAACTCACATTCTTTTTATATTTAATATTTTTGTTTTTCTTTTGCTCGTCCCTGATTTTCCTGCTTTAGGTCGATTGATGCGCTGTGTCCGCTGTCCTGTGGCATACCACGCCAATGACTTTTGCCTGGCTGCTGGGTCAAAGATCCTTGCATCTAATAGTATCATCTGCCCTAATCACTTTACCCCTAGGCGAGGCTGCCGAAATCATGAGCATGTTAATGTTAGCTGGTGCTTTGTGTGCTCAGAAGGTAAGAAATCACTTCTTCCTCTATTTGTAGTCTAAAAAGGGATTAAATCAATGTTTTAATTGGAACAAAAATACTTTTCATCATATTGCCACTGGAAACAATATTAGAAATGATACTATTCATCTGCCATTAAGGAAATTATGTCACAAATTAATGATTATATAGCAGAACTTGTTTTTTTATTTTTTTGAGACAGCATTTCACTCTGTTGCCCAAGCTGGAGTGCTGTGGCACAATCTCAGCTCACTGCAACCCCCACCTCCCAGGTTTAAGCAATTCTCCTGCCTCACCCTCCTGAGTAGCTGGGATTACAGGTGCCCACCACCACGCCTGACGAATTTTTTGTATTTTTAGTAGAGACAGGGTTTTACCGTGTTGGCCAGGCTGATCTCAAACTCCTGACCTCAAGTGATCCGCCCGCCTTGGCCTCCCAAAGTGCTGAACTGCGCCTGTCCAGCAGAACTTTTAAAACTTGGCTTTGTTGCCCAATAGGGAGAGGTTTTATTTTTCTTATTTTGAATAATGACTTGAGTTTTGTTAAAATGATAAACAATTGAAGCAGGAAAGACAAAAATTCACTTAATTCCACCACCAGAAAAAGTAATCATTGCTTAATATTAAGTGGCATTACTCCAGACATTCATGCATGTCAGCAGATAGGTCAGATACCTAGATAGAAACAATTCTTGAAAATAGTATTATCATGTAATTGTGTTTTAACAAGCAATTTTATGCAAATTAATAGAAAAAGAGTGAACGTGATGGAAAAAGTGAAGGGATTTGTGAACTTTAGTTACATATTTTCTCATTGTAAGGAATATTAGTTCTTAAAAGATAACGTAGAAGAAAGATAAATTTTCTGTATATTTTATTCTTTGCTCTTTCACCCAGGCTGGAGTGAAGTGGTGCAATCTCTGCTCACTGCAACCCCTGCCCCCGCACTGCTCCCCACCCCGCCCCACTGGTTCAAGTGATTCTCCTGCCTCAGCCTCCTGAGTAGCTGGGATTACAGGCGCCCGACATTGTGCCCCACTAATTTTTTTTTTTTTTTTTTTTTTTTTTTTGGTGGAGTTGGGGTTTCACCATGTTGGCCAGGCTGGTCTCTAACTTCTGACCTCAGTTGATCCACTCTCCTCGGCTTCCCCAAAGTGCTAGGATTACAGGCGTGAGCCAGTGCGCCCGGCCATTTTATTCATTTTTAAAATACTTGTTTTTTAGAACAGAGTTAGTGTTAACCTTTCACATATTTTCTTTTCTATGCTTATCATCCCTGACAACTTGATTTTTGCTAGTTAAATGGAAGATTTTAGCACTCATCACCAGTATGTTAACCGTAATACTTAAAGTTCTTATTTCAGTTTTTCTCTTGGTTGTCTGAACTTTTGTGAGCCCACAGGTGCTCATTTCTCTGCTTCGAGGCATCATTTGCCTTTGTACTAGAAGGACATCTAGTACAAAGGTAAATGATACTTTTCTAAGTTCATGGTAGTGGTATTGGTATTTTGTAATGGTATTTTTCTAGGTTCCTTGTGGACTTTGCTCCACTATCTTCTGGTGATGAGGGTAGCACCAGTTCTTCAGTTTTCTCTTTTATTTTCAGATTTTATTTTGTTGATTTAGTAGTTACTTGGAAATAATTTTTTTGTTATCTACTTATTAATTATACAATTTCCTGAAAACCTGGCTGGCTCTGAACATTCTGAGGGATTAATTTTATAAAGAGTCAATATATGTAAAATAATGAGCATTATACTTCGAATCTTGAAGTCCAAGTTTGAATTCTGGCTTGTCTCTTTAGTCAAATTGCTTTACTAAGTCTTGGTTTGCTTGTTTATAAAATATAGGCTCTATTCCCTATCACACAGTCATATTTATCACATAGCATCAATTAAATGAAAAGATATGATTAAAACCCTTGCACAGTGAGAAAATAAGTTTAAATGGTCTCTGGTCTCATTTTTAATTCTCTGTAGGGCTGACTTTTTCCACAGCCTGCCTCATTTTGTTTGATTTTCTTCTAAAAATTATCTTTGTTATTATCCACTTTCCCTGCAAGATGACTTCCTCCAAGAAAACAATACCTTCTTTTTCTTTCCTCTTTCTTAAGATATCACTAAGAAGCTGAACACGTTGGTGCATGCCTGTAGTCCCAGCTATTCAGGAGGCCAAGGTGGGAGGATTGCTTGAGCCCAGGAATTCAAGACCAGGCTGGGCAATATAGTGAGACTGACCTCATAAACAAAACAAAACAAAAAATAACCAAAAAAAAAAGCTATCACTGTGAAAGGAAAATAAATTCACAAAAGGAAAATTTGGAGCCCCAAATCACTAAGTCAAGGGAAAAGTCAAGCTTGGAACTACATCAGGAAAACCTGCCTCCCATTTTATTCCTCAATAATACAGCTACAGGCCAGGCGACGTGGCTCACACCTCTAATCCCAGCACTTTCGGAGGCTGAGGCAGGTGGATCACCTGAGGTCAGGAGTTTGAGACCAGCCTGGCCAACATGGTGAAACCCCGTCTCTACTGAAAATACAAAAATTAGCCAGGTGTGATGGCGGAAGCCTGTAATCCCAGCTGCTTGGGAGGCTGAGACAGGAGAATTGCTCTGTTCTGTTGAATTTCACCCTGGCAATGGAAACCGATAGCTTATCTTTACTGGTGTGGGACAGAAAGTCATCCCTATGCTCATCTGAGACAAATGCATACCTGATTGCTTCCTCTGCCCTATTGTTTATGTAAAAATGCAGATTCACTGAGCCAGATTAAATTGTATATTCAGTGAAAGGCTGATGAAGGACTCAAAAGAATGCAACCTTTTGTTTTTTACCTACTTATGACCTGGAACCCCAAGCCCCTCCCAGAACCAATTACAATGTTACACATACTGATGTCTCTTATCTCCCTAAAATATATAAAAGCAAGCTGTACCCCCACCACCTTGGGCACATGTTGCCAGGATCTCCTGAGGTTGTGTCATGGACATGTTCTTCACCTTGGCAAAATAAACTTTCTAAATTGGTTGAGACTTGTCTCACATATTTTGAATTCACATCACTAAGGAGATTTGTATGTTTATGCCAATAATTCTGTAAAAAAATAATTTTCCTTACTTGCGATATATTGTCTCTGTAGCCAAAGACTGGCGTTTAGTTAATTCTGGAAGCTTTGTTCGCTTAGTTGAAATCTGAAAGATAGTACCCAGTCAGTGGATGGGTAAAACTGCTGCCACCTTAGTATAAACCAAGGCAGTACTTCCAAACCAATACAAATAAGCAGTCATTGCGTTCTGTATCATCACCTACTCGCAGTAAAAGCATGGCAGTTTTACCTTAGAAGTTTCTTGAAGTAAAACACCTTAGTTTTATTGTATCCTGTCCATGAAGTGAACATTGTTTCCCTATTCTCTGTGATGAAGTGGGAAGTACACATAAAGCCGTTTCTTTGCATACTGATGGTTATCATGAGTTAAAGCACTCATGCAACTGAGTTTCAGGCTGAACTATCCACGTTGTTCATGGAACACCGTTTTTAATTGTAAGAGTTACTGATAAACTGTGGTTATTCATGCTTGGCTATGTAGTAGACATTTACTTGAAAATGAACAACTGTGAGCCTGTCAATTCAAGAAAAACAACTGCAAAATAATGGCCAATGATAAAATTTGAGCTTTTAAGTGAAAATTAAAATTTTCATAAACTATTATCTTCTACCTTCAGCTTGACAGCTTCTTAGTACTTACTGATGGGATCATGGTAGTATTAATAAATGTGATTTTAAAAGTATTATAATAGGCCATCTCGAAGATGCATATGACTCAATGAACTTTTTTTTTTTTTTTTTTGGAGACGGAGTCTGGCTCTGTCCTCAGGCTGGAGTGCAGTGGCGCGATCTCGACTCCCTCCTCCCGGGTTCAAATGATCCTCCTGCCTCAGCCTCCCGAGTAGCTGGGACTACAGGTGTGTGCCACCATGCCCAGCCAATTTTTTGTATTTTTAGTAGGGATGAGGCAATATTTTTAATATCGCTAATGCATGATGTTAAAAACCTTGCATGTGTAAAAGATCCATTCAAAGTAGAAGACAGATCAATGAATTTTAGTGTAGTCGTTTTAAGTTTAGTGACATAGTTTCAGTTTCCACATTGCAACTAAACTCTACACTGGAGTTTTAGTATAGTATCAAAGAATGAATATCCATAGTTATTGAACAGGTTATTTTAGCACTCTTTTCCAGCAATATATCTGAGAGGCCATACTTTCTTCATGTGTGTCAGATAACATATTGCAACAAATGCAATTTAAAATATTTGCTACAATGGGCTGTACACGGTGGCTTATGCCTGTAATCCCAGCACTTTGGGAGGCAGAAGGATCACTTGAGGCCAGGAGTTCAGGACCAGCCTGGCCAACATGGCGAAACCGGTCTCTACTAAAAATACAAAAATTAGCTGGGCATGGTGGTGCATGCCTGTAGGCCCAGCTACTCAGGAGGCTGAGGCAGAAGAATCACTTGAACCAGGGAGACAGAGGTTGCAGTGAGCTGAAATCGTGTGCCTGCACTCCAGCCTGTGTGACAAAGCGAGACCCTGTCTCAAAAAAAAAATAAAATATTTGCAAAAATGTGTCGGGTGCAATGACTCGCGCCTATAATCCCAGCACTTTGGGAGGCCGAGGTGGCAGATCAGTTGAATCCAGGAGTTCCAGACAAGCCTGGCCAACCTGGCAAAAAACCCCATCTCTATAAAAAAAAAAAAAAAAAAAAAATTGGCGTGGCTCGGGAGGCTGAGGCAGGAGAATCGCTTGAACCTGTCAGGCGGAGGTTTCAGTGAGCTGAGATCACACCACTGCACTCCACCCTGTGTGACAAAAATGAGGAAATGTATAGTTTTTATTAAAATGTTAATCATGTTTAATGAATTAATTCTTAGTATCTGTTTGCAGGAACTAGGAAATAAAAATTTAGAAATAATAAAATGAATTAGATACTTAAAATGAATTTAGACACTTAAAATTTTTTTAGTTTTAATTTATCTCTGGCAAATATCTGTAGTATACCTTGTATACACAAAATCACTTTGGGTTTCTTTGTAATTTTTCAAGAACATAATGTGGTCCTGTAAATTCAAGGAAAGCCTGAGGCCAAAAAGCCCAAGGACTGCTCCCATAAACTAAGATTATCCTGCGGTTAGTGAACAGGGATAGAAAATAGTTACAACTTTTTTTCCCCCTCATGTAAAGGAGAGGACTAAAGGTAGTTAACCCGGGTAGTAGGATAATTGGTAAATTTCAAATTGTAAGGAATTGGACCCTTTCAATTTAGCAGTATGTTTAAAATGCATTTTCTCTTTCTTTCCCTCTTCCACCAAGTGTCTCATTTCATCTTTGTTTTAATGACTCACGCAGGTTTCCCTCTTCTCTCTTCCTGGTTTTCCGGCTTTCTCCTATATATTACCTCTAGTGTCACTAGATAGACCCTCCTTTCCTGCTTTCCATCTATCTACCCAGAGTAGTTCTATTGATTTCTTGCCTCATGTTCTTCCTTAGCTCAATCTGCATTGTGCTCTGTCCTGAAATACAGAGGTGCTTGACATTTTGTCCCCTCAGCTCTGACCTTTGACCTTTATTCAGTGGGTTTTCTTTTATCCAGGTTTCTTTTAGTGTTATATCCTTCTTTGAGTGCCTTTTTGTACATGAAATATTTCTAGTGCATCATGAATGCCAGTTTAATGAAAGGAAGATTTTTCTCCTAAGACTATGTAAGCAGACTAAACAAGTTGTAATTCGGCAAGTGACTAAGCATAGATACGAATGTTGCAGAAGGTATCCTGCCACTGGGCTAGTTGGATTTATGTCACTGTTAGTGTACCATTCTTAGGTTATTTGATTACCAAAATAGCTAAATAGAGTTTGGGACTGTATAATTGTTCTTCAGACTTGTTTTTTAGCAGCAGATGCATTTCCAAATATAATCTTACTCTGAATCTGAGCTTCACTATACAATACAGACAAAAGGCGAGCTTTTCCAGTTGAAGTAGGAGTCTGATCTGAAACACACCCCTGGCCCCAACAAAAAACAAATAAAACTTCCACTCTTATTTTTAGAGCTTGTTGAAGAGAATTAGTAAGTAAAGGTCCTTTTGGCCGGAACTGCCATCTTCCTGTAATTTGCGAAAATGTCAAAACACAAAGGGAAAGAGGAGAGGCACCTGATACATGTTCTCTCAGCCTTTTACAAAACATGGAGTTGTTCCTTTGGCCGCATATATGCAAATCTATAAGGAAGGTGATATTGTAGACATCAAGGGAATGGGTACTTTTCAAAAAGGAATGCCCCAGTAGTGTTACCATGGCAAAACTGAAAGAGTCTACAATGTTACCCAGCATGCTGTTGGCATTGTTGTAAACAAGGGCAAGATTCTTGGCAAGAGATTCAATGTGCATATTGAGCACATTAAGCACTCTAAGAGCCAAGATAGCTTCCTGAAACGTGTGAAAGGAAATGATCAGAAAAAGAAGCCGAAGAGAAAGTTACCTGGGTTCAACTGAAGCACTAGCCTGCTCCACTCAGAGAAGCATACTGTGAGAACCAATGGGAAGGAGCCTGAGCTGCTGGAACCTATTCCCTATGAATTCATGGCATCATAGGTGTTAAAAAAATAAAAGATCTCTGGACTGTTTAAAAAAAAAAAAAAAGGCAAAAGCATGGGAATAAATTATATATAAAATGCCAACAGAAGTATGTTTATAGTAGGAATTTTTTTTTGTTGTTCTTTCCCAGCTGAAGATTTATTGGCATAAATGCAACCATATAAAAACGTTGTCATGAAAAACAGTCATGATGTGCCCTCCCCATCCCCCCAGCCCAGGCCCCTAAAACTTCCTCTGCGGGAGGGAGGGAGAGAGAGAGGAAGGGGGAGCCCCGCAATCGTCTAGTAACGCTCAGCCCCTGGGCCTGTGCAGGGTAGGAGAGCCTGGCCTCAGCGCATCCTATAGTCTGTGGAGCAGGACAGGTCGCACAGATGGCCCTTGAAATTTAGGTTGACGGTGAAGTCCAGGTCCCAATTGTTCTTGGCGTTGGGCCACATGCCGATGGTGCCGAAGATCTCCTTGCCCGTCTTAAAGGTCAGGTAGTCCTCCATGTAAAACACCGTCTGCTTCCAGTGCCTGTACAGGGACTCGGGGCTGATGGAGAAGCCGGTCCTCTTGTGGCAGTGCATAAACTCGATGTTGAAGTAGGCCACCTGGGCGTGTACGTAGTCATTCTGTTTCACTTGCAGGCAGAACGGGGAGGTGAAGGTCAGGTCTTCCACCTTGACGGTGTAGATGTCTACCTCCTTTATGAGGCAGGCATTGTTGACCAGCTGATTCAGGTCCACCAGATCCACTAGGGTCTCCTTGATGGCCACATCTTTGATGCAAGACATATCGAAGCCGTAAGCGTTCTCCCACCTGTGGATCTTGTAGGCTTTGTACTGCTGTTCCTCGATGACCGTCACATACAGTGTGGCCCAGTCTGGGAAGATGAGGCTTATTGGGCGTCAGTCACTTGTCCGGGCGTGGAGCATGGTGTTGAGCATGGACTCCTAGAAGAGGCAGTTAGCCCATCCACTTGCTGATGATGATGTCCACCTTTTCCACCCGGAGCTCTACCTCCGCCACCTTCCCCTTGATGATGGTCACCAAGTGGTCTTAACTTGTTGGTTTTGACAATCTTCACTGCATATTCAGAGCTAGCGGAACCACTCGATCCCGATGACGTTGCGGGCCCGGCCTTGGCGAACATGCAGGGGATGCTTGTGTCCGTGCCCCCATCCAGCACTACCTTGTCCTTGAAGAGGTGATGGTTGTGAAACAGAGTTGCTGAAGTGGGCGTAGGAGTCAAAGTAATCTTTGGACGTTATGCCCTTGACGTTCGGCTTCTCGCTGCTTTCCGCCTGGCCACAGGACACCTCCATGATGCAGTTTGGGACCTCGGCGGCCGCCATCTTGGCCCACACCTCCTAACTCCTCCGGTTGCCAAGACCCCCGCCTTTTTCTGTAGTAGGATTTTAAGAGGTGAAAGAAGCACAGTGAGAACAAGATGAACTCGCATATATTCTTTGCTAAGGCTTTACTCACCTCTTCAGGGTAAAACTTGGAATTACATGTTTGAGTTTAGCATGTTTGAAGCATGCTCATTTCTGGCAACAGTGTGGCTCATTTCTTTTTGGCAACAAAATAAAATGCCTGCCTATCTGCTGAAACAACTGTGTTTTGAAGGTATTTATATATTTATTTATTTGAGACAAGAGTCTTGCCCTGTCACCCTGCTTGGAGTGCAGTGGTTCGGTCTCGGCTCACTGCAACTTCCACCTCCCAGGTTCAAGCAATTCTCCTGTCTCCGCCTCCCAAGTAGCTGGGAATACAGGCATGTGCCACCACACCTGGCTAATTTTTTTAGTAGATAGGGCGTTTCACCCTGTTGGCCGGGCTATTCTGTAACTCCTGACCTCAGGTGATCCACCCACCGCAACCTGCCAAAGTGTTGAGATTACAGGCCTGAGGCACTGCACTCAGCCGAAAAGTTAGTAATTTTAAAAGGAGGGAAGGAACTAACCATATAGTTACTACTTATGTGTCAGCTGCTACTAGGTGATTTATTAACTAGGTGAGTCCTCAAACAAGTGTGGTTATTGTTTGTTAGAGAAAACTCCTTACCGCTGAGGAAATTATAACTCAGCAAGGAAAGTGAATTTCTCAAAGGCATGTAGTCCTAGAGCTAGAATTCCAACCTGAACCTGACTAGAGTTAAATAAAGCTTATGCTGTTTATACTCTGGTCATTGTGTGTCACTGATAATGTTTTTATTTAGTATGTCTTTTAGTGAAGAGAAAGAAATATATATATATGCGTATGGGATCTACACATACATGACTTTTATAGGTTCCCTTATGACTTCATTGCTTTAACTTAATTTTGCCAATAGGATCTCGTGTTTATTAGCTGTGAATCTAACAAGCTTTCAGGGGAGCAGTGTTCAGGAATGTTGGAGCGGGAATACTTCTTCAGCATAGATTTTCTGGGTAACTAGTTAAACTAATAAGCCCTAAGCTGGTTAAGAGCTGAGCAAAAGCTATTTTAACTGGGTTCTTAAATGCGGTATTGTGATCTGAATGCCACTTTTTTTTTTTTATTCCCACAGGAGGCAGCCTTCTGTGCTGTGATTCTTGCCCTGCTGCTTTTCATCGTGAATGCCTGAACATTGATATCCCTGAAGGAAACTGGTATTGCAATGACTGTAAGGCAGGCAAAAAGCCACACTACAGGGAGATTGTCTGGGTAAAAGTTGGACGATACAGGTAATCCTAGAGAATGACACTCATTTCTTTTACTGTCCTCTGTTTCTTGAGACCTCTCAGATACAATGCTTAACGTATTTTCTAATGATCTACTTAATTAGGCATGGTACTTCTCACCTCTTTTTATTGATGTTTTTCCTTATAGGAAAAGAAACCTAACTTCATGATTTGCAATTATAGGAATAATACATGTTCTCTGTGGAAAATTTTTTTTTCTTTTATGTATTTTTTGGAAAGTTTTTTTTAATGAAAACACACTAATAATCTCATAAGGCAGGTACATTGTTAACATTTCAGCATATGTACTCCCAAATGTACCAATCCACAGTTATGTCCCCCCACTATCCAAAATAACTGTCTTTACAGATTATTACTGTTTTGTGTCTTGGGTTGTTTGTTTTGAGACAGGGTATCCTCTGTTACCCGGGCTGGAGTGCAGTGGTGTGATCATTGCTCACTGCAACTTCAAACTTCTGGGCTTATGCGATCCTGCCACCTCAGCCTCCTGAGTAGCTGGGACTACAGGTACATGTCACTGTGCCCAGCCATTTTTTCTTTTTAAAAATGTTTTGATTGAATGTGGAAAGCACAAAGGATGTAACATGCATAATTTTAAAGAATAACAAAAGTGACACCTGTGTATGTACCTTCCACTTAAATAAATAGAACACTATTGGTACTTTTGAGGTCTATTCAATGCCCTGATTCCATTCTCTCCTACCCCCAGAGGTAATCACTATACTAAATTTTAGCTTTTTCATTCCTTCGCCGTTCTGTGAGAGTTTAATGTTTTCTTTGGTATGTTTTAGACCTTTATGTAAAGGAATTATTGTTGATATATTTTTCTGCAACTTTTTTCATTCACTTCTATGCCCCTGAGATTCATCATAGTATAGTATGCTGGTTCATTCATAGTTCACTGTTCCTTTATACAGTCACATAATGTCTAGTTCACTTACCCATTTTCCTGTTTGGACTGTGAACATTTGGTCAGTTTTTCTTGGTTTATATACTTGGGACCTTGATTATAAGTATACACTTATATACAAGTATATATTTGGTTTATATACTTAGGGCCTTCTCCAGGGCATTCTCTGGAGTAAAGTAGTTAGATAGAGGTTTCCAGCTTTAATAGGTAATACCATATTGTCTCCCTAAAATTGTTGTGTAGTAATTTACATTCTTTGATTTTGTTTGTATGTGTTTGTGTTTTGATTTCTTGGTGCTGTTCTTCTGTAATTATTCAAAGTTTCCTTTTTAAAGGCCAAATTGTATTTTATTTTGTATAGTATACCATGGGTAATACTATTATTTTCTTGATGTTGAGCATTTATATTTTTTGCAGTTTTTCCTTTTTATAATGCTTCAGTGAATGTTATTGTCATAAGTGTCTGTTCCTATATCATTATTTTTTTTAGGTAGAATCCTTGAAGTTGAATAATTGAGTCTAAGGGAGTGTGTGCCTATATAAGAATGTGGGCAGGGGTTTTCCAACTTCTAGCACATACAATTGTTTGTGTTCTAGTTAGGTTGTAAGAATGCCGTAAGATGGACTTTAATGTGGACAGACAGACATTGCTAATCCTTACTCTTATATGAGTAGATTATTTTCCTAATGCTTTGCAGCTTTCTAGAGGTTTCCCTTCTCTTTTTCACCTTTCCCAGGTGGTGGCCAGCCGAGATCTGCCATCCTCGAGCTGTTCCTTCCAACATTGATAAGATGAGACATGATGTGGGAGAGTTCCCTGTCCTCTTTTTTGGATCTAATGACTATTTGTGGACTCACCAGGCCCGAGTCTTCCCTTACATGGAGGGTGATGTGAGCAGCAAGGATAAGATGGGCAAAGGAGTGGATGGTACATATAAAAAAGGTAACTTTATCCTTTTTGTTTCTCAGGCAAACATATACCTCTGTTGCCTGAGTGTCTGCTCTGTTTTAGAATTCACATATGCTCCATTTTGAAACTGCCTTTTGTCCTCTCAGGACATTATGTGGCTACAAATACCGTATTTTGCAAGGAAGTTGACCCATGTAACTCATTATTTTTGAACCTTAATCTTTACTTAATTAGAATTTCCTTGAGCTTTTTTTTGACTTATCAGTTGCTTTCTCAGCATTCCATCGAATAATGGAGTTCTGAAACTATTTCATAGAAGAAACACTTCAGTTTGCTAGACTCTAGCAGAGCTACATTTGCCCCAAGGAGTTTGGTCTTTTCTTTTCTTTTCTTTTCTTTCTTTTTTAAAGCTTGTTGGAAAGAAACAAAATTCACCAGATATTGTAGAGCAAACTAGTAAAGGTCAAAGCATAAATGCTCTGAATCAAAATAAAGTTTTGTAAACTGGCCTAGCAATGAAGGCAGGGTACCCTATTATCAGCAGAACTAGTTTTACTACTTACCAGGTGGTCGAATCAACTTTGAACCTGGTTTTCTCTTATCATATAATGGAGAAAGTTTGCTCTTGGAATTCAGTGGGATTATCAAAAGTGTCCCTGGAGAGTGCATAATTGGTATCCCCTTAGTGGTAATTACCTTCTTCCTCTAGCTGTCCTTCGAAAGATAATATATCTCTTGCTATTTAATATATTTGGTCCTTAAAGTACAAATGGTTCCGAACTCAAAATGGTTCAACTTACAGCTTTACAATGATGCACTTCCATTATGTTCCTCAGCTTATGATGGGCTTATATCCAGGTAAACCAATTGTTAACATGAGGAGCATCTGTGTAAGATTTTGTCTATAGGGTGAGATGAAAAGGGATTCTAAGCAAGTGACATGGAAAACGATTCTAAGCAGGTAAAGCTTCCTGGTTAGGGAATGGGAGTATTGTCAATAGGGAACAAGTTTAACAAAGGTTCTGTTTGCCACATGTTATTTTAGTAGCTCCTCACTTAACCTGTTTGCCTTGTGGTTTCTATACAGAGATACGGGCTATCTATCAGTTCTACTGCTAATACAAAAATACATAGTACTGTGCTATTAGTACTAATACTTCAGGAGCTGAGGTCTTGAGTCTTGTAATCTCAGGTGGTCAGGGATCAAGTGACCAGTGTTTTGGCCTGCACAGAGCTGGCCACCACTGAGGTTGGGGGAGAAGGTGAAGTATAAGGAATACCTCAGGTCTGAGCCTGCCTAAGCTCTGAGATTCTGCCTCAGTGAGGGAGTTTCTAGGTGCCTGTGACTTCTTGGAACTTGTATTTTTGCAGGGGAATCTGAAATAGATAACAGCAGTCGAAATATCTGCTGGGATTTTGGTATTGTTAATATTGCGGCAGAAGTGTGCATTGTATATGCTGTGGGAACAGAGCAAGAGGAAGCTGGGGAGCAATGTTTGGAAGTCATAGATGATTACTAAGTGACTCTGAGGAATGAATCATCATAATAATAATAGTTACCATTTTTGTTTGCCAGACCCTGTTCATTGTTTATTTTCTGCTTTAAGTGCTTATGATAACCCTATGAGGTAGATACCATCCTGATCTTGCAGGTGAGGAAACTGAGGCACATTAATGTTAAAGTACTTGCCCCCAACGTATCAATACCAGTAAGTGATAGAGGAAGGTTTCTCACTCTGATAGTAGAGCCAGAATCTAAACTCTTAACCTCTACACTGACTTTGAAGAAGGAAAAGGACTTAAAATGTGATACATTTTATCAAGAAGACATCACATGGGAAAGCACATGTTGAATCTGTTAATAAAATCCTGAGTTAGCAACCTCCAAGTATTTGGGATGGTTTCAGCACATGGTTGGGGGAGTACTGGGCTATTTTCCTGAAAGGATGAAGATCTAACTAAATCCCTAATTACAGCAGAGTTTTAAAAACTTCAGCCTGCGACATTGTTGGGCCGTTTAAAAGGTGAGAGGCTGCACGTGGGAAAATCAGTGAGAGGCAGAAATGACGAGACTGTGCCAGACAAGGTGGCTCACGCCTGTAATCCCAGCACTTTGGGAGGCTAGGCAGGTGGATCCTTTGAGGTCAGGAGTTCAAGACCAGCCTAGCCAACACATTGAAACCCTGTCTCTACTAAAAATGTTAAAAAATTAGACTAGGCGCGGTGGCTCAAGCCTGTAATCCCAGCACTTTGGGAGGCCGAGACGGGCGGATCACGAGGTCAGAAGATCGAGACCATCCTGGCTAACACAGTGAAACCCCGTCTCTACTAAAAAATACAAAAAACTAGCCGGGCGAGGTGGCGGGCACCTGTAGTCCCAGCTACTCGGGAGGCTGAGGCAGGAGAATGGCGTAAACCCAGGAGGCGGAGCTTGCAGTGAGCTGAGATTGCGCCACTGCACTCCAGCCTGGGCGACAGAGTGAGACTCCGTCTCAAAAAAAAAAAAAAAAAAAAAATTAGCCAGGCATGGTGATGCGCACCTGTAATCCCAGCTACTCGGGAGGCTGAGGGAGGAAAATCGCTGGAACCCGGGAGGCAGAGGCTGATGCCACTGCACTCCAGCCTGGGTGACAGAGCAAGCGAGACTGTGTGTCTACCCACCCACCCCCTGCCCCCACCACCACCAAAAAAGAAAGAAAGAATGAGACTAACAGTGAATTGTTCATGGGGATGGAGAATATGATTTATATTGGATAGATGTTAAGGAGGTAGACTAGGACATGCCGAATAATGTCCTCGTCTGCCTGCTTAGAAGAACACATTTTAGGACAATTTAGATGATTCTCCTGGAAAGGACACATTTTAGGACAATTTAGATGACTCCATGGAACACATACAAACAAGGAAATGAAGAAAAAGGATGGGTCAGAGGGGAGAGTTTCTTTAAAGGATGACAGAGCTTGGGGAAAGGCACAGAGAAAGTGGGAAGAATGGGATTCTCAGAGTTTTTAATGTGGGTGAAGAATAATGAATTAACAGTTTTAAGTGCAGAATGAGAATCTTAAGATTTTGTTGGATTTTCAGATACTGCAATCTTTTAAGCATGAGAAAATACAGGGGCCGGGCATAGTAACTCGTGTATAATCCTAACACTTTGGGAGGCTGAGGCAAACAGATACCTTGACCTTAGGAGTCTGAGGCCAGACTGGGCAACATGGCAAAACCTTGTCTCTACAAAAAAATTAGCCTGGCATGGTGGTGCATGCCTATAGTCCCAGCTACTCGGGAGGCTGAGGTGGGAGGATCACTTCAGCCTAGGAGGTCGAGGCTGCAGTGAGCTGGGATTGTGCCATTGCATTCCAACCAGGATGTTAGAGTGAGACCCTGTCTCGAAAAAAAAGTACAGGACTTGAGTGTAGATTGTTTATGAAGATCTGTGTATCATTAGAGATAATAGTTTATATTTACAAAACAAGTCTTAGGATAAGAGGCAAGAAGGAGAACAAAGCTTCAACTTTGAATTTCTGCCAGAGGAGAGTGAGCACAATATCGGGGGCACCTAAGAAGTAGCATGTTTCCAAAAGTGGGAGGTTTAGGACTGAGGAAAGAAAGGCCTAAAGGCAGTGACTTTGCTAAGCAGATGAAGTGTAGTTGTTAGGAGATGGTATCTGTGGGCTTTTTAAAGTCATTTAGCTGTTTATTGTTTTCTCATCTAAAGCACGGTTGTCTAATCTTTTGGCTTCCCTGGGCCACATTGGAAGAATTGTCTTAGGCCAAACGTAAAATACACTAACAGTAACGATAACTGATGAGCTAAAAAAAAAAAAAAAGTCGGTGCATAATTTTTATGATATCCACCACCACAGATAAGCAAAAAAGTCCTCGTATTCAAATGGTTGGACACCCGTGATCTAAAGGGTGGTGTATAGCCATTGAGTTCTAGATTATGTTTTGTCTTAATACTATGTCTGAATACCCTTCGGACTACATTACCTGTTTGAAAATAGCTGTTATGTGTTTTCTTTTACATATAGCGTCGGTCAATTTTTGTGTAAAAAATGGAGTTTCTCCAACTTAAAGAGGAAAAAGTAAAAAATAAATGAATAAATAAATAATTCCATCCAGAGATTTGGAAGTGACTTGTGCTGTCTGTTTTCATAGCTCTTCAGGAAGCTGCAGCAAGGTTTGAGGAATTAAAGGCCCAAAAAGAGCTAAGACAGCTGCAGGAAGACCGAAAGAATGACAAGAAACCACCACCTTATAAACATATAAAGGTGAGGAGAAAATCTTGGGGGACCTTCTCTGGAGAGAAACGGAATAGCTGGCTCTTCCCATTCTGTTCATGACAAGAATGGAAGCACAAGCATAGTTCGTTTTAGGTAGAGGTATGAGCTTTAAAGAAGATAAGAAATAGCCGAGCGTGGTGGCTCACGCTTGTAATCCCAGCACTTTGGGAGGCTGAGGCGGGTGGATCACCTGCAGTCAGGAGTTTGAGACCAGCCTGGCCATTATGGTGAAACCCCTTCTCTACTAAAAATACAAAAATTAGCCTGGCGTAGTGGCAGGTGCCTGTAGTCCCAGCTACTTGGGAGGCTGAGGCTGGAGAAATGCTTGAACCCGAGAGGCAGAGGTTGCAATGAGCCGAGATCGTGCCACTACACTCCAGCCTGGGCGACAGAGTAAGACTCCGTCTCAAAAAAAAAAAAAAAAAGATAAGAAACAAGTACCAGAGCACCATTCCTAGCACATTGCCAGGATTGCCAATGTCAGGAAAATTAATTTTAGGTGCACCGAACCTTTAACCTAGCTAGTAAAATAGTCATCACCATTTTCATCTGGGTCCAGTGGAACCTTTGTATTTTAAATATTTTTATGTCATATTGACAGACATAAAAATAAAGAGACAGTGGAGAACAAATTTATTAGAAATTTTAGTGTTATGTTGCTAGAATAATTGCAGTTTTGTCATTACTTTTAATGGCAAACCTCAATTACTTTTGCGCCAACCTAATATTTACTAAATCCTTTTTACAAACCTCCTTTTATCAGATAAGTTAGTGGTGATGCTCAAGTATCATAAAACATGAAAGAATATTGTTAGGCCTGTTGAGAAAAGGAGGTTACTCAGGTTGTTCTTGTAAAACATCTTTGATGGCATTGTTCCTGGATGAGAATACCCTGTTTCTTTTTTGTTCTTAGAAATGCATTATTTGTTCACTTATCCTTTGTGTGTGTGTGTGTGTGTGTGTGTGTGTTGTTTTTTTTTGTTTGTTTGTTTTTGAGATGGAATCTCCCTCTGTCTTCAAGGCTGGAGTACAGTGGCGCAATCTTGGCTCACTGCAACCTCCATCTCCCAGGTTCAAGCAATTCTCCTGCCTCAGCCTCCCCAGTAGCTGAGATTACAGGCACACACCACTATATGTGGCTAATTTTTGTATTTTTAGTAGAGACGGGAGTTTGCCGTGTTAGCCAGGCTGGTCTCGAGTTCCTGACCTCAGGTGATTCACCCGCCTCAGCCTCCAAAGTGCTGAGATTGCAGGCATGAGCCACCATACCTGGCTGTGTGTTTCTGAAGACTGATAATCTGAGATGTTACTTGGAGATTAATTTCACCACCATCTTTAGAATCTAGTATGTTTACGTTTGTCTCAAATATTGGATGGAGCATAGTTAAACTGAAAAACTTTTGTTGTTTATCAGAAATTCAGACTGAACTAGATGACTTGGATTTTTATTTGCTAAATCTGATAACCCTACTGAAAGCAGACCTTCAAGATCGTATCTCCAGTGTTTTATACTTGCTTTGCTTTTTTATTTTTAAACTCCTTTCCTCAAGTGTAGTAGACAGTCTTTTATACTTTTTTAAACGACAATGCAGTACTTTGGGTAATGCCGTAAGAAGTCTAAAGTGTGACAGTTTATTTCACTATTTCGTCGTGCTTATATGTAATTCCATTGTGTTTCCCTTTTCTTATTATTTCCGTCTTCCTTAGCATAGTTGTGGATTATGATGAGTAATAATGTATAATGATGAAGTAGTAAGTTACAAGATACAGGAAATGTAAGAACACTAAAATTCCATACTGTGTCTTAGATTTCGTCTGATGGACTTATATGGTATTTACAAGACAGAATCAGTTTTGTTCTTTGTGTGTTTCTTTGAGACAGGGTTTCACTCTGTGACCCAGGCTGGAGTGCATTGGCACAATTTTGGCTCACTGCAACCTCCGCTTCCTGGGTACAAGCAATTCTCCTGCCTCAGTCTCCTAAGTAGCTGGGATTACAGACCTGAGCCACCAACGCCTGGCTGATTTTAGTATTTTTTGTAGAGTTGGAGTTTCACCATGTTGTCCAGGCTTGTCCTGAACTCCTGAGCTCAAAGCAATCCACCCACCTCAGCCTCCCAAAGAGGTGTGATTACAGGTGTGAGCTACCACACTTGGCCTGAATTTTATTCTTTTAAATAAGAATATTTTATTTTCGAACTTTGGAAGACCTCTAAAAAGGGATAAAAGTCATCAACACTGCTTCTGAAGGCTTTTTTTTCCCCCCCAATTTTTTTCTTCCCTGAGACAGAGTCTTGCTGTGTTGCCCAGGCTGGGGTGCAGTAGCATGATCTTAGCTCACTGAACCTCCATCTCCTGGATTCAACCGATTTTCCTGCCTCAGCCTCCCAAGTAGCTGGGACTACAGGTGCGTGCCACCAAACCCAGCTAATTTTTGTGTTTTTAGTAGAGATGGGGTCTCACCGTGTTAGCTAGGCTACTCTTGAACTCCTGACCTCAGGTGATCCACCTGCCTCGACCTCCCAAAGTGCTGGGATTACAGGTGTGAGCCACCGTGCCTGGCCCAATTTTTTTTTTTTCTTTATTAGAGATGAGGATCTCACTATGTTGCCTAGGCCAATCTCCTGGCCTCAGGTTATCTTCCCACATTGGCCTCCCAAATTACTGGGATTATAGGCATGAGCTGCCACTCCTGGCCTTTTGATTGTTACTTTAAATGTCATAAAATATCCATACCGACATTGGATTAAAAAAAGAACAAAGAACGAAAAAAATCATAAACTATTATTCCTTACAAATAATTACAACTTCTGAAATTAAGAATTTCAAAACCTATAATTGGATCTAAATGAGTCTCACAATGTATGTGACATATAATCTCAGAACATAGTTGTTAGGCCTCAGAAATGGAAAATAATTCTATTCACATAGTCCTAAGGGTCAGATAACAGCAAGGTAGGCATTTTAGAGTTACCATATCAACCATATTGAGCTACTGAGACAGCAGTTTCCTGTGAGTGATCTCATCAAGAATTTAAAGGCTAACTTCTTCCCTCCACTTTTTTTTTTTTAAATATTTCCAAGAAAAGGATCTAGAGCAAGCATTGGCAAACTATGGTTCATGGGCAAATCTGATCTACTGCCTATTCTTGTAATACTCTTGAGCTACAGGTTGTTTTTACATTTTTCAGTGGTTGGCAGAAAAGAGATTTTGTGACACATAAAGATTATATGAAATTCAACTTTCAATCGGTATCCAGAAAATTTTATTGAAATACAGGCATCCTTTTTCATTTACATATTACATATGGCTGCTTTTATATTACAGTGGCAGAGTTGAGCTACATGTGGAGATATATGGCCTGCAAAGCCTAAAGTATTTACTTTCTGACCCTTTACAGAAAAAGTTACTTAATTCCTGATCTGTAGTGAGATTTACTTAGAATTACATATCCATGTCTTTGTTCTTAACCATGTGGGATTTCTTTTGTTGGTTTGCTTTTGGTTTATGATGTGATAAGTATGAAACTTATTTTTGGATTAATAACAGGTTAGAGCAGTTGATAAACAATGATTGAAACATACATTTTCCAGCCTGGGCAACAGAGCAAAACCCAGTCTCTACAAAAATTACAAAAAAAAAAAAAAAAAATTCTGGGTGCCTGTTGTCCCAGCTACCTGGGAGGCTGAGGTGGGAGAATCACCTGAGCCTGGTAAGTCAACACTGCAGTGAGCTGTGATTGTGCTACTGCACTCCAGTCTGGGGCACAGAGTAAGACCCTGTCTCAAAACAAAAACATGTATTTGTAGAGAGAAATATATAGTTCAGGTAAAAATAATTTGAATCAGAAGTGAATGTTCAAATGCCCTATTCAGGTGTTGTAGTCTTGGGTGACTGAGATTAGCTGTTGTCTATCCCCTTAGAATTTGCCTTAGACATTGTAAGCCTTATGGCTTCCAGTTGCATATGTTGAGGGTATTTCTCCGTTAACAAGAAGTTTCCAAACCTTAACCAGTATTTGATGAATCTAGGAACCGATCTGGCAGTGAGACCTACATCCTTTTCCCCCACTGACAGCATCTTGCTCTGTCACCCAGACTGGAGTGTCTTGCAGGCCTACACGATCCTCCCACTACAGCTTCCTGAGTAGCTGGGACCTCAAGCACTTGACACCATGCCCGGCTAAGCTTTAAAAATTTTTTGTAGACATAGGGTTTCATTGTGTTGCCCAGGCTGGTCTTGAACTTCTGGGCTCAAAAAATCCTCCAGTCTCTGCCTCCGAAAGTGCTGGGATTACAGATGTGAGCCACTGCACCTGGCCTCCTCCTGTTAAATTTTGATAGAAAAATGGTTTGATAACAGTATATATCCAGATTGTAGATTTTATAATATTAAAGGGGAGCAGGCAAATAATAAAATGCAAGAAATGAAAGCATTTGAAAATTTAGAGGATAGAAATAACTTTTAAGTAATAGTGATTTTAGGCCGGACCCAGTGACTCACGCCTGTAATCCCAGCACTTTGGGAGGCCGAGGCAGGCGGATTATCTGAGGTCAGGAGATCAAGACCATCCTGGCTAACATGGTGAAACCCCGTCTCTACTGAAAATACAAAAAATTAGCCAGGTGTGGTGGCAGGCACCTGTAGTCCCAGCTACTCCGGAGGCTGAGGCAAAAGAATGGCATGAACCCGGGAGGCGGAGCTTGCTGTGAGCCGAGATCACGCCACTGCACTCCAGCCTAGGGGACAGAGCAAGACTCCATCTCAAAAAAAAAAGAAAATAGTGATTTTAGGTGGACCGGAATGAGTAATCTAGAATATTTGATATGAGAGAAACAATCATAAGGACATTACATAAGAAAGGAAGAAAGAATTTAATGTGTCTACCATGTTTCAGAGGCAGCTAGGTGCTGTACTATACATATATTTTTTATTCTCACAATAGTCTTGCAAGTAATTTATTCAAAATCACAGTTCCTGAACAGTCCAATTTTTTGTGTGGTTTGTGTCTCAGAAGACTAAATTTACTGTTTCCACTGAAATAATGTGAAATGAGGGGAGATACATTCTCATGCACAAATCCATTATTGTATTAGAACATCTGTTGTCTTTCCTTATTATTGCTAGTATTTGTTAAAACCTCTACATTAATGACTTTGGTATTACAATAACTGTTTGATCTTCATGTTGTACCTCACCAGACTTTCACTATATTTTTGAGCACAAGCACCACTTCTAAATTAATCCATGAGTGACATTGCTATAGTCCTTTTAAAAGATTTTAAATTATAAGCAGGGTGTGGTGATACCTGCCTATAGTCCCAGCTACTTGTGAGGCTGATGCAGGAGGCATAGAGGAACTCAAATTACGCACAGATTGGCCAGGCACAGTGGCTCAAGCCTGTAATCCCAGCACTTTGGGAGGCCAAGACGGGCGGATCACGAGGTCAGGAGATCGAGACCATCCTGGCTAACACAGTGAAACCCCGTCTCTACTAAAAAATACAAAAAAAGCTAGCAGGGCGAGGTGGCGGGCGCCTGTAATCCCAGCTACTCGGGCGGCTGAGGCAGGAGAATGGCATAAACCTGGGAGACGGAGCTTGCAGTGAGCTGAGATCCAGCCACTGCACTCCAGCCTGGGCAACAGAGCGAGACTCCGTCTCAAAAAAAAAAAAAAAATTACACACAGATGATTTCATGCCATTAATTTGCCACTTAAGAATAGTGCTTTTGCCCGGCATGGTGGCTCACGCATGTAATCCCAGCACTTTTGGAGACCGAGGCAGGCAGATCACTTGAGGTCAGGAGATCACAAGGTTAGGAGATCGAGACCAGCCTGGCCAACATAGTGAAACTCCATCTTTCCTAAAAATACAAAAATTAGCCAGGCTTGGTGGCGCGTGCCTGTAGTCCCAGCTACTTGGGAGGCTGAGGCAGGAGAATCGCTTGAACCCGGGAGGCAGAGGTTGCAGTCAGCCAAGATCCCGCCACTGCACTCCAGCCTGGGTGACAGAGCTAGACTCCCTCTCAAAAAAAGGAAGGAAGAATAATGCCTATTTTTTTGTAGCAGCAAATGTGGCACCACCAGGTGGCAAGAGCAGAAACCTAGTTTATTTATTTATTTTTTGAGACCGAGTCTTGCTCTTGTTACCCAGGCTGGAGTGCAATGGCACAATCTAGGCTCACTGCAGGCTCCACCTCCTGGGTTTACTCACACCATTCTCCTGCCTCAGCCTCCCAAGTAGCTGGGACTAAAGGCGCCCGCCACCATGCCCGGCTCATTTTTTGTATTTTTAGTAGAGATAGGGTTTCACCATGTTAGCCAGGATGGTCTTGATCTCCTGACCCCGTGATCTGCCCGCCTCGGCCTCCCAGAGTGCTGGGATTGCAGGCATGAGCCACTGCTCCCAGCTCGTTTTTTGTTTTTTTGTTTTTTGTTGTTTTTTTTGAGATGGAGTCTCGACATGTCGGCCAGGCTGGAGTGCAGTGGTGCAATCTTGTCTCACTGCAACGTCCGCCTCCTGGGTTCAAGCAATTCTTGTGGAGTTCATACTTTGTATGTCAAGCGAGGCTCTGTTTTTTATATCAAACTGTCTAAGTATTGATAGTTCAAAGTCATGGGAAATGTGACTGCAACTTCAAGGAAAAAAAGTTTGCCTTTTTCGGGGCCTTAATTGTCTTATGCTGACTTGTTTTATGCAGTATACTTTGTGCTACTTTTCCAGGTGAACCGTCCTATTGGCAGGGTACAGATCTTCACTGCAGACTTATCTGAAATACCCCGTTGCAACTGTAAAGCTACTGATGAGAACCCCTGTGGGATAGACTCTGAATGCATCAACCGCATGCTGCTCTATGAGTGCCACCCCACAGTATGTCCTGCCGGAGGGCGTTGTCAAAACCAGTGCTTTTCCAAGCGCCAATATCCAGAGGTTGAAATTTTCCGCACGTTACAGCGGGGTTGGGGTCTACGGACAAAAACAGATATTAAAAAGGTTAGAAAAAGCTAAATTGCCAGATATTTTCTCCTCTTTGCAGTTGCTTGATGTCATTAATTCTTGACATTAGAAAATTCATCATAGAGGAAAATAACACAGTTAATAATTAACCTTATTGTTGTGTTTTGCCATATCCTTCCACAGTTTAGAGGCTCACAAATGAATGGGTTTGATCTCCTAAGTCCTTTGTATTGATCATGGTCACTGTGTAGTAGGATGGAAAAAATGGGACATTCATAGAGATGCTATGGCTTTGTTTGCTTTTTTGTGAATATCCTACAACCAGTAATTAAGAGAGATGACAGTGAGCACATGATACAGAGACATTGATCCACCTACTAATAAAATATTTTTAGTGAGGAAAAAATAGATCTGGCTTCATGAAACATGAAGGGTAAAAAGGTTAAGCCTTATTGAATGAAAATGCAGTAATGTCTTCAACTTAAAACTTGGCAGGATCTTGAAGTTTCTAACAAATAACATTGTATAGTCATTTTTTTTTTTTTTTAAATAAAATAAGCCTTATTCTGCTTACATTTTCTGAAGAATTTTATTGGTTTCTAGGAAATGTAGCATAGTATGGGTTGGTATTCAGTCATTTACCAAGTAGTTATTTTTATATTTACTGTATGTGCCAGGTATTGTGCTGGGGATGCACTAACCAAGACGAGAGATATGACCTATGCCTTCGTAAAGTTTACATTCTGGAGGGAGGAAAATATTGAACAAATCACCTCCCAGTGTGGAAGTATAAAGGGCTCTAGAGACGTGTGACGAAGGAACTGAAACTAGTTTGTCTCTGATGATATTTTATTTATTTTTTGAGAGAGGGTCTCACTCTGTTGCTCAGACTGGAGCGTACTGGTGCCATCTCCACTCACTGCAACCTCCACTTTCCGGGCTCAAGTGATCCTCCCATCTCAGCCTCCTGAGTAGCAGGGACTACAGACTCGCATCACCACACCTTGCTAATTTTTGTATTTTTTGTGGAGGCGAGGTCTCACCATGTTGCCCAGGCTGGTCTCAAACTCCTGGGCTCAACAGATCCTCCCAAAATGTTGGGATTATAGGCATGAGCCATCACTCTTGGCTTCTGAGGCTATTTTAAATTGAGACTTGAAATATAAGTAGCTATTGACTCAGGCAAGGTTACCATTAAAGCCCTGCAGGTTAGGAGTGAACACGTGTGAAAGCCAGAGTTACTGTAGCATAATGAATAGGGAGGATGGTCCTTTGAAATGTGGAGCAGAGCAAGCGCCAAGGAAGATGAACATAGTTTATTCAGGGAAACCAATTCTCAGGCTCTGGGACAGGTAGAGATTGGTCATCCATCTCTCTTTATAAGGAAGGTCTAGTTTACTTACTAATCTTCCATTCTGGAGGATCTTTAGTATCCAGTGTATCCTAATCTTTGTGCTGGTGACAGGGGTGGGAGTAAGGAGGTGTTTCTCATTATCAAATAGTTGGGAATTGTAAAGTAATTATATTGCATAAAATTATACTCATGTAATCTGCTTTGTAGAATCTGATGTTTTCATTAATTTTTTTTTTAATGTATACATTTGGATACCGGTGTCTTTTTTGCCATTAAGTCAGGAGATATTTCTTGTTCTAGGGTGAATTTGTGAATGAGTATGTGGGTGAGCTTATAGATGAAGAAGAATGCAGAGCTCGAATTCGCTATGCTCAAGAACACGATATCACTAATTTCTATATGCTCACCCTAGACAAAGTAAGTAATGGGAAGTGCTGTTTTCACTGTTACAAGATTGTAAAATTTGTGTTGCAGCCAAAGTATTTGTAGGCATGTAACACAGTTCCCAAGGCAGGGTCTTTTCCCATACCCACTGGGATTGCAGGATTGGGGTTCTGAAGTAGGTAAGAGTGCTCATTTTCTGGGTATTCATGGCCAGAGGCAATACAGCTGTTTTTAGCATTGTTTTTGAACAACTCAATGAAAATTGGAGCTTATATCTTTGAGTATTCTATAGGATTTCAAGTTTGAACTCAGAAAAGTACATAATTCTTTTTTATTTTATTTTACAGATTGAGAAAATTATTTGTTAAATATTTAATTATTTCACTGATCAGAACATGTACTTTTTTTTTATTCTTTTGAGACAGAGTCTCGTTCTGTCACCCAAACTGGAGTACAGTGGCATGATCTCGGCTCACTGCAACCTCTGCCTCCTGAGTTCAAGCGATTCTCGTGCTTCATCCTCCCAAATAGCTGGGACTACAGGCACCCGCCACCCCACCTGGCTACTTTTTTTATTTTTAGTAGAGACAGAGTTTCACTATGTTGGCCAGGCTGGTCTCAAGCTCCTGACCTCACGTGATCCACCTGCCTCAGCCTCCCAAAGTGCTGGGATTACAGGCATGAGCCACCACACCTGGCCTTAGTTTTTATAATAAAACCCTTTCTTGGTATTTACCTTTGTAAATATTTCTAATTGTGCGCTTAGGATTTGTGAGATCCTCACCTCCAGATATTCTGATCTTACTTTGGTATTGGAACTCTGCATTAGTATTTAAATCTTCTTAGGTGATTTCTAATGTGCATCTGGATTGAAACTACCTAAATAGAAAGAGGGATAAGCTGCTGTTTGTAGGGGAGTGGTCCTCAAACTTCAGTATAGTCAGAAACCTCTGGCGGCCTTGTTATATATAACACAGAATGCTACGCCCCAGAGTCTCTGCTTTAGTGTATTTGAAGCACAACCCAAGAATTTGAATGTCTAACAAATTTCTGAATGGTGACGGTGCTGGTCCAGAGATCACACTCTGAGAACGAAAGTTCTTTAGGATCTTTTCTCTGAGAGGCTCAGTCTTTACAAATAGGAACTCCAGCTTATTAGAGAGAATAGTCAAATTTTAATCCATAGCAGAGGTCTCAGGAAGTCTGATATGTAGCTTCTTTTGGAATTCTAGGACCGAATCATTGATGCTGGTCCCAAAGGAAACTATGCTCGGTTCATGAATCATTGCTGCCAGCCCAACTGTGAAACACAGAAGTGGTCTGTGAACGGAGATACCCGTGTAGGCCTTTTTGCGCTAAGTGACATTAAAGCAGGTAAGAATCATTTCAGGATTCTGCAGCTGACATCTGAATTTCAGGGCTTTTGTTTTTTACAAACAGCTTCCTCAGATTATAATTTTAAACATTTTTATGTGTACCATTCTCTGGAATTAAGTTCATTTACATTTTTGTGCAACCATCACCACCATCCATCTCCAGAACTCTTTTCATCTTCCCCTGCTAAAACTTTATACCCACTAAACACTAAGTCCCCATTCTTTTTCTTCACAGCCCCTGGCAATTGCCATTCTACTTTCTGTCTCTGAATTTGACTACTATATGTACTTCATATAAATGGACAATATTTGTCCTCTTGTGACCAGCTCATTTCATTCATTCATTGATTCATTTTTATTGTCTAGGGACAGAGCCTCACTCTGTTGCTCAAGCTGCAGTAGTACAGTGGCACCATCACAGTTCACTGCAGCCTCGACCTGGGCTCAAGCAATCCTGCTCCCTCAACCTCCTGCGTAGCTAGGACTATAGGCACTTGTCCCCGTTCCCAGTATTTTTTTTTGGTTTTTTTTTTTTTTTTTTTTTTTTTTGGTGGAGACAGAGTCTCGCTATGTTGCCACGACTGGTCTGGAAATCCTGGGCTCAAGTGATCTTCCTGCCTCAGCCTCCCAAAGTGCTGGGATTACAGGTCATGAGCAACCTTGCTTGGCTTGGCTCATTTTGTTTAGCACAATGTCTTCAGAACATGGATGGTTTTAATGGGACAAATTTTCACATTCATATGAACTTACCACTAATAGGTTTGCTTTAGAAACTACTAGCTCTTCAGTCTCCTTTCTCACCTTCCCTTTCACAGTTGCTCTTCTACTTTATAAACCAAAGATTGATCTCTCACTCTTCCATATCTTATGGTTTATGGACCCAAGGCTATTTTAAAAATAAGCCACTGGGTGTGGTGGTATATGCCTGTAGTCTCAGTTATTCAGGAGGCTAAGGCCAGAAATCGCTTGAGTTCAGGAGTTTGAGAAGCAGCCTGGGCAGTATAGTGAGACCTCTGACTCTTAAAAACACACACGCAAAACGACAAAAAACCCTCAACCTCTAGGATGTCAAAGAACAGGACCTTTGGAGAATTTACTGCTCTGTCGTGGCTCACCTGGGTACTTGTCTCTCTAATGGGGTAGCGAGATGGTTGTAACCAGGACAAATAGTAAGAAGTTTATTTGAATCGAAAGTAAATCTGGTATGGCTGAGTGGTTTGACAGTAAAGTTATGTGGTAGATATTTTCCATAAATTAAAGGATCTTAATCTATAGCTTCAAGGTTTTGATACAATTATTTTGAACATATATACCTATGCATGTAACACTCTCCAAATTGCATGATTTTTTAAATATTAAAATTTGTATAAACGTACATTTTGAAATGTACAAGAAAGTATATGAATTTTCAAATTTAGTTTTGCAAGGATATGAGCAAAACAGTTAAAATCAGTCTCCTGTACTCAAACTGGGATAGAACTGGCCTAGGTAGTCTGTAATATACCATAGTGTAGTCTAATTACCATTGAAACAGAAATCCCATTTGAACGTTCTGGAAGACCGTAGTTCTCCTTTGCTCAGTCACTGTTGTTGTCCTCAGGAAGCATTGATCAAGATAAAAGAATTAGAATGATGTTTGTTCAGATCTTAGTCTGTTTTTGTGTTTGTTTGTTTTTTGAGACAGTCTCGCTCTGTTGCCCAGGCTGGAGTGCAGTGGCATGATCTCGGCTCACTGCAACCTCCACCTCGTGGGTTCAAGCAATTTTCCTTCCTTAGCCTCTTAAATAGCTGGGATTACAGGCATCCACCACCATGCCCGGCAATTTTTTGGTATTTTTTTAGTAGAGACTCCTGACCTCAAGTGATCTGCCCACCTTGGCCTCCCAAAGTGTTAGAATTACAGGCGTGAACCACCACACCCAGCCTGTGTTTTAAATTTAATCTATGGGACTTCTCACACTCAGTGTATTTTTTTCTCTACAATTTAAATGTGTTGCCCAGGAGTCTTTTAGACTTTTTAGGTTGTGACAATTTTTAGATTTTAAAATTTGAGCCACTAGTTATTTTCCCCTGTTTTGCATTTGTTTCTCGTAATGTTTTACATGATGACACCAAGGACACTTGAGCATCACTGTGCACTGCACTCTGCTTATTTGAGATTGGTTTTTAGTTGCTGATTTATTTCAAATTTTTGGAATGGGTGGTTTCAGAGTATATTGTTTAGATTTCTTCTTTGTAACAGGAGTAATTCAGTAAATGATATGGAATACCAGATACAATTCTAAGCATATTACTTCATTTAAGCCTTGCAAAAGTGCTGTAAAGTAGGTGGTATTATACCTATGTTACTTTTATCCTTGGATGTCACACCTCTCTCATTCTTTTTTCCCTTTTTCTCTCTAATCACCCCAGGGTTGGAGAGGTTCCTCTATATTAAATCAATATAAATATCATTCCTGTATAATAAATCAGTCACATGATTTAGTTCTACTATGTCTGCTGAGTGCTGATAGTCCCATTCTTCTACTTAGAACCTGCAGTTCATGTCCATGAGAATGCCCTCCTCTGCCTTGTCTAGCCGCAAATTTCTCTTCTTTTTTTCCTGTGTTCATCAGCTCAGGTAGCTTGGTGTTGAAATTCTCAGACTTTGTTCCTCTCCTCACTTGGCTTTCAGTCTGCATATGTTCAGGATGGGGAAAATGAGACAGGATGTGCTAAGTGACAGGCGGAGTGCCTGTCAGAGCTGAGGCCTTCATTCAACTTCCTGGGCCCTTCACATACCTGCAACTTACTGTCTCCCATGTGTCCCATCCTTACTCTTGTTTATCTCTTCTCTCATGTCCTTTGCCATGCTCAGTAACTGAAGATCCATCAAGGATTGCTGCATATTGGACTCTTTTCTAGCATGGTATCACTGTTTTACTTTATGAGTGCTATACTTTCCGATTTAATTTAGCCTCTCTGTGATTATGCTTACATAGTATATGTTCGGTGAGCAGCAAGTTACAGCAAGTATCCTGCTTTCTTTTATCTGTGTATAAGGTAGAGCTATATTATAAGCATGTCGTATCTACAAAAATTTAGTTATCTATTCATAAATCTTTTATTAAGAGAAAACAGTGTGGGGCTGGGCACAGTGGCTAACGCCTATAATCGCAACACTTTGGGAAGCTGAGGTGGGAGGATCAGTTTAGATCAGGAGTTTGAGACCAGCGTGGCCAACATGGTGAAACTCCATCTCTACTAAAAATACAAAAACTAGCCGGGCGTGGTGGCAGGCGCCTGTAATCCCAGCTACTCAGGAGGCTGAGGCAGGAGAATAGCTTGAACCCAGGAGGCAGAGGCTGCAGTGAGCTGGGATCTCACCACTGCACTGCAGCCTGGGCAACAGAGCGAGACTGTTTCAAAAAAAAGAAAAAGAAAAAAGGGGGAAAAAAAAAAAGCATGAATTGAACCACCAAAGATTTAATCCAGTTAAGTTCAGTCATGAGATGGGAAACATGACCCTCCTGTTACATTGGTCAGTCTCACTCAGTTCCTGCACGCTCCTTGTGGCATGAGCCTCTCATCAGGCCATGAATAATTCTGCTATTCCTGCAGCATGACCCCTAAGTTAGCTGCTTGGTATTTTGAATATACTTGAATAAAGAAATAATGAAAATAATGATTTCATTTAACTTTAGATGAAAAACTATGTGTATCAGTCTCACTGATAAAAGGCATGTCAATCTGCAAAGGGAAATCTTAAGAACTGATAATTTTTAATATGAATGGCGGTTACTTTATACATTAACTGTAAACTATTACCCCTGTGATAGGCAACCTCTTTACATATTTATATAAAATTCTTAGATTTGGTAGGCCTCTCATAACTGGCTTTTAGTTACGGGCTTTGAGTTTGAATGTTTATTTTCTCTCACAATTTTGATGTAATGGACCTTTGACAGAAAGAGGACAGTTTGCCTGTTAATTTGAGTACCTTTTTTTAAAGTTTACAAATTAACTGCTATGTGCATTATGTCATATTGTCTCAATAAGCTTGTTAGAGTTCTCCATTTTAAAATGGGCTGCTCAGGGTTCAGATCACCCTGCTAAGGCTGTGACATAACTGGATCTACAACCAGTCTGTAATCTACAGATTTCTAGTGTTATTCTGTACTGAGATGCCTCTGCAGAGTGCTGCCAGGTAACATGTGTTCACCTGAGAACAGATAAACAAGTTTTCCTCATACTTGTATTCCCAGGGCCTGACACATTGATAAGTTGTTTTTTGTTTGTTTTGGTAATGAATTAACATATTTTGAATCTGAATGGTTAATAAACAAATGAAAAACAACTTGAGGTAATTAACACCTCTGTAGGAAGAGTTATCTTAAATATTACTTGTTAAGTCATTTAAGTTTTCTCTATTAAATTGTATGAGCTGATTATTAATGTTGTAAGATTAGAATTTATTAAAATACAGGATTAGAGCTAAATCCCTTTTAAAAATTATTTTTAAAATTAATCTGTTATCTTGGGAGTTGGTATCCTTTGTAATTAATACAGAAATAATGTAATTAAAACCACAGATATTAATATTTTCACGGTCTCTTATGCAGGCACTGAACTTACCTTCAACTACAACCTAGAATGTCTTGGGAATGGAAAGACTGTTTGCAAATGTGGAGCCCCGAACTGCAGTGGCTTCTTGGGTGTAAGGCCAAAGGTACCACCCTTCCAGACTTCTGCTTTGGGATTAGTGGTGCGGTCCTCCCTCCCTAACAGTGTTAGGGTAGTCTTCATTTCAAGAAGAAATTTCCTTTAAATTAATGACATTGAACCAGGCATGGTGGCTCATGCCTATAATCCTAGCACTTTGGGAGGCCGAGGTGGGCGGATCACCTGAGGTCAGGAGTTCGAGACCAGCCTGGCCAACATGGTGAAACCCCATCTTTACTAAGAATAGAAAAATTAGCTGGGCCGTGGTCGCATGTGCCTGTAGTCCCAGCTACTCAGGAGGCTTAGGCAGGAGAATCCCTTGAACCCAGGAGGCAGAGATTGCAGTGAGCTATCACGCCATTGCACTCTAGCCTGGGCAACAGAGCAAGACTCCTTCTCAAAAAAAAAAAATAATAATAATTAATGACATTGAATAGGTGTTGATAGGGCCACTTGTAATTCACTAAGCATTCAGCTGATCAATTCAATTACATAAGAGGTTTTTGGGGATATTGTTGAAGTGTTTTGTGCCATCTGACTTTAATTGGTGATACTTTTCTAACTAATAATGCTGTGAAATAGGACCTTATAAAGAAGGTTAGTTACCTCCCTCATCTTGATCTCACATCTCCTAATAAGCCACATGGACTCGGTTTATCTGTCTGTCCCTGTCTTTCTCTCACTTTTTCTCTTTCTGAAGATACCAAAAAATCTGCAGAAATGTAGTGTAACATCATAGATAAAAGTAGCACTCTTAATCTCACCATTATAACAAAGTATAAGCATTGTTGTGTCTTCCTGTTTTTTTTTTTTTTTTCTTTTTTTTTTGAGACGGAGTCTCGCTCTGTCGCCCGGGCTGGAGTGCAGTGGCCGGATCTCAGCTCACTGCAAGGTCTGCCTCCCAGGTTTACGCCATTCTCCTGCCTCAGCCTCCCGAGTAGCTGGGACTACAGGCGCCTGCCACCTCGCCCGGCTAGTTTTTTGTATTTTTTAGTAGAGACGGGGTTTCACAGTGTTAGCCAGGATGGTCTCGATCTCCTGACCTCGTGATCCACCCGTCTCGGCCTCCCAAAGTGCTGGGATTACAGGCTTGAGCCACCGCGCCCGGCTGTCTTCCTGTTTTTTTACTGTGTACTTTCTGAATAATTGAATTCTATTTCTGTAACTGTTAAGTATCATTTCCATGTCTGTAGTCTCCTTTTCTTTCTTTCTTTCTTTCTTTTTTATTTATTTATTTATTTTTGAGACGGAGTCTCGCTCTATATCGCCCAGGCTGGAGTGCAGTGGCATGATCTCGGCTCACTGCAAGCTCCGCCTCCCAGGTTCACGCCATTCTCCTGCCTCAGCCTCCCAAGTAGCTGGGACTACAGGGGCCCGCCACCACTCCTGGCTAATTTTTTGTATTTTTAGTAGAGACAGGGTTTTACCGTGTTAGCCAGGTTAGTCTCGATCTCCTAAACCCATGATCTGCTCACCTCAGTCTCCCAAAGTGCTGGGATTACAGGCATGAGCCACCGTGCCCGGCCCTTATATTATTATTTTTTTTAAGTCCTTGCTGATCATTTTTAGTGACTGTCTTTAATGGATGGACATACTAGATGAACATCTGGATGCTTCAAGATTCCTCTATCATAAGTAATAGCACCATGAAAATAGAAGTTTAATTTTGATGCAAAATAAACTATATAGTCACTTCAATTGAGTATGTTCCATATGCCTTTTTGATTGTGAAGCTCAGCATTAAAAACTGAAAAATGCAAATTAACATAGAAGCCAGTAAGAAGAGAGTAAATAATTGTTTTTTGAGACAGAGTCTCACTCTGTTGCCCAGGCTGAAGTGCAATGGTGTGATCTCGGCTCACTGTAACCTCCACCTCCCAGGTTCAAGTGATTCTCCTGCCTCAGCCTCCCGAGTAGCTGGGATTACAGTTGCCTGCCACCACACCTGGCTAATTGTTTTTATTTTTAGTGGAGACGGGGTTTCACCATGTTGGCCAGGCTGGTCTCAAACTCCTGACCTCGGGTGATACACCTGCCTCAGCCTCCCAAAGTACTGGGATTACAGGCATGAGCCACTGCGCCTGGCCAGAAAAGAGTAAATAATTTTCATCAATAATGTGAAAATGAAGAGCACTCAATGATCGTTTTTAAATCTTGTTAAATAAGGAGAATCACCTCTATATTATATTGGGTTTTATTTTGCTTTTTGTTTAGTTTCGTTGATTTACCTTTATTGTTCCTTGAGATGTTTGTTAACTTGTTTCCTATAAGTTAAAATACTAACTGAGTTTAACCCGTACTTAATGGTGTTAAGTGTACTGCGGATGTCAGTTTCTGCATCCTCGATGTCTGCATAGGATAGCATTTCACAGGAGTCAGTGAGAGGTAGATGCTGGAGCAGAAACTGAGAAATGAGAGATCACTGTGTGCTTTTAGTGTAGACATTGGTCTGTCAGAATAGGATGGACCTCCAGTAAGCCTTACAGATTGGTCCTGGATGTTTCTGGATGAACAAAGAGAGGACATCTGCTGGCTCTTCCAGGGTCCGTCTTAGGAGTGGTGGACATGAAGCTAATTTGACTTGATGCATAGTCTTGTTGTCGGCAGGGACCATGAATTAACTTTTTTGTGTCTTAACACATTGCTCATAGTAAGTTCGGTTATGCTTTGTTGAATGAACGAGAAATAGGCATGTTTAAACACACACACAGAAGTCTTCTTTAGTTTTGGAAGTAGACAAATATAAAAGTGAAACTTTGGCTGGGTGTGGTGGCTCACGCCTGTAATCCTAGCACTTTAGGAGGCCAAAGGAGGCGGGTCATGAGGTCAGGAGTTCGAAACCAGCCTGACCAACATGCTGAAACCCAGTCTCTACTAAAAATACAAAAATTAGCCAGGTGTGGCAGCAGGCGCCTGTAATCTCAGCTACTCAGGAGGCTGAGGCAGGAGAATCGCTTGAACCCAGCAGGCGGAGGTTGCAGTGAGCCTAGATCACGCCATTGCACTCCAGCCTGTGCAACAGAGCAAGACTCCGTCTCGAAAAATAAATAAATTAATTAATAAAACTTATGAAAGGCATGACATTTAACACCAGCCTTATGTATCAGCAAAAACACAACGATTTTTGTCTTCTGTTTTGTTCAGGTGGCAGGAGTAGTTGATACAAAAGTGGTAATTATTGCTACGTATCTGTGATATACCAGGTACTTTTCCTGCATTTTATCTTCATGACAATCACTTTTCCCAGAGAAGAGAATGAGGCTCAGAGAGGATAGTTAACCTGGTTAAGATTGGTACTAATGTGTTGACAGAATGCTGACTATTCAATATCTGACCTGTAGAATCAACCCATTGCCACGGAAGAAAAGTCAAAGAAATTCAAGAAGAAGCAACAGGGGAAGCGCAGGACCCAGGGTGAAATCACAAAGGAGCGGGAAGATGAGTGTTTTAGTTGCGGTGATGCCGGCCAGCTCGTCTCCTGCAAGAAGCCAGGCTGCCCAAAAGTTTACCATGCAGACTGTCTCAATCTGACCAAGCGACCAGCAGGTTGGTGCCAAAATCCATTCTCTCCATCATACTCAGGGTCTCATGCCATTTGCATCAGCCTTGAAGAAAGTGCCATTTGGTCTTCCCATGCATAATTTTGAGGGGTATGGTCTATTTTCTCATTCTGGAAATAATGAAAACAAAGGCTTAGAATTCTTAGTTATGAAGAATGGAACAGCAATGCACTTGCTGTGTTTCAAGTCCTTTACTTACATTTATGTTATTTCATCCCCCTAGCAACTCATAATGATTGGTTTTCTTCCATAATGCATGTGAAGAAACAGAATTAGGATAGGTGAAGTGACATTTCATACATAGATCCAGGAGCTGGATTGAGAGCTGGGTTTTTGACTCCAAGACTATTCAATCATGTTGCCTTTCTAGAGAAAGAAAGATTGACATAGTTAAAGCCTTTAGGTGGTTCTAGTCACTGAGAGATGGATTGCCACCATTTTAGCACTTCCTACCTTGCTCCCCTACGCCTAGTGTGATCTCCCCCCATGCAGAGTAGACTGTTTTCCTCTAAAGTAGATGTGGTTGTATCAGTTAATACGTGAGAAAGCTGCTCAGGGGGATGTGGTACCCAGGAAATTTGTAGTTTGTATTAGAGGATTTTAGGGATTTGGATATGCCGTCTATTTTAATGGACAAAAAAAGAGAAACCAGTAGGGAGCTGTTCCAGGGTGAAGAGATTATACATTACTAGTGACCTGCTTCCAAGAATTGCAGAAGGTTAAGAACTTTGGGGTATACGTAAAAGGAATTTGTCCCCAAATTGGCTTTCCTTCAGTGTATATTGGACAGAGTCTTGAAGTAAAAGAAACTGAGATAGAATGAGGGCAAGGCCATCACATTGACCTGTCAGTGCCAGGAAATAGAACTGTTTCAGAATCAACTGCTCAGGGTCGTCACTGGCACAGGCTATGATCGAACCAGTCTTGCCTATGTGCCAGGAGTGGGAGCTGGTGTAGTTGATTTGAAGGTGGAAACACTGTCCCTGGTCCAAGACTCAGGTTTCATGAAATGTAGGGAGGCAGATAAAAGCTTAGGTCAGCTTTGGGTCTTTTTTACTGATTCCATGTAAACAACATATAATCTGCTGTGCTGGTCTCAAGACTTAGAACAAAGGTATACAATCTTCCATTTTTCATAATTTTTTATCTTTTCTATTGCTGTTAATAAGCAAATAAGCAGGAATCTAAATAGCCAGGATATTTCTCTTTGAGTTGCTTATTTCATTTTTTTTTTTTTTTTTTTTTTTTTGAGACGGAGTCTCGCTCTGTCGCCCAGACTGGAGTGCAGTGGCCGGATCTCGACTCACTGCAAGCTCCGCCTCCCGGGTTTACGCCATTCTCCTGCCTCAGCCTCCCGAGTAGCTGGGACTACAGGCACCCGCCACCTCGCCCGGCTAGTTTTTGTATTTTTAGTAGAGACGGGGTTTCACCGTGTTAGCCAGGATGGTCTCGATCTCCTGACCTCGGGATCCGCCCGTCTTGGCCTCCCAAAGTGCTGGGATTACAGGCTTGAGCCACCGCGCCCGGCCTGAGTTGCTTATTTCAAAGCTGTATAGTACAAATGGAGATTACAAAAATATGAAAGTAATATCTTAAGTTTCATGTTATGGTGTCCCTGCCTCTCTGCCCCCCACCTGCTTGCTGGAAATAGTCATAGAAATACCGATTTACTCCTCTGCTTGTATATTTAGTTGATAGTAGTTGCTATTTGATAATTCGCTGTTACTTTATGTATTCTGTGCAGAAAAAGAAGCTGGAATTCTGGGGCAAGAGGTGGCTGGTGAGTGGCATAAGCTCTCTGAACCAGGGGCAGTGTGAAGGAAGGTCATCATCCACATGTTCGGACTGTAGCATAGCCATGGCCCATGTGATATATATCTCTTTTTTCCTAAACTTTTGTTTTACTTCTGTGTTTTCAGGGAAATGGGAATGTCCGTGGCATCAGTGTGACATCTGTGGGAAGGAAGCAGCCTCCTTCTGTGAGATGTGCCCCAGCTCCTTTTGTAAGCAGCATCGAGAAGGGATGCTTTTCATTTCCAAACTGGATGGGCGTCTGTCTTGTACTGAACATGACCCCTGTGGGCCCAATCCTCTGGAACCTGGGGAGATCCGTGAGTATGTGCCTCCCCCAGTACCACTGCCTCCAGGGCCAAGCACTCACCTGGCAGAGCAATCAACAGGAATGGCTGCTCAGGCACCCAAAATGTCAGATAAACCTCCTGCTGACACCAACCAGACGCTGTCGCTCTCCAAAAAAGCTCTGGCAGGGACTTGTCAGAGGCCACTGCTACCTGAAAGACCTCTTGAGAGAACTGACTCCAGGCACCAACCTTTAGATAAAGTCAGAGACCTTGCTGGGTCAGGGACCAAATCCCAATCCTTGGTTTCCAGCCAGAGGCCACTGGACAGGCAACCAGCAGTGGCAGGACCAAGACCCCAGCTAAGCGACAAACCCTCTCCAGTGACCAGCCCAAGCTCCTCACCCTCAGTCAGGTCCCAACCACTGGAAAGACCTCTGGGGACGGCTGACCCAAGGCTGGATAAATCCATAGGTGCTGCCAGCCCAAGGCCCCAGTCACTGGAGAAAACCCCAGTTCCCACTGGCCTGAGACTTCCGCCGCCAGACAGACTGCTTATTACCAGCAGTCCCAAACCCCAGACTTCAGACAGGCCCCCTGACAAACCCCATGCCTCTTTGTCCCAGAGACTCCCGCCTCCTGAGAAAGTACTGTCAGCTGTGGTCCAGACCCTTGTAGCTAAAGAAAAAGCACTGAGGCCTGTGGACCAGAATACTCAGTCAAAAAATAGAGCTGCTTTGGTGATGGATCTCATAGACCTAACTCCTCGCCAGAAGGAGCTGGCAGCTTCACCTCATGAGGTCACACCACAGGCTGATGAGAAGATGCCAGTGTTGGAGTCGAGTTCATGGCCTGCCAGCAAAGGTCTGGGGCATATGCCGAGAGCTGTTGAGAAAGGCAGTGTGTCAGATCCTCTTCAGACATCTGGGAAAGCAGCAGCCCCTTCAGAGGACCCCTGGCAAGCTGTTAAATCATTCACCCAGGCCAGACTTCTTTCTCAGCCTCCTGCCAAGGCTTTTTTATATGAGCCAACAACTCAGGCCTCAGGAAGAGCTCCTGCAGGGACTGAGCAGAACCCAGGGCCTCTTAGCCAAGTCCCGGGCCTGGTGAAGCAGGCGAAGCAGATGGTCGGAGGCCAGCAACTACCTGCACTTGCCGCCAGGAGTGGGCAGTCCTTTAGATCTCTCGGGAAGGCCCCAGCCTCCCTCCCCACTGAAGAAAAGAAGTTGGTAACCACAGAGCAAAGTCCCTGGGCCCTGGGAAAAGCCTCATCACGGGCAGGGCTCTGGCCCATAGTGGCTGGACAGACACTGGCACAGTCTTGCTGGTCTCCTGGGAGCACACAGACATTGGCACAGACTTGCTGGTCTCTTGGAAGAGGGCAAGACCCCAAACCAGAGCAAAATACACTTCCAGCTCTTAACCAGGCTCCTTCCAGTCGCAAGTGTGCAGAATCAGAACAGAAGTAATACCAATCAATGTCACATGAACAAACAAGATGCCCCCAGGGTACCATTTGGGGAGGGGAAATCTTTCCTTTCTTTCCCCCTTTAAAAAAAACCAGATCTGCCCCCAACACTTTCCCACTGTTCTTCTTTCCTCATATCCCAACACTCAGAACTCTTGTGACATTAGCCAGTGGGGGCTTATGGTTGTGTGAACCATGTTTGAAAATCCAGTGGGCCCCAACCAAGGAGACAGACAGACTTGGGTCTCTTTCCCCCAACTTTTCCACATGGTCATCGTGAAATAAAAAGTCCACTCTGGAGTCAAGTATGGAATTCAATTCCGCTGGTCAGGTTGGAAGGTATAGGGGCTCTCAAAGCGATTTCCCCAACCAGACAGAGCCCCATTGAGGGGCTAGGAACCCTCGGGAGAAAATGGTGTTCTTTCAAATCAGTGGCGATTTCCTGAGCATTCACGTGTTCTAGGCTGGGTGCTAGTCACTGATGAGAGAGACAGAGGTAAATCAGGCCTCATCCCTGTGAGCCTGGATTCCAAGGCTTTCAGGAACCTTTGACCAGGAAGTAACAGGAAGTTCTGAGGGGCTCTGGGGTTTTAGACTCATTTTGAAATGTCCTTTGTGGCACCAGAAGTGGTTGTGTTGAGGAAGTGTCTCTTGGCTGGGATGTGCATGGGTGCGTGTGCATGCACGCACACTCACAGAGGTCTCCTCTATAGATGGAAGGAAGGGTGCTGCATTGAGGCCAAGCGAGGCTGTTGGCTGGGGTAGCCGCTGCTGCGTTTGTCTGGGCTGTGCAGATTCTGAAGCTCAGTCCTTGGAGGAGCAGGTGGTCAGGGGGAGTTGGGCTCTGTGCGAATGTAGATTTCCAGCAGTGGAAGAAGGCATTTGGCAAGCTTCTCTTTCTTTGCTTTTGTTTCTACCTATTTTTCTCTTTGTACATGAATCCACCCCATCCCTATTTCCCTAGAACACTCAGGTGCTTTCAGATTTCAGAGCCTCGGGCAGTGGGCATAGGGAATCTCTGGCAAGCTCTGAGCTAGACACACCAGCTTCAGGAAGAGTACCAGCTCCTGATGGGAAACTTCTTTTCCCCGATCCTTTTCCCTCCTGAGTGGAGGGAGTCCTCTTCTTCGCCTCCCTGAGAATTGCTGTGCTCTGTATGGAGAGCACCTACCTGCTGACTTAGCTCAAAGGCAAGCCAGAACCCTTCCCTGAAGACTGGCGAGAGGTGATGTTTAGAGCAATGTCCAGGCTAAGAGATGACTCCTAATAACTGCTGATTATCTGTTACTGCTGCCCTGAGCTGGGGCCCAAGGGCTGGGAAATCTGTTGGTGCTACCCTGCCCTACCATTCACCCAGCTCACAGACTGCCAACAGGAAGTACTGTTTGGCTAGTTTCCTCCCACTTACCTACCCCTCCTTTGTCCTTAGACCAACATGTTTACCTCTCTGCTTTGCCAACTTAGCCAGCAGGCCATCCCCTGGCCCTAATGTCTCCTGGCCATTATCTTTTAGTTATGGCTCTCACGTTCTCAACAGGATTCCGTATTTGGTCCCAGTTTCCTCAATTTCTTATTGAGGTTACTCCCATCAATTCCACAGCGGGAACAATAGTTATTATAGAAGCATTTGCGCTTTATCTAAAGATTAAAAACAGAATCTGCTTTTATTTCCCAAAGTCTGTCTCTGAGGTTGAGACACTTGAACTCAGGCAGAGGGACGAGGCTGGGCAGGGCTCTCCTGAGTTTAGGGGCCTATCCCTGCATTTCACTGAGACCTCGGAATCTCCTCTGTGAATTCCACCTGCCTAGTTCTCCCCTTTCATCCTCCCTCTCTTCCCACATCATCAAAGAGGAAAAGCTCTTTGTTCAAAAGGAAGAGAAAACGTAAAGCATCTTATTTTCTTTTAAAAGAATTTTAAACCATGAAAAAGATATTTTTAAAGAAATTCACCCAGAACATTAAAGTTCATTATATTAAGTATTTATCATGTGTGAGAATAATAAGTATATAACTGCAGCTAGTAGGTCCCTTTCCCTAATCTTTTAGGTCATTTGAGTAGGGTTTGCTTGGTGCCAGTCCTGTGCCCTTTTCTCTCCAGTCATCTGTAGTTGTGATCAGAAAAAGATACCTGCACTGCACTGTCAGAGTCTCCTTTCACTATGTTGTGTGTTAAATTACCGTAGCTCTTTGTTTCATGAATAAACTGTGAATTTGGGGTGGGGCGGGGGGAGGGCGTGCAGGCCATGTAAAAATTTTCAGTGGAGAAGTTTGATCCTAAACTAGCTTCTCTAAAGTAGGCTTTGGTAGGTAATCAACTTGACAGCAGTCTAGATGTCTCACAGGACAGGAGGGAGTAAGGGAAAGGGGCCATGATTGGCTGCTTTGTGGTTTTGTTTTGGTTCTTTCCATTCTCTGCCATTCACTGGAGGCTTCATTCCAGACCTGCCTGGGAAAACAGCTTCTGAGCCATTTTGGGGAGCAGTTCTTCATCTGAATGGATGGACATCTGGGCCTCCTTCAAGGGCCATTGAATGGAAACTGGAAAACCATTGGAAACTAGAAATTTGATCTATTGGACCCACCAATAGCAGCATCTGATACTAGATTGTTAAAATCATGAAAGCAGTCACTATCCAATTAGAAGCAGAGTCAGAACAACTGTTGGGAAATGTGACTTTTGGATGAAGGGGAGGGAGTGGCCTTGCCAGCCCTGTGGGACGTCTCCTGAAACTTATAAGACCCCTTTTCCAAGGGGATGTGAATTGGAGTGAAAAGGAAATCTTTCATCTTAGAAAACTTCTGGTCCTTACGCAGGATGGTATTTGGGTATGCGCTTGGAAATTGAGATCTCAAGAGTGTTTGCCTTGGAGCCAGCTCCCCAGGAAGCCTTTTCCAGGGACAAGGTAAAAGTTGAAATGCTTCATAGGTAGCTAGAAAGCCAATACATTTCCTAGCCCTGCTAAGTCAGAAAAAGATTATGAAAAATGTTGAAATTTACATTCAAAGCCTCATTTGCTTCTCTTGCTGGAGCCAACCCTGTCTAATAGCAAAATAGCTGTCATTGATACAGAAACATCCTCATTTTTAAATGTCTGCTTTACCCTGTTACTGAGTTTGACATGACTTAAATCACTGTGTTGACCCTCTTCTGAACCAAATCTTTAGCATTGATGAAAATAGTTATTTTGTTCTTTACATCCTTCACCCCACACTATGGTCAGGGCATGAAACATCCTGTTGATCCTTCCCAGGCTCGGCACTGTCTGCTCACTGGAGCTGGACTCCCAGGTTGTAATTCTAATGTTGCCTCCTGAGAACAGAATGGCAGAAAGTTTGGTCCTTGCAGCTTCCCCCATAGGGAGTAATGAGGACAGCGTGAAACTTGGATAGGTTTTACCCTTAGTTCCTATAAGGCAGATTTTCCTAAGGTTTTAAAAATGATACTGTCATCCTCTTGGGGTTTGTCAGCCAGGTTAGAGGAGCCCAGTGTCCTAACCTCTCCGAGATCACGGCAGAGAAGGAGCTGCCTCCAGCCCCTTTTTTGCTGAGTCTCATTTGAGCGGTTCCATGTGTAGACATTCCAGGTCACTGCTTGGTAGCTGCTGTGGGAGCCTGTCATTGGCTATGGCCAGTTAGTTCTCAGCTGAGCTTCCTAGGGCCAGTGCAACAGGGCCAGAGGCTGCTATAGTGTAAATTGAAATAAGAATAGATCATTGTTTTGTACACACACAAAAAATGTAATGATGGTGCTAATTTCACGGTATAAATAAGCACTGCCAAGGGTTGAGGGACTGGCAGCTCAAGAAACCCGGGTTCCTGTTTGGGAGGAGATTTTATGTAGAAAAGTTTCTTTGAGGCTTTGTTAAAAGTAGGGAGAAGGAAGATCCTCAATGTAGCCTGCACCCAACCCTGGAGTGGCCCAGTGCAATCCAGAGGTGGAAGAGATCCTGTATCCATGTGAAGGTGGCCATTGAGTTTCTCAGGGCTGGGGCCACCTTGTCCATAGCCTCCGTCCACACTGCCTGGAGCAGGTTGTTAGAGAGCTCTGGTTGTTGGGTCTTCCTCAGCTCCCTTCTGCCCCTCTCTACCTCTTCCACTCACGGAAGCACCTCTACTGCTTATGAAGATTAAGGGTAATATTTTCTAAGGAAGTGGAAATAATTAAACTAGAAATCCACAACCTCGGAAGAAGTGTTTCGAGTTTAACATGCGCTGTTTCTGCTTATGTGGTTCCCTCTCTAGAGCTGCTTTCCCATGACCTTCAAAACACCAGGTTATTGTGGGGCTTCAGGTGTAAGGTCCTGGAAGTTAAGCAAAGTTTTGTGGACAAGAGATGGGCACAGAGAGTAGAAGCAGAAATAAATGGTTCTAGTGTTTTCAACTTCCAGGGTTGGGGCAGGCCAGAGCAAGGCGGTCTCATCGAGGTGGGTGCTACCTGTGTGTGTGTAGATGAGTGTGCTGAAGGTGGGGAGGGCAGCACACAGCAGCTCATGGCAGAGCCGCCTCCTAGGTCTTGGCAAAGAGGCAAGCTGATACATCTATCTATATTGTTAAGAAAGGGGTCGGGGGGATCAGCCAAGGTCCATCGTTTTTTTGCCCCCCACCCCCACCCCCATAGATTGTCAGCTGTAAGTGAAACTCCTAGTGAAAAAGAGGGGAGCCCTGTGTTAGGAGTCCCCATAAACATGTACTGTAATTCTTTGTATATAGAAAAAAAATTACTGTAAAGTAAAGTTTAACTTTACTCATATATGGCCCTTGCCCTGTGTTTTGTTTTATTGGCTGTGGGGAGTTGTAGTCTAACAGGAGGGAGGATTGTTTGGGGTGAGAGCAGAAGCCAGCCCCAGAGATAGTACCCGGTGCAGTGGGGGCAGGGATGCTGTGGACCTAAGCCCTTCCTAAGCCCTACCTATGCATGTCATGGGAGTAGTGTGTTTCCTCCCAGCAGCCACAGGGCTGCCCAAGCCTCTCTCTCTCCTGTTGGGAGTGGCTGGTGTCAGTTTCAGTCTGCCTCCACAGGAAGCCCCATCACTCATGAAGGAAGGGCAGTTTGAGGAACTGGTTTTTAAAAAGGAAGTGGAACCAAAGCACTTTCTGAGTGTGAGTCTGTCCATGTTGGCTAAGTTATACATTCTTCCAAGGCAGTTGTTGGCCACTGCGGAGGACTCAGCCTAGGCCTAAATAAAGGCAGGAAAGCAGAGGCAGAGGATAAACTGTTAAGGCAAAGCCCCTGGCCTGGGGCCACACCCTCCATACCGGAAAGGGCTGCAATAAATTTCCTTCTGGTTGAACAGCAAGTGTCAGCCCTATTTACAATAACACCTGATTCCTCAGAAATACCTGGATCTTCAAGGCTCAAGACTTTGGGGAAAACTTGGGAGTTTGCTTCCCTTTGTGACCTAGTCCTGAACTTCCTGCCCTTTCAGCAAAAAGTGCTTGGGAAGATTGGGAAAAACATTTAGTACTAGAATTACTCTTCACTTCCCAATGCTTGGGCTGCATAGGAGTCACCTTATTTTACAGATGAGAAACTCAAGATGAGAGTTTAAGTCTAAATTAGCAGCTGAATTGGAACCAAGTCTGGATCCATTAGACCTTTCTGGCTTACAGAACTTAGAACTTTCCTACCATTAAACCACACTGTAGGATGTCACTGGGAAGTTCAGAACCTGAGTCACAGGTCTGACATAGGGTCCCAAACATGACAGATGCAGTAGAGCCAGTCAGACCAACCTGTCTGAAGTAGGAATGCTTGACCCTTTTATTTTGATGCAACTCATGCACTCAGAAGGAATTGTGAGCTTTGTACTACCCCAGCCCCAGTATCTCAGTAACCCTGGGGAGAAAAGTCTTGTTTTCCAAAGGAAAATGAGAGTTGGGAGGAGCCTTAATATAAGCAGTGAGGCCAGCCAGGTGGCCCCAGAAAGAACTAGGTGTCTTGACACCCAATCCACACAGCAGGGAAAGGGGCTGGGTGTGATTCACAGTGCATTCATTTTATTTACAGATCAGAAGCCACTTAAATAATCTGCAGACACAAGTGCTGTCCAGGCCAGAAGCCTGGGGTCCAAATCAGCCCTTATCCCTCCTCATGCCCACAGTCAGCCCAATGCTGTCTCCGTTCCATGGGCCAGCACAGGCAGGCGCCACCTCTGCTGACATGAGGACCTGGGGTAGCTCAGACATTTGACTACCCAAGCCCAGAAAGGAGCTGGGTCCAGCCCTTCTGGGGAATTCCTTTAATTCCCCCAGGCCAGGTGAGTGCTGACTCAGTGATGACAACAGCTGTAGAAGTAGGGGTTTGGCTTCTGGCCCAGATCCACGCCCTTGTCCTCTGTCAAAGAGAGAGGTGGCAGCTCAGCACCATTCTGTTGGGATCAGGTAACTCAGGAAAGGGGCTAGATGCTGTGGGCCTAGAGTAAGTCTCCATAAAGGCTGGGGAAACACACACCTGTCATCACCTGGAAGGCAGCCACACTGACGTAATCCTCTGCCACTTTCTGGAAGAGCTCGTCTGGCAGGAAAAATGATGATCAGTGAGGGCCCAATGCCAGTAGCCCTGGGATCTCCCAGTGACCCAGCCCTCTGTGCCCTATTCAGCTTCCTCTGGTGCCCCTGTGTGTTCCTGCTGTGAGGCCCCAGCACAGCACTCACCCACACTCTGGCCTGTCTTGCTGGATGTTTCAAAGAGCTGAGCTTTGATATCTGTAAAGAGAAGTGACTAAAGCCTCATACCTGAGAATTAGATAAACAGACAAAAGGGAGGGCTAGCAGTTCAGGCAGTCTCCTGGACCCCACAGTTCAAGGAGGCCAGGAAGACCTCCTAGAGCACCTTGCCCTGGCAGCCAAGGCAGTCCCTATTTTCTGTGATCCACCCAGACAGCCACACACTCCCACCCCCCAAAGGGCTGAGGAGCAGCTACTGTCTGCATAGTCCTGGACGTCGTGGAAGTCCACACGTCGACGCCTCCGATCTTCTTCCAGCAGGTCACTCTTGGTGCCACAAAGGTAGATTTGGCAGCCCTGAGACAGAAGACAAGGGTCACCTCCACAGACCAACAGAACCCAGCCCCTAGTCTTCTAGTGAGGTCTGTTCACCTACCTCCTCTAGGCTGCGCAGTTCCTTCACCCAGAACTTGGCTCGCTCAAAGCTGCTGCTGTCTGTGAGGTCTTGGTGTGCGGCAAGCAGGAGACATAACCAACTGGTCAAGGGCTGTTCTCTGGCTAGCCTGGCACCCATCTCTTCTTGTGGGACAGGCCAGAACCCCCCAGCCCTTACCATAGCAAACGATGGCAGCCTTGGCACCCCGATAGTAGATTCTACTCATGGCCTCATAGCGCTCAGAGCCTGCTGTGTCCTAAAGAGTAAGGCTTGAGTCAAACTTAAGGCCATGTTCTCCAGACCCCGCTATTTCAGATAAGGAAACGGGTCTATGAGGCCACAAATCAACCAGTAATAGGACCTACACCTCCTCAGGAATGAGTCTCCCAAGAATAGATGCCCAGGGGACTTACCCAAATACCTAATGTCACAGTCCGGTCTCCGACCGACATCACCTTGGCCACGAAGGCGGCCCCGATGGTCTGCAACGAGAGGGAAGAGATCCGAGCCATAGGTGCAGATTACCGCCACCCCCCCCTCCGCCCACCGTGCCTGGCCCCTCCGGGTGCACTCACGTTCTGATAGGGCCCCACCAGAAAGCGGTCGTGCACGTAGCGCTCTACCAGGCTTGTCTTGCCCACGTACTCCTTGCCCAGCATCACCACTTTGACGTCCACGCGCTGCCCGCTCATGCTCCCGGGGCCGCCTCAGCCAAGTCAGGGTCCTGAGCGGGGACGGGAGGCAAACCCCGATCTCCGCTCGGCCCAGGCAGCGCCCAAGCCTCAGACCCCGACCCCAAATGGCGCCAACCTACGACTCGAGACAGCGCGTCGAGCTCGAGCTCTGGCAGTGGCCTTGCACTTCGGCAGCGCCCCGTGTGCCCCCGCTGTTCGGCTCCGGGCGCCGATTATCTTTCGAAGACCCCAAACCCCGGGGCGGCCTGGGAGCGCGCGGGACAGCGTCCTCAACAGCGCAGCAAGCCGCCGTGCAGCTCGCTACTCCGTCATTCGCTCGCCTGCCCGGCTTAAGCTCCGTTTTGGCTGGGAATCCCAACCGAACCCGGGGTCTCCTGCAACCCGGCTCCTACCCGCAGCGCCGCGACTCCCGCGGGAGGGAGCGAGAGGGCGAGGGGGCGGGGCCGCAAGGTCACGTGGCGCGGGCGCCGGAAGCGATGGCTACAGTGTGACTGCGCCGGAAGTAGCGCGCGGCCGGACAACTTATGGCGGCGGCGGTAGCAGCTGCTTGGGCGCGGTGCGGTGGTGATTGAGCTACGAGCCTGGCGGCGGCTGTGCACCAAGCCCCGGCCCGGCCCGGCCCCCGCGTGCCTCCCAGGCTCCGCACCCCTGATGCTGCGCGGGTGCTGAGCCCGCTCCGGCCGGGACGATGGTGAAGTATTTTCTGGGCCAGAGCGTGCTCCGGAGTTCCTGGGACCAAGTGTTCGCCGCCTTCTGGCAGCGGTACCCGAATCCCTATAGGTACGTGGTGTTTGGTAGAGCAAAACTTCGCCATCTCGCTATTTGGAGTTCCAAGTATGGGTAATCCCCAAGTAATGGGACCAGGAAGGACTCGACATCGACTCCTACCTTATCGGGGAAACGGCCAGGCTAGGCCTGCAAGGTCCTGAAGGGAGGTTGGGCCTGGGCGGTGGTTTGCTTGAGACTTTAGTGTAAGATTCTTTTCTCAGTGTGGTGAGACAAGAAGAGGCGGCAGTATGGGAGTTGGGAGGGATCTTGGGATTGGAAATCCTATTCCTCTGCCCATGGCGCTTTCCTAGGGTGCAATAAATCATGAGGTCCATTGCTGCTAGAAGGCAGGAATCCAGGTCAGTCAGATGGCGGGATTTGGAATTTGCCCTGGGTTGGGCCCTTGACTCTGGTATGACCCATAGCACATACCACCCTGCAAGGTTACAGGAAGGCGTGGCCTCTCTAGGCCCGGAGACTCCAAATGGGAATCCCCTCGGGCAATCTCTTAGGGGCAGGCTCATGAGGGTCACCTTCACCCTGACACCTGCAGCAAACATGTCTTGACGGAAGACATAGTACACCGGGAGGTGACCCCTGACCAGAAATTGCTGTCCCGGCGACTCCTGACCAAGACCAACAGGATGCCCCGCTGGGCCGAGCGACTGTTTCCTGCCAATGTTGCTCACTCGGTGTACATCCTGGAGGACTCTATTGTGGACCCACAGAATCAGACCATGACCACCTTCACCTGGAACATCAACCACGCCCGGCTGATGGTGAGACGCCTCCTGCTGTGATTCTGCACCTCCCCTTCTCCCCTCCCCGCCAGATAGAGAGCTCCTCAGATACATGTGGCTAGAGAGCTGTAAGGGAGCTTTTGTGGTCTGAGGCAGGTCTGGGTTACTGAGGGTTGACAGCTGTAGAGTATGACCTCAGATTTTCTTTTCAGCTGGTCATCCTCTCTGGACCTGTCCTTCGACTCATTCAGACAGTAGGGGAGGGGTAACCATCTTACTTCGTTGTCCTAAGTTCTAAATGCAAAGCGCTCCCATCGGGTATACAGCACAGATATGTGCTGGACTCACGGGAGTGATGCTGAGTGGGGGGAGGCAGTGCTTTTCTTTGTTTTTTTTTTTTTTTTTTTTTTTTTTCTGGTGACAGAGTCTCACTCTGTCACCCAGGTTGGAGTGCAGTGGCATGATCTCACCTCAGTGCCACCGCCAACTCCCAGGTTCAAGCAATTCTCGTGCCTTAGCCTCTTGAGGAGCTGGGTTTACAGGCGCACACCACGATGCCTGGCTAATTTTTGTATTTTTAGTACAGATGAGGTTTCACCATGTTGGTCAGGCTGGTCTGGAACTCCTGACCTCAAGTGATCCGCCCGCCGCGGCCTCCCAGAGTGCTAAGATTACAGGCGGGAGCCAGGGCGCCAGGCCAGTGTGTTTATTTGGACTGTCAGGAAGCTCCAGAGCTGCAGTCGGTGGAAGGTGACTAAAACACTGCATGTGTATAGATGCATGAAACAAAATCCAGGAGCAGGACGGGCTGGAAGGCCCTTCGTTGATCTTAAGAGACCTTTTGCCTTCAGTTTTAAGGGTCAGAAGAGAAGTTTTCAAGAGCAAAATGACCTTATTTATGACTTTGTGCTCTGTCAGTGCCACTTGGTGGTACAGTCAGGGGAAGGAATGGATTTTCATTGTATCGCTTCGCCTCATGAAAAGAGACAGGGAGTCAAATTTATGTGCAAGTTGGCAAAATGAAAGACTCTTCCATGGTTGTGGTTGGCCTCTCTGCATAGGTGGTGGAGGAACGATGTGTTTACTGTGTGAACTCTGACAACAGTGGCTGGACCGAAATCCGCCGGGAAGCCTGGGTCTCCTCTAGCTTATTTGGTGTCTCCAGAGCTGTCCAGGTGAGCAGTGTTGTTGGGGCTGTTGGGGCTCTGGGACCCAGTGCTTTCGGTATTAGGGCTGGGCTGGGGTCAATGGGCAACTCAGTATCCTTCCCCTTCTCATCTTATGCCAGGAATTTGGTCTTGCCCGATTCAAAAGCAATGTGACCAAGACTATGAAGGGTTTTGAATATATCTTGGCGAAGCTACAAGGTGAGTTTCTGGGTATGTGGAGATTCCTCGTAGGGAGAGGCTCATTCAGCCTAGCAGGTGTGGAGTCTGGGTCAGTCATTGCCCTGCTCTGAGCTGGGACTTCTTGTCTGTACTGGGGGTGGGAGGAGGGTGAATACCACCTTTTTGGTGGAGCCTGGCCCAGGGGAGGTCAGTGGCATGGGGGAGGGAAATGAGGTTGGTCTTTCAGGCATCTTCTGAAGCCAGCCGCCTGCCCTTCACGACAGGCGAGGCCCCTTCCAAAACACTTGTTGAGACAGCCAAGGAAGCCAAGGAGAAGGCAAAGGAGACGGCACTGGCAGCTACAGAGAGGGCCAAGGACCTTGCCAGCAAGGCAGCCACCAAGAAGCAGCAGCAGCAGCAGCAGTTTGTGTAGCCAGCCCACCACCACCACAGCACCCCAGACAGCTAGGCTTAGCCCCTCTGCCCTCCCTCCGTTGTACTTTATCATTCAAAATCAACTTCCAGCCCTATCTGCTGTCTGGGTGGTGGGTTGTGGGGAGGCAGTTTGGCATCTGCAGGACACCAAGGCACGTGATTCACATCTGTGCCAGGTCTGCTTATTCTCCCATGGGGCAGCTGAGGACCGAGGCACAAAGGTGCGGTGACTTGCCCGGGGCTGCAGGTAGCCTGCAGGTTAACTGGTGGTAAGTGCTAGACTGTAAGCCCCACGAGGGCAGGGCTTTTGGTTTTGTTCTCTGAAGTGTCTCAGTATCTAGCACATAATAGACAATAAATACTTATTAAATTCAGTCAGCCCCAGCTCTGGAGTAGGAAGGCTTTGGTTTGAATCTTGATTCCACCGTTTTCGGACCTCAGGCAAGTCACGTCACTCAGCCTCATTTCCACCACCCGTGAAGTGGAGACAGAACAGCCTCCGAGTTGTGAGGATTAAGTGCACTGCCTGGCACGGCCAGCAGTGTCAGCGATGGGAACTGATCTTATTTCCTCTTCCAGTGGGTTTGTGGTTAGGAGTTCCCCCATTTTCATCAGGCAAGACTATGGACAGGAAGTTATGAAAGAGGCTTTTAATGAAAATACTGTACAGTTTATGTGAGGCAAAGGCCAGGGGCCCTTGTCCAGGAAGGGAGAGGCCCAAGAGGCTTCCTGTCCCCTTGGGGGCAGCAGAGCCAAATGCTTGGGCTCAGGCCCAAGCTGCCTGCCCTGCAGGGGTCCAGGGAGGTCCTGATGAGTCCTGCCCCTTCCCCTTCCAGAGGGCCTGCCTGGCAGCCGGCAGCAGGGTGTTTGCGGAGCACCTGTTCCCACACAAGGGTCCTTTTAGTCCATTCCAACAGGTGACTCCGAGCAGCCCTGAAGGCTTGGGAAGAGCTCCTGCCTGGCAGGTGGGCCTGGCGCGAGCAGAGGGCAGAGAGGCCCCCCCGGGTGAGGAACATCATAGCCAGGCGCCACCACCGTGAGAGTAGCTGTGCTCCTGGCCGGCGACGAAGCCCCGCAGCAGCTCGGCCTCACCCCCAAACACCAGGCTCTCCACATCCACCTCCAGCTCCTCTGCGCAGGGAGGGGTCCAATCAGAAGACCTGGCTCGCCCCGAGGGCCACACAACCCCTCAGCCTCAGGGCACTCACCTTGGTCTGAGTCTGAGCGCTCAGAGGAGAGGCCTGAGGAGTCCAGGCTGTCCGTCCGCAGCCGCTCCTGCTCAGCCGCCCCTGCCAGCCCCCGGAGCTGCTCCAGCTGCCGCTGCAGGCTCTGCTGCTTGCTGCGCAGCCTCTCCTTGAGCTGCCGGGCCCGCTGCTCCTGATCCTCCAGCTTCTGCAGATCCCAAAGGAGCAAGGGGCTGGGGTTAGTGGCCTGGGGCTCGGGCTGCAGCCCAACACCACTAAGTACCAGGCCACGGCCACAGGGCCAGCGCCCACTCCAGGCAGGTGAGGCCCCAGAGGGCTGTACCCATATCCTTCAGAAAGCCAGCCCTTTTCCTGCCATGCGCACGTCCTGTGAGGGCGCTGCCTAGATTGGGGGTGGGGGGGCCTAGTCAAGGATAAAGGATTGGAGGGCTGTGGTGTCCAGTGGTGGGAAGTGGGGGCAGGGTGCATTGCTGCGTGTACACTGTGGCTCAGGTGCCAGGCATGTGCTGTCATGGGAAACAGGCCTGGTACTACAAGGTCTCCCCGTTTGTTTTTTGTTTTGTTTTGTTTTGTTTTTGAGACAGAGTCTTGCCCTGTCGCCCGGGCTGGAGTGCAATGGCACAATCTCAGCTCACCACAACCTTTGCCTCTTAGGTTCAAGCAATTCCTGTCTCAGCCTCACAAGTAGCTGGGACTACAGGGGCCCACCACCATGCCCAGCTAATTTTTGTATTTTTAGTAGAGACGGGGTTTCACCATGTTGGTCAGGCTGGTCTCAAACTCTTGACCTCAGGTATCTGCCTATCTCGGCCTCCTAAAGTGTTGGGATTACAGGTGTAAGCCACTGCACCCGGCCCCCCATTTCTTTACAAGAAGCTAGCTGGAAAGTCAGATTTTTCCTGTCAAATGTCTTTTGAGGGGTTGACAACTAATTTAAATTTTTAGAAAACTACTGAACAAACAAAGGCTGCCAGTTTGTAGCTCCTGGTCACAATCCCTGCAAGAGCGAGAGTGTGAAGGCGTTAACACCCTCCCTCCCATCCCCCTACCTCCTGCCAAGCTCTGCCAGCCCTGAAGTTCCAAGGACTGGAAAGCCAAGGGCTCTCCCAGGCACAGCCCTCAGTGGGCAGAAGCTTACATTGTCATTCAACAAGAAGGGGAGAATTGGGCCATGGGGGCGTTTGGACTGGGCATAGAAAGATGAGTAAGAGCCGTGGAGGCAAACACAGGGAGGAAGAAACGTCAAGGCAGAGCAGAGGGAGCCTGAGGAGAGCGTGGAGTGTTCAGCTTCTGTGGGACATGGGGAGAGATGAGGCCAAAAGAGCAGCCTACTGGCAAGTACTGGGTTATGAAGGGCCTTGAGTTTCACAGGAAGTAAGGAGCGGAGGCTTTGTCCTGTCAGGGGCGATTGGCAGGTTTTCAGCAGGAGATGGGCCTGGGTAGATATGTGTGCTGTAGAGATCATTCTAGAGCAAAGTAGAAGACAGCCTGGGAGAGGCAAAACAGGAAACAGGAAGGCTGGGAGGAGGCCGGTGAATTAATCCAGGATGGGGGTGATGGGGCCCCAGAGAAAGAGCACTCCCCAGGTCCTGCCCACAGGCCGGCCAGCCCCTGAGGGGCACACATCACCCATCCGAGAACCAGGCCAGGCAAGCTCCGTGCAAGAAACTGGGCCATGACCCAACCAGAGTGTTATTCAGCCACAATGATGGTAAAAACAGACGCCGGGGGGCAGTGCAGTTGTTACCACAGCTGTGGTTTATTTACTGACAGCACGTAGGTCTACGTGTGCCACAGCCCCCAGTGCCTAGAATAGGGCCTAGCGGAACCAGTGCTCAAAAAACACTTGTCGGAGGAGATAACGCAAGCCAGGGAACTGGGCATGGTTCCTGAATCTGCCTCCCATCAGCTGTGCGACTTGCTGGCCCTCAGCCTAGCTGTGCCTCCATATATTCCTCTGGAGGGCAGGAAAAGTCCTGTGGTTTCCAAGGCCACTTCTGATATGGCCTGGGCCACCTGGGCGTTTATTCAGCACATCCACTCCTGTCCACCAGGGGGCGCTGAGCTCAGCCCCAGCAGCAGCAACAGCAGCAGCAGCAGCAGCAGCAGCAGAGCAGCCCTGGGAGGACCAGTGACTGGCGTCTTCGCAGTCCTTTCCCCTCCTGTCTCTGGAGTTGCCTCCCAGGTGGCACCAGGATAGACTGCCCATAACAGGAGGCCTTGAAAGGGAGAGGGGGAGAGCAAGGACCAACCCTCTACAGTCCCAAGGACCCCCACATACATCCCATCACAGAATTCAACAGCCATCCTCTCCCCTCAAGCAGGAGGTAAGGTTAGTCCAGACAGGCTAAGTGACTTGCCCAAGGTCTCACAGCTGGGATCTAAGTGATAACAGCTGTAACAGCAACAGTGAACATTTAAGAGTGAACTCATTTAAGCCTCAACAACCCTCTGAGTTATTGTCTGCTTTTCTTCCCATTAATGGATCTGGAAAGTTAAAACTCAAGAGAGCTGTCCCAAGTCACACAGTTCTTGAGCTCTGACTTCAGGCCTTGTTCCCCAGTCCCACCAGCCCCTCCATAGCACAGCCCTCCATACACCAGGGCAAGCCAGTCCGGGCGTAGCAAGGGGCCTCACCTGGATGTGCATCCTGGCGCGGCGCAGCAGGCTCAGTGTGGTGTATCGGGCGCAGTCGGCCCCCAGGGGCATCTGCTGCTTCAGCCGCTCTAGGCACCGCTTCAACTGGGCCCTCCTGTGGGGAAGAGGTCTGGAGGGCAGTGCCAGTCCCACCTTGCTGGCCACAGGAATGGCAGGGGAAGGAAGGCCAGTGGGCGGTGGCCCCTGGGGGCTGGCGCTGTCAGAGCAGGACTGGGACTCACCTGCGCTTCTCCAGTTCGTTGTGCACAGACCTGCCAATGCCAGAGAGGACGAGGTGAAGGGGAATCAGCTACTGCCCATGCCCCAATCCCAGGGCCCCCAGTGGCTCAAGAGCCACTACAGATGTCTGCCCCAAACAAGTCCCCTGTGGAGACCTCATGCTGGCCTCAGACACCAGAGTCCCCTGGCAGGGCGAGGGGAGTCAAAGACACATGCAGCCAATGCTTAACAGAAGCTTGCCCAGGTGGGTACGGAGGTCCTAACAAGGCCCTGCCAGCTGGTCAGGAAGGGCTTCCCAGACAGAGGTGACAGCTAAATGCAGAAATAGATGTTTCCCAAGCCGGTAGTGGAGGGAGAGGCATTCAGATAGGAGGGAACAGCATATGCAAAGGGCTGGGGAGAGGAGAGAAAAGGAGGAAGCCAGTGGAGCAGGTGAGTGGCCTGATGTGTGGAGTGCGGGAGTGCGGGTGGAAGCGGGACCCCAATTGCTGTTCGCAGTTCCTGGCACATCTAGAGGTGCTCAAGAAATAGTCCTTGAATGAATAGAAAGGTGTGAGTGTGTTTGGAGAGTGGGGAGATGGCAGGAGGGGTCTGAACCCTTCCTGGAGCAGGACACCTGACCCAAAAGATGCAAACAACAAGTGGGCAGAGGAGGGCCCGACCGGGGGCGGCGCCCACCCCCACCCCGACTCCCGCCGCCCCGGGCCTCCTCACCGCCCGCTGTCCTGCGCGCCAGGAGCCTGGGGGGGTCGCTTCTTCCTCCTGTGGATGGGGCCCGGACTGCGATGCGGGCACAGGGACGCATAACCATGCTCGGCCTCTGCCAGAGAGAGCCCCCGCCCGCGTCAGGCTGGGGCTGGACCTGGTCCCACCGGGAGCCCCAGGCACAGCACGGTCAGGGAAAGGCTTTTGGCGCCAGGACCATTTCCCCCACCCCTCCCTGCTCTAACCGCCCCGGGACTCCTCTCGAGTTGAGGGCGAGGCGCCCCGGGATTACTGTCCTAGGGCAGTGCATCCTTCAAGCTAGGAGCCAGGTCCAGTCCAGGCCCGTGTCAGCGAGGTCGCCGCCCGGAATCCAGCCAAGGGTTCTTCCTCACCTCTCTCACGGCGCTCCAGGAACTCGGCTGCCTGCAGCAGGACCTGGATGTTGCTGGCTACGGGTTCCATGTCGGCAACAGCAGTCAGCGGGCTGGCCTAGGGTGCCGGCTGGAGCAGCGGCTGCAGCACTTTTGTTTCAAAGTAACTGACACGGTGCAACAAACACAGGGGCCCGCCCCGCCCCCCGAGAAGCCCCGCCCGCGGGAACGCCCAGCCCTTGGCTCCGCCCCTCTGGAACCCGCCACGGAGCCACAGCCCAACCTCCGGCAGCCGCCCCGCCCCGAGTGGTCTCAGACTCTCCAGGGGCAGGTAAGGGCGCCGGCTCCAGGCCTGGCCCTGGAGCGAACCTTCAGGCTGACGGGTGCTGCTTCTTGCCCGCCTCACTCATCCACCCACCGGCTCATTGGCGTCTTTGATCTCAGCTTCCAGCCCAGTGCTAGTGACTAGCCCCGCACTTCGCACGGCGCTTTGGGGGCCAGGTGGTCCCCTGGAAGCCCCGGGCCCTGCCCCTACACGTGGGCGCCGCGGGGGCGGGGCCCGCCGGCCGCAGCTCGCGCATTCGCCCATGGCTTCTCAAGGCTCGCTGTCGTCATGCTCGGGGCGGGGTCGAGGAGCCTCTGATGTCCTATTGGCTGGCGCTCCGCCCCGCCCTCTCCCGCCGCTGGTCCACACGTTCGGGCGGGAAAAGAAGCAGGTTTCAAATTTGAAAACTCGAGCGATGGGGCGGGGTTAAGCGGGGAGCTGGGCCGCAACGCGCAGGCGCCGGCGGAGGGGCAGCGGCCCCGGCTCCTGCCCTCCGGGGCCTGTCCCCACGCCTGCCTGCCATCTGCCCCCGAAGGCCCCCGTGGACCCCAGCTTCCTACTGTGTCGAATGGGAATAATCTGTCGGCCCCCCTCCTCTTCTGTGAGGAAGATGTTGTTGCTACGAAAACGTCAGCGGGGTGACAGCTTTCTCAGGCAGGCCATACCCTGGAGGCACGCGAAATGGCTTTTTCCGGAGCTCTGGTGTCCACAGAGTTGGGGTCCTCTCCTGTCACTGATGTCTCAGCTGTGTATGACTCAGGAGGTGACCTCCGTCTCTAAGCCTCAGGAACCCCGAGACAGGATTGAAGGATCAGAGCCAATGCTTTTGCGGTGCCCATGACAGGAAGGAGCCGCGCATCTCAAAGGCAGTGCAACCAGACGCCGGCGTTTGCCTCCCAGGCAGCCCCTGCTTGCCTTACTCAGAGTCCATGAAGCCTTCTTGAACCTGACTCTCCTAGCCGGCGGAAGGAGTGGCTGTGATGACTTCTAGCCGCAGCACCAGCAGGTGGGGCCACATCTGGGAACAAGAAGATGAAAGTAGCTGTAGCAGGGTGGAGCATTACTGCCATCCATGGGCTGAGTCTGTGACACCCCTGACCATTTCACCCACTCATGTCCACACCCCTGACCATTTCACCCACTCCTGTCCACATGGCCTTGGATCCCCAGTGGGTGTTGGTCATTATCTTGATTAGATTGTGGCACAACTGCCCTAGGTGACTACCTATCAGCTTTCTCCTTGCCATCTTTCCGTCTTTTTTTTTTTTTTTTTTCTGCTTGAGACGGAGTCTCACTCTGTTGCCCACGCTGGAGCGCAATGGCACGATCTCAGCGATTCTCCTGCCTCAGCCTCCTGAGTAGCTGGCACCCGCCACCACATCCAGCTTGTTTGTTTGCTTTTGAGACAGAGTTTTGCTCTTGTTGCCCAGGCTGGAGTGCAATGGCGCGATCTCGGCTCACCGCAACCTCCGCCTCCTTGGTTCAGTGGTTCTCCTGCCTCAGTCTCCCAACTAACTGGGACTACAGGCGCATGCCACCACACCTGGCTAACTTTTTGTATTTTCAGTAGAGACGGGGTTTCACCATGTTAGCCAGGATGGTCTCGATCTCCTGACCTCGTGATCCACCCGCCTCAGCCTCCCAAAGTGCTGGGATTACAGTCGTGAGCCACCACACCCGACCATTTTTTTGTATTTTTAGTAGAGATGGGGTTTCACCATGTTGGCCAGGCTGGTCTCGAACTCCTGACCTCAGGTGATCCACCCACCTCAGCCTCCCGAAGTGCAGGGATTACAGGCTGGCCTCCCTCTGACATTTTAAAATCCTCCAAACTAAGGTGAATAAATCAGATTTGTTCAGGGCCCTTCAACAGTAGGGGACCAGCAGAGGCTCCCATCTGTCCACCCAAGGACTTCCAAGGGTGTTGGAGTATGACCTTTGTTTTGACCCCATCAATGTCTACTTTATACAGCCCATTTCATAAGAACCATTTAAGGCCGGGCGCGGTGGCTCAAGCCTGTAATCCCAGCACTTTGGGAGGCCAAGACGGGCGGATCACGAGGTCAGGAGATCGAGACCATCCTGGCTAACACGGTGAAACCCCGTCTCTACTAAAAAATCCAAAAAAAAACTAGCTGGGCGAGGTGGCGGGCGCCTGTAGTCCCAGCTGCTCGGGAGGCTGAGGCAGGAGAATGGCGTGAACCCGGGAGGCAGAGCTTGCAGTGAGCTGAGATCCGGCCACTGCACTCCAGCCTGGGTGACAGAGCGAGACTCCGTCTCAAAAAAAAAAAAAAAAAAAAAAGAACCATTTAAAGACTGCCATCCTGCTGGGATAAGTATCTTGACTCTTCCCTTTGTTTTCCCCATTCTCTTGTGATCATTCTAACCATCTTCACTATTGTTTCAGCATAATTTTTCCCCTCAAAAGTGGCCCTGGGAATAGCCACAATCCAAGCTTGGGCCAGTCTCAGGATCTGCCCTATCACTATATTTTGCCTTCATTCCTGCTACAGAGAACAATAAGATGGTATATTTAGCTTGTTTCTTGTTACTTTGTATTTCCTTATCCGTCCAGTGAACTAACTCCTTGGGAGTTGCATCCATCATTTCTAAAATTCAGTAACAAAACATTTTATCAGGCCAGGCACAGTGTCTCACACCTGTAATTCCAGCACTTTGGGACGCCGAGGTGGGTGGATCACCTGAGGTCAGGAGTTCGAGACCAACCTGGCCAACATGGAGAAACCCCGTCTCTACTAGAAATACAAAATTAGCCAGGCGTGGTGGTATGTGCCTGTAATCCCAGCTACTCGGGAGGCTGAGGGAGAAGAATCGCTTGAACCTGGGAGGCGGAGGTTCCAGTGAGCTGAGATTGTACCATTGCACTCCAGCCTGGGCAACAAGAGTGAAACTCTGTCTCAAAAAAGAAAAGAAAAGAAAAGGTCCTTCCGAAGACAACAAGAACAACTACCTGCTAGCGTCATGGGATGAGTCCAACCCACTGTCCAGGCAGCACTGGCAAGCAGCAGGGCCAACCGCGTCAGCCACTTGTATGCAGGTAGGTACCCAGTGTCTGGGATGTTATATGTTCCAGCAGGCACTTGATAAACCACTTCCCCTTTTCCTTCTGGCCTTTGCTAAGTCAAAAGTTTCAGCCTGTTCTCTGGAGTATGGGAAGAGTACTCCACCTGAACGCCTGCTCGTGTAGCACAGGCCATTCCCACTGTCAGTGACAGGGTGTCCTCTTCAAGGGATCTGGGCACCCTGCAAATGTTCTTGTTCAAGCCACAAACCTCTCCTGTTTTAGCCAGGTCCTGCAACTTCCCTCTTTTAGTGTGGGGCTTTTATTATGATTTATTCTTAAGTCCAAATGTTATTTGGTAGTATGTTTTTAGTTTCCAGATACAAAGGACTTTTTCAGCTATCTTTTGGTTGCTGATTTCCATTTATATTCTCCTTTTTTTTTTTTTTTTTTGAGATGGACTCCTGCTCTGTCGCCCAGGCTGAGTCGATCTCGGCTCACTGCAACCTCTGCTTGCCAGGTTCAAGTGATTCTCCTGCCTCAGCCTCCCGAGTAGCTGGGACTACAGGCATGCACCACCATGCCCGGCTAATTTTGTATTTTTTACATTTTTATTTAATTTTTTTTAGATAGAGTTTCATTCTGTCAGCAGGCTGGAGTGCAGTGGCACGATCTCGGCTCACTGCAACCTCTGCCTCTCAGGTTCAAGCCATTCTCCTGCCCCAGCCTCCCATAGCTGGGACTACAGGCGCCCGCCACCACGCCAAGCTAATTTTTTGTATTTTTAGTAGAGACGGGGTTTCACCATGTTGGCCAAGATGGTCTCAGTCTCAACCTCGTGATCCACCTGCCTCGGCCTCCCAAAGTGCTGGGAGTACAGGTGTGAGCCACCGCGCCCAGTCCATTCTCTTTAAAAATCTCCTCTTTATAAATCTCCATTTCTCTCTTTCCTCTCAAGGTCCTCTGATCTTTGGTCTGATCTTCAAATTAGTTGATCTTCTTCAATGAATTTGGTGAATCAATTTTGTTATCAACCCCTATACTGAGTCCTTTATGTCAACTAAAAATTCCACATCCATGTCTCCAGGTGTTCTAACTGCTGCTTCTCTCCTCACGTTTCCAACAGCACACCTGGTCTCCGAGGAAACAGTCCACTCCGCAGGCCTATGAGCTTGGCTTCCTCAGTCACATACACACATAATATATATCTCACATACACAGGAATTACATACAATTGTCTATGTAAATTTTGTTGTTATATTAATTACATGTAATTATATACAGTTTTATATATATATTTTTTGTTTGTTTTTGGTTTTTTTGAGACAGAGTCTTGCTCTGTCGCCAGGCTGGAGTACAGTGGTGCAGTCTCGGCTCACTGCAACCTCCGCCTCCCTGGTTCAAGGGATTCTCCTATCTCAGCCTCCCAAGTAGCTGGGATTACAGGCACACGCCACCACGACCAGCTAATTTTGTGTATTTTTAGTAGAGACGGGGTTTCACCATGTTGGCCAGGCTGGTCTCAAACTCCCGACCTCAGGTGATTCACCCACCTCGGCCTCCCAAAGTGCTGGGATTACAGGAGTGAGCCACTGCGCCTGGCCTGATAAAATGTTTTGTTACATTAGTTTATTTACACTTATTGATATAATTTATATTTCTGGTATTTTGATCTTAACCCTCTTGTGCAATGTATTTCATATTTACTCTTCATCGTTTTACTTTTACAGTGCTTCATTCTCTGTATGATTGTGTTTATTTTTGTATTTCTTGGGAATGATGGTAAGAGGGGGAAAAAAAAACCAACATCTCAAATTAACAACCCAATTTAAAAACTTAAGGAACTAGGCCTGGCGCAGTGGCTCACGCCTGTAATCCCAGCACTTTGGGAGGCCCAGGCAGGCTGATCACAAGGTCAGAAGATCGAGACCATCCTGGCTAACATGGTGAAACCCCGTCTCTACTAAAAATACAAACAATTAGCCTGGTGTGGTGGCAGGCACCTGTAGTCCCAGTTACTTGGGAGGCTGAGGCAGGAGAATGGTGTGAACCCGGGAGGCGGAGCTTGCAGTGAGCCGAGATCGCACCACTGTACTCCAGCCTGGGCGACAGAGCGAGACTCCGTCTCAAAAAAAAAAAAAAAAAGAACTTAAGGAACTAGAAAAAGAACTAAACACAAAGATAGCAGAAAAAAGGAAATAATAAAGATTAGAGCAGAGATCAATGAAATAGAGAACAGAGAAACAAAAAATTAATGAAACCAAAAGCTGGTTATTTGAAAAGATCAACAAAATTGACAAACCTTTAGCTAGATGGACTAGGAAAAGATAAGAAGACTCAAATTACTAAAATCAGAAATGAAAGTAGGAACATTACTACCCATTCTGTGCAAATGAAAAGGATTATAAGAGGGTACTATGAACAACTGTATCCCAACAAATTGGATAACCTAGATGACATGGACAAATTGCTAGAAACATAAAACCTACCAAGATGATACCACAAAGAAACAGAAATTCTGAATAGACCTATGATTATTATGGAGACTGAATTGGTAATCAAATATTTCTTGACAAAGAAAACCCCTGGACCTGACACCTTCACTAGTAAATTATACCAAACATTTGAAGAATACGAATCCTCAAACTTTTCCAAAAGCTTGAAGAGAAGGGAAAACTTCCTCATTGTGTGAGGCCAGCTTTACCCCAGTACCAAAGCTAGATGAAGACACTACGAGAAAACTACAGGCCAGTGTTCCTTACTGAGCACTGATGCAAAGATCCTCAGCAGGGCACGGTGGCTCACATCTGTAATCCCAGCACTATGGGAGGCTGAGGCAGGCGGATCATCTGAGGTCAGCAGTTCAAAACCATCCTGGCCAACATGGTGAAACCACCCCCCCCATCTCTACTACAAATACAAAAAATTAGCCGGGTGTGGTGGCACAGGCATGTAGTCCCAGCTACTCAGGAGGCTGAGGCTGGAGACTCGCTTGAACCCCGGAGGTGGAAGTTGCCAGGGAGCCGAGATCGTGCTACTGCACTCCAACCTAGGTGACAGAGCAAGGCTCCATCTCAAAAAGAAAAAAAAGGCCAGGCATGGTGGCTCATGCCTGTAATCCCAACACTCTGGGAGGCCAAGGTGGGCGGATCACAAGGTCAGGAGTTCAAGGCCAGCCTGACCAACATGGTGAAGCCCCATCTCTACTGAAAATACAAAAAAAAAATTAGCCGGGTGTGGTGGCGTGCACCTGTAATCCCAGCTACTCAGGAGACTGAGGCAGGAGAATTGCTTAAACCTGGGAGGCGGAGCTTGAAGTGAGCCAAGATTGCACCACTACACTCCAGCCTGGGCGATAGAACGAGACTCTGTCTCAAAAAAAGAAAAAAAAAATTCCAGGCGAGAGTGTAGTGGCATGATCGTAGCTCACTGCAGCCTCAACCTCCCAGGCTCAGGCAATTCTTGTGCCTCAGCCTCCTGAGTTGCACCACACTCAGCTAATTTCTTTTTTTTTTGTAGAGAGGGTCTCACAACGTTGCCCAGGCTGGTCTCGAACTCCTGAGCTCAAGCAGTCCTCCCACTTCAGCCTCCCAAAGCGCTGGGATTACAGGCCTGAGCCACCGCACCCAGCCTTAGTCTGTTTTCTGAATACCTGAAACAGTCATTTATAAAGAAAAGGAATATCTCGTAATTCTGGAGGCTGGAAAGTCCAAGGTTGAGGGGCTGCCTCTGGTGAGGCCTTCTTGCTGGTGGGGACTCTGCAGAGTCTGGAGGTGGCACAGGGCATCATAGGCTGGGGGCTGAGCATGCTCACGTGCTAGTTCAGGTCTCTTCCTCTTCTCGTGAAGCCACTGGTTCTCCTCCCATGATAACCCATTAATCCACTAACCCATGAAGCCATTGCTCCATGAATGGATTAATCTCTTGAGGGCAAAGCCCTCATGATCCAATCACCTCTTAAAGGCTCCCCTCTCAGTACTGCCACACTGGAGATGAAATTTCAACGTGAGTTTTGGAGGGGGCACACAAACCATGGCAACCTTGAAACCATCTATAGGAGAGTTTCTAAAGGAGCTGTACCTCAAAATCAGAAAGTGCAAAAGACCTGCGATATAAGACTCAGGGAGTTAAGAGACCAGGAAAGCAGGAGATTGCACTTTTTTTTTAATTAACAGCAGTTTGGAACCAAAATTCCAAATAAATTCTGTTGATTTCCTGTTCTACTCCTTCAGGATGATGGTGAGGACAGTCTATATATAATGGCCCCTACAGCATACTAAGAGAATCCAGGTCCCGGATCCCAGATTTCTGGAGATTTCTACCAAGCAGCAGTGCCCAAGATCAGCTGTGATGATGAGGATGTGCCAGTGCATGGCACGTGGCCCAGAGTCACCAGTTTATTACATACTGGTCATCTTCACTACCTGACTTCACACAAGTCAATCCAGGGTTTGCCTGGTTCCCTCCTGACGCCTTCTCTCTCCACAAGATCTGCTCCCTCCTACCTTGACTGATCTGTTGGCCAGATGCAATGGCTCACACCTAGAATCTTTGCACTTTGGGAGGCCGAGGTGGGAGGAATTGCTTGAGCTCAGGAGTTCAAGACCAGCCTGGGCAACATGGTGAAACCCCATGTCTATAAAAAATACAAAAGCTAGGGCCGGGTGCAGTGGCTCACGCCTATAATATCAGCACTTTGGGAGGCTGAGACGGGCGGATCACCTGAGGTCAGAAGTTCGAGACCAGCCTGGCCAACATGCTGAAACCCTGTCCCTACTAAAAATACAAAAATTAGCCGGGCATGGTGGCGTGGGCCTGTAATCCCAGCTTCTCAGGGGGCTGACACAGAAGCATCGCTTGAACCTGGGAGGCAGAGGTTGCAGTGAGGTGAGACTGCACCACTGCACTCGAGCCTGGGCAACAGAGTAAGACTCCATCTCAAAAAACAAACAAACAAAAACAAAAAAAAAAAACACCAAAAACTAGCTGGGCATGGTGGTATGCACCTGTAGTCCCAGCTGTTCAGGAGGCCGAGGTGGAAGGATCACTCGAACCCAGGAGCCAGAGGTTGCAGTGAGTCAAGACCACACCACTACACACCAGCCTGGGTGACAGAGCCAGACCCTGTCTCTAAATAAATAAATAACCTGTGATGTTTCTCCTCAATTTGCTAACTTAACCATTTAATGCTCCCACAGACTAGATTCTTCCTCTGATCACAACTTCCCACTTGTATAAGATTAGGTTTGGCTGTGAGCAAAAGAAAACCTGAAACAATGCATACACAGTGGCTGACTTCTCTCCCATGTAAATGCTGTCCCCAGTGTGAGTGGGCCCAGTGACAGTGGAGCTCCACTCCCCAGATGGCTGTGTGCCCAGCAGCCTGCTGCCTGTGGGTGCATTCGCAAGGGTCTACAAAAATAAGTAATTCAGAATCCATGGTGTTGGAACTTTAAATTACTTTGAGCCTTAAAGTAAGGGAGGAGACCACCCCTCATATCTTCTTATGCCTAATTTCTGCCTCCAAAGAAAGAAGTAAAAACTAAAAGGCACAGCCGGGCACGGTGGCTCACGCCTGTAATCCCAGCACTTTGGGAGGCCGAGGCAGGCAGATCATCTGAGGTCGGAAGTTCGAGAGCAGCCTGACCAACATGGAGAAACCCCATCTCTACTAAAAATACAAAATTAGCTGGGCGTGGTAGCGCATGCCTACAATCCCAGCTACTCAGGAAGGCTGAGGCAGGAGAATCGCTTGAACCCGGGAGGTGGAGGTTGTGCTGAGCCAAGATCACGCCACTGCACTCCAGCCTGGGCAACAAGAGCGAAACCCAGTCTAAAAAATAAAAACAAAAACTAAAAGGCAGAAATGAAATCCACAGGCAGACAGCCCAGTGCCACACCCTGGGCCTGGTAGTTAAAGATCGACCCCTGACCTAATCGGTTATGTTATCTATAGATTACAGACATTGTATAGAGAAGCACTGTGAAAATCCCTGTCTCATTTTGTTCTGATCTAATTACCGGTGCATGCAGCCCCCAGCCACGTACCCCCGGCTTGCTCGATCAATCACGACCCTCTCACGCGGACCCCCTTAGAGGTGTGAGTCCTTAAAAGGGACAGGAATCGCTCACTTGGGGAGCTCGGCTCTTGAGACAGGAGTCTTACCGATGCCCCCGGCCGAATAAACCCCTTCCTTCTTTAACTCGGTGTCTGAGGAGTTTTGTCTGCGGCTGTTCCTGCTACAAAAGGAATGTGATCATGGGGCCTGAGTCATGTGGTAGGCAGCTGTACCCGAGGCAGCTGTAACCTTTGTTCCTCTGATTACAGATGAGCCTTTTCTTTACCTACGTTGTTTTGTAAAATGTTGCGAAAGACGAGGGCTCCAGAAAAGATGCTTTTCCTCTTCACCTTGATCTTCACTATAGATTAACTTTCCTCTTAACTTCTTCTATGACCTCATGACTATCACACTGTCTAAGATGGAATGTTTAAATATACACTTTTAATTTGGAAAAGGAGCCTGGATCAGAACATGTGGAAAAAAGTTAAAGAAAGAAAAGAGGCCAGGTGGGTGGCTCACGCCTGTAATCCCACCACTTTGGGAGGCTGAGGCAAGTGCATCACAAGGTCAGGGGTTTGAGACCAGCCTGGCCAACGTGGTGAAACCCTGTCTCTACTAAAAATACAAAAACTAGCCGGGCGAGATGGCGGGCGCCTGTAGTCCCAGCTACTCGGGAGGCTGAGGCAGGAGAATGGCGTAAACCCGGGAGGCGGAGCTTGCAGTGAGCTGAGATCCGGCCACTGCACTCCAGTCCCGGCAACAGAGCGAGACTCCGTCTCAAAAAAAAAAAAAAAATACAAAAATTAGCCGGGTGTGGTGGCACACACCTGTAGTCCCAGCTACTCAGGAGGCTGAGGCAGAAGTTGCAGTGAGCTTAGACTGTGCCACTGCGCTCCAGCCTGGGCGACAGAGCAAGACTCTGTCTCAAAAAAAAAAAAAAAGAAAGAGAAAAGGCTGGACACAGCCACTCATGCCTGTAATCCCAGCACTTCAGGATTGCTTGAACCTGGGCAACATAGTGAGACCCTGTTTCTACAAAAGTTTTAAAACTTACGCCAGGCGTGGTGGCTCACGCCTGTAATTCCAGCACTTTGTGAGGCCAAGGCAGGTGGATCACCTGAGGTCAGGAGTTCGAGACCAGCCTGACCAACATGGAGAAACCCCGTCTCTACTAAAAATACAAAATGGCCAGGCACGGTGGCTCACGCCTGTAATCCCAGCACTTCGGGAGGCCGCAGCAGACAGATCACGAGGTCAGGAGATCGAGACCATCCTGGCTAACACGGTGAAACCCCATCTCTACTAAAAATACAAAAAATTAGCCGGGCGTGGTGGCAGGCGCCTGTGGTCCCAGCTACTCGGGAGGCTGAGGCAGGAGAATGGCGAGAACCCAGGAGGTGGAGCTTGCAGTGAGCCAAGATTGTGCCACTGCACTCCAGCCTGGGTGAGAGTGAGACTCCATCTCAAAAAAAAAAAAAAAAAAAAAACAAAATGAGCCAAGCATGGTGATGCCTGTAATCCCAGCTACTCGGGACGCTGAGGCAAAAAATTGCTTGAACCCAGGAGTCAGAGGTTGCAGTGAGCCGAGATCAGGCCACTGCACTCCAGCCTGGGAGATGAAGCGAGACTCCGTCTCAAAAAAAAAAAAGAAAAAAGAAAAAGAAAACTGGAGTGAAGTATGCTAAAACCACGGGAGAGAGTTTAGTGCACATATGCATTATCAACGTTGTTGACAGAAATCAAGAAATGCCAAACATTGTGAGATTCTTACAATAAAGCTGCCTTTTTGAAATGCATATAAAGTTGACTGAAATATTACATATGGAAAAATACACAAATCTTAGGTGTGCTGCTCAGTGATTCTCACCCCCTTGTTTCTTGCAGTCTGCTGGCCAGATCACAAGCCTTTCCCTTCTCCACCCACCGCTTCTTATCGCCTTTCATTAATTTATTTCTTCTCAACTACTGTTAGGGGTTGAATTCTGTTCCCCCAGAGAGAGATGCTGAGGTCCTAATCTCCAGCTCCTGAGAATGTGACTTTATTTGGAAATAGGTTCTATGCAAATTTACTAAATTAAGATGAAGTCATTGTTGGGGGCAGGGGGGACTAATTTTTATAAGGACTTGTGTCCTTATAAAAACTCAGAATTTGGGGCCAGGCGCGGTGGCTCATGCCTGTTATCCCAGCACTTTGGGAGACCGAGATGGGCGGATCATGAGGTCAGGAGTTCGAAACCAGCCTGGCCAACATGGTAAAACACCATCTCTACTAAATATACAAAAATTAGCCGGGCATCGTGGTGCACACCTGTAATCCCAGCTACTCAGGAGGCTGAGGCAGAATTGCTTGAACCCAGGAGGTGTAGGTTGCAGTGAGCTCAGATCAGGTCACTGCACTCCAGCCTAGGGGACAGAGCAAGACTCCATCTTGAAAAACAAAAAACAGAAAATTTGGGCCGGGCGCAGTAACTCATGTCTGTAATCCCAGCACTTTGGGAAGCCAAGGCAGGTGGATCGCTTGAGCCCAGGAGTTCCAAGATCAGCCTGGGCAGCATGACAAGACCCCATCTCGAAAAGAAAAGAAAGAAAAGAAAGAAAGAAGAAAGAAGAAAGAAGAAAGAAGAAAGAAAGAAAGAAAGAAAGAAAGAAAGAAAGAAAGAAAGAAAGAAGGAAGGAAGGAAAGAAAGGAAAGAAAGAAAGGAAAGAAAGAAGAGAGAGAGAGAAAGAAAGAAAGAAAGAAAAGAGGAGAGAGAGACAGAGAGAGAGAGAGAAAAGAAAAGAAAAGAAAAACTGGAGATACGGAGACATATAGAGGAAAGGTGATCTGAAGATGGCCATGTTATGATGGAATTGGAGACTGGAGTGATGTGTCTACAAGCCAAGGAACTCCCAGGTCTGCTGAGAACGGCCAGAAGCCTGGAAGAGGAAGGGAGGGGCTCTCCCCTACAGCCATCAGACAGCGCAGCTCTGCCAACACCTTGACTTGAGACTTTCAGCCTCTAGAACTGAGAGCCAATCACTTTCTGTTGTTCAAGCCCCTCAGTTTGTGGTCCTTTACGGCAGCCCTAGGAAACCAACGTAAGCATTATCTAACATACTTGATTTATTTCACCTGATCTCTCCTCTAGACTATGAGCTCCATGGGGACAGAGATCTTTGTCCCTTTTGTCCTCTGTTGTATCCCCAGTGCCTAAAGCCGTGTGAGGTACAGAATGGACTGTGACCATCCACGGCAGTCTGGAGCAGACCTACACATGTCAGAAAACTCACCACGCAGAGGGGACAGAGGCAGGGCTGCTTTTAGCCACAAGAGAGCAGCAAACATGACTCACAGTAGTTTGAACAAATAGGCATTTTTTTTGTTTTAACATAAAACCCCAGCAGCTGGCAGTCCAGGCTGAGCAGCACCTCAGCCATGCCAAGGACTCTCCCTCCACCAAGCTCCGGGTGCTCCACTTGGCCTTCGTGGTCACACAGGGGGTTCTGCATGCCGGGGGTCCCTTCCACATTCCGGACAGGAAGACGGGGCGGGCCTGGCCACACCAGTTGCTGTTTGATCTCCTCACGTGGGGAAAACCAGAGCAACCGGAGGCCCTCATCGGCAGGCTCGGGCACCTGACCAGCTGCAGTGGGCACACGGCCGCCCTAGCTGGAAGGAGCTGGGAGCTCAGTCAAGTATACAGCCTTCCAGCCCTAGAGGGGAGGAAGCTGAGGGGCAGGGTTAGGAGTGGATGTGGTGTGGCCACCAGAGTGTGGGCCTCAGAGGGTGCAGAAGGACCCAGGGGTCGGTAAATGGTGCTGGAACTGGCTGGAGACAAAGGAAAAAATGGATTCCCTACATCACACCCCACACAAACTTAACTCCACTTCGATAAAATGCCAAATTTGAAAAGCAAAATTTTAAAGCTTTTAAGCAAAAACAAAATCTTTAGAATAGATTATGAAATGACACTAAATTGTAGACTGTATATCAAACGATGTCATTAAAAAGCAAAACCCCCAGGCACACTGGAAGGTATGCACAAGGCGTATCAGCAGAGGAGCCCTACACAGGAACTCCCACACGTCCGTAAGAAAGGGCCCAGAGTAAACCACCACGCAGAAACACAGATGCCAATAAACACACAGATACCAACAGGGCTAGCAGAGAAACAAACAAAAGCTTTTGCATCCACCTGTCAAAAATGGAAAGGTCTGACTACATCAGGTGCAGAGCGGCAGAGGGGATCTCTGCAGGTGCCACCCCACTGTGGTGATGGCCCTATTTGGAGAGCAGCGAGGCGCCCTCTAGTAAAACTAAAAATGGGCTGGGCATGGCAGCGCACACCTGTAATCCCAGCACTTTGGGAAGCTGAGGCGGGCAGATCACATGAGGTCAGGAGTTCGAGACCAGCCTGGCCAACATGGCAAAACCCTTTCTCTACTAAAAATACAAAAATTATCTGGGCATGGTGGCGCACACCTGTAGTCCCAGCTACTCAGGAGGCTGAGGCAGGAGAATCGCTTGAACCCAGGAGGCGGAGGCTGCAGTGAGCCAAGATTGTGCCACTGCACTCCAGCCTGGGCAACAGTTTAAGACTCTGTCTCAAAAATAAATAAATAAATAAGACACATCCAGGAGTGCTTAGAGCAGCATCATGTTGCAGAGCAAGAGCCCTAAACCACCTCCAGTCAGTAGCAGAATGGAGAAACTGGAGTCTGTTCATACCTCACAGCGAGAAATACCCATCTTGAGCCACATCAAAGACTCACCAACAACACTGAATTGCAAAAGTTGAGGAATACGTCCATGCACCACTTACAGTCTTCAGAAATTCAAAACAATACAATGTATGTAGAGATACATACCCCTGTGGTAAAAATTTTAAGACATAAAAAGTCAGATTCTGTAGCAACCACCTTTGGCAGGGAGAGACAAAGGGATCCAAGTGTGTCAGTGATACTCTGTTTCTCACGTCACATGGCAGGTCCATAGCCACACATTCACATTTAACTTTTGTATGATGAAATACCTCAAATTTTTAAACACACATGGCAAAAACACAGATTATGGCATCACAGTCCTGCGGGTGTGAAATGCGGATGTAAGAATACACATGGACCATTCTAGGGAAGTACCTCTAGGTATGAATTTTGAAACAATCAACTTTTCTTGGGTGCAACAAGGCTACGTTCCAATGGAAAGGGGTGCCCACCGTGACAGCCAAGTAGAGACCGGCATGATCACTTTAACACCTACTGTCACAGCATGAGGCCCAACGCTGTCTCGTGCTCAAGCTTGGGTACTTGTTAAAACCACTGCCGGTCTTTGGGAGGCTGAGATGGGCGGATCACGAGGTCAGGAGATCGAGACCATCCTGGCTAACATGGTGAAACCCCGTCTCTACTAAAAAAAATACAAAAAAAAACCTAGCCGGGCGAGGTGGCGGGTACCTGTAGTCCCAGCTACTCCGGAGGCTGAGGCAGGAGAATGGCGTAAACCCGGGAGGCGGAGCTTGCAGTGAGCTGAGATCCGGCCACTGCACTCCAGCCTGGGCAACAGAGAGAGACTCCGTCTCAAAAAAAAAAAAAAAAAACCACTGCCGGGGCTTTTGAAACTGCCCTTGTCCCAGCTCCATCTGACTTACTCAGCCAGAACTGGAGAACAAGGCAGGCTCTTTTCAGTTCTCCAGGGAACTTCGCTATGCAGCCAAGGTTGAGAAACATCTAGTATAGGACACTAATTTGCCTAATAATTCAGGAACTCGGTGAAGACCAAGTTAGAGCCAAAAGTTAAAGGTCAAGTCTGGTGAGTGTGGTGCTGATGGTGTGATTGTAGCAGCCGTGGAGAGCTCCAAGCTCTCGGCCTTGGCCCTAGACACCTGGTCTAAAAGCCCTCCAGCACCTGAGGGGTGAGCCTTGCGGATGACATGAGTTCATGTGCCTCAATCGCTCCGAAGCAGGGCCTACCATAAACACACGATCTGCCACCTTTTCAAGGAAAGGAACTGTTTTGGGAAAAGTGTTAATTAAATACTTCAATAAGGAGGATCATGATTACTCTTCAGGCTTCATGAACAGGCTCCCAAACCTGTGAAGGAAGCACAAACTCGAACCTCTCAGTCACTGTGTGGAATCTCTCATCTAACCTGCTGAAGGAGGAGACAGAGGACACGAGAGGCGGGTGACAGTGGACCGGTGAAGAGCTCTGGAGAATGAGGGACAGAAGTAAAATCCTGACTCTCACTTGTGTCCCTTTATATTTTTTGCAATGAGAATCTATTTGATAGTGTTAATTACTAAAAGCCTGGCTACCGCAGGGAGGGCAGGCTAGCTTTTGCTTTTAAGGTGGTAGATTCAAATGCAACTGAACGGTGAGTGGGAAGGAGACGAGGAAGACAAGATCATCGGCTCAGCAAGGTCCCCAAGGAGGGCTAGAGTCGGGATCAGAGCCAGATGGGTGGCTTAGGATGGGACAAGACGTGCTGCTCCACAGTGCGAGAACTGGCTGGCAGCAGCAGGCCACAGCTAGGGGCGATGACTATGGAAGCTGCCAGGGACGGTGCCATGCTTTCAGCTGCTGCCTTTCCTCCACTCCCCGTTACCATCTTTGTCCCCCGAGGTGTCCCAGACGGACTGCCACAACCACCCCACCCTCCTCCTGCCCCTACCAGCCCCTTGCACATCATCCCAGAGCCCCCCGGAGTTCCCCGTCAATGTACCCGCCTGCCCAGCCAAGCCTCCACATGGTGACCCTTGCCACCCATCCTTTCACCCAGAGGCCCAGAGCATGTGGGCGACAGCACAGGGCCCCATCCCCAAAGCATCACTTGCCAGGTGACACTGGGCAAGTTGTCCTTGACCTCTGAGAGCTGTGTGTCCCCAGCTGGGAAAGAGGGCAACCCATCCATCCTCCTGGGACTCTGCAGGCCAGAGCGGACGAACTGAAAGCTCTACAGCACTGGTGGGCTAGAAGTCATGAGAAAAGAAAGCAAAGCAAGCCCCCAGGCCAGTCACACGGCTGAGGTTGGGTATTTCACTTTATTGAGCAAACAGTCACACTCGGCCCCCCCACACCACCCCTGCAGGCTTGCTTGAGCATCTGTCTCAGCAAGCAGCTCAGGGTGAACAGGAAGGCCTGGGTTTCCCAGTTCAGGCTTCATCTGCTGCCACACGTGCCACACACCACAAAACAAAATCACTTCCCCACGTCCTCAGGAGCCCACCCCAGTGTGGTCCAGGGGACCCTCCAGTGTTCAACAGCTGCCTGCAGGGGCTGCAGCCCAGCTCTAGGCACAGACCCCTGCACTGAGACGCCAGCCCCAGGAGAGCCTCCGTCTCCAGCTGCAGGGGTGCCAGACCCTGAGCCTCAGCTCTGCCACCTGTTCCTGCTGGGCAAGAAGCAAAATGTAAGAAAATACTTTAATCATTTATTTGAAACGGTTAAGAAATAAGGTCATCTTGTTCTTCTATAATCCCAGTAAAAAAAAAAGTTCACATTGACTCCTGGGCCCAGGCCCCGCTGGCGCAGGCCCCGCTGGTGGTGCTACTCAGTAGAAGCGCTTGTTCCGCTCCTGCCGCTTCTGGAACACCACGGCCCCCACCACGGCGCAGACGACAATGCCCAGGAGAGCGCACAGCAGCAGCAGGAACACCCGCCACCCTGTCAGGGGCCCGCTGCGGAAGTTCCCCGTGGGGTCGTCCACGTTGTCTGAGGGAGAAGAAACGGGAGCTGAAACAGCGGCGCGGGCCGGGGAACAGGGGCCTGCAGGACGGCAGTGGGGATGGAACAGGACAGCAGGCCACGGTGCACAGGCCGGTTGCACTCACTCCCCTCACTGGGGAGGGGCAGAGGTCAGGTGAAGCCCATCCCAGCCAGCTCTGCAGTCCCCAGGGTAGGGCGGGGCAGAGAGAGGACCAAGCCCACAGGGACCCGGGACCCCAGCGGCTCAGGCCTGGGCTGCCTTCTGCTGCAGGAAGCTGGTTAAAACCAGAGTCCTGGGCTCCCCCAAGTCCAACTCTGGATAAGGGGAGGCCCAGGAGGCTGCTTTTCCAAGCCCCACCCCCACACTGTGGTCTGAGGGCCCTACCTGGAGCAACATGGCCCTGGTCACAGGCTCCCCCAGCCCACAGCTGGATACTCTCGGCAGCCCCCATGGAGGGTCTCCCAGGACCCGAGTCCCACACTCCACCCCAGCCCACAGCCTCTCTCCTCCACACAGGGTCCTCACAGGTCCTGACCATCCTGGGATGGGCCCTCTGGTGCGCTCCCTTGTACAGGCTGAGAGAAGACATTGACTCTCCCAAGCTCTCCAGGCTGTGTGCGGAGGAGCTGGGGTCCGGCTGGGCCCTGTTTCTGCCACTCTGCCTCCCTCCCTGACTGCGGCCCCTGGACTCCACACTGTGCAGTCTCCTCAGGCATCCTCACACCCAGGCCTCAGGCCCAGGCCCTGCCTTTCAGCAGTGCACATGCCGCCCTCTTGCCAGCCACAAGCCAACCTCCATCCTCCCTTCCTGCACAAGCTGCCACCAGCAGGCCTGCTGACCACTCTCACCCCAACCTCTGCTCTACACACCAACAGCAGCAGTCACTGACTGAACTGGAGGTCCCTAGGGATGGCGCTTCCCCAGAAAGCCACTCAGCCTCGGGGCTCCCACGGCTCCGTCTCCTTGTCTGCCTCGGCCCCTAGAATGAGCCCCAGGGGCAGGGCCTGCCTGATCTCCGTGTCTCCAGCACGCAGCCCATAGCTAGGCACAGAGGGCAGCTTTGATCACATCCGAAGGAACAAATGGACTGAATCTAAAAACGAGTTCATCCTGCCTTGCCAGCTGCCCGGGATGCTGGGTGGGCAAGGCAGATGCCACCTCTGAAAGCACCCAGCGGCTGGCAGCCCTCTGACCAAAGGCTGCAGCAAGGTTTGTGTGGCCCCCGAAACATTTCAAAATAACCTGAATCTTTAAAAAGTGAATTGTTGGCTGCACACCGTGGCTCACACCTGTAATCCCAGCACTTTGGGAGGTCAAGATGGGAGGATCACAAGGTCAAGGGATCAAGACCATCCTAGCTAACACAGTGAAACCCCGTCTCTACTAAAAATACAAAAAAATTAGCCAGGCGTGGTGGCAGGCACCTGTAGTCCCAGCTCCTCAGAAAGCTGAGGCAGGAGAATGGCATGAACCCGGGAGATGGAGCTTGCAGTGAGCCAAGATTGCACCACTGCACTCCAGCCTGGGCAACAGAGCGAGACTCTGTCCCCTCCAAAAAAGAAAAAAAAAAAGTGAATTGTCACATAAAACACTGGATCCTAGCTTCTCCTGAAAAGCAGAAAGATGCAGCCAAACTGGCCCATGCGGCATGGGGACCCAGGGCTGGGCTAGGACAGAGCCCGCGCGCGCACACTTGCGTCACTGGCTGGACCCCCAGGCACGCATCTGTGGTTCTTAGGGTGGACTTCTCCACACACAGGTGCCTCATTCCTCCAACCACAATGTTCACTCTGTGAGGAAAGGGGTAGCTAATTAGTGCCATGGGAAGAACCCAAGCTTTGGGTTTTGTAGAAACCCCATTTCCAATCCTGCCTTATCCCTCCTTCTAGCTAAGGATTCCACCCCTTGGCCAGCAGCACGACCTCCTTCCAGGTGGCTCACAGAAGGCACAGGGGGGCCAACATACCCAGCCCCCTGGCTCTGCTGGCCACCGCCCCAGCGCCTAGGGAGGGAGGATGCCGGCTCACCACTCACACGTTTGCTGATCAGCCACTGCTTGCTGCCACAGCACTCACGTGGCTAGGATGTCCTCAGGGACTGACTCTCTGCAGACTTCTCTTTCACCTCATTCATTTACTCAAAAACTTGCCAGAGCTGACACAATCCAAGCCCAATACTCTAGGAGCTCGGACAGGGCCAGCCAGTGTCGCTTGCCAGGACAGGGTTGATTCAAGAGCCCAGACCACAATCACCACAACCACAACTGGACCACAAGATCGCCAGGCTGGCTTCACCCCATTCCGGGTCAGGCCGCCCAGGCCCAGGCGGGGCGGGGCTGTGCACACGCACCTTTGGGCGACTTGAGGAAGTTGACGCTGGGCTCGATCTTGGTCCAGTCGATGCTCTCCTCGTCGGGCGTGTGCTCCACCATCAGCTGGAACAGCTTCATGGAGATGATGTCATGATTGTCTGTAGGACAAGAATAAACCTGTGACAGCCTGGAGGCCAGCCTCAGGACATGTGGCCCAAGCCCCTCCCCTAAGGGAAGCTGCTGCCACAACCAGTAAACCTGCCAGGCCCCCGGGGAGAGGGCTGCCCTGCCCATCTAGAGCCTGTTTTCTTCCCAGCTCCCTCCAGTCCCCAGCAATAAAAAACTGAGAGGCGGCAGAGTGAAGAGAAAACAGTAAGGGCTTTACAAGCAGAATCATCTGGGTCTAAATCCTGGGGTCTGATGCCCTCTTTGAGGCTCAGTGTCCTCACATGTAAAGAAGTGATGATCTCCATCTGTGTGGTTGCCATGGCAAGTACATGAGAACGTCTACACTACACAGAAGATGGCTTGCCTGCAGAGTACGTGGTCAAAAACAGACCCGGGAAGGACCAGCAGTCACTGTGTGACTGGCTGAGAAGCCTGAGCCTCCCAAGGGCAGGAGCCACCAGACATTGTCACAGAGACTCACATACAGGCTGCAGGGGAACAACTCGGCAACCAGCTAAGGGCCTGAGCCTAACGGAGGCCAGCGGCTGTGCCTGAGGAGACTGTGGAAAGGTGCTGTCCAATGGCATGGGCAGGAAAGAGCTTGGGCTTGACACTGACGGATCACTCCATTGTGGAGATAAGGAGGCTGAGGCTCAAAGTCAACACGTGGGTCCTGGTCAGCCTGGGACTGGAATCTGAGGAAAGGCCTTGTTTAAGGGAGTAGGAATCTCTGAAGCCAAGGGAGGACCTACTGAGCAAGAGCTCGGCCAGGCGCGCAGTGTGACAGCTGAACATGCAAAGCCCTCGGAGACAGCGAATGGCCCTGCAGGACAAGGACCGGCCCTGGAGTCAGGCCCCAGTTCCCGTCTGGGCTCTGCTGCTTCCTGCTCGTATCTCAGGAAAAATTCCTTCAGTTCTCAAACTCCCAATGGTTGAGTAAAAAGGGAGCGAGACAGCTATCTGCCTAAAAATATATCAGGTGACATCACCCGTAAGGTGCCTGGCACTGATGACCCCTGACCAGAGGTCAGACATGGCTCCCCTCATGGCGCCTCTTCCACTCTGTGCTGGGCTCTCCCAACAGCTGTGAGAGCTGCCACAGGCCACAGCCCTGGTGCTGCTCTGCTCCTATCGAGAACCCTCTGAAGACAAGTGCTGAAACAGTCTGACGAAGTTCCAGGCAACCGTGGGAGGAGGAGACCCAGCCAGGCACGAGCTGGAAATTATGAAAGACAGGAGGGGTGCTTACTAGACCTTTCTCTCCTCTGCTGGGCATATGACTGAAAAACCCCCAAACAATGGATGTTCTGGGGTCTGAGTGGACCCAAGCACTTCTCTGCTGAGAGGGAGGCTCCTGGGCAGTGGGCAGACTACAGGCCCTGGAATGGATCATCCTGAGGATAAACCACCCATGTCAGGTCCCCTGTGTCAGCTGCCAGTTCTGGGCAGGAGCTGGCCCTGGGCCTGGCACCTGCTCAGGGACCCAAAGAGAGACCGAGAACCACAGCCAAGGGCCACCATGGCCTGGTGACCAGTGAGGCCTGAGCAGGTTAGAGGCACCCCAGTGCTCACCGAGACCTGCCCTGGGCCAAACAAGAGCCATTTATAGAGCTTACAATTGAGCAGGAGAGCCAGAGACAATAACATTAATTACTCGGTAGATTCAAAGATGGTAAATACTATGAAGAAAAATAAAGCCGGCAAAGGTGATGGGGACTGGGTTGGGGACTACAGGAGGGGGAGCGACGTTCCACAAGGGAATCAGGGAAGGCCGTGCTGAGGAGGTGACATCTGAGCAAGGCCCTCGGAGACAAGGGTGAAACAGCTGGGGCAGGAGGGCACAGGCGCATCCAGGAAGCCACAGTAGGCAGGGGGAGCAGTGAGCGAGGAGCCAGAGGTGGCAGGGCTGGCACAGAGGCCCTGGCCCTGGTGCCCCCTGCAGAGCTCTGACCAGAGCAGCAGGAGGCCTCACACCAGCTTAAGGCAATTACTTAGCTGCTGTGCTCAGGGGAGACTGTTGGGGGCTGGTGAAGGAGGGAATCACTTGGGAGGCTCCGGTGAGAGATACTGGTGGCCTGAAGCCTCCAGGTAGTCAGGGAGGGGTGGGAAGCGGTGGGACATGCTGTGAAAATAAAGCCACAGGGACTGTTGATGGACTAGAGGTGCCATGTGAGAGAAAAAAGGGTCCGGAAAGACAGCAAGCAAACAGAGGGGCAGAGGTGCCACTGACACCCCGATGGGCAAGACGTGGCCTCAGCTGTGGGCACAAGGGCTGAGCAGGTCTGGAGCGGTCTGAGCTGGAGATAAATCTGGGAATCTACATCACCCAAATCTAATTGACCCATTGCCTCCTGTTGATGGGGAAGGTTGCCAAGGGACTGTTCAAGGACTGAGGCCCGGACAGGCCATTTACAGATGAAAGGAAGAGGAGGAACCACAGTCAGGTGAGTCCAGAAACCACACGAAGGCAGGTGATCAACTGCATGGAAAGCTCCCAGTCCCTCAGGGTGAGTCGGGCTGAGAACCAATGCCTGGCCCGGCCCACTCACCAGACAGGTCGCCGGTGCCGGCGGAGGCCCCGAAGTAGTAGCCGGTGGGCAGGCGCACTCCCGTGATGTCAATGCAGTTCTTCCACTCGTTCTTGTCCTCCAGGTCTGTCATCACCTGCGTGGTCAGCACGCTAAGCACCTCGCAGGACAGCAGCCTGACCCCCTGAGCCTCTGTGGGATCGGCACAGGCCCATCAGCTGCCACCCCCACCGCCCAGCCGGCTCACCGTCAGACGGCCCCGGGAGTAGCGCACAGCCAGAAAGGTGTCGTGATCACGGTTGCGGAAGTCAGCCGTGCAGCCCGCCAGCTCGGTCCAGCGCCCATCCTTGCTGTGGTCGTAGGACAGGGAGCCATTGTTCACCATCACCGAGATGTACGGGAACACGCGCTGGGACCAAGACACCGGTTACTCCACAAGCAGCCCGGCCTGTGGGGCGAGCAGGGGCACCCGCCACCCCAATCCCTGGAGGCTCCTCTCGTGCCGGGACCACAGAAGTCCCAGGGCCCCCTCCTCTAGCCAACTGCCCAGTCCTTCCTCTCCTGCTCAGCAGGAGACAGCGGGGCCTACCTCCGTGGTCTCATCATTGGGGTAGGTGTCTAGGAAGATGGCTAAGCCGTGGAAGTTATCTTTGCTTCCAAATACAGGCCCTAGAATTACAAGGAGATGCTCTCACAATGGGAGAAACGGGAGCTGTCCCATGGGTACCTGAAAGGCAAGCAATGCCAACGTGGGTGGGAGCAAGAGAGCCCAACTCAATGGCCATCCACCGAGAGAGAAGGGATGGTGAAAGGAGAAAGCTGAGGCTTTCTCCCCAGAAGTAGGGAGTCTAGGCATGTGACACAGAGGACTCAAGTCTGAAGGTTGAACTGTGAGGGGACTGAGGTAGATGTCAGGTGTCAAGGGGGTGCCTGGCTTACAAAAAACAGTGAGCCACAGGAGACAGCCATACTCAGGAGGCTCTATCCTCCACACCAGGGGCAGCAAACACTGTGGAGGGCCACTGAGGAAACACCTCAGGGCCTGTGGGCCACACGCAGTCACAGCCACACAGTCTTCATGTTTTGGCTTTTTTACAACAGTGACTGTTTTGAATGGTAACACCAGGCCAACGAGGGTGTAGGGCTGAGCTGCAGGACCCAGCTGCTCTCTCCCTCAGCAGCCTTCCTTCCAGAGCCAGGCTCCTTCCGGAGGCGCAGGACTTTATCCACGGGAGCAGCACTTTCCTAACGGGAGAGGAGACGCTGAGCCCCACGAGCCACAGGCAGCCCCACGCCACCTCCCTGGGGGGCCAGCAGCCATGCCCGTGCCCACCCCCGGCCTGGGGCCCCACAGGGGCCACCCGAGCAAGCACCGGCCCACCTGGCATGAGGCGGTCCCGGGTGTACCACAAGGCGATGCCGTCTCCATGGAGGTTCTTCTTCCCTGTGCCGTGGACTTTGAAGTGGACGTGCATTTCCCAGTCCTTGAGGAAGCAGGGCTGGAGGGAGAGCAGAACCGGCTGCTCAGAGCTCCCCAGGGCCCTCCAGCAAGCTGGAGGCAACCCCGGCACGGCCCCTGCCCCACAGACCTCTCTTCCCTCCCCAGTGAAGACTGGGCACTCCTTGGCACAGGGCCACAAGTGCCACTGACCACAGACCCCTAAATGTTCTCAGTGTGAAGGGAAGAGACTGCTGGGCACCAGGTGAGGTGGGGGAGGCCAGTGTCCCGAGGCTGCCTGAGGCCCAGACCCCACCAGCAGGCCCCAGGCTGCTCCTGAGCAGGTGGCCGCCACACCGTTCACCCTCGTTACCGGCCAAACTCACCAGCCATTTCCTCTCCATCCCCGCTGCTCTTGCCCTGGAACCTTGTACAGAGGTTACTACTCCTATTTGAGCGACATATTTTACAGGAAAACAAATTCAGAGGTGTAACAACTTGTCCACAGCAGCTCAGTGGACTGTCTGATTCACGCCCAGGGCTTTCTGACTCCGAGAGCTCTGCTCTGCCTTCGGTACTTCCCGAGGCCTGCAGGCCTTTCACATAAATTGAACCAGCCCCTTTCTGGTCACCCACACCCGCTGCCTACCCTGCTAACCAGCCTTCCCAAGTGAGGAAAATCAGGCCAGGTCAGTGCTGCTGGGCCTCCAGCCCAGGTCGGGCTGAGTCCAAAACCCAGCCCTCCACCAGTTCAGCTCCCCAGCCCAGCCTAAGTGTGGTACCAGCGCTGGGGATGAGAGCTGGTCAGGGTCGTGCTCTGGGGCTCAAGGGCAGCACCGTGTGAGCTGGGGCAGGGATGGGCGCTGCCTACGGCAAGGGAGAAAGCCTGGCCTTCCCCATCAGGAAGTCGCTTGTGAAAACTAAGGTGTCAACACACACGGTGACAAGTATCCACTTTTTTTTTTTTTTTTGAGACAGAGTCTCGCTCTGTCGCCAGGGCTGGAGTGCAGTGGCGGGATCTCGGCTCACTGCAAGCTCCGCCTCCCGGGTTCATGCCATTCTCCTGCCTCAGCCTCCCAAGTAGCTGGGACTACAGGCGCCCACCACCTCGCCCGGCTAGTTTTTTGTATTTTTTAGTAGAGACGGGGTTTCACCGGGTTAGCCAGGATGGTCTCGATCTCCTAACCTCGTGATCCACCCGTCTCGGCCTCCCAAAGTGCTGGGATTACAGGCTTGAGCCACCGCGCCCGGCCACAAGTATCCACTTTCAGGAAATCTGCAGATGGGTATGTAAGCAAGTGATTAAACACCCATCAGAAAGCCAAACCCAAACAAGATGCTGACCTGTCAGATGGGCAACTGTGAAAAAGACCATTAACGTCCAATGCAGATGAGGATGAAGAGAAATGAACACAGGAGTAAAGAAACATGAAGCAGTATTAATGATGGGTAATTCTGGGAGGGGGATTATGGCGACTGTTTACCATGTTTGAATAACGTACAATAAACACATTACTTCTGGGATCACAAAAAAATAAAAAATAAAAACACACTGTATCCCAGCGTGAGCAATATGATTCATTCATTCACTGATGCCAGACTCACTGCTCCCACTCTGGGCACCGGGAACCCCAGATAACAAAACCTAGGCCGAGTCCCCGAGAGCACAAAAGAATGGAAGACATAGACTTGTGGGTAAGAGATGGAGGAAACAGTGAGAGAGACTAAGACTCATATAATTGGGATTCCCAAGTAAAATGTAAGAGATTAGGGCAAAAGAATATTTGAAGATGTCTAAGCACTTACTAAAGCTGATTCAAAGACATGCCACAAACTTTAAAAGTCCTACAAACCAAAGGAGATGACTAAAAAGAAAACCATAGTTAGGCACAAAAAAAGAAGGGAGGGATAGAGGAAACAAACAATAAAAACAGTTTTTTAACATGAAAGTATTTTTTTCTAATTTTCTTCCCCATGGCACAGCCCTAGGCAATCCTGAGAACTTGTGCCACAAAAGCATTTTTTCTTTCTTTTCAATTTCAACTTTTATTTTAGATACGGGGCTCCATGCGCAGGCTACATGGGTATACTGCACCCAGGCAGAGAGAACATTACCCAATAGGTAGTTTTTCAAACCACGTCCTCCCCCATCTAGTTAGTCTGGAGTGTCTATTGTTCCCCCTAAAAACAGATCATCTTGGCCAGGTGCAGTGACTCACACCTATAATCCCAGCACTTTGGGAGGCCAAAGCAGGTGGATCACTTGAGGTTGAGACCAGCCTGGCCAACATGGTGAAACCCCGTCTCTACTAAAAATACAAAAACTAGCCAGGCGTGGTGGTGCGTGCCTGTAATCCCAGCTACTTGGGAGGCTGAGGTGGGAGAACTGCTTGAACTCGGGAGGTGGAGGTTGCAGTGAGCCGAGACTGCACCACTGCACTCCAGCCTGGGCGACACAGTGAGACTCTGTCTCAAACGCGGCGCACTGCAAGCTCCTCCTCCCGGGTTCACGCCATTCTCCCGCCTCAGCCTCCCGAGCAGCCGGGACTACAGGTGCCCACCACGACACCTGGCTAATTTTTTTGTATTTTTAGTAGAGACAGGGTTTCACCGTGTTAGCCAGGATGGTCTCGATCTCCTGACATTGTGATCTGCCCACCTCAGCCTCCTAAAGTGCTGGGATTACAGGCTCATGAGCCACCGCGCCTGGCCTTTTTTTTTTTGAGATGGAGTTTCGCTCTTGTTGCCTAGGCTGCAGTGCAATGGAGTGATCTCAGCTCACCACAACCTCTGCCTCCCAGGTTCAAGTGATTCTCCTGCCTCAGCCTCCCGAGAAGGTGGGATTACAGGCATGCGCCACCACGCCCAGCTGATTTTGTATATTTAGTAGAGACGGGATTTCTCCATGTTGGTCAGGCTGGTCTTGAACTCCCGACCTGAGGTGATCCGCCCGTCTCAGCCTCTGAAAGTGCTGGGATTACAGGCGTGAGCCACCGCACCCCACCATAAAAAATAATAATAATAATCTTAAAGAAAAAGCAACCAGAGGGAAAAAAGAGATGACCCTCAAAGGAGCAATAATTAGCCTGATACCTGGCTTCACAACGGAAACAGTGGGAGCAAGAAGGCAGATGAATGATATGTTTGGAGATACAGGAAGGTAACAGACAGCATGGGATTCTATACTCAGCAAACGCATCCTTCAAGAATGAAGGCCAGGCGCAGTGGCTCATGCCTGTAATCCCAGCACTTTGGGAGGCCGAGGCGGGCGGATCACAAGGTCAGGAGATCGAGTCCATCCTGGCTAATATGGTGAAATCCCATCTCTACTAAAAATTACAACAAAAATTAGCTGGGTGTGGTGTCGGACGCCTGCAGTCCCAGCTACTTGGGAGGCTGAGGCAGGAGAATGGCGTGAACCCAAGAGGCAGAGCTTGTAGTGAGCCAAGATCGCACCACTGCACTCTAGCCTGGGTGACAAAGCAAGACTCCGTCTCAAAAAAAAAAAAAGATATTTTGAGACAAACAAACAAAAACCAAAAGAATTCATTAGCAGACTCATGCTTTCATTCTTTAGGGAGAAAGAAAATGATCCCCCTCCAGATGTAAAGTCAGATTCCAGAAGGAATGAAGAACAACAAATACAGTGACTATAAGGGTGAAAATCTAAATATCTGACTACATAAAACAATGGGTTGTGTGATTTAAAACAGAAACAATTAAAATAAATGACAACAATAAATGGAGTTAAATTGTGTTAGGATCCTTGCACTGTCCAGGAAGAAGGTAAAGTATATATTATCATTAGATTTTGGTAAAACACGAATGCCTACTTTAAATTCTAGGGTGACCACTTAAAATTGAGAAAAGAGCATATAACTTTCAAGCTGATAGAAGAGGAAAAACAGGATAATAAAAATTAACCTAAAAGTAGAGAGAAAAATGAACAGAGAATAGACAATTTGAATATAAAGAGTAAGATAGCAGATTAAACCCAAATGTATCACTATTTCATTAAATGTAAATGGACTAAATGCTAAATAAAAAAACAAAACCTAAGGGCACCTAGGATCTCTGTATTATTTCCTATAACTGCATGTGAATTTATAATTATGTCAAAATAGAGAGTTTAATTTGAAAAGTAAAGAGGCCAGGTGCAGTGGCTCATACCTATAGTCCCAGCACCTTGGAAGGCCATCACGGGAGGCTTGCTGAGCCAAGGAGTTCAAGATCAGCCTGGGCAACATAGCAAGACCCCACCTCTATAAAAAAAAAAAGTATATAAAGGATCAGAGATCTAAACTTAAGAGCTAAAACCTGGCCAGTTGCAGTGGCTCATACCTGTAATCTGAAACACTTTGGGAGGCTGAGGCAGGTGGATCACCAGAGCTCAGAAGTTCAAGACTAGCCCAGGTAACATGGTGAAAACTCATCTCTACAAAAAAACACAAAAATCAGCTGGGCCTGACTGCACATGCGTGTAGTCCCAGCTACTTGTGGGGTTGAGGCAGGAGGATCACTTGAGCTGGAGAGGTCAAGGCTGCAGCTTTGAGCCATGTTCATGCCACGGCACTCCAGCCTGGGCAACAAAATGAGATCTTGCCTCAAAAAACAATAAACAAACAAAAAAACCCATCAAAACTCTTAGAAGAAAATCTAGGGAAAAATGTTCCTGACACTGGATTTAGTAATGATTTCTTGGATATAGCACCAAAAGCACAGACAAAAAAAAAAAAAAAAAGATAAATTGGACTTCACCAAAACTAAAAACTTTTGTACATCAAAGAACATGACCAAAAGAGTGAAAAGACAACCCACAGAATGGGAGAAAATATTTGCAAATCACACATCTGATAAAGGATTAGTATCTAGAATATATAAAGAAACCCTAGGCCAGGCACAGTGGCTCACGCCTGTAATCCCAACACTTTGGGAGGCCAAGGCGAGTGGATCATGAGGCCAGGAGATCGAGACCGTCCTGGCTAACATGGTGAAACCCTGTCTCTACTTAAAAAAAAAAAAAAAAAGTTAGCTGGGCGTGGTGACGGGCGCCTATTTGCATTTCCCTAATGGCTAATGATGTTGAGCATTTTGTTATACTTAGTGACCATTTGTATGTCTTCTCTGGAGAAATGTCTATTCATGTCTATTGTGTGTTTTTGAGTTGGATTTTTCTTGGTCAAGTTTTTAGGGTTTCTTTTTTTTTTGTTTTTTTTGAGACAGAGTCTCGCTCTGTTGCCTACGCTGCAGTGCAGTGGCATGATTTCGGCTCACTGCAAGCTCCGCCTCCTGGGTTCACGCCATTCTCCTGCCTCAGCCTCCCAAGTAGCTGGGATTACAGGCGTGCACCACAATGCCCAGCCAATTTTTTGTATTTTAGTAGAGACTGGGTTTCACCACGTTGCCCAGGGTAATTGTGAACTCCTAAGCCCAGCCAATCCGCTTGCCTCGGCCTCCCAAAGTGCTGGGATTACAAGCATGAGCCACTGCGCCAGGCCTGAAACGGTTATTATTTTAAAAATAAATAAGGCTGGGGCGCAGTGGTTCATGCCTGTAATCCCAGCACTTTGGTAGGCCAATGCGGGCAGATCACGAGGTCAAGAGATCAAGACCATCCTGGCCAATATGGTGAAACCCTATCTCTACTAAAAATACAAAAATTAGCTGGGCGGGGTGGCAGGCGCCTGTAATCCCAGCTACTCGGGAGGCTGAGGCAGGAGAATCACTTGAACCTGGGAGGCAGAGGTGCCAGTGAGTCGAGATCATGCCACTGCACTCCAGCCTGGCGACAGAACGAGACTTCATCTTAATAAACAAACAAACAAATAAATAAATAATAACAAATGTTGGCAAGGATGTGGAGAAATTGGAATCCTTGTGCACTCCTGGTGGGAATGTAAAATAGTGCAGTTGCTATAGAAAACAGTTTGGTAGTCCTCAAAAAATTAAAAATAGAATGACCATATGATCCAGAGATTCTCCTTCCTGGGTACATACCCAAAAGAACTCAAAGTAGGATTCAGACAGATACCTGTATACCAGCGTTCACAGCAGCACTATTCACACTGGCAAAAGATGGAAACAACCCAAATGTCCATTACGAACAGATGAATGAATGCACAGAATGTGGTCTAGACACACACACACACACACACACACACACACGAATATTACTCAGCAACAAAAAGGAATACAGTACTGATACATACTACAGTATGGAGGAACCCTGAAGATATGCTCAGTAAAATGAGTCAGACAAAGAAGACAAATATTGTATGCCTCCATTTATATGAGATGCCTAGAAGAGTCAAATTCAGAGAGATGAGGTAGAATGGTGGTTACCAGGGGCTGTGGGGATGGCAGTGATTGTTAAATGGTAGAGAGGTTCAGCTGGGATGAGGAAAGAGTTCTGGAGAGGGATGGTGGTGATGGCTACCCAGCAATGTGAATGCACTTAATGCCACTGACCTGTATACTTAAAAATGGTTAAAATGGGTCAGGTGCAGTAGCTCACGCCTATAATCCCAGCACTTTGGGAGGCCAAGCCGGGAGGATTGCTTGAGGCCATGAGTTAGAGATCAGCCCGGGCAGCATAGTGAGAACCCATCTCTACAAAAAATTAAAAAAAAAAAAAAATTAGCCAGGCACAGGAGCACATGCCTTGTAATCCCAGCTACTCAGGAGACTACGTAGGAGGATCACTGGAGTCCAGGAGTTCGAGGTTGCAATGAGCTAGGATTGTGCCACTGCACTCCAGCCTGGGTGACAGAGCGAGACCCTGTCTCTAAAAAAAAAAAACGTTTAATTTTAAAAACTGGTTACAATGGTACACTTTGTTACATACTTTTTTTTTTTTTGAGACAGAGTCTTGCTCTGTCGCCAGACTGGAGTGCAGTGGTGTGATCTCAGCTCACTGCAACCTCTGCCTCCCTAGTTCAAGGGATTCTCCTGTCTCAGCCTCCCAAGTAGCTGGGACTATAGGTGGGTGCCACCACAACTAGCTAAGTTTGTGTATTTTTAGTAGAGACAGGGTTTCACCATGTTGGCCAGGATGGTCTTGATCTCCTGATCACGTGATCCACCTACCTCAGCCTCCCAAAGTGCTGAGATTACAGGCGTGAGCCACCGTGCCCAGCCTGTATTACATACATTTTATCACAATAGAAATATTTCAGACATTTGGCCAGATGCAGTGGCTCACACCATAATCCCAGCACTTTGGGAGACAGGCAGGCAGATCACCTGAGGTCGGGAGTTCAAGACCAGCCTGGCCAACATGGTGAAACCTCGTCTCTATAAAAATACAAAAATTAGCTGGGTGCGGTGGCAGGCACCTGTAGTCCCAGCTACCAGGGAGGCTGAGGCAGGAGAATCACCTGAACCCAGGAGGCAGAGGCTGCAGCGAGCTGAGATCATGCCGCTGCACTCCAGCCTGGTCAAGAGTAAAACCCTGTCTCCACAAAAAAAAAACAAAAAAAAACAAATATTTGAGAAATTTAATTTTCTTGCATGTGCAGATACGTTAAGTACAACAGTCAAAACATTTTTTTAGATAGCCATTACATCTTTTATTTATTTTTATTTTTATTTCTTTTGAGACGGAGTCTCGCTTTGTCCCCCAGGCTAGAGTGCAGTGGCTCGATCTCGGTTCACTGCAAGCTCCTCCTCCCGGGTTCACGCCATTCTCCTGCCTCAGACTCCTGAGTAGCTGGGACTACAAGCGCCCACAACCACGCCTGGCTAATTTTTTGTATTTTTTAGTAGAGATGGGGTTTCACCGTGTTAGCCAGGATGGTCTCGATCTCCTGACCTCGTGATCCGCCCGCCTCGGCCTCCCAAAGTGCTGGGATTACAGGCGTGAGCCACCGCGCCTGGCCTACATCTTTTAAATGCCATTGTTAGGCTGGGCGCAGTGGGCTCATGTCTGTAATCCCAGCAGTCTGAGAGGCCAAGGTGGGTGGACTGCTTGAGCCCAGAGTTCACGACCAGGCTAGGCAATATGGCGAAACTCCACTTCTACCAAAAAAAAAAAAAAAAAAATTAGCCAGGCATGGTGGTGTGCGCCTATAGTCCCAGCTACTCAGGAGGCTGAGGTCTGAGGTGGGAGGATCACGCCCAGGAGACCGAGGCTGCAGTGAGCCATGATCACACCATTGCATTCCAGCCTAGGTGACAGATTAAGACCCTGTTTTTTGTTTTTTTGGTTTTCTTAATAAAAAAAAAAGCAAGCCACTGTTTCAATGTCAATGTGTAGCCTACTGAAGAAAATAGTTTCATAAATTAATGGATTTAAAGATTTAAAAAAAGGTTAAAATGGTAAATTTTATGTTATATGAATTTACAACAAAAATAATGCCCCTGAAACCTAGTAATATGCCATTTAAAAGAAAAAACCCTAAAACATAAAGAAATGGGAAAAAGTAAAAGGACAGGAAAACCATGCTATGCAAACACTAACCAAAAGCTTCTGCTCTTTGAGGAAGACACGGTCACAGGTGGTGCAGAGCTGTGGTCCGCCTGCTCCTGCTCCTGCCTCAGCACTGTTTGCTCTGGCTGAGGAACAAGTTAGTCAGGAAGCCTTGTAGCAGCCATGGTATTTGTTTGTTTGTTTGTTTGTGTATTTATTTTGAGACAGAGTCTCGCTGTCACCCAGGCTGGAGTGCAGTGGTGTGATCTCGGCTCACTGCAACCTCTTCCTCCCCGGTTCAAGCAATTCTCCTGCCTCAGCCTTCTGAGTAGCTGGGACTACAGGCACCCGCCACCACGCCCGGCTAATTTTTGTATTTTTAGTACGGACAGGGTATCACCTTGTTGGCCAGGATGGTCTCGATCTCCTGACCTCGTGATCTGCCCGCCTCAGCCTCCCAAAGTGCTGGGATTACAGGCGTGAGCCACTGCACCTGGCCTACCCATGGCTTTAAAAATACCAGAAAAAACCCATGGAGCCAGAGGGGACAGTTCACTGAATCGGAATCACTTGAATGAGTTGCAATGTAAACTCCCCAGAGAAGGTGTGTGCTGACTTGATCGGAGGAGCAAAGGGAAACAATCTCAAAGGGAAAGGACCAGCTGGGATGCCTAAAAAGGCTTCGAGAATCACCACAAGAAAAACTCTCTGTGAAGGTTCCAACACATGGGATCTTTTCCAGATGAGAATCCACCAGCAGCTCACTGACCTGCACAGTCCGTCTGAGATGAAGCGGACTCCTTCCACCAGTATTGAGACAGGAATTGAGGTGGCAGTCACCATTACAGATATTTAAAGTCGACTATTTTAATAAATTGATTACTGGTTGTTTAAAAAAAAAAAAAAAAGCAACCTTCTGTAGCTATACCAATAACAAAATGTAAAAAGGAGTTCTTAATGATAAAAGATTCCATTTACCTAGAGATATAATAAACCTAAGTTGTTTGAATGCACCTAATTTGGCCTCAAAACATATAAAACAGAAACTGACAGAACTACAAAGATGCAGACAAATCCATACACAGAAATTTTTTAACACTTTTTTTTTTTTTGAGATGGGGTTTTACTATGTTGCCTGGGCTGGTTTTGAACTCCTTGGCTCAAGCAATCCTCCTGCCTCAGCCTCCCCAGTATGTGGGACTTACAGGCACATGTCACCTTGCCCAGCCACACACAGAAAGTTTTAACAAAGTTCTCTTAGTAACTAATAAAAGCAAGCAGACAAAAATATGAGGAAGGCTATAGAAGATCTGAACTCAATCTTAACCCTGGCTGCACGACAGACCCACCTGGGAAGCTAAAGAACCTAAATGGCACACTGTAGTCAACAACTAGAGAATCCACATTCACAAGCACAAACAGAACGCTTCCAAAAAACCTAACCATGATGCACTTCCATCAGCTATCTAACAATAATAAACAATTGTAAAAGACAACTAAAATAGACCCCATATATTTGAAAACTTTAAAAAAATATATCTCACATATACAAAAGTCAGCCCAGAAACCAAATTTCAAATGGTCTCTGGTGCCCAGGAGTTTTCTGCACCTGGGGACAACATCCTGAAGAAAGTCCACGCTGCTGAGAGGCTGACCTCAGAGCGGAAGGGCAACTGAGTGAGGGAGGTGGGAAAGGAAAACCCACACACCCATTCCCAGCATGTTCACGGGGAAGCTGGCTTCAGGAATGAGCACACGAGACAGTGGAGGACCTGGAAACTGACACCTCCAGGACTATGCAGGCCTTAGAAAGTCTCCATGACCCCAGATTAAAAATGCAGATTAGCAGAGACATACTATGATACAGACAATAGAAGGCCTCTGGCCTCTGGAGGATCTTAAGCAGGCAAGGCATAGGCTGGAAATGATTCGGAAGCTGCTTCTGGGGACAAACATGACATGACCACAGTTCTTAACCCGCAGCAAACCCACCTGGGGAGCTCAGAAAGATTAATGCCATGGTCCTACACCAGGCCAATTACATCAGAATCACCTGGCAATAAGAGGCTATTTTACAGTTAAGCAGTTTCCACATCTCTGCTTGCAATGAAACAGAATGCAGATGTAATCAACAGTCAGCTGAAAGATCATCCAAAGTTTTGATAAAAGATCACTGCATGACGTTGGGTTTATAAACCAAAGAAGATCCAAGTATTCAGTGACACTGTTCTACCAAAACTCCCTCTGTGCCAGGCATAGTGGTGGTGAGCACCCGTGTCCTAGATACTCAGAGGCTGAGGTGGGAAGACGGTTTGAGTCCAAGAGTTCAAGACAAGACTGGGCAAAATAGTAAGATCCTACCTCTAACAGAAATTTAAAATTTAAAAAATAACCCTATCTCCATCTACTACTTAAGAGAACACAGTTTCTCAGAATTCATGTATATAAAAACAAAAAGTAGAAGTGGTACTGACCTTGTCTGACAATAGTATTCATTCAGATGGGGGTGGGGGAGTGACATCCCACTAAGATCTCATGTGTCAAAAAATGTTTACTTTTGCATAATAATTATTCAAAACCTGTGTAATGCATTTACTTTTATCAAATGTGTACAGATAATTATAATAATCCCAAATAAAATATTAAAACTTAGTTTCACCCTCTCAATGAAATTAAAAAGTTTAAATCATATTTATTTTACTTGCAGAAGAATATGGTAGGCTAATGAATAACATTTTCAAGCATTAAATATATTGCATTAGGATAAAATTCTGTGTGGAAATGAAAATACAAGTTCAATTAAAAAACTGATGTACTGGCCAGGCACAGTGGCTCACACCTGTAATCCTAGCACTTTGGGAGGCCGAGGTGGGCAGATCACTTGAGGCCAGGAGTTCGAGACCAGCCTCGCAAACATGGCAAAACCTCATCTCTACTAAAAATACAAAAAATTAGCTGGACATGGCAGTGTGCGCCTGTAATCCCAGCTACTCAGGAGGTTGAGGCAAGAGAATTGCTTGAACCCATGAAGTGGAGGTTGCAGTGAGCCGAGATCGCACCACTGCACTCCAGCCTGGGCAACAGAGCATGACTCTGTCTTAAAAAAAAAAAAAAAAAACTTCCACTAAAAATACAAACACTAGCTGGGCATGGTGGTGCACACATGTAATTCCAGCTACTCAGGGGGCTGAGGCAGAAGAATCACTTGAACCAGGGAGGCAGAGGTTGCAGTGAGCTGAGACTATGCCACTGCACTCCAGCCTGAATGATAGAACAAGACTCCCATCTCAAAAAAAAAAAAAAAAAAAGTGGATATCAAATTGCAATATTTAGATTCCACTGAATGCTTAAAATACTGAACAGTTTCATTTTAAAATGTCAATATTTAAAATATGCTGTCATCCTTTGCAAATACTTAAACCTAATGACAATTTTTGATGCCACTTTTAAAAAGTTTGCTACAACAGAAAAAAAAGCTTAAAGACTACTGCCGCAGCCTCCACACAAGACCCCCAAAAGGATAGGGCCTGAGCAGCCTCCCCAGGTCCTGTGCTGCAGCCACCAGGCACTTAAGAGTTCTAGTCACCTCTGAGCCACTCCTTCATCTAGACCACCCCACCCCCGCACCATAGCAGGAGCTATCTTATGGCTGCTCAGAAGACAGCAGGTGTTCAGGGAATGTTTGCCTGAGTGCAGGCCTCTCCCGGATGGAGTGAATGAAGGAGATAAAAAAGGGAAAAGTTGAGGAAGCATCTCTCCAGCTCATTAAAGGAAGAGGCAGTTCTTGGGAAACACTGAACAGAAATTTCTGATTTCCAAGCAATTTCTTTCGGGAATTTACAGGAAGCACTCCAAATGCTTCAGGAATATCAGCAGAGTCAAACAGAAAGGTGAAGGAAGGCAAAACAATTGTATTCCAGACTGAAAATTTGATGAAAGCAAGTGCAGAAGCCTCTCAGTCCTGTGACATCTCAAGCCACTGATGATGCTAACCATCAGCTATCTACAACCAAAATTTAAGCCACTGTCTTAGATGTGTCTATTACTTGTGGCTAATCCTGATTTCTACAGTTCCGGTACTATTTGCACCTTGCTTCAAAAAATAATAATAATGCTATACTGAACTCATTTCCATGAAAAATATAAGGCTGCATTATCATTTCTTTAAAATATCTGAAAGCCCTAAGACAGAATAATGTGACAGAATGTGACTCGGGGTAGACAGGATGGTTAATGAAGAAGTGTCTGCGTGGGTGGCACTTGAATTGAGACTTAACAGATGAGAAAGAACCAAGCAGGCATGAAGAGCCAGGAGGCAGTGTCCCAGACAGAGGGAACAACAGGTGCAAAGGTCCTGAGGCAAGAAGGCAGCCAGGGAGGCTGGAACAAAATTAACAGAGAGAACTGACTGGAGATGCACCAGCAGCCAGATTGTGCAGACATAATGCATGCTTACCCCTCCACAGGGGACTCCAGGCTCTGAGGATCAGAGTGAAAGCTGAAGAAAGTATTCCCAGATGCCACTAACAGCAGTGTGGAGGCTCGGGGCAGGAAGGAGAGGAGGAGCTGAGAGGACTGGCAGACCAGGCAACACAAAGACAGTGTGGGTTCCCAGAACTAAACAAGAAAGTCAACCAGCAGGGACCAGGGAGCACGGTGATAGAGAAAAATAGAACACTGGCCAACAGCTTAAGCCATGGGAAGGGTTGAGATCAGGCAAGCCTGGGGCAGGAGCAGGTCCCGCTCCAAGCTGTAACCCAGCCCCAAATTCTTCTTCTTTCCCCTTTTTCTTCACCTTGACTGCCTCAGTGTGGAGTCTGTGTAGCAGCTGTCATTGGCCACTGCTCACATATTACATACTACATACTGTGGGGCAAAGGTCACAGGCACTAAAACTGCCCACAGGTCCAGTCCCTCCACGCCAGTGATGACAAGACCCTCAACCAAGCACTGGAAAAGGGGTTCTAAGGGGTTCCTCCACTGTCCAGGTGAAGAGTCAAGTACATCGAGTGAACTGCTGGGCTGAGATCAGACAAATCAGAGTTTAAATACTGTTTATGTCATTTGCTAGCTGTGTTATTCTTGTACAGTTATGAAAGTCATCTATTTCAAACAACTTGTTTGAAAATTAAATGCAATAAGGCATGGCAAGGTCTGTGCCTAACACACAGCAAAACACCCAATAAAGATCCAGTTCGCTCGGTTCTTCCCACTACTGAGGGGGTTCAAGTCAGACAGCCTGACAGTTCCACTACTTTCTGGCTATGTAACTTTGGGTAAGACACTTTCAAACCTGAGTCTTAGCTTCTTAGTGGGTAAAATGGAGATAACATTACTCATCTCGCATGGCTTTTAAAGGAAGTGAGGAGGATGAAAATTGTCAAGCTCAGCTCCCAACACATAGTAAGTACACAATACCCATCGCCTCTCATTATTGGTGGGTGTGACCAAGATGAGGAAAAGGCCAGGGACAGAGGTGCAAACCTACAAACCAACCTCGGGTCTCTGCTGTTCGGGAGGCAGGGCCTATCCTCTTGAGAATCACTCACCTGGTGGTTCCAGATAGAGCCCTCTTTGCTGCGCTCGTCCGGGGTCAGACGTACGTACTGGCTCGTGAGCATAGTACTGCCCTGGAAGTCCCAGAGGGGCATAGAGCTGGAACCGACCCCTGTGGGAAGAGACAGGTGCTAAGAGGCCACCCCAGGACTGACCTCGCCAGAGGCAGGAGACCCACAGAGGTGCTCTGCTTAGGAGAAACGGCACGCCTTCCCCCAGCCCTGTTCAGCCTCGCCCTCACCCTTCACTCATTCCCACCCCAAGGGCTTCACCTTGGTAGGGCTTAATGAGCGAATGCTCCCGTTTGAGATGTTCACTGTTGCCGTCAGTTATATCCGCAGTCACAGACCCCAGCAACAAAAGAAGAAAGAGAGGTGTAGTGGGGCCAGGGCCGGGACCGGGAAGCCCAGGCCTTCCCAGGCACCGCCGGCCCCAGCCCCAAAGGCAAATCCAGCCTTCCGCCGCCATTCTCCTCTCCTCTCGGCCACTTCCGCCCTAGAAGTTCCGCCTTCCGGGTGTCCCATCTAATGGCCTCCGGCCGGAAGCTCTTCAACTTCAGTGTCACCAGGGAGTCAAAAAGCAAAGCCCGCGCAGCAGAGGGGGCGGCAGCTGCATTGGTCGAGCAGCCTCTCATCCTGGTTGAGTGCAGTTCCATCTCCTTAGAGGCTCCAAGGCACAGGCCGGCCAGCCCCAGCAACGGGTTCTTACGAGCGACAAGAGCTGTAACCAGTCACGGAACAGCACGTTAGGCTTGCGAGCCAATGAGGAGCAGAGGGATGGTTGGAGCCGGCGGGAGCGCGAGGGCCGTCCGCGACTCGCGGCATGCTGGAATTTGTAGTTTTTATTGGTCGCTCTAATGGGCCTGATGCGGGAAGACTAGGATGTCCTGGGCTTCTGGCTGCAAGTTCAGTCTCTGGAATAACCTTTTCTAGTCCTGGAGAAAGGAGCTCTGAATTGAAGGCGGAGTCCTGAATTCCAGCTCTTGGCCTCCCCGGTGGCCCTGGGCAAGCCTTTAAGCAGTGCTTGCCGTCAGGCGCCCCAGCTTCGTGCCTTTGGACACTCAGAATTCCCAGTTATTTGAGGGCATCCACTACCCTCAACTCCTCAGGCCTAGTCGGGTTGAAGCAAGAGGAACAGACACAGATCCTGGCCTGGGACCCCAGTGATCACTGGATCAGCCCTATGCAAAAGAGTGCAGTGCCCGGTACAGCAAGAAGCATCCGTGAAAGGCCCAGGAAAGCTGTGAATCAGAGGTCGAAAATGTCAGGCCTCTGAGCCCAAGCCAAGCCATCGCATCCCCTGTGACTTGCACGTATACGCCCAGATGGCCTGAAGTAACCGAAGAATCACGAAAGTGAAAATGCCCTGCCCTGCCTTACCTGATGACATTCCACCACAAAATAAGTGAAAATGGCCGGTCCTTGCCTTAAGCAATGACATTATCTTGTGCCTGGCTCATCCTGGCTCAAAAAGCTCCCCCACTGAGCACCTTGTGACTCCCACTCCTGCCGGCCAGAGAACAAGCCCCGTTTGACTGGAATTTTCCTTTACCTACCCAAATCCTATAAAACAGCCCCACACTTATCTCCCTTCGCTCTCTTTTCGGACTCAGCCCACCTGCACCCAGGTGATTAAAAAGCTTTATTGCTCACACAAAGCCTGTTTGGTGGTCTCTTCACACGGACGCTCGTGACATTTTGGTGCCGTGACTCGGATCTGGGGACCCCCCCCCCTTGGGAGATCAATCCCCTGTCCTCCTGCTCTTTGCTCTGTGAGAAAGATCCACCTACGACCTCGGGTCCTCAGACCCACCAGCCCAAGGAACATCTCGCAAACATCTCACCAATATTAAATCGGGTAAGCGGCCCCTTTTCACTCTCTTCTCCAGCCTCTCTCACTAGCTCTCAACCTCTTTCTCCTTTCAATCTTGACACCACCCTTCAGTCTCTCCCTTCTCGTAATTTCAATTCCTTTCATTTTCTGGTAGAGACAAAGGAGACACGTTTTATCCGTGGACCCAAAATGCCAGCGCCGGTCACGGACTGGGGAAGGCAGCCTTCCCTTAGTGTTTAATCATTGCAAGGACGCCTCTCTGATTACTCACCCACGTTTCAGAGGTGTCTGACCACGCTGCAGGGACGCCTGCCTTGGTCCTTCACCCTTAGCGGCAAGCCCCGCTTTTCTGGGGGAGGGGCAAGCACCCCAACCCCCTTCTCTCCCTGTCTCTACCCCTTCTCTGTTTTCTGGGGGAGGGGCAAGCACCCCGACCTCTTCTCTCCCTGTTTCTACCCTTTCTCTGCTTTTCTAGGGGGAAGGGCAAGCACCCTGACCCCCTTCTCTGTCTCTACCCTTTCTCTGCTTTTCTAGGGGAAGGGCAAGCACCCTGACCCCTTCTCTCCCTGCTTCTACCCCTTCTCTGCTTTTCTGGGGGAGGGGCAAGAACCCCAATCTCTTCTTTTTGTGCCCCAACCTCTTCTTTTTGCACCCCAACCTTTTTGCACCCCGACCTCTTATTTTTGTGCCCCAATCCCTTATTTCCGCGTCCTGACCCCTTTCCCGCTTTTCTGGAGGGCAAGAACCCCCGAACTCCTTCTCTCCGTATCTCTATTCTTTCTTTTCTCTGGGCTTGCCTCCTTCACTATGGGCAACATTCCACCCTCCATTCCTCCTTCTTCTCCCTTAGCCTGTGTTCTCAAGAACTTAAAACCTCTTCAACTCACACCTGACCTAAAACCTAAATGCCTTATTTTCTTCTACAATGCCGCTTAACCCCAATACAAAACTCGACAGTAGTTCCAAATAGTCAGAAAATGGCACCTTCGATTTTTCCATTCTACAAGACCTAAATAATTATTGTCGTAAAATGGGCAAACGGTCTGAGGTGCCTGACGTCCAGGCATTCTTTTACACGTCAGTCCCTCCCTAGTCTCTGTTCCCAATGCAACTCGTCCCAAATCTTCCTTCTTTCCTTCCTGCCTGTCCCCTCAGTCCCAACCCCAAGTGTGGCTGAGTTTTTCTAATCATCCTTTTCTACAGACCCATCTGACCGCTGCCCTCCTTGCCAGGCCAAGCTAGGTCCCAATTCTTCCTCAGCCTCCGCTCCCCCACCCTATAATCCTTTTATCACCTGCCCTCCACACACCTGGTCTGGCTTACAGTTTTGTCCCGCGACTAGCCCTCCCCCACCTGCCCAGCAATTTCCTCTTAAAAAAGTGGCTAGAGCTAAATAAAAGCATAGTCAAGGTTAATGTTCCTTTTTCTTTATCCGACCCCTCCTAAATCAGTTAGTGTTTAGGCTCTTTTTCATCAAATATAAAAAACTTAGCCCAGTTCATGGCCTGTTTAGCAGCAACCCTGAGACGCTTTTCAGCCCTAGACCCTGAAAGGTCAGAAGGCCGTCTTATCCTTAATATGCATTTTATTTTATTACCCAATCTGCTCCCGACATTAAATAAAGCTCCAAAAATTAAATTCCGGCCCTCAAACCCCACAACAGGACTTAATGAACCTCGCCTTCAAGGTGTACAGTAATAGAGTAGAGGCAGCCAAGTAGCAACTTATTTCTGAGTTGCAATTCCTTGCCTCCACTGTGAGACAAACCCCAGCCACATCTCCAGCACACAACTCCAAACACCTGGGCCACAGCTGCCAGGGGTTCCTCCAGAACCTCCTCCCCCAGGAGCTTGCTACAAGTGCCGGAAATCTGGCCAGTGGGCCAAGGAATGCCCACAGCCCGGGATTCCTCCTAAGCCGTGTCCCATCTGTGCGGGACCCCGCTGGAAACTGGACTGTCCAACTCGCCCGGCAGCCACTCCCAGAGCCCTGGACCTCTGGCCCAAGGCTCTCTGACTGACTTCTTCCCACACCTTCTCGGCTTAGCAGCTGAAGATTGATGCTGCCCCTTCACCTCAGAAGCTTCCTGGACCATCACAGACGCTTTGGGTAACCCTTACAGTGGAGGGTAAGTCCGTCCCCTTCTTAATCACTCCACATTACCTTCTTTTCAAGGGCCTGTTTCCCTTGCCTCCATAACTGTGTGGGTATGGACGGCCAGGCTTCTAAACCTCTGAAAACTCCCCAACTCTGGTGCCAACTTGGACAACACTCTTTTATGCATTCCTTTTTAGTTATCCCCACCTGCCCAGTTCCCTTATTAGGCCAAAACATTTTAACTAAATTATCTGCTTCCCTGACTATTCCTAGGCTACAGCCACACCTCATTGCTGCCTTTTCCCCCAGTTCAAAGCCTCCTTCACATCCTCCCTTAGTATTCCCCCACCTTAACCCACATCATGCATCCCTTACCATCTCATTAAAACCTAATCACGCTTACCCCACTCAACGCCAATATCCCATCCCGCAGCACACTTTAAAAGGATTAAAGCCTGTTATCACTCGCCTGCTACAGCATGGCCTTTTAAAGCCTGTAAACTCCCCTTGCAATTCCCCCATTTTACTGTCCTAAAACCAGACAAGGCTTACAGGTTAATTCAAGATCCGCACCTTATCAACCAAATTGTCTATCCACCCCATAGTGCCAAATCCATATACTCTCCTGTTCTCAATACCTCCTTCCACAACCCATTATTCTGTTCTGGATCTCAAACATACTTTCTTTACTATTCCTTTACACCCTTCATCCCAGCTTCTCTTCGCTTTCACTTGGACTGACCCTGACACCCATCAGACTCAGCAAATTACCTAGGCTGTGCTGCTGCAAGGCTTCACAGACAGCCCCCATTACTTCAGTCAAGCCCAAATTTCTTCCTCATCTGTTACCTATCTCGGCATAATTCTCATAAATACACACTTACTCTCCCTGCTGAGCGTGTCTGGCTAATCTCCCAAACCCCAGTCCCTTCTACAAAACAACAACTCCTTTCCTTCCTAGGCATGGTTAGTGCGGACAGAATTTTTACACAAGAGCCAGGACTGCGTCCTGTAGCCTTTCTGTCCAAACGACCTTACTGTTTTAGCCTAGCCCTCATGTCTGCGCGCAGCGGCTACCACTGCTTTAATACTGTTAGAGGCCCTAAAAATCACAAACTATGCTCAACTCTCTACAGTTCTTATAACTTCCAAAATCTATTTTCTTCCATCGCTCGGGACAATGCTTATGCTGATAAGTTAGCTAAAAAAGCAGCTAGTGTTCCAACTTCTATCCCTCACCGCAGTTTTCCTCCTTCACATCGGCCACTCCCACCTCCCCCGCTGAAAATTCCACCTATCAATCTCTTCCCACACAAGGCAAATGGTTCTTAGACCAAGGAAAATATCTCCTCCCAGCCTCACAGGCCCATTCTATTCTGTCGTCATTTCATAACCTCTTCCATGTAGGTTACAAACCGCTGGCCTATCTCTTAGAACCTCTCATTTCCTTTCCATCCTAGAAATCTATTCTCAAGGAGATCACTTCTCAGTGTTCCATCTACTATTCTACTACCCCTCAGGGATTGTGCAGGCCCCTCCCTTTCCTACACATCAAGCTTGGGGATTTGCCCCTGCCCAGGATGGGCAAATTGGCTTTACTCACATGTCAGAAAACTAAAATACCTCTTGGTCTAGGTAGACACTTTCACTGGATAAGTAGAGGCCTTTCCCACAGGGTCTGAGAAGGCCACCACGGTCATTTCTTCCCTTCTGTCAGACATAATTTCTCGGTTTGGCCTTCCTAACTCCATACAGTCTGATAACGTACCAGCCTTTATTAGTCAAATCACCCAAGCAGTTTCTCAGGCTCTCGGTATTCAGTGAAACCTTTATATCCTGTACCGTCCTCAAGCTTCAGGAACGGTAGACGGACTAATGGTCTTTTAAAAACACACCTCACCAAGCTCAGTCACCAACTTAAAAAGGACTAGACAATACTTTTACCACTTTACCTTCTCAGAATTCAGGCCTGTCCTCGGACTGCTATAGGTTCCAGCCCATTTGAGCTCCTGTGTGGACACTCCTTTTTATTAAGTCCCAGTCTCATTCCAGACACCAGACCAACTTGGACTGCACCCCAAAAAACTTGTCATCCCTACTAACTTCTCTCTAGTCATACTCCTATTCACCGTTCTCAACTACTCATAAATGTCCTGCTCGTGTTTACACTGCTAGTTTACACTGTGTCTCCAAGCCATCACAGCTGATATCTCCTAGTGCTACCCCAAACCGCCACTCTAAATTCCCTCTTAAAGTAAATAAATAATCTTTGCTAGCAAGGCTATGCTGAGCGTCCTTAAACACTCTCTAATTAGATGTCCTAGGTCCTCCCAATTCTTAGTCCTTTAATACCTGTTTTCTCTCCTCCTTTTTTTTTTTTTTTTTTGAGACGGAGTCTCACTCTGTCGCCCAGGCTGGAGTGCAGTGGCCGGATCTCAGCTCACTGCAAGCTTCGCCTCCTGGGTTCATGCCATTCTCCTGCCTCAGCCTCCCGAGTAGCTGGGACTACAGGCGCCCGCCACCTCGCCCGGCTAGTTTTTTGTATTTTTTAGTAGAGACGGGGTTTCACCGTGTTAGCCAGGATGGTCTCGATTTCCTGACCTCGTGATCCGCCCGTCTCGGCCTCCCAAAGTGCTATGATTACAGGCTTGAGCCACCGCGCCCGGCCTTTCTCCTTCTCTTATTTAGACCTTGTGTCTTCCATTTAGTTTTTCAATTCATACAAAACCGCATCCGGGCCATCACCAATTATTCTATGTGACAAATGCTCCTTCTAACAACCCCACAATATCGCCTCTTACCACAAGATCTCCCTTCAGCTTAATCTCTCCCACTCTAGGTTCCCACGCCGCCCCTATTCCTGCTTGAAGCAGCCCTGAGAAACATCGCCCATTCTCTCTCCATACCGCCCCCCAAAAATTTTTGCCGCCCCAACACTTCAACACTATTTTGTTTTATTTTTCTTATTAATATAAGAAGGCAGGCCGCCAGAGAACAACCCCCCTTTGACTGGAATTTCCTTTACCTACCCAAATCCTATAAAACGGCCCCACACTTATCTCCCTTCACTGACTCTCTTTTTGGACTCAGCCTGCCTGCACCCAGGTGATTAAAAAGCTTTATTGCTCACACAAAGCCTGTTTGGTGGTCTCTTCAGACGGACGCGCATGACAGAAAACTGGTGGCCTGCAGCAGAATAGAGCTCCGTTTTACTTGCTAATATTCTAATAAATGACTTAACTACCAATATTTTAAAGTCAGAATATAGAGGCTGGGCGCGGTGGCTCACACCTGCAATCCCAGCACTTTGGGAGGCTGAGGCCAGCAGATCATGAGGTCAGGAGAACAAGACCATCCTGGCTAACATGGTGAAACCCCGTCTCTACTAAAAAATAAAAAAATTAGCCGGGCGTGGTGGCAGGTGCCTGTAGTCCCAGCTACTCAGGAGGCTGAGGCAGGAGAACGTCATAAACCAGGGAGGTGGAGCTTGCAGTGAGCCGAGATCACACCACTGCACTCCAGCCTGGGCCACAGAGTGAGACTCCGTCTCAAAAAAAAAAAAAAAAAGTCAGAATATGTACATTCACATTAGAAATCCAGACTTCCATCTGAGCGGGGTGACTCATGCCTGTAATCCTAGCACTTTGGGAGGCCAAGGCGGGCAGATTGAGCTCAGGAGTTTGAGACCAGCCTGGGCAACACGGTGAAACCCCATCTCTACTAAAATACAAAAGAAATTAGCAGGGTGTGGTGGCGGGTGCCTGTAGTCCCAGCTACTCGGGAGGCTGAGGCAGGAGAATTGCTTGAACCCGGAAGGCAGAGGTTGCAGTGAGCACAGATCGCGCCACTGCATTCCAGCCTGGGTGACAGAGCAAGACTCTGTCTCTACAAAAAAAAAAAAAAGGTAGAAGAAGAAAGGAAATCCAGGCCGGGCGCGGTGGCTCAAGCCTGTAATCCCAGCACTTTGGGAGGCCGAGACGGGCGGATCACGAGGTCAGGAGATCGAGACCATCCTGGCTAGCATGGTGAAACCCCATCTCTACTAAAAATACAAAAAAACTAGCCGGGCGAGGTGGCGGGCGCCTGTAGTCCCAGCTACTTGGGAGGCTGAGGCAGGAGAATGGCGTAAACCCGGGAGGTGGAGCTTGCAGTGAGCTGAGATCCGGCCACTGCACTCCAGTCCGGGCGACAAAGCGAGACTCTGCCTCAAAAAAAAAAAAAAAAAAAAAAAAAAAAAAGAAAGGAAATCCAGACTTCTGGTTTTTTACCCCCCCAAAAAAAGAAGCAAAAGATCTAGGCACACATTCCCACAACACAGCAATAGGCTGGAGCTGAATGGGACTGCCCCTCCACCAATGCCTTCCTCTTCTAAGCTGGGCCTCACCTGGCCACTCATTCACAGCACTTGCCTGGCCCCTCTAGACATCTGAATCAATGACCCCTGTTATAGATCACAGGGAGGGATGTTGGTTGCTTGTTCCTTTTAGAAACTGCCCTCTTGAATGAATGAACTTATTCAGGATTGAGTGCTGAATCTTTTCTTGGTCATATATTTTTAATTCACTTTTTTATTATTAAAGTCACACATTCCGGTCAGGTGTGGTGATTCACACCTGTAATCCCAGTACTTTGGGAGGCCGAAGTAGGCGGATCACTTGAGGCTAGGAGTTCCAGACCAGCCTGGCCAACATAGTGAAACCCCGTCTCTACAAAAAATTAGCTGGGTATGGTGGTGCACGCTTGTAATCCCAGCTACTCAGGAGGCTGAGGCACAAGCATCACTTGAAACCGGGAGGTGGAAGTTGCAGTGAGCCAAGATCTTGCCACTGCACTCCAGCCTGGGTGACAGAGTGAGACTCTGTCTCAAAGAGGGGAAAAAATCACACATTCTTGTGATGTGTATGGAGAGAGAGAGAGAACAGACATACAAGACACAACAAGCCAGGCGTGGTGGCTCATGCCTGTAATCCTAGCACTTTGGGAGGCCAAGGCAGGTGGATCACTTGAGGTCAGGAGTTCAAGACTACCCTGGCCAACATGGTGAAACCCTGTCTCTACTAAAAATACAAAACATTAGCTGGCCATGGTGGCGGGCGCCTATAATCCCAGCTACTCAGGAGGCTGAGGCAGGAGAATCCCTCGAACCCAGGAGGCAAAGGTTGCAGTGAGCCAAAATCACACCACTGCACTCCAGCCTGGGCAACAAGAGTGAAACTCTGTCTCAAAAAAAAAAAAAAAAACGCAACAAAAGTCTTCTGCCACTCCCCTCCCAAGGTGTGTCCCCTTCCAGAGATTTATCTGTACCCATACAGACAAAAACATGCACATTCCATGAGGCCTCCATGGGGGCTGGGATTTTTGTCAGCTATAGTCACTACTGAATCCCTGGCATCTAGAATAGTGCTTGTCACATAGGAGGTGATTAATAAGTAATTGGTGAAAGAATGAATATTTGTTCTGGAACCTGGAATTGGGTCATGAAGAATGAATAGGAGTTTTCCAGGAAAGGTAAAGCCATTCTCAGCAGAGAGGAGAGGAGCTGCAATCTAGGGAGGGATGTGTGAGAGCAGATGAAATACAAGCAGTTTGGAATGGCTGAGAAGTCGGAGTTGGGGGCTGGGCAGGAGCTGAAGCCAAAACTCAAAGGGCCTTCAATTCCCAACTAAGGAATGTGGCCTTTTCCCAGAACTCAATGGGATATTCCTTTTGTTTTTTTCTTTTTTTTTTGAGATGGAGTCTCGCTCTGTCGCCCAGGCTGGAGTGCAGTGGCCGGATCTCAGCTCACTGCAAGCTCCGCCTCCCGGGTTCCTGCCATTCTCCTGCCTCAGCCTCCAAGTAGCTGAGACTACAGGCGCCCGCCACCTTGCCCGGCTAGTTTTTTGTATTTTTTAGTAGAGACGGGGTTTCACCATGTTAGCAGGATGGTCTCCATCTCCTGACCTCGTGATCCGCCCGTCTCGGCCTCCCAAAGTGCTGGGATTACAGGCTTGAGCCACCGCGCCCAGCCTTCAATGGGATATTTCTAAGCATGGGAGTGACCAATGTGGATTCTTCTAGCTATGGTGAGGAGAAGAGATTGGAGTGGGGATAATAGGGAGACTGAATTCATCATGACTGGGGGAGAGAAGGTGAGGCCTAAGCCAAGGAGTTCTCCACAGAGAAGAAGGATCAGAAGTCCCAGCCAGAGACTAAATCGGGAACTGATGCCCTGTGGGCAGCCAGGAAGGGAGAAGTTGAGGATGGTGCTCTGTGGGTGGAGGTACTCCACCACTCTCATGGCATGGAGAAGACTAGATCAGGGCTAAGAGATGGGAAGAGCCAGGGTTAGCTGTGGTGAAGCTGTTGTCAGAGCTGGAACTGGCATCCTTGGTGGAGAGGCGGGAAGAGGTATCTCTGCAGGAGATTATGAACTTCAAAGGGAGTCCCAGATAGAGCCTGTGACTGGTCCTTTGGCAGGAAGAAAATGAGCTATTGGCATCTGTGGTGGCCAAAGCCCAGCTCCAGGCACCCCAAGCACACTCACAGCTTAGCAGATCTCTAAGAGGATGTATAGCCTTGGGCAACTCACTTCTCTCTGAGCCTCAGTTTCCTGATCTGTGAAATGGGAATAATAAGTGCCACTCACAAAGTGGTTGTGAGGACTTGGACTGTAAAGCCACCTAGGAAAACACCCAGATCCATGGCGCAGCAGACAGGAAGTCTTCACCCACATCACACACTCTACAAACCCCATAGGCACACTGAAATAGTCACACACCTTATTAAGACCACCATTGGCAATGGTCCAGGCCCAAAAGCAACCCCCACCCTAACCCCTTTCACACGTCAAATCTGACTGAATCTCTCTGTCTGTGTGACCTGAACAAGGTGTCTGGAGAGAGGTGAGTCAGAGCTGGGAGAAGAAGTGTATTAACTAAGGCAGTGCTAGCTGCTATAACATATAGGCCTGACCTGAAAAATTTTTTGGTGATTCTTTTTTTTTTTTTTTTAACTATTTTTACAAGGTTTGTGCATCTGCCAGGAGGCTCAAAAAATTTTGCTTCCCGCTTACATAACAGTCTGAAGCTGGTTTCCAGGTTGATGGGTGGCTTGCCTTTAGGCACTGATACACAGACCCTGCTTTTTCCTTCTTGTGGTTCCAGAATCCCCTGGGCCTCCTCATCTTCTCTATCCATCCAGCTGAAGGAGAAAGAGAGAGGGTGGAGGGCACACACTTACATCTTCAAAGCCTTGGCTCAAAAATGACCCCTCATCCCACTCATTTTCAATTGGTGGGAAGTAGTCACATGGCCACACCTGACTGCAAGGGAACTTGCGATAGTAAAGTTAGCCATGTGCCGAGGAAAAAAGGTCATGAATTTGTGGTGGAGAGCTATTCAGTTTCTGCCACTGAAGAGTTCAGGTCACAACCCTAGAAGGGGTAGTGGGGCAGAGGGTAGAATAGGGAGAAGTGGGTATCACCTTGTTCCGACAGAAAGACTAGCTGAGGCTGGGCATGATGGCTCACACCTGTAATCCCAGCACATTGGGAGGCTGAGGTGGGTGGATTGCTTGAGCCCAGAAGTTTGAGACCAGCCTGGGCAACATAGGAGTCCCCATCTCTACAAAAACAAAACAAAACAAAAAAAACCTAGGCAGGCATGTTGACATGCACCTGCGGTCCCAGCTACTTGGAAGGCTGGGGTGGGAGGATTGCTTGAGCCCAGGAGGTCAAGGCTGCAGTGAGCCAAGATCTTGCCACTACACTCCACCCTGAGTGAGTACAGAGCAAGACTCTGTCTCAAAAAAAAAAAAAAAAAAAAAAAGAAAAAGAAAGAGAAAGAGTAGTTCAAATCAGAATGGTGGGTGACTTGAGGGGTCTTAGCCCACGCTTAGAAGAAAGTACAAGTCCTTGTAGTGGGGACATGCATATGTGAGAAAGAGGCAAACCAAGGACTCTAGCTAAAATTTTAAAAACTGGAGTTCATCTGGGGCTAGGTCAGGGCCAAGAGGGCAAGATGCCCACCCTTCAGCCAACACTACATGCTATCAAATTAAGTTTATGTCCCCCAAAATTCATGTTGAAACACTAACCTGCAAGGTGTTATTTGGAGACAGGGCTTTCCAGAGGTAATTGGGTCATGAAAGAGAACCCCTTAGGGCGGGATTAGGGATTAGTGCCCTTATAAGAAGAGACAGGAGGGAGCTGGCTTCCTTTATCTCCACTTGCTATGGTGAGGACACAGCAAAAAGACAGCTTTCTGCAAACCAGGAAGAGGGCCCTCTCTAGACACCAGATGTCCCAGTGGCTTGCCCTTGGGCATCTCAGCCTCCAGAAGTGTGAGAAATACATATTTGTTGTTTAACCCACCTGGTCTATGGTATTTTTGCTATAGCAGCCTGAGCTGACTAAGGCAGGATTTCTTTTTCTTTTTTTTTTTTTTTTTTGAGACGGAGTCTCGCTCTGTCACCCAGGCTGGAGTGCAGTGGCCAGATCTCAGCTCACTGCAAGCTCTGCCTCCCGGGTTTATGCCATTCTCCTGCCTCAGCCTCCGAGTAGCTGGGACTACAGGCGCCCACCACCTCGCCTGGCTAGTTTTTTTTTTTTTTTTTTTTTTTTTGAGACGGAGTCTCGCTGTGTCGCCCAGGCTGGAGTGCAGTGGCGCGATCTCGGCTCACTGCAAGCTCCGCCTCCCGGGTTCCCGCCATTCTCCCGCCTCAGCCTCCGAGTAGCTGGGACTACAGGCGCCCACCACCGCGCCCGGCTAGTTTTTTGTATTTTTAGTAGAGACGGGGTTTCACCGTGTTAGCCAGGAGGGTCTCGATCTCCTGACCTCGTGATCCGCCCGCCTCGGCCTCCCAAAGTGCTGGGATTACAGGCTTGAGCCACCGCGCCCGGCCTAGTTTTTTTTTTTTTGAGACGGAGTCTCGCTCTGCCGCCCAGGCTGGAGTGCAGTGGCCGGATCTCAGCTCACTGCAAGCTCCACCTCCCGGGTTTATGCCATTCTCCTACCTCAGCCTCCCAAGTAGCTGGGACTACAGGTGCCTACCACCACGCCTGGCTAGTTTTTTGTATTTTTTAGTAGAGGTGGGGTTTCACCATATTAGCCAGAATGGTCTCTATCTCCTGACCTCGTGATCCACCCGTCTCAGCCTCCCAAAGTGCTGGCTTGAGCCACCGCGCCCGGCCATTTCTGAATGAGTATGAATGTGCTCAAGTCTTTGGCCACAGATGTACCTGATCCAGTCCCCTACCTAGGTAGGTGAGCGTGTGCATACCTGGTTACACGTGTCACTGGAGTGTCAGAATACATATGTCCTATGTTCAGGTGTGCCTGTCACATGCACCTGTTCAGGGGACTGGGCATGCACATGACTATACACCCAAGTCCCCTTGTAAGGGAGAGCCCATGTGTTTATGACACGCATACCTGAATGTCTGTGTGTGCACAGCCATGCAGGCAAGTTATCCATCTGTCTGCACACCTGGCCACATGCATGGAAGGAGCCTGTAGGTGTCTGGGTCTAGCGGTACCCTGCATACCCACAGCTGAGGGGGAGAGGGCTACTAAGCACATGTTTGTCTGGCACACAGTAGGTATGAGATAAGTGTGTGCCGAGTAAAGTACATGTGTGGATACACAGGTCCCAGTGCACATGTGTGCATGTCCACAGGAACGCCCCCAGGATGGACAAAGGTGCCTAGGTATGTTTACTCATGGTTCTGTGAGCCCAGGCATGAACTTAGAGTTCCCTCCTCCTGGCCAGACCAGGCTGGGCTCCTTGCTGGGCACACAGAAGCCTCTGCCTTGTGTTGGTGCCCGTGCGGGATGCTGCCAGGAGTGTGTTGGTGGCGTGTGTGTGTTTGTGCGTGAACGTGTGTGTGTGCGCGCGCGTGTGTGTTGGAAGAGGCGTTCGCTCTCTTAGACCTTGCTTCTTTCTGTGGTTTGGTTTCTATAGAGACACTTCCTGTGGCAGAGAAAAGAGGTAGTGAGCGGTGTTTCAGGATGTGAGGGCCCGCAGGAGCCAAGTCGGGCTCTCTCCGCCGCCTGCCCGCCACCGTGCAAGCTCTGGCCGGCGCTGCCCACAGTCCCCATGGTGGGCAGCCCCCGCAGTAGGGACCCGTGATCTGCAGCGGCATGCCAGGGAAGCCCAAGCACCTGGGCGTCCCCAACGGGCGCATGGTGAGTGTGGGCTCCGGGCCAGGGCCACGAGGAGGGGGTGGGCACACCCAGGGTGGAGCCCAGGAGGCACACCCGGCAGGGCCAGGCAAGAGCCCACGGGCTGCCAGCAGGCGAGAGAAGTTGGGTACAGACAGCAGCAGGTGGTGGGACCTGGTGCTCTTACCCCAGGACCCTTCCAGATGGCCCAGCTGGGAGCCTGGTACAACCTGGAGGCCAGAGCAGAGTGGGCACAGGCTTCTGGTCCATCCCCCACCACTCTCTCAGCTGCTGCATCTGGGGCTGCATCCCAGGGTCGCAGGGACACCTGATGTGCTCCTTGCCCCCTGCCTATCCCCACAGTGGCTCAAGCCCCTACATCCCACTCAGCCTGAGCCCTCCCCTCCTCACCCCCTGCTCCAGGTGCCCAAGGTCAGGTTAGTGGCAGCTCTTGCTGGGTCACTGTCCTCTAGCCAGAGCTCCTCCGGAGGCCTCCTGCCAGAACTAGCATTGTTTAGGCAGCCCGGGATGGGGCAGCAGGGTCAGACCAGGTTGATGCAGCTTCTGCCTGTTCTATTCCTGAGCTTCCAGGAAGGGCTGAGCACTACGATCCCCCTGGTTGCAGCTGTCCCACCTCCTAGCCCTCTCCCTGGCTGCTTAGCCCCAGATCAGAGCTGCCCTCAGAGGGCCTGGCTCTTCTCATTCATTCAGCAGATGGGGCAAGCTGTGCTGGACCTCCCTTCTTGCCCTAGGGTCCCCCCTCACTTGGAAGAGCCCCCCTTAACAACCTCAGGAAGGCCAGTGTCCTGGCCCACCACCAGACCCCAGCCTAGTATCACGGGTCAAAGCCAGTGGCTCTAGAGAGACCTAGGTTCCAGTCCTGGTTCTATTCTCTCTTACTGGAGAGAGGGGTCCTCGCCAGCTCTGTTTCCTCATCCATAAAATGAAGAGGTTGGAATGAATTTCAAGGTTTGTTGAGATGATTGAGTGAAATAATGCATATGAGGCCTTTGACCCATTGTGGGGGCTGCATAATTGTCAGCCTAGTGCCCCCTACATTTTCAGCCCTAATTCAAAGATCTCCTGCCTCACCAAGAAGTTGAGGCATCCCCATCACCACTCTTGCCCCTTAGTTCCCAAAACCTGCCTCTACCTCTTCTTCCAGCATCTCTTTCCTGCCCAGCCCCGGGCTGGCCGAATGGGAGAGAGGCCATCCTTCAAAGGCAGCCCAGTCCCCTGTCTCACTGTCCCCAGTACCGACCCCACCATGAAAGTGCAAAAAGAAAACCCGCCTGCCTTGCATTCCCACACCACAGGCATGACACTTGGCTCGTCCTTCCCTAGGCGTTCAGGCCAGGAAGACAAGGAGCCTAATCCCAGGCCCACCCCGGAGGGCAGCTGGAGTGATGTTTCTGGGACAGTGCCTAGAACAGGGCAGCAGAGGGGGCCCAAAGACAGACCCAGCCCCTGCCTCTTCTGTGTCAGCCTGTGACTTATCTACTCAAAAGTCACCCAGAGCAAGGAGGGTGCCCCCAAGGTCTGCCCCCACTTCCATCAAGCCCACAGACGCCCCGACTCCTCTCAGAACTGTCACACACAGGTTTATCTTTGCCCTTCCTGGGCCTGTTCCAAACTCTCTGTGCCACCTCTTAGAATCCCGAGGGTCACAGATTGGCTGCCTGCTGGTCACTGAGTAGCTTCCCGTGGCTCTGCACAGCGAGGGCAGGAAGGGCTAGACAGGCACTGGCATCTGAGGTAAGGATGTGGATGGAAGGGCGCCTGGGGGACAGGTGTGTCTGGTCCCTCCGTGAGTTACCTCCCAAGGGAGGCTCAGAGAAGTAAATGCTGTGCCAAGGTCAGCCGGAGAGTAGAGCGTCAGCATCTGAACCCCCATAACTGCCTGGCCCTGGTCCTCCCCCACCTCTCCTCCCCTACCATCATCCCCTGCTGTGGAAGCTTCAGTTGTCAGCCTCGCCTCTTTGCCATTCAGCTTGTCAGGCAGTTGCAAGGAAACCTGTCACTTGGAGACATCTCCCAGCCCCCTTCCTAGGGATGTCTTCACACAGCCTCTTTACCACTTCATTTGTTCATGTACTTATTCATTCATTCATTCAACAACCCCTCCTTACTGCCTGCTTGGTGCTGCCACTGCCCCTATCCTAGACACTCCCAACCCAGGCCCATCAGCTCTAGTCCCTGCCCCCTAGTCTGGCAAGGCACAAAAGACACAAGTGAAAATAGCAGGCAGTAGCTCAAGCCTGGAATCCCAGCACTTTGGAAGGCCAATGCAGGAGGATCGCTTGAGCCCAGGAGTTTGAGACCAGCTTGGGCAACATAGTGAGGACCTATCTTCTTTTGAATTAGCTGAGCATAGTGGTGTGCACCTGTAGTCCCAGCTCCTGGGAAACTGAGGTGGGAGGGTCGTTTGACCCCATGAGGTAAAGGCTGCAGTGAGCTGTGATCACACCACTGCACTACAGTCTGCGTGAAAGGGCAAGATCCTGTCAATAAAAAAAAAAGAAGGATGGAAGGAAGGAAGGAAAGAGGGAAGAAAGGAAGGAAGGAAGGAAGGAAGGAAGGAAGGAAGGAGGTGCGGTTTCTCACACCTGTAATCCCAGCACTTTCAGAGGCCGAGATGGGCAGATCACAAGGTCAAGAGATCGAGACCATCCTGGCCAATATGGTGAAACCCCATCTCTACTAAAAATACAAAAAATTAGCTGGGCATGGTGGTGCATGCCTGTAGTCCCAGCTACTTGGGAGGCTGAGGCAGGAGAATTGCTTGAACCCGGGAGGCAGAGGTTGCAGTGAGCCGAGATCGTGCCACTGCACTCCAGCTTGGCAACAGAGCAAGACTCTGTCATTAAAAAAAAGGAAGGAAGGAAGGAAGGAAGGAAGGAATAAAATTCAGGGTTAGGCAAGAGCTGCAAGTGAAGAATAGAGACAGCTTGAGGGAATAACTTCTCCACTAGCTCCATGCACCGTGTTGTAGGAGATGGTCCCTAAAGGGTCTGCAAGTTGGAGGAGGGAGGGCGCGGCATAGGCCTGGCTGTGGGCAAACACGGGGACAGGGCCCTAGGGGAGGCTGGGAGTTAAGCCTGGAGGGGGCAGTTAGCCTGGCCTGGCCTGTCGGAAGGCCTAGTTAGTCTTTCCCTCCTGGCAGGAAGACCCGCAAGGCAAAACCCATGCAGCTCTCTCTTTGTCCCTGGCATCCAGCTCAGGGCACCCGAGTTCAGGGTGGCCTTATACATGGGCAAGGCCAGGGGTCATCTCCATCCGCTGGTTCAAGTTGAAGGGACCAGACACCCAGGTTCTGTGAGGACATCTCCACACAGGGTCTTGCAGCCCCTCAAGCTAGGGTGAAATCAGAGGATGGTAGAGGGTGCCCAGCAGAGAAGATGCTCAGTAAATTGGCCCTCCTTCAAGGTCTGATCCCTCTAGAGGGCACAGTTCAAGAGGAGTCCCTGGGCAGATCATGCCAGATTAGACTTGCCCACCTGTGCCCCAAGGCCTGAGGCCCTGGGCCTCCAAGCTTCCTTGGTCCACAAAAGGAGGCAACTTGGCTAGAGAGGCCTCAGGCTTCAGAATCAGGCAAACTTGAGTTTTAATCTCAGTTCCACCACATCTCAGCTGTATGGCTTCTTTGGGCCTCAGTTTCCTCATCTGTAAAATAGGGGTAATAATACCTGCCGCAAAAGATGTAAAAATGGAGTAAGGACATGAATGTGTGCTGCCAGAGGGTGCCTGCCACACAGTCAAAGCTCAGGAAACTGGGGCCTTACTCTCATCTTAGTATTTGTAGGTGCCAGCAGCTCCTCTAGGACCAAATTCCTAAGAAAAAAATATGACTACCTGAGGTCCAAGCCTGGGTCTGTGTGTCACTGGCCACCACACCCTTCCTTGCCCTTTCTTCCCCTTTTTCTCCATTCACTCACCACTTCTCCTCAAGCAGGCTGAAGCGGGGGAGGCCAGCGCTGCTCAACACAACTTCCCCAGGCCCCGCAGTGGCAGCCGGGGCAGGCCAGAGCCCCTGCAGGGCACCTGCACCCCTGCACCTCACCCTGCTGTGGGGTGCTGCTCTGATTGTGGCATGCCTGGTGCTTTCACTCATGGGGCCTCATTCAAGCTTCACAGCAGCCTCAGGAAATTGGGAATGCTGAACCTCATGCTATCCAGGGGAACTGAAGCTCAGAGAAGTTGAGCTGTATTGTTCCCAAATAGCAGAGCTGGAAATGGACTCCACCCCCACTCCCACCCATCTCCAGATTTCTGTCCCTACTCAATTTCAGCCCCAGCTGTGCTATCAACAACTGTCAGGACAAGAGAGGCTCAGAATGGAGAGTGACAGGTGGCATTCAGGGGCTGAGAGTCCCTAGTGAAGGGGTGCCAAGGCCAGGGCCCTGATGGCTGCTTGGGAACATGGGACAAGGAGGGTGCTTCTTGAGGAGGGAGTTCAGATCCAACCTCTCCCACCAACCAGGCCAGCCCTCCAGGGGCCACCAGACTGGGAGGGGAGAGAGGCTGGGACATTGGTGGATAAGCACGTGGTGGGAAGGGGCATTCAAGGGGCCTTGTGTTTGGGGATGACTAATGTCAACGGGCAGAGATCGGGGAGCAATTCCAAGGAAAGAGCCAGAGCAGATACTCAGGCAGAGGCCATGGCAAAGCCGGAAGCAGGGGTGTGCGGAAAATAGGAAAGTTTGGTGAAGTGTAGGGTGGAGGTGAGGGGGAGGGAAATGGGTGAAGCTGAAGGGGTTCATTAGTCAGGCCCAGGCAGGGTTTTAGCCGTAACCTGGCAACTGCAACGTGCCTCCGGGGGCAGGGAAAGGGCCCGGGGTGGCACCGTGGGGAGGGTGGGGCCTGGGGAGGATCTGGGAGCCAGCCCCACTTAACGACATTCAGTAAAGCAGAATATGGAAAATCAACCTGTGAAGGGCAAACAAAATTGGAGTGCTAGCTGGCCCCAGCCCTAGCGCCAGCGCCCATCATCCCAGACTCGGGGTTAGAGGGCAAGACAGAGGCTCAGGGTGTGCGCGAGGAGGGCAGGGCCAGGCAGCCCAGCGGCGGGGGCCGAGTCCGGGTGATTCTCGGGGATCTGGGGGAGGGTGATGGCTGCGTCTCTGAGGCTGGGAACGCTGTGGCGGTGCAGCCGGGGGAGGAGGAGCCCGGGCGCAGGCAGGTAGGTGCAGGCTGCAGAGGAACCTTGCGGCCGCGCGGGGAAAGGCTTGGTGCCGTCCTCCCTCGCAGCCCTCTGCCGCCTCGGAGTGGGGACTTTCTCCTGTAGCCGTGGGAAACACCAACTTTGGTTGGGGGATTTGACTTTGCAGGGAAGGCAGAGCAGGGAGCACGGAGACGGGGCCAGGAGGGGCGGGGCCGGGGCGTGCTGGGCCCGACGCCCCGCCCAGCGCGCTCGGCACTAACTCGCTGCCCTCGGCTGCAACTTCTTATCCGGGATCCAGATGGGAAGTGAAGCTCAGGGAGGAGCCCGAAGTTGTAAAACTGGAAAAAGTCAGGGCTGGGTTTTGAATTGGGGTCTGAGAGACCTCCCTAACACCTGTGCTCTTTCCTTCTATGGCGGGAGTGGCACACTCGAATGTGTAGCGGGGTCAGGCATCAATACTGACACAAGAACAACATTAATGGTAACGTTCCTTGAACATTTACTACACGCCCGATAGTGTTCTGAGTTCTTTATATATATTTAACTTATTTAATCGCACCAATCCTTCGAAATCAGGACCATTATTTGCTCAGTTTTTAGAGAGGAAAAAACTGAGGCACAGAGAGGATAAGTACCTTGTCCAAAGTCACACAGCACAAATTTGACCTCCCAAATTTGAGCCTGTCTCCCACTGCCTCCACAAGTAGCATAAACGCATTAAACGGGCCCCAGAGGCCTCTGAGGAGAGTGTAAGCCCTTTTGGGGAAAGTGGTGGCTGCTCAATGCCAGACAAGGTTGTCCTGCTGGGAAGAAGCTGGAACATTACAGTCTCACGGAGCAAGTGGAATTTAAAATCTCTTGCTTTTTAGATGTGGAAAACACCTTTAAATAAAAATAAATAAATAAATAAATAAACAGACTGTGAGGGCCAAGATAATAGTAATATCCCACATATCTGCAGACCAGATCTGGCCTGCAGATGGCCACCCTGTGACCTGAATACTCTCAGGGTGGGAGTAGGAAACAGGGAGGTTCCATTTAGAAGGGTGGGGGTGGGGGGCTTTCCAGGGGTGGAGATGTTTGCAGGCCTGTTTCCAGTTGGGATGGAAATAAGGGGCTGGTGGTAGGAACTTCTGTGACAGGGCATGGTGAAAATGTAGGAGGTAAGCGGGAAGTAGGAATTGGGGATGACTCAAGCCCTGATGTTGGAAGCCCAGGTGATGGTAAGAAAGATGGGGGCAGGGAAGCTGGTTTGGTACTCTGTTTTGATGGAGGAAGAGGGAGCTTCCATTTGGGACTTCCATTTGGGAGCTTGAGGGCTTGTGGGACATTTGGGGGAAGATGCTACCAGGAAGTTGGTTATGTGTGTCTGGAGCTGCGGATCTGTGGATGGGACAAAGTGCCCAGGACAGAACCAGGGAGGGGTTGAGGCCACATTGCATGAGTGGGAGATAGTGGGGAAGCTGGAGGAGCTGCTAGGAAGGTAAAAAGAGAAACAAGAGAAACCACCGCAAGAGTCATTTTGAGAGGAGAGTTTTTCTGTTTCACTAATGATTGGGATTCCCAGAGAAACCAGAGTTGTGCATTGGGGGCAAGGATGGAGTTAGCTACTGCAGCAGTGCTACTAACAGAGTAGTCCCTGAACCAGCAGCATCAGCATCTCCTGGGAGCTTGGTAGAAATGGACAGCCTCAGGCCCCATCTTGGACCTACTGAACCTGAATCTCCAGAGGTGGGGTCCTCCCACTCTGCACTGAAGTTTGAGAACCACTGCTGTATACTATAGAACAGCATCCTGTGCCCTCCCAAGGTGGGATGGGACCTGTGGGAGACCCTGGGCCCAATAGGAAACACTTGCAATAAGAAGATCACTGGCTGCAGAAACACCTCTCCTTCCTCGAAGACAGCACTTGTTTATACAGCCCATATCACATGCTGGCCCCTGTTCTAGATGCTGTGGATATGTTTTTATTTGATTTTCTTTTATTGAGACAGAGTTTTGCTCTTGTCGCCCAGGCTGGAGGGCAATGGCTCAGTCTTGGCTCACTGCAACCTCCGCCTCCTGGGTGCAAGCGATTCTCCTGCCTCAGCCTCCTGAGTAGTTGGGATTACAAGCGTCTGCAACCGCGCCCAGCTAATCTTTTTTTTTTTTTGTATTTTTAGTAGAGACTGTGTTTCACCATATTGGCCAGGCCGGTCTCGAACTCCTGACCTCAGGTGATCCACCCATCTCGGCCTCCCAAAGTGCTAGGATTACAGGCATGAGCCACCGTGCCCGGCCAATGCTGTGAATATATTAAACTGACTTGATCTTCATATCAAGATAGAGGCAAATGGTTTGCCTCCATTTGTAAATAGGCATTATCTCCTATTTATAGATTACAGGTGGAGGCAAACAAGTTAACTAACTTGCCCAAAGTTACACAGCTAGTAAGTGCCAAAGACTAAAGTCTGTTCCTACCCACCATGCTATGCACACCTGGCTCACCTAGCAGGGGTTGGGGGAGGAGGGAACCAGGGGCTGCTGGAAGGTACCTGGCATAAGTCCCAGTACTTAGTGGTTGGCACAGGATGGAAAGGGAGCCAGGGGCAGCCTGAGCAAAAGCCTGACCAAGTAGAACCTGCCTGGGGATGCCCAGGTAGAGGAGAACACAATTCCACCTCCTGGGAGTTGGGCCCAGAACTGTCCCCTGGGAATCCTCAATGGGCTCGTCTGACTTCCTCTGTTGGGTCTCTTATAGGTTCTGGCTGTGTCAGATGGAGGTAAGTGACAGAATGTGTGGAGGAGGACTGGCTGAGTGGGAGGGAGGAGGGAGGTGGAGATGGGTGGGACACCCCTGCCACTGCTATCTTTCTAGGGAACATGCCTGCAGAGTGGATGCCTGGGGGAGGGTGGGTTGTGCCAGGGTCTGGGGAAGGCAGCAAGGCTCACCCCGACTTGTCCATCCCCCTGCAGAGCTGAGCAGCACGACGGGGCCCCAGGGCCAGGGCGAGGGCCGCGGCAGCTCCCTCAGCATCCACAGCCTCCCCAGTGGTCCTAGCAGCCCCTTCCCAACCGAGGAGCAGCCTGTGGCCAGCTGGGCCCTGTCCTTCGAGCGGCTGCTGCAGGACCCGCTGGGCCTGGCTTACTTCACTGTAAGCCTGGGGTGGGGAAAGGGAAGGGGGGACACGGGAAAGGGCAGGGCGTGGATGGAGCTTCAGGCTGGCCAGAGTGGGGTCCTCTGTCAGCTGCCTCATCTAGCCTTCCTGCAGCACCCTCTTCCTCTTCTCCCAAATTGGAACTTTTCTTCCTTCTCCCTGTCCTTGTCTCCGTCTCTCATTTTCTCTCCCTGCCTTCAGATCTGGCTCCATCTGTCTGTCTGGCCTTATCTGTCTGGCTTGGTCTCTTGGCCCTGTCTCTGTCCCAGTCTCTTTGATCACATCCCCCAGTTTGGTTTCTGTGTCACTGAGTCTCTGCCTGCCTCCCTCTCCTTCCCCTCCCAGGAGTTCCTGAAGAAGGAGTTCAGCGCGGAAAATGTGACTTTCTGGAAGGCCTGCGAGCGCTTCCAACAGATCCCCGCCAGCGATACCCAGCAGGTGGGAGAAGGGGGAGCTGAGGCCGAGGGCTGGGGAGAGGGGAAATGGGCCATGCTCCCTGACCAACTCCTCCTGCCCCTCCTCCTTCAGCTAGCTCAGGAGGCCCGCAACATCTACCAGGAGTTCCTGTCCAGCCAGGCGCTGAGCCCAGTGAACATCGACCGTCAGGCCTGGCTTGGCGAGGAGGTGCTGGCCGAGCCCCGGCCGGACATGTTTCGGGCACAGCAGCTTCAGGTGGGTGATCCCAGGTGGACTGGCCTTGAAAGGGAGACAAAAGGCGCAGGGGCGGGGTCGGACCCTGGCAGGGAGCCTGAACTACAAAGCGGAAGGGGCAAATTTGGAGGCGGAGCAGAGCCAAATGCCGGGGCAGGCAGGGCGGAGCTCAGAGGGCGGTATCAGAGGCACCCGGGGAAGGACAGTTAGAGGCGGAGCCTAGCTGAGCTCGGGGCGGGACCTGGACCCTGGGGGTGGGTATAGGAACTGACGTCGGGGTGGGGCTTGGGCAGCCCAGCGCCCCCACCCCAGCCCCGGCTCACCTGTCCCGGGGTCGACCCGCAGATCTTCAACTTGATGAAGTTCGACAGCTATGCGCGCTTCGTCAAGTCCCCGCTGTACCGCGAGTGCCTGCTAGCCGAGACCGAGGGGCGCCCTCTGCGGGAACCTGGCTCCTCGCGCCTCGGCAGCCCTGACGCCACTAGGAAGGTGCGGACGAGGGACTGGGCGAGGCAGGGGGTCTTGCGGATCGCGTGCAAGAGGGGACGCCCCCGGATGCAGATCTGCGGGTATGTGCCCACGGTCTGCATGCGGGCTGGGGCCCAGCCCAGTGCCAGCGCCTCCCCTGTACCCACAGAAGCCGAAGCTGAAGCCCGGGAAGTCGCTGCCGCTGGGTGTGGAGGAGTTGGGGCAGCCACCCGTTGAGGGTCCTGGGGGCCGTCCTCTCCGCAAGTCCTTCCGCAGGGGTGAGGGCAGGAGCGAGCAACAGAGATGGGGGGAAGGCGGGAGTTTGGGCAAGTTTGGGGAGTGCCCGCTTCCTCCTACGTGGGCCACAGTCTGTAAGTCTGTGAAAATTGAAACGCAGGTCCCAGTGACCACCGCACTCCCCTGGGTGGTTCGGGTCCTGGGCTAGACCACAGACGTTTGGAAATCTCCAACGGTGGTGTTGCTCCCAGGGATTTACACCTGGGCCCCTGCAGGATGACTCCAAACAAGGCCCACCAGTTGGGGAGAGGCTTCCTCAGAGGATGGGTGAGGGCGGGGGGCTGTTCGTGTCCATCGCTCCCTCTTCCCTAGAGCTGGGCGCGACTGCAAACGCCGCCTTGCGCCGAGAGTCTCAGGGCTCCCTCAACTCCTCCGCTAGCCTGGACCTTGGCTTCCTAGCGTTCGTCAGCAGCAAATCTGAGGTGAGCTGACTGTTGAGGAAGACAAGATGCTCTATGGGCTAGGGTCACTACTCAGGCCTGTTTACGTGGTAGCCCTCATTCCAAGTTGCTGTCCTTATTGCGTCTCCCAGCTTGCTCTGCATGGCCAACCCTTCAGCCTCCTTACTTTTCTCCTGTCCTCACTATATTAGTCCCCATATATGTCATGGGTGCACATCCTCTGTCGGCAGATGTGTGCACATGTGCAGCACCCAGGTGTGTATACACAGCAGGTGTGTGGGAATCAGCAGGGGGACCCGTCTCTAGGTGCCCATATGCCTGGGTGTGCATACATGTGTTCCTGCAGGAGGATATATCTTTGCCTGCCTTGGGAGTGCGTGTGCATGCTTGAGCCCCAGCAAGCTTACCTGTCTCTGTGTACCTGTCTGCATGCCCTTGCATGTGTACACATAATCTCCCCCGCTCCTGCCCTGAATCAGAGCCACCGGAAGAGCCTTGGGAGCACCGAGGGTGAAAGTGAAAGCCGGCCAGGGAAGTACTGCTGTGTGTACCTGCCTGACGGCACTGCCTCCTTGGCCCTGGCCAGACCTGGCCTCACCATCCGAGATATGCTGGCAGGGATCTGTGAGAAACGAGGCCTCTCTCTACCTGACATCAAGGTCTACCTGGTGGGCAATGAACAGGTGGGAACTTGACCTAGCTCCAACTCTAACCTCCTTCCTGATCCTGACCCCAACTCCATTTCTGTCTCAGATCAGTCATGGCTCCAACCTCAACTCAATTTCTAATCCCCTGGACTAACCCTAATTTCAACCCCATTTCCTATCATCACCCCCTTCCTAACTTCAGCCTCTACCACAATCCCACTCCTATACCCACACCCAACTCCAAAGCAACCTCCACACCAACTTTCACTCACTCAGATATCCACCCGCCCCCACCTCATGCCCTTCCAGGTTTCCAGCTTCATCTATCATCCTGGCGATCTTAGGGGGGTAAAACTGGGGAGAACCACTGTTGGAGCTGGGGTTAATCCCTTATCATTCCCAGAGTCCAGACTGCCATCCCCAGAGACCCATCCTGGAAACAGCCATCCATGGGGTGCCTTCACCTCCTTAGCCTCTAGGGGCACCCAACTGCACCTAACCCATGAACTTTTTCCTTTAGGTGCAAACTAGCTTAAACTTTGAACAAGACCTAGGGGAAAACTGGCTTTAAAGGAAACCATTCAGTCAAGGGAATCTCAAGGAAGAATGTTGCCTTCCAGGGGGCCGTCAGGATTTCATTTACCTAGTAGACAATCCTAAGGTCCTGCCAGGTGTGTGGGGGAGAGGAACCCAGATCTGGGGCTGTCCTGGCCCACAGGCTGGAAGTAAGCCAAGCAAGGAGTGATCAGGGAGGCAAAAGAGTGAAAACTCCAGAGAAGGTCGCTTGGGAGAAGGTAGGCATTTCTGGCTGATGTCCGGAAGGCTTCGTGGAAGAAGCAGCAGTTGATGTGGATGGGGAGGAGTTTGCCTGGCAGAGCTGTGGGGGAGGATATTCCAGGCAGAGGGAACAGCTTAGGCAAAGGCCTTCAGGCAGGTACTTGCGGGGCATGTTCAGGGGCCTGGAGTGCAAGGGTGCGAGGGCAGCAGCGGGAGGTGTTCTGCCCACTCTTCTCAGGCTGCCAGGGCGGCTGCCAGAAGCCCAGATGGGCTTTCATACGTGCTAAATATAACTTCCTCACCCACACTCCACCTGCTCCTGCAACACAGCATAGGCCTACTGCCTGGGAGATGCTGCCCCCAACCCCTACATCAGGCTGGAGCAGGCAGTGGGGCCTCTGAGGGTGGTCATCACAAGAGTTACTGTTTATGTACCTACTGTGTGCCAGATGCTTCACATCCTCTGGTTTCACAGCAGTTTTGGGGGTGGGCCTTTTTTGAATGAGGAAACAAGAAGTGTCCTTAGTAGCGGGGACTGGAAAGAAGTGGACAAATGTCAAAAATGGGACCAGGCCAGGGTGGTTGATCAAAGGTGGGTGGTGAGGGAGGAAATGCTTCCAGTTGGTCTGGTTGGATTTCACACACCTGAGGGACACGGGGCAGCGGTCCTGGAGGCAGAGCCTGTCCTGGCACAGAAAGAGTAGGCCAGGGATCTGGGACCTAGGCCTGCCCCTTATGATTTCATGCCAGCAGATACGTTTCCCATAATTTCTGTCTTTTCCCAATAATGTCCAGCATTCTTGCCACTTTTCTCCCTGGCCTTGGCTTTCCTGGGCTTGGACTCCAGCTTGGTACCTTAACCCATTTGCTCCCCTACAGCTCTTCCACCCTCCATCCCTCCCTCTAGGAAGCCCCAGTGGTGGCCATGGGAGGGCGTGAAGTTCTTAGACCCACAGGGATGGCTGGGGGTTGGGGAAGGGACTCTTAGACCCTGCCTGGCATCCACAGAAGCCCCTGGTCCTGGATCAGGACTGCACCGTGCTGGCGGATCAGGAAGTGCGGCTGGAAAACAGGATCACCTTCGAGTGAGTGTTCTGCCCCCAAGTCTGGGTCCCAGGTCCTGACACTCTCTTCAGGCTCTGTTCTAGCTACCGGGCTCTCCAAGCCCCGCCCCTCGTGCTAGCCCCGCCCCCGAGACAAACCCCGTCCCCTACAAGCCAGTCCCACCTTCTGCAGCTCAGGCTCCACCCCTTCGCGTTTGTACTGGGAAGGGTTTGGCTGGGGGCCGGCCCTCCGGCCCTCTGCTGCCCGAGGGTTCCGCGCAGGCTGGAGCTGACGGCACTGGATCGCGTGGTACGAATCTCAGCCAAGCCCACCAAGCGGCTACAGGAGGCGCTGCAACCCATTCTGGAGAAGCACGACTTGAGTCCGCTACAGGTGGCGCTGCACCGGGTGAGCTGCTGGGCCGCGGGGCGAGGAGAGGCGGGGCCGGGAGGGGCGGGGCCGGGGCCAGGCGGAGGCCTGTACTGACATCTGACTGACATCTGGCTGCTGACATCTCCCCGCAGCCAGGCGAGAAGCAGCCTCTGGATCTGGGGAAGCTTGTGAGCTCGGTAGCAGCCCAGAGACTGGTTTTGGACACTCTTCCAGGTAGGGGACATTGGCCTCGGGGCTTGATCTGGAACAACTGTGGCCCAGGAGGAAGGGGGCCCAGGTGGGAGGCAAACACTAACTGTGGCGCTGTCTGCTGCAGGTGTGAAAATCTCCAAAGCCCGTGACAAATCTCCCTGCCGCAGCCAGGTGAGCGAAAGGCGGGTAGCCTCTTCCACCCTCTGCTTCTCCCCTCCTGATTTTGACTCTGACCCCACATTCTCGCAGGGCTGTCCACCTCGAACCCAGGACAAGGCCACCCATCCCCCTCCAGCGTCTCCCAGTTCTCTGGTGAAGGCGCCCAGTAGTGCCACTGGAAAGCGGCAGACCTGTGACATCGAAGGTACATGGTGGATGAGCTGAGGATTAGAGGGACTAGGGCAGTGGGGTTGGGGACCATTCAGGGTGGCATCAGAGAGCCTTGGGCTAAGGCAGGGGGCTGGGTGCCACTGGGTGTGGAACAGGAAGGGTGGGGGTTGGGGGGTCAAAGGGGCTGAAACGGGGGGCCACAGGCCATTGGTGCTGGGGCCAGGGAGGCTGTGGCCACAGTAAGGCAGCGAGACTGTTGTGGGCTAGCATATAGGCAAGTCTGCTGGGGGGACCCTCATGCTGTGGCTTGCCTCCAGGCCTGGTGGAGCTGCTGAACCGGGTGCAGAGCAGCGGGGCCCACGACCAGAGGGGTCTTCTGAGGAAAGAGGACCTGATACTTCCAGAATTTCTGCAGCTGCCTACCCAAGGGCCCAGCTCCCGGGAGACCCCACCACAGACTGAATCAGCAGCCCAGCCCATCGGGGGATCCTTGAACGCCACCACTGACTCAGCCCTCTGACAGCTACCCAACAGTCCAGGACAGCTGCATGGCACCCGGCGGGCCGAGCATGCCATGGGTCCGCTCTGCATGCCCTGTCTATGCCATGAGTGTCCCTGGCCCCTTCCTGCCATGGGCAGGCCCGCAGGAAGAGCCGGTAGGGGTGGAAAGGGGACTCGGATGAGACACACCCCACAGCCACCACCGCCTTGTCCCTCAACAAGCTCAGCCCCAGTCCCTTGCAGCCAGGCCACAGTGGGGGAGGTGAATCTAGCCCCTTGGAACAGGCTTGCCCAACACGGAGGGATGGCGTTGGCAGTGCCAGCCTCCCCAGACTGTGCCAAGTTTCAACAGGGGCAGGAGGAGGGGCTGGCCCCTCCTCAGGGAGCTGGTATGAGTAAGGCCTGAGGGTGCAGGCGGGCAGCCCTGTACCCCACCCACATAGACTATACTGTCCATAGAGATTCTGCAGTAGGCTTGGGGCAGCTGGGTTTGTCCTTGATGTATGATACTGTTATAATAATTATTATTATTCTGCCATGAGTTGTATTCCTTGTGTGCCAGACTGTCCTGTGGCTTCCCCCACCATCAAAACACACTGCTTCTGTCACCAAGGTCAGTGCCAGGAAACTCTTGGGGACCTCAGGATGTGCCTCCTGACTTCCTATTTTCAGAACCTCTCTTCCTGACTGCACAGTATATGGGGTGGTGTGTGAATATCTTACAGTTTTGTTTTTTAAAAAAAGAATATGGGAACTGGGTGAGGTGGCTCACACCTGTAATTCCAGCACTTTGGGAGACCAAGGAGGGCGGGGGTCGATCGCTTGAGCTCAGGAGTTCGACACCAGCCTGGGCAACATGTCAAAACTCTGTCTCTACCAAAAATACAAAAAATTACCTGAGTGGTGGCACATGCCTGTGGTCCCAGCTACTCGGGAGACAGGTGGGAGAGGATCGCTTGAGCCCGGGAGGCAGAAGTTGCAGTGAGCCGAGATCCTGCCACCGCACTCCAGCCTAGGTGACAGAGTGAGACTCTGTCATGGTGTGGAGGTGAGAGAAAGGGCGGGGAGAGGTGTGGGGGTGAAGAACCCTGTGGGGAGCTGTGCCTCTCTATCACGGTGCTGTTGTACTGAGGTCTCTGTGGATCTGAGTACATCATTCTGGTCACTGTTCTCAGCTTCTATTGGGGACCAAGTGTCTCTGCACAAAGGATTGGGGAATCCTTTGGTGCACCAAAGCTCTACAAGGGGGACACTGATTGTTGTAGCAGGGGCAGGTTCTCACTCTTACCTGCTTTAGCTGAGTGGTCTGGCTGGAAGCCCAAACCCCTCACAGTGGGAGGCAAGGAGGACCTCCCAGAAGGAGGGCCCCAGACTGCGGGGAGAGAAGCCAGATTGGGTTCCAGCCCAGAGAGGTAAGTGCTGCAACAGAGGAAGCTAGGGGGTGTAGGGACCAGGAGAAGGCCCCTAAGAGGGTGGTGGGGTCTCCTGACTGCCTCAAACAGGGCACATTGGCTTCCCCATTGGAATCTTTGCGCTCGCTGTCTCCTCTGCCAGGAACTCCCCTTACCTGCCCCAGGCTCAGTCAACTGGCTCCTCCTCCTCCTTGAAATCTGTGGGATTTTCCAGCCCTGTCCTCCTATGGGAGCTTCAGCCCTCTGCCCCTTCAACCCATTTTGTTTGGCTGGCTTAACCGGACCCTTGGCAAGCCTGGCTAATCAGAATACTCCATTCTACTGGCCAATCAGGGTACTCTATCCCATTGGCCAATCAGAGTACTCCATTCCACTAGCCAATCATAGTAGTACATTTCCCTGGCCAGAATTTGGTTCAAACATAGTCCTCTGACCTCAGGCGTTGCAATCAGAGTCCCAGTCCTGCTCATTTTCTACCGTCTCCTGGGGTTTGTAGAAAGGACCCTTAGGAAGTGAACCTGCATGTGAATGCAACCAACACTGGAAAGCAAGACTAAAAGATGGAAGAAGATTCCTGACGAAATCCAGCCATACCTGAAATAAAACACTCCTTGCTTTTCTCCTTGTGCAAGCCAATAAATCCTTTTCGTGTGTGTGCTTGTTACTGTGAGAGCTTTTTTTTTTATTTTTTGAGACGGAGTCTCGCTCTGTCGTCCAAGCTGGAGTGCAGTGGCCGGATCTCAGCTCACTGCAATCTCTGCCTCCCGGGTTCACGCCATTCTCCTGCCTCAGCCTCCCGAGTAGCTGGGACTACAGGTGCCCGCCACCTCGCCCAGCAAGTTTTTTGTTTTTTTTTTTTTTTTTTTTTAGTAGAGACGGGGTTTCACCGTGTTAGCCAGGATGGTCTCGATCTCCTGACCTTGTGACCCGCCCGCCTCGGCCTCCCAAAGTGCTGGGATTACAGGCTTGAGCCACCGGGCCCGGCCGAGAGCTTTTTAAGACCTGCAACCACAAAAGTCCTACCTCATTGAAGAGCTCTGCTTAAACACCTCAGAAGATCCTGCTCTAGTCACCCAGTATAACCAGCGAAGCGCTCCCTGACTCTGTTCTCTATCATTCTAGTCAGTTTTCAAAATTCGCAGTAGTTATCCCACTGTGCAATTACCTTGTTTACTGATAGATACTCATGCTGCGATGGTAGAAACTTTATCCATTTTTTTCTTTTTCTTTTTTTTTTTTTTTTTTTTTTTTTTTTGAGATGGAGTCTCACTCTGTTGCCTAGACTGGAGTGCAGTGGCTCAATCTCAGCTCACTGCAACCTCCACCTCCTGGGTTCAAGCACTTCTCCTGCCTCAGCCTCCTGAGTAGCTGGGATCACAGGCACATGCCACCATGCCCAGCTAATTTTTGTATTTTTAACAGAGATGGGGTTTCATCGTGTTGGCCAGGCTGGTCTCGAACTCCTGACCTCAAGTGATCCACCTGCCTCGGCCCCCAAAGTGCTGAGATTACAAGCGTGAGCCATTGCGCCTGGCTGACCTTGTCCATCTTAATCACCACTCTATCCCCTTGGTCTAGTGGGCTGATAAATGACCCTGCAGTCTCACATTGTCTTAGCAAAGCATGCGGTGGCAGCAGGGCATTGGTGGTCCTGGCAGGGGACTGCATAGCACCATCACAGTGTGGGGCCAGGGGTGGGGGTAGGGAGACCAACCTGTGTCCCTTTTCCGACCAGCCACAGTACTTTCTCCCTTGTGGTAGGAGACAACCTTCCATGTTCTCCAGGATAGAGAGGTGAGAGATGGGCTGTTTCTCCAAAGTTAACAGATCCTGCAGGCCAAACCCACCCTTCACCCAGTCCTGCACTTCTGTGGGCCTGGCAATAATGCCAGCTGCTGTTAGGGACCAATGGGATTGCCCCATGATAAAGGGTTAGGGGCCAGGTAGAAGAGCATGCACAGAGGTCAGCCCTGCAGGTGCAGGAAATCACATTTACTGAGGTCCCCAAGTTAGACTTGCTCCATCCTTTATCTCCTTTTTTGCCTTCACAACAAAACAACCTGGTGAAGGTGAACTCAGGCTGCAAGAGGGGAAGTGACTAGCCCAGGATCCTGTAAGGAGTTGTCACAGGAGCTTCACTAGCACCCAGGCTGTCTGATGGGGACACACCCCAGGGCGGCCTAGCTGCTGCAGAAATCCCCAATGGGGAGCCAGGGTCCTCTCCCAGAAGAGTACTTCGTGGGTGTTTTGTTTTGTTTTGTTTCGTTTCATTTTTTGAGATGGGGTCTTGCCCTGTTGCCCAGGCTGGAGTGTAATGGTGCAATCTCGGCTCACTGCAACCTCCACCTCCTGGATTCAGGCGATTCTCCTGCCTCAGCCTCCCGAGTAGCTGGGATTACAGGCGTGTGCCATCACGCCCGGCTAATTTTTTTTTTTTTTTTTTGTATCTTTAGTAGAGATGGGGTTTCATCACGTTGGCCACACTGATCTCGAACTCCTGACCTCATGATCCACCCGCCTCAGCCTTCTAAAGTGCTAGGATTACAGGTGTGAGCCACCGCGCCTGGTCCCAGGACAGTACTTTGATATGGCTACTCCAGGGGGACAGTTTGTTGGAGTTTCTGCCAAAACTTAAAAACAGCGTGTGACCCTAGTGGTGCCACTAGAGAATCACTCACTTCCAGGCACGAAGAGGCCTATCCCTGCAGGGTTATCTGTGACCCTAAAACAAACAACTGTATGTGGCTGGGGGTGGGCATAATAAAACAGTGTAGCGTGTCCATGCTCTGCAGTACCACACAGCAGATAAAGAACTGGGTACAGCGTGTTCTAATGTGGAAAATCCTCCAAGATGTTCTGTTGTTCTGTAAAATAAAGCAGAGCAATACACATGGCACGATAACTTTATATAAACCACAAGCACAGAGGCACTTACAAGTGTAGGGAAAGGAGAGAGAATATTCTCCAAGGATGCAGAGAAGTCAACAAACAACAGTGTGTGGGCCGGGTACCACGGCTCACGCCTGTAATCCCAGCACTTTGGGAGGCTGAGGCGGGTGGATCACGAGGTCAGGAGATCAAGACCATCCTGGCTAACACGATGAAACCCCATCTCTACTAAAAATACAAAAAAATTAGCCGGGCATGGTGGCAGGTGCCTGTAATCCCAGCTACTCAGAAGGCTGAGGCAGGAGAATGGTGTGAACTCGGGAGGCGGAGGTTACAGTGAGCTGAGATCCGGCCACTGCACTCCAGCCTGGGCGACAGAGCGAGACTCCGTCTCAAAAAAAAAAAAAGAAAAGAAAAGAAAAGAAAAAATTAGCCAGGCATGATAAAAAATTAGCAGGTGTCTGTAATCCCAGCTACTTGGGAGGCTGAGGCAGGAGAATCGCCAAACTAATAAGGAGACAGGAAGGGGACTAGGACTGGGGGTAGTGGTCACAAGAGACTTTCATCTTAGCTTTAATTTTTTTTTAAGGATACAATTTTTTAATAATTACAATAATATGAAGGACTCCCGAAGATCCCCTCTTTGTCCCTGGTGGGCCACCACTCTTTAGTAGAGCCTAGTCCTTCCTTTGGGAGCTGGAGCCCACCACCCCTCTCGGCCCATTTTAGTCGGTGGAGTGTGCCCCTCTGCCATGATTTCCTCTGAGACTCTCTTCCCAACTCACCCCTTGAAGCAGCCCTGGGCTGAAGGGGACCTGCTTCCTTCCTCCCAGTTTCTGTGCTCCTGGAATCTTCACCTCCTTGGCCGGCTAGGACCCATCTGCTGGGAGAGAGGCCCAGGCCCATGGCCTCCTCCTTCAGACCTGGGGCAGGGGTAAGGGGCACCAGCTGCTCTGAGCTGACTTCTGGGTGGTCAGAAAAGATGGTGGAGCCACTTCCCAACCCCACCAGGTGGGAAGCCAGGAGGGGCCAGTCCACCCAGTGTGCAGCGTGAAGGAAGGGAGAACACACACAGTCGTTTTTTTTGGTTGTTTTGTTTTTGTGTTTTTGAGATGGAATCTCACTCTGTCACCCAGGCTGGAGTGCAGTAGTGCGATCTCGGCTCACTGCAACCTCTGCCTCACAGGTTCAAGTGATTCTCCTGCCTCAGCCTCCCGAGTAGCTAGGATTACAGGCGCCCACTAATTTTTACCATGTTTTTTTTTTTTTTTTTGAGACGGAGTCTCGCTCTGTCGCCCAGGCTGGAGTGCAGTGGCCGGATCTCAGCTCACTGCAAGCTCCGCCTCCCGGTTTACGCCATTCTCCTGTCTCAGCCTCCCGAGTAGCTGGGACTACAGGCGCCGGCCACCTTGTCCGGCTAGTTTTTTGTATTTTTTTTTTTTTTTTTTTTTTAGTAGAGACGGGGTTTCACCGTGTTAGCCAGGATGGTCTCGATCTCCTGACCTCGTGATCTGCCCATCTCGGCCTTCCAAAGTGCTGGGATTACAGGCTTGAGCTACCACACCCGGCCAGTCCAGCTAATTTTTATCATGCTCGGCTAATTTTTCTATTTTTAGTAGAGACAGGGTTTCACCATGTTGGCCAGGCTGGTCTCGAACTCCTGACCTCAGGTGATCCACCTGCCTCGCCCTCCCAAAGTGCTGGGACTGCAGGCATGAGCCACCCTGCCTGGCCCACACACTGTTGTTTGTTGATCTTTCTGCATCCTTGCAACACTCCATTTAGCAGAGGGCACTGGCTAAGAGCACAGGCATGACCTTCTTGAGCACACGTGGAGCCCATGTGGCTCCAAGTCCCCAAGAGACAATCTTGCTACTTGTCTCTGGTTCTCTCCCACCTTCACCAAGTCTTGGGGCTGGGGAAGAGGATGGCACAAAATGGGCACAGGGCAAGCACGGGGCACAGTGTCCTGGGTTCTGGGCCAGGGTTCCGGGGGTCAGGAAGAGGGACTGGCTGCTCATCTGGAGCCCCTGCTGGAAGTGCTGATGCAACCGCACCAACCCCCAAGGGGGTGATCACAAGATGCACCCCGCAGGGTGTCTAGCCTGGTAATCAGGTGACCCGGGCTTTTGAGGGGGTGTAGAAGAAGCTGGAAGTCAGCTACCAAAGGGAAACAAAGGCCCAGGTTGCGGGGAACACACTTGGTTCGTTACATTGAATCAGATGCAGCTCAGGCTGAGCACAGGACCATGAACTGCCCAACTCCAGGGGGCACCATTGGCATCCTTGATGGTCCTGGTGGGGCCCAGGAAGAGCTGGGAACATGAATATGTCCATGTGGACTGTGAAAACTGCAGGGTCTGGGCGAAGGGTGCTCAGTAACCATCTTAGCACCTGTCTCCAGAGAACTGGCTTGGGGTTAGACCAGGGACAGAAAGCAAAGGGAGGACTGCCATAGAACCAGCATCACCCCTCAGGCTGGCCTAGGTTGCTGGCTGCCAGCATGAAGTCCCGGTAGCTAAGAAGGGTAGGTGGGGATAACCCCACTAGCCAGGGAGGTCACTTGGAGCCCAGAACCCAGAAGCTGGAACCAAGAGGCTGAAGTCTAGAACCTGCAGTCTGGAATATGGAATCGGAGCCTGGAGCCCAGAATTTGGAGCCCAGTGTCTAGAACCAGAGTCCCAAGCTTGACATCCGAACCCAGAAACTAGGGCCAGGGGACTGGGTCTCAGAGCCCAGAGCCCAGAACCCAGAGCTTGAACCTGAGAATTTAGAGTGCAGGGCCTGGAGTTCCCAGCCAGGAGAAGATCCCAGAACCTGGAGATAAGCTCCAGGCCTGAAATACACAGCCTAAGACCTGTAGTCTAAAGCCAGACCTCAGAGCTTCAGGTCCAGACCCGGACACCAGAGCCGGGGCCTGCCTTGGTAGCATGCTCTCAGCCTCGCTCTCTGGCCTGGTCCTAAGGCCAGTGTGATAGGCTGGAGCCATATGAGGAAGCGAGCTGCAGGAGAAGAGGTGACTTCTGAAAAAAAGGCCAAAGCAGCCTCAGCTCTTTTGGCCACAGACTTTGGCCTTATCAGTAAATGAGTGACCAGTGCCTTGGCCATCAAGATTAATAATTTATGTAGGGCACTTGTCCCCTAAACAGGCATGAGGTGTTCTCAGGTCACCCAACCCTGCCCTAGACCCATAGCATTTATTTTAGCCCTGGGCCCCTATCTGGAAAATAGAACTTGGAAGAGACAATGTTTCAGGGCCTTGCCTGCTCTGTGCTGGGGCCGGGCAGCTCCAATTGAAGTCCAGCGTCTCCAAGAGAGGACAAAGTCAAGGGGGCCGGGAAAGGCATTACTTTGTCTCTCAAAGGGAACCCACTGGTGAGAACCACTTTTTTGACAAGAGATACAGGGGGGATGTGCCCCTGATGTGTGCAGCGCACACTCGTGACTGTGTGCATGGCCATTGTGCTGATGTGGAGGCCGGATGAGATGTTCACTGCCATACACCCAAGTTACAGCACCGTGCTGACTCACCGTGGAGCTTAGATGTTTGTTGAATAAATAACATGCTTGTGAGAAGAGGCAGGAACTCTCAAACTATGCTGATGGGAAAGTGTGTTATGCTGTTATGAGGTTATGCTGGTTATTAGTCAGTTTCCCATCCCCCCAAAACAAAAATCCAGGTCATGGGCAGAATGGTCTTTCTTTCTCTCTCTCTTTTTTCTTTTTTTGAGACAGAGTCTTGCTCTGCCACCCAGGCTGGAGTGCAGTGGCGCGATCTCAGCTCACCACAATCTCCGCCTCCCAGGTTCAAGCGATTCTCCTGCCTCAGAATCCCAAGTAGCTGGGATTACAGGCATGGGCCGCCATGCCCGGCTAATTTTTTGAATTTTTAGTAGAGACGGGGTTTCTCCATGTTGGTCAGGCTGGTCTGAAACTCCTGACCTCAGGTGATCCGCCCGCCTCAGCCTCCCAAAGTACTGGGATTACAGGCGTGAGCCACTGCGCCCAGCCCCTCTCTCTTTCTTTCCTTTCCTTTTCTTTTCCTTTTCTTTCTTTCTTTCTTTCTTTTTCTTTCTTTCTTTCTTTCTTTCTTTCTTTTTCTTTCTTTCTTTCTTTTTCTTTCTTTCTTTCTTTTTCTTCCTTCTTTCTTTCCTTTCTCTCTCCTTTCTCCTTTCCTTTCTTCTTTCTTTTCTTTCTTCTTTCTCTTTTTTTTCCCTCCCTTCCTTCTCTCTCTCTTTTTTTTTTTGATGGAGTTTCACACTTGTCACCCAGGCTGCAGTGCAGTGGCGTGATCTCGGCTCACTGCAACCTCCACCTCCTGAATTCAAGGAATTCTCTTGCCTCAGTCTCCCAAGTAACTGGGATTACAGGTGCACAGCACCACGCCCTGCTAATTTTTGTATTTTTAGTAGAGATGGGGTTTTGCCATGTTGGCCAGGCTGGTCTCTAACTCCTGACCTCAGGTGATCTGCCTGCCTCAGCCTCCCAAAGTGCTGGGATTACAGGTGTGAGCCACCACACCCAGCCTCATTTATTTTATTTTATTTTATTTTATTTTATTTTATTTTTGACACAGCATCTTGCTCTGTCACCCAGGCTGGAGGGCAATGGTGCAATCACAGCCTACTGTAGCCTTGACTTCCCAGATTTCAGCAATCCTCCCACCTCAGCCTTCCCAGCTACAGATGTGTGCCACCACACCCGGCTAATAATTTATTTTATTTTTTTTAGAGGCAGGGTCTTGCCTAGGCTGGTCTTAGACCCCTGGGTTCAAGTGATCCTCCCACCTCAGCCTCCAAGTGCAGGATTACAGGCCTGAGATATAGAGGGGATGCACCCCTGCTGTGTGACTGTGCATTTAAGGAGCATATGGCTCTGAAGAATTGCAGAAATGGCTGATTGTGCCAGCCTCCACAGCTTGCTCAGTTCCTGGATGTGCACATTTGTTCTTGGGATCGTTCTCTCTCTCCATTCAGCAGTTATGCCTCTCCTGGAGAAATGGTTTTCATTGGTGTGATGAAATTCAATATATGTCAGCTTCTCATGTTCATGCTGGCCATGCTGTCTCTGCTCCCCGCCTCCCGCTCCTTCCCACACCATCGCAAGCTGACTCCTCCCTTAACACGCCCTCCCAGGTGGCTGATAGCCCCTGGTTGTTAAGTCCTCTCTGTTCCCAGATTACTTGACATCTCAGCAGCACTTGACCCAGCCAACCAGGGTGTCTCTCTCAAAACGTGGTCCAACCTGGCTTCTGAGGTGGCTTCCTCCTGGTCCCTGGCTGCTCCTCTCAGTCTCCCTTAAATATAGGTGCCTGCCGGGTGCCGTGGCTCACTCCTGTAATCCCAGTATGTTGGGAGGCTGAGGCGGGTGGCTCACAAGGTCAGGAGATCGAGACCATCCTGGCCAACATGGTGAACCCCATCTCTACCAAAAATACAAAAATTAGCCGGGCGTGGTGGCGGGTGCCTATAGTCCCAGCTACTCAGGAGGCTGAGCCAGGAGAATTGCTTGAACCTGGGAGGCAGAGGTTTAAGTAAGCCAAGATTGCACCACTGCACTCTAGCCTGGGCGACAGAGCAAGACTCCATCTCAAAAAAATGTAGGTGCGCCTCTGGGCTCGGCCCTGGCCCCTTCTCTCCTCCTGTACATGCCCTCTCTGGGGTACAGGTTCTCAGGCACAGTCTGAGGCTGGCAAAGCAGGTAGGAAGCCATGTCACCCTGGTCCTTCTAGGCTACTGTAGGATCCTGGGCTTTATGCTAAGTGGTTAGCAGGGGCAGGTTTTAAAAGGGAGAGGAGGCGACATGCTTAGCTTGGTTTTTCTTTCTTTCTTTTTTTTTTTTTTTGAGACAGAGTTGTGCTCTTGTTGCCCAGGCTGGAGTGCAATGATGCGATCTCGGCTCACTGCAACCTCCGCCTTCTGAGTTCATGTGATTCTCCTGCCTCAGCCTCCCGAGTAACTGAGATTACAGGTGCCCACCACCACGCCCGGCTAATTTTTTATATTTTTAGTAGACATGGGGTTTCACCATGTTGGCCAGGCTGGTCTCAAATTCCTGACCTCAGGTGACCCACCCACCTCGACCTCCCAAAGTGCTGGGATTACAGGAGTGAGCCACCACGCCCAGCCTAGCTTGGCATTTAGAAAAGATTGCTGTCTGCTGTTTTGGAGCACGGATCAGTGGCAGCAAGGGCAGAAATGGACAGAGCGCTTGGGAGGCCACTGCAGTGACCCAGGGGAGATGACAGGCCCAGTCCAGGGAGGTGGCCACAGAGAGGCCTAACAGCAAAAGGATCAGGGAGCTCCTGGAACAATAAAATTGGGAGAATTGAGGAATGGGTTGGAAACGAGGAAGTGGAGGGGAAGGAAACAGCAAGGATGTCTGCTTGGTGCCCGACCCAGATGGATGGACGGTGTGCTGCTCACCAAGATCAGGAAGAAGGAGGAGGCCCAGGTTTGGGGTGAGAAGCACAGTGTGTGCTTCTGGCTTGCAGAGCCAACTGCTCATGCCAGAGGCCGCTCAGACAGCCTGAGCAGACGGAGCTTGGCACCTTCCCTCCAAAACAGTTCCTCCCGCTGGGTACCTTTTCTCAACGCGAGACACCCCCAACCAGGCAGGCTCTCAGCCCAGAAAAGGTCTGGGGAGGCCATGGCCAGAGCCCAGGTGCACAGACAAGGTAGGAATCACCACCCAGGAGGACACACAGACTCTGTCACTGACCACGGACGAGGCAGGCAGTAGGCAGGGAGGTGCTGAAATGGCAGAGAGGCTGGGAAGAGATGCTTTAGTGCTGGAATGGAGCTGCCTTCTCGGCTGCTCTTATGAGTCCCAACAGCAGCTCTGGTCAGATCCAGCATTTTCTCACTTTCACTAGGGCTGTAACCCCAAAATAAATTTTTGGAAGTGGTGGCTGCGTAAATCCGCAGCAGTTTGGAGTTACATCTCTTGATGGATTTGATCAATAGCTAACTGCCTCCCCCACTGAACCCAGAGCTCTGTGACAGCGGGGAAGGCAAACTTCAAACATACCAAAAAGCACAACCTTATTAAAAGGAGAAACACCCCCAGTTCACCAGGAGCGCCTTAGATTCAGCCGCTCCTGCCAAGGGTCTGAGCTGTGCGGGGGAGAGGAGAGAAACAGGCCACGTGGGCCGGGGTCTCTGGGCCCGCTGTGGGGGTGTCAGTTTGCTCATAGGTGGAGACACTCAATGTGACATTAACCTTCAAGCTCAAGAACCCAGAGATTCTGACATAAGAACTGAGAAATTATTGCATTTCCCTGACTCAGTGACACCCTCCTACCTGGGCGTGAACCCAGCCCTAGCCAAAGATCCAGAGACGGGACTCCCATCTGTTTCCTTTCCCTCTCTCCCTCCCCATCACCAATCCTACTGGCCAGGTGTCCCTGGGATGCACCGGCCCTCCCCAGCCCCTCTGTTCCCATCTTAGTTCAGGCCTCATCGTCTCTTGCCTGGACCATTTCATCAGCCTCTTAACTGGCCTCTCTGCTTCCAAGCTCTCTTCCACGTGTCTGGGCTCCACCCCACTGGGGTCATTCTAAAAGACAGATCAGGCCCTTCCCAGTCTGGAGGGCAGCTCCACATCGACTCAGACTCACATCCTGCACCCAGGGTCGGGCATTAGAGACCTGGCACGATTCAACGTCCTCCAGTCTCTCCGGCGTAGGTCCTCATCTCACACTCCCTCTCCTCCGAGCTCCCCCTGGGAGACTCACAGACGCCCTGACGCTTGTCAAGGCCATAGGATGTTTTTGTTTTGTTTGGTTTGGTTTGCTTTTTCTGAGACAGTCTCACTCTGTCACCCAGGCTGGAGTGCAGTGGCACGTTCTTGGCTCACTGCAACCTCCGAAGGCCATAGGATGTTTGGGTCACTCCCTGGGGAGTCCTGTCAGGCCAGGAATGAGGGGACCCTGGGAACAAGGTGCTGAGTGGCCTCAGGGTCTCTGCCTGCGGGCGGGGGATGTGTCTGGGTCGTGGTTGACGCAGAGAGCCTGACCACAGATTCCCCATGCAGAGCTGACGATTAGCAATTAACTGGGAGGAATCTCGGGGGTGAGGTTAATTGGGGAACGGAGGGAGGGTAGCTAGAGTTCCAGGGACTTTGCCCTTGGACACGAGGGTATAAAGAGGAGGGTCCCAGTTCTCCTTCGGGCCCTGGAGGCTTCCTTGAGCTGCTGAGCAGAAGCTGAAACACAGAATCCCAAGGTGAGCCCAGGACCCTCACATCCCACCCCCACCGCCAGCTCTGAGTAGGAAACAGCCCAGCACCCCAGCCACTTCATCTCTGTCCTATCTGTGCCCACCCCCACCGCGGCCCATATAACATGTCAGTCCAGCCAGGCGCAGTGACTCACACCTGTAATCCCAGCACTTTGGGAGGCCAAGTGGGCAGATCACCTGAGGTCGAGTTTGCACCAAAAATACAAAAAATTAGCTGGGCATGGTGGTGGGCACTTGTAATCCCAGCTACTTGGGAGGCTGAGGCAGGACAATCGCTTGAACCCAGGAGGCGGAGGTTGCAGTGAGCCGAGATTGCGCCAGTGCACTCCAGCCTGGGCAGCAAGAGTGAAAGTCTGTCTCAAAAAAAAAAAAAGGACTCTTGCTCCTTCAGGGCTTGAATTCAGCCCTTCACACCCCCACCACAACAGCCAAGGACTCTGGGACAATGCGGGGAGTGCTGAGGCAGATCAGGGTGCCTCCACCCCAATAGCCGAGACTCCTGGGGCAGTGCAGGGACAAGCAGGGGGCTGAAGCAAGCCTGTCAGTGTTTGTTTATTGCCCCTTGAGGGGGTGGATGGGGAAAGGAGTTCATTGTGAGGGGAACCCAGGAACTCAGGATCCGGACCAGGGGACCTCCATGTGTGCCCAGCTGACCCCATGAGAAGGGAGGTGACTGCAGCTCCTCCCTGCTCTCCAGGTAGGCAAAACTGAAGCCCGGCCCAGCCCCAGCCCATACCTGCAGCCACTGCCAACACCACATATTCCCTGGCCCCCTCCAGCCCCACACAGGCTGGGTGTCCTCAGTTCTCAGTGTCTTTCTTCAATGCTATATCCCAGCCTCTGCTTCAGAGCCTGAGCTAGAGCTCCGTAATACTCTCTGAATGAGTGAATGGCGCGAATGAATGAACACCTCACCACCACCACACACACCCCTCTGAGACTCACATGCAGGTGCCCAGCACAGATGTGCACATGTAAGTCTGCATGTGAGTCTCGGCGGGGTGTGTGTGGTGAGGATCGAGGGTGTACTTTGCTGGGTGTGTGTTTGGAATCACGCGCCATGGGGGTTTGTGCAGGTGAGGGTGTGTGGGAGTGAGTGTCCCGGACACAGCCATTGTCATTCAGCATTGCTGCGACCCACTGACCTCCAGACCTCACAGTGGGTGCCCAGGATGCTGTCCTATGGAGAGAGGCTGGGGTCCCCTGCTGTCTCCCCACTCCCAGTCCGTGGGGGGCATGTGATGCGAGGGACGACCTTTGCCTACGTGCCCAGCCCTCAGGGTGAGTGCTGCTCCCACACCCTGGACCCTCTTTGCCCACGGTTGACCACATCCCGGGTGAGGCCACTTCCCCTGCCTGTCCCTCCCTGCCTCCCCGCTTTGGGGCCTCTGGGAGCTCCTGACCAGGCTCCCTCCCTAGTCCTACACAGGATCCCGGGGACCTCTGCCTATGCCTTCCCCAGCCTAGGCCCTGTGGCCCTTGCTGAGCACACTTGCCCCTGTGGGGAGATCCTGGAGAGCCATGAACCACTGCCTGCCAAGCTGGTCCTGGAGGAGGAGCAGAAGCCAGGTGGGCCTGGGCTAGGGGCAGTAGGGGCAGCAGCAGTCCCTGCCCTGGCCTCTGCCCACTATGCTCATGGCTTCCCCCATCCAGAGCCCAGGCTGGTCTCCAAGCTGCGCCAGGCTGGCGCCATGCTGCTCAAGGTGCCGCTGATGCTCACCTTCCTCTACCTCTTCATCTGCTCCCTGGACGTGCTCAGCTCAGCCTTCCAGCTGGCTGGAGGTAGGGCCCAAGTGGAAGAGACCTGGGAGGGGTTCCTGAAGGGCCTTGGACAACATCGGCTCGTGCTCCCCAGGGAAGGTGGCTGGTGACATCTTCAAGGATAATGCCATCCTGTCCAACCCGGTGGCGGGGCTGGTGGTGGGGATCCTGGTGACCATGCTGGTGCAGAGCTCCAGCACCTCTACGTCCATCATCGTCAGCATGGTCTCCTCTGGCTGTGAGTTGGCCCACCACGGTGGGGAAGAGCCTGGAGGGGCACCCCAGGAAGGCTGGCCTCCATTCAGCCTGACTCCCATATCAGCCAGGGACACGAGAGGAGCCCAAACTGTAGCTGTGTGTGACCCAGATGATTTATGGCAAGAAACTAGCTTCCCCGACAGTGGGCTGTCTGGGCAAGTCGGGAATCCGTAGGCCAGGGCATTGGAAGGGCAGGCGGGAACTCTCAGGTGGGCGCCGACACTGTAGTCCAGACAGGGCAGGGTTTCTCCTTCCTCAGGGAAGCCTCAGTTCTGCTCGAGGCCTTTCGTCCTATTGGGTGAGGCTGACCCAGGTTACCAAGGATAATCTCCTTTTCTTAAGGTTAGCTGACTATAGATGTGAATTGCATCTACAAAACGCCTTACAGAACACCCAGGCTAGTGTTGGGTTGAATAACTGGGTACCACAGCCTAGCTAAGTTGACACATAAAACTAACCACCACTGGTCGGGCGCGGTGGCTAATGCCTGTAATCCCAGCACTTTGGGAGGCTGAGGCGGGTGGATCACAAGGTCAGGAGATCAAGACCATCGTGGCTAACACGGTGAAACCCCGTCTCTACTAAAAATACAAAAAAAAAAAAAATTAGCCAGGCATGACGGCAGATGCCTGTGGTCCCAGCTACTTGGGAGGCGGAGGCAGGAGAATGGAGTGAAACCTGGGGGCAAAGCTTGCAGTGAGCCGAGATCGCACCACTGCACTCCACCTGGGCGACAGAGCGAGACTCCTCCTCAAAAAAAAAAAAAAAAAAAAACTAACCATCACGCTTGGGGACATGTGTGCACACACAAGCACAAATCTCTATTTGCACATAGGACATGAGCCCACGAGCCCTCATAATGAAGGCCTCACACGCACACACGTTCACATCCATACACCATGAGCAGCACGTGTACATCTACTCACATGGATGAATGCACACACCTGTAAATGCACAGCCCGTGCCACATGCACCTGTGACACTAAGGCTAGGCAGACTCAGCAGCATGGCAGGAGCGTCCACTGGGGACTGGGACATGGGTGGGGACCTGACAAGAGTTGTGGTGGGGCCGTGGGGCAGGAGCGGGGTGACCGTCAAATTCGTTAGGACGTCTTCTCTTCTACCAGTGCTGGAGGTAAGCTCTGCCATCCCCGTCATCATGGGCTCCAACATCGGCACCTCTGTCACCAACACCATCGTGGCCCTGATGCAGGCGGGGGACAGGACTCACTTCCGGCGGTGAGGGGGGCTGGGGGTTGGGGGCTTGTGCCTGGGGGAGGACAGCCCCAGATGCCAGGAACCCCGGGCGTGACCGTGCTCTGGCTCCAGCCTGCCTTGCAATGTGGCCTCCCTGCCCAGGGCCTTCGCGGGGGCCACGGTGCATGACTGCTTTAACTGGCTGTCAGTGCTGGTCCTGCTGCCCCTGGAGGCTGCCACCGGCTACCTGCACCACGTCACTCGACTTGTGGTGGCTTCCTTCAACATCCATGGTGGCCGTGACACTCCTGACCTACTCAAGTTCATCACAGAGCCCTTCACGAAGCTCATCATCCAGGTAACAGCAGGGCCTGGCATGGGGTGAGGGTGGGGGTAGCAAGGGACCCAGCCTCCTTCACTCCCCCTGCCCACATCTTGCCCACAGCTGGACAAGTCCGTGATAACCAGCATTGCCACTGGTGATGAGTCCCTGAGGAACCACAGTCTCATCCGGATCTGGTGCCACCCAGACTCCTTAGAGGTAAGTCCCAGGCCTAGCCCCAGGTAAGAGGACTCCCTCTTCAAGCTGTTGGTTTCATTGTCTGTTCAAAATGCCCCAGATAGACCTTGAAGATCATTTAGCCAGGAGAGGGCAAATATGTGGCCCTTCTACTGTGCTTACAGTAAACATTGCTAATTCCTCCCAACTTCATACATTGCCTTAGGCAGATATCACCAATCAGAGTTATTATGTAACTGATCTAGCCCAGTGGTTCTTGAAGTGTGGTCCCAGGCCGGCATCTTGGGTACCATGTAGGAACCTATTAGAGATGCAAATCACCCTGCCCTTCCCTAAACCTACTGAATCTGGAAACCCCCGGGAGTGGGGCCAGTGGCCTATACTTCAGCAGTTCCTCTGGGTGTGCTCCGTGCTCAAGTTTGAGAACCACTCATCTAGTGCAAACCTTAGGTTTCACAGGTAGAGACACAGGTTCAGAGAGACTAAGAAACATGCCAGAGCTTGTACTACCATTTCAGGGCCTGAGCACCCCAGAGGAGTTAGTGACTCAGCTGGGCCGTGTTTTGGGACCCAGGTAATGGGAGGAGGAGGCGTGTCCTATAAGGATACCCAGGAAAGTAGGGTGAACAGGAAGGTGGACTGCACAGAGACCTCCTTGGAGATCTAACAGCCACTTGTGCTGGCATCGGGGATCCCTTCTCCTGGAGACTGCCACAGGCAGGAGTCCCTCGTCCTTCTGCACTGTTTCTGCTGCTTCTAATGCTGGGAAGATCTGTTAGAATCTAGTGGACACTCATGGACCACCCATTATGCCAGGCTGACAAGGAAGCAGGCGATTAGCACACTTCCTTACTCAGCCATAAAAAGGAAGATGCTCGGCTGGGTACAGTGGTTCACACCTGTAATCCCAGCACTTTGGGAGTCCGAAGCGGGCAGATCACGAGGTCAGGAGATCGAGACCATCCTGGCTAACAAGGTGAAACCCCGTCTCTACTGAAAAACAAAACAAAACAAAAAAGTAGCCGGGTGTGGTGGCGGGCTCCTGTAGTCCCAGCTACTCAGGAGGCTGAGGCAGAATGGCGTGAACCCGGGAGGTGGAGTTTGCAGTGAGCCGAGATTGCGCCACTGCACTCCAGCCTGGGTGACAGAGCGAGACTCTCTGTCAAAAAAAAAAGGAAGACACTTCATCCAAACCACAATGCACCATATTTGCTTCTCCTTGATGCGTGCATACGAGACATAACTCCATTTACAATGAGATATGAGGAAACCCAAAGCCACAGCACAAGCACAAGCCCTCCCCCCTACCCTTCCACTCCTTGTGACTGGACCTTCATCCTGGTGTGAACAGAAAACACTCACCGGGCTCGCCCTGCGATGCTCCTTTGCGTCTGAAGTTGCTCCGGCTCAGCCTCTGAGTGTTCAAAGCAGCCTTACATAGAAAAGCCCCAGCGGGCAGCTTTTACGCTGACTTCGTGACCTCTTTAATACATCAACCACCTTCTCACGCGCTCTGTGAGCACTCTCAGTGCTCTCTGAATCACCACAAGCCTCTCTACTTCATAGCAAAATCTGGAAGGGAGAGAAATCACACACTTTGATCTTCACACAGAGCAAGCCATGGAAAACAGCTCTGATCCTCGTTCCCTCTGAGCTCTCTGCTGGTCACCTGCTGCAGCTTCGGGCAGGTCTCAACCCGCAGCCTCCACATCCTCACCTGAAGTCATCCTCACCCAGGTTCACTCTGTGGAGGCCGCCCTTGGGCCTTTCTCTACGGCTGCAGCTGCCACTTGTCCAGCTGGTTTCTCTTCCTCACTCTACCAGGAAATGCTTTCCTTCAACGCTTTCTGCAGGGCAGGGTCTGATTTCCTCAGCTTGGAGAGTAGTTGGTGGGTGGGACCCAAGCTCTCACGTTCACCCTCTTTCTGGGACCCCGCCGAAGGAGCGTGACTCACACAGCAATGGATGTGCTTGGTCTTGCGAAGTGTGAAGTGCCTCCTGGCTCCTCCTGCCCAAAGACTTGGGTTTGTCCTTTGGCCGCAGAGTCTCCCTGTGCTTCCTTCCAACCTGTTCCCATTGACTCCAACTTCCACCATGCTGAACCTGAACTAGTCGCCAGGGAAGCTATGCACCCAGGAGAGGAGGCAAGTCCAAGGCCTTCCAGATGGGGAAAGAAGAAGCAGTGGCAGTTGTAGTGTTCAGACGCTGAGTCTCCCGGGACCCTGACATTGTCCTGGGAATCACCTTCTTACGTGGTCACACTGTGGATTATCAACTATACCTGCCTGGATTAAACAAGCGTCTTTTGAGGACTTGCAACCTGGGAGGCAGGGATTATCACATCCCCCATTTCACAGATGAGGAAAACTGAGCCCCAGAGAAGTCCAGTGGCTTGTAGGATACAAATCCTGGTGGAATCCTGACTCTCTATCTCGTTGCCTCTCCCACTCACTGGTCTGACATTCTACTATATATGTCTGTTTCCCATGCTGCCCATCAGGCCTGAAGACCACCAGGTGACCACAGCCACGTGGAGACCACCCCGGAGGTAGCGGGTCTTACACTAAGGAGGAGTTCTCCTTTTCGCCACCAGATGGTGCTGCTGGCACAGTGCTCTCCCTCTGCTTCCAGAAGAACAAAGGCCCTAGAGCACCCCTTCTTCTGTGGGGGAAACTACTGCGCAGGCCCACATCCTGACAGTCTTCTGCGAGCTTCATCACCTCCTTCAGTTCCCAGAAGGGGTCTCTTTAATTTAGGGTGTCCCTGTAGGCACTTAAATCCCAACTCCCTCTTCCATAATGCTGCCAACTAGCCCCTGGGAAAAAGTGGGCAGCATTATGGACTTCAGGCTGCAGAGGAGGAAACTGAGGCCCAGAGAGGCTAAGTGTTTGCTCCAGTGTCACACAGCTGGGAATGGCTCAGCTGGGGTATGGACCCAGGGCTGTCCACAGGCCAATTCTGCCCTTCACACAGAGCCCAGCACCTGCTTCAGGCCCCTCTGGCCTCTCCTACCCGACCCCAGGCCTAGGCAGGGATGGGCACATCTTGGGAAGATTCCCCCAGATCCTGGGTCTCCCAGCTCTTTTATCTAAGCTGGAGTTTCCATCTTCTCCCTCTACCCCACAAGGAAGCCCCAGGGCCTGCTCCCTCCCGGCAGTTCCCTCTCCGCCTGGCTTTGTCCCTCCTGCCACCTTTACCTTCCTCTCTTATACTTTAGGGTCTCTGGCCTCCCAGCCAGGGACACACAACCCCAGGCAAGAAGGTCAAGGTTCTAAAAACCCAGAGGGCTTGGCCCTGCTGCTGCCCCTGCCAGCCCTAAGTTGGGACCCCAGTAAAGTTCCCCATTCTCCTCCAGCCTCCCCAGGACCCCACAGTCCTCCCCACAGAGACCTCTGGGCCCAGCCCAGGTTAGGTCAGTGGGGCACAGGTTGACCAGGCACCCACTCATTCAAGGGGTTGTCTGCTCCCTCAGCCTCCAGGCTGGGTACTCCCAGGTAGGTCCAAGCAGATTCCTCCCCAACAGGGCCAGGGTTCTCAGGTTCGTCGGCACGGGTCACTGGTCCTGACCTAGGAAGTCAGTCACACACACAGCCTCCCCACCATGTGATCCTCAACGGGCACAGGGAGGGAGAGGGCCACTCCATATAGGAAGACAGTTTACCGAAGGCTCACCATGAACCAAGCCCTGTGATGAGCGCTTTAAACACATTTCCCCCTGTAACCTTCACAGCAGCTCTTCTCTTACCCTGCTTTACAGAAAACGGGCTTTGAGAGGTGGCATGGCTTACCCAGGGTGGTTGGTATAAGAAGCAGGATTTGCTCAAGCCTGTAATCCCAGCACTTTGGGAGGCCGAGACGGGGGGATCACGAGGTCAGGAGATCAAGACCATCCTGGCTAACACGGTGAAACCCCATCTCTACTAAAAATACAAAAAACTAGCCAGGCGAGGTGGCAGGCGCCTGTAGTCCCAGCTACTCCGGAGGCTGAGGCAGGAGAATGGCGTAAAATCCGGGAGGCGGAGCTTGCAGTGAGCTGAAATCCGGCCACTGCATTCCAGCCCCGGTGACAGAGCCAGACTCCGTCTCAAAAAAAAAAAATGAAGCAGGATTTGAACTTAGATCTGCCTAACAGCAAACACCTGGCTCTCTCTCTCCCTTACCCTCGCAGCAGTTACCGTCGCTTTTCCAGCCTGGTTTTCCCATCTAGCCCATCACAACCTATTTTTTCCAGGCTTCTTGGCCTGCCACTCATGCCCAGTCTTGATGGGTCCGCAAGGCCCTGATGTGGCGAACTGGGAGCACACAAGAGACATTGTCGGCCGGGCGCGGTGGCTCAAGCCTGTAATCCCAGCACTTTGGGAGGCCGAGACGGGCGGATCACGAGGTCAGGAGATCGAGACCATCCTGGCTAACATGGTGAAACCCCGTCTCTACTAAAAAAATACAAAAAACTAGCGGGCGAGGTGGCGGGCGCCTGTAGTCCCAGCTACTCGGAGGCTGAGGCAGGAGAATGGCGTAAACCAGAGGCGGAGCTTGCAGTGAGCTGAGATCCGGCCACTGCACTCCAGCCTGGGCAACAGAGCGAGACTCCGTCTCAAAAAAAAAAAAAAAAAAAAAAAAGAGACATTGTCCCATTCAAGGGAGCACATCCTGCTAAAATAAACCCGGATGTTACACCAGATGCCATAAAATTTCTTACCTTGGCCAGCGCAGTGGCTCACACCTGTAATCCCAGCACTTTGGGAGGCTGAGGTGGGTGAATCACCTGAGGTCAAGAGTTTGAGACCAGCCCGGCCAACATGGCGAAACCCCGTCTCTACTACAAATACAAAAAAATTGCCAGGCGTGGTGGCAGGTGCCTGTTAACCCTAGCTACTCAGGAGGTGGAGGCGGGAGAATCGTTTGAACCCAGGAGGCGGAGGTTGCAGTGAGCTGAGATTGTGCCACTGCACTCTAGACTGGGCAACATAACAAAAACTCTGTCTCTAAATAAATAAATAAATAACTTATTAGCCCAACAAGGCTAAAAATTAGTTGTCCACAGGCCAGGCTGGCCTGCTTCTGCTGACCTGCTTTGAATTGTAAAAGATAACTCTACGTGGTTGCCAATATTTACAGATTGGGAGTTTGTTGCTTTTGGGGTTTGTTTTTGTTTTTGTGGTTTGTTTTTGTTTTTGTTTTTTTGAGATAAGATCTTGCTCTGTCACTCAAGCTGGAGTGCAGAGGCGTGATCAGAGCTCATTCCAGCCTCGAACACTTGGGCTCAAGAGATCCTCCTGCTTCAACCTCCTGAGTAGCTAGGACTACAGGTATATACCACCATGCCCTAATTTTCTTTGTAGAGACAGGGTCTTGCTATGTTGCCCAAGCTGGCCTCCCACTTCTGGCCTTGAGTAATCCTCTCACCTCAGCCTCCAAAGTGCTGGGATTACAGCCATGAGCGACACTGCACCTGGCACAGATTGGGAGATTTTATCTAGAACTTCAGAGTTGTGGCTTCTCTCATAGAAATTGGGCAATTTAGCCATGCCAGACTGCGTCCCTGGGTGGTGACAGTGACCAGGAGCTGAGTAACTGCTGACTCTATAGGCCCAGCAGAAACTCTCCCCACCTCTTCCATACATAGCCCGAGCTGCTCACTTAGGTTACCTGCCCAGCCCTGTGGCCCTCTGAATTGTACAGCCTCCCTGGGGAGCCCCTTTATTTCACTGACCGTAAGTGACAGAAGAGATGTGTGGGCTGGGCCCTCTGTCCCCCTACATCCCCTGAGAATAAGGAATTGATCTAGAGGAGAATGGAGCTTGAGCTAAGGGTGTCTTGGAGGAGAGGAAGGAGCCAGGATGCTGGGGAAGGGGCACCAATAAAGGGACTGGTAATAAAAGATGAGGAAGGGGGAGTTTTCAGACAAAGAGGAACATGTTCAGCAGCACCCAATGCCACTGAGAGAGGGAGGAAAAGAAAGACAGGAAGCCACAGATGTGGCCCTGGGGAGAGCTGGGCCAGTGGAGTGACAGGGCAGAACACACAGAGGGCCAGATTCTTGTGTGGCAGCTACTTTCATCTACATGTCCTCAGTGGAAGAGACAGGCTCAGAGAGGGCAAGAGACCCATGCATGGTCACAGAGCAGGAGGCCCATCTCCATCTTCCCCATTCTTCCCTAACCCCCATCTCGGCTCCAACCTCAGGCTATGTTTTCCTAATTCACTAAGTCACCCTCCTCTTAATGTAGGCTCCCACCTCCATGTCGAGAGCAGAGGCCAACTCCAGCCAGACCCTTGGAAATGCCACCATGCAGAAATGTAAGTGCCTGAAACATGGTGTCCAGAATGGAAGAGGCAGAGCCTAGCAGTGGCAGGGCAATCCTGCACCAGCCACTATCGTGTCCAGCCCCAGGAAGGACAGTTGTCAACCAGCCCATCTCCTGAGCCTGGGTCTAGCTCCGGTGTTAAGGCTCAAGAAGCCTGAGGTGGGGCCTTAGGCTCAGAGTCCAACCAGGTGGCAAAGGTGGGGACCTGGGAGCCAGGTGTGGGATCAGCTGTCAGGAGCTCCACCCCCTGCAGGCAACCACATCTTTGTGGACACCAGCCTACCGGACCTGGCTGTGGGGCTCATCCTGCTGGCAGGATCCCTGGTGCTGCTGTGCACCTGCCTCATCCTCCTCGTCAAGATGCTCAACTCTCTGCTCAAGGGCCAAGTGGCCAAGGTCATCCAGAAGGTCATCAATACTGGTGAGCTGTGAGCAGTTGACTGGGCAGGGCCACAGGATGGGCCTTTCCAGATCCTGCTAAGTCCTGTGACTGCCTTGATCTGGGTAAACCCTACCATCTCTGAGCCTCGGTTTCCTGATGTAAACAAAGAAGGTGGTTTCTGATGCCACTGAGGTGCTGACAGCTGGAGACCTGTGGCTGCCTCTGGCTGTGGTTCCATTTTAGCAGGTGGAGATGCTTGTTTGATTCAATCAACGAAGAGTTGATTGGACTATTGTTTGATTCAATCAACAAAGAGTTCTTACACCCCCACTGTGTGACAAGGGAGGTGGAGTGCCAGGTATACACAGGTGAGACAAATAGAGATGGGTCCTGCCCTGAGGGGCTCACAGCCCAGCAGCGGAAGGCAAGCAATGAAAAATACATGAGATTGGCAAGTGGCTCACACCTGTAAATGCAGCACTTTGGGCAGCTGAAACAGCAGAATCACTTGAGCCCAGGAGTTCAAGACCAACTTGGGCAACATAGTGAGACTTTGTTTGTTTGTTTGTTTGAGACAGTTTCATTCTTATTGCCCAGGCTGGAGTGCAATGGCATGATCTTGGCTCACTGCAGCCTCCGCCTTCCGGGTTCAAGCAATTCTGCTTCAGCCTCTCGAGTAGCTAGGATTACAGGTGCCCGCCACAACACACAGCTAATTTTTTTGTTTTTTTGTTTTTTTGTTTTTTTTGAGGCGGAGTCTCGCTCTGTCGCCCAGACTGGAGTGCAGTGGCCAGATCTCAGCTCACTGCAAGCTCTGCCTCCCGGGTTTACGCCATTCTCCTGCCTCAGCCTCCTGAGTAGCTGGGACTACAGGCGCCTGCCACCTCGCCCGGCTAGTTTTTTTTTTGTATTTTTAGTAGAGACGGGGTTTCACCGTGTTAGCCAGGATGGTCTCGATCTCCTGACCTCGTGATCCGCCCGTCTCGGCCTCCCAAAGTGCTGGGATTACAGGCTTGAGCCACCGTGCCCGGCCTTTTTTGTATTTTTAGTCGAGACAGGGTTTCACCATGTTGGCCAGGCTGGTCTTGAACTCCTGACCTCAGATGATCCACCCGCCTCAGTCTCTCAAAATAGTAGGATTACAGGCATGAACCACCATGCCCGGCTGAGACTTTGTCTTTACAAAAAAATTTAAAATTAGCTGGGCATGGTGGTGTGCTCCTATAGTCCCAGGTGCTCAGGAGGCTGAAAGGGAGAATCGCTTGAGCCTAGCAGGTTGAGGCTGCAGTGAGCTGTGATGGCACCACTGCACTCCAGCCTGTGCAACAGAGTTCAAAAATAAATTTAAAAAAATAGAAAAAGAAAAATAAAGAAGAAAGGAAAATGAATTAGGGGGATACATTCAGAGAGAGGTACCTGCCAAGGACATAGCAAAAATGGCAATGCAGTAGGGTGTGGAAGAGATGGCTTCCAATGCGCAGTTTGAGGCCACTTAGTGCAGCTGGCATTTGAACAGACACAAGTAGCCACAGTGCAGATGAAGAGCACTCTGGGTGGAGGAATAGTATGTGCAAAGGCTCAGAGGCAGGAACCAGCATGGCAGGTCCGTGGCACAGAAGGGTGGCCAGCAGCTGGCAGGAGCAGGGTAAGCAAGGGGATTGGCTGAGTGGGGTCAGTGATGTGGCAGGGAAGGGTCCAGAGCATGGGGTCTCCAGGCTCTGCTCAGAGCCTGGACTTTAATGAGGGTAACATGAGCACTCAGAAGACTTGGGGCAAGGGAGCAACGCCATTTGATTTTCATTTTCTCTTTTTTGTTTTTTGAGACAGAGTCTTGCTTTGTCACCCAGGCTGGAGTGCAGTGGCGCAATCTCAGCTCACTGCAACCTCTGCCTCCCAGGTTCAAGTGATCTTCCCACTTCAGCCTCCTGAGTAAACTGGGATTACAGGTGTGCACCACCACACTTGGCTAATTTTTGTATTTTTAGTAGAGACAGGGTTTTGCCATGTTGGCTAGGCTGGTCTTGAATACCAAGCCTCCCGCCTTGGCCTCCCAAAGTGCTGGGATTACAAGTGTGAGCCACCATGCCCAGACACTTCCTATTTTTTTTTTTTTTTTTTTTTTGAGACGGAGTCTCGCTGTGTCGCCCAGGCTGGAGTGCAGTGGCGCGATCTCGGCTCACTGCAAGCTCCGCCTCCCGGGTTCCCGCCATTCTCCCGCCTCAGCCTCCCAGTAGCTGGGACTACAGGCGCCCGCCACCGCGCCGGCTAGTTTTTGTATTTTTAGTAGAGACGGGGTTTCACCGTGTTAGCCAGGAGGGTCTCGATCTCCTGACCTCGTGATCCGCCCGCCTCGGCCTCCCAAAGTGCTGGGATTACAGGCTTGAGCCACCGCGCCCGGCCGACACTTCCTATTAATCATAAATTTTTTTTTAAATAGAGATGGGCTCTCACTATGTTGGTCAGGCTTGTCTCAAACTCCCAGTCTCAAGTGATCCACCCAACTCAGCATCCCAAAGTGCTGGGATTACAGGTGTGAGCCACCTTGCCCAGGCTTGGTTTTCATTTTAAACTTCATGCACTGGGAGGGGCCGAATGACAAATACGAGAATAAGGGGTATCATGGGGCTGTGGGAGTTCAGAGAAGGGAGAAAAAGTCTGCTCCAGAGCAGGGGGGTCAGGGAAGGCTTTCTAGAGGAAGTGACATCCATGCTGAGTCTGAGGATGAATATTCAGATGCTGAGTAAGATATTCCCAGCAAAGGGAACAGCCCCAGCAAAGGCACAGTCGCCTGACAGAGCCAGGCTGAGAAAGGCCTTTAATCCAGGAGCTAAGAGGCCAAGTGGAAGCCACTGCAGTAGGAGCAAACCCCTATGGAGGTCCTCTCTCCCAGTGCCCCCACGGAGGTCTGCTCTCCCCGTGTCCCTGCTCTGACCCCAACCTGCTGGGATGCGGTTTCCTTGCAGACTTCCCTGCCCCCTTCACCTGGGTAACAGGCTACTTTGCCATGGTGGTGGGCGCCAGCATGACCTTCGTGGTCCAGAGCAGTTCCGTGTTCACCTCGGCCATCACCCCACTCATCGGTGAGTGCCCATGTAGAGGTGGAGTGGGGTGGGCCAGGGCTGGCAGCAAAAGGGCTGAAGGAGACACTGGGGAACCTACTTCCTTTCCCTCTGCCCCCAGGCCTCGATGTGATCAGCATTGAGAGGGCCTACCCACTCACACTGGGTTCCAACATCGGCACCACCACCACGGCCATCCTGGCTGCCCTGGCCAGCCCCAGGGAGAAGCTGTTCAGCGCTTTCCAGGTGCGCTGGGAGTGTAGCCTCGCCTGGGGCAGGATGGAGTTGTGTATAGGGTGTGGGGCCTGACAAAGGTGTGACGACATGCAACTAATATTTTGACTGCCTACTAAGGGCCACCTACTATGCTCAATGAAACCATTATGGACAAAGTAGACCCAATACCACCCTCGAGACCTTAGCATCTCATAGGGAGACACTGCTCATAATTAATACCAATAAATAGCAGTGAATCGGATTTGCCCATAAGGAAGAGGAAGAGGCACTATAAGAGGGCGCCCAGCGCAGTTTGAGGAATCCATTGTGGGGGTCAGGGCCGCAAATGGCAAAGGGGAATTATTCTAGGAGCAAAGGAGTAACTGACAAGCCAAGGCACTGACTGAGGGAGGGTCCAGAAACTGATATCAATCCTTTAGCTGCTGGATTTTGGCAGCATCTGCTGGAGGATTCCTGTGTGAGGGGTCAGTGGGGAAAATGTGGGGAGCTCAGGGCAGTAGTTGTTTACCAACTGGTCTAGAAGTATTTCAATATTTGCATAACCAGCACAGCCGCCCCGGGGTGATCTGGGGGCAGGGGATACATCACCCCTAAGTGGAAACTTGCCTGCTGCCCAGACCAGATTGGAGTTCCTATCATCTACCCCCTGCTGGCCTCACCCAGGACCTGGGAGCCAGTGCCCACCTCAGCCCCTCTGCCTCATCCCCTGTAGATTGCCCTCTGTCACTTCTTCTTCAACATCTCGGGCATCCTTCTGTGGTACCCGGTGCCCTGCACACGCCTGCCCATCCGCATGGCCAAGGCGCTGGGGAAACGCACGGCTAAGTACCGCTGGTTCGCCGTCCTCTATCTCCTTGTCTGCTTCCTGCTGCTGCCCTCACTGGTGTTTGGCATCTCCATGGCAGGCTGGCAGGTCATGGTAGGTGTGGGCACACCCTTCGGGGCCCTGCTGGCCTTCGTGGTGCTCATCAATGTCCTGCAGAGTCGGAGTCCTGGGCACTTGCCCAAGTGGTTACAGACATGGGACTTCCTGCCTTGCTGGATGCACTCCCTGAAGCCTCTGGACCGCCTCATCACCCGTGCCACCCTATGCTGTGCCAGGCCTGAGCCCCGCTCACCCCCACTACCCCCCAGGGTCTTCCTGGAGGAGTTACCCCCTTCCACGCCCTCTCCCCACCTTGCACTGCCTGCTCACCACAATGCCACCCGCCTCTAGGTGGTGGGCCCAGACTACAGCCTGGAATGGGGAAGGCCTGGGGTGGAAAGGAAGGGGAGGGAGGGTGTGTATATGTGTGTGCATGTGTCTGTGCCACCCTGGGTGCCAGTCTCTCCTTCTGTAGCTCTGCAAAGGTCTGGGCTTGTGTGACAGTGTCAGTGTGCGCCCACGTGTGGGGGTGAGTCTGCATGTGCACCTGTCATGTGTAGAAGCTTGTATTTGTGTACAGGTGTGCCAGCCCATGCACGTATACACAGACATACCTGTGGGAGGCTGTGTGCAGGTTGCAGGATATCTGGCATGATTTCAGATCCTCTGCACGTGTACACATGACTAGGATAGACAGGAGTGAGGGTGGGTCTGAGTACATGACTGTGCAGCTGTTTGTGCATAGATGTTGGTGCCTGCCTCACTGAATTTGCACACCTCCCTGTCACCTTCCTTCCTCCAAGATACCATCACCTCATCCTCACCCAGGTCTTCAACACCACTACACTTCCCTTCCCAACACTTGCCTGATGGAAAAAAAAAACAAAAGGAATCAAAACTCTCCTTAGGCATTCAGAAGTCTTTTTGCTCTCCACCAATGGTGAAAGGGAAGACCAAGCCACGGGGTTCAGCAGCACCATCTCCCCTCAAAGACTGGCTGCAAGAGCAGCCTGCCCTGCCCGGGTCAGGTGCAGTTCCAGAGAAACCAGCCCTGCAGGCTCACACCCCAACCATCTGTCTGGCCCTACCTGAGAGTCCAATCCACAACTCAAACTCCCTGGAAGCCCCTCCTAGGCCTGGGGCCACCCCCAAGGCAAGAGTAAGGAGGATTCTGCACCCCCAACCCCTGACCCCCACCTGGCTGAACACCCTCTGGTCTCCCTCTGCCCTCTAAATTCATCCACCTCAGCCACACATCACTCCTTGCTGGGGTAAGATCAGGGCTCCAGAATGAGTGACAGGTGGGGTCTGCCGTCAGGGCCGCTGGGGGAGGGGACGGGAAGGCGGGTGGTGGGCAAGAGAGGCCGTGCCCTGGGCCCCAGCACATGGAGGGCAGGGACCAGACACCCTCCCTCCCACTTTTGTCCACTATCTTTGGGCAGTAAACCAGGCCACAAACTCACCCAAGCTTTTCAATTCCCCCTCCCCCGTAGGTCACCCTGAAACTGAGGCCTACAGAGTGAGACTCCGGGGTAGGGATGCCAGAGTTCCTCCCTCTAGTCCAGGGACTCCTCCGGGGCCTTTTCGAAGACCTGGGGAAGGCAGGATGTAAGGTCTCAGACCCACTTGTGATGGTCTTGGACATGTGCCCTCTCAGTGGGACCCCCTTGGAGGAATGTGGGCAGAGATGCAGAGGGCTGTGACCCCCAGAACTGCTTTACAAGCCACCAGGCCCGTCCTGTCACCCACTCACACACCTTGCTAGTACATGAGGTATGAGTGGAGGGGGGAGGAGCAAACTGGCCTCTAGCCTCACACTCTTGATGGGGAGAGGTGTTCGCGGGATGGGGAAGAGGCTCCTTTTACTTGTCCTGCCTAATGTGTGGGAATATCTGCGAGAAAGGACGCTAAGGCTGAAACAGACTTTGAGAAGCCCCACCCTTGGACTCTTCCTCAGCTGCGGAGTGCCTAGGACCCTGGGAAGGCGCCAAGGAGCAGCAGTCAGGCCAGGAGACTCTGCAAGGCGTCCATGGGAGAGCAGGGCAGAGGGCACAAGAGCCTGGCAGCCTCTAGACTCAAAATCCCATCTCCGCCAGGTAACTGTCTTGCAAAGACCAGTGTCCTTAGTTACAAGTCCTCCCACCGCGCAAGTGGAGAAGGAGCCAGCCGCGCCCAGGTCACAGTTTATTTGGTCCGCGCCAGCAGTGGGCGGCCTGGCTGCCCGGCTAGGCGCCCTGCATGCGCAGCCCGCGTATGAGTTCGTGCACCGTCTTGTTGACGATGCCCCCATGGACGCCGCGTCGGCCCATGAGCACCAGGAGCGCGCGCGGCGCGTGGCCCACGCACACGGCGCGCGCGTCCAGTCCCTTGGTGCGTGCGTCCAGCACGCCGTCGCCCTTGGCCAGCAGGTGGTCGCGGATGACGCAGCAGCGGCGGCCGCCCACGCTCAGGCCCGCCTGCAGGAAGGTGCAACGGTCGGGCCCCGTGAGTACGCCCACCTCCTGCGGCGAGATGGCCGCCAGCAGGCCCCCGGGCCGCGAAGCCCACACGCAGCTGTTATCCGCATGGCCCACGATGGCCACGTCGTCGATGCGCTGGTCCCGCAACACTGCACTGATGTAGACCTTCCAGTCGCCCATCGCGCTCCGAGTGCGCCCAGCAGCCTCGTGCCTCTCGGAGCAACGTAGAGGCGCTACGCGGGGAAGGCCTGCGGCGCTGCGTCGCATGCTGGGGCTGTGACGTCACACAAGGCGCCGTCCGGGAGGGACCACCCAGGCTGGGGCACGTGGGGCGTGGGCGTGTAGTGCAGGGGCAGTTCTAAGGTTATCCTGTAAAAAGGGTTTGGCAGAGCGCTGTGGCTCGTTCCTGTAATCCCATCGCTTTGGGAGGCCGAGGCGGACAGATCGCTTAAACTCATTAGCAAGATTATAGGATCGTGTCGCTGCACTCCAGCCTGGGCCACAGAGCGAGGCCCCGTCTCTAAAAAAGAAAAAAACATTTAATTAAAACAAATTTTTTTTGAGATGAGGTCTCACTATGTTGCCCAGGCGGATCAGGAACTCTTGAGCTCAAACAATCCTCCCGCTTCAGCCTCTCAAAGTGATGAGATTACAGGCGTGAACCACCGCATCTGGCCAATCTTTTTTTAATTTTAAAAAGCTGGTTTTGTGAACAAAAGGATGCTGTGTCTGGACAGCCAGACCTCCACTTGTAACCATTCAACCCCCAGATTGTGGTTCTCAAGCATGAGAGAACATCAGAATCCCCTGCAAGGCTATTAAACAGATTGCTGGGCCCCACCCCAGACTTTCTGTTCAGCAGTGTAAAGTGTAGCTTTGCTATGTGTAAATTTGCTATGTGTAACAAGTTCCCTGGTGATGGTACTGCTAGCCAAGGGACTCTGAGACCCACTACCCTAGTGCGTGTTGGGGTGGGTACAATATGTCACCCAGCCCTTAGGCTCCACACCACAGTCAATGCTAACTCCCCCTCCCCCTCCCTCTCCCACCGGTTCAAGTGATTCTCCTGCCTCAGCCTCCTGAGTAGCTGGGACTACAGGCACACGCTGCCGTGCCAGCTAATTTTTTGTATTTTAGTAGAGATGAGGTTTCATCGTGTTGCCCAGGCTGGTCTTGAACGCCTGAGCAATCCGCCTGCCTTGGCCTCTCAAAGTGCTAGGATTACAGGCATGAGCCACCGCGCCTGGCCAATGCTAAGTGTTTCTAACCATGATTCTCAACCTTGGCTGCACATGGAATTATCTGGGGAGTTTTAAAAATATACCACTACCCATGCCCCATCCCTAGACATACTGATTTAATTGGTCTGAGGTGGAACTTGGGCACAGATTGGCTCAAAAACTCCCCAAGTGATCTTAGTGTATGGTCTGAGAATTATTGCTCTGTAAACAAAATGTTAGTGAGTTTCTCATAAGGAATAACATGCAGCTTCTTCTTGCACAGGGCTTGGTACACAGTATCCTAGGCTCAGTAAACATTAGCTGGACCGGCATCTAGATTTTGCACGTTAAGATCTCATAGACCTTGTTCTCTGAGGGCTGTGGAGAAGCTGTGAATCGCTTTTCTGTCTTGGCATTTCCCGGCGGGACCCATGAAGAAAAGAGCTTTCCTTGTCAGCATTTTCAAAGCACTTTATTGAGTTCCTGCGCCATCCTGGCGCGGAGTTGGCCGCACTGGGGGAATGGGACACAATCTTGCCTTCCATGCCCCAGCCACTCTCCCACTGCGGAATCACCGAGGAGGGAAAGATGAGTCCCTGAGCAATCAGGAAGCGGTGTGCTCCCGGATCCAAGCCAGGTAGTAGGCCACATCGGTGTAGACGCCTGGCTTGTTGCGGTCACCACAGCCCGATCCCCAGCTGACGACGCCTTGAAGGGTGAGCCGACGCTCTGCGGCTTGGTCCTCACACACCAGCGGGCCTCCGGAATCACCCTGGGTCGGAAACACGCAGCTCAGTGCTGTGGACCTGGGATTTGTGCCTGACGGCCTCGGGGAAGGACGCCAATCGAGCTAAGGGCTCACCTGGCATGCATCGGTGCCACCCTCGAGGAACCCTGCGCAGAGCATGCCGGGGAGGATGGAGGCTCCGTGCACGTCCGGTGCTGAGCAGCGCTCCAGGGAGAGGAAGGGTACCTGCGCCTCCTGCAGGAAGCTGGAATATTCCTCCGCCCCTGCGAACACAGAGCGCTTTCTTCACACCCCATCTGACAACGCTCGCCGCCCGGACGATGGACAGCGCTGCGCCAGGCGCTTCTAAACCCACTCATGCCCTTCCTCTCTTGCAGCAAGCCAGAGAGGGAGGAGATGCCGTTAATTCAATTTCATAGGCAAGGAAGCTGAGGTCCAGGGAAGAGCCAGGATTTGAATGGGCGGGGCGGAAACGGAAACCCCACCCCCACCACCAATCCAGAGTCGCAGAACCTGGCTCCCACACTAGCCCGGAGCGCGGGGTCAGCGTCATAGTTAGCCTTAGAAGCCCGGCGCCCAGAGGAAACCAAGAGCAAGTTCTATTATCCCTGTATCCCCAGGAGATTTGGGGGATCCCAGCAGTGAATCCTAGGCCCTGGGTGGCCCTACACATTCTCACAACCCACCAGGTCAGCGCCACCCATTCTGTAGGCACCCGGAATAACACAGTCGCGGGCTTCTCCCGCCTAACCCAGTGATCAAAGGCCTCCTCTCCTACCCTGCCCCTAGCAGTTGTGCCTACCCTCGAACTGGTGGCCCCAGCCAGCCACCTGGCAGAGCGCGGACTCGGAGGGTCGCGCGGCGCCGCTTGGCAGGCACACCGGCTGAACGTAAGGCGACAGGAGCGCGCAGCTGCCGTCCGCATCCTCCTGAAGGCGCAACAGAGCTAACCCGGGCGGAGAGGAGCGTGAGGCCGGGATGCCGGAGGCCCACCCTTTCTTCCCGTCCCCGCGGGATGCCCCCACGCACCCAGGTCGTGCTGGTAGCTGACGGGCGAGAAGGCCTCGTGCAAGCGGTAGGAGCGCACGGCCAGCGTCTGGCACTGCTCACAGCTGTGGTTATGGCGTTCCTGGCCGAGTACTACCGTCAGATCCTCGGGTGCGGGCCTGCGGGCGGGTAGGGGAGAGGCAGAACGCTCAGACCTGGCCACAAGCGTTCTGGGGAAGCCCCCTGCTCCCGAACCCCATCTCGTGTTCCGGATTCCTCCCCGGGAGCTCTGGAGGGGCGTGGAAAGAAGGGTGGGGCGGGAGAAGGTAGGGCACGGGTTCGGGTGCAGCGTGGAAGCCGCGCTGGGAGACGGAGGAGCCGCGGTCCCTGGGGCGGCCCTGGGCGGGCGAGTACTCGCCGGTCCTGCAGGCAGTGAGCGGCCGTCAGCACCCAGCAGGGGGCGATGAGGCTGCCGGCGCAGAAACTGTGGCCCCAGTACAGCGCGGCGATGTAGGGGTGCGCCCCGCGTAGCGCCACCAGCCCGCCAACGACGCGGGTCATCGAAGACAGACTTTTGCGGAGCCGCTGCCCGCAGCTCACTGAGCCGTTCCTAGTCAGGCGAGGCGGCTGCTCCCGCTTCGCCGGCAACGCTGTGGAGGAGCCGGGGCTGAGGGCGCGGAGCCCGCGGCCGGCCGCCGGAATCTAGCTCGCCGCCCAGAGCCCTCTCGGCTCCTCCTTCCCCCTGCTTCCTAACCTCCCGGGGTCTGGGACTGAGGCGGGGTCCGGGTCGTGGGCTGAAGCTTCGGCGGTGCCGGCTGCGGGGGCATGAGTGGGCCATGAAGCCGAGGGGACACCGGGCTCGGAGGCGCCGCCTGGATTGGGGCCTGGCACTGTGCCAGGTCGCAGTACTCCCAGCTTAGCCTGTCGCCGATCAGCACGAAGCACCACGGGCGGATGTCGTTGTCCGGGTTCCTGTAGCCACACGAGGGGGCGCCGTTAGAGCTCCGGGAGCCCGGGGCCCTCGGGCGGAGGGGTCACCCAGCCCCACGCGGCGCACCGGCAGTAGGTGTGGCCGCCCAGTCCCCAATTCCGCGCTTGCTCGGCAGTCACGTTCCGGTAGGTGGCCTCCGAGGTCCACGGCTGACAGAGCGCACCCGAGAGCGTGGTCCTGGCCAGGCCGCGGTAGCTGAGCCCGCGGCCATCATAGCAGCTCGCCTTGATGTCTGAGGAGAGAGGGGGCTCCCTGGGCAGCCAGGGTGGGCTCTCCTGCCGCCCTCTCATCCACTTTCTGCACTCTCCCTCCTCCTTCCTGGCAAGCCCGTCCCACCTGGGGGCTGGCCTTCTGCTTCCTCCAGACCCTCACTCACCCAAGTCGCAGAAGGGTCCGGTGTAGCCCACCGGGCAGTGGCACAGGCGGTGGCCCTCCACCTCTAGGCAGCGACCCCCATGGAGGCACGGGTTGGTGCGGCAGGCTTGGGGAGGGGACGCAGTGAGCCACCCCTGGGCCTAAAGACCCCCCCAGAGAACTCTCCTTCCTGGCACACCACCCGGCCTCCTGCCAGCCTGTCTTCCTGACGCTCCTCCCTGGCCCGTTCCCAACCTTCTGCTCACCTTGGCTGGCCAGCCACTGGCAGTGGGCATCAGGACCCTTGCACTGGCATCTGGCCACAGCTGCTTGCTCAGATCTATACCATATCTCATTCTCGTGGAAAAACCGGAGAAGCTGAGGCTCAAAGCACTTCTCTGGGGACAAAGAGGGACAGTGGTCTCAGGAGAGTCGAGGACCATGCCAAGTCTTCTGGTATCCAGCGACCTCTTCTGCAGGCCCAGGGTTGCCCCTGTCCCCCAGCACCCCCGCCCGGGTCCTCAGCATCTCCTCACCTCTCTGGCAGTGGTTCCCAGTGAGGTGTTGTGGACAGAGACAGTGGGTGCCACTCAGCGTGTTCACACAGGTCCCTCCTTTCTGGCAGGGGCTGTGTTTACTGCAGTGGTCTGAGAGATGGACATGGTGGGAGGAAGAGCAGGGAGCTGAGTCAGACAGTTGGGGGCCAAGGCCCTACTTGAACCTACTTGCCTTGTGACCTTGCTACTCCAAGTTTCCAAGGCTTAGTTTACCCACCTGCAAAATGGGACCACTCCTTCCCAGAACTCTCCCTCTGGACTTCCAAAGGGTATTGTGGAGGGAGAGAAGGGGCTGGGCCCAGAATCCCAGGTGTGTGGGGTCTGTTGATACCAGGAGAGTAATGAGGCAGGAGGAGAGAGCCCCGGGCCACCCCAGAGGCTATGTGTAGTACCTTTCACTTTCTTGGGCTCCACACAGTATCCCCATCGCTGGTCCTCATCAAAGTTAGGGGTGGTAGCACACCTGTAGAAAGAGACAAGACTTCCCTGCTCTGCCCAGGGGCCTGGCCCACCCTCCCCTCTCACAGCCCCCTCTCTCCGAGCAGAGTTCCTTGGACAGAAGGACAGCCAGGGCGCATGTCTCCCAGGCCTCTGCTCCAACTCCTCTGCGTAGTCTTACCAAGGCTGAGAGCCTGGCCGGCCCTTGTGGGTACATTTGTGGTACAGCCGCCGGTGGTACTGGAAGGGGAAGTGGCAGGGCTCCCCGGTGACAGTGAGAACTGCAGGGACAACACACTCGCTGAGGACTTCCCCTGTACTCAACTGCACAGGCACTGCCCCTCAGGGTCTGGTTGGGAAAAGTACAGACCCTCAAAAAGGCCGCTGTGCATTGAAAACACTTTCTGCTTTAAAAATTGGGTTCAGAGGCCGGGCGCGGTGGCTCAAGCCTGTAATCCCAGCACTTTGGGAGGCCGAGACGGGCGGATCACGAGGTCAGGAGATCGAGACCATCCTGGCTAACACGGTGAAACCCCGTCTCTACTAAAATATACAAAAAATTAGCCGGGCGAGATGGCGGGCGCCTGTAGTCCCAGCTACTCGGAAGGCTGAGGCGAGAGAATGGCGTAAACCCGGGAGGCGGAGCTTGCAGTGAGCTGAGATCCGGCCACTGCACTCCAGCCTGGGCGACAGAGCGAGACTCCGTCTCAAAAAAAAAAAAAAAAAAAAAAATTGGGTTCAGAGCTGGGCGCGGTGGCTCAAGCCTGTAATCCCAGCACTTTGGGAGGCCGAGGCAGGCGGATCATGAGGTCAGGAGATTGAAACCATCCTGGCTAACCCGGTGAAACCCCGTCTCTACTAAAAATACAAAAAAATTAGCCAGGCGTGGTGGTGGGTACCTGTAGTCCTAGCTACTCGGGAGGCTGAGGCAAGAGAATGGCGTGAACCCAGGAGGCGGAGCTTGCGGTGAGCTGAGATCACGCCACTGCACTTCAGCCTGGGTGACAGACAGAGACTCCGTCTCAAAAAAAAAAAAAAAAAAAAAAAAAAGTTGGGTTCAGGACTCAGATAGCTGGAGTAGACTCCTGACTCCACCACCTGCTAGCTGTGTGACCTTGGGTAAGTCTGCAGTCCCAAGGCCAGAAAGAGCACTTGCCACAAAGCAGGCACTTAATAATACTTGTTGAACGTTGAAGTCACTGTTAACCACTCTGAGCCTTGGTTTCCTTATCTGAAAAATGGCAGTAATAATACTACAGTTGATCCTCATTATTTTCTGGTTCTGTATTTGATAACGTGCCTACTTGCTAAATTTTATTTGTAACTCTCAAGTCAATACTTGAAATGCTTTCATGGCCATTTGTGGACATGCACAGAGCAGTAAAAAATTTGCACACTCCAAGTTAAGGTTCAACAAGGCGTCACGCTGCTGCTTCTTGTTTCAGCTGTCGTATTGAACGAGTGTCCTTTTCAGTCTACTTAGCACAATGTTTTTCACACTTTGTGCTTTTGCTGGGGATTTTGCTTTTGGAAATGGCCCCTGAGCCTCCTGCTCAAGAGTTGTATAGTTCCTAAGCACAAGAAGGCTACCTCAGGGAGAAAGCGTGTGTTAGACACACTTCATTCAGGTGTGAGCTATAGTGCCATCAGCTTAGCATTGATGAATCAGCAACACATATATTAAATAAAACGTCTTTAAACAGAATCACACATAAAACAAGATTATATACTGTTGGTTGATGAAAATGTTGTGACCAGAAGCTCACAGGAACCTAATACTGTTTGCCAGTTCAATGTTCACTGTGATTTTACAGAACATAACCACCGCGAATAACGAGAATTGCCTGTGTCTTCTTCAGAGGAACTGTCATGAGGCTTCATGAGATAATGCCGTGAAATGCTGAGCAGTGTCTGGCACATAGTACCTGCTTAATAAGCTTCTGCCACTATTTTGTTAAAGGCAAAGTGCACTTGCCAAGTACCAAACCAGAACCAGGACAGTAAATGGAAATGGATCTGAGATGAACCTTTAAGATGCAAATGGGGGCTGGGTACGGTGGCTCACACCTGTAATCCCAGCACTTTGGGAGGCTGAGGTGGGTGGATCACCTGAGGGCAGGAGTTTGAGACCAGCCTGGCCAACATGGTGAAACCCCATCTCTACTAAAAAATACAAAAATTAGCTCAGCATGAAGGTGCGTTCCTGTAATCCCAGCTACTCGGGAGGCTGAGGCAGAAAACTGCTTGAACCCAGAAGGTGGAGGTTGCAATGAGCCAAGATGGCGCCATTGCACTCCAGCCTAGGGAACAGAGTGAGACTCAGTTTCAAAAAAAAAGAAAAAAAGATGCAAATGGGATGGACGGACAGAGGAGGGGGGACACTAGGCAGGGCATTAGGCAAGGATAGGGCACCAAGGTTGGGTAAGGCAAGAGGGAGGAGAAACTTTCGGTTGTGGGGTGAAGAGAGGAGGCTGAGGGAGTCCAGGGTTGGAATGTGCTGGGCCTCAATGCCATGCTTAGGGACTCAACCCCACCAAGTCAGGCCCACCAGGTTAGGGTCCATGTGGTTCACAGGCCCTGCTATGTGGCATGCTCTAGGTAAATTTTTTTTTTTTGAGACGGTGTCTTGCTCTGTTGCCCAGCACTTTGACAGAGTCTTGCTCTGTTTGCCCAAGCTGGAGTGCAATGGTGTGATCTTCATTCACTGCAACCTTCACCTCCCGAGTTCAAGCAATTCTCCTGCCTCAGCCTCCCAAGTAGCTGGGACTACAGACGCATGCCTCCATGCCTGGCTAATTTTTGTACTTTTAGTAGAGACAGCGTTTCATCATGTTGGCCAGACTGGTCTCGAACTCCTGACCTCGTGATCCACCCGCCTTGGCCTCCCAAAGTGCTGGGATTACAGGCATGAGCCACCATGCCTGGCCTCTAGGTAATTTAGCGTCTGGAAGAATGAAAGCAATGAGGAGCTATGGCAGGGCTTGAGGAAGGGGGAAATGGCAGGTACCCCTCATCTAAAAGGTAGTTTAATAATAAAAGCTAATATTTTTAAAGCATTTCCCTGCACCAGGTGATGGGCTGAATGCCTCATATGGGTTTTCCTTCTCAACAACCCTGAGAGGTTTACTATTATCAACCTGGTTTCGCAGACGGGGAAATTGAAGCTTGGAGAACTCAAATCACTCGCCCAGAGTCACCCAGCTCTAAGTGATAAAGCTGGGATTCAGAGGCATTCAAATGCCAGAGACCAGCTCTTGATCCTTCCTTGCCCATTGAAGGCCCTGGCCGCTGTGTGGCATGATTGATGCCCACGAGACATACTGGTGAAAGGAAAAGAAGGGGAAAAGCCGGAGAAACTGAGGAAGGCTGGCAGGATCCCAGGTGTGATGGCACCAGCAACACATATCTCAAGCACCTGCTCCGAGCCAGGCTCGTGGGTACTTAGACACAGTTATGCCCTGCCCTCAAGGATCACACAGCTCACAATCACTCTGGTGCCCATGGGCATAAGACCTAGCACCAGGTAGATACTAGACTAGACTGTCTTGAGACTGCACACGCCGCACCATACACATCCCCACCCAAGGGTTCTCAGGAGGAGGAGCCACTTACCAACTGTGTGCTCTTCAGCTTTGTACTTATGCTCCTTGGGCGCTTTCCAAGGTGGAATCTACAAGGGAGAGAAGAAGGCAGGGAACTGCCTGGAAGTCGTAGCCTGCCACCGATCTGTTGCTAGTCTGCAGCTTCATGTCACAGCCCAGAAATGCAGAGATTTCTTCCCAAGACCCAAACCCTTTCTACCTCCTCCCATTGTCTTCTTAAGGCCCATCTCCCCCAGAAATGTAGGCTGTGCCCTTGTATCCACCCAGTCGGGTTGCCTGTCTCCTCTGCCTGGGCCTTCGGGGCTGGCCTTACCTTTCCACATAGGCCTCTTAGTCACCTGAACCCACAGGTCATGAGCAGAGGCCATGGCTGTGATAGCGACCGCTTCCCCCAGGACCATCCTGGAACAATCCTGGTTCCCACAGCACTCACCGAAAGTGTTGACTCCAGGCTCACCAGCAGGAACCCCAGGAGCAGCAGAGCCCTCATGGCGTCTGTCCGTTGGTCCACCTGCCTGCCCAGGAGTCCAGATCAATAGGGATGGCCAAAGGTCTTGGAAATAGGGATTGGTCAAGCTGCCCCCCTGCGCCTGGTGGGGCACAGGTTGTTTACGGAAAGCCAAGTGGAGCGACTTCCTTGGTCACCCCCTGAGGGCCAGGAAGTTGGGAGTTGGTGGGTGGGGGTGGAATGATGAAGAGCTGGGCTCCTCCTCTCTTTTCTAGACAGTGGGACTAGAAGCAGGAGAAGGGACGTTCTTGTGCTCTGGGTCCTGTGGAGATGAGGAGGTTCAGGAGATCAAAGAGAAGCTCCCTTTCACGGGGATCGTGGAGTCCACTGCGAAGTGTGTCCGTTTTCTACTGTCATGTAACAAATTACCATCAACTCAGCAGCTTACAACAATGCCCATTTTTAATTTTTTTTAAATTTTCTTTTTTTGAGATAGAGTTTCACTCTTGTTGCCCAGGCTGGAGTGAAATGGCATGATCTCGGCTCACTGCAACTTCTGCCTCCCAGGTTCAAGTGATTCTCCTGCCTCAGCCTCCCAAGTAGCTGGGATTACAGGCAACCACCACCATGCCCAGCTAATTTTTGTTTTTTTTTTTTTTTGAGGCGGAGTCTCTCTCTGTCGCCCGGACTGGAGTGCAGTGGCCAGATCTCAGCTCACTGCAAGCTCCGCCTCCCGGGTTCATGCCATTCTCCTGCCTCAGCCTCCCGAGTAGCTGGGACTACAGGCGCCCGCCACCTCGCCCGGCTAGTTTTTGTATTTTTTTTAGTAGAGACGGGGTTTCACCATGTTAGCCAGGATGGTCTCGATCTCCTGACCTCGTGATCCACCCGTCTCGGCCTCCCAAAGTGCTGGGATTACAGGCTTGAGCCACCGCGCCCGGCCAATTTTTGTATTTTTAGTAGACACAGGGTTTCATCATGTTGTCCAGGCTGGTCTCGAACTCCTGTCCTCAGGTGATCCACTCGCCTCGACCTCCCAAAGTGCTAGGATTACAGGCATGAGCCACTGTGCCCGGCCAATACCCACTTATTAATTCACAACGCCGTAGTTTAAAAATCCCATGCGGGGAAGATTCACTTCCAAGCTCATTCAGGTTGTCTGCAGAATTCAGTTCCTTATGGTTGCAGGAATGGGGTCCCTACTTCCTTGCAGGCTGTCAACCAGGGGCTATCCTCGGCTCCCTGAGGCCTGTATTTCTGAGGCCTGTATTTCTGGTCATGTGTCTCCTTTTTTTTTTTTTTTTTGAGATGGAGTCTCACTCTGTTGCCCAGGCTAGAGTGCAGTGGCGCGATCTCAGCTCACTGCAAGCTCCGCCTCCCGGGTTCACGCCATTCTCCTGCCTCAGTCTCCCGGGTAGCTGGGACTACAGGCACATGCCACCACGCCCAGCTAATTTTTTGTATTTTTAGCAGAGATGGAGTTTCACCGTGTTAGCCAGGATGGTCTGGATCTCCTGACCGTTATTCACCCACCTTGGCCTCCCAAAGTGCTGGGATTACAGGCCTGAGCCACCGTGCCTGGCCCAGGTGAGTTCTTAAAAGGAGACACATGGCACGGCCCAGTGGCTCACGCCTGTAATCCTAACACTTTGGGAGGCCGAGTTGGGCGGATCACAAGGTCAGGAGATCGAGACCATCCTGGCTAACACGGGGAAACTCCGTCTCTACTAAAAATACACAAAATTAGCCTGGCATGGTGGCAGGCGCCTGTAGTCCCAGCTATTCGGGAGGCTGAGGCAGGAGAATGATGTGAGCCCAGGAGGTGGAGCTTGCAGTGAGCCTAGGTCATGCTACTGCACTCCAGCCTGGGCGACAGAGTGAGACTCCGTCTCAAAAAACAAAAACAAAAACAAAAACAAAACTCACCGGATTAGGTCAGGCCCACCAAAATCATTGTCTTTTTTTTTTTTTTTTTTTTTTAGACACAGTCTGGCTCTGTCGCCCAGGCTGGAGTGCCTGGCACAATCTCAGCTCACTGCAAGCTATGCCTCCAGGGTTCACGCCATTCTCCTGCCTCAGCCTCCGAGTAGCTGGGAATACAAGTGTCCACGACCACGCCAGGCTAATTTTTTTTTTTTTTTTTTTTTTTTTTTTTGAGATGGAGTCTCGCTCTGTCACCCGGGCTGGAGTGCAGTGGCCGGATCTCAGCTCACTGCAAGCTCCGTCTCCTGGGTTCCCGCCATTCTCCTGCCTCAGCCTCCCGAGGAGCCGGGACTACAGGCGCCGCCACCTCGCCCGGCTAGTTTTTTTGTATTTTTTTTTAGTAGAGACGGGGTTTCACTGTGTTAGCCAGGATGGTCTCGATCTCCTGACCTCGTGATCCGCCCGTCTCGGCCTCCCAAAGTGCTGGGATTACAGGCTTGAGCCACCGCGCCCGGCCTAATTTTTTGTATTTTTAGTAGAGACGGAGTTTCACCGTGTTAGTCAGGATGGTCTCGAGCTCCTGACCTCGTGGTCCGCCCGCCTTAGCCTCCCAAAGCGCTGGGATTACAGGCGTGAGCCACTGCACCTGGCCCTGCCATTCTCCTTATTTTAAGGTCAATTTGGGACTTTAATTACATACGCAAAATTCTTTCACAGAAGCATCTACATTCGTGTTTAACAGAATAACTGGGAAGTCTGCAAGCACCAGGGGTAGAGATCTTGGGGCCATATTAGCATTCTACCAACCACAGGAAGTGAGGCAAGAAAGCAAATGATTTCATGAGAAAAGTGCTAAACCAAGGGGCACTCAGATGTGCAGCTGGAACACAAGAGAAGATGGGGTGCATATATGCTGCCCAGTATCTGTCCTGGTTCAGTAATGACACTTTGATTTTTCCTTTAACAACTCCTCTCGTACTTCTTCCATGGGCTCTAGTGCTGCCAGCTCTACCCTCAGAACTAGGGCTATAGGTGTGGCTAGGTCTGGCCATTCAGGACATGGCATGGACCTAGGTCTGGCCAATCAGAGCATGACATCTCTAATCCACAGTGATTGGTTCCGAGATAAGCATATACATAACTTAGGCCAATTAAAGTGCTAGTTTAGGACTTTTGCCAGAACTTTTGGGAAAGCAAAAAAGTTGCACTGGGGTTACTAAGCACAGAGCATGTGGGTCTGAACACGTTGATGATCACCTTTGTCACTGTTTAGGGAGGGCCTGTTTGAGAATGAAGCCTACACATAGGAAAAGCAGAGCAAACAGGGCAGAAAGGATGGAGGGATGCTATGGCAGACGGCCTCAAAGACAGTCCCCATTGATCCTCACCACCTAGGATTCACGCCTTTGTATAGTGTCCTCCCACATTGAGTTAGGGCTGTTCATTGTGTCCATTAGAATATGACAGAAGTGGCTGGGTGCGGTGGCTCATGCCTGTAATCCCAGCACTTTGGGATGCCAAGGCAGGCGGATCACTTGAGGTCAGGAGTTCAAGACTGGCCTGGCCAACATGTTGGCCAAACCCCATCTCTATGAAAAATATAAGAATTAGCTGGGCATAGCGGCACGTGCCTGTAATCCCAGCTACCCGGGAGGCTGAGGCAGGAGAATCACTTGAACCCAGGAGGCGGAAGTTGTAGTGAGCAGAGATCACACCATTGCACTCCAGCCTGGGCGACAGAGACTGTCTACCAAAAAAAAAAAAAAGAAGAAGAATATGGCAGAAGTGAGGGTGTTGGACTTCCAAACCCAGGTCATAAAAGACATTGCAGTTTCTGCCTCAGTCTCTTGGATTGCTCACTCTGAAAGAAGCCAGCCATTACACTCTGAGGACACGCATGCAGCCCTGCAGAGAAGCCCATGTAGGGAGAAAGTAAAGCGCCCTGCTGACAGCCAGTGCCAATTTGACAGCCACATGAATGAGCTGCCTTGGAAGTGGATACTGCAGCCCTGACTGACATTTGGCTTGCAATCTTGTGAAAGACCTCAAGGCAAAACTGACCGTCAGAAACTGTGATAAATCATCATTAAATGTTGTTGCTTTAAGCTACAAGTTAGGGTGATTTGTTATACAACATTTGAGAACTAATACTGATGGACTGATTTCTCATGACTTTGACAGCCTAGATCCTAAAACTAGAAGTATCCTTAAGACTTGGTCAGTTATGGCCAGGCACAGCAGCTCAAGCCTATAATCCCAACACTCTGGGAGGCTGGGGATCACTTGAGGATCACTTGAGCCCAGGAGTTCAAGACTGATGTAGGCAACATAGTGAGATCCCAACTCTCCAAAAAAATTTAACATTACCCAGGCGTGGTGGCACGTGCCTGTACTTCCAGCTACTTGTGAGGCTGAGGCAGGAGGATTGCTTGAGCCCAGAGGTCCAGAATGCTGTGAGCTATGATTGTGCCACTGCACTCCAGCTTGGGAAACAGAGTGAGACTGTATCTCAAAAAAAAAAAAAAAAAAAGACTTCTCAGTTATATGAGCCAATAAAACCAATTTGAGTGGACTTCTGTCACTTTCAGTTAGAGTCCTAAGTTATCCCATAAGTAATTTATGGGAAATGAAAACAGAATGTAGCAATTTATTAATTCTGCTGGAAGACAGGCAGGCTGTGGAAGACTTCTTGGAACAGAAACGCAGAAAGAGGAGGGCAGGAGAGGAGGGGCATCTTTCCAACCACTGGTTTCAAAGTCATTGATGTGACAGCTGTTAACTCCATGATGAAAGTGAAACTATTAGATATACTGATGAGTCATTAAAGCGAAAGCACCTTTGTCACCTTTTTTTTGTTGTTGTTTTAAAGAGACAGGGTCTCACTAAGTTGCCCAGGCTGGCCTGCAAATCCTGGGCGCAAGTGATCCTCTCGCCTCAGCCTCCTGAGTAGCTGGGATTACAGATGCATGCCACCATGCCTCGCTCTGTCAATTCTTGGTTGCACCTGAGTACAGACCCTGGCCCTAAGGCCACTCCCACATTGGCTCCTTCCTCTTGGGGAGAAGGCAGCTGTTCCTCTAAGTGGAAGGGGCCTTTTGAACAGGTCTTCGCCCCAAGTAGGGGTTTGAGTCAGAGTGAGTAATACAACTGCACAGAAGCCTGAATGCAGCATGTCAAATGGGGAATGTGGTGAGCATAGGGAGCCTTGTAGGGAATGTGAGATGAGGTGTGAGGTGGACATTAACGGGCATTTGGATGTTCAACATCCATCTCCCTTCCTCTTCCTCTGCCAGTTTCATTTTGTGATCACCCCTCCCCATTCGTGGTGGTGAAAGGCTACTTTATTGGCCGGGCATGGTGGCTCACGCGTGTAATCCCAGCACTTTGGAAAGCCAAGGCTGGCAGATCACAAGATCAGGAGATCGAGACCAGCCTGGCTAACACAGTGAAACCCTGTCTCTACTAAAAATGCAAAAAATTAGCCGGGCCAGGTGGCGGGCGCCTGTAGTCCCAGCTACTCAGGAGGCTGAGGCAGGAGAATGGCGTGAATCTGGGAGGCAGAGCTTGCAGTGAGCCAAGTTCGTGCCACTGCACTCCAGCCTGGCTGACAGAGTGAGACTCCGTCTCAAATATATATAATAGATATATTTTTTCTTTTCTTTCTTTTTTATTTTTTGAGGCAGGGTGTCACTCTATTGCTCAGGCTAGAATGCAGTGGCATGATCTTGGCTCACTGCAGGCTTAATGTCCCAGGCTCTAAGCGATTCTCCCACCTCAGCCTACCAAGTAGCTGGCATACAGGCATCCACCACCACACCCAGCTAATTTTTAAATTTTTTGTAGAGGTGAGGTGTCACTATGTTCCCCAGGCTGGTCTCAAACTCCTGGGCACAAGCTATCTCCTCAACCTCAGCTTCCCAAAGTACTGGGATTACAGGTATGAGCCACTGCACCAGGTACCTAAATATTTCTTAGATCTCTCCATCTCTCTCAATTTCTACTGCCTCTTCTTTGACTTCCAGAAAATTCAAGGTGGCTACAGCTGTGAAACACAATTTGAGAGCCAGTGATGGACGTCTATCATTTCCTGTTGACCATTCATTCTCCCTGCTTCTAGAAATGGCCCTCAGTGTTCCTGTGGGGAATCGCTCCTCCCTACTCTGCGTCAATATACATAAAATAAAGCCTACCCCATCCCTTGGCTGAGGGTGGAGTGGGCATTTGATCTAGACCTGGCCAATCAGAACACCACCTCTGTCTGTCTTCAGCGGTTGGTTCAAAATGAACACCTGAATTAGCTGGGTGTGGTGGCACACGCCTGTGGTCCTAGCTACCTAGGAGGCTGAGGTGGGATGATGGCTTGAGCCCAGGAGGCAGAGGTTGCAGTGAGCCAAGATGGCACCACTGCACTCTAGCCTGGACGACAGAGCCAGACCCTATCTCAAAAAAAAAAAAAAAAAGAACACCTAACCCACATCAAACCAGTGAGAGGCAGCCCCAGGATTTTTGCTGGAATTATAAAGCTAGAGGCTTTCTCTTTCCATGGAGGTTGCCACATTCCTAGTAAATGAGCCTGGAGCTGCTGGCAGCCATCTTTAACATCTCTAAAGGAGAACCTACCTGAGAATAAAGATAAGAAAGATTAAAAGCAGAGACAGCATATGGACGCTGGGCACAGTGGCTCACGCCTGTAATCCCAGCACTTTGGGAGGCTGAGGCGGATGGATTATCTGAGGTCAGGAGTTCGAAACCAGCCTGGCCACCGTGGTGAAACCCCGCCTCTACTAAAAATACAGAAAAATTAGCGGGGTTTGGTGGCATGCCTGTAATCCCAGCTACCTGGGAGGCTGAGGCAGGAGAACTGCTTGAACCCGGGAGGCAGAGGCTGCAGTGAGCTGAGATTGCATCAGTGCATTCCAGCCTGGCAACAGAGTAAGACTCCATCTCAAAAAAAAAATAAAATAAAGAGCAGAGCCAGGGTATGAAGGGACAGATTTTGGGCCGGGCATGGTGGCTCACGCCTGTAATCCCAGCACTTTCAGAGGCTGAGGCAGCTAGATCACGAGGTCAAGAGATTGCGACCATCCTGGCCAACATGGTGAAACCCCGTCTCTACTAAAAAAAAAAAAAAAAAAAAATAGCCAGGCATGGTGGCGCGCAACTGTAGTCCCAGCTACTCGGGAGGCTGAGGCAGGAGAATTGCTTGAACCAGGGAGGTGGAGGTTGCAGTGAGCTGAGATCGCGCCACTGCACTCTGGCCTGGCAACAGAGCAAGACTCCATCTCAAAAAAAAAAAAGAAGAAAAAGAAAAGAAAAAGACAGATTTTTGAATGATACCATTTGAGACCCAGCATCCAGAGACGTTTGAAGTCAGAACCACCCCCTATGCTTTTCTGTTACTTGAACCCCAAAATTCCCTTTTTTGCCTAAGCCAATTTTAGTTTCAACCAAAAGTCCTAACTTATGCTGCCAGAGTTCATGCACTGTTACCAGGAAGTTCCTAAAACAAAACAAAGCAAAACAAACCCTTCATGTGATTGTGATGGGTAAGTCAATAGTTTAAAGGACAGGAAAATACTGACCTTAGAAGCAAGGTAGGGAAGCACTGGACTTGAGTCAGGAAGCCTTCCACTCCCACCTTGGCCACCGCCCTGCAGCGTGATGACGGCTGAGAAGCTCGGCCTGTCTCAATCTGCATTGCCACACCTCTGTAGGGAGGGATGGGCACTCATGCTGTCTGGTAGACTTGTTGAGGTGTTTGAATGGGATTTCATGTGAAAAGGCAGAACCTCGCGTGTGGTTGGAGCTCAGTTCATGAAAGTGTACAAAGAAACTTTCTAATGTGGATACATTTTTATCTCTAATTTCTGCACACTTGTCCCCAGATCTTCTTGCACATCTGGCTGTCTTCCACCAACTCCTTTAGACCAGAGCAGAAAGTCACTGTCCCCTTGCCCTGGCTTCTGTCTTTCTACAGCTGGGCTTACCTGCCCAGGTAGCTGGGATTACAGATGTGTGCCACCATACCAGCTAATTTTTTTACATTTTTAGTAGAGACAGGGGTTTCACCATGTTGGTCAGGCTGGTCTCAAACTCCTGACCTCAGGTGATCCACCCACCTCGGCCTCCTGAAGTGCTGGGATTACAGGCATAAGCCACCGCTCCCGGCCAAGATAGAGTCTTTACACAAATAAAAGCCACTCTTTCTTCCAGACCAGTGCCATCTGAGAACTTTCTATGATCATGGATGTGTTCTCTGTCTCTGTTGTCTAATACAGTAGCCACTGATTACACAGGGCTATTGAGCACTTGAAATGTTTGAAATGTGGCCAGTGTTGCTGAGGAACTGAAGTTTGATTTTTTTGTTGTTAGTTTTGAGAGACAGGGTCTCAGTCTGTTGCCCAGGCTGGAGTGCAGTTGTGACATCATAGCTCACTGCAGCCTCAACCTACTACGCTCAAGCCATCTTCTCACTTCAGTCTCCTGAGCAGCTGGGACTACAGGCCTGAGCCATCATGCTTGGCTTGTAGTTTTTGTAGAGACAGAGTTTTGCTGTGTTGCCTAGGCTGGTCTTGAACTCCTGGGCTCAAGTGAACTACCAGCTTCGGCCTCCCAAAGTGTTGGGATTACAGGGATGAGCCACCACGCTGATCATTTTTTTTTTTTTTTTTTTTGGAAAAATGGAGTCTCACTTTGCTCCCCTGTCTGGTCTTGAACTCCTGGGTTCAAGTGATCCTCTTCCTGTTTCGGGAGTAATCCTCTTCCTGCCTTCAAATGATCCTCCTCCTGCCTTCCAAAGTGCTGGGATTAGAGGCATGAGACACTGTGCCTGGCCTTGATTTTATATATATATATATATATATATGGAGAGAGAGAGAGAGAGAGAGTTTCACTCTTGTCGTCCAGGCTGGAGTGCAATGGAGCAATCTCAGCTTACTAAAACCTCCACCTCCCGGGTTTAAGTGATTCTCCTGCCTCAGCCTCCCAAGTAGCTGGGATTACAGGTGCCTGCCACCACACCTGGCTAATTTTTGCATTTTTAGTAAAAATGGGTTTCACCATGTTGGCCAGGTTTTAGTAAAAACGGGTTTCACCATGTTGAACTCCTGACTTCAGGTGATCCACCTGCCTCTTCCTCCCAAAGTGCCGGGATTACAGGCATGAGCCACCAAACCCAGCCAAATTTAATTAATTTAAGTAGTCACATGTGACTAGGCGCTACCATATTGGACAGTGCAGTTCCTGACGGATGCAGGAAGAAGGTCAGTGTGTGGCTGCTGGCGCACACCGAACGAGAGGGAGATGGCATGACATAACGTTGGAGAGGGAAACAGGACTCGGATCAAGTTGGGCCATTGTAGGCCACAGGGAAGAATATAGGGTTTTTAACATTTTAATTGTTTATTTTTTGTAGAGATAGGTCGCCCGATGTTGTTGTCCAGGCTGGCCTTGAACTTCAAGGATCAAGTGATCCTCCCACCTCAGCCTCCCAAGTAGCTGGGACTACAGGAGGCTTTTTTTTTCATCATTTATTTTTTTGAGACAGGGTCTTGCTCTGTTACCCAGGTTGGAGTGCACTGGTATGATCATGGCTCACTGCAGCTTCAAGGAGGTTTTATTTTTTAAGTGTAATGAGAAGCATATTAATTGTCTATGGCTGCATAACAAATTGTCCCAAAATTTAGCAGCTTAAAATGACATTTATGTAGACTGATTTCAGTGATAACTCTAATTCTCTCATGTGGGCCAGCCTCACATCAATTAAACTTTTTTTTTTTTTTTTTTGAGGCGGAGTCTCGCTCTGTCGCCCAGGCTGGAGTGCAGTGGCCGGATCTCAGCTCACTGCAAGCTCCGCCTCCCGGGTTTACGCCATTCTCCTGCCTCAGCCTCCCCAGTAGCTGGGACTACAGGCGCCCGCCATCTCGCCCGGCTAGTTTTTGTATTTTTAGTAGAGACGGGGTTTCACCGTGTTAGCCAGGATGGTCTCGATCTCCTGACCTCGTGATCCGCCCGTCTCGGCCTCCCAAAGTGCTGGGATTACAGGCTTGAGCTACCGCGCCCCGCCAATTAAACTTTTTTTTTTTTTTTTTCTTGAGATGGAGCTCTGTCACCGAGGCTGGAGTGTGCAGTGGCACGATTTCGGCTCCCTGCAATCTCTACCTCCTGGGTTCAAGGGATTCTCCTGCCTCAGCCTCCCGAGTAGCTGGGACTACAGGTGCCCATCATCACACCTGGCTAATTTTTGTATTTTTAGTAGAGATGGGGTTTCACTATGTTGGTTAGGCTGGTCTCGAACTCCTGACCTCAGGTGATCCACCCACCTTGGCCTCCCAAAGTGCTGGGATTACAGGCATGAGCCACCACTCCCAGCCATAAATTCTTTTTTAAAAAAAGGTATTTATGGGTCACAGTTTCTATGGGTCAGGAACCTGGCACTGTTTAACTGAGTGCCACTGGGTCAGCATCTCTCACAAGGCTGTATCGGAGGGTCAGCTGAGGCTGCTGGGGGAAGGATCCACTTTCAAGTTCACTTACAAAGCTGCTGGCTAGAGACATCAGTTACCTGCCACATAGGTCTCTCCATCTCACAACATAACAGCTGGCTTCTCTCAGATTGAGCCAGTGAGGGAGCAAGGGGAGTTACCTAAGATGGTAGCCACAATCTTTTAGTAATCTCATGTTGGAAATGACATTCCATCACCTTGGCTGCATTTTTTCCACTGGAAGTGAGTCAGGCTGGGTGCCGTGGCTCACGCCTGTAATCCCAAGACTTTAGGAGGCCAGGGAGGGAGGATTGCTTGAGCCAGGAGTTTGAAAGCAGCCTGGGCAACAAAGGGAGACCCTATCTCTACAAAAAAAATCAATTAGCTGGGTATGGTGGCATGCGCATGTCGTCTCAGCTACTCGGGAGGCTGACGTAGGAGGATCGATTGGGCCCAGGAGGTGGAGGCTGCAGTAAACTGTGATCATGCCACTGCACTCCAGCCTGAGTGACAGAGCAAGACCCTGTCTCTTAGGAAAAAAAATGTGGCTGGGCACAGTGGCTCACGCCTATAATCCCAGCACTTTGGGAAGCTGAAGCAGGTGGATCACCTGAGGTCAGGAGTTTGAAACCAGCCTAGCCAACATGGCAAAACCTCATTTCTACCAAAAATACAAAAATTAACAAGGCGCAGTGGGCGGTGCCTGTAATCCCAGCTACTTGGGAGGCTGAGGCAGGAGAATTGCTTAAACCCGGGAGGCAGAGGTTGCAGTGAGCTGAGATTGCGCCACTGCACTCCAGCCTGGGCGACAGAGCGAGACTCTGTCTAAAAAGAAAAGAAAAGAAAAGTCCGGGCGCAGGTGAGGCCCAGTGGCTCACGCCTGTAATCCCAGCACTTTGGGAGGCCAAGATGGGCAGATCACTTGAGGTCAGGAGTTCAAGACCAGCCTGGCCAACATGGTGAAACCCCATCTCTACAAAAATTAACTGGGCGTAGTGGCACACGCCTGTAGTCCCAGCTACTCGGGAGGCTGAGGCGGGAGAATTGCTTGAACCCCAGAGGTGGAGGTTGCAGTGAGTGGAGATCATGCCACTGTACTCCAGCCTGGCAACAGAGTGAGACTCCCACAGAGCGAGACTCCGTCTCAAAAAAAAAAAAAAAAAGAAAAAGAAAAATGCCAAGTGTGGTGGCTCACACCTGTAATCCCAGCACTTTGGGAGACTGAGGCGGGCAGATCACAAGGTCAGGAGTTCCAGACCAGCCTGGCCACATGGTGAAACCCCGTCTCTACTAAAAATACAAAAAATCAGCCAGGCGTGGTGGTGAGCGCCTTTAATTCCAGCTACCCAGGAGGCTGAGGCAGGAGAATTGTGTGAACCCAGGAGGTGGAGGTTGCAGTGAGCTGAGATCGCACCATTGCACCCCAGCCTGGGTAAGGAGAGCAAAACTCCATCTCAAAAAAAAAAAAAAAAAAAAAAGTGAGTCAGGAGGTCCACCTGACACTTAAGGGGATCTCAAGGGTGTGAATACCAGGAAGAAACAGAGATCCCTGGCAGCAGGGGTACTTAGAGGTTGCCTACCACAGTCTGCCACTGGAGAGTTCTGAGCAAGAAAGTGACAGGATCCAGCTGATAGTTTTTAAGACAGGCCATCCTGGCCGGGCGCGGTGGCTCAAGCCTGTAATCCCAGCACTTTGGGAGGCCGAGATGGGCGGATCACGAGGTCAGGAGATCGAGACCATCCTGGCTAACACGGTGAAACCCCATCTCTACTAAAAAATACAAAAATCTAGCCCGGCGAGGTGGCGAGCACCTGTAGTCCCAGCTACTGGGGAGGCTGAGGCAGGAGAATGGCGTAAACCCGGGAGGCGGAGCTTGCAGTGAGCTGAGATCCCGTCACTGCACTCCAGCCCGAGCGACAGAGCGAGACTCCGTCTCAAAAAAAAAAAAAAAAAAAAAGAAGAAGACAGGCCATCCAGTCACACGATACAAGATTAACGGTGCAAAAGGGAATAGGGTGAAAAACCTCCCTCCTGTCCCTGTCCCTAGCCATTTAACTATCCCTTCCCAGATGCGAACAGCACTTCTGCTGCCTCACGTGGCCTTCCCAAAGTGGCCAACATGTATATAAGCAAAACTGTCTGTAGTGGTTGTTAGTGTTGTTCACCAAATATTTCCAATTCTTTTCTCCTTCCAGTCCTATAGTAGTTATGCCAGGTACCTGTTTCTGTATTACAAACTACTCCAAACTTAGTGGCCTGCTTATTATGCTCACGGATTCTGTGGGTTGGGAATTCAGGCAGGACTCAGCAGGGAAGATGCCAGGGGCCTCAGCTGGATACTTGAATGACTGGGGGTGATTCAAATTGCCAGGGGCTAGAATTATTATATGGAGGCTTCTTCACTCACATGTCTGGTGCTTGGGGTGGGATGACTGGATCATCCCAGCATCCTGGGCTCAGCTGGGATTGTCAACCACAGCAGAGCACACACGTGTGGCCTCTCCATTTGGCTAGGGCTTCTCACAGCAGCAGTGATTCTGAGGAAACAGCCCAAGAGGACAGTTCTGGAAAGCCGGCATTTTATGAGAGCCAGGCCATATGGCCTTTTCTGACCTGGCCTCAGACTTCACTCTGCATCATTTCCGCCATATTCTACCGACGACGAAAGAGTCATTAAGGTCAGACCAAATTCAAGGGGAGGGAAATTAAACTCTATCTCTTGCTGTGTGGGTGGCAAGGTTCCATTGCAGGAGTGACTGCGGGATGGGAATGCATTGTTACACTCATCTTCAGAAAATATAATCTGCCATAATAATGTTGTGTCTCCCCACTCCTTTATTTATTTATTTATTTATTTATTGAGACAGAGTCTCACTCTATCTCCCAGGCTGGAGTGCAGTGGAATGATCTCAGCTCATTGCAGCCTCCACCTCCTGAGTTCCAGTGATTCTCCCACCCCAGCACCCCGAGTAGCTGGGACTACAGGTGTGCAACACCACGCCTGGCTAATTTTTATATTTTTAGTAGAGATGGGGTTTCACCATGTTGGCCGGGCTAGTCTCAAACTCCTGACCTCAGGTGATCCACCAGCCTTGGCCTCCCAAAGTGTGGGGATTACAGGCGTGAGCCACCGCACCAGCCCTTCTCCCCACCCTTTAAAAGCTAGTTGTGGCCATGTGGTTTGCTTTGACCAATGAAATGTGAGCAGAAGTGACTTGTGTCACTTTTGGGTGTGAGCTTTAAGGACCATTGTATGATTTACCACATTCCCATTTCCTTTTAGTACCTGCCATTATAGAAGCAGAAATTGCAATGAAGCCCCTATTATGCTGGGGCCCTGAGTGACTACTACGTGTAGTGCTACCCCACCACCCAACAAGCTGTGTTGGACATGTGGTACATGTGAGAAATGAACTTTTGTTGTTTTAGGTTACTTAAACTTGACATTGTTTGTTACTGCAGCAGAACCCAATCTGTCCAGACTCTTCTTTATTTTTTGAGACAGAGTCTTACTCTGTCACCCAGGCTGGAGTGCGCGATCTCAGCTCACTGCAACCTCTACCTCCTGGGTTCAACCGATTCTCCTGCCTCAGCCTCCCGAGTAGCTAGGATTCCAGGCTCAGGCCAGCATTCCTGGCTAATTTTTGTGTTTTTTATGAGACTCTGTATCAAAAAAAAAAAAAAAAAATGCATCTTTTTGGACAATGCTGCAATGAATAGCACCAGACTAAGCGCAATGATGTTTGTAAGATAAATTCCTAGACACGCACATCTCAGATGGTTGGTGGCAGATTTTCCCATTTATTTATTTATTTATTTATTTTTGAGATGGAGTCTCCCTCTGTTGCCCAAGCTGGAATGCACTGGCGTGATCTTGGCTCACTGCAAACTCCTCCACCTTCAGGGCTTAAGCGATTCTCATGCCTCAGTCTCCTGAGTAGCTGGGACTATAGGCACGCACCACTATGCCCGGCTAATTTTTTATATTTTAGTAGATATGGGGTTTCACCATGTTGGCCAGCGTGGTCTCGAACTCCTGAGCTCAGGTGATCAGCTTGCCTTGGCCTCCCAAAGTTCTGGGATTACAGGCATGAGCCACCATGCTTAGCCAATTGTCCCTTTGAAAAATATCACTTTAAGGCCGGGTGCGGTGGCTCAAGCCTGTAATCCCAGCACTTTGGGAGGCCGAGACGGGCGGATCACGAGGTCAGGAGATCAAGACCATCCTGGCTAACACGGTGAAACCCCGTCTCTACTAAAAATACAAAAAAACTAGCCGGGCGAGGTGGTGGGCGCCTGTAATCCCAGCTACTCCGGAGGCTGAGGCAGGAGAATGGCGTAAACCCAGGAGGCGGAGCTTGCAGTGAGCTGAGATCCGGCCACTGCACTCTAGCCCGGGCAACAGAGCAAGACTCCGTCTCAAAAAAAAAAAAAAAAAAAAAGAAAAGAAAAATATCACTTTGGCTGCAGGTAGAAAATGGCTTGAAGAGCTGGAACCGAATTTCCTGAGTGACATCTTCTCTTCACCTCTTATCTATTGCCATGTCCTGTTCACGCCAGCTACATGCCAGGTCTCCATCTGTCCACCTGTCTGCATGTCCTGGCCACTGCCCCAGCATAGGTTACCATCATTCCTCTCTCTAAAGGTTCCTTCTAAAAGGTCTCTCACCTGTCTTAGGATACTTGGCCTGCAGACAAGGAAGCCAATTCTGGGTAACTAAACAGATGAGGAATGGACGGGACAGCCTGGGGGGCTTGCTGAATCCCCCTCCCCCAGGAAGGGCCTAGCTTGACTGCCTTCCTTCCCTCCCCCAGCCTCCTCGGCCTCCACAATGAATCCGATGTCTTGTGCTGCTCACTTGCTCTAGATTCAAAGACCTGGTTGGAAGCATCGGAATTGTGCTCCACCTACCAGAGACCTAGGAGAAAAAATTCTACTTCCGTTCTTTGATTTCCTTAGTTGAAGGCAGGGTCTGCCTCCACATCTTATAGGATTCTTCTCAAATGGGAAGGGCTTCAGATGTTGGGAACTAAAACAACAAGCCAGCCCCCTCCCCTCAGCTTATCCTTCACAGTGCAGCCCAGAGCTCTATATGAAAGCAAATCTGATCACTGTACTCAAAACCTCCTTGACAGCTCCCTACCACCTTCAAGATGAAGTCTAAAATTCCTTAGGTGGCTCTCAAGGCCCTCCCTGATCCAGGCCCCTCCTAAGACTTCAGCCTCATTTCTTGCCCTCCATGTCCACCCCATTGTGTACCTTTAAACTCTAGCTGGATGCTCTGCCCTTAGGTGCTGAACACAGGAGCCCTTCCTGACTTCCTCTACAGAACTTTGAACATGTGATACCCCTCTGTCCAGAAAGCTGTTTCCCTCCCTACTCCAGTAACCTGCCCATTTTCACTGAATCTTCAGATTTCACTTGGACACAACAGCCTTCACTAAGTGAGGCAACTGCCCTATGTTCCACTGGCCCCTGGATTTCCCTCTTTTTTTTTTTTTTTTTTTTGACGGAGTCTTGCTCTGTCGCCCAGGCTGGAGCCATCTCAGCTCACTGCAAGCTCCGCCTCCCAGGTTCACGCCATTCTCCTGCCTCAGCCTCCCAAGTAGCTGGGACTACAGGCGCCGGCCACCACGCCTAGCTAATTTTTGTGTTTTTAGTAGAGACAGGGTTTCACCGCATTAGCCAGGAGGGTTTCCCTCTTTTAAGGTACTTAACTCCCTAGATCCTAGATCCATCCACTTTTCTCCATCTCTACTGCCACCTTGTTAGTCCAGGCCACTGCCATCGCTCTCCTGGAATTCTGTAACCTCCTGACTGCTCTGCTTCCACTCTTGGCTCCCTAGGAATCCACCAGAGTGATATTTTAAAAATATAAATCATTCTTTCAAATGTTTCACATTTCACTTAGCAAAAACATTTCAACCTCCTGGACGTGTTCACGGTCTTCCATGACCTAGCTAGTGCCTTTGCTCCTTCTGTCTCATCTCAGACCACTGGGCCCAGAAGCTGCAGACGCCTTCTCCTATTCCCTGAAACACCACTTAGTCTGGCTTAGAGCCTCTGCGTTTGCTGTTGCTTCTACTGGATCCGCTCAAATGTCACACACTGAGAGTGTCACACACTCTATCTTGTCTTAACGTCCCAAGAGCAGTTGTCACTCTCTGAAACTATCTATTTGTTATTTACAGAATGATTACCTCTATCTCACCCGGCCCTCACTTGCTACCTCCACTTCTAGCAAGTAAGCAGGGAGCCTGGCTATCTTGCTGCCACCACTGTATTCTCCAGCACCTGGCTTGGTGCCTGGCACAGAGGTGTTGCTCAGTAAGTGTTTTCGGATGAATGAATGAATAGGGACTAGATAAGCCTAGATGGATCCGGCTCTGCCTTACTCGCGGAATTTGGGCAGGCCCGTTTCCTGCTGCGTGAAGTGGGGGGTGGAGAAGTGGGGTGTTAAGCTACAAGGTGTTGATTAGTTGTAAGATTTCAGCCTTGTTTTCTCCATAGTCTTCAGGCTGGAGCCAGCCACTTGACGTCCGGCGCCTCAGCTCCCCACCTGTATAATGGGTGTGAACTCATCCCAACGTCTAGGGGTGGTAGCGCTGCCTTATAAGGCAGCAGAGGCCAAGGGAAGACTAGGCCGAGTGGGTGGAGAGAAATCACAACATCCGGCTGCGGGGGCTGGGCGGGGCGCCTGCGGCGACCGGGCAAGAGGTCGGGGAACGGCTGCGGAGGCCGCAGCCTCCTCCCTGTCTCTCCCTCTTTCGATGTGCGCCCTCCTGGTTGGGACCGACCCAAGGGAATAAGGCCACACAAGTGGACCAAACAAACTCGCTGCCAGCCCGCAGGAGGCCCAGGATACGGAACGCATCCCCAACAAAACCCTAGAAAAACCATCTGCGAGCTAAAGGCTGCCGGGCCACACCTTCAGGCGATGGCCCAATCAAAATGCAGTACTTAAGATGACGGACGTCTTCTTCACCCAATCACGCATTCGGCCTCCTGGGCGTGCCCCAGAGTACCCACCTCTGTTGTCCTGGCTGAGGGCTCGGCCCTAATTGGCAGTTTGGTATCCTACGAAAGCCTAGAAATTCGAACCTAGGGGCTGAACCCCGCCCTCAGACCAACCAGGAAGAGGTGACGTGATTGATCCCGCCCCCATACTCATTTGAGCGAGTCCCCAGCTCGGGGGGCGGGGAAAAGATGAAGAGGAAGACTAATGGGAAGACGGCGCGGGGAGCTTCTGCCCGGTGATTGGTCATGTAAGGTAAACAGAGGGCGGGGCGGGCCAGCGCCGGGGTGGCCCCCGGGAGGGGGCGGAGAGTGCGCGGCTGGCTGCGGCGGCCGGGGAGGCCGGGGAGGCCGCGGCGCGGTCACTGCGAGCCGAGCCGAGCCGAGCCGCGCCGATCCCATCCGGCCTCGGCACTCGCGCGCGATCCCGGCCGGCGGTGCGGCCCGGCGCGCCAGGCGGCGCCACAGCCCATGGAGCTCGAGAACATCGTAGCGAACACGGTGCTACTCAAGGCCCGCGAAGGTGAGGCGGCCGGGCGGGCGGCCGGGCCCGGGTGCATGGAGCGCGAGTGCGCGGCGTCTGAGCTCCGCGGGGCTACCCAGCCGTCGAATCCCCTAGGCCCGCGGGCCCTGCGCCCTACACCCCGCCCAGACACGAGCCTTTCCGGCCCGTCGTCTTCCTCCTCCGCACCTGCCCCCGGGATTCGAGGCCCAGGAAGGGGCGGGGGTCAGGCCGCCGCCCTCGCGGCGGGTGGGGGTGAAGGAGTGAAAGAAGGAGAGACGAAGAGGGAAGGGTGGGACCGGAGCCCCAGGAGAGCCTCTCTGAGGCCTCTCCAGGTGAGAGGTGTAAAGATGCCCCACGTGCCATGGGCCCAGACCCCAGCACCTAGCCTAATCCCGCAGAAAGTTGGTGTTAGGTAAAGGCTGGAGAATGAATGAACGGACCCTCTGCCTAGCACAGCCCACCTGACTTGGGGAAACTCCTGGTCACAAATGCTACTTATAGGACTGCTACTTGCTCCGTGCCTCAGGACACTGAGGGCAGAGGTGAATGAATATTTGCCCTCAGGGAGCCCATGGTCTAGTGGGCCTAGCGGACACAGAAAGAAGTGGGAGCAGAGCAGGCTGCGTTGTCAGTTTTGTAAGTTCAAAGGCCTGACTGGGGAAACCAGTCTGGTGGACCGAGTGTGTGTGTAGCTCCTCGTGGCTCCCACCCCAGATGTTATCAGACACTTGCTCTGTGCAGGTCCTGGGAGAAACACAAGGACCAGACCGGGTCCTCACTGCCCTGTGGTCAGTCTGCCCCCACCTGCCACACCCCACCTCAGTAACATGATCACTGACCACCCACTCTGCCCTACCTTGTCCAGGGTGCTGGGGAAGCAGCAGTAAATAAGACTCTTCTTTTTGGAACTCCAGGGCAAGGAGGGAGATCATGACAGTTTTTCCACCCTTTACTGGGCTTCCAGGCTTAAAAAGTCATCTGCTTCACCTTTCTGCCCCATTTTACATGTGAGAAGCTGAGGGATTAGCATCAGTCACACAGCAATATTGTGATTGACTCAGGCCTAAGACACAGGATGACTGGCACAGTCTATAGGAAGCCCAGAGGAACCTCCAGCTGGGTGCCACACCTGGCACCCCATGCCCACCGAGTGCCCCGGCAAGGTGCAGCTCAGAAATAGCATGGCAGGCTGGGTCCTCAGTGCCTGGGGAGCCCGTCTTATCCCCTGTCCCTTATCGAGCCCATGGGCTAGGCCTTCCTCCCAGCCTCTGGGGGCATCTGCCAATTCTGTTCTGCCTTGTCATCCAACGAGCCAGGGAGGAGGGGTGGGGAGGGCCGAAACAGGACTTCTTCCCTAGAGCTGTAACCAGTTAAGGCCTCAGGCCTGCTGATGGCACTGCCTGGCTGGAGAGTGTGGGTACCTTTGGACAAGCTTTGTCAGGCCATGGGCAAGGCACAGGGTGGTGTGGCCAGACTGGGGACTGGTACCTCCACTTGAGAACCCTTACCACAACCTGGCTCTGCCCCTCCCACCTGCATGGCTTTTATTTGAGATGGAGTCTCACTCTGTCACCCAGGCTGGATTGCAGGGCTGACTGCAATCTCCGCCTCCTGGGTTCAAGTGACCCTCCTCCCTCAGCCTCCCAAGTAGCTGGGACTACAGGTGCACGCCACCACACCCAGCTAATTTTTGTATTTATAGTAGAGACGGGTTTCACCATGTTGGCCAGGCTGGTCTTGAACTCCTGACCTCAAGTGATCCACCTGCCTCTGGCCTCCCAAATTGCTGGGGTTATAGGCATGAGCCACCGCGCCTGGCCGACCTTCATGGCTTTAAACATGTCTCTTCTCTCTCAACTTCAGTACCCTTTTTTGTGGAACGGTTAGGGGTGGGATATAAAGACTAAAGGAAACCCTGACTGTCACTGAGTCCTGAGCCCAGGCGCCTGGGCGGGCTGCATCAGAACTAACTCATGAACCGGCTTTCCATGAGCTTGGGGCTGGGACCCTTGACGGCTTCCCGAGTGATCTGAGACCCCAAGTGGGGTTTGGGAACCCTTGGTGTATATATACAGCCATGTTTGGGGTGGGAAAGGAGCTTGGGTTGTGGCCATAGGGAGCTGGGTACCAATCCTGTCACCTCTAGGCTTAGTCATCTTGGGTGAATTGATTCCTCACCTCGGAACATCAGTTTTCATAGGAAATTGGGCCTGCTCTGGCAGAGCTGCTGTGAGGATGGAGTGGGACAATGCTGGGGCTTGAGACCTCCCTCAGTGCCCCTTCTCTTCCCAGGCACTCAGAGGCATGGGAAGGGGGTCCAGGAACACTGAAAGGGGATGGGGAGGGTGGGGAGGAGCCCCACTGACTGGGCAGCTCAGGACAGGATATTTGCATGTGACTCTTTGCTGCTGCCTTGATGTGGCTGGGGGGGGGAGGAGGAAGTAAGTGAGGGTGGGAGGCTGGCGGATGGAGGGTTGGGTGAGGGACCTGTGGGTGTGGGGGAGGAGTTCCCCTTCTGGGAAGGCCTTGCCCTGGGTTGAGGGGTGGGGGTCTGTTGCTCACTCACAGTGAAGCAATGACTGCAGGGCATGCTCGCAGGAGGCCTCTAGCAAGTTTCTCAGTGGGCCCCTGCAGTAGTTCCTCCTCCAGGCAGCTTAGGTCAGGGAGTCATCCAGGGACCTCGCCTTGCCCCCTCCCTAGAAGGCAACTTCTGCCCTTGCACCACCTGCCCTCACCCAGGCCAGATGGATACAGGACTGGAAAACCAGATGGGAAACTGAGGCCCAGCATGAGAAAGTGGTTGTCTAAGGTTGCCATGGAGTTGTTGGAGTTGAGGCTCACCTCTTGACTCAGCCCAACTTAATGTGGACAGCGTCTCCCATGCACCACATAACACACATGGAGAAGCTGAAGTTCACAGATAGCAAGTGATGGGCCTACAGTGTGAATCAGAGATTCAGACCCAGCTCTGGGAGGCTCAGGCCCCTTCCACCCTCCTCAACCTGGTGGCCACAGGCCACACACGTTTAGCTAGCTCCCTGACACATTTTATTTCTTTGGCTGCAGTGAGGTTTTTTTTTTTTTTTTTTTATAAAATGAGGGCCAATATTTTATGTGAGAGTCTGAATTTCCAGCTGCTTTTGAAAAATCAGAAGAGCTGGCCACACTGAGCCAGAAACCCTCCTAGCAGCAATCAAGCGATCAGCTGGTGTCCTGCAGCTGCCTCTGTCACAGGGGCCTTCACTGTTCCTGGTCATCTCACATCTGGTCCATGTTTCTCACACCTGTTGAGCTCTGCAGGCAATCCCATTGCTGCCGTGACCTCAGCCGCTGCAGGTGGGGTGTCTGCGAGGTCAAGCAAGGCAGGCAGTGGACCGGGGAAGCCCCAGTGTGCAGGGGATGGGGAGTCCTGGGTGCCAGCCCCCTTGCCCCTGCCTTATTTGAGCATTTGATAGCTCTGATGTGGGGCCTGGTGACAGAGGCCTGGGAGCCTCCTTGTCCCCAGGCTACCCTGTGCATCTCTCAGGCCTGCCCCACTGGCCTAGAATCTCTCCCTCCTGGGCCTTCTGCAGTTCCCCCCACTGCGATGTCCTTCTCCCCTTTCTTCACTGAGGGAACTCCTACCTGGTGGGAAGCAGCTGAGGCTGGACCCATTGTTGGAGCTACTTGGAACACCGTCCTCCCCCAGCGACCTCACTGCCTCTCTTGGCTCTCCCAGCGCAGGAGCCTGAAGCAGGAGAACCACGTGTGTCCTGGAACGCAGCAAGGGCGTGCTGGAGCGTGCAGAGGGAAGGCCTGAGGTGCCACTCTGCCTTGGCTCTGCCTTGGCTGGGCCCTAGAGGCCCTGGACCTCACTGAGACCCGAGACCCAGTGTCCGCTTGCTCCCACAGGTGGCGGTGGAAATCGCAAAGGCAAAAGCAAGAAATGGCGGCAGATGCTGCAGTTCCCGCACATCAGCCAGTGCGAAGAGCTGCGGCTCAGCCTCGGTGAGGCCTGGGCAGGGCCTGCGGGTGCCAATGCGGGGGGCCCTGCTGGGGCCGGGGGAGCCTCCCCTGAGACCTTGCCCTGGGGCAGAGGGACAGGCTTGGGGGATCCAGTGAGCAGGAGGATGAGGACTGTACCATTCAGCCCAGTTTCAGTTCCCAGGCTTGGGATGGGTGGAGAGCAGATAGCAAACAGGGTCACGCTGGGGGTGGGTGAAGCGGGTGTCAGGAATAGGGCAGGGGCAGATTGGGGCAGTTGATACCACTTTGAAAAGGAGAGCCAGCTAAGGTTAGCAGGGCCCACAAGACAGAGGGAGTGGCCGCTGGGCCAGCCCACAGACTGACTGCCTTGGGAGCTCCACGCTGGGGCTTAGCCTCCCAGGCCCAGCCCAGAGGGGCGACTAGCAAAGCCTTGACCAGAAGCCCTCAGCCTGGGCAGTGTGACAGGGTTACTCCTGGGAGGGAACAGAAGGGCTCGGGACCCCAGTTCCTGCCAATCTTGGCCGAGGGCCCAGGTCTGAGCAGCACCCACGGTTGCTGAGGCCCCCGGTGGCCTGCACGTGGGCAGAGCACACCGGGGCTGCTCCCACCTCCTGGGAAGGAGGCCCAGCTGAGAGCGTGCCGGAAGCCACAGCTTCCTCTCGCACTTTCGCCAGGCAGGCAGCAGGTGTGGGCCTGGCCAGGGCTGGGCTGGGCCGGAACCTCATGGACCGCACCCAACCCTAGTACTGTGACATACGCAAGTCGTGTAAATCAGGCAAGTCGTGTAAATCAGGAGACGATGCAGGGAGGTGGGTGGAGTCCTGGTCTCTGGAGCCAGACTCCTGGCTGTGTGACATCGAGCTAGTCAGTTAGCCTCTCTGGGCCTCACAGCCCCAAAACAGCTGTGCCCAACTTAGGGTTGTGGTGAGGGTTCCGAAGAAGACTGTGGCTGCCACACTGCAGAGCTGGAAGCTGTTGTGGGGGCCCAGGGCCTGGTGGTGTGGGCAGGAATGCCCCACCCATGTGCTCTGGGGCTGTGGACCCAGCAGCTTCCATCACTGCCCACAGAGCGTGACTATCACAGCCTGTGCGAGCGGCAGCCCATTGGGCGCCTGCTGTTCCGAGAGTTCTGTGCCACGAGGCCGGAGCTGAGCCGCTGCATCGCCTTCCTGGATGGGGTGGTGAGTGCAGCCCAGCCCTGCCCAGCCCTGCGGGTGACCGAGGTCCCGGCCCCATGTGCCCCTCCTCCCCACACCTGCTGCTTGCTCTGTCCAGACCTCCAGCTTCTTTGCTTTCCACCCTGCAGGCTGAGTATGAAGTGACCCCGGATGAGAAGCGAAAGGCATGTGGGCGGCAGCTAATGCAGAATTTTCTGAGCCACACGGTGAGTGAGCAGTGATGGAGAGATGACAGGAGCCGCCAGAGCCCAGTGTCGGGGAGAGGAGTGGCCACAGTATCAGGCCTCTGAGGGTGGTTTCTTCACACAGACATGCATAACACACAGCCTGGGCAGAGAGTGCCCTGGAGCTGCTCCAGGCAGCACGACGGGCATGCAGCCCAGGGTATGGGCTGGGCTTGGGCCAGGCGGCCTCCCAGTGGCTCTTCTGTGCTCTGCCTCACGGGTGGGCAGCAGGAAGGAGTTCAGCAACCAGGCTGGCTGGCACACCCCCGGCCTGCAGCCTCCCATGGCACCAGCCCGAGATGCCTGACCCCTCTCCCCTGGGAGTGGGTAGCCGTCCAAGGGAGCCCCTGCACTGACCTGTCTGGGGCTTGTTCCCAGGGTCCTGACCTCATCCCAGAGGTCCCCCGGCAGCTGGTGACGAACTGCACCCAGCGGCTGGAGCAGGGGCCCTGCAAAGACCTTTTCCAGGAACTCACCCGGTAAGCCTGTCCCTGCCCAGAGGAGGGAGCTTCCGGGGGTCAGGAAGACTGTGAACAGCTCAGTGGCTGGTGAGGGAGCTCAGCTGCCCAGCCCTGGCCTTGCCCCTGCTGTGTGACCTGAGCAGGCTGCCTCCCCTCAGTAGTACCCACAGCTTCAGCACAGTCTGTGTGTCTCTCCACTCGGAGGGTAGCGGGAGGACTGGCCGACGATGATACCTGTGGGCTAAGTGTGTGCAGAATGGGAGGCCTGGCCCATCAAGCCAAGAGCCTGAAATGTCAGGGGCTGGCAGGTGAGCTGGGCCTGCCTTCCCTCACTAGGCTGACCCATGAGTACCTGAGCGTGGCCCCTTTTGCCGACTACCTCGACAGCATCTACTTCAACCGTTTCCTGCAGTGGAAGTGGCTGGAAAGGTGAGCTCCCTGAAGGCTGGACCGGGACAGGCCAGGTTGCTGGGGTTCTTCCCAGGCCTTGGGCTCTCCTGCTCAGCCAGCATTTGCTTCCCCACCCCTTGCCACAGGCAGCCAGTGACCAAAAACACCTTCAGGCAGTACCGAGTCCTGGGCAAAGGTGGCTTTGGGGAGGTGAGTGGCCAGGCCAGTGCCCCTGGAAGAGTGAAAAGGGTGGGTGTGTTGGATCCTGGACCACCCCCTGGATGCCCAGCAAGGGCACAGCTGGCCTCCATTCACCCCTCTCTGCCTGGCCACAGGTGTGTGCCTGCCAGGTGCGGGCCACCGGTAAGATGTACGCCTGCAAGAAGCTAGAGAAAAAGCGGATCAAGAAGCGGAAAGGGGAGGCCATGGCGCTGAACGAGAAGCAGATCCTGGAGAAAGTGAACAGTAGGTTTGTAGTAAGTACAGAAGGGGACCCTCTCTTCCCCTTGGCCATGCTGGCGCACTGGCCCTCCCTACCCCCAGGCCCCACCCTCCCGCACGGGATGCCGGGAAGGGCGGGTTTGGGGTGTTGATGCCAGGCTTGGGGAGCAGGCTGGGCCCAAGGAGTGGTACCGAGAAGGCTTTTTTGGGCAGCCCTGCCGCCAAGCGCCCCGCAGCTCCTGCCTGAGGGCTCGGGTCCCCTCGGCCACAGGTGAGCTTGGCCTACGCCTATGAGACCAAGGACGCGCTGTGCCTGGTGCTGACACTGATGAACGGGGGCGACCTCAAGTTCCACATCTACCACATGGGCCAGGCTGGCTTCCCCGAAGCACGGGCCGTCTTCTACGCTGCTGAGATCTGCTGTGGCCTGGAGGACCTGCACCGGGAGCGCATTGTGTACAGGTTGGGAGGGCTTGGCCACCCCAGGGGCTTAGTCCTTCCCTGCCAGCGACTGCAGCTGGGCCTGGACGGAGGTGGCCAAGGCTGCCGATCAGGCCAGACTACAGAAGGACATTGGTGTGGGGGCTGTGGCACTGGCTTAACTCACATGCCAGGCCAACTTGAGTGGCCCAGACCTAGGCTTTGGGCTCTGGTGGACCCACGGGGGAATCCCTCTACCCCCTACCGTGTGACCTTGGGCCAGTCAGCTCCCTGCTCCCAACACTGCTTCCTTTTCTAGGAAGCAGACTGTAATTCCTACTTCCCAGGTTGTTGGAGGAACCCAGTGAGTTAAGTACAGAGTGCCTGGCACACGAGGCTGGGTAAGAGAGCACCCTGGCTCTGAAGGTTGCTGACTTCCTGTGAGCCTCACAGCAGCCTCGTCAGGGGACAGATGAGTAGTCCCATTTGATGGAAGGGAAAGGCAGAGTCAGTCACCAAGGGGTGAGCAAGGCCACTGGGGAGGCCTCTCCTAGGTGGAGCTGCCTTCCACTTGCCTAGAGAGTCCTGGGAGTCCTAGCTCTATAAATCCTTCCTCTGCTCCCTTGAATCCGAGCTTTTGCCAGGGAGAGCAGGGCTGTCTGTCGCCCTGGCAGCAAATGAGTCTTGCACCTTGCTCCACACCTGGCCCCAGAAGGCAAGTGAGCTAGGAGGGGCTGACCCCGTCTGGCTCCCTGGCAGACTGAGCAGCATCTGACCCTGTTCTTCTTTCTGCACAGGGACCTGAAGCCGGAGAACATCTTGCTGGATGACCACGGTGTGTGGGGGTGCCTGGGGTGGGTCAGGGTGGGGTGAGAGGCAGAAGCCTGGCCTGTTAACGGGTCTACCTGTTTCTCCACCCACATTCAGGCCACATCCGCATCTCTGACCTGGGGCTGGCTGTGCACGTGCCCGAGGGCCAGACCATCAAAGGCCGTGTGGGCACCGTGGGCTACATGGGTGAGTCTTCTCTGCCCGGCCCACTAGCCTCCTGGGTTCCCTCACTGTCTACCCATCCAGCCACACCCACTTCTGTCAGGGAGGCTTCTCTCAGAAGGGGCCTCAGTAGAAAGGGCCCATACCAATGCTCCTCTTCTAGAGCTTAGGAGACCAAGACTCAGCCAGGGCCGCACACAGTTGTGAAACCATGTCATTCATTTGCTAAATACTTTTTTTTCTGAGATGGAGTCTCGCTCTGTCGCCCAGGCTGGAGTGCAGTGGCGCGATCTCCACTCACTGCAAGCTCCGTCGCCTCCCAGGTTCACGCCATTCTCCTGCCTCAGCCTCCTGAGAAGCTGGGATGACAGGTGCCCGCCACCATGCCCGGCTAATTTTTTTTGTATTTTTAGTAGAGATGGGGTTTCACCGTGTTCGCCAGGATGGTCTCGATCTCCTGACCTCGTGATCCGCCCGCCTCGGCCTCCCAAAGCGCTGGGATTACAGGCTTGAGCCACCGCGCCTGGCCGCTAAATACTTATTAAACCCTGCTATGGCTCAGCCTGCAAGTGGCTACCGGGGGATGGAGGAGAGAGACCCTCCATCTGTTTCTGTGGCCCCAGTCCCTGCCCTGCCTGTGCCCATTTGTGAAGGAGGCCAGTGGAGGGGCCAAGATGTGGCCCCACATTCCACTTGGAGACTGAGAGACACAGAAGGCAGAGTTCTGGCTCTGCAGGCTCCACTTCTTGCCTGTTGCGTGGCCTTGAACCAGACACTCCACTGTTCCCGGCCTCACTTTGCCACTGTAAAACGCTCATCATACCTGCCTCCCAGGGTTGCCTGGAAGATGAAAAGAGAGAGTTCAGGGAAAACTCCCCACGGGGCTGCCCTGGAAGGTAGGAGGTAGTCAGAAAATAGGAGTTTCCTTCTTCTCACTGCTATTAAATCCAGAAGTTGCAAACTGGTAGCCACGTGGGCCCAATTTGGCCTACATTTGTGTTTAAGTCAAATTGTTTTTAGTAAGCCAGATGGTTTCACATACAAAATACAGATTTCTGACTTCTTGTGTAAAATCTGAAGACCCAGGGACCTGGGCGTGGCCTCCTGCAAGGCTGTACCCAACCGCTTGATGGGGCCTGTGCTCTCCTACTGGCCAAGGTCCCCCCCAAGCTGGGACGGCACCTGCCTGGCCAGCGGGTTTGAGTGGATCCCAGACCTAACGTGCGCTGGCATTCCTGGGGCCTGAGGGTCCACTGCCCGCCTCCTGCCCAGCCCTAACTCCCATGCCACCCACCCAGCTCCGGAGGTGGTAAAGAATGAACGGTACACGTTCAGCCCTGACTGGTGGGCGCTCGGCTGCCTCCTGTACGAAATGATCGCAGGCCAGTCGCCCTTCCAGCAGAGGAAGAAAAAGATCAAGCGGGAGGAGGTGGAGCGGCTGGTGAAGGAGGTCCCCGAGGAGTATTCCGAGCGCTTTTCCCCGCAGGCCCGCTCACTCTGCTCACAGGTACGGCAGCTCACGGAAGCCTGGCCAGCCAGGGCTGGGGTGGACGCACCTTTCCCTCCCTCCCACCCACTCACCCGCCTGCCCGGCCGCCTCACCCCTGCCTTGCCACAGCTCCTCTGCAAGGACCCAGCTGAACGCCTGGGGTGTCGTGGCGGCAGTGCCCGCGAGGTGAAGGAGCACCCCCTCTTTAAGAAGCTGAACTTCAAGCGGCTGGGAGCCGGCATGCTGGAGCCGCCCTTCAAGCCTGACGTGAGTGCAGCTCACTCCTGCCGAAGGCGGGGCCCAGCTGGGGCTGGGGCTCAGGGGCTCTTATAGTATCAGCTAGGAAGCTTCCATTGCAAGCGGCAGAAAAAACAATCTAGTGGTTTAGCCACAAAAATAAAGATAATTCACAAAAAAGGAAAAGCCCCAGGATAGTTCCAGCTTTTGGCATGCCTGGATGGGGCTTGGGGCCTCTGACAATGTCCTAGGAACTCTCTCCCTCCCCTCCCTGTACTGTTGAGTGTGTAGTCTTCATACTGAGGTAGCTCTCCCCAGGGTGTGGCAGCAGTGGGCCTCAGCAGCCCAGCTGCCACAGTGGACAGAGAGCATCTTTCCTCCCCTCCCCTCCCCTCCTTCCCTCCTTCATTCTTTTTTCCTTTCTTTCTTCTTTTCTTTCCTTTTTTTCTTTTCTTTTCTTTTTTGAGACAGGGTCTTGCTCTGTCCCCCAGGCTGGAGTGCAGTGGCGAGATCTTGGCTCACTGCAACCTCTGCCTCCCAGGTTCAAGCGATTCTCCTGCCTCAGCCTCCTGAGTAGCTGGGATTACATGCAACCACCACCATGCCCGGCTGATTGTTGTATTTTTAGTAGAGACGAGGTTTCACCATAATGGCCAGGCTGGTCTTGAAATCTTGAAATCCTGACCTCGGCCGGGCGCGGTGGCTCAAGCCTGTAATCCCAGCACTTTGGGAGGCCGAGACGGGCGGATCACGAGGTCAGGAGATCGAGACCATCCTGGCGAACACTGTGAAACCCCGTCTCTACTAAAAAATACAAAAAACTAGCCGGGCGAGGTGGCGGGCGTCTGTAGTCCCAGCTACTCGGGAGGCTGAGGCAGGAGAATGGCATGAACCCGGGAGGCGGAGCTTGCAGTGAGCTGAGATCCGGCCACTGCACTCCAGCCCCGGCGACAGAGCAAGACTCCGTCTCAAAAAAAAAAAAAAAAAGAAATCCTGACCTCAGGTGATCCGCCCACCTCGGCATCCCAAAGCGCTGGAATTACAGGCGTGAGCCACCGCGCCTGGCCTTGCCCAATAATTTCAAAAGAAATCCTCATGGGGGAAAAGAAGTACCAAGACTGATGCCCATTGCCCCTCATTGCTCATGGTCCCTCACTGGCCACACCCAGACCATATACACCCGCCTGACCTTGCACCAATGGGGAAGCTCCATTCCCCAGAGGAAAACCACAGTGCAGTTGCCAGCAGTGGGAGGGGCTGTTGGGCTGGCCGTCCTTCTGTGGGTGGTCACTTCCCCTTATGGAGTCTCACCTGTTAACTGAGCATCTCAGTGGGCCAGGCACTCAGCAGGCAAGAGTGTCCTCTAGCTGTCAGAGTCCAGGTGGCAGAAAACCAGCCTAAACTCACTTAAGCTCAACATGGAGTGTATTGGTTCATTTGGCCAGAAAGTCCCAAAGTAGGGCCAGCTTCAGGGTTTTCTGCTGTGTGCCGGGATTCTCCAGCTCTTGCCTTGCCTTCAACCTGTTGACTCTTTCCCTCCCTATGAATTAGGCTTCTCTCTGTGACAGTCACAGGGACGGTTCTGACTGGCTAAGATGAGGTCATGTGCTTTCCCCTTCCCTTGTCTGTGAGGACTGGGTCCTGTAATTAACGGTTCACCAGTAACACTGGAGAGGCCTGAAGGATGGGCAGGGCAGGCCAGGTTGATAGCTGACACACGTTTATTGATTTAGCAAATAGCTGAGTGCCCATTTATGCCAGACCCTGGAGATAATGAGGCCCACTGGAGCCAGTCCTGCCCTTATATTCTAGTGGGAGACACACCCAAATAAACCAGTAAGCCAGAAGGAATTCCATGTAACGTTAAGTGTGATAAAGAAAACTAAAGCAAGCAGCCGGGCGTGGTGGCTCACGCCTGTGATCCCAGCACTTTGGGAGGCCGAGGCAGGCTGATCACCTGAGGTTGGGAGTTCGAAGACTGGCCTAACCAACATGGAGAAACCCCGTCTCTACTAAAAATACAAAATTAGCTGGGTGTGGTGGCGCATGCCTATAATCCCAGCTACTCAGCAGACTGAGGCAGGAGAATCGCTTGAACCCGAGAGGAGGAGGTTGCGGTGAGCTGAGATCGCACCACTGCACTCCAGCCTGGGCGACAAGAGCAAAATTTAGTCTCAAAAAAAAAAAAAGAAAGAAAACAGCTGGGTGCGGTGGCTCACGCTTATAATCCCAGCACTTTGGGAGGCCGAGACGGGCAGATCACGAGGTCAAGAGATCGAGACCATCCTGGCCAATATGGTGAAACCCCGTCTCTACTAAAAATACAAAAATTAGCCGGGTGAGGTGGCGGGCGCCTGTAGTCCCAGCTACACGGGAGGCTGAGGCAGGAGAATGGCGTGAACCCAGGAGGCGGAGCTTGCAGTGAGTAGAGATCGAGCCACTGCACTCCAGCCTGGGTGACAGAGCGAGACTCTGTCTCAAAAAAATAAATTAATTAATTAAAAAAAGAAAAAAGCAAGCTACGAAGATGGCAGAGAATGATGGTGAGGGGAGTACTTTTAGACACGGTGGTCTCTGGGGAGGTGATGGTGGTGCAGAAATGTAAAATATGTGAAGCAGAGAGCCACGCCAAGATTTGAGGTGTGAGCATTCCAGGCAGAAGAAACAGCCAGGCATTGCAGTCCTGAGGCAGGGGCCAGCCCTGTGAGGGGCAGCAGCTGCGAGGACACCTGTGTGGCTGAGTGAGCCCGTGCAGGCAGAGGAGTGCGGGCAGGTTCTCAGCAAGATGGGACCACTGGGGGACCCTGGGCAGGATTGTGAGGTATGGGGAGTGGGCCATAGTGGGTGTGAGTGGAAGTGGGGAGGCCAGCGAGGGGGCTACTGCCCTGAGTGACTGCCTCACATGGGCCTCACTGGAACCGCTGGCCAGGCTGGTCTCGAACTCCTGACCTCAGGGAAGCTGTTCACCTTGGCCTCCATTCCTCTTAGTCTATACCTAGAAATAGAATTACCAGGTCATATGGTAACTATGTTTAACCTTTTGGGGAACTGCCAGACTGTTTTCCAAAGCAAAGGTGGGCCCTGTCAGAGGCACTTGAACTAGGACAACCTGACTTTCGCCAGCTTGCCTCTGAGGCTGGCACTGCCACTCACCACTCAGTCTGTTCTGTTTCCTGTGTTCATCATCTCATTTAACCTTGAAATAACCACACTGCCTCTGGATCTTCCATTCAAGGTTGGAGATAAAATCAGTGCCCTGGAGTTTAACTTTGTAGAAGCAGTAGATGAAAAGCAAGCTTGATGATGATTTTTTTAACATCTTTTTTGAGTTTAATTTATATAATTTATATACCATGCAATTCACCCATTTACAATGTACAATTCAGCTCGGTGTGGTGGCTCATGCCTGTAATCCCAGCACTTTGGGAGGCCAAGGTGGATGGATCACCTGAGGTCAGGAGTTTGAGACCAGCCTGGCCAACAAGGTGAAACCCCCGTCTCTACTAAAAATACAAAAATTAGCTGGGTGTGGTGGCGTGTGCCGGTAATCTCACCTACTTGGGAGGCTGAGGCAGGAGGATCGCTTGAACCAAGGAGGTAGAGGTGGCGGTGAGCTGAGATCATGTCATTGCACTCCAGGCTGGGCAACAAGAGCAAAACTCCGTCTTAAAAAAAAAAAAAAGAAATTGCAATTCATTGGCTTTTTAGTTATGCAGTCATCACCACAATAAATTTTTGAGTGTTTTCATTACCTGCCCCACTTTGCAAAAAAAAAAAAAACCCATACCCTTAGCAGTCATTCTCCATTCTTCCCTCCAGCTGCTCCTGGCAATCACCAGTCTATTCTCTGTCTCTCTCTGTTTGCCTGTTCTGGACATGTCATAGCTATGGAATCACACAGTATGTGATCCTCTGTGCCTGGCTTCTTTCATTTAGCATAATATCTTCAAGGTTCATCCATGTTGTAGCATAGATCAGTGCTTCATTCCTTTTTAAGGCTGAATAATACTCCATTGCATGGATGGACCACATTTTACTTACCTGTTCGTCAGTTGGTAGACGTTAGGATTGTTCCCACTTTTTGGCTGTTATTGCTGCTATGAACATTCATGTACAAGTTTTTGTGTGGACAGATGCTGCCATTTCTCTTGGTCTATACCTAGGAGTAGAATTACCAGGTCATATGGTAATGATGTTTAACTTTTTGGGGAACTACCAGACTGTTTTCCGAAGCCGCTGCACCATTTTACATGACGATGATATTTTAATTGACATCTTATTTGAAGGGTTTAGAAAACCATGTTAAGATAAAAAAGAAGGTGGCCTCCTGGAGCTGAGATGGGCTCCCAGCGTGGGTCTGGGGAGGTGGAGCGGTGGGAGACTGCCAGTCCTCTGATTGGCTGGGAGAGAAGACGAAGCAAATCCCAGGTCATCGCAGGGCAGGGAGCCAAGGAGTCACCAGCTCCAGGCTCTGCGTGGCGGTGCTCAGCCGAGCGGCCAGCTGAGATTCAGCCTGTACTCCCCACCCCAACTGCAAACCCAGGAAGAAGTGTGGGCTCCCTGTGGGTTGGCCTTGCTGCCTGGCCTTGGGGAGCCACGGGCAGCCCCTTCCATGGCAGAGGCAAGATGTGGCAGGTGAAGGAGGCGCCTGGCATTGGCCTTTACACAGCCTCACGACCATTGAGCAGTGAGGAATAACGTACCCAGTTCACAGAGGGGAAAACCAGGCTTCGGAGAGAAGGGCCTGCCCCGCTTAGGAAGTGCGTGGGGTACCTGGTTTCTGACTCCAAATCAGAGAGCTGCTGGTGTCAGGGCAGCACCAGGCCAAGACCCGAGTCAGAATCAGGGCTGAACTGCCTTCACGTGTGCGTGTCTGTGTGCGTTTCCTATCTGACCACTGCCTCTCTCCCACCAGCCCCAGGCCATTTACTGCAAGGATGTTCTGGACATTGAACAGTTCTCTACAGTCAAGGGCGTGGAGCTGGAGCCTACCGACCAGGACTTCTACCAGAAGTTTGCCACAGGCAGCGTGCCCATCCCCTGGCAGAACGAGGTGGGGGCCTGTCCTGCTTGGTGGGGTGGGCTCCAGGAGGCTGCCCTGGGGACATATGTCACAGCTGCCTGCTCCTCAGCAGATGGTGGAGACTGAGTGCTTCCAGGAGCTGAATGTCTTTGGGCTGGATGGCTCAGTTCCCCCAGACCTGGACTGGAAGGGCCAGCCACCTGCACCCCCTAAAAAGGGACTGCTGCAGAGACTCTTCAGTCGCCAAGTAAGCCCCAGCATCGGCCTACCTGGGCCCCCAGCCTGGCTCCAGGGGACGGCGGGTGGGAGGCAGAGCCGGTGCCCGCATGCACTGGGAGTGGGCATCCTCCAGCCCTGTTGCGGTGCCCAGGGTCTCTGGCCTCATTCCCGCCTGTCCCCCACTCCTGGCTGGGCTCATGGCCTCTTTTCTCTTTCCAGAGGTGAGCAGTGTGGGCTCCCCGTGGGTTGGCCTTGCTGCCTGGCCTCGGGGAGCCACGGGCAGCCCTTCCATGGCAGAGGCAAGATGTGGGAGAAAGAAGTCTGGTGCCCGTCCCACTCCCCCTGCCCACTGCTTCGATTCCCTGCACCCTAGCCCCTTCGAGCTGCCAGCTTTGCTTAGCTTGTCTCCCCGTGCCCTGTCTCTGCCAGCCCCAGGGGAGAGGGCTGGGATCTACCCAGCCCCCTGACTTCAGTCTGTTGCCAGCAGCCTCTGCAATGACGCCCACCCACGTGTGGCCTGAGCTGCTGCTCCAGGTTCCTCGTGGAGAGGCCCCTCCCCAGAGTGTGCCCCCCCAGGCAGCTCCTGGCCTACCCTGGCAGGGTCGGCCCCATGTGACGTCCCTGGTGGTTAATAGCACCTGCTCTGCCTTTCTCCCTCCCTCCGTGTCTTCCCCGTCCCTCCAGGATTGCTGTGGAAACTGCAGCGACAGCGAGGAAGAGCTCCCCACCCGCCTCTAGCCCCCAGTCCGAGGCTCCCACCGGCAGTTGGCGGTAGCAGCTACTCCGAGCGCCGTTTACAGTTTTGCACAGTGGTCTTCCCCATTGTCCACTCAAGTCGTGGCCTGGGGAACGCAGACGGAGCTGTCCCCAGTGTCCTCCGCCCCTCAGCCCCTGGCCTGGCTGAGTTTGGCAGGGCCTGGGCCGTCCCTGGGACAAAGGTGCGTCCCTTCAGCTCTTCTCTGTGGAGCTCGGGGCTTTCTGTATTTATGTATTTGTACGAATGTATATAGCGACCAGAGCGTTCTTAATTCCTGCCGCAGACCTGGCGCCCGCCTTGGCTCCTGGGGGCAGCCAGCCCTGGCTGGGAGAGCGGGAGCTGGCAGAGGAGCCACTGCCAAACTCAAGGCTCCTCCGGCCCAGCTTGGATGGCTGAGGGTGGTCACACCCCTGAGCCTTCAGCACTGTGCTGTCCACCCCCGGCCTCTGAGTAAGACTCGTGCCTGCCCCCGCTGCCCTGGGCCCAGGCTGCTACTCTCTGGGGCCCAAAGCTGTCCCTTCTCAGTGCTTGTCAGAGATGGATCTGGGGCCTCTGTATCCCCTAGGCCTGTGCCAAAATGTCCAGAGATTGGGCCGGCTGTGAGACCTGTCAGCCCACTGCCCCGGCCGGCCCAGATAGGTTTGCCTCTGCCTTCCAGCTCCCAGGGCCTGGTCCCTGATGCTGGGCCCTGTCCTGGAGACACCTCTTTCAGAAACGCCTGAGCCCAGCCCCTAGGAGGGGGTGGGGCATCCCTGGTCAACCCTCAAACATTCCAGACTCCCCTCATAACAATAGACACGTGCCCAGCAATAATCCGCCCCTTCCTGTGTGCGCCTGTGGTGTGCGCGCGCGCGTGTGTACCTGTGTGGGTGAAGGGGATAGGGCAAGGCTGTGCCTGTGCCCCAGGCCCCAGTCCTGGCCCTTCCCAGACTGTGATGGCCATCCTGGTCTCAGTGTTAGGGTAGCATGGGATTACAGGGCCTTGTTTTTTCCATATTTAAAGCCAATTTTTATTACTCATTTTGTCCAATGTAAGCTGCCACGTGTCTCTGTGTGAATACAGTCCGAGCACAAACCTGGCTAGCCGCCCCTGCCTGCCTCTTTCTTGCTTCCGGTGCTCCAGGGGTCTTCCTGCTCCCCTGGCCCAGCTGGAAGCGGGAAGGGATTGGAGGTGGGCCTGGAGGGAGGCAGGGTGTGCCCTTCCGAGGCCCAGGAGCCCCCAGGGCTGACTCTGAGCTAGCCTCTCCAGACAGCCAGGCTTTGGTAGCCTTTGGACTCACCCAGTGTGTTCCCCAACTTCCTAAATGGGATGGGGCCTAAGGAAAGAAGCCTTGGGTACCCACTGGGGTGTAGGTCTGTTTCTGACTGCTGGGAAGGCAAGTCCCTTTGGTGTCCTCCCCTCCAAGGCTAAGGTGGCCTGGCTGCCTAATGTGGACTTAGAGTAGGGTGGGAGCTGTGTAAAGAACGTCTGCCCCAGGCCTGCCTTACCTGGACGCCAGCCATGTACCGGCCCCTGGGCTGATGCACGTGCATCATACCCATCCCTCTGTTTTGCCTTTGATACATTATGGGCAAAAACCTAGATAGTGGGGGATGCTGGCAGATAGGCTGTGGCTGGTGTGGGAGGGTTCTCTGAAGATGGTGGTTGAGCCTCGAAGTAGACATTCACCTGGGAGGAAGGGGGACTGGGGGCCACTCAAGGGGAGCTTCCTGCGTGGGCTCTGGGGCTGACAGCTTATTGCCTACCAGTCTGTCTCAGATCTTGCAACCCCAATGCTGCTCTATAGACTCCCAGTGTCCCCAGCTCCCTAGGAATGCCCTGTAACCCCCATCGAGCTTGTTCCTGGCCTCTGGACTGGGCACCCAGTGCTGCAGGAGCCATGTGAGCTTTGGAGCTGACAGTTCCAGGTTCAAGCCCCAGCCTGGCCACTTTTCAAGTTGGCTCTGCACAGGTCCTTCCCTTGTTTGGAAAGATAGGTGTGAGACCCATCACCTTGCTGGGCAGCTGTGGGAATCCACCCAAGCAGCCGGCTAGCCCCTTGAGTTCCCAAAGCCACCGCAGGACTCTCACCTGCTGTGGAGTGGTGCTGAGTACCAAACTAACCACCTGGCTTAAGCACAGCCAGAAGGTGCCGAGCCAGCAGCCTGGCAGAAGGGGCGTTTTGTGGCCCCACTCATGACGTGTGGCGTGCCTGCTGCTTCCCATCAACCTAAGGGAAATAAGGGGAGGGGGGATCTGCTCAAGGTCTTCCAACTGGTTAAGTGGCCATTGCAGGGTGGGGAGGAAGCCAGGTAACGATGGGAACGCTGGATCTACCCATGTGTCCTGAGAAAGGAGCCTGGGGTGGGTTTGCCCCTCTGCCCCAGGCTGTTTTGAGGTTGGAGTGGGGGATTTTTAGGTAGGTGTTAGCATGTCAGACCAAAGCCCAGCCCTGGGCAGGTATGCAAGAGTGAGCGGGTGCCAGGTGGACATGCAGGACCCTGAGGCACTCTGCCTGCACCTGGATCAGGATGCCCTGGCCAGGCTCCCCCTTGGGCTAGGGAGGCATCCAGGGAACTTATTGGCTAGGGTTAAACTCACCTTAAGGCTTTTAGCCCAGTGGGTCCTTGGCAGAGAGAATTCCCAGAATTCATTTCCCAAGAAGCTTCCCTGAGCTATCCTCCATGCCCAGCTCTATGGTGGGAACTGGGACCCAGATGGAGACGAGGCCCCTGGCAGCTTGGAGCTTGGTCTGGTAGGGAGGCAGACAAGGGAACAGCGGGACCCAGTGTGATCGGCCCTGTGGAAGAGCTGACGGTTGGGGGTGGGGCAGCACCAAACAAGGAGGCCCCTTGACCCGGAAGGTGTTAGAGTTGGTGCCTTCCAGGACACAGGATCAGATGCACCCAAGTACAGGAGCCAGATGGATGGTCGAGGGCTTTAGTGGTTTAGGGTGGCTGAGCATGGGAGGCCAGGGGTGGAAGCAAGGAATGACTGGAGCTGAGGTCAGTGAGAGACAGCCAGCTTTTGGATTAAGGGCCGGGCGCGGTGGCTCACGCCTTTAATCCCAGCACTTTGGGAGGCTGAGGCAGGCACATCACAAGGTCAGGAGATCAAGACCATCCTGGCTAACACGGTGAAACCCCGTCTCTACTAAAAAATACAAAAAATTAGCTAGGCGTGGTGGTGGGTGCTGTAGTCTCAGCTACTCGGGAGGCTGAGACAGGAGAATGGCTTGAACCCGAGAGGCAGAGCTTGCAGTGAGCTGATACCGTGCCACTGCACTCCAGCCTGGTCAATAGAGCGAGACTCTGTGTCCAAAAAAAAAAAAAAAAGCTGGATTAAGGATCATAGGGTTAAGGCCCAGATAGATGGGGCCTCATCTGGAAGGTGGGGGATTCCCTGAAGGGTATTTGGCTGGTTATGTTGGGATGTTTGCTCCAGCGTCTACAAAAGCACCCCTAGTCTGTGTCCATGTGGTTTAGATGGGGCTGGGCTTGCACTCCCTCCATACACATACTCCACACGCTACCTGGAGTGAGAGAGCCAGGTGGGAATGTTGCAAGTGACAGAATGGTCCTCCCACTAACTTAGAAGGTGTTCAAAGGATATGGAGGAGCTTCGGGGTCTTAGTTGTGGACCCCATTCTCATCAGGGCACACCCACCAGAACCAAGATGCTAGAGCCATTTGGTTTTGCCTCTTTGAGCCCGGTTGCAAACTCAAGGAGTCTGAGTGGCCAGGCTGGATACCTGCCTGCTGTGCACTGAGGGAGGAGGGCACTTGGGTTCACAGGCTCACCAGGATGGCACCCATGGGGCAGTGATTCCCCTGTTGAAATCAGGGTGCCTGTATGCAAAGAAAAGGGAATGGGTACTGGGCGGCCACTTCCTTTGCATAAGGAATTCATTTCCTCTCCCTTAACACATAGGCACTTAGACTGGTTCACTGATACTCAGCCCAAATGAGTCCACAAACAATCATTCATGGAGTTGTTTGCTTGTATTTTGCTCAAATGATGGGGAAGGAATTGGGGCTCCCTTTCCTCCAGGGATAGATGGCAGGATATGAGCCTAGGGCTGTGGGGGTTGTCCTCGCCACCCTTTGGGAAGAGCTTGCCTGAGAGTGATGCAAACATAGAAGCACATACGTGCCTGACACCACTGCGGGAACACTTGGAAGCAACTGTGACCAAAGCTAGAATCTACCCTGGGACTTTTTTTTTTTTTTTTGAGACGGGGTCTCACTCCATCCCTTAGGCTGGAGTGCAGTGGCGTGATGTCGCTCACTGCAACCTCTGCCTCCTGGGTTCAAGCGATTCTCCACAGGCGTGCGCCTCCAAGCCTGGCTGCTTTTTTTTTTTTTTGTATTTTTTGGTAGAGACGGGGTAGAGCTCAAACCTATTTGGGGGTTCTGTCACTTGCGACCCCAAATGTTCCAGCTAATATGGTGGTGGAGGGGTTTTTGGAAAATCACCTTAAGTGCAGTAGAGAAGTTGGACGAGAGACAGCCCAGTTAAGAGGCCGATGGACAGCCAACTTCAGAGTGGCCTCTGCAAGCTTGGACCTCGGGGTAGACAGTGGGGCGCTCTCTAGGGGTCATCTGCTCCCTGGTGGGGTGGGTAGGGGGAGGCATGTCCACGGAGGTCAGGCCTATGGATTCGGCACTAGGTCCTCCTCCCCGTGCTGCTTGCTAGTAGGCATGTGGTGGTGTACGCCTGCTGGGCACCTAGCAGGAGGGGTCATGAGTTGGTAAGGAGCCACATTGGGGTGCCTGCCTGCTCAGGGCCCCTGCCCACTGCGTGTGCGCAGCGCCTGTCAGGATGTGACAGGGACCTGGACATATGTGTGCTCTCCGAGCTGAGCTGTGTACGCGTCGGGGTTCTCGACCTCAGCTTCCTGGTTGTGCATCCAGCGTACACGACCGGTGTGGCCTGGGCTCCAGCCTGGCGTGTGGACCGGGTCGGCCGGCGTGTGCCTCCCCTGTGAGGGTGCCCTGGCGGGTGTGAGCCCGGAGGGCTGGAGAGTCGGGTCTCGGGGCCGCAGGTGGGTGTCCATCCTCCCCCTCCTTCCCTCCGGGGGCAGCCTCCTCGCGGCGTGTGGCTGGGGGTGGGGGGCCCTCTGCTGGCTGCCGCGCGCGCGCACGCCGGGCTCAGCACCCGCCGTGTACGCGCCCGTGCGCGCGCCCCGCGACTCCAGCCCAGCGCTCGGAGCCGCTTTCGCTGCCACTGTCTGCTCCCCCGGGCCGCCGCCGCCGCCGCTTACCCCGCAGGCCCGGGGCTCTGTCCGCTGGGCCCGCGCTGCTCGCCCCGAGCCAGGAGAACGAGCTCGAGGAGGATGCCTGGGCCCGTGAGTACCGCGGCGGCTGCGGGCCGGGCGGGCACAGAGCGCGGGCGGAAGACGGTCCCAGGACTGAGCCCTTCCCCGCGGGCTGCTCTGCGCCCTGGCCCCGGGTCGCCGCCCCGGACCCCTGCCCGGGCCGCCCCTCCCCCAGTCCACACAAGAGGGAGGGAGAGCGCCAGTGAGCGAGGGAGCCGGAACGGGGCGCGAGCCGCCACCAGTTCGCTTGGAAACTGTTGCCACAGCAACGGGGTTGCGCTCCCCAGCAACACGACTGCGGGGTGGCGACGCCCCCTCCCCCACCTTACCCCCTCCCCCTAGGCGGGCCCACAGCTCGGGGGCGCAGGGAGAGAGGGGTGCCAGCGGGGGCATGTCGTCCCTCTGGCCCGGCTGGGTGTGCCTGCCTCCACAGCCCATCGAGGGTGGGGGTGGGGGCGAACGGCTGTGGGCACGAGCTGGCTCCCACGTGGCTGCAGTCGTCGCAGCAGGGCTCCTGGGGTGGCTGCAAACGTGGGGGCGGCCCAGCCCCTGGGCTTGTCACGGGAGGAGGAGGCATGGAGGCTGGGGCTGGGGTCTTCGCCCATAGACCCCCCCACCACCCACCGCCGCCACCACCCCCCTAATCGCGCCGGCCCCTAATCGCGCCGGCCCTGGACATGGCCTGAGCCGAGCTGGGTTCCCCAGGGGCGACGTTTCTTACCAGGGTAGAGGAGCGAAGCTTGCATCCCTCCTCCTCCTCACGGCCAGGGCACGTGTCAAACCGGGCTTGGGCCCGCGGTGAGTCTCTGCTCCGTGTTGCTAGCCACCATTCTCCAGGGAGGGGTGGAAGCAGAGTGGACAAGAGCAGAGGAAAGGACATTGCTAACCCAGGGAAGCTGAAGCCCAGGCCAAATGGGATCGACCCAGCCCATTGTCTGGGTCACAAGTGCCCCTTTCTTGTCTGAGCACAATGCCACAACTGTACTGAGTGGCATGCAGGTTGGCCGGCAGGGAGGCCCGCGCCACATGGAGGTGCCTGGTCCTCCAGGGGAGCTCCTCTGGGAGGAGAGTGGCCTCTGACTCAGAGGAAATGACCTCTGGCTCCCTTCCCAACCTCCCCTCAGCGGGCATCATGCTGGAGAGAGAAATGGCCCTCCTGCCAGCTCTCCCAGGCCTGACTCAGCAGATGCCAGCCCCGACCGCGGGCTTCAGATCCAGGATCCCAGCGACCACAACAGCCCTTGGGTTTCCCATCCGGGGAGGCCTCCTAGAGGTGACTGACATCTGGGGCATTTGAGGCTTTGATATAAGATGCCCTTAGATGGGTGGTGCCCTGGAGGTCAGGCCTGAGTCTCCTGCAGGCAGGGTGCCTGGGGAATGACTCACAGTAGCTTTCATTCCCTTCCTGCTCTGTGAGAGCTGTGTTGAGTGCTCTGCATCCATTATCTCCTAATTTTTTTTACAACAGTTGCTCAAGGTAAGTTTATTATCCCCATTTTAGAGATGAAGACTCTAAAGGGAGGCTCAGGGAGGTGAGTGACTTGCCCAAGGTCATACTAGCAGTAAGTGGCAGAGCTCAGTCCACAATGCAGGCTTCTCTGCGGGCAAAGGTCCTCTCTGCCTGCTGTCTAACTTCTCTTGTAACCCTGGCAGAAGAGAACGGTAGAGCCTTCTAGAGGAGCATTCTTAACCTTCCTTCACTTTCCTCTAGTGAGGACATTCCCCATCTTTCAGGTCTTGGTACATTTTTCCTTCTTCCAGCAAAATCAGCCAAATTCTTGCTCCCCCAGATGCATTATAGGACGGGGCTAGCTTTCTCCCTCCCTTCTTCACTTCCTCCCTGCCTCCATTTTCTCCCTCTGGGTGAGACCAAGCAGTGAAGGGCTGCCTCAGTCCCCTGGGAAAACCCCAAGCCCTGACCCTAGGCTCATGGGCTCCGTGGCCTGCTCAGCTTGCAGTCTTGGCTGTGGGAGAGAAAATTTAGCAAAGATGGGCCCGTGCAGTGCTGCTGCCTGTGGGTGCTCAGTCTAGCTCCAGGCATTGGAAACCCAAATGCTTCCAAGGATCAGGGGGAAGTGGAATGAGTGAGGTGGGCCAGGGAGCCACTCAGCTCCAATCTTTGTCACTGTGTGAAATGTGGACTTGGTATGACCTGACTGTCCAATTTTCAAGATGAACCAGAAATCTAGACATTTATATAAAATCTCCTGGATTTTTAAATGTTGGCAATTAATCAGAATGTTTTTAAAAATGGATTGTGAGCATGGATTGTTTTTAAAACATGTCTGTGAACTGTGTCCAACCTAAGGGTCCTGTGTCTGAGACCTCTGGCCTGTGGGAAAGGGACAGCAGTTTTTGCTGGGCCACCTGCAGGGGCTGCTTTCTGTATTTGAGCCTCTTGAGGCTGCAGGGTGATCCCTCATCAGAGGGAGTTCTGTTCTCCCCTCGGCACCCTTGTCCTACTGCTGAAGAAACTCCAGCTCAGGTATGGGAGTAGCCAGGACAGGATCACATGGCTTAGTGAGGACGGAAGCCAAATATGAGCTCAGGGCTATCCCTCAGCACTCTGCATGTTACCCAGGCTGCCTCCCACCAGGGTATCACCATCATGCCCATGTGGCCTCCTCCCCTGGAGGGTCAGATCATTATTTCTATGCTAGTGGCGGGGATGAAGGCACAGAGAGCCACAGGCTGAGGTTTCAGTGGAGGAACCTGGTCTCTGAAAACCCTGCCCTGAAGAGGGCCTGAGTGAGGGCTCTCCACCTACAGGCCCACTGGGGCCTCAGTCTCTGTGGTCTTATTTGTAGTTTCCCAAGCCCTGGGTTCCTGGCTTGGTGTCAGGGTTGGGTCATCTACCTGCAAGCAAGGGTGCCACTCAGTACCCTGGGCTAGGTGGAGGGCCGTTTTGGCCAGCTCCAAGCCTGGCTGACTGTGGGAGCGGAGACAAGTCCTGTCAAGTCCTCTCTGGCCTCAGTTCCTCTGTGTTGGTGTGGGAGGGATGTAAGGGTGTTACCAGTGGCTCCCTGAAATGCCCTTCCTGCTGGGACCAGGGACTTTGTCATCACCTGAGCTTCACATCACCTGGCTATGGAGACCTGAGCTGGACCCACTCCTTGAGCCTACATGCTTGTCTGTAGAGAGAACAGTAGCCACCTCCTGGGTTTTCCTTAGATAACTAGCATAGAGACCAGTAGTGGACCTGGCATGTGCAAGACACACAGGACAGGCTGTCAATCTGTCCTGCCCCCTAGCCCTCATCCCCTGTTCTGCGTTCCTGTCCCTTCCCTTGAAGACCAGCAGCTCTAGCCTCAAATCCAGATGTGACCCAGAGTCCCTGCTGCCCGGGATTTCCCATCCCTGCCCCCCAGAACCCTGGTGTGTGGCTCCGTACAGCCTTTTCCTGTGATTCATGTAGACACCTGGGTTCTCCACTTGCTTATAAACCACCCTGCCAAGTGAGGGCTGGGTGATGGCTTTTCTCTCAGTGACATTTTGGTGAATGGCTGACATTTCCCAGGAATGAATTGGACACAGACCCAGCCCTTAAGGTACTCCCGGTCCCACAGCTAAAAGACCAAACAAGTAACGAGCCCTCCAGCCTCTCCTTCCATAGGTGGTTCTTAAGCTACTTACTGGGTGCCAGCTGGTAAGACCAATGGTACTGGACCCTGGCCTCCCTGGAACATCCTGATATCATTGGGCTTCCCATCCCTGAGGGGTGAGGTGGCTCAGGTGAGCCCAAGAGGCCTTGGCAGGAGCTCATCCAGGAGTCCAGCACCTATGTCAGTGGTTCTCAGAGTGTGTTCCCTGGCCCTGCAGTACCAGCATCTGCTGGGAATTTGGTAAAAATGCAAACTCCGACCCCATCCTAGACCTACTGAATCCAGCACTGGGAATGGAGCCCAGCACTGTTTTAACAGCCTCCACGTGGTTCTGATGCTTGCTTAAGTTTGAGAGGCCCGGATCTAAGCCATGTTAAATATTAAATGCTAGATTGGCTCCTGAGGCAGCGTGGTGTTATGAAGAGTGACTAGGCTGGGCAGGGGCACAGCACAGTGGCAAGCATGGTGATGGGGGCCAGGGGAGAGACGATGTTGGCCTGGCCAAGGCAGTGGCAGGAGGACCAAAGGAAGTGGACAGATGCCACCCTGCAGAGGATGCGGTGGATGGAAGGAATGCTAGGCTCTTTGCTGAGATAAAGGGCCCAGTAGCAGATCTTTGCTGCTTTGGCGTGTAAGGCTGAAGTGTAGGGTTCTTTGTGCAGAGGGCAGTGTGGGAGGTGCCCACAGTAATGCAGCCAGGCCCTGGTTCTGTGTGCCCTTGGGTGTCATTTAATCTCCTTGAGCCAAGTGTTCCCATCTGCCAAATGACAAGAATGCTGGCCTGCTTCAAAGAGTGTGGTGCCCAGCCCTCAGCCAGGGAGCACCCTGGGGACACACACATCTCTGCATCCTCAGCTCAGAAGCCACCATCATCAGAGCTAATGTTTGTTGGCACCTCCACACCCTTGGCATGGATTAGCTTCATCTTCACCGATGAGGAAACTGAAGCAACTTGGAGGTTAAGAAACTCAGCAAGGGTCTTGCTTTCATCCCCTTGTCGTGCTCCCAGTGAGTGTGTGGCCCGAGAAAACATGCAGAGCGATATGGTTCAAAAACACTACAGATAAATCAAGATGGAACCCTAAAACATGTTCAAATAACCTTCAAGAAAGTAGGAAAAGAGAAACAGGAAACAAACAGAACATGAGTAATAAAATGATAAAATGGCAGACCAGTCCGTCTGCCTGCAGGGCATCGTTCCTAGCACCTGAATGTGTTGGGTGGGTAGGAGGAGGCAGGTATGTGCTACTTACTACCAGTCTGGAACAGCGTGGACAGTGGAGGGAGTGACTGGGAGAAGCAGGCTGCAGGCAGGGTCTGAGTCTGAAAGGCTCCCAGACAAGGGCAAGAGCTCACATAGGAAAGGAGCAGTAAGGGGCATGGTTTTTTCAGGAGGCTTTGCAAAGTCTGGCCTGGTCAGGTAGAGCATTTGGAAAGGTCTGAATGAACCTCTGATGTTTATGTATTGAGCACCTATGGTCGGTTAGTGAGAGTCTACTGAGCACCTGGGAGGGAGGCTTCAGACAGGATTCCAGTCCCGTGGGCCTGCTGTGACACTGCCAAGGGGATAGTGTTCAGCGTCAAATCCCCACCCACTCTGCCTGGGGGCAGAGCCAGGTTGGGGCCATGGGGCTAGCTATGTGACCTTAAGCAAGTGCCTTCCTCTTGCTCTTTGGTCCAAAGTTGCCTAGTCTATAAAATGCAGCTATGGGCCGGGCGCGGTGGCTCAAGCCTGTAATCCCAGCACTTTGGGAGGCCGAGACGGGCGGATCACGAGGTCAGGAGATCGAGACCATCCTGCTAACATGGTGAAACCCCGTCTCTACTAAAAAATACAAAAAGCTAGCCGGGCGAGGTGGTGGGCGCCTGTAGTCCCAGCTACTTGGAGGCTGAGGCAGGAGAATGGCGGGAACCCGGGAGGCGGAGCTTGCAGTGAGCTGAGATCTGGCCACTGCACTCCAGCCTGGGCGACAGAGCGAGACTCCATCTCAAAAAAAAAAAAATGCAGCACCCAGCAGGTCCTGGGCGTGGCCTGCCCTGTCTGGCCTAATGCCCTACCTGCTGAGCTGGGTGCCCTCAGGGCACAGACCCTGTCTTTTGTCTCTTGCTAACCTAAACCTGGAGCTACCATTACATCCCCCCTTCATCCTGTAGCTCTTTGTCATGCTGCTATTCCACAGCAGCGTCGGGCTGGTGATCAGGCATGCCAGGGCCCTGGTGGGAAGCGATGGGAATGCACATTTTGGCTGCTAGCTGGCCTGTCTGCCCAGTGCCCCCATGGCTGCCACTTACATCTGGCTTATCACATAGGGAGTGTTTTGACAGAGTTTGGATTCAGACTCAGGCTAAATCCTAGCTCCTCCCCTTCTGAGCTGTGTGACCTGGGGCAAGTCATTTCCCTCTCTGAGCCTATCTCCCTGTCTATCAAATGGGCACAACCAGCATGGACAAGGTGGTATTGAGAGGATTCTGTGTGGTCCTTGAAAGGTATTTCTAATTCAGCTAAACCCCATCACCTCCAGCCCCAGAGTTACCTTTTCTGACCCGGAGCTGTTCCTGCCTGGCAGGCCAGGGGGACCTCTAGTTAGTGCCAGTTTCCTCAGAGCATTCCTGATGGCTCAGGAAAAGAATAACAGATGTAATTAACTCCCAGTGACTGGCAGCATCGTGTTTTTATCTGGGCTGCGTCACCATGGCAGCCTCATGGCAGGGTTGTCGAGGGGGCGGGCAGAGCTATGGTTCCTGCCATTGTCTGTTCTGGAACGCAGGCCCAGGAGAAGGGGACCGGCACAGGCACCAAGTGGCACGTGGCTGAAGGCAGCCATGGAGTCAGAGGCCATCTGGGGAGAAGTGTGGGGTGGCCCATGGCCTGGCTTCCCCCCAGCTTGGGGCTCAGGCTCCCTGTGGCTCTCAAAGCAGAGTGTGTGTGTGCCTTGGGTGTGCTGAGGGTAGGAGGGTCTGTGGGGCTCCTGGAAGAGGCCCACAAAGTAGCCCAGGCAGCACTACCCCCCACCCCACCCAGGCTAGGGTTTTGTGGCCAGGCCTGGGTTCAAATTATGCTTCCACCACCTGCCATCTCCACAGCCAGTTTTCCCCAACTCCTCATCTGTAAAATAGGAATCATTCCAGTTACCCGAAGGCTTTCATTCAAACCCTTGTGTATAAGGCATTCAGGAAAGGCTCAGTTCTGTTCTGTGGGGGCGGTGAGCAGTCACCTGCCACCCTTCACTCAGAGTCAGGGCTCCTTCCTACTTCTTAGGGTGCAAGGTTCCCCCTCTCACCCGCGTTTGTGGAGAGGAGGAAGCGAAACTAGAGATGCCCATCTGGCGTGAGTGCAGGACCAGGTGGGTACGACAGACTAGCTTCCGACCCTCATCTACTTTTCCTCCCCTCCGCGAGAGGGAGAGGGAGACGGCGGCCTGGAGACAGAGGCAGAGCCAAGTGGGGCTGTGCAAGGGTAGGAGGCGGGGAAGCGGAGCTGGAGCCGGCAGGGCGCCTGGAGGAAAGGAAGAGAGAGACTGACTGGCCCACGCCCGGCGCAGCGCGCTAGGCGCAAAGGCAGGGCCTGTGGCACGCAGTACTGGCACGCATTACCAGTCGGAGCCACCCGCCTGAGCCCTACTACGGGAGCGGTGGAGACCTGGAGGGCGCAGTGCAGGTCCAGTTGTTCCGGGCTTTGGGCAGCCAGGGGCTACCAGGCGTCTGTACAGGGCGCCAGGTGGCTGTCTGTGGGGCTCCAGGAGATGTACCACCCTTTCCCCGCCACACAGCAACTGCGCCGAGACGCCTCTTCAGGGACCTGGTGTGCACAGGCTCCTGAAACCCTTTCGCAGCTGGGGTACCTTTGGCCCAGGGACTGTGGATGGCGAATCTCTCATCCGAGCTGGAGTCCGGCCTTCGCGCGTCCCCTGCTGGCCCGTCTCGGCTCCCCTCGGCGCCCGGGCTCCGCGGCGGCGGCCGGGCTCAGATCGGGGAAACCCTACCGGGGAAGCCTCGAGGCGTGACGTCACCGTCCTCGGTGACGTCACCGGCCCCCCGGGGAGCGCGGGGTTCCCACCGAGAAGGCTTTCCCCGGACTGCGCAGGGCGCGGGCGAGGGCCGGGAAGTCGTTGGGGGCCGCGGCGCGCCTTCACTGCGCCCCGTGTCTGCCCCACAGGTCCCGCGCGGCCCCGGGTGAGGCACGCCCGCGCGCCCGCCGGCGCCATGGGAAGGAGCGGGCGCCGCTGCTGTCCCCCGCCGGCGCGCGCACGACTTGAGACCTGCCACGGGCAGCCCCCGGCCGCGGGTCCCCGAGTGACGCTGGCGGCACCTGAGAGTGTGGCGCGGGCCCGGGGCCACGCAGAGGAGCCCAGTGTCCAGTGAAGCGGCTGAGGACCCGCCGCCCGTGCCGCCGCCATGGTGATGTCCCAGGGCACCTACACGTTCCTCACGTGCTTCGCCGGCTTTTGGCTCATCTGGGGTCTCATCGTCCTGCTCTGCTGCTTCTGCAGCTTCCTGCGCCGCCGCCTCAAACGGCGCCAGGAGGAGCGACTGCGCGAGCAGAACCTGCGCGCCCTAGAGCTGGAGCCCCTCGAACTCGAGGGCAGTCTGGCCGGGAGCCCCCCGGGCCTGGCGCCGCCGCAGCCACCGCCGCACCGCAGTCGCCTGGAGGCGCCGGCGCACGCGCACTCGCATCCGCACGTGCACGTGCACCCGCTGCTGCACCACGGGCCCGCGCAGCCGCACGCGCACCCGCATCCACACCCACACCCGCACCACCACGCGCTCCCGCACCCGCCGCCTCCGCACTTGTCGGTGCCGCCACGGCCCTGGAGCTACCCGCGCCAAGGTGAGTACCGACCTCCGCTAGGGGGCGATCCGGGCCGCCGGGAGTGGGCGGGCGTTGGAGGGCTAGCTGCTTACCCGCGGGGTTTCCACCCGCAGCCTCCGGGAGAACACGGGCAGCGGCGGGCTGGGGATGGGGCTGGAGTTGGGGCTGGGGCCTCTGCGAGAGGCTGGGAACCGGCGGCCTCACCCCCTCCGACCACCTCCCACTCCGCAGCGGAATCGGACATGTCCAAGCCACCGTGTTACGAAGAGGCGGTGCTGATGGCTGAGCCGCCGCCGCCCTACAGCGAGGTGCTCACGGACACGCGCGGCCTCTACCGCAAGATCGTCACGCCCTTCCTGAGCCGCCGCGACAGCGCGGAAAAACAGGAGCAGCCGCCTCCCAGCTACAAGCCGCTCTTCCTGGACCGGGGCTACACCTCCGCGCTGCACCTGCCCAGCGCCCCTCGGCCCGCGCCGCCCTGCCCAGCCCTCTGCCTGCAGGCCGACCGTGGCCGCCGGGTCTTCCCCAGCTGGACCGACTCAGAGCTCAGCAGCCGCGAGCCACTGGAGCACGGGGCTTGGCGTCTGCCGGTCTCCATCCCCTTGTTCGGGAGGACTACAGCCGTATAGAAGGGCGCCCGGCGCCCCGGGCCCCACCGGCGGACTCCTGGCCTGACTGCGGGGCTTTTTAAATGCTTCCCTGGACTGCGGGGAGGGGCGGGGGGAGGGAGGGATTTCTTATCCCGTTTGTTACATTTTGAGGATAATAAAGGTGTGTGATCTGGTTTGGTACAAGCGGAGGGTGCACCCGCTGCTTTCGCCCAGGGTTCTGGTGACCAGACAAGCCGGGACCTTGGCAGGAAGGACCCTGAACGTGCGTTTCCGCCACAATAGAGCCTAAGAGTACAGAACTGAGATCAACCTTCTCAGTTCCAGGCGGCTTCCCCTGGGAGCCTCAGCCCCCAGCACCGGCCCCCCTGCCCCGGCGGGTCTTGGAATTAGGGTGAGTACGCCCCCTAGTGGCAAGGAGGTGCTGCGGCCTCGGAGGTGGGAAGAGTTGGGAACCTGGGTCAGGGCAGGCGGCAGCCCAAAGGGATCTGGATTTCTTTATTAACAGACATGAGCACGACCCGTTACAGAAGTTTGTGCTTTCCAAAAAAAAACAGTTACTGAACGTGAAAAAGTAACCCAAGGAAAGAGGAAGGAGTTGGGGAGGGGCCACCAAAGCCCCTGGGCCCCATCCATAGCCCTGACCTGAACCGCGCCTAGGGCCTCCAGCCTGGGACCTGCCCAGCAGGAGGGGGGGGGGCAGCCGAGGGGCCCCAGCTGGGCCTGCTACTTCCTTTGGGCCAGACAAGAAGGGGTCAAAAGAAGGGCGGGGAGGGGGTCCCAGGGAGCCAGAGCCCACGAGCCATTTATTGCCATGTTTTAAAATTCGTGCAAAATATCTGAAGCCCTGGACAGAGAATACAAAGTGATATTTTTCCAAGAAACATAAAACTAGGAAAAGAGGTGGGAGACACTTTCCCACCAGAACTCCCCCAACGCCAGGCCCCAAGCAGGGTGAGGCCTCCACCCCGGCCAGCTGAGCAGGGAGGACTAAGAGCTACAATCTGGACCAGGGAAGGAGGGGTGGAATTTGCAACAGCGTCTCAACTACCAACGGGAGGAAAACCAGTCAACTGTACAAGTCTCCTATCAACTTTTAAAAAAAAGAGAAAAGCTGTAAAAGTCAGGCCCTGTGGGTAGGGAAGCGGCCAAGTCCCCAGCCAGGGCCGGAATCCAGAGTGGGTGCCAGGCGGAGCTGCTGCGAATGCAGGCACGGCGGGCCGTCTGGCCAGAGGCCGATGCAGGTGGGCGGCCTTGGCAAGGGTAGCCTAGGGTTGGCGCCACCACTAATCACCACCCTCGAAGCCCTCCTCCTCTTCTGGAACTGGGTCTGCATCCCAGCATGTGATGTCGATTTCTGAGGCGTTAGAAAGGGAGAGGAGTTAAGGACCTAGCAGACCCACACTTGTGTCCCCAGCTTCTGTGAGCGGTGGGTAGTGGTGGGGTAGCTACCCACACTCAAATCCTCCCACACCCAAATTCCTCCCCATCATCCAGCCCAGTACTACCTGGAGGCTTGTTGTAGAACACAGGAGGCGGAGCCTTGGCACAGAGCTCTTCCGATTGGGCAAACTCCTCCTCCTGTGATTGACTGAAGTACCCCTCACTGGCCTGCAGGCGAAAGCATTAGGTCCCTTGGCCCCACTCAGCCGGACTGGGGCTTACCTATCAGGCCTGAGCCTGTTTCCCCAGCAACCAATGACTCCATCAGTGGTTGCCAGGGAAACGCGGATGCCTGCCTTGGGAACAAAAGCAGAGCTGGCCCACGGGGGGGGGGGGGGGGGTGGGGGGGGGATGGGGGGGGTGAGGGGGGGGGGTGGGATGGACTTCCCCTCCAATAATGTGGGTCACAGAGAAAGGGGGTACTGGTGCAAGCATGAGGAATGCAGGGCCAGCACCCTGCTCAGCCCCCACTCCCTCCCATCCCTCCCACCAGGCAGTCCCTGCCGCACCTGGGTCCCCTCCTTCTGGGTGGTCTCGCCATTGGTTAGCAGGTGGGGCTCTGGCTCTTGCTCTTGCTCCAGCTCCTCAAGGGCTGAGGGCAGAGTTGGGGTCTGGGGGGCAGCCAAGGGCTCCCCTTCTACTTCCTCTGGGTCACAGAAGGTGGCTGGCGGCTCAGGCAGCTCATCAAAGTTGAGAAGGGTGGCACAGCCTTCGCCTGCTGGCGGCAGTGGCTCCGGAGCCACCTCGTCCAGCAGGGGCACCTCTGCCAGGGTGACCTCAGTACCCGAGGGTGGCGTGGGGGCCCTGGGCTCACCCTGGAGTGTGGAGGCCCCTTCCCCATTGCCAGGCCATAGGTCAATGAGGCTGGTGGCAGTGGGGGGTACATTGTTGGCAACAGTGGTGTCCGCAGTGGCAGTGTCGGTTTCAATGGCGTCAGCTGCATCGTGGACCTCGGTGGCGTTGGCTGTGGCAGGCTCCACAGGAGCAGCCAGGACAGCCTGCTCTGCAGACTCCATGAACATCAAGTCCTCTGCAGGGCTGCCTGGCCCCCGGGGAGGCACCTGTGCCTGAGGGGGCTCCTCCGTGGGGCCAGCCCAGGCCTGAGGGGCTGCTGCTCTGGTCTCCTCACTGTCCAGGATGGGGCTGGGCTCCTGGGTCTCTGTCACAGCACAGGCAGAGGAGACATGCAACTGGCTCCCCTGGGGGAGGATGGAGACCCTGCCCACCCACTAAGGAGTGAGAGAGCTGGGGACTTCCATGCAGGTGGCCCACTGCCCCCTTACCCAGTGACCCCCGTGACTTTAAGCCCCTTGGCAGCTCTGGGAAGGCCCGATTCCCACTTGAGAGGGCAGGTGCTAAGCTTTAGAGAGGGCAGGTCTGACTGTACACCAGGGCTCCTCCCCCAGCAGCCGCCTCCAGGGCAATGCAGTCTTGGTGATGGGTGGCCCAGATCCCTGGAGAACGGTTACCATGGCAACCTGGGGCTCCCAGCCAAGGACTGACGATGGGAGGCCTGGTGCAGGTAGGATCCCTCTCTCACCTTGGGCTGGTGGGGGTGGCGGTGGCAGCGGTGGAGGCGGCGAGGATGTGACCTCATCCAGGGCCCGCTCTATCTGCTCAGCGACAGGGGTGGAGGCGGTGCTGGAGTCAGACGGGCTCCGCGTGGGGATGGGAGTGGGCGCCATCCTCCGGTGGCTGTCCAGGTGGCTGCCTGTGGAACAAACCCCAGGTGGGTCAGTGTGGGCGGGGGAGCGGGGTGAGACAGGATTGTCCTCCTTGGGGCCTGGCCAGCACCTCCTCTCTGGAGTCTGGGTGGGGGCTGGGAGCTCCCCAGCCCCTGCAGGGGCCAGACTACAGCTCCAGACCCTGTAAGCTAGGCCCCTGGGGGCCAGTGCCCCACAAGGCCAGGGGCAAGAGGCAGGCAGTGCCTGCCCTGGGGACAAACGCCAGAGATCAGCGGTCAGGCTGGGGGAGTGAGGGCGGGGGGCTGCTGGGAAGCGGGGCCCTCCTTACCACCCCCGCCGAGGCCTGGGGCTGCTACCTACATGGGAGGGAGGAAGAGAGGTTTGGGGTGCGGTGACAGGTGATATAGGGAAAGGGAGTCCGTGGAGGGGAGGAGGAGGAAGAGGAGGAGGAGGAAGGCCCACTGTCCGATGCCTTTATGAAAGGGCAGTACGGACGACCTGCCGAGAGAGACAGACAGAGAAAGAGACAGAGGACAAGAGAGGGTCAGTCTCCCCCACCCCTGCCCGAGGCCTCTCCCGCCCCCAGGGCTGGCCCTGGATGTCCAAGCTGCCTTCAGCCAGGGGCACACTCAGCCAAGCCAGCCACAGCCTCACACCAGCCCCAGATACACAGCCAGCCTGGGAGCAGTACAGCGGGCAGGGCCTGTGGCGGGACCCCAGCACAGGGCAAGCACACTCAGACCAGCAGACAGGGCAGGGAAGAGCTTCAGGGGAGGCAGAAGCAGCACAGTGAGAAGCGCAAGGGGGACACCTGGGTGCAAGCTCCAGGAGGCTCACTCAGGCCGGACACAAGAGCCCAGCCCGCATGCATCCCGGCATTCCAGGCCAGGCCTAATTCACCCCAGCTGAGCTGCTCCCCACGGCCAGCGCTGTGCCTCAGCCCATGCCAGAGCTACCCCACAGGCCCTAGCACTCCCCACTGTTCAGCCACAAGTGACTTCACCACCATCCCTGGCCCTTCTTGGGGTCCTGCCACCTGGGAAGTGGTGGGCGGATGCACGCTGGATGAAGGTCTCGCCTTCTCCAAGGGTTCCTTGGGCAAGGCTTCCCTTCCAAGAGAGTCCCAGAGAGGCTCAGGGCCGTGACCTAAGGAGTGGGGCCAGGTGGGGGTGAGGCCTAGGACTACCTGGTCGATGGTTGAAGGGCGAGGGCACATCACAGCTGCCCGCAGAGGCCGATGCGACTCTTTCCTGCTGCTTGAAGAACTCCCGTGGGTTGTCAGGTCGCTGGGCAATAATGGCTGCTGCCTCCTGAGGGCACAAGGAAAAGGTTGGGACTGGGCCAGGCAAGCTGAGGTAGCCCTGTCCGCCTCACCTGGCTGGTGCCCCAGCTCTCACCTCCACCTCCGACTCTGACTTCTTCATGTGAGTCTCTTCCTCCTCATCCCGATGGTCACCCTAGAAACCAAAGGGACAGTGTCTGGTGCACCTACCCCCACAGGGGCTCCTGGCCTTCTTTTTTACTGTATTTTATTTATTTATTTTGTTTTTAAGACAGGTTCTCGCCCTGTCACCCAGGCTGGAGAGCAGTGGTGCAATCGCAGCTCACTGCAGCCTCTGCCTCCTGGGCTCAAGCAATCCTCCCACCTCAGCCTCCCGAGTAGCTGGGACTACAAGTGTGCACCACCATGCCCGGCTAATTTTAATTTTTTTGTAGAGATGGGGTCTCCCTATGTTGCCCAGGCTGGTCTCAACAAACTTCTAGGCTGAAGGGATCCTCCTGCCTTGGCCTGCCAAAGAGTTGGGATGGATTAGTCATGAGCCACCAGTGCCCAGCCTTCTGGCCTTCTTTTTTTTTTTTTTTTTTTTTTGAGACGGAGTCTTGCTCTGTCACCCAGGCTGGAGTGCAGTGGCCGGATCTCAGCTCACTGCAAGCTCCGCCTCCCGGGTTCACACCATTCTCCTGCCTCAGCCTCCCGAGTAGCTGGGACTACAGGCGCCGCCACCTCGCCTGGCTAGTTTTTTGTATTTTTAGTAGAGACGGGGTTTCACCGTGTTAGCCAGGATGGTCTCGATCTCCTGACCTTGTGATCCGCCCGTCTCGGCCTCCCAAAGTGCTGGGATTACAGGCTTGAGCCACCACGCCCGGCTGCCTTCTGGCCTTCTTACAGCCCTCATGCTTCTTTCACAGTCTGGCAGGAAGGGTCTCAGAGGTGGTACCTCTGCCCCGTCAAACTGAGTCACACAGTCCCTCTCTTCCCTCAGGACCCTCAGCGACCTGATCTCTGACCTGCCAGGCCTCTGGGCACCAGGATCACGCACCCGCTTGCTCATCCCCATATCTAAGCAAGTGCCTAGGGCCATCCAGGAGTGCGCCTTGTTTTGCAGATAACTTTTCTCAGACCTCCTACCCCAGCGGTGGGGCCACCATGCTGCCAATGTTGCTGCCTGAACCGTGGCATCACGGCCTAGCCTTCGTCACTGCTACCCGCCTTATTTGCTCTCCATAGGCCCTGAAAGAACCTTTCCAAAATGCGGATCAGACCATGATTTTTCTGAGCTTAAAATCCCTCAGGGGTTCCCATGAGCCACAGCAAGCACTGGCTAAATATGACCCACAGACGGCTTTCGTTTTGCTGGTATGATATTTTTAAACCATGTTAATTAGTTGCCACCACTTAAAAACCAGGAACTTTCATACTGAAATCAGGCTCCCAGTTTCTCTTGAGGTGCCAGAGCCCTGGCGACATCACCTGCAAGCTCCAGAGCAGCCATCACCGGGACCTCGCCGCAGCTCCCTTAAGAGAAGTGTGTGCCGCCCGCTTGCCCCCGGCCCCACCATCGCCTGCTGGCTTCACCTGCCCACTGCACGCGCTGTTTTGGGTAGGCAGGGCCCTCGCTTGGCCTACGTCCCCCACCCCTGCCTGACCTAGCCATCACCTCTCTAATACCACCCCCTGCCGGCCCCCACCCCACGGCGCCCACATACTGTGAGATGTAGACATCAAGTCCTCAGCACGACACAGTCAGTTCCCAGAACAGGCACACCCTTTCCCACCTCCAAGCCTCAGCACGGGAGATTAGCCCCTCTCCCAAATGCCTGCTCCCGACCCAGGGGCCAGGCCCTCTGGTTTCCAGCTGCAGCATGACCACTGCTTCCTGGGGAAGAAGTCCCTGGCTTGTTCAGGTCATTTTCTCCTCTGGGTCCCCACAGGGTGCTCCTGGCTTCCACCACGATGACACCACATCCTTAAGTTCCCATTTCCGGAGGCACCTCCCTCTCAGCTGTGAGCGACACAGGATGAGGACTGGGGTCTCCGGGTGGATGGCCAGTACAAGGCGGGCGCATGTTTGCTCAACTGCACTCATACACCTAAGGCTTCTTAGTCAGTGTCCCCTGCTGCTCAGGTGGCAGCTTGGACAGGAGGGGCTGCTAAGTTGGTGAAGTCCCAGGGCAGCCCTGTTTTTGAGCCTATAATCTAGAATTTTAACTTATCTGTCAAGGGCACTGGGAGAAGGGCCCTTTGCAGTATCCCACCTCAGGAGGGCTGTCACCTCAACGATAACTTTGTGACTCCCAGAATGAAGTCTAAACTCCTCCTCTGCCCTTGCTCCCCTTTCCCAATCAAATTTCCCCCACTCCTCAGCCCACGGAGTTCCAGACAGCCCAGGCTCTTCGCCTTCCCATGAGCCTGTGTCCCACCAGCCTTTGCTGCTCTGCCCCTTGCCTGCTGTAATCTCACTTGGTTCCTCTGCCTTGTTCAAAGTAAGGACCAGGGGTAGCTACCACAAAGGCTTTGTTTGTTTGTTTGAGATGGAGTCTTACTCTGTTGCCCAGGCTGCAGTGCAGTGGCACGATCTCAGCTCACTGCAAGCTCCGCCTCCCGGGTTCACGTCATTCTCCTGCCTCAGCCTCCTGAGTAGCTGGGACTACAGGCACCCGCCACCGCGCCCGGCTAATTTCTTGTATTTTTTAGTAGAGACGGGGTTTCACCGTATTAGCCAGGATGGTCTTGATCTCATGACCTGGTGATCCACCCACCTCGGCCTCCCAAAGTGCTGGGATTACAGGCGTGAGCCACCACGCCTGACTCACCACAAAGGCTTTAACTACCAATCATGTGAACAACACTGAAACAAGCAAGGCCCAGAGGGAGGAGAGAGACCAACACACTAACCACACAGGTCAAAGCCACTGCTGTGCCTAAAGCATTTTCAGATACACGGGAGCTCCCCTGCAGGCCAGGCAAAAAGGGAACCCAGATATGGCACACAATTCGTAACAGGGGAGAGAAAGCAGACAGCTCCTTAAGCCAAGAGAAAGCATTTTATAGTGCTAAATCCCAAAGTCTCTCACACGTGCCCTTCCTTAGAGAACCTGAAGTTGCAAGGGAACCACACTGACCTGCTAGAATGTCCACTGTCACTCTCAGGTGAACTATACTTGAAGGGCCAGATGGGGCTATAAAATAATGGTAAGCTCCTTTAGACTTTACCTGAAATGTTGATAACTGGTGAAAATAAATCAGCTCAGGGGGTTCACAACACTATTCTGTCTACCTGCATGTGTGTACGTTTGAAATGTTAGCATAAAAATAAACTTCATCGGGGCCGGGTGCGGTGCACTTTGGGAGGCCAAGGTAGGAGGATCACCTGAGGTCAGGAGTTTGAGACCAGCCTGGCCAACGTGGTGAAAACCCATCTCTACTAAAAATACAAAAATTACCCAGGCGTGGTGGCGGGCGCCTGTAATCCCAGCTACTTGGGAGACTGAGGCAGAATCGCTTGAACCCAGGAGGCAGAGGTTGCAGTGAGCTGAGATAGCACCACTGTACTTCAGCCTGGGGGACAAGGGTGGGACTTCATCTCAAAAATAAATAAATAAATAAAAATAAAATTAAAAAAATAAATAAACTTTATCGGGCAGGGCACAGTGGCTCACGCCTGTAATTCCAGGAATTCAGGAGGCTGAGGCAGGCGGATCACGAGGTCAGGAGTTTGAGACCAGCCCGACCAACACGGTGAAACCCTGTCTCTACCAAAAGTACAAAAATTAGCTGAGCATGGAGGTGGCGGGCGCCTGTAGTCCCAGCTACTCAGGAGGCTGAGGCAAGAGAATCGCTTGAACCCAGGAGGCAGAGGTTGCAGTGAGCTGAGATTGTGCCACTGCACTCCAGCCTGGGCGACAGAGCAAGACTCCGTCTCAAAAAAAATTTAAAAACAATAAATAAATAAACTTGACTGGGCACAGTGGCTCACGCCTGTAGTCCCAGCACTTTGGGAGGCCGAGGAGGGTGGATCACGAGGACAAGAGATCGAGACTATCCTGGTCAATATGGTGAAGCCCCGTCTCTACTAAAAAAGAAAAAAAGAAAAAAAAAAAAAGTAAACTTTTTTTTTTCTACAGAAAAAAAAAAAAAAGAGTAAACTTTATCCGCCGGGTGCAGTGGCTCATGCCTGTAATCCCAGCACTTTGTGAGGCCGAGGTGGATCACCTGAGGTCAGGAGTTCGAGATCAGCCTGGCCAACAAGGTGAAACCCCATTTCTACTAAAAATACAAAAATTAGCCGGGCATGGTGGTGGGTGCCTGTAATCCCAGCTACTTGGGAGGCTGAGGCAGGAAAATCACTTAAACCTGGGAGGCAGGCCAGGCGCAGTGGCTCATGCCTGTAATCCCAGCACTTTCGGTGGCTGAGGCAGGTGGGTCACAAGGTCAGGAGATCGAGACCATCCTGGCTAACACAGTGAAACCCTGTCTCTACTAAAAATACAAAAAAATTAGCCAGGCATGGTGGCAGGTGACTGTAGTCCCAGCTACTTGGAGGCTGAGGCAGGAGAATGGTGTGAACCTTGGAGGCGGAGCTTGCAGTGAGCTGAGATCGCACCACTACACTCCACCTGGGCAATACAGCGATACTCCATCTCAAAAAATAAATAAATAAATAACCCTCACTCTGAAAGGATAAAAAATTGTGGTATATCCATACAATGGAATATGATTCAGCCTTCAAAAGGAAGGAAATTCTGACGCATGCTACAACATGGATGAACCTTAAGGACATCATGCTAAGTGAAATATGCCACATGCACAAGGCCAAACACTGTGTGATTCCACTGATAGGCGGTCTCCAGCATAGTCAACTTCATAGAGACAGAATGTGGAATGGTGGCTGCCAGGAGCTGGCCAGTGGGGAGGGGCAGAATTTGTGTTTAATGAACAGGGGTGGTGGTTATCCAACCATGGGAACGAATTTAATGCCCCTTCATGAAATGCAGATTTTAAAATGACTGAAATGGTACATTTTATGTATTTTGCCACAATTAAAGCAAATACATGTGGCCGGGCACAGTGGCTCATGCCTGTAATCCCAGCACTTTGGGAGGCCGAGGCAGGCAGATCAACTAAGATCAGGAGTTCAAGACTAGCCTGGCCAACATGGTGAAACCCTGTCTCTACAAAAACACAAAAATTAGCTGGGCATGATGGTGTGCGCCTGTAATCCCAGCTACTCAGGAGGCTGAGGGAGAGAATTGCTTGAACCCAGGAGGCGGAGGTTGCAGTGAGCCAAGATCATGCCACTGCATTCCATCCTAGGTGACAGAGTGAGAGTCCATCTCAAAAAAAAAAACAAAACAAAAAAACAAAACAAAACATGAATCAGCTTATGAAAATAAGATCTTACCCAGCTTGTTCTCCACCATGTTCTGTATATGGCAGGTGGCAAGTGTGTGTTGAATGAATGACTGAGAATGGAGCTTACCAGCCAGCCACACATCGTCCCCATCCCATCCAAGGGCCAATGTGACTGGAGTGATTTAATGCTGGTGCCTGCAGGACTGTCTTGCCTCCTCTCTCTCAGCCTCCTGTGGGTGACTCTGGAGCCCATTTCAGTCCCCACAGCCCTGCATCTGCCTATCACAGTCCCAGTCCAGATGAGTATCAACCCACCTCCCTTCCTGAACTGAGCCACGCTCAGTACTGAATGACATTAGCTATTTCCAAAATACTAAATTCAAAGCATGAAGATGTGACTCTGCTGTAATTTTCAGGGACCAATCCACAGGACCTACACGCAATTCCCAATGTCTGGAGATTCAGATGGGACCCCTGGAACAAAGAGACTGCTCCCAAGGAGACGCAGCACACTGGCTACGGATGCTCAGCACTGGCCCAGGCTCCCCCATGCCGCCTGCCTCACTCCCGTGGCGGGACCAGGCCTGGTGGCCCCTCAGAGTGCAGGAACAGTGTCTAATCTGCCGAGAGACCCCGGGGGAAGGGAGGGGGAGCCTGGTCAGTGAGGGTCTGGGTCTAGATGGATTTTCTCTTCCAATCTAGAGCACAAGCTTCTCCAAAGTAGTCTTTTTCCACAGCCAGAGGCCAGAGCCCCATGTGATGAGGTGCCAGGCCTGATGCTCCATGGCACCCTGTGCCCATGCAGGTCCCCAGAACAGCCACCACTGTCTCCCAGCCACTGATCTGCCCACAAGGCCCAGGAACACAGGGACCATTCTCACTTCCCTGACCCAGAGACCGGGAGCCTTGGCCAAGAACTTACAAAGATAGACTGCTCCTTCAACCGCCTCTTGGCCTCTTCCGCTTCTAAAGTCTGCTGTTTCCTCCTGCAACGATAAGCAGCCGGCACCCGTCAGGGTGCGCCTGAGGGGTCCTGGAGCGCTGCCGGGCGGGCGGGCTCACCTGTGCTCCTCAATCTGCTGCTCCCGCTCCCGGTAGCGCCGCTCACGCTCCTCTTGCTCCTGCCGCTCCTGCTCCATCCGCTCCTGCTCAAACCTGAGCCTCTCATCCAGGGCCTTCTTCCTCTCTTCCTCCTTCCGCAGCTCTTCTTCCTTCTGCGAGCCCCAGTGTGAGCAAGGGTAGGCCCTGAGCCTGGGCGCCTGAACCCTGTCCCTCCGGCCCCTTCCTACCCATGGCTGGGGGTAGGGCATGTGGCATGGGCCATGCCACTGCAGTGAGGGACTCAGACCTGCCCCATGGGGTCCACGAGGGGCGGCTCAGCCAGGCCAGGCTCAGGGTTCCATACCTTGGCCTGTTCCCAGAACTGCTCTCGGTTAATCCGCTTCATTTCCACAGCTGCATCTGTCTTCTGGTAGGTGGTGCCCTGCGGTGTCGAAGGACCCAGCATGGGCAGGCTGAATGCCCCAGGAGCCCCCCACACCTAAAGGGTGAGGGCTAAGAGGGACCGGGCAGGCCAGACTCGAGCACCAGGCCACGCAGGCAGAGCCCACGGGTGCCAAACACACACTAACCACGGGCTCTGCGTTCTCATCCTCTCGCAGCCGCAGCCGGTGCAGCACGGGGCTGGAGAGCCGCGCTAGCCCGTTGGAGAGCCGCTGCCCGATGGCACCCGCGTCTATGTCTTCCACGCTGCTGGCATTCACGATCACATCGACGCCCTTCCACAAGAAGATGGCAGTGCTCAGGTGGCACCACCCTCCCGCCATCACCACCCCAGCACACAGACCCTGGTGGCTGTCCCCACCCCTAAGAGCCCCGGCCCCGACACACACCTGGAAGAACTCAGCCACCTTAGCCACATGGCTGGCACAAGCGCACTTGCGGGCATCAGGCACATCTTCACCCACCTGCAAAGTACCCAGCAAAACGGCGGTCGGGAAAGGATAAGGGGGGGCCCTACATGATAGGGTGCATCTTCCCCGGAACTGGTGGGGTTCCCTCTCCACGGGTGTCAGAGGGCCGATGGGAAGGGCGACTGCTCTGGGCCTTCGGCTCCCTTCCCCAGCCCCGGTCGCATACCCAGTTGATGAGCACGTATTTTGGAAGAGCAGCTTGGGAGTCCTTGACACTGCAGAAGCCGTACATCACCTTCTGGTTCTCAAAGTGTCCCGAAAGCTCCTGCAAGCCCCCTTCTGGGGTAACCAGGAGAGTGTCAGGTCTCTCTGCCTCCTAAACCCTTCTCAAAAAGAGCCTGGAACTCAAAGGAAAGACTCCACCAGGGCTCCACAGGCCCCCCCAGGGGTCTTCTGGTCTCCGGGATCTGTGGGCCCCAGTTTGGTGTTGGTATGTGTGGGGGCGGCGGTGCACAGGGATGTAGCTTTGCCTATGACTCCTGCAGGCCCTGATTTGGGGTAGGACTGAGGAAGTGTTTGTTCTTCATACTCAGGTCTCATTCTTCACACATCATCATGTCTCACCAGGTGCCAGTACCCAGAGGCACAATCAAGCCTTCTGGCTCTGGGGAAGGCGGTGAATAGGGCCCTTCCCCCAAAGTGTCCCAGCTGTGTGGCTTTAGGCAAGTCACTTTCCCTGTTGGAGGCTTAGCCTCATAAATCCAACATTCAACAAGACTCCAAGCTTCCTCCCCACCCTGGGGACCCAGGGATGACTGGAGGAAGGACATCAGCCAAATCCAGGCAAGTGTGGGGCTGCAGGGTGCAGGCGGGGAGGTGGCCTACAGTCAGGTGGGTGGGGAAGAAAACAACCGGAGGAGGGGGTGGAGAGGAAGGCGAAGGAATGGCTGGAATTCCTACCTCCTGATGCTGCAAGCTTGAGGTCATCCGAGCCATCCTCATACGTGTACAGAGCCCTGGGGAGAGGGAGGGGTGGCTGTCAAACTGTCAGGGCCCAGGTAGCCAATTCTGGGTGGGGACGGCTCTGGGGAGGGATAGGGGACATGGAGGGGGTAGGACAGGAACAGGGAGGGCTCCTGCTGTAGCCATGACAACAGGGCCAGTCATTGGTTCAGGCGGGAGCCCAGCAGGGTGCCGCTGGAGGCCGGGGTCAGGTGGGGCACAGGCAGTGAGGGGAGAAATTGCTGGCTGGTCGAGCTCAGTGCGCAGCATCCCGGCCCTGGCCCTGGCAGCCTACAACCAGTGGAGCGGGTGTGTGATGGAGATTCCAAGGCGACGGTTCCTTGGTTACTGTTCCCTGGCTACCACAATCCTCATCCCCCATTGGCTAGTGCCAGGAACTTACCTGGCACATGCCTTGGTCCCCGCTGCCCCTCCCCCGGGGAGGGAGGAGGAGAAGTGAGAACCTGGTGCTCCTACAGCTCTGGGCATCCCCCGGTAACCATGGCAACCCTGCAATTGGCACACGACTGGCCCACCCCAACTGCATTCTCCTTGAACACAAAGGACCCTGGGGACCCGCCCTCAGCCTCAATCTCCGCCTCTCTGAAATGGGGATGAGGTCACTGCAGTCACTCTCGCCCAGACTCTGGCCCCAGGGTGGCCATGCGTGAGCTCCAGGCCTTCCAGCCCCTAGGCTGCCTCAGCCCTGGCTGAGGCCTCCTGAGACTGCTGGCCTTTCCTTCCACCTGAGCTTCAACAGAAAGCTGACCTGGTGGCCTTCCTCCTCCTCCCTAGCTTTGTGTGCCCTGGCTCCTTCTGATAGGCTGTGGTGACAGAGCATCCATTTCACGGAAGGGAATGCAAAGATGCCTCCCCCATCACCCCATGCAGGCCCAGGCTGAGGACCTTCTGGGAGGGAGGAGAGCCGGGCCTAGGAGGAAGGGCCTTGTCCCTGAGGTTTGAAAGGGCTCAACTCCTTCTCCAAACTCCTATTCCCAGGTGCCAAGGCAGGAGGCTGGGGCTGTGAGGAGGGGAGGCAGTAAGGGAGGGCAAGGGGGAAGAGAAAGAGGAGGGGAGAAGCAGAGGGAGAAACAGGGAGAGGAGGAAAAAGAGAAAGGACAGAAGTGAAGGGACAAAGGAGATGAAGGCAGGAGGGACGGAGGGGACATCTTAAGAGGTTGTGGCCAGGGCCAAATGGCCCCAGCCCCTCCCCTTCCTGAATTCCCCACTTCCTACCTCCAGGAAGGAACACAGGTGGGCTGGGGGGCTGGGAGCTCCTGGTCCAACTGTTCCCCCAGCTCCGGCCTGACCCTGACAGCTGCTCCCAGTGCAGCTGGCCCACCACCTGTCCTGCTGCCCTAACCCACCACGGGAACAAAGGGCCCTGAGAGAAGCACGCTCTGTCCTTCTCCATGCACAGATGAGAAACTGAGGCAGAGACCAGGGACCCTAGTTCCTAGAGACTGCTCTAGATATCAAGCCTCCCTGAGAGGACCTGTCTTGGCCTGCCCAGGCTCCCTGGGGCGCCTTCCATCCTCAGCCCCTGCCTACCCACCTCCGGCCACCTTTTCCTGCTCAAGCGACAGCCCTTCTCCAGCAGAAACCATACCCCAGTTCAAACCCTCCAGCTTGCCTTTCCATCAGACTGCCCTGTCCACACCGCAGACTTGGGCCACACTGGACGGCTCCCTGACCCAAGCAGGGTTCTGGACAGGGCTCACCCTGGAGCCTCTGCCTATGTTGTTCTCTTCACATGGAAGGCAAGACCTGCTCCTCTGCCCCACGCTTATTCCCAGTGGAATCCTTCCGTTCTTCAGAGCCCAGTGCTGGCTGCTGGCCCCCAGCAGCCTCCCCTGAGGTGCCCCTCCCAGAGCACCCACCACATCCCAGCAGGAATACAAAGACCAGTGCTTCTCAAACACATCAGAGGCATCCCAAGCCTGGTGGTGCACCAGGCGGAAGCTGGTGAAACCACAGGGAATCAGGATGGGGTAGGGAACCAGGCATCTACACATCTCACCAGCTCCAACTCCTGGAGACAGACACTGCCCCCAACTGTAAGCCTCATGAAGGCAGGAACGCTGACTCAGTCAATCAGCACATCCTACTCTCTGGGTCCTGGGGTCCAGCACACCGCATACCGTAAGTATGTGTGATATTGACACCAACTTAGAAGCCATCTAGCCAGAGAAACTGAACCAGTGTGAGATGGGAGCTGGAATGTGGCAGTTCCAGAGACCCTGGGGTGAGCTGGGGTGGGGGGCTGAGGGCAAGTGGACCCCTCAGGACCATCACTCTCAGGATGGTGGTGCTAGAAAGGCCTTCAGTATCTGAGGTAGGGCTGGGCCCAATCCCTTTTCTTTCCAAGAGGACCAGGAACTTGTGTATGATCACAGTGAGTCATATCACAACCAGGACAACAGCGGCCCCTCCCACTATACAACCTCATTTCCTGGGTCCCCTGCTCCCTGTGCCAGAGTAGTGGTCCGCTTCAGAGGCCCTGCCACCTAGAAGCGAACTCCCCCCCCAACCACCCCTCCCCATTGGAAGCAAGGTAAGCGGGGGCAGACAGCAATTTACCCAAGACACCCCTCCCTCTGGACCTATGTGCAGGGTCTGCCTCTGAGTCTTCAGACCTTACTGCACCCCTGGTTCCATGCTGGGCACTGGGTATTCATATCCTCTTGTGCAGAAAGTGATCCTCACATCCCTTTTTCAAAATGTGATCTGGGCCCGTAGTGAACGAATATGTGCATGTGTGCATCTGTGTGTCCCACACACAACCCAGATGGGGGGTGACGCACACCAGTGATGAATAACTCGCTTTGGCCACATGGATACTGCTGGGGTGGGGGGGGCAGGCCTCTGTTGAGCAGGATGTTGAGCAACAGGGGCTCTGTGGCCCTGGCAATAGGCCACCAGGGCTCTGCTTTTAGGAGAAAATGGGGTGGTGGTAGACAACACCCCTCCAGACTGGAGGGTGAAGGAGGTGTTCTGGGGTGAGCTGTGCCTCTCCCCAGGCGGGGCCTTACCCCGAAGCCAGCTCCTACACCAGGCCAAGCCGGCCACTTGCCCAGAGCTCCTCCCATGATCTCAGCCCCCCCTGGGGCAGGGCTAGGACAATGGGTGGGCCGAGTGCCTGCTGAGTCTGTGCTGGCCTCTCCTGTGACTGACCTGCAGGACATGAGAGCTTGTCTCTCTCACGTCCATCCCTCCAGGCCTGGCTGCTGGCCAGTGCTGCAGTACCATGCCATGGATGCCCAGCCATCTCATCCTCTCCTCCAGGAGCCCCCAGGTCAGAGTCTCCACCTGACTGCCCACCCAGTGGTGGGTGAGACCAGCCTAAGCGGGGTCCCTCAGACCCGCCCTCCTCTTTGCCTCAGTTTCCTCAAGAAGAGCCTGTTCCCATCTGCCAGCAGGGAGAGGAGGCCTAGGAACCAGATGGGCACCTTCCCCAAGAGTATTACGGGGTGGGGTGGGGAGGAAGAGGATTCCAGGATGGGGCAGTGAGGAACCCCTCCGTTTCTTTTTTCCGCCGCCAGCCCCAGAGCAGGTGGTCCATCCCCTCCCCCAGCTCAAGGGGGAGACAATAGTTGAGGGGCGGGGAGAGGGGCGGCCCAGCTCCTCCCCCATCAGGGACCGAGGGCCCGTGGATCTGTTCACCCCTTCAGCCCTCTTTGGGGGCTCCCTCCACACTTGTTCTCCAGAGGACTTCCTCCCAGGGACCTCAGCTGGCGCCCTAGACAGGCAGCTCGGTGCCCCCCAGCCAGGTGCCTAGTCCCCGCAGTCCCCTTCAGGTAGGGGAGGAGAGCTCACCCCTGCCACCTCCGCGACCCGCGGCGGTAAGGGAGTCACTTCGCGGTCGCCATGTGGCAGCAAACATCCTTCCACCTCACTCCAGCCCAGGTTTCCGGGGGGAGGGCGGCCCACTCCGAGAGGCCCCCGGTGGGCGGGGCGCCCGGCCCCCAGCCCGCTCCGCTCCTCCCCCGCCCTCGCTTTCCTTTGTGCTGTGGCCGGGCCGGGATGAACCGGGCAGACTGCGCTGGCTCCGCTAGCTCGGTCCCCGCCCCGTCCCCGCCCGGACCTCGCCCGCTCGAAGGTGGCGAAGGTGCCCTTGGCCGCCCCGTGCACACCTGTCCCCCGGGCCCGGGGGGTAGGGTGGGGGATGGGCTCCCGCAGGGCCACGCGGCCCTGGGCCCCACATCGGGACCCCGCGCCTCTGGGCCGCGTCCGGCCGCCGCTCCCACCGCGCGCCTGGGGCCGCCTCCGGCCACTTGGGGCCCGGCAGTGCCCCGCCTGGCCCGCCGGCCCCTCCCCCGGCGCGCACAAAGGCAGCCCCTCCCGGCCCTCCCGGCCCGCTGCACCATTTCGGGGTCCCCCTCCCTTCCCGGCGGCGGGGCGGCGGGGCGGGAGAGAAACAAAGGCGCGGCGGCGGCGCGGGGACAAAGGGCCGGGGGCGGGGGCGGGGGGCTCACCAGTCGGCCGCACTCTCCTCTCGGATCACCTCCTCGTACGCCGCCAGCAGCTCCAGGCGGTGGCCGCTGAAGCTGACGCCGGCCATGCTTCGGGCCGGACCGGGCCGAACGGACAGACGCGCGGACGGACGGGCGGACGGAGGAGGAGGGAGGGAAAGAGGGAGTCGCAGCCGCCGCCTCGGAGCCTCTGCAGCGTCGCGAGCCGAGCGAGCCAGCGGCCGGGGGAGGGGAGCCGGCCGGCGGGGGGCGGGGGGCGCTGGCTCCGCCCGGCTCGCTCCCTCCGCTCGCTCGGTCCTAGCGCCGCCCCGGCCCGGCCCAGGGGGAGGCCCGCCCCCCCTTCCCGGCCTGCCCCGGGCGGCCCCGCGCCCCTCACCCGCCGCCCCTGCGCTCCGCTCCGGGGCCAGCCCCACCCACGTCCCGAACCCTCACCTGCCCCGTCCGTAACCTCGGCGCTAGCCCTCCTTCCAGCCCCGAACCCAGCCCCGTCCCCACCTCCCCACGCCCACCCCCCGTCCCAATCCGGTCCCGCCCCGCCCATTGCTTCATTGATCTCCATTCCTGGTGCGTCCCACCCCATGTTAAACCCATTTTCATCCCAACCCAGGTCACACACCAGCCCACCCCTGGCCCGTCTCCTCTGAGAGGTCCATGCCTAGTCTATCCCATCATATCCACTGCCATCTGCATCCCACCCTCAAATCCAACCCAGTTCCTTTCCCATCCCAGCTTCAGCCCCATGCTTAGCACTTCCCCCCCAACATTTCTCACGGCAACCTCTTCAGTCCAGCCCATCCCAGTCTCATCCTGATCCCAGTTCCCAATTCCCAATCACAGTCCCCCATCTCGGCTCTATGACCAGTTATTCCAGGCCATTCTCAGCCCCTACCCGGCTCATTATCCCTCCATTCCAGGCCTCTCCTCCCCTCCAAGCCTGTGCCCTCTGAGATGGGGCTAGCTAGGAAATCCTTTGCGTTCTCTCCCAAGCCTCAGGCATCCCAGAGGAGTCCCAAGTAGAGTACCGGAAGCAGCATCTAACCCCAGACTCCCAGGGCAGGGCTCCTGCAAGGACGCTCAGGGCCAGCCTCTTGGCACCTTTATCTTCTAAAACTCTAAGCACAGAAGGGGAGGGGGCCTCAGAAAAGTCTCCTGCAAGGGAGTGGACACCATGCCAGGGCCTCTCAGAACTCCGTTCCTTGCTGGGTTAGGACCATGAAACCGTCCACAGTGCTCAGTGGACCACAGCAAAGTCTCCAACCTCGACCTCCCTGAGCAAACTTCACCTGGTCCCATCCGCACCAGGAGGAGGAGGTGGTTCTAGCCGGGCCTCCGAGTTCTGCATTGGGTAACTGGCTATGCCAAGAGGAGAGCAGTGCTGCCTATGTGGCAGTGGTTCCTGGTGCTCTGGAGTTGGAAGAACCCTCTTAAAACTCAAAATGTGCCCGGGCGCGGTGGCTCAAGCCTGTAATCCCAGCACTTTGGGAGGCCGAGACGAGCGGATCACGAGGTCAGGAGTTCGAGACCATCCTGGCTAACACGGTGAAACCCCGTCTCTACTGAAAAATACAAAAAGCTAGCCGGGCGAGGTGGCTGGCGCCTGTAGTCCCAGCTACTCAGGAGGCTGAGGCAGGAGAATGGCGTAAACCCGGGAGGCGGAGCTTGCAGTGAGCTGAGATCCCGCCACTGCACTCCAGCCGGGGCGACAGAGTAAGACTCCGTCTCAAAAAAAAAAAAAAAAAAAAACTCAAAATGTTCACAGTCCCTGCCTTGGGAAGTCAGTGCCCACTATGTCTAGGGACCACTGGCCGTGGCAGTTTCTTTTTTTTTTTTTTTTTTTTTTTTTTTTGAGACGGAGTCTCACTCTGTCGCCCAGGCTGGAGTGCAGTGGCCGGATCTCAGCTCACTGCAAGCCCCACCTCCCGGGTTCACGCCATTCTCCTGCCTCAGCCTCCCGAGTAGCTGGGACTACAGGCGCCCGCCACCTCACCCGGCTAGTTTTTTGTATTTTTCAGTAGAGACGGGGTTTCACCGTGTTAGCCAGGATGGTCTCGATCTCCTGACCTCGTGATCCGCCCGTCTCGGCCTCCCAAAGTGCTGGGATTACAGGCTTGAGCCACCGAGCCCTGGCCGTGGCAGTTTCTCCATGGCCCCCACTAGAGTGAGGCCCAGGCAGGGAGAGACCCAGGCCCTGTGCCCTAGACTAACTGGCCAGTAGGTGTGGTTGGCATGCAGTGGGGATCCCTAAGGGAGTGGGTGACACAGGGTGGGAAAAGGAAGTGGGGGGAGCCATGGGGGACAGGGCTTCAGCCATCCCCCACCCTGAGGCATGAAGAGCAGAATTCTGGGGAGGAGGGAGCCAGGGAGGGGCAGACAGATGGCTGGCCATGAGCATCTGTGGCCTCAGCCTCTTCCAACTTCCTTTGACTTGTCCTAGCTCACAGCTCCTCACCAACCCCTCCATCCCCCCACCCCCCAGCCTCCTGCACACTCAATTTTGCATCCAAAAAACAGAAGCCCTAAATGCATCTAAGCTCTTCCTTCCTCAAATTCCTGCCTCCCCACCAGCCACCTACAAACTCTCCAGCCACGCCCACTCTCACCTCTTGCCATCAACATTTTTAAATAAACTTTCTATTTTAGAACAGTGTTAGATTTACAGAAAAGTTACAAAGATAGTATAGAGAGTTCCCATACACCCTGCACTCAGTTTTCTCTATTTTCAGGGAAGCAAGGGTGTTCCCTGCTGGCATGCCCTAGAGCCCACTCCTCTGGTCTCTGCACCCATCACCCTTCCATGTTATCTTCATCCCCTCATTTCTATAGAATGCAGACAGACATCTGTCCTCTGTCTCCTCCTCCCTGCATTTTCTCTGGCACTGCTCTGGCCAAGGTCACCAGTGACCCCTGACTTGCCAAATTCAGTGGACCCATAGTTCTCAGTTGCCCTGACCAGGGGCGTGGGTGGCCACTGGTCACTGTTCTCTGAGAACCTGCCTCCTTTCAGCTGCCGTTGCCCCTGAGGCCCACACACTCAGCCTTGGTGGGTGGGCGGCTGGTGGGTTCCTCCCATCAGGACTTCGTGTCTGCCACCCCCAAACCGATCACCCTTCAAGTCGCTGACAGGTCGGTCTCTCCCACCCCCAGAGCATGAGCTCCCCACACACACACTGGGAGGCAGGGCCAATGACTTCAATGACTTCTGGATCCCCAGAGTGGAAAAGACGAGACAAGGGAGGACTGAGATCCAGAAATTGGGCCTTTGCTGTGTGACCTTGGCTGAAACACTTCCCCTCTCTGAGTTTCCTTTTGATAACCTGTTGTGAGAATACAATGGGCCTGGATGGAGGCTTAGAAAGGAGAACCCCCTCCCTTCCTCCTCATAGCCCCGCCCTCCTCCCTCCACCCCCACCTTCGTGTTCTGTGCTCCCCCACACCTCTCAGGGAAGGTTTTAGGGCTGAGGAGAGGCTGCAAGACTTTTTCAGCAAGAGCTGGTGGAGTCTCCTCTGGCCTCTTCCAACCTCTGCAAGATCCCACCAAGCACACATTCAGATTGCCCCTTGATCATCACAAAGCTCATGGCTCTCCCCAGGTATCTGCCCCTGGCGCTGGGCCAGCCACGTTCATTCACGTTAGCTCTGCTCCTGAGGAGTCTATTGCTAATAGTGTGACCTTGAGCTTGCTACCTGACCTATCTTGAATCACTCATCTTCAGCTATAATCTGGGGATGACAGTGATGGTACCTAACTCCTAGGGTCAGTTTGAGGATTTTCAAAAAGTATCTAGAAAGTGATTAAAATGGGAACAGTACATAGTAGGTGCTATCAATGTGCTGATTGTTATTATTATTTTACAGGTGGGAAAACCGAGGCCCAGAGAGTCAGTGACTTGCCCGGAGACACACAGCTGGTGAGTGGCAAAGTCTGAATGGGAACCCAGGTCTGTCCCAGGTCATTTCAGCACCCCACATACCCTCCCCACTTCCCCTTGTAGCACCCCTATTTCTGCATGCAGGGGTGAGGTGGGCTGGAGTCTGGTCAGAAGTTCCAGACGCTCCAGCTCTGAGGTCTGGGAGTGGAGTCAGGGGCAGGGCCCTGGGCATGAGGGGAGGAAGTGCCGTGGACATCCCTGCCAGGCCTGCTCCACATCCCATTTTCTGGCAGATTTTCCACTTTCAGCTCTAAACCGGAGTATGTCATCCAAGCCAGGAAGGGTCAGACCCAGTGACTACTTCAGAGACAGACACATGACCCAAGTTAGTCCAATGGGCATGGGCCCTGGGACTTTCGCTGGTGCCATTAAGAAAGGCTCCCTTGCGGCCAGGCGTGGTGGCTCACGCCTGTAATCCCAACACTTTGGGAGGCCGAGGCGGGCGGATCACGAGGTCAGGAGTTCGAGGCCATCCTGGCTAACACGGTGAAACTCCATCTCTATTAAAAATACAAAAACAAGGCCGGGCGCGGTGGCTCAAGCCTGTAATCCCAGCACTTTGGGAGGCCGAGATGGGTGGATCACGAGGTCAGGAGATCGAGACCATCCTGGCTAACACGGTGAAACCCCGTCTCTACTAAAAAATACAAAAAACTAACCGGGCGACGTGGCGGGCGCCTGTAGTCCCAGCTACTTGGGAGGCTGAGGCAGGAGAATGGCGTAAACCCGGGAGGCAGAGCTTGCAGTGAGCCGAGATCATGCCACTGCACTCCAGCCTGGGCGACAGAGTGAGACTCCGTCTCAAAAAAAATACAAAAACAAAATTGGCCGGGTGTGGTGGCAGGCGCCTGTAGTCCCAGCTACTCAGGAGGCGGAGGCAGGAGAATGGCATGACCCGGGAGGCGGAGCTTGCAGTGAGCCAGGATTGCACCACTGCACTCCAGCCTGGGAGACAGAGCGAGACTCTGTCTCAAAAACAAAGCAACAACAAAAAAGAAAGCCTCCCTTGCTGAGCACGGTGGCTCATGCTTGTAATCCCAACACTTTGGGAGGCCAAGGCGAGCAGATCACGAGGTCAAGAGATCGAGACCATCCTGGCCAACATGGTGAAACCTTGTCTCTGCTAAAAATACAAAAATTAGCTGGGTGTGGTGGCACATGCCTGTAGTCCCAGCTACTCAGGAGGCTGAGGCAGGAGAAGTGCTTGAATCTGGGAGGCGGAGGTTGCAGTGAGCTGAGATCACACCATTGCACTCCAGCCTGGGCTACAGGGTGAGACGCCATCTCGAAAAAAAAGAGAGAGAGAAAAGAAAAGAAAGGTTCCCTCTGTCCACTGGGGCTGCTGAGCTGGCCAGGTATGGGCCTGGAGCTGCTGGCGGCCATCCTTGCCAATAGTGGGGAGGGCCTTCTGAGAATGAAGCCAGCACTGAGGACAGCAGAACGGAGAGATGGAGAGCATGAGAGAGGGTCCCGGTAGCCGCCATGGGTACCTGGATCCAGCCAGATTTGAAACCATTCACTTTTTCAGTTCAGTTATCCCCAGTTTTGCTTAAACTAGCTTGAATTGCAGCCAAGAGACCTACCTAATCTGCCTGGTACCCAAGTAGTGGTCATTTTGTCAGTGGCAAGAGACATGGGTGAAATCTCAGTTGGTCTTCCAGTACCCCCAAAACCTGAGCAGGAGAGGCCAGGCTGGTCCTGGAGTCCTTACTGGCTCGGAAGCCGCTCCCCCTGCACAATCTCCCAGGTGGCTGGTGCTGGTTTTCTGAGTTCCCCCAGGCTCTCAGTCAGCGAGCTTGTTCTTGTTCCACCATGACTCCCGGAACCCTGGTCCCCTCCCCTCCTTCCTTTAAGGCCTCAGTTGGGAGGGGTTCTTCTTCCACTCTCAGGGTCAGCTTTGGATTTAGGCAGACTCAAGTTCAAAGGTTGACCTGCGGCCAGCCCTTTAGCCAGGGCCTCAGCTCCCTTCCTGTAACAGGGCCGTGTAGAGAATCTGAGGATGGCGTGTACCTTATGTGTGTACCAAGGCCATGTGGGGCCCCGCACTGAAGAGGCAGTAGCAGAATCATGAGTGCCTGCCTCCATACTCCGGCAAAACAGTCCTCGCCCTCCACCGCCTCCCTCCCTGCTGATCCAAATGAGCTCAAGCCGTTCTGAGTTGGGAATTGCTTGAACCCAGGAGGCAGAGGTTGTGGTGAGCTTGCCTGCTGCCTCTCCAGTTGCCCACGCGGCCCCCTGCCATGGTCTCTGCCCCCTCCAAGGGTGCTAATGGGCTTCCCTGCCTGGCACGAGGACATTCACTTCCCAGTCCCCATGGCCTCCACCCGCACAGCCTTGCACCCCAGCTTTGGAACACTGTGATCTTTGCAGCTTGTGGTTGCTATTATTATTTTTTTGAGACAGAGTCTCACTCTTGTCACCCAGGCTGGAGTGCAGTGGCGCAATCTCGGCTCACCACAACCTCTGCCTCCTGGGTTCAAGCAATTCTCCTGCCTCAGACTCCTGAGTAGCTGGGATTATAGGTGCCTGCCACCACGCCTGGCTAATTTTTGTATTTTTAGTAGAGATGACGTTTCACCACGTTGGCCAGGCTGGTCTTGAACTCCTGACCTCAGGTGATCCGCCCATCTCGGCCTTCCAAAGTGCTGGGATTACAGGTGTGAGCCACTGTGCCCAGATGCTATTACTTTACAGATGGGAAAGCCAAGGCTCAAAGAGGGGCAGTGTCTTGCCCAAAGGCACACAGCTGGTGGAGTGGCAAAGTCTGGATAGGAGCCCAGGTGATGGGGGACGCATGACAGGAGCTGGGGAGTGCTGGCGGGTCAGCGGGGAACACTCTGGCCTTTGATCTTTGGAGTGGCAGGCCAGGCCATTCCTGGGTGACTCTGTACAAGTCACTGTTCTTCTCTGAGCCTCAGTACCCTCATCTGAAACATGCCTTTAATAATGTGTTCTCAAAGGTGTTATGATGATTAAATGACATGTGATTGCATCACACCTACAGAGTGAGGGTGGCTATTTCAAGGAGGTGCCTGGTACCTGCTCCTGCCCCACTCTAGGCTAGCTCTGGCTCCATGGTTCCGCATATGCCCCTGCCCTCCACCCCACTCTCTCCTTACAGCCCCCTCCCAACTTCTCCCATCTTCTGCCACCATCCTCCAGCAGATGCTTCCCAAGCCCCTTCAGCCACCCACACCCTGGTCTCTCAGCTGAGCCTGGCGGTCCTCTTGGCCCGCCACAGCCAAGTCTCTTTTTTTTTTTTTTTTTTTTTTTTTTTTTGAGGCGGAGTCTCGCTCTGTCGCCCGGACTGGAGTGCAGTGGCCGGATCTCAGCTCACTGCAAGCTCCGCCTCCCGGGTTCACGCCATTCTCCTGCCTCAGCCTCCCGAGTAGCTGGGACTACAGGCGCCCGCCACCTGGCCCGGCTAGTTTTTTTGTATTTTTAGTAGAGACGGGGTTTCACTGTGTTAGCCAGGATGGTCTCGATCTCCTGACCTCGTGATCCACCCATCTCGGCCTCCCAAAGTGCTGGGATTACAGGCTTGAGCCACCGCACCCGGCCAGCCAAGTCTCTTAAAAGAGCTGTCGGCCGGGCGCGGTGGCTCAAGCCTGTAATCCCAGCACTTTGGGAGGCCGAGGCGGGCGGATCACAAGGTCAGGAGATCGAGACCATCTTGGCTAACACAGTGAAACCCCGTCTCTACTAAAAAGTACAAAAAACTAGCCGGGCGAGGTGGCGGGCGCCTGTAGTCCCAGCTACTCGGGAGGCTGAGGCAGGAGAATGGCGTGAACCCGGGAGGCGGAGCTTGCAGTGAGCTGAGATCCAGCCACTGCACTCCAGCTTGGGCGACAGAGCGAGACTCCGTCTCAAAAAAAAAAAAAAAAAAAGAGCTGTCTGCACTCTCTCCTTCCACATCCTCCCCACCCTCCCGCCTTGTTCCTCTTTAACCCTGGCAGCCGCCCCAGCTCGGCTAAACTGATCTGGCAAATGTCACCTTGTTGTGAAATGCCACGAGGGACTCCTCGGCCTTATCTGCCCGATTGACACTGTTGGCAGCTTCTTGACACGCTCTTGCCTGTCTGGGCTTCCCTGCACCTTCTCTGGAGGTCGTCGTCCTCCTGCCCTGGCCATGCTGTCCCTGCCCGCTGCTGTGATGCTGGCGTTCTGGCGTCTCACCTCCTCACTATGCTGGGCCCTGGCCGTCCTCGTGCTGGATTTGGCCCACATTAGTTATTTTTCTAATAGGATTTAAAAAAAATCTAATGTAGTTGCCAATATTCAAACACCAGATCTCACACACATATCTGAACCTCTGGACGCTGTCGATAAACTGGCAGATCTGGCCGCGCTGCTTGGCGTTCCCAGACGGGCTCCCGGCTGCAGTTACCATCCATCCTTGTGCCCTTCTTGCTTGTATCCATGGGAACCAAGGATGGACTGAGAGGGCTTCACAGTTCAAGAGAACTGGGAGAGAGCACATTTCCTTGTGGAAGTGAAAGCCACTCTCTGGTTAACATGCGAAGGATGTCCAGGTCGAAAGAAAACCACATCCCACCTGCTTGACTCCGGATGCTCCCTGTGTGGGCCCCGCTCCCGGCTCTCCCTAGGCCGCAGTGACCAGCATGTATGTTGACTGCCCTGAGCCTGTCTCAGATTCATTCCCGAATTGAAGCGGAGGTGAATCCAGACTTGAATCTTCAGCTGTTTCCTGAATGTGTCTCCTAAATGTCCCACAGGCGCCTCGTTCAACAAACACTTACTGGGCATCCACTATACGCCAGGCACTGACATACAGGCACTCCGGCAAGACATGAGAATCAGATGAAGCCGGGCGCAGTGGTTCACGCCTGTAATCCCAGGACTTTGGGAGGCCGAGGCGGGCAGAAAATAAAAAAACATGAAAATAACACACGAAGCTTTGCACTCATTCTCCAGGGTTCCAAGAGAAAACACAGCAGAGACCCTTCTTGTCTCTCTCTCCCTTTTTTTTTTAGCGACAGGGTCTCGCTTTGTTGCTTAGGCTGGAGTGCAGCTTACTGCTGCCTCAACCTCCTGGGCTCAAGTGATCCTCCCACCTCAGCTTCCCAAGTAGCTGGGACCGCAAGAATGCACCATTAGGCCAAGCTGATTTTTTTTTTTTTTTTTTTTTTTTGAGACAGTCTTGCTCTGTTGCCCAGGCTGGAGTGTAATGGCGCAGTCTTGGCTCACTGCAACCTGTCTCCTGGGTTCCAGGGATTCTCCTGCCTCAGCCTTCGGAGTGGCTGGGATTACAGGCATGCACCACCACACCTGGCTAATTTTTGTATTTTTAGTAGAGACAGGGTTTCACCGTGTTGGCCAGGCTGGTCTCAAACTATGGACCTCAGGTGATCTGCCCACCTTGGCCTCCCAAAACGCTGGGATTACAGGCATGAGCTACCACGCCTGGCCTCTGATGTATGTGTGTGTGTGTATATTTGTTTTTTTTTTTTTTTTTTGAGACAGTCTCACTCTGTTGCCCAGGCTGGAGTGCAGTGGCACAGTCTCAGCTCACTGCAACCTCAGCCTCCTGGGTTTAAGCGATTCTCCTGCCTCAGCCGCCTGAGTAGCTGAGGCCTGGCTAATTTTTGTATTTTTAATAGAGATGGGGCTTTACCATGTTGGCCAGTCTGGTCTGGAACTCCTGACCTTGGGCGATCCATCTGCCTTGACCTCCCAAAGTGTTGGGATTACAGGCGTGAGCCACTGTGCCCAGCCCTGGCTTCTAATTTTTTAATATTTTGTAGAAACTGGGTCTCGCCAGGCCGGGCGCAGTGGTTCACACCTGTAATCCCAGCACTTTGGGAGGCCGAGGCGGGCAGATTACAAGGTCAGGAGATCAAGACCATCCTGGCTAACATGGTGAAACCTTGTCTCTACTAACATACAAAAAAATTAGCTGGGCGTGGTGGTGCACGCCTGTAGTCCTAGCTACAGGGGAATCGCTTGAACCTGGGAGGCGGAGGTTGCAGTGGGCCAAGATTGCACCACTGCACTCTAGCCTGGGTGACAGAGCAAGGCTCCATCTCAAAAAAACAAAACATATGTTGCCCAGGGTGGTCCTGAACTCCTAGGCTGGATCCCTTCCCCAGCCTCAGCCTTCCAAAGTGCTGGGATTAGAGGTGTGAGTCACCCTGCCCAGCCCTTCTTGTCTCTTAAAAGGGACTGGGCCAAGGGCCTGTTGAGAAGACTTACAGATGTGTTGTAGGTCCTCATGCCAAGGACCCCTGAAGGATGAGCAGCCATGGCACACTGAGTTGTCCTGGCCTACTTAAGGCTTCTCTTCAGTCTTTCCAGTCCAGGCTTGGGACAGGAGAGGTGACAGTCCCTCTAGGGTGGTGAGAGCATCAGTGGGAGGCAGGAAGCCCCGGAGTGATGGTGCCACCACCAAGGCCTACAGTCCTCCAGGTACCAGGCAGAAGTCAGCATCCCAGAGAGATGCTCGCTGGCAAATGGTACTCAGTGCCAGCCAGTCCTGGGACAGCGCACCCAGCTTCAGGCCTGGATTCTAGTCTGGCTCATAGCTCAATGACAGCGTTGACCTTGGTCAAGTCTCCCAACCTTTCTGTGCCTCACGTAGAAAATAATTGGGCCAGGCGCGGTGGCTCACACCTGTAATGTCAGCACTTTGGGGCTGAGGAGGAAGAACTGCTCAAGCCCAGGAGTTTGAAACCAGCCTGGGTAACCTAGGGAAATTCTGTCTCTTAAAAACGACAACAAAAAAAAATTAAAATGAAAAAGAAAAAATGAAATAGGTGATCACAGACATGGTGCAAGGTTGCTAGGAGGTTTGCGGGAGACACGAGCATGTCTGGTATAGGCTAGATGCCTGGCAAAGCTGCTGTCCTTCCCCATCCCTCATCCCCTGGACCTGTCACTAGGTCCCATCTCTGCCATATTACCCTCTGCCCCTAGGCCACTGCTGCAACTCTTCCTCCCAGCCTCCCTCCTGTACCCCCTCAGTGTCCTGGGGCCTCTTTCTAGAAAACACAAATCTATTTCAAACTCTGCTGTGCTGTGCCCTGCCCTGACCTCAAGAGACAGCCCCAGCTCTACTGCCTGGCACTTGTGGCCTCCCAGGACCTAAATAAAGGCTACCCTCTCCAGTCCCATCTTCTTCTGTTTGGACGGCAGTTGGCCCCTCCAGGCCTTTGCTGTGGCCATTGCTGTTTTCCACCCCGTATCTCTGCAGATCCACCCCCAACTACGACTACCCTTCTGTTGTTTTTTTTTGAGGCAGGGTCTCACTCTGCCACCCAGGCTCGAGCACAGCGGTATGATCTCAGCTCACTGCACTCTTCACCTCCCGGGTTCAAGCGATTTTCCCACCTTAGCCTCCTGAGTAGCTGGGATTACAGGCACACCCCACCACATTCAGCTAATTTTTGTATTTTTACCAGAGACGTTGTTTCTCCATGTCAGCCAGAGTGGTCTCAAACTCCTGACCTCAAGTGATCTGCCCGCCTTGGCCTCCCAAAGTGCTGGGATTACAGGCGTGATCCACCACGCCCATCCTAACTACCCGTCTCTAACCTCCAAGCCAGGCCAGACCAGTGGCGTCCCTCATGTCTGTGGGCACCAGGCCTGGCACATGGGGTCCCGCCTGTACCTCCTCCACTAACCATGAGCCTGCCATGTCCACATCACGAGGACCACCAAGATGGCCAGCCCAAGGAATCCATCTTACGCTCCACCCTGCCACGTGACTCAAGTTCTACCCCTCCGGGTGCACAGGGGAACGGCACACAAGACACAGCTGGGTCCAGGTTTATTGTGGCACTGGAGGTGAAAGGGGGCCGGTGTGGCCAGCACCGGTGTGCTGTGGTGGTGGAGGGAGTGGGGTGGGAGGATAAAGCGGGTGGGGTAGGGCCCGGGGAACCCCAGGCTCGGGCCAGGAGCCAGGGTTAAGGCAACCATTGCCAGCCCTACCCAGAAATGCCGGGCCATGACTCCAGGGGTCGCCGCGGCAGCTGTGGGCAGGAGGGGCTCACACATGGGAGAAGGCATGGCTCTTGCAGAGGGGCCTGTCCTTCTTGGAGTAGAAGGTCTTTCCTTCCAGGTTGATCTGACATATCTAAGGACAGCAAAGGCCCAGTCACATGGGGTCGGGGGCAGCAGTAGAGGCCCCTTCCCAGCTTCTCCTGCATCCCCCAGGCAACGAACGGAGGGCCGGTGGACTTGGGGCTGAGGCCAAGGCTCGGGGCTCTCACCGCACAGACGAAGCAGGTGTCATGCCAGCTGAAGCCCAGCGCTTCCAGGAAGCGGTCCCCAGCGTCGATCTTGAAGTCACAGCCATGGCATTTCGTGCCAAACATCTTCTCATAGTCTGAGGATGGGAGCAGAGAGGAAGGGGACCTGGATTCATGCCTGCCCCATGCACCATCCCTCCTCACCCTCATTGGCCAGCGGGTACCTCGCTCGCAGTAGGGCACGCCCTCCTCCATGTAGAAGGCCCTGTTCCGGATGGGCGTCTTGCAGGCGGCACAGGTGAAGCAGTGCACGTGCCAGGTCATCTTCAGGGCATGCATGATCTCCTGGAAGGAGGTGCCAGTCACTCGGCAGGCTCAGGCCCCTCCCGCCCTCCCCTGGGTCACGGGAACACAGGACAGCTGGCCGCGGGCCCTGTTCCTTCTCATCGTAAACGCTACATCTAACCATTCAGGACTCCCATGCCTCCATCTCCAACTCCAAGGTCTCTGAGTGGACATCCACTGCGCCTTCAGACCTGCCATGTCCAGTATTCAGTTCCTGATCCCCTCACCCCAAACCTCTCCTCCCACAGGCATCCCCATAACACGGATGGCAACTCCATTCTCCCGTTTGCTGCAGCCAAACACACCCTCCTCTCACACCCCACACCAGGTCCACCAGGAAATCCAGTGGGGCCCACCCCCAAGGCATATCCAGATTCTGAGTGCTTCTCACAGCCTCCCTGATGCGAGGTGAGCCACAGCGATCTGGCCCCTGGGATCACACAACTGGCCTACAGCTCCTCCCTCTGATCCCAGCTGCCGCAGCAGGCCCCTGCAACCCGAGACAGGCTGTATCCCCCTGCATGAAACCCCTTACCACTTCCCATTTTTCCCAGCAAGAACCAAGCCCCACGCAGACGCCGGAGGCCAGCAGGTCTGACCTCGTTCCCACCCGTCTCCCCCACTGCTCTCCTTTGCGTTCTCACCTTGCCTCTGCACACTGGCCTCTTGCCTGAAATTGGCACACCCGGCACGCTCCTGTCCTGGGCTTGACACTGGCTGTCCCCTCTGCCTGGACTGCTCTGCCCCGGATATCTCAAGGCTCACCCCTCACCCTCTTCAAGTTTCCGCTCGAATGCAGTCTTCTCCACGAGGTCCCACCCTGACCACACGAGTAGCAGCCAGCTGCCTTCCCTACACCACGCCCAAGCACTTCTTGCTCTACTCTTTCCTGTTTTCCATAATGTGATCTAACATTACTTCCAGGCAACCTACTTATTGCGCTTATTGCTTACTGTCTGCCTCTCCCCTCTTCTTCCAGCCAAAACGTAAAGCCCAGAAGGGCATGAAGCATCAACTGTTTTGTTAGCTGATCTAGCCCCACAGTGCCTGGCCCTTTGTGGGTGAGTTGACTGGGCTCCGCAGGAGGTGGGAGGGGGCAGAGGCACAAGGCGCTGAGCTCTCCCTGGGCTGGGCTGTTCCCTAGGAGCCTTGGGGCCAGCCAGGGCCAGCAGTATTCACCTCTGGAGCAGGCAGAGGGCCGCATGGGGCCTCAAGGCGGCATGAGGCTCCGAGATCTGTGGTTTGGCCAGACCTTGACCTTCTCAAGTCTTGGTTTCTTCCTTGTGAACTGGGAAGCTAATCCCAGCCTTGTGAGGCTGTTATGAGGATGGCCCTGAGTTTAAATCCAGGGATCCCAGATCCAATCCCTGCAAGGGCCACTTGGGGACTGTGTCATACAGAGGAGCACCTCTTCTTCTGGCAACAGTGCTACTGGTTCATTCAGGAATGCCTGCCTGGCTCAGGCTGAGATCTAGGTGTTAAAGTGAAATCTGTTGGGCACAGTGGTTCACGTCTGTAATCCCAGTGCTTTGGGAGGTCAGAGTGGGAGGATTGCTCGAGGCTAGGAGTTCAAGACCAGCCTGGGCAACATAGCAAAACCTCATCTCTACAAAAATATTTAAAAATCTGCTGAGCATGCTGGTGGGCACCTCTAGTCCTAGCTATTTGGGAGGCTGAGGTGGGAGGATCCTCTGAGCCCAGGAGATCAAGGCTGCAGTGAGCAGTGATCATGCCACTGTACTACAGCCTGGGCAACAGAGCAAGACCCTATCATTATACATAAAGAAATAAAAAACAGGATATTTCACTTTCACTCTGCCTCCCAAGTAGCTGGGACCACAGGTGCACACCACCACACTCGGCTAATTTTCTAATGTTTTTTTTTGTAGAAACAGGGGTCCATGCTGGTCTTGAACTCCTGGGCTCAAGCAATCCTCCCACCTTGGCATCCCAAAGTGCTGGGATTACAGGCATGAGCCACTGCATCAGGCAAATCTTCTGATTTTAAATTGTTGGCTACTGATTTTAAAATGAAACAGTGTAGGCCAAACAAGACGTTACGTGTGGGTGACACGCAGCTTTCAGATGGCGCATTTCTGCCCTCCACAACACCTGTATCCCATCTTACATCTACCTTGCAACCGTGCTGGCCCTAGCACAGTGCCACCCTTCTCTTTAGTGAGGTCCAGAGAAAGCAACTATCCCCTGCTCACACAGCCAATAGATCACAGAAACAGATTTTGTGCCCATGTCTGGCTGGCTCTTCTCACTATCTGGTGTTGCTTGTTGTATAGGAGCAGACAAGGTCACAGTGAAGGAACTTGGGCATTGAGCTGGTGGGAGACGGGGCTCTACCAGGGGTGTGGGTTGGTAGGGTGGGAGCCCAAGGCTGGTAGGCAGATTTCTCTTTCTTTTTTTCTTTTGAGACGGAGTCTCGCTCTGTCGCCCAGGCTGGAGTGCAGTGGTGCAATCTTGGCTCACTGCAAGCTCCGCCTCCCAGGTTCACGCCATTCTCCTGCCTCAGCCTCCTGAGTAGCTGGGACTACAGGCGCCCACCAGCACGCCTGGCCAATTTTTTGTATTTTTAGTAGAGACGGGGTTTCACCGTGTTAGCCAGGATGGTCTTGATCTCCTGACCTCGTGATCTACCTGCCTTGGCCTCCCAAAGTGCTGGGATTACAGGCGTGAGCCACCGCACCCAGCCATTCTCCCCTTCTTGCCTACTGATGGAACCCCCAATTTTGCTGGACACATGGGTAACTAAAATAAAGACCATATTTCCCAGCCTCCCTTGCCACTGGGTGTGGTCATGTGACTGAGTTCTGACCAATGGGATGGAAGCAGAGAGTCAGGTGGCAGCATCCTCTAAGGATGGACGCCATGGAGCTCTGTCCCCTTTCTTCCCCTTCCAACTTCCTGCTGGCTGGAAGGTGGGCATTTTGGCAGAGGCTGAAGTATCATCTTTCTCTATGAGTGGTAAGTAAGCAGGTGCTGTGAACAGTCAAGCAACAAGGCGGAGCCTGGGTCCACCAGACCAGTCCCAGACCACCCACCCCTAGATGTTTTTAGGCGAGGAATAATCTACCATTATTTTGAGTTTCCCACTACTTGTGGTCAAGGTAAAACCTCACTGATATGAACAGCACCATCACAGAGCTCTCTGGCTACCCCTGGCAGCTCTGGCTCTGGATCCAGAAATAAGGAGGAAGCATGAGACAGAGCAGCTTCAGCATGTAAAGCTGGCCCTTCTACCGTTTCACCAGGGCAGGGAGAGCCCAAAGTGGGAGTCATGAGGGCCCAGAGCTTCTCCAGGCTTGGTCCTCATGCTCTTTGCAGCCTTGGGCGGCTTCTGAGCAGGAACATGGTCATTTGTTAACAGCATCCTGACTAATGCAGGGTGAGGCCAGTACCGCAGCCTATATAGGCTGGTAAGGACCCGGAGGGCTCACTCGGGGAGACCCCCAGCCTGAGGGTTGCCCAGCAGCCCTCCTTCCCACTGACAGTCTTGGGCCCGCCTCCCCGCCAGCCAGCCCTACTCACGCCTGTAATCTTCTTCTTGCATTTGGCACAGCTGGGTGCGTAGCGCACGTCATAGCATGGCGGGCAGAAGATGGCGCCCTTCTCCTCGAAGAAGCCACCCTCTTCCAAGACCTTCCCACACTGGCTACAAACAAACTCCTCGGGGTGGTACGCGTGGCCCAGCGCCACCAGGTAGCGGCCCCTGCCGGGAGGCGAGGGCAGTGAGAGGGAGCGCATGCACAGGAGGTGGAGGTCTTGGTCCCCTGCAGGTTGACTGACCACCCACCGGGAAGCCTTGGGAGGGAGAGTTCATTCTCCCCATTTTCCACACAGGGTAGAAGACAGGCTTGGGAAGTGACCATGACAGCCATGAAGCTTGTAGAGCCAGCCCGTCACACTGAACTGCTGGTGACAGGAGAGGCAATTTTAGAGCAGGGAGGACCCCGGGAGGAAGGGCTGACGACTGGAGCCTCATGAAAGCTGAGGAGCCCCTGGGCAAACCCTGGGACCATCCTATCCTGCTGGCCTGCCTGATCTACCTGGCAAGAGCTGACAGAGTTGGTTGGGCGCGGTGGCTCACACCTGTAATCCCAGCACTTTGGGAGGCTGAGGCAGGCCTGAGATCACCTGAGGTCAGGAGTTCGAGACCAGTCTGGCCAACATGGTGAAATCCTGTCTCTACTGAAAATACAAAATTAGCCAGGCGTGGTGGCCTGTGCCTGTAATCCCAGCTACTCAGGAGGCTGAGGCAGGAGAATCTCTTGAACCCGGGAGGCACAGGTTGTAGTGAGCCGGGATTGTGCCGCTGTATGCCAACCTGGGTGACAGAGTGAGACTCCATCTCAAAAAAAAAAAAAGGGTGACAGAGTCAAGAGCAGGCCAGGGCTGAGGACTAGGAAGGCTCTAGAATCCAGCATGCTGATGCTGGCGGGTGTTTGATGCTGCTTGGCCCCACGGGGCAGTGCACAGAGGGAGGAGGGGCTCTAGGCCTGTATGCTCTGAGAGCAGAGAGAGACAGAGAGCAGGAGTCGGGGGCAGAGGCACTGGAAGGGGCAGGCCCCTCTTGGCCTAGAAAGCAGCAAAGGTAAGGGTACAGCTTCAGCCTATGGTTGGCCCTTTGGCCATTTCGCCAGGGCAGATGCTGCTAGCAAGTGTTGTGGGTAGGCTGGGGTAGGTAGCGTGGGATTAAGAATCTGAGGACCCAGCTCAGGTCCCGACTCCTACTCCAGCTGGGAACTGAATCCTTATTCCCCCCAGTCACAGCTGAGGCAAGATGGGTGGGCAGACAGGTGGGGCTGGGCTGCAGGATGGGAAAGCCAGGGTTGGAACAGGACACCCACCGGATGACCTTGTGGCACTGGTGACACACAGGAGTCTTGCCGTTGTTGCTGCCCCCTCCTGGTCCCCCTCCGGCAGCTGCCTGCACGATGGAGGTGCGGTTCTGCAGCGGCGTGGGCGTGGCCGGCTGGCTGTGCCGGGTCAGCACTGTGCTCGTTTTGTCCGGGGCATAGCGCTCGGCAAACGCAGGGTCCACCGCCCAGGGCGGGCGGCTGGTGGGGCTGGGGGTGGTAGCGCCTGCCGGGGCCGGGGAAAGTGGCTCTAAAGGGGTACCCACAGACCCCAAAGGACAGGGGGTGGAGCCCCAGGGAGCTGAGAGAAGCCCACCACCCCCATGCCCTGGAGGCTGCCCACCCTTGCCCAGGCCCGAGCCCACTCCCTCTCACCAGGCCAGGGCTCCTGGGGTGTAGATGAGGCTGGGGCTGGGGCTTCTGTCCTGGGCACCTGGCTGCAAGATCTGCCATTCAAGGCCCTGCATGGCTGAGCTTCCTGGCATGGCCCCACCCCCCAACCTGGGTCCTGCTGGCCCCACGGGAGATGCCTGGGGGCATGGAAACTGCTGAGCTGGACTCCAGGTCCCATTGGGGTAGGGATGGGAAGGGCAGCTTCTCATAGCAACGTCCAGGTAGCTGGCGTGTTGTCTATAGCTGGGGATGGAGCAGGGCTCCCGCTTCTGAGGCAGCTCTCGGGGCTCCCCTCATGCTGGGAAGCCATCTGCGATGGCAGGGCAGGGCCCCTTTGCCAGGTACCCCCCTCCCACTGAAAACGAGGACGGCAGGGCCCAAACTGAGTCCAAACCATGAAACACCCCCACACCCCAAATGCAAACCAGGTCCACAAAGATAGAAAACAGAGGCAGAGCAAGCAGGGCTGAGAATGTTTATTTCCAGGCCCAAAGCAGCACAGACCTGGCAGACAGCAGTACCACAGGGCAAAGAGGGAAGGCAGTGTCAGATGAACCCAGTCGTGCGGCCAGGGCCAGGCCAGCAGGAGGCTCAGGCCAGGCGCAGGAAAGTGGGGGGTGAGGTAGGCAGAAGCTGGAGGCACTAAGGGGGTGCCCTGGGCAGGAGGAACAGAAAGAGGGAGGCAGAGAGGGCAGCCGGCTGGAGAGGGCCGGGCTACGACTGCACGTTGAGCACGTGGGCAGAGCGCTGGTGGTGCCAGTCCCGGAGGCGGGTGTAGCGTGGGCTCTGCAGCTCCAGGACATACTTTTCCCTGAGGGGCAGAGAGAGAGGGAGGAAGAAGTGGAAGGAAGGAGAGATGGAAGGGAGGCAGGGAGGGAGGAGGGAAGGAAGGAGGGAGGGAAAGAAGGAAGGAGGGAGGGAAGAAAGGAAGGAGAATGGAGAGCCCCAGCTGGGAGCCTCAGGAGTAGACATAGGGCAGTAGCTGGAATGGAAGAGGCAGGAGGTGGGAGAAGGGCTCATGCCCGTCCCTGTACCTTGATTTTTTCAGGTGCTCCTCATCCGGGTCTTGCACTGAGGGGGCAGAGGCAGGCATTGACCAAGAGAGACAGAGGGTCAGGGCTCACGACTGGGCTGGGGGCCAGGAGAGTACCCCCTGCCCTGGGCTGGCACTTACTGAACTCGGTGCCTGTGAGGTGGGCAAGGATGCGAAAGGAACGCGACTGGCCTGTCCCCGGCCGCGGCCGCCAGTCCTCCGTGTTCTCCATCAGCCGCTGCTTGCTGGCGTCTGGGACCAGCGGTCGAAGCGGCTGTCTGTGGGGAGGGTGTGGCTCAGAACCCCACACTGGGGGTGGGCAGTGGGGGCAGCCCCTCCCAGGATTTGGTGTATGTGGGTTTGGGTTACAGTGATGGGAGGGAATGGGTAAGGGTGAGGCCAGAAGCCCTGCTGGGCGGGTGGGTGAGAGGACAGGAGGGCGAAGTGGAGAGGAGGGCAGCCAGGGTGGGGAGGGGCCGCCGCCCAGAGTGCCAAAAGGAAGAAGAGAGGGACAGGCAGAGGGGGCTCACTGACTTGTCAAGGGTCTGCACCTGTGAAGGAAATAAGACAGATAGACAGATAAAGGGACAAAGGGACAGACACAGGAGAGGAAGAAAGATGGGGAGGGGTCAGAACAGCCGGGGACAAGGCGGCACTGAGTGTCTGGGGCTCAGCTGGCCGGACACTACAACCCAACCCCCAGCCGCCAGCGGAGGGCGCGGCCTCATTCAGAGACCCCTCCCCAGGGCGGTGCCCTGCAAGGCGCCACAGCCTCGGGAGGGGCCCTGTGCCTGCAGCCCCACCCCGGCCACCAGGGGTCGCTGCCGCACGGTTCCGCCAGGCTGGGGCGCAGCACAGACTGAGCAGCAGCGGGCAGCGGGCGTGGGGCCACAGGGGGCCTGATAGCGTGGGCGTGGGCACGGGCGGGCAGGGGCCGACGTACCCATTCTGCTGCAGGGCGCTGTCAGCGGGCGGGGGCGCCCCGAAGGGCCGGGCCGTCTTGTTGAGGGAGACGCTGGGTGCAAAGGTGTACCGCGGGGGGTCCGCGGCGGGGACGGAGGCCTGGGCAGAGACAGAGCCGGGCAGGGCGGGCGGGCGGGGTAGGGTGGGGACCTGGGTGGGAGTGGGGCGCCTGCGCCAGAGGACAGCGGCAGCTCCAGCCCCCCACCCCCACCCCCCACATCTGTCTGGAGGCTAAGGGGAGAGGACAACTCAGGTTTCAAGGGGCCCATTTGGGAGTGGTGATCTCAGTCCACGCAGGACCGAGGGCTGACCGAGTGCGGGCGAGCACGCAGTGCCAATGGCGGGAGGCAGGCAGGCGGACAGACAGGCGGACATGCGTGGTGCCAGGACCGTGCGGCAGCCCCTGACTCAACTCCAGGGCCCTAGACCCGCCTTAGCTCGTTTCTGCCCTCCACTTCCGGCCAGGAATTGGGGTACCGAGAATGTGCCAGGAGGGCGAGCAGGCCCGGCCGTCCAAGCCCACACCGCCCTCCGCCCAGATGTCTCGGCCTGCCTCCTACCTTCTGTGGTTTGCTCTGAACTGGCTGGGCCCTGGAGAAGAAGGAAAGCATGACAGCGGGCTGAGCCCGCGGGGATCCCCTCTGCCAGCGCCCGCGCACCCATGCATGCCCACCCGCATCCATGCATGCCCACCCGCATACCTGCTGAGGCCTAGGCTGAGGCGCTCCCCGCAGGCCCGGATCTTGTTCTGAGCTTCGATGTGTGTGAGGCTCCCTGCGTTCTCGCCATCGATGCTCAGCACCCAGTCACCCACGGCCACTCCAGCCTGCGCCGCTTTGCCTCCAGGAGTGAGCTATGGAGAGAGAAGCAAAGTGACTGAGGCCCTGGCCCCTGCAGACCCAAGCCAGGTTGATGGTGGTAACACTGCCCCACCCAAAGCTGCCCCACTTCCAGAACCCAGAGAGCTCTTCATTCAACACAGATCTAGGCAGCTGCTGGACACTAAAGCAACTCAGGTGGTGGCACTCACCCGAGCTTCACAATTTCCCCAGTCACACTGCTTATTTATTCACCACCATGACCCTCCCCCACAGTCCAGAAACTGCTATGATGTCCACAAACAGCCAGGCTCAGGCTAAAGCCCAAGTTTTTCAGGAGGACCATTGCCTTTTGAGGCTCCTGCTGGTTTCCTGCCCAGGCCTCTCCACCTACCAGATATGCCGTCTGACCCATGCAGGGGGCGGCTTCCTCCCTGAAACCACCGGGGGCTCTTACAGACCTCTTACCCCCCAGGACCCTGTCAGGGGCCATCTGCAGGGATCTCCTAGGAGCCTTTGAGAGCCAGAACAGGCCCTGTTATCTTCCGGTTCCCTGTGATCACTGCCTGAATGGGGCCTAAGGTGACAGCCGGGGCTTCACAGGCCATACATGGGTGTCATTCCCAAGCCCTCAATTGCCAACTTTCTCCAACCCCAATCCTTCAGGCTCTTGAGCTGGGAGTCCCTGGTTCCTGTGGCAATGAGAGGAGACAGTAGGCTGGGAGAAATGGCTGCCACCAGGATGAGCTGAGACCATCAGGAATGACTTCGAGGACGCTGTGGGCCTCGGTAAAGGAGAAGGGGGTGTGCTGCCTAGCGGGTGAGTTCACTTATGATGGCTTTGAATGCCAGAAGGAACTAGGACTTGGCTTTGAGAGTAGGGGGCCACTGGCAGTTTTAATGTCTGGGATGGGGTATCTCCCAGGCCCTGAGAGGGGTGACCCTGATAATCCCCTTCCAGGCCTCTAGGCCAGCCCCAGCAACACAGGCAGGGCAGCTTGACTGGGTCTGAGCCCAAGGGGCTACCCAGCCATCTGGCAAGAGGCCTGGCACTGCAGTAAGTAGGCTTTTGTGAGGCAGTGCTGGAAGACAATTTCACTGGGTGGGGGGTATCTGGGGGGTCCAGGCTGCCAGAGGCCCCAGGAGGCTCCTCAGGTGGGCCAGTGCACAGACTGAGCTGAGGCAGGGAAAAGGGAGGCAAGAGGTTTCAGAGAGATGTCAGAGGGCAGGGCAGCCAGACACAGAGCCTGACAGCACCAGGAAAAGAAAAGCGAGCTGGGCTCAACATGATTTCTTGCTTGCGTGGGAGGTCAGAAGGCTAAGAGAGCTCAGTGGCCCCTTCCTCACTCGCTAAATAAGAACAGTTGCTTCCGTTTATTGAGCACCAAGTATGCTAGATATTGACACTGAATCTTCCAACAACCCTGTGGAGTAATCAGGGATTTTACCCATTTTGCACTTGAAAATGTACACAGAGGCCGGGCGCGGTAGCTCACGTCTGTAATCCCAGCACTTTGGGAGGCCAAGGTGGGTGGATCACCAGGTCATGAGATCAAGACCATCCTGGCTAATATGGTGAAACCCCGTCTCTACTAAAAACACAAAAAATCAGCCGGGTGTGGTGGCGGGCGCCTGTAGTCCCGGCTGTTCAGGAGGCTGAGGCAGGAGAATGGCGTGAATCTGGGAGGCGGAGCTTGCAGTGAGCCGAGATGGTGCCACTGCACTCCAGCCTGGTTGACGGAGCAAGACTCCGTCTCGAAAAAAAAGAAAAAAGAAAAAAAGAAAATATACACAGAGAAGTTAAACAACTTGCCTCAAGTCACCCAGCTAGTAAGAGGCAGGGCTAGGAAGTGTCCCTGACCCTAAGGCACTGTGGGCCACCTCTGCTGAGCATGGGGCCCCAACTGAGGGGCCAGCCCACCTGGAGATACCCTGAGCCCCTCCCTCACCTTTAGTTCAACTAAATCAACCCCTTATACGGTATGTGGGGAAGTGACACCCCAGAGGGGAAGTGACTTACTCAAGGTCATGGTGAGTCAGTAGAAGGGAAACCTGGCCCAGCCATTCCCTGCCCACAGGGCTGGCTCCTGGGAGGTGTGGGCTGAGCCCGAGATGGAGGTCTTGGGGTGCACAGGAGCAGCTAGCTGGCTCCTGGAGAGGGGGTAGGGGGTGGGGACGGCTTCCCTTCCCAGAGTGAGGAGGGCAGAAAGCACAGAGGATGAGGGGTGTTCAGAGCATGGAGAGGGCGGCAGGAGAGCAGGAGACAGCGCTGGGCGGGTGGCTGGAGAGAGAGGCAGGGAGGGGCTCAGGCCAGGGGCAGGGTAAGGCCAGAAGAGCCAAGGAGGGAAAAAGCCAGGGGGCTGGACCTTGCATGAGGTGGGGGTGAGTCAGCCTGAGCAGCCCAACCCCCCAATCCCAGACGTTACCTCATCACCCAGGCCTGGGCCCACGGCCAGCCCTCACCCCTCCCACCTCCCTCCATCCTGGGGTCAGGGGAGGGGGAGGGGGCTGGCCTAACTCTGAAAAGCCCACCTCACTCACCCATGTGGGCCCTGGTCCAACTCCAGGGCTGGGATCAGCTACCGGCCCCACCCACATGCCGGGGATGCTGACCAGGGAGCTGGAGCTGGGAGTGCCCCCAACAGGCCATATCTGAAAGTCATTTCCATCAGGGAAGAAACTGAGGTTCAGGGTCCCCAGACGCATTGGGCCAGCACTTTCCCAGGGGGCAGGACGCTGGGTAGGTTTTCAGAGCTGTGTGAGGGCTGTGTAGGACGATGTGTGTGGTAGGGCGACCACTGGCCTCACTACCCTGCTGGCAGGGCAGGTTCCCGGAGACCACCATGAAAGGACCCCTGGGAAAAGCCTCCCCTAACCCCCATGCCCAGCTCCTGCAGACAGACTCCACCTTGACGCCCTCCTCAGGCCACAACCCTCTGGGCCCCTCCAGGCTGGGCTTGCCCTGGGCTTCCTGACAACAGCTGCCTGCCCACCCATCGCCTGGGTGGGCCTCTCTGGGCAGGCGGATATAGGGGCAGGAAGTCCCCACCCCCTGCTGACCCCCAGGCCAGTCAGAGATGCCAGCCCACAGGCTGGCCTCACCCACTCTGGGCAGGCGATTTGTTGTGTCTCACAACTGGACCATACAGCTGGAGCTGCAGCCTGGTGACCAGCTGAGGGGCCCACCAGTGGGGTTCAGGGGGCCAGGCCTAGGCCAGCCCTTTTCAGCTTTGCAGACTGCAGCCACTGTTGGCCATCCCAGCGTGGGGCTGCATTCTTGGGCTTATAAGGCAATCCCCCTGCTACAGGGAGGAGCCAGCCTCCAGCTCCACCCCCACCAGGGCAGGCTCTTGGAAGCTGAAGTTAAGCCCCTAGAGAGGAGCCCTGTCCTACACTTCTGCTTGGGGTCAAAGGCCACCACATCCTGAATGGGAATGGTGGATGCAGGTCCTTACATAGGCTGGGGAGAGACCCCTTCTACCCACAAAAAATGCACACCATCCCGTGCTTCAATTCCAATCCCTGCTTCAACATGGAGCCCCTCCACCTCTTCATGAGTTCTTCTCTCATCTGGAAAAACAGGATGAGGACTGCTATTCCCTGGGCAGAAGTGCGTCTGAAGTGAAATCCTATAGTCGCAGTGCCCTGCCTGGGGCCTGGCTCCAAGCATTGCTACCTCAAGTTTAGATACCTCCTGGAAATGTCAGGCTCCCATCCTGCACAATGAGCCTCCCTCCCGCCCTCAGAAGTGGCCACAGGGGCTTGGAGAACAGCATCCGGTACAGTGCAGGACTGGGGAAGCCTGGGTGCTCCCTCCCAGTATCCACCTCATTGGGAGTCCTTGCAGCGGGCAGGTACCACTACATCTCGGACCTGGACATCTCCTGGCCTGCTGGCCCCTGACCAGCTCCTGTTAGGACTCCCCCCATCACCCTCTGGAGACTTGAGCACCCAAAGACCGCTGGGGGAGCCCCCTCCCCAAACCTAGGCTCACCCGGGAAATGGAGAGGGGCACACTGAAGTCCTTGCCCCCTTGCAGCCGGAAGCCCCAAGGTGCTGGCCCCTCCAGCACTACCTTGAAGGAATCCATGATGCCGGCTCCTGAGAGGAGAGAAGAGAAGAGAAGGTGAGTGGCCAGCATGGTGGGCGGGCAGGCAGGCAGGCTGGCTGGCCCAACTCAAGATACCAGCCTTGGACAGGGGCCAGGCAGGCACTGGCAGCCCCTGAGCACACCCAAGCCATAGTAGGCAGGTATTTTGTCAGGCTGGGCTGGGCTGCTGGCGGACCTCACTTTGGAAAGACAGGAGCAGCCTCCCTTCCCTTGGGACTGGAACGGTGCGGGGTGCCTGAATCCAGGCTTGAGGTTCTTTTCAACCAGGGGTGGGCCGAGGGACTAAACTGGCGCGGCCTCCCCGCAAGCCAGCCTGGAGCCTCGGGCGGCCGGGTGAGTCAGGGGCCGGCTCTCCTCTCCCCCGCCCCCAGGTCCCCGCAGGCAGGCCGCGGCTGGAGCCTGCTCGGACTATATAAGGCGTGTAAGCTGACACTGTGCGGAGACCCAGCGTAGGGAGCACACGGGGGCTTGGGACACGAGGGGGAAGGGAGGGAGGCGGCTGCAGTGGATCCTCCCAGCCATTCCGGGACCAGTCGAGGCTACTGGGAGCCAGGGCGGGACCCCTGGGTGCTGAAGAAGGGGAAGGCGGGAGTGGGGTGCGGCCCCTGTGGAGACAGGTGGGGGCTGGGACCCTAAAGCATAGCTTGGAGGGGGATCCTTCCCGGAGCCGAGTGGGGGTGGTGCCTCCCACACAGAACTGCTCCCACACCGACGTGACTCAGTTTCCCCCTAGTCCCCCGCCCGGGCCCCATGCATTAGACTGGCCCCGGCGCAGGAAGCAGCGCAGGCGCCAATCGGCCCCGCCGCAGCCGGCTTCGCGGCAGGAAGGCGGGGGCGGGGGCGGAGGCAGGGGCCAGGGCCCGCGGGAGGAAGCACAGCCTGGACCGCGATCCCCAGTGCCCTTTGTGGTCCTCAGAAGGCCCCAGGCGCCCGCCTGGTCCAGCCCAAGACGCCCCGCGCGGTCGTCGATACCTGCTCGGCCCCGCCAGTGCGCTGCTCGGCGTCGGGCTCCAAGGTCCCGCGTTGGGATCGGCCGCCAGTGTTCTGACCCCGCCCCCGCAGTCACCCTCCACTTTGAGCGCGCTGACGGGGGCGGGGCACCAGGCCACGCCCTCGTCGTGACCACGCCCGCTAGACGATCTCCGTTGGTGGAAAGCCCCACCCAGCTCTTCCCTCCCGCCCAATCACCAAGTCCCGTTGGGCTGCGAGCTGAGAGGCCTCCCGGACCGGGGCCCTGCTGTGGGGCGGAGTCGGGGTGGGGCCGGGGCTGCGGGTCGCCTCATTAGGGAGGAGCTGCCTCTCCCAGTCCCATGCACCGCTCGCTGGCGGAGGGAGGGGAAAGCGGACCTGCAAACCAGACGGACCTGGGCCCTAGTCGTCTCTGAACCTTAGTTTGCTACTCCGAAAAATGGGATGATCATACTCGCCTCGCAGGGCTGCTGCGAGGGTCGGTATCGTAGGTGCAACTATCGGGGGCTGCAGGATTTCTAAATCAGAGGGCCTGGGAGGAGATAAGGTGGGGAAGTTGAGGGGGACTGGGGCGTTTAAAGCTAGATTTGCGCAACGCTCTACCGAAGGCAGGAACACAGGGCAGGAGCGGACGCCAGGGGTCCCTGGCCTGCGGGCCTTGCCCTCGCTCGCATCCCTGCAACCCCGACCCGACCCGCACACAGTCGGAAGCGCCGCGTCCCGCTCCACCTTGGCCAGAGCGGACTGCGCCCCGCGGGAGGCGTCCTCAGAGTCCCGGCCCCGCGTTCAGCCCGGGCACTAGGGCCCGCGGCGCGGACACTGAGAGCATGCGGGTGTCGGGGTGAGGGAAGGGGCGTCCACCCTCCACTCGCTTGGTGGTCCCGGCCCGTCAGCTCCTCCTAGGACATGGTTGCTGCAGTTCTCCCCTCTCTATCCAGTCATCACTCCCACCCTCTTCTGCATAAAACGCTGTGAGAGTTCTCATCGTTAAAGACCTTCTCTTGACCCCACATCCCTCTCCAACTACTAGCCTTTAATTCTCCTCTTGAGAGTAAAATTCTTCCAGGGAGTTGTCTGTTTATCACGTCTCCACTTGCTTTCCTTCAGTTATCTCTTGAAGCCATGCCAGGCAGGCTGCTGTCCACACCGGTCCCCTGAGATCTTTCTTCTCAAGGTCACCTGTGACCTGGAGGCCATCGGGCCATGGAATCCGTGGTGGTTCAGTTTCATCTTGCCCTTCCTAGGGGCAGCATGGGTCCAGGTTGATTCTCGTCCCCCGAAACACCCTTTTTCCCTGACTTCACAGCTTCTCCGTGCCCCACTGGCCCCTCCTCCCCATCCTCCTCTGCCTCTGGCTTTGGCTGTCTGATGCCATCTCTCTTTATTCTCACCCCCTAAGACCCCATACTGTCCTGTGGCTTTCAGTACCACCTGTATGCCAAGGCATCCCATGTTTCATGGCCAGTCTGACCTCTCCCCAGGAACTCCAGACTCCATTATCCAAAACGCTGCCTAGGTGTTTACTAGATCCGGGTTCCCAACCCCCTGTTTGTGGCCTGTTAGGAACTGGGCTGCACAGCAGGTGAGCAGCGGCAAGCCAGAGAAGCTGAGTATATATAGCAGCAGCATTAGATTCCGATAGGAGCGTGAACCCTATTGTGAACTGTGCATGCGAGGGATCGAGGTTGCTCGTTCCTTATGAGAATCTAATAATAAATGGGCCGGATGAGGTGGTTCACGCCTGTACCTGTAATCCCAGCACTTTGGGAGGCTGAAGCGGGGGAGGATCACTTGAGGTCAGGAGTTCAAGACCATCCTGGCCAATATGGTGCAACCTCGTCTCTACTAAACATAGAAAAATTAGCTGGGCGTGGTGACACATGCATATAATCCCAGCTACTCAGGAGGCTGAGGCAGGAGAATCACTTGAACCGGGGAGGCAGAGGTTGTAGTGAGCCAAGATGGCTCCACTGCACTCCAGCATGGGTGACAGAGCGAGACTCCATCTCAAAAAAAAAAAAAAAAAAAAGATACATTTATCATTTATCACTCCATTAATGATAAATGTACTGCACTTGAACCATCCTGAAGCCATCCCTCCCCCCGCCCCCGCCAGTCCGTGGAAAAATTGTCTTCCATGAACGCAGTCCCTTCTGCCAAAAAGGTTGGGGAACCACTGTACCAGGTATCTCAGACCATCATGGCCCACCTTTCCCACCTTGTGCCTTTCCTACCTCCCTAACTCATTCCTGACTTCAAGAAGTGCCACCAACATTTATCCAACTGGTTCAGCAGGAACGGTGAAGTTATCCTTCCTTTCTCTTCTGTCCTCCCCCAGATTCTGCAAATTCCACCTTCAGCATGTTCACATCTCATCGCTGCTTCCACCATTGTCCCAGCCACTGCCATCTTGTGCCTGTGCCCCTGTAACAGTCTCCTAATGGGTATCCCTGCTTTCACCCTTGCCCCTTCCAGAGTCTTCATGAAGCAGCCAAAGTGATATTTTTAAAGCCAGAATCACACCACCATGTCACTCCGAGCTTTTAGCATTCCAGTGAGATCATATTGCACTCAAAATAAAACTAAAGTCCTTAAGACCTACAGAACATGAATAAACTGGGTCTGACTCCTACCACTCGCTCCCTCCACTCCAGCCACCCTGACCTCCTCACTCACATTTCCTCCAGCAGACCAAGCATATTCCTGCCTCAGGGCCTGTCCACTTGCCAGTTCCCCTGCTTGAAACACTTTTTTTTTTTTTTCTTTTTTTGAGACGGAGTCTCACTCTGTCATCCAGGCTGGAGTGCAGTGGTGTGATCTTGGCTCATTGCAACCTCCACCTCCCAGGTTCAAATGATTCTTCTGCCTCCGCCTCCCGAGTAGCTGGGATTATAGGCATGAACCACCATTCCAGGATAACCACCATTCCAGGACTGGGGGTCCTGGCAGTCCTCCAGCAGAGAGGACCCCTGGCTCCCATTCCTTGGCCTCGGGAGCCTCCCAGCACAGGCAGCCCCTGGGTCGCAACTGGACCTGGACAGGGACACAGCGCCCTCTGGTGGCCAAGACTCCTGAGGCTCCAGGCCCAGGCCTCTAGAGTCCTGGTGGTTTCCAAGGACTTTCCCACAGTCCCCTTGGAATATCACAGAAATCCCTATGAAACAAAGCAGCTCAGATTTGTAATGAAGGCTGGGCACCCAGAGTCGGTTCTAGCCATGTCCCTGACTCTCTGGGTGACCTTCTGTGTGTCCTGGGATTTGTTGAGCTGCCAAGGACTGGGCTTGGGTTTGCCACTGTAGGGAGTGGGGGTGCCTGCAGCAGCACCTTGACTGCTTGCCTCTTGGCCTCAGCTTGCTAAGGCCTTACCCATCAGGAAGTGCTTGCATGAATGAGTAAGCTGAAATCTTCCTCCCCATGGCTCTAGCATCCCTCCAGGCTTTGCGTTCTGTGTCCACACACATGCTGGAAGGACACCAAGAGTCTCCATTCCCCCAACCCCCTTTCATCCATGGGATCTGGAGATGCCTTTTCCACATCCAGATGTCTCGTGTGCAGTGGGATTACTAAATCTGGAGCTCAGGGGGAGGTCTGCACTGAAGACAGACCTTTGGGGGTCAGCACCGAGGGTCTGTGACACCTGGAGAATGACTGGCTTGCTGAGGCCAGTGGTTCCCAGCCTAGGCTGCATATTACAATCATCCGGAAACGCAGTGAGCATTGGGGCCCAGACCCCACCCACCCAGAATGATGAACTCAGAGCCCCTGTGTGTGAAATGGATTTTTAAAATTGTTTATTCTCTTGGTAGGTCACTCACAGAACATGCATGGACAGTTTTACAGGCTTTCAGGAGATTCTTTGTGTAGCAGGGTTGAGCTACACTATATCTGAGCCTAGGACCCTGGGACGAACTCAGAGAAGGCAGCAGTAGAGGCTGGGAAAGACAGAGTTACGAGGTAGGAGGAAAAGCAAGTAATGGGGAGTGTTTCAAGACCCAGAGCTGAGTGCTGCTGAGAAGTCAAAGTCCCTGTTGCTTTTGGAGCAACGTTTTGGAGAATAACGTTGGTGACTCTAATAAGAGCCACATGGTTCAAATCCCGGACGAGCCCTCAGGTTTACAGTTTTGCCGGGCGCGGTGGCTCAAGCCTGTAATCCCAGCACTTTGGGAGGCCGAGGCGGGTGGATCACGAGGTCAGGAGATCGAGACCCTCCTGGCTAACACGGTGAAACCCCGTCTCTACTAAAAATACAAAAAACTAGCCGGGCGCGGTGGCGGGCGCCTGTAGTCCCAGCTACTCGGAGGCTGAGGCGGGAGAATGGCGGGAACCCGGGAGGCGGAGCTTGCAGTGAGCTGAGATCGCGCCACTGCACTCCAGCCTGGGCGACACAGCGAGACTCTGCTCTCAAAAAAAAAAAAAAAAAGAGCCACATAATGGCATCATGGGGATGAAGGAGAGTTAATTGAGGGAAAAATAGGGGTAAGAAAGTGGAAATGAAAGTAATCAACAACTCTTTTGAAGAGTTTTTGCTGTGAAGAGGAACAGAGAAACAGGGAGGTGGCCAAAGGGGAATGTGAGGGCAAGGGAAGGTTTAAAATGTGACATTACAGAGCATGTTTAGATGTGGCTGGAAAAGCCGCTGATAGGATGAATGGGCCCAGGAGAGAGCTCAAGTTTCCAAGCTCTGAGGTGAGAGGAGCCGGGATCAGAGCATAGCTGGGGACACTGTTGCTACTGTAGGGGTAGGAAGAAGACGGATAGATGCCAGTACACTTGCAGATGCAGTGGGAGAGCCTGACCTGTTTCCCCAACATGCCTGTGAGGAGACACTGGGTAGGGACAGACAAGAGATTCTGGGGAGGAGAAAAGCTGCCCCTCTAGGGCACAGGGTCTCTGGTGGCAGGGAGCGCCTGCCTTGCACTGTTAAGGATGCAGTCAGCCTGCTTAAATGGATTTATTTGGCTATGGGCAGCTGTGTGCAGGCCCAGAGGAGGTCTGGGCTCATCCAAGGCTGGGGGCTTTGCCAGACCAGTAAGATGAAAGGAGAGAGAAGGGGGGAAGGGACTATGGAGAACAGAGGGGATGGTGGGCAGAGGCCTGGAAGAGCCAGAAAAGGGTCCCTGTAGGTCAGTGTGGCTAGGCAGGGGCGGTATTGGCCGTGCTAGAGGAAGTGAGCTGGAAGGAGGAGGTGGCCAGAGGATGAGGCTTGGACAGGAGAGAGCAAAAATTATGTGTCCGTCATGAAAATGAGGTTCAGGATACGCCAAGGGTGTGGGCAGCTGAGGTGGAGTTGCGGTGAGGGGCCAAGCAGCCAGACCCCTGGAGGCATGTTTGTGCGCATGGCTGGCTCCTAGGATGGCGACAGGAGTGAGCAGAGGAGGGAATGCAGCACGGAAGTCTTCAGGAAACTTCTCTCCCCCTGGAATGTGAGCTCCCGAACAGGACCAAGGCTGTCCTGAACACAGCCATGTCCCCCAGTGCCCGGCACTGAGTAGGCACACAGCAAAACTCTCATCCTGAACACGGCCATGTCCCCCAGCGCCCGGCACTCAGTAGGCACACAGCAAAACTCTCATCCTGAACACGGCCATGTCCCCCAGCACCCGGCACTGAGTAGGCACACAGCAAAACTCTCATCTAGGATGATGCCTGATACCTCATTTGTTCTCTCTCCTTTACAGATGAGGGGACTGAGGCCTGGGGTTCCCAGAAGTATCTGCAAATTGTTGGAGTTTCAGCAGGGAACAAGTGTGTGGAGCGAGGGTGTCTCTGAAATCCCTTCCACCTGCTCCCCGCCCCCATTGCCTCCTCCCAGCTCAGGCCTCCGGGTCTCCAGTTGGGCCCTCATGTTGCTCCTTCCCGAGTCTGACAAACAAGCCTCACGGTTCCCTCCGCCTGCCTCTTCGTGTCACTCTGGCCATGGAGGGCCACATGGAGTCCTAATGATCTCCATCCTGTCTGTCTGCTGCAGTGGATTTGAGCCCATGGGTGGCAGGTCAGGCCCAGGTCACCTGTGCCCCTGGAACTGGCACAGGGCGCTGGTGCTGGCCGCAATGAACGTGGGCAGGGGCGTGTGCCGTGAGTGTCCCTGTTGGGAGCTGCTCTGAGCTTTATTATCTGCGAGTCTGCACACTGCATATGTGGAGGGCAGGGCAGGGCTGAGGTCCTCCACAGGTGGCCTGCCTTGTTCCTGCAGGCCAGGGTAGACACAGGCGTGTGTCCGCATGGGCCCACTATTTGCCCACCAGCCCACCCTCCTGTCCCAGGGGGAGCACCTCTCCCCTCTGGCCACCACTCTGCTGGGTGTTCAGGGCCGGTCACAAGGGGCAGGGCCCTTCCTCCGCTCACGACTCAGCAGCGTCACCAGCTTGGCCTTGAAGCCTGCCTGAGGGTCAGGGCGGCCTGTGCCCTCTGCCTCATCCAGCTCCAGCAGCCGCCGGTACTGGGCTTCCAAACTGTTGTCGTGGGCCGGGCTGGGCCAGCTCAAGTCTTCGCCGTTGTGGTAGATGGGACTGGCTGTGGGGCTGCGGCCGCCAGGGCCCTCGTGCCGCTCAGGTTCCCCGCTGTGCGGTGTGGGGCTGGCCTCCAGCACGCACAGGTTCTCATAGAGGTGCTCAGTGCGTGGGAGCCCACTGGCACGCTTGCACACTGAGGCGTAGAGCCCGGATGCCGGATCGCTGGGCTCCAGGCCTAGCAGTAGCGGCAGGCTCTGGGGTCCGGGCTCAGCCAGGCGCACCCTCCTGGAGGTGGGTGGCTCAGGTCCTGGTGGCATCTCCCGCAGCTCTCCGGGGGTGTCCAGGGAGGGCAGAGAGGTGGCCCGTGGCAGGGGGCAGGGCTGGGCCCTGGCCAGCTCTGGCAGTCGCTCCCGCTGGCGGGTGATGGCCCCAGCCACAGCCCTGCACAGGTCGGGGGCACAGGGGGTGCTAAAGGCGAAGAGGCCCTCACCTGAGTCGCAGCGGCGGCCGGCTTCAAAGGAGAACACGCCCTGGGCACAGGCGACAAGGGTGGGGATTAGCAGGAGGGTCCAGGGTGTTGGCCCCCCACCCTTCCCAACCCTGCACCTCACCTTGTCAGAGCCAAACTTGCGCAGGAAGTGGTAGGGCCAGCTGTAGAGGACCTGGGTGACCTTGGCCTCCTTCAGCTGGATGGCATCTGGGCCCAGCACCAGCAGGGCCGGCCCCTTCAGCTGGCAGCGGGTGGCGGCCTCGGTCCTCTGCACCACCACAGGAAACTCACCCACTGTGGCAGGTGGCCAGGACATCCCAGTCAGTCCCCCAAAGACCCAGCCCTGGGTGTGGGGGACTGAGGCTGCCCTTGCACCTCTTCCGACTTACCTTCCTGCCAGGAGGAATAGATGGAGTTTTCCTCCATGGGGACCAGACCCCTCTTGGGAGACTGGGCATCTGTGGATCCTGAGGAGGCCTCCCCTGTCCCCTGGGGAATGAGTTCAAGTCAAAGGTGGGAGCACCACACTCCCATGCCCTGTCCCCTCCCTTGGGGTCAGTATCCCAGGACTCCACCACAAGCCAGGGTCCCCTTCTGAGCCTGTTCTCCCACCTGGCTCCCCACTGAGAGTGCTGGGCTGGGAAAGGTGCTGTGCTTGAGGGTGTCTGAGAGCTGCAGATCACTGGGGACACAAGGGGATGTCCCCTGCAGCCCCTGGGCTTGGCTGGGCCGGCTTCTGCATGTCTCTGACAGCCTAGAGCAATATAGGGACAGGAGGCCGGGCGCGGTGGCTCAAGCCTGTAATCCCAGCACTTTGGGAGGCCGAGACGGGCGGATCACGAGGTCAGGAGATCGAGACCATCCTGGCTAACACGGTGAAACCCCGTCTCTACTAAAAATACAAAAAACTAGCCGGGCGAGGTGGCAGGCGCCTGTAGTCCCAGCTACTCTGGAGGCTGAGGCAGGAGAATGGCGTAAAACTCGGGAGGCGGAGCTTGCAGTGAGCTGAGATCCGGCCACGGCACTCCAGCCCGGGCGAAAGAGCAAGACTCCGTCTCAAAAAAAAAAAAAAAAAAAAAAAATACAGGGACAGGAGTGTTCTGGCTGGGACACACGTGTGAGCTGGGTGGGGAGCAGTACCCCTGGTGTCTTCTTCCATCTCACTGCAACCACCTGCTGTGACCCTGCAAGGTGCCCCCAATCTCTGCCTATGCCTCATCCCCACACTCAGGCCTTCAGCACGTCCTCTGGCTCTTTCCCACTCAGCCTGTCTACTAGGACCACCCTGGCCCATAGCAACACGGCCGGGTCAAATGCCACAGCTTCCTCACCAGGCTCCTTGCTCCTGTCAACTGCTTTTTTGAGATGGAGTCTTGCTCTGTCACCCATACTTGAGTGCAATGGCGAGATCTCAGCTCACTGCAACCTCCACCTCCCAGGTTTAAGTGATTCTCCTGCCTCAGTCTCCCAAGTGGCTGGGATTACAGGTGCCTACCACCACGCCTGGCTAATTTTTTGTATTTTTAGTAGAGACAGGGTTTTGCCATATTGGGCAGGCTGGTCTCGAACTCCTGACCTCAGGTGATCCACGTGCTTCGGCTTTCCAAAGTGCTGGGATTACAGGCGTGAGCCACCATGCCTAACCTCAACTGCCTTTTGTTTTTTTATTTTTTAAATATGATAAAATACAGAGAATATAAAATTTACTGTTTTAACCATCTTACATTTTTTTTGTTTTTTTGAGACACAGTCTTGCTCCGTCAGCCAGGCTGGAGTGCGGTGGCACGATCTTAGCTCACTGCAACCTCTGCCTCCCAGACTCAAGCAATTCTCCTGCCTCAGCCTCCCAAGTAATAGCTGGGATTACAGGCGTGTGCCACCATGCCCGGCTAATTTTTGTAATTTTTTTTTTAGTAGAGATGGGGTTTCACCACGTTGGCCTGGCTGGTCTCGAACTCCTGACCTCAGGTAATCCACCTGCCTCGGCCTCCCAAAGTGCTGGGATTACAGGCGTGAACCACCATGCCCGGTCCCTTTTACATCTTAAAGTGTATCACCAGTGCCTTTTTTTTTTTTTTTTTTTTTTGAGATGGACTTTCGCTCTTGTTGCCCAGGCTGGAGTGCAATGGTGCAATGGCGCCATCTTGGCTCACCTCAACCTCCACCTCCCAGGTTCAAGTGATTCTCCTGCCTCAGCCTCCTGAGTAGCTGGGATTACAGGCATGTACTACCACACCCAGCTAATTTTGTATTTTCAGTAGAGACGGGGTTTCTCCATGTTGAGGCTGGTCTCGAACTCCTGACCTCAGGTGATCCGCCCACCTTGGCCTCCCGAAGTGCTGGGATTATAGGCGTGAGCCACCATGCCCGGCCACCAGTACTTTTTAGTATATTCACAAGGTTGTGCAGCTGTTGCCACTATCTAGTTCCAGAACTTTTCCATCATCCCACATGGAAACCCTGCACCCATGAGCAGCCACTCCCCACTTCTCCCTTCCCCAGCTCCTGGCCAGACTCATCTGATTTCTATCCCAACGGAGTTACCTAGTCTGTGCATCTCTTTCTTCTTCTTTTTTTTTTTTTTTTTGAGACGGAGTCTTGCTCTGTCTCCCAGACTGGAGTGCAGTGGCCAGATCACAGCTCACTGCAAGCTCCGCCTCCCGGGTTCATGCCATTCTCCTGCCTCAGCCTCCCGAGTAGCTGGGACTATAGGCGCCCGCCACCTTGCCCGGCTAGTTTTGTATTTTTTAGTAGAGACGGGGTTTCACTGTGTTAGCCAGGATGGTCTCAATCTCCTGACCTCGTGATCCACCCATCTCGGCCTCCCAAAGTGCTGGGATTACAGGCGTGAGCCACCGCGCCCGGCCTCCTTTTTTCTTTTTTTTTTTAGAGACAGGGTCTCACCATGTTGCCCAGGCTGATCTTGAATTCCTAGGCTCAAGCAATCCTACCACCAAAGTGCGGGGATTACAAACGTGAGCCACCGCGCCTGGCCCGTTTGTTCGTTTTTATGGCTGAGTAGTATTCTGTCTTGTGGACAGACCACGTTTTGTTTATCCATTTGTCAGCTGATGGCCATGCAGGCTGTTTCCACCTTCTGGTGGCCGTGAGTAGTGCTGCTATGGGGTTTTTTTTGAGATAGGGTCTTGCTCTGTCTCCCGGGCTGGAGTGAAGTGGCACGATTACGGCTCACTGCAGCCTCGACCTCTGGGGCTCATGCGATCCTGCCGCCTCACATGTACATGTTTTGTTTGAACACCTGTTCTAGTTCTCTTGGGCACACACCTAGTAGTGGACCTGTGGGCCACATGGTAACTCTGTTTACCTCTTTGAAGAACACCCAGGCTCACTTCCTTTTGACCCATCACAGACCTTGTGGGGCTTTACAAATGTGTCTGGCTACAACCCTCCAAAGCCTTCACCTCTCACTCAGAACAGAACCACACACATGGCCTGGGGCATTTCAGCCGCTCCCCTAAGTCCCACGGGACTCCCTCTGTTCACAACTCCCCAGGCTGCCCCTGTCCTCCGACCTTTGCCCAGTGGGCTCCTATCATTCAGGGCCCTCCTCTGAGAGGCCTTCCCTGGCCACCCTGCCCATCGCACCCTCACTTCCTCCTGGTCCCCTGGCGGTCCATTTTCTCCACGGTGCGCGTGGCCCTCTGAGAGTCATTATAGATTTACTTTTCCCAGGATTGTAGGTGCTCAGTGGAGCTTGCTGGGTGACGGGATGTGAGTGAGCATGGAGGTGGACAAGTGGGGGGCAGGTGCCCCAGCCCAACCACCCCCCTGTCCGCCGCACTCACCGGGAAGGCCAGCTGGCAGATGGGGCCCATCCAGGCCTGGCGGTGCTGCGCAGCCAGCAGGTGGCTTCGCTCAGTGGTGGTGAGCAGGAAGGCACCGGTGTCCCGGGGGCAGCTCTCACCGTCGGCCGGCAGCACCGACACACAGTCAGCCAGGCGGATGACCCGTCGCTCCCCTCGCCGGCCAGGCCCTGCCGACCTGTCACCTGCTGCTCCCAGGCCACCATCCCGGACCTCCCAGCTCTCCAGCCGTGCCACGCCCGATGGGCTTCCTGCATACAGCAGAGCCCACACCTTCCGCCAGCACTTCTGTAGGAGAAGAGGGGGAGAGCGAAGACTCTTGGGTGGCAGATTCTTCGTGCCACTCGGCTCAGCACAAGCTGCTTGGCAAACGCTGCCACCCAGGAGCGGGCCTCTGCTCCCTAGTTTCTCAGGGCACCAGGAAGGAGGCCTTGGCTGGGCTTGGGACTGGTCAGCCCTGGGTTCAAATCCCAGCCCGCTCTTCCCGAACTGTGACCTCCACAAGCATCAGTGTCGTCTCTCAAAAGGCCACGAGAACACGAGTTGGGGCTGCTACCGGGTCATGTTTGTAAAGCATCCAGCGGCGGGGCAGACCACCAGACACTGCCATTATGTTGGCTCCCTCTCGCCCCCCAAAAGGGGCACTTGGGCCATAGGCCAAGGGCTGGGGTGGGAGGGAGGCCTCCACCTCACGCTGGTAAGGAAGGAAACATGCAAATAGCTTCGAGCAAAGGAAATTGACGGTTTATCTGCCTGGGCAGCAGCTGCAGCTGAGCTGCGGGGGTGTGGGGCCGCTGCCGCCGGGAGAGGTGACCCTCTTGCCTCGTTGCTCCCAGGACAGTGCCGCTGCAGGGAGGGGCTCCACCCTTGGGGCTCCAGCTCAGCCCCTCACCCTCCCTAGGGCCTGCAGTGGGTCAGAGGCCGTGAAGCGCTTCCCTGCTGGGAGGTTTGAGCCTTCGACCCTCTCCCGCTCCTGTATTCCCCGTCTCTCCCAGAGGCAGGGTCTGGCAGAGCCTGCTCAGCCCCTGCCATCTCCGGCCGAGACCCGTGCTCTGTTCCACTGCCTATACCTGGGGTGGGATCCTTCACCCTGACTCCCTTCCCAAGTCTCCCAGGTCTGCCTGGGCTGTCTGAGGCAGGGGCGGAGGCTGCATCTCCACCCACTGTTGGTCCTTGGCAGCCGCCTGGCAGCCAGGGGTCCCCACCTTGCCAAACTTGACATGCTGCTGGTAGAGGATGCCATCCTTGATAGGGGTCTCCACAGGGTCCATGGTCACGGCAGGGAGCAGGGCCGCCGCTTCAAGACCTGGGGAGACTGATGACAGGCTGGACGGGAACTCCTCACACTTCCCCTTCTGGCCACTTCCCGTCCCTCCGTCCAGAAGCAGCTGCAGGCCGGGGGGAGGGGAACCTGTCTTCAGCTCAGGGGCTGGGGGCAGTGTGTATTTCCTTCCTGGGGTTCTGGCTGCTCAAGGTGCCCACACCTACCTGGAGGGAGTCCCTGGCCACCTGAAGGCAAACAGCCTGCGCCCGCACTTGGTTCAGCTGGGCACGAGCGTCTGGTGGCAGTCTGGCTCCCTGCATCATACGTTCCCGCCCTCCCCCGACCCGCCCTGGGCAGCTGTGCACCCTGGGCCTGACACTCCCTGGCCGTGCCTCCACCCGCCACCCTTCTCTAGCCAACTCCTGGCTTTCCCACTCGGCATCCCGGCTTGAGCGCCTCACCCCATCTTGCTGCTCTTTCTCCCTGAAATCTCTCGTGTTCACCTGCTCCTCTCCACCCCACGAGCTGCTGAACATTGCCAGCCTTGGCATGCCCCTGGGGGACACAGCCCCAGTGGGGCCCCATGCAGCACTCTCCACAACCCAAGACCACCCTGTCTCTCCCTTTCCTGGGGTGCAGCCCTGGCTCCTCAGCCCAAGACTCAGGGGCTCCTGTGCTCTGGCCTCCATCTCCCCCAGGCTCATTCCCCCAGACCAGCCCCTCCAGGGCCTCCTCACCACTGTGCTGCCTGGGGTGGTGGGCCGCCCCTTCTTCCTGGAGGCCTTCCCTGACCACTACATGCCGTCCGAGAGCACAAAGGCCCTCACGGTATACACTCACGCTGGGCATCCAGTCCACATGGGATCCACACCCCTGAATGGCCCCAACCACGTGAGTGTGGGTGGCAGGTCCCAGTGGGCCCCGGAGAGGTCACGTTATTGAAAGCGTTGCTTCCTGCTGGGGGCTCATTTTGTTGGCTTGCCTAGCAGGAGGCCAGGAGCGGGGCTGTGTGTGTATCTCTATTCTGGAACAGCCTCAGGTCATTCAGCCTCACCTCTGGGAGAGAACATGGAAGCAGGCTAAGGAATGCCGTCTGGGCATGCACTTGGCCAGGAAATATTTCCTACAGGCCTCCTAGCACCCGGCTGTGCCCACTGTGGCCCAGGCAGCCCTGAGCTCCAGCCACCTCAGACACCACGTCCTTTGCATTCTCATCGCCATTTCAACAGTGAGGAAATCAGTGCTTAGAAAAATTAAGTAACTTGCCCAAGGCCACACACCAAGTGACAAATATGGCTTGAGCAACCGCCGTCCCACTGGGATGAGCATGTGTCATACACACCAAGTACCTGGCTCAGAGGAAGTGTGGCCGCCTGTGCCGTCCCTGCCTATCTCTCATCAGATGCCGAGATCCTGCTTCATCTGCCAGCGGTCTTGTGACTGCCGTCCACGTTTCTGTGTGTGCATCTTTCTCTCCCCTCGCCTGAGAGCTTCCCAGGTAGCCATCTCCCTGGCCCGTCTAGGTCCTCACAGCTCAGCAGAGCTGGGCACAGAGCAGGCTTAGGGGGAGCTTGTGGCCTGAACGACAGTTCTATGATATCTGCTGCCTCCTCAGTCAACAGAGCAGAGGGCTTCCTATGGGTGGCTGGCGCAGGCAGGCAGTGGGTGGGGAGCCTGAGGCAAGCAGCAGCCTCCCAAGGGGCTTCAGGAGAAGCCCCTGAACCATCACACCACTGATAGGAAGAGGGAGGCTGAGAGCTGTGACAGCTGGCCAGGGAGACCAGAGAATCCAAGCACTTCTCCTTGGCCTGCCAATGTGGTCCCTCCTTGAGTCATAAATTCACACAACCCAATGGAGAGATGCTGAGTCCCCAGAGGCGGGCACCAGCTCGGTGGCTCCTTCCACGCCCAAGTACCAGCGGGCCGGGTGTTGGCAGTGCTAGCAGGAGACGCGGGGGCCTTGCCTCAGAGGGGCTCCAGAGGTCAGAGATGATGTCTGCCCAGGAACCAGGGGGCGGATGAGACGAAACGCAGAGGCAGGGCCAGGGCTGGGATAGAGGTTTGTGCTTTAATGGCAGCTGGGGTGAAAGGAAACAAAAATAGTAATTCTGAGGAGCACAGGGAATAGGCAACCAGGACCAGTCTGGCCCAGCCCAGGCCAGCCGAGCTGAGATGCTGGTTCTGTCCGGGGGCTGCTGTGTGTGTAGACTGGCGGCAATCTTGGGGACCGAGGCCCCTTGGAGAGGAGGGAAGACCGCTGGGTCAGAAGTCCATGGAGCTGTGGGCCAGGTAGTCCTTGCGGCCGATGTTGCTGACCTGCTTGGTCTGCATAGCCTCAAGTTTGGGGCAGTCGGTGATCCGATGGCCCAGGCCCCCACAGAAGGCACAGCCGCGCTCTCCTGGGGGAATGGGGACAGGGATCAGCCAAATCAAGGGCCAGGATCCACGCCCTGGACCTCAGGCCCCGTTAGGCACCCTCGGTCCCTGTTTCATGTTTCTGACTTCCAGCACCCCCTCCTGCCACCCGCCGGCTGGGGACTCGGGGATCCCGTTCCGCAGTCACCTCCAATGTCCAGCATGGACTCGTCCCCGCAGTGCAGCACCTGCAGCACGGGCGGCACCTTCTGCCTGGCTTCCAGCAGCAGCGCTTTGAGGTCCATCAGCACTGACTCATCTGGGGGAGGAGTGGGGAAGCATCAGGGCCCATCCTGGGCCCTGTGGCCAGAACCTGGGTGGCCACAGGCAGGGACCCGGGGAATAGCTAAGGTGGCTCTGGTGACAGTCTCACCACAGGCTTTGTTGATGAAGGTAGTGGCGATGCCTGTGTTTCCCGAGCGCCCGGTGCGGCCAATCCGGTGTACTGCAGAGAGAGGGACAGAGTCTCTGGCCCACTGCTGGACACGAGGTGCCTGGCTTAGCCCTTCCCCAGCCTAGCCCACGCCCTTGGGCCCCAGGCCCCTACCATAGTTCTCAATCTCCTCTGGCATGTCATAATTTATAACATGCTGGATGGCAGGAAAGTCCAGGCCCTTGGAGGCAACGTCTGTGGCTACTAAGACATCCTTCTTGCCCTCCCGGAATGCCTCGATGGCCTTAGTCCGTTCCTCCTGGTCTGGGGAGGGTCAGGCAGACACTGTTAGAGCCACCATGGGATAGGGGAGTGGCAGGCCGACCAAGTAGGGGAAGGCGTTAGGTAAAGCGCCGCTATTACGGCAGGGTCCAAGCCAGTGCTTGCACCACCCTGACCTTTGCCCCCATGGATGGCTACGGCCTCAACCCCCTTGAGCAGCAGGTACTCGTGGATGGCGTCCACGTCTGCCTTCTTTTCTGCAAAGATGAGTACCTGCCCGGAAAGACAAATTCCAGTCAGGGGCTAAAACTGCCTGGGCACCCACCTCACCTCCCCCGGCACTCTGTCCCCTCCAAAGCCCTGCCTGGTCCTAGGGACTCTGGCCCCAGCCTGGCCTGGCTGCACTCACAGGCGGGGGTGTCTTCTGCAGGCACTCGAGCAGGTACACCATCTTGGCCTCCTCCTTCACGTATTCTACCTCCTGCCACCACAAGGTGATCTTAAGGTTAGGTTTACCCGCCGTAGCCCTGCCATAGCCCGTCATCTGGACCATGAGGTGACCAGAAGCCTCTGGCCGCCAAGGGCTGGGTGTCCTAAAAATTTCCCTGGTTAAGGGTCAGAAGCTTTGAATGAAACCCCCAGTTCCCACAAGGTGGACCCCCAGCTCCAATCAGCTTCAGGGAGCCTTATCAGATCCAGCCCCCACAGGTGAGAGACTGCCCATCAGGAGCGCCTGCCCACCTGGATGACATCCAGGCTGGCAGCCCCAGCGCGCCCCACGTTGATGGTGACAGGCTTTACAAGGGCGCTCTTAGCAAAGTTCTGAATCTTCTTCGGCATGGTGGCACTGAAGAGCAGGGTCTGTCGCTGGCCCTGAGGAAGTGGGGGGGTTGCGACCAAGGGCACGCAGGGCTGGGCTGAGGGGCATGGGGTCTGCGGAAGCTGAGCAACTGAGACACAGCCCACGAAGTATGAGCAGTGGGTGGTGTGGTCAGGGGCGTGGGGTCTCCACAGTTTGATGTGGTGTGCGGTGGTGGGGTGGTATAGGGGTGCCCTGGCTGGGCAGGGGGCAGGCACCTTGAAGTAGGAGAAGATGGTGCGGATGTCGCCCTCGAAGCCCATGTCGATCATGCGGTCAGCCTCATCCAGGGCCAGGTAGCGGCAGATGTCTAGGCTGACCATCTTCTTCTGCAGCAAATCCATGAGGCGCCCTGGGGTGGCCACCATCATGTGTACACCGCTGGGGACCAAGCAGAGACCCTGAGGTTGGCGCCACTGGCCTAGCACCTACCTAGAGGCAAGGAGACACCCTGAATCTGTTCTGCTGTCTGTCCTCCTTCCTATTTCTTTGTCCCCTTCTCATCGTTCCCACCACCTGCCCCATGTATAGCACACAACCCTCTCCCAAGGCGCTGCAGCCATCTTCACCACCGCTCAGCCTGGCACGCCCTTCCCCCTTCTCCTGGGTCAGTCCTCTCACCCAGAAGCGCTGTCCTGAAGCTCCAGAGGCTTTACTCGGGGCTCACTTTCCTGGTCCACTGGCTTCACCTTTTCTGTGCCCACATCTCTCTAAGACTCAGAAGTCCATAGAGAAAGGCCTCTGGGATGGGGTCTGGCCCATCTGTAAACAGAGGGCCTGGTCCAGGGCCTCTGGCAGCCTGCAGAGGACTGCACAGCATGGAAAGGACACAGGTGCCGCTGGGATCCAGCCCTACCCCAGTGCCTCAACCTCCTTTACTGACCACCGAATGACCCTGACATTCCTGGGCCGTCCACCTCTGTGCTTTCAGCCTGGACTGCTCCTCTTCCAAATTCAAACGTCACCTTCCCTGCAAAGCCTTCTCTGAGCTCCCACCTCCTAGATGTCCCCAACAAGGTGGGCCATTCCATCTGCTGTGCTCCCACAGTACCGGGCCACATCCCTCTGTCCTCCCCGAACTGACCTCCCCATTAACTGGGAGCTCCTTGAGGGTTGGACTCACAGCAGCCCTCTGTGAAGATCTGTGGAGTGGCTAAGGTAAAGCGTCCTTTAGCTTTTCCACGGACTCGCAGGTGGCAGAGGTGGGGGCAGGGAGCGCCAGCACTCACTGTCGGATGGTCTCCATCTGCTCCTTCACGGACATGCCCCCAATGCAGAGCGCGCAACGCAGGAGTGGTGAGCTGTCCTCCTGCAGCAGGCGGCAGTAGTACTCCAGGATGCCATGGGTCTGCCGGGCCAGCTCCCGCTGCAGGCAGAGGGACAAAGGCTGGTACCAGATGGCAGCCCCAGTCTCTGGCCTGCCCTACAGGCCAGCCTGTCTTACCGAGGGGCATATGATGAGTCCGTAGGGTCCCTCGCGCTTTGAGAAGGGTAACCTCTTCTCTTGTTCCAGGCAGAACATGATGACAGGCAACGTGAACACCAGTGTCTTGCCTGAACCCGTGAAGGCGATGCCTATCATGTCACGGCCAGATAGACTGTTGGGAGAGGATGACCCGAGAGCCAATTTCAACAGAAGATGAAGGACGTCTAGCCATTGCTCCTCCCTGTTCCCGCCCTCCTCAAGGAGCCCAGGTCCACGGTCCGCACTCACATGGTGGGGATGCCCTGGATCTGAATGGGTGTTGGGTGGTGGATGCCTTTCTTCTTCAGGCCTCTCAGGATGGCTACGAAAACCAACGGACACCGTCCTTGTGACTCACAGGTACTTTCTCAGAGCCCCAAAGCCTGTAAAACTGGCACTACCCCTACAAGTTGCAGATGATGAAACTGAGGCTCAGAGCAACAGAGAGAGAGGGAGGAAAAAAAAAGCAAAAAAGAGACTTGTCCAAGGCCCACAGGCTAGATGCAACCAGGACTTGTACCAAGTGTCTATGCCCAATGGCACTTTCCTCCTGAAACAGCAGAGAACAATGAACATGTACAGCTGGGGCAACAAGGAACCTAAAGAAACTTCTCCTCAAATCCCTCCAGCCCCAGTGACTGGATCCAATGCAGATGTGGCTGAACTCAGGGTGGGCTCGGACATAACCTCACAGGCATTTGATTATAAAAGTGTGGTATCTCTCTCCGGTCCCTGACTACCTGCAGGAAACTTCATTTCCTTGAAGCTCTTGATGGGTGGTGGGATACCGTCTCCCTCCACCAGGATGTGGTATTTCTTCCGCACGCGCTCATGTCGCTCTTCAGACATGCTCAGGACATAACGGGGCGGAGTCCAGCTGTGGATGGGTAACAGGGATCAAGAGAGCTCTGGGAACAGCTGGCCTGGGAGCAACCCTGCATGTCCCATCTTAAGCAAGGGCAACTGCAGACTGTACAAACATACCTGGTTTTGATGGGGTCATCATATGTGATGCCTTTGGCCATCTCCTTCACTGACATCAATGCTGAGGAGAAAGACATGGCTCAGGGCTGGCTCCTACTTCTGAAAAGCCAGATCCGTTGAGATAACATGCCTGGGGCTGGGAGGAGGAGACTCAGTCTACCTCCTCACTATCGTGGCTACAACCATACCTCGGCCCTCAGCCACACTCTCCAGGATCTTCTCTTCTTCCTTCAGCTGCTTCTCCTTGGCAGACTCTTTGCGGGCTGAGAAAAGAAGTGGAAGATGTCAGACAGATACCAACACGGTGCGCCAGGCTCGGCTTCTCCTTTCCCGCCCCCGGCAGTGCTGCCCAGCCCACCTTCAGCCTTCTCTTTAAGGTGCTGGTGCTGATCCAGGAGGCTGACGTTGGACTGAGGGCCTAGCGGGATGTCGTCCTCATCTCCCCGGGGTTCACTACCGCTGTCCTGCTGCTCTTCCTCCGCAGCTCCCTTGCGTCTTCGCTGCAGCAGCTTCTGGAGCTGAGGTTCCACCCGGGACCCACAGACAGAATGGGAATGGGGTCCACAGGGCCAGCGTCAGGATCCTGCCTTTGGGACGAGGATCCTGTGCCCGAGGCGCAGAACCGCCCTACCCCTCAGATCAGGCCGTCGGTCCTTCGTTTGTCTGGGGGCCGCGCCCCGGTGTACTGAAGCTCACTCCTCAGACTGCCCACCTCCCTGCGACCGGCGGTTACGGCCCCATCCCTCCCCGGACGCGGGCCCCTCACCAGTAGCTGCCGGCGCTGCCGTAACGGCACATAGGGTACGTAGTCCTCGTCGTCCTCATCCTCCGCCTCGGAGCGGCTTCCTCCGGCAGGCACCTCGTCGATGCGAGCCCGCTGCAAGCACACGTGAGTCAGGCACAGCCTGCTCCCTTCTTCACGCCTGCTCTCACCCGCAAGGAGCCTCGCCTCTCTCCTACCTTCCGTTCGGGTTCCGACTCCTCCATTCTTTGCTGCACGCATGCGCGCCACGGGGAAACCCCGCCTCATCTTTGCGTGGGACCCAATCCGATGTGAAGAAGCGAACGTCGGCGCCTAGCAACGACCTCGGAGTTCCGGATCGCGCAGAGGGACAAATTTGCTCCGGAGCTGCTATTGCACGGCGAAGCGTCGACGCTTTCATGGGTGGTTACGCGACAGTTGCCGAGACCGAGGGCGAAACCGGCCGCAAGGCATTGTGGGACACTGGAGGACTTGGAGCATGCGCTAAAAGACTCAACCCAGGCCCACTGGAAGAGGAAGACGCACGCAGCGAAGACAGCTGATCCGCAGTCGGGGCGGGCCGCCGGGTGCCCAACCTCTCCCAGAGCATGGCGTCTTGGGCACGCCCCTACCGGCGGACAGTGCGTCCTCTAGGGCCGGGAGCTCTGGGCCGAGTCCGCGTGGGCCGCCTGCGCTTCCATCCCTGCCAGGGCCGCCGGGGTTGCGGGATAAACTGCTCCACGCACCCTGCCGCCCTGACTGCGCCTGTGTGACACCTATGTTCAGTGGTGGAGGACGCATCAGATACGGATGGCAGTGGTTTTGAACTGGGAGGCCCTGTATAAATGTAAACGGTTATTACTGTAAATGCCCTAACAGAGCTGCCTGGGGGGCGCTTCCAGGGAAGCGTGGGAATCTCAGGCTGGGAGAGGAGAGGCGTCCTGGGCCAGGGCGCTGCAGGACTACAGGCCTGGCGATGTGCAAGTACACAGATTCACCAGGCAACAGCATTGCGGCCAGGGTGGGATGGGGAAGCCGGAGCTAAGGCCAGAAAAGGAGATTGCGACCAGGGCATACCTGCTGTGACTCTCAGAGTAAGTGGTTTCAACTTTATTAGAGACTTCTGAGGAGGAATTACTTGGTCAGCTCTGTGCTTTCTTTCCTTCAAGAGTGTGTGCTGGGCATTGGCACTGCGCTCAAGCAGATGATAATCAAGACACATACCTGGTGTGCGAGGAGCTTATGGATTAGTTGACACTAGAAATATAGACAGATAACTGGTCTTGAAATTAAAGATTCTGGGGGCTGGGCGCGGTGGCTCACGCTTGTAATCCCAACACTTTGGGAGGCCGAGGTGGGCGGATCACGAGGTCAGGAGATCCAGACCATCCTGGCTAACACGGTGAAACCCCGTCTCTACTAAAAATAAAAATATTAGCCGGGCGTGGTGGCGGCGCCAGTGGTCCCAGCTACTCGGGAGGCTGAGGCAGGAGAATGGCGTGAACCCGGGAGGCGGAGCTTGCAGTGAGCCGAGATGGCGCCACTGCACTCCAGCCTGGGCGACAGAGCCAGACTCCATCTCAAAACAAACAAACAAAAAACCCTAAGACAAGGTACCGCTTTTGGAAGTGTCATAGTTTTCATAGTACAATGGCCTCTTAGCTGGGATGTGAAGGATACACAGGAATTCATGACAAACGGGGAAAATTAAAGGAGGAGGAAAATATGTGAAAGTTGGGAGACCTGCGGTTGTGAGACCTTACTGGAGAGGAAGGTCATCCAGCATGGCTGGAACAAGTACTGGAGTCAGGGGCCCAGGCACGAAGGTCCCAAATGCCACAGAAGTCTGTTTCCATAGGTAGATGGGCTGCTTGATCAGACCTGCAAATTTTGAATGAAGCAGAATTTTAGGTAGTGTTGCCAATTCAACTGCAGGGCAGGAGAGTAGTACAAGAGCCCATGGGAGAGGGGAACACAGCCAATAAATTTACAGAGAAAGGTTTCACAGGGATTTCACAGCGTCCACATTTCCCTTGGGGATTGGGAAAGGCCAGGGACCAGGAACCAGGAATTGTGAGTCTGTGGGCACTGCTGTTCTTTTCTTTAGTAAAGAAAGCTTCGGCTGGGCACAGTGGCTTGTTCCTGTAATCCCAGCTCTCTGGAAGGCCAAGGCAGGAGGATCACTTGAAGCCAGGAGTTTGAGGCCAGCTTGGACAACAGAGCAAGACCCCCCATCTCTATTAAAAAAAAAAAAATAAAGAAGCTAGTGCTTACTGCCAGTCCCTTGGTAGGTCTCAACCTGGGAGGGATAGAGGAGGATACATGGTTTCTGATCCTGCTCACAACACCCAAATACATGACTCTTAGTGACCCTGTTAGCTCCCCATGTAAACTTGAGTTGGTTTTAGGAGCAGAAACTAAATTTTGGGGCATGGAGTTTGGACACAAGTGTGTGAGGGGCATTTTGGGCAAACTCATCATATTAAAATCCAAATTTACAAATCATCCATTTCGGGGGATGAGGTAGTTTGCTTGACTTTACATAAGAGTTCATTATCCTCTTAACTCTCAAGTCCTCAGCTACATGTCCCACCCCCACTGGAATATCAGATCTAATTTATAAAAAAAACTCAGTTTACCCCCAACTTCCCATGACTGTGTGAAGTCAGTGTGAGCGGCCTTGATGGCCCAGGCTACAGATCCATGAAGGCCTCAGGGTCTTTCCTAGACCTCTTCTGACATCCAGATGCACAGAGACCAACTTCAACCCCTCCAACTCACCCATCTTGCAAAGAGGGAAACAAGAAAGAGTGGGGAAGGGGCTGCCCTAGGCTCACATACCAGAGACCTCCCAACAGGAGAAAAGGGCATAGATGCCAGAGTCATACCAGTCTGTGCTCGAGCCTAATCGGCCAGACTGATTTCAGCTGAGTCACTTTCCTATGGGCTTCAGTTTCCTCACCTGTAAAACGGGACAGCAGTACCAAACTGCTGATGCATGGCACATGCTAGGGTTAGTGACTAAGGGAGAGCCCATGCTTCTGAGCACACCCTCAACTCCCTCCCCACCCAGACCCGCAAATCACCAACATGCCAACTCTGTGTCCAAATGTTGCTTTATCTTTCGGCATGAAAGATCTTCACAGTATCAAAAGTAAAGAATTGGAAAAAAATAAAATAAAAACAAAAACAAAAAAACCAAACACAAAGAGAGCAGTGTTGGGCTAGCAGTACCATCAGCCCCGGCCCTTAGGCCAGCCCAGTCCACGGGCTCTGAGTGTGGAGGCTGCGTAGCACCAGGAAGCGGCTCTGCTGAGGTCAAGGGGCCCCAGCACAGTGTGGCATCCGTTCAGCTTTTGGTTGGTCCAGGATGGTGGGGAGCAGAGAAGGTCTTGGGCGGGTAGGTGGGGCACACGGAAAAATTGTAGGCCTTCAGCTGGCAGTCGGGGCCTCAGGACGCCCTGAAGAAGCTCAGCCTGGGCAGGGCCTGAGAAAGAAAAAAAGAGCAGAATCACAGTAAGCGACGGCCCATGCTCCAGCCTCCCCATGCCATTTGGGTACCCATGGGTCTCTGGTAGCAGAAACAGCTGGCTATTTTTGTTCCCTGGGCTGAAAATGTTGAACAGATTCCCTGAATCACCTGTAGCAGAGGAGACAGGTTAATGGGTTGGGAGACAAAGCCCCAGTCCTGGGATCCTGACAAGGTGTGGGACAATCCTTGAGTAGATCCAGCCTTTGGCACTCGCTGTCCATCAGCAGGGGCCAGGAGGCCAGCTGTGCAGCTGTGCTCCTGCCTCTGACTCTAGGTACACAGCCCGGGGGAGGGTGAAGAAGGTCAAAGGAGAGCACTTACTAGGGGGTGGGGAGAGGGGCATCTACTATCTTGGAAAAGAGGCCAGACCAGGTGCAAAAGGGTCAAGAGGAGGGAGTGGAAGGAGACAATTGTGTTTGATTTCTCAGATGACAGAACTGGGCTTGTGGGAGGAGACGCGATCTCTTTTCTCTCAGTAGGGATAACAGAGGAAGTGCCTGGGGTTCCTGCTACTCCTGGTTCCCATGGAGGTGTAGAAGAGAGGCGGGATGGCACCTTGGATCTGGAAGATGCTTCTGGGGCTTGTGGGCATCTCAGTTTGGCAAAGGGGGCTGCTCCGAGCAGAGGAGGACTAAAGCGAGCATAAAGAAGACGGTCTGGACTCTGGGGTAGCACAAGGGTCATAGGGAGTCCTAGCTCTGAAGGCTGTCCTGGCTGCAGGCTCTCTGAGCTGCCCCTGGGGAGCTGAGGGTCCAGGAAGTTTGCTGCTTAGGCCCAGAGAGGAGCTGGCCTGGCACTGGAAAGAGGAGAAAGACAGGTGGGGCCATCATAGGAGAAGCGAGTTGTTTGTGAGCTCAGTCTGCCTGCCCCAGCCTTCCATAGTCTCCAGGACAGCTATGTGGTTGCCAGCCGTAAAAGGCCTAACCCCAGGGATGCAGCTGAGGATTGAGATACGAAACTGCAGAGCCACTCAGCCCCCAGCCCAGCCTAAGGCCTGCCTGCTAGCTGCCCTTCTCTTCATCAGTAGGGTTCCAGGCCCAGTGCCTTCTCCAGTTTTCTGTTGCCAGTCCAGATCATCATCTGGTACATCATTGTTTCAGACAAAAGGACCTGTGTGGGTGGCTGGGAGAGGATTCCAAAGCCATTTGGCACCCAGGTCTCTTCTTATAGGAGGCAATGTGGCTACCAATATCCTCATGGAACTTGTCCTGCTTTGGGGAGCTGCCATCAACTCCTCCGTGCCTAAATGACCTACAAGCCTTTGGCCCAGCCCATCTGCACCCCCACGATGTTCACTCAGGGCTGGCCCCTTCTTACACTGCTTCAGCTGGGAAGCACCTTGGTAGCCTACACTGAGGAGCCCAGGGCAGGAAGTGGGACTTGACACAAGGACTGATAACATCAGGGGTGAGGACAGCCCCCATGGGTCTGATGGCTATCTGGGCACTTTTGAAAGCAGCTGGTAAGACCCTGCTGGTGATGCCCTAGGAGATGCCAGTCCAGGAAGGGGACCTTCAGGAGCATGGGCAGGAGGGCCCAGGGAGGAGTAATAGGAGAACAGAGGCCTACAGGTGAGTGGCTGTAGGAGGAGATGGGGCCTAGATCTTTGGAGGCTGTAGCCAACTGTGCCATTGCTGTGGAGGTGCAGACAGGCCAGGGCTCCCACGCCCAAAGACCAACTTCCTATGCCCCAGAGCACAGAATGGTCTGGCGGGGGTATAGAATGTGGTCAAGCACAGGGAGAGGCAGTGGATGTAACTCTTGGGGTCTCTGTACCTCACTGAGCTGTGCTGGGAGTGGTTTTCTTGAGGCTGAAGTTGGTCCAGTTCACAGCAACTTTCTGACGAGTCTGCTTTGCAGAATCCAAACAGAACCTATTGGGTTTGGGGGACACAGGAGAAGCACAATCAGAGGTTCCTTCTCTTCCTCACTGGACTCCTAAGGTACCATGTCCCCATCACTAAGAAACCAGGTTCTCTACACAACCTCTTTGGCTCTCAGGTGTTAGTGTTTAGCAGGCACAGGAGCTTTGCTGGCTTGGTGGCTTCTGGACTGGGTCCAGGGGACAACGTATGAAGACAGTGAAACTGCCTTGGGATTCTACTTCCTTCCTCATCTGGTATTTGACTCTCTAGCTCTGCTGGGCTGGCTTCCATCATTCCGTTAAGGACAGTCGTCCCTCTGAATCTGCTGGGGATTAGTTACCCAGATATCGAAATCTGCAGATGCACAAGTCCCTTATATAAAAAATGGTGTAGTATTTGCATATAACCTGCACGGCTCTTCCCATATACTTTTATTATATTATTATTTTTTTTTAATAAGAGATGGGGTCTCACTATATTGCCCAGGCTGGCCTTGAACTTCTGAGGTCAAGCGATCCTCCCACCTTGGCCTTCAGAAGTGCTGGGATCACAGGCGGGAGCCACTGTGCCTGGCCTTCCCATATGTTTAAATCATCTCTAGATTACTTAAAATACCTAATACAATGTAAATGCTATGTAGTTATATTTTTATTTTTATTTATTTATTTTTGAGACAGAGTCTTACTCTGTTACCCAGGCTGAAGTGCAATGGAACAATCTTGGCTCACTGCAACCTCTGACTCCCAGCTTCAAGGGATTCTCTTGCCTCAGCTTCCCAAGTAGCTGGGATTACAGGCACTGCCACCATGCCTGGCTAATTTTTGGATTTTTATTAGAGACAGGGTTTCACCATGTTGGCCAGGCTGATCTTGAACTCCTGACCTCAAGTACCTCAAGTGATCTGCCCCCCCTTGGCCTCCCAAAGTGCTGAGATTACAGGCATGAGCCAACGCCTGTAAAAATACATATTTTTTTGAGACAAAGTCTCGCTCTGTGGCCCAATCTCAGCTCGCTGCAGCCTCTGCCTCCCAGGTTCCAGCGATTCTCCTGCCTCAGCCTCCTGAGTAGCTGGGATTACAGGCACGTGCCACCATGCCTGCCTAATTTTTGTATTTTCAGTAAAGACAGGGTTTCACCAAGTTGACCAGGCTTGAACTCCTGACCTCAGGTGATCTGCCCCGCCTCGGCCTCCCAAAGTGCTAGAATAAGAAGCATGAGCCACCATGCCTGGCTAAAAATACTAATTTTTAAACATTTTGCATTATTTAGTAATGTATTGCTATTTTTTTTTCCTGAATATTTTCGATTACAGATATGGAGGGTGACTGTATGCTGTGTTTCTTTCACCCTAATCTGTACTCACTGCCCCCCTTGGCATGAATACCTTTTCATCTTGTCTGGTCAACTCATTCTTACTCTTCAGGTTTCAACTTGGTTACCACCTCTCTTGGGAAGGCCTCCTGGCCAGCCCCCACCCCTTCTATCCTCCCCAACCCTATGCCATGTATCAGTAGGCTGCATGTTCATGGCCATCTAGACTCCTGGTCCAGACTGCTTCACTGACCTCAGCCCAGGCAAAGCAGACCTCAGCCCAGGCAAAGCAGAGAATGTGCAAGTGAAGACATAATAAAGTGAACAGAGCTGGAAAAAGCCCTGGTTCTGGGGGCGTGACATGCCTCCTCCTGTCTCTCTTGCACATTCCTAGATGTGCCATCCTGCCCAGTTGCTCCATGGATTTTCAGCAGGCAGGCTGGTGGGAGAGGGCCTGGCGGGGGGGGCGGTGAGCCTCCCCAAGGGGTCAGGGCCAAGGGAGCAGGCCTTTTTGAGGCTTGAGGCACAACACGGGGCTTGAGTGTGGGCAGGACCTGGAGTCCTCCACAAGTGGGAGAGCAGGCAGCCCACACCTACCTCTTAAAGTACTCCACCTCTCGGTCAGTCTCATCCATCTCCACCCCGTCCATGTCCTTGGGCAGGAACACATCGTCTAGGAAGACACAGCCAGGAGGGCTCAGTGCCCATGGCCAGGCCTCTGGGGTTATGCTCTGGGGGCAGCACTGCCTACACACAAAGGCTGCCCCTCCACCCCGTGGCCTGGCTGGGGTAGGGGTCAGCCGCTCGGTTCCTGGTGCACTCACCCAAGGAGGAGGCTGGCTTCTCCTGCTTGTTGCGGCTCCGGCGGCTGCGGCCCTTGCCCTGGGGCAAGCTCTGTGGCCTTGCTGGGCCTGGGGGCTGCACAGACTCCTGTTCCTGAGGCCGTGCCTTGGCCTCACCTGGCCAGTTTCGCCAGGAGCTGCCCTTCTCCTTCTCAGTTTTGGGGCTGCCAGCCCAACCTGGTCCTGGCCGGCTCCCCCGGCTCCCCTCTCCAGCCTCGGAACAGCTGCCTACTTTGGGAGGCTCTAGGACCTTGCCTGGCTGCTTGGGGCCAGCAACCTGGCCCTTGGCACTGGGAACATCTAGGCTGGCTGGGGGCCGGGGGGCTGGGCTTGCCTCGCTCTTCTTGGCCTGACTGCCCTGCCTCTTGCCCTTCCGTGGCTTCCCACCTGAGGACACAGGCTCAGGCAGCTCCTGCTTGCAACTGGGAACTTCCTTTGAGCTTGGCTCCTCAGAGCTGGGGTAGCCCGGCTTGGGTGTCTTGACCCAGATCACCCGGGACAGGTTGGGCACGGTGTTCAGTCTCCTCACGAGCCCGTTCTCGGGAGCGATACCGGGAGGGGGCCCCCTCACCTCTGTCCATGGTGGGTGGGGGCCTCTCATTTCTGCCCATGGTGGGGCTGGCTCGCCTGGAGCTTGTAACGTGTGGTTCTGAGGGGAGCCCAAAGTCAAAGGGGACAGGTCAAGGTTGATGTCAGGCTGCTGCTCTGAGGAGCCACTGAGGTTTGATGGGGACAGACTCTGAGGCTCGGGTTCAGCAGCCCCCTCCTTAGAGAAGCCATTGCTGTCCATGCTGAGCTCACACACACTGAAGCTGGCACGGATGGAGTCTTTGACAGTGTTTTTGATCTCCTGCAGACGGCTGCTCAGGAAGCTGTTGACCCGATCCAGTTCCCGGTCGGGCCACTCCAAGAGCCTCTCCCTGGCAGGCCTTTGCTCCCGGCTTCCAGAAACACGATTCGCCTGCTTTAGAGCTTCTGCTGCCAACTGGGCCTTCTCCTTTTCCTGCCAAGACAAGAGGCAGTTTTAGCAGGGGCTGTCAACTGCCAGGCACAATGTGATACCTGACCCATTAGCCTGGGGCCCAGCTTTGCCACTAACTTGCTGGAGGCAAAGCCTTAAAATCCTAGCCTGCTTACCCACCCTGCAGGAGTGACAGCAAACTGCAGCCAGACAGGTGCATGTCCTGGGGGCAGGGGTACAGTCATACCCACAGAGGGTAGGGTTTTTACAGCTTGTTCACCCAGAGCCCCAGTCTCAGTGGACTCATCTGCAAAATGGGGACAATAATTTCGGAGTAAAGCCAAAGTGGGGATGCATGTGAAGAAGACCACTACTAGAGAGGCATTCTCTCTACCCCTGCGCTTGGTAGGGAAAAAGCCATGCCATCACGGGGTCTTACAGCAGGCAGGTGTGGGGGTAGATGAGATTGCTCTGGTTGGGAGGACATGTGCCTTCCTGATACTATATCTGGGTATTACTGAAGAGGACGGTGTTCCCATAGAAAGGCCAGTTGCTACACACTTGGTCTCAAGTAATCAAGGCCACATCTAGAGTGTGCCCAATGGGATGGCATGGACAACCACACTGGCCTACACAGCCAAGATGTGAGAGCTGCTCCTTTGCCCAGGTGAGGCCTGGAAGGCTCAGAGAGGCCAGGCCCTGCTGGTTGGCTTTGATAGACCTGGACCTAGGGAATCAAAATGAAAGTCTGTGGGATCAGAGTCCTCCCAACCTCTCCATCCCACGTCAAGGCCAACGACGCCTTTAGAGGGAGACAGGAGGCAGATACCAAAACCCTTGGGAAGGAGGTGGCTGTGGTGTGCCTGGCACCATTGATTCCCACTGTCTCCTGTACTTCCAGCTGATTTGGGAATGGAGGAAGAGAAACATGAAAGGGCAGCTGGTGAGAGAAACCAGGGCTTGCTACCACCTCAGAGTCAATGTAAAGAGGGTGACCCTGCGACCCACCAGGCAGAGGCACTTGTCTTTTGTGAATCCTGGCTCCTACAGTCAATTGTTCTGTAGGACCTTGGACAAATCACTTATTCTCTCTGAACCTTACTTTCCCTATTTGTAAGTTAGGAGGAAGAGGTATCTCTATATTCCAGGGTCATAATGAGGACAGCTGAGAGTCTGTGTGGGGTCCTTTCCCATGTGCAAAGGTGGGGCTGGGCTTCATGGCCCGCAGGGAGCAGCTTTTCTAGCTGTGGGTAGGGCTCAGAGGCCTTGGGTTGGACCAACGAGGACCAAGGGCCCTTCACTTCGCTCCCCCAGCACCACACAGATTTCACAGAAAAGTTTTGCTGCTAAAACAAAAAGTCTGACTACTGGTGTGGAGGGAATGACATGGAACCATATACACTCTGGTATCAAGAGGAGAAAGCACAGAAACACACACTTTCTGCTTTGTACCATGAGCACTTCCCATAGATGTCTCCTTTAATACTCGCCACTGTCTTTGCTGCATCATGACCCTCTGCTTATAGGTGAGAAACCTCGACTTTGGAAAGAACAGGAGGCGGCGGCGGCTAGGAAGTGGCAGAGCCAGGACAATACACCCAGGCCTGATCTTCAGAAGTTCCTATGTTTCTCAATTCCATCTGACGATCATTTACCGACCATTGAGGCTGTGAGGCAGCAGGCCAGGCCCTGTGAGTTTAGCATACGTGAGACATTCTCTGCCTCGCTGACTTTAGTCTGCTGAGGGAGACAACAGCAAACAGCCTGTTGAATCCAGAGTGACAGTGACAAATGCTGCATGGAAGAAAGCACAGGGTGATCTGGGAACCTAGAGGAGATGCTCCCAACCCAGACTGGGTCACCAGGGAGTGCTTCCTGGAGGCAGCAGGATCTGCGCTGAGCACTGAAGGAGGAGTGGGATCATCCTGAAGGCAGTGGGACAAGCATTTTCTAGACATAAGGAATAGCAAGCGGAAAGGCTGGAAATGGGAAAGCTCAGTATCTTCTGGGAATGCAAATCATTTAAAGGTACAGCTGTAGCCCAGATTTTTTGGGGGATGTGGGGGTTGAGTGGGGCAGGTGGGTAGGAAGGTCAGAAAGGTGAGGCTGAGAGATAAAGCTGGCAAGCTGGCAGGGGCTGATCGTGAAAAGCCCTGCAGGCCCGAGGGCAGTGTCCAGCTACTAATGGTTTTTAAGGTAGTGGCAGTAGGGTGGAGAGCAGTCGACTGGTCTGAGCTATCAGCGACGTGGCATGGATAGGGCTTTTGGTGATGGGTAGGGAGACAGAATGAGAAAAGTCAGAGAAACATTGACGGCCACTATGGCTGCTACAGCAGCCCCACTGCCTGAGCACTCACACGTGCCAGGCACTCTGCCCAACCTTTCCATGCATCGCTCCATTTCATCCTCGCAACAATCTATGACTTAGGTTCTGTTATTCTCATTTTATGAATGAAGAAACTGAGGCTTAGAGGTTAAGTGATTTGCCCAATGTCATACAGCAAGTGTGTTTGAGCCAAGTGTCAAACTGAGATCCAGTTCCAGGTACGCTGCTCCGGGTTGCTATAATGCACTCCCCAGGCTGGCGCCCAGAGCTCCGGCTCAGGCAACAGGGTGGGAGGCGGTGCCATTGACTAGAGAGACAACAGAGAAGGGATAGCAGGCCTGTTTGGAGAAAGACAACAAGCTGAAATTTGTATGTGCGGAGTCTGAGATACCTGTGGGACGTCCATGAGGAGGTGTCCAGTAGCAGTTGGAGACGTGGATATGCAGGGCGGGGAGGAAACACTATTTGGCTCTTTCTAGATGGCATCTCTCTTTCCCAGGGAGATGTCCCCATGAAGGAGGGTCAAGTGGAGGAAGAGGAGCTCACAAAGGAGGCAGAAAGGATGTCAGGCAGGCAAGACATCTGGAGAACATGGTACTCCCCCTTCCCTTTCCTGCCTGGCTGAGGTCAGAGGAGCCAAAGACAACGCGTGAAAAGGAGAACAAACACAAAATGCCAGCTATTCTCTAGTGGAAGAATACGACAGGAACAGGAGAGGAGGATGGATTTGGCAACAAAAAAGTCACCAGTGACTCTGGAGAGGGTGTGGGTAGAAAACAATCTGCAGTGAGCTAATGGGTGGAAGTGAAGACAGTGAATGCAGACATCATTTTTCAAGAAATGTGGCTGTGATGAGAGGAAAGAGGCTGGAGAGGGGTTGAGAGAGAGGTAACAGTCTCAGGGAGCAGTTTGCTTCCAAAAAAGAGAGTGATGGGCACAATGAAATGTGGATGGGAACAGCACGGAGGAGAGGCTAAGATAGACCAGGAGCCTACTACTGGGCTGAGGGATGAAGAAAGTACTGCACGGGCCTTAGGCAGGAAAAGGATAACTCTCATGACAAGGAAGAAAGTATGTTTGCAGGTGGGAATGGCAAAACAGTGGGAGAATCCCTGTACAATGGCTTTTTTCCTCATTGAAATTGAAAGTGAGGTTATTTGACAAAAAATAAGGTGTGGGCTGGGTAGGTCTAGTGGTTTGAGAAGACTGGAGGCCTGACAGAAGGACTGTGGGGAATGGACGTGCTAGGGCACAGGAAGCCCAGGGAACCATGAGAGGCCCGCCTGGTGACACGGGAGCTCAGCAAGCAGAAGCCCACATGGCCGGCTGCCACAGATTCACTCACGTGCTTTTCTTGAGCTGTAGAAAGGGAGAGCCAGGCTAGGGTGGAACCCAGGGCTGTGGTGTTTGAGTGGGTCTGAAAGAAAGATAGCGGGACAAGGAACTGAGTACTGGTGAGTGAGTGAGAGATGGGTAATTTACCTGCCCTCCTACTAATACTTACAATGCTTACTCCATTCAAGTGAGTGAGGAATGGATTGGCCTGGGGAGAAGAGAAAGGGGGAGGAGAGTCTTCAGTGGATGTGGAGGAGTGGCCAGGAGGTCACAGATGACAGAGCCAGGGGTGCAGTTTTTAAGGAGCAGGGTGAGCGTCTCTCTGCTCCCCTCTACTGCTGCCAGCCCATGACTCTCTCACTTTCATGTAGACAGAAGACACAAAGACAAGGTGAGAGAGTCATGGGCTGGCAGTGGGAGAAGGGAGCAGAGAGACGCTAAGCTCTGTCCATCTCCTGAGGCAGGAGAGAAGGAGCAGCTGGGCTTTGGTGGAGAGCCAGACTGTGAAGTCCAGGAGGTGGAGGGAGACAAGGGAGAAGGCTGCTGTCTACAGAGATAATGACCATAATCACTTAATGCATGCCACTGCCACTGCGTGTCTGTCCCTGCCTGTAGCCCCACGACTAAGTCTGGAAAGGGAGGGCTGCCTGGTTCCACCTGGGCCTGCCAGATGGGAGCTGTGCAGTGTGGGATGAGTGAGTAGAGCCTCCAGATATGTGAAGTGGGATGGGAGTAGAGTGGAAGTTACCAAAGGATGGCTATGAAGGAGGAAACAGCTGAACTGAACTTGGAAGGAAAGTTTGTCAGAAGAAAAGGTGAGAGAAGATAGCATTATCAGTAAAGGGGAAGAGACATATGGGCACACACATTTATGAAAAGCACACCAGACTTGGGAACTGCCGGGTGTGCTCTCTGGGGACCTAACTGGGAAGCACTGCCCTAAGAAGCCAGGAAAGGCCAGAGACTGCTGCAGCCCACTGAACCTTTCTGGCTGGGTGATTCTGCATGGGAGAAAGATAGTGCTGACCCTTTCAGAAGGCAGCGGTGGGACCCCTTGGCTCACTACTTCAGGTGGCAGGAGCAGGATCCTGGTTGTCCTTGGGGCTGAAAAAGGATGGTGAATCACTTCGGCTTTCCAAAGCACTAGGGCTGTTTGACCACCCAGGAACTGGAACTAGCTGGTTGTTACACCCAAATCTCTTCGGATGCTGGGCTCCCAAGCGTGTCACTGTGCAGATGCAGTTGGGAGTAGGCAGGTGAACAGGTAATGAAGCCACAAAGGACAAGCCATCAAGCTCCGGGGCTCATCTGGCAGGAAGGCTGCCCAGGAATAGTTCACCGGGTTCTGTCCTCAGTCCCGAGGACTGGTTCATTCCCCTGGCTTCAATTACATCTCTGCACTGGTAAACGCTAGCCCTGCACTTCTCCTCTGAGATGTCTCACGGGAACCTTCAAGTCAACATGCCTCAACTGAATTCACTGTCTTCTGCAAATCCCATCCTGGCTCAGTGAAAGGTACCACCATCTTGCTGGTCACCAAGCAAACACCTGGGAGACATCCCTGCCTCCATCTCCCTCTCCTGCCATCAGATCAAAGGCCCATCACTTCAGCTTTCTCTGAAAATCCCTCTCTTCTTCTCTGGCCCCACCATCAATCATCTCTCCCTTGGCCTGCATTTCCTGCCTGAGGCATCAAACTCGAGGTCTTCCTGCCTGGAACCCTCCAAGCTACCTTCCATTTGGCCATGCCGTAATCTTAGGATGCAGGTGTGACCAACTGCATTTTCTGATTAAAACCCTCAGTGACTTCTCTCACTGGTAGGATAAAGCCAAAGCTCTTCCGCAAGGCCTCGAGGGCCCTCCCTCAACAACAGTGTCCATCCCGCCTCTCTTCTGCTCAGTTTTGGCTGTCAAGCTGCTGTGGAATGTGCCATGCCTGCTGCCAAGAGGGCCCTCCTGAGGAGTCTGTACTCACAGTCAGCCTCTTGTAAAGCCATTTCCAGGCAGGATGGGGGACTTCCCTCATCCCAGTACTTGTCACATGCTAATATGCTTGTCCAGTTTTGTGTCAGTCTCCCCACTGGGCAGCTTCTCCTGGGTGAGAACTTAACTGTGTCACACTTTGGCTGCCAGTATTTGTAGAAGTGTTTGCTGAATGAATACATGACTGAAGCAAGTCCTCAGCTTGGAGGAATCCAACAAGCAGCTTCTCAGGCCACGACGCGTTTTTTCCTCCAGTTATTTGCCCCCAGGCTCCCTGACCCTGATGCCTCCCCAACTCATTCAGACCTTCCCAGAACAGTGAGCCAAGCTGAGGCTTTTGGCAGCCAGCATCATTCACGCCCCAGAAGTCCTGGGGGTTGGGGCGAGGGTCCTCAGGGAGGAGAGATGGCAGAGCTGGGCTCTCCCTACACCCACCTTCTTTTTCAGCTTGTGCCGGGCCCGCTTGGCGGCCCTGGCGCTGTTGGGGACTTTGGGCTCCGTGCTGTTGATGAATTCCAGCAGCTCATCCACATCTCGGTGGTCCACGGCGGGCTCCCCAGGGATCCCGCCCAGGGCGCCCCCCTTCACGGGCAGCTCCTCTTTCCGCCTGGTCAGCCTCGAGCGGAGCTTCTCCCGGATCTCAGTATAGTTCCGACTCGTCGGGGCAGCGGGCGGCTGGTGGGGGGGGGAGGTGCTGACATTACACCCTGGGCCTGGGAGGCCCATAGCACTCCCACCCGCTGGCACCAAGTATGTGATGAGAAGCAAGACAACTGTTCTCTCTACCATTAGCCACCAAGGCCACATGGCTTCACCCTCTCAGCCAGGCTGAACCCAGGCGGCAGTAGGTGAAGGGACTAGGAGGGAACAGGGCAGAGCTGGGCAAACACTGACTGGGGAGCCAGGAAAGCAAGTTGGAGCCCGGGCTTCGTCACCGGGAAGCTGTATGACCTTGGGCGAGTCACCGAGTCTTTGTGAGCCTCAATTTTGTCATCTCTAAAATGAGGATAATTACCCGTAGCTCAAAGGTGACTAGCAATTTAATTACTTCATTTCTTCTATCCTCAACTGCTCTACCCTAACCAGAGGCCCTCTCCTCTTCACCTTATGAGACTTCTGCACTGCTTCCTCCCCCTGGCCAGAGCCAGCATGCCCTCTGATCTGAGCCTCCTTCCTGGCGCCATCTGTGCTCACGGCCTGTCCCTCGGCTGGCTGTCACACTTGGGGGACTGAGAGCCTTTTTGCTTCCACTCTGCCTTCATCACGCCCAAGCGTTCACTTCTCTGGGATTACACACGTATACATACTCATCAGAATCATAGCTTTCTCTCTGCCATTTCCTTTCCTTTTGCCTAAGGAAAAAAAGTCAATCTTAAGAGAAACCACGAGAAGAGCAAAGGTAGCAAAATGTTTAAAAACCCCGATCTCACGAATGTGCTGTGAGGATCAAGCGAGCGGACGCAGGTGCAAGGACTCATGGCCCCAGCGCGGTAATCGCCACCGTGAGCAAAGGGGTCTCTCTGGGGAGAACAGTGTGCTCCTTTTGCTCACCTGGGCTGGCCCCCAGCCCTCTCTGGCCTGGGCAGGCTCACTCACCGCATTGTGGCCGAAGAACTCACAGTAGCAGCAGTCACAGAACTTCCCATCTCTCTGGTGGGTGGAGGACGAGGTGCAGGAGCTTCGCTCAGAGCTGCTATCCTCTTCCTCACCCAGCCCCTCATCTGCCTCGCAGGGCTGGGGCAGCTGGCAAGCCAGGCCACTGTGTGCAAACTTGTGCCCCTTGCACCCGGGATCCCTGATGATGGGGAGGAAGGCCCAGAGGTGAGGGAGGGTGATGTAGGAGCCCAGGAAGCATCCCAACCACCACATGCCGTCCTGTCTGCCCTTCACTTGCCCCACTCCACAGAGGTCCCAGGCAGTCCAACTACATTGCACCTCTCACCAGAACAGGGCGAACACCTGCACTGTCCCTCAAGGCCCATCCCAAACACAAATGTGGCTCTTCTGGAAAGGTTTCCCCACACCTCCCTTGCCTGCACCCACCATGCACCCCTTCTCAGGCTGCTGTGCACACCTCACTCCATCCTCTGCTTACTGTGCGTCACGGTCACGGTCTGTCTGCGCATGTGTCTCTTAAACTGGACTGTGCGCCTCAAGGGCAGGGGCTGCATTGTTTCAGTTTTTGGGTCCCAGTGTGTAGTATAACAACCCGGCACACAGCAGCTGCTCAGTAAATAGGCCTGAACCCACTGGTGGGCTGATGGATCCTCTGGAACACTCAGGGCTATCCATGAGGTCAGTCTCCTTTCACTTTCTCAGGTGCTTCTGAGCAGACTCTGGTGCTCTGGAGCAGTGGGTGGAGCTGCCTTAACCACAGGGCACGGAGTTGAGAACAAGCGAGTGACTTCTGGGACACCAACTATAAGAGCCACTGTTTGTGCCAGGTTCTGGATTCGGCATCTTCTTCTTTTTTTTTTTTTTGAGACGGAGTCTCGCTCTGTCGCCCAAGGCTAGAATGCAGTGGCACAATCTCGGCTCAGTGCAAGCTTGACCTCCCAGATTCATGCCATTCTCCTGCCTCAGCCTCCTGAGTAGCTGGGACTACAGGTGCCCACCACCACGCCCGACTAATTTTTTTGTATTTTTAGTACAGACAGGGTTTCACTGTGTTAGCCAAGATGGTCTCGATCTTCTGACCTCATGATCCACTTGCCTTGGCCTCCTAAAGTGCTGGGATTACAGGTGTGAGCCACCATGCCTAGCCTTGGCATATTATTTCTAACCATCCCCAAAGTCCTGCAAAATAAGTGTCATTATCCCCACTCTGCAGTGGTGGAGAGTGAAGCTGAGTACTTGACTGCTTTGCCCAACAGGTGGCCAGGACTCAAGGATGCAAACAGACCGTGACAATAATGCATGATAAACAGGAGGATAAAGAGAGGTGTGCATAGTGCCCTGAGAAGGCGTGCATGGTGGGTGCAGGCAGGGGAGATGTGGGGAACTCAAGCCCACATTTCTCTCTATGCAAAACTCTACTCTCTCCACTGTACTGTTCTGCCTCTGGATTTCAGGAAGCACTGGGGTATCTTGTAATACAGAATATTTTCCCAGGGTAAGAATGAGACATATGCCTGAAACATCCCATAATTTGAGCCAGGAAGAGCTGAAGCCTTAGGTTGGGCCATGAGCAGCTGAAGCACCCATTGGGCTGGTCCAAGGGAACTGAGAGCAAGGACGGCGCTCAAGGAGCTGTGTGGAAACCCAGCTTCCAAGGCAGTCCAAAGCAGCCCTCTCTGCTGCTAGAAAGGATGCTAAGCATGTGACATGGATTAAAAAACATGGTGGCAGGAATCATTATCAGTGGTGGTTACAGAAGTTTATCTAAATCAACCATTCATTATCTATTGCATTAGCAAAATTGATTTTTTTTTTTTCTTTTGAGACGGAGTCTCGCTCTGTTGCCCAGGCTGGACGGAGTACAGTGGTACGATCTCAGCTCACTGCAACCTCCACCTCCTGGGTTCATGCGATTCTCCTGCCTCAGCCTCCCAAGTAGCTGGGACTACAGGCACACGCCACCATGCCCGGCTAATTTTTTTTTTTTTTGTATTTTTAATAAAGACAAGGTTTCACCATGCTGGCCAGGCTGGTCTGGAATTCCTGACCTCGTGATCTGCCCGCCTCAGCCTCCCAAAGTGCTGGGATTACAGGCAGGAGCCACTGCGCCTGGCCAGCAAAACGGATTTTATTTTATTTTATTTTTATTTTTTTATTTTTGGATTTTATTTTTTATTTTGAGACTAGCTCTCACTTTGTTGCCCAGGCTAGAGTTCAGTGGCACGATGTCGGCTCACTGCAGCCTATATCTCCCAGGCTCAAGCGGTCCTGTCCCACTTCAGCCCCCACAACCTGAGCAGCTGGAACTAGAGGCATGCATATTATGCCCCACTAGTTTTTAAATTTTTTGTAGAGACAGGGTCTCATTATGTTGCCCTTGCTAGTCTCCAATCTTTCTCAAGCAATCTTTCTGCCTTGGCCTCCCAAACTGCTGGGATTACAGGCATGAGCTGGTGCACCAGGCCACAAAATTGATTTTAGAAAAATTAAAATAGTGTGCCTGCAAATATGGGAAACCAGCACTCATTGGTGGTTACATCAATTTGGAGACCCCTTTGGATAGCAGTTTTTCAATGTGTATTAAGAACCCTCAAAAAGAACAAAAAACACCTAAACAGCCTTTAACCAGTAACTTTTTTCATTCTGAGAACTTGATTCCAACAAGAAAAATCCAAAAGAGGGAAAAGGCTTTAAGCAAAGACATATTTAGAGACACTGTTGGTAATGTTAAAATGTCGGAATAACCCAAATGCTCAGCAACTGGAGAACAATAACATGAATTGCGGTCAATGTTCTCCAGCCTTTGAAGCTGGGGCTAAGAACACCACAACAGAACACAAATATACTGAGGGGGCAACACTAAGTGAAAACCGGCGGGTGGCAGACTGCAGACACTGTCAATCCGGCATGTGCAAGACACAGGAGACTTTCCAATAAGAAAATAGAAACGCATGATAAACACAGATCTGATTTCTAACATAAAAATATACCTCTAACTTCTCCAAAGAATTATCTTTCAAATATATGTTAGTATAACCTTTCTCAGTACTTAGAGTTACTTCTAGGAATCTCCCCAAAGGACATGATTTCTCATTCAAACAGATTTAGGTGCAGGGATGCTTACTACAGTCTCATTCATCATGGTTAAACTGGAAATGCCTACATGTCCAGGAATAGGGGAATGATAAAGTATGCTTTTATATGGCCATTGAAAAGTGTCTTGAAGAATTTTAACTGGGGAAATGATCATGACATGATGTTAAAAAATTACTACTACATGAAAGGTATATCAAATATCTAATTATGTTATTTATATACAGAAACATGGTGAAAATATACCACAGTGGTAGAAGCTTAGGTTGTGAAGACATTTTTTTCCCTTATACATTTCTGAATTGTTCCAAGTTAAAGACAAAACAAAATACAAAACAAAAAAACCCCACGTACTATTTTTTTTTTTTTTAACTCTGTCACCCAGGCTGGAGTGCAGTGGCATGATCAATGCTCACAGCAACCCCAAACTCTTGGGTTCAAGCAATCCTCCTGCCTCAGCCTCCTGAGTAGCTAGGACTACAGTTGCATGCCACCACGCCTAGCTAATTTTCAAATTTTTTTATAGAGAGGGGGGTCTTGCCACATTCCCAGGCTGGTCTCAAACTCCTAGGCTCAAGTGATCTTCCTGCCTAGGACTCCCAAAGCGCTGGGAGTGTAGGTGTGAGCCACTGTGCCAGGCCAAAATACATACTTCTTTACAACTGGAAAAATAATGAAAGGACAGACATAGTCTACTCTTTAATTTCCACCTCAAAGTTACCCCCAAATTGTCCACAATTCTAAGTTCAAGTGGGTAGAGAGTGTGCCCTTCATGCAGCGCACTTACCTGTGAGTGCTAGGGGGTGGCTGAGAGCTCGGGGGTGGGAGGAGAGGCCCACTGCAGTGCTCACCACAGTGCCCGCTGCAGGGGTGGCTGCACCCTGAGAATGGTGGGGGCATCTTCAGGAGTGGCATGCTGGTGGAGGGCAGATGGGAGCTCTGATATGGCCCTGGAGTGTGGGGGGCGGTGGCAGCAGCAACAGGGCACTCTGAAGCCTGGGCAGGGAAAGGTGCTGCCGGGGTGGTGGGCAGCAGGTGTGGGTGGGGCGGGGAGCCAAAGGAGCTGGGGTGAGACGGGATTAGAGATGCTGGCTGGGGGTGGTGGCCGGTGGGGCTGTTAGGGGGAGCAGTGAGGTCTGAGTGCTGGTGGTGCTCCGAGATGGGGAAAGCCTCACCTGTGGGCAGAGGAAGGAGAAAGGGGTCAGAATAGGAGCCCAGACCTAGGAAGGAAAGCCCGCAGGCTCACTGCCACAGCATCCTGCTTCTGTGACCAGAGGACACAGCCTCTCAGCACAGGGGACCCTGGAGCTGGAGAAGATTCTGTGGGCAGCAACACAGCTGAGTGGGCTCAAGGAGCCCAGGCCCAAGCAAGAAGGTACTAGGAATGCTGATTCCACAGAAGGCCCCATGCCTTTTCTGTAGCATGAGCAGGGGATGTATATTCTGTCTCTCAGGGTCTCTCTAGGATTTGCTTGTACACAGATACTCCTCAGGCCTGGAGGATGATCTGCAGAAGCCAGTGGAGCAGCAGGCCCAGGCTCTGCCTCTGTGCCACGTGCAGCAAAGCAAAAGGGCACGCCAGACCCCTGAGGGCCCCAGATTTCATAGAAGTGGGAAGAAGGTTCTGATGACTCTCTAGCTTATGTACAAAAACTAATGGAATTATATACTGCTCAACACTCATAATTCTGGGGGCAGCACCACTTTGAAGAACCCAGCTCCTTCATTTAGAAGTATGACAGTAAATCATATTTACGTAATAAACCAATAACCCAAGAGTTTTGTCTCTGGGTCTCTGAGAGTTATTTCAGAGCCAAAGAAGACTTACACAGCTGCTAAATTAGCTAATAACCATTACGGCTTATACTGCCAGTCTCTTGGGCATTTAAATGCAGTGCTTTTATACCCATCCCTTAGGTGGGGAAATCAAGGCCTAGGAAGACACGGTTGCCCAGATCCTCTGTGGTGCTGCAGGGGTCAGGTGATCTAAGTCCTACGACTCCACTTTCTACTCAGACCTCACTGGGTGCCCTCTTGATTCAATGTGAACTACCAGAGCCAATGACAACTTTGAGAAGCAAACGTTTTCTACTAGCAGTATTTTTCAAGTTCAGAGTTGTGGGGAAAGGAGTTCCAGAGACAGTCAAAGTCTAAGCTGCCCCTGCTTCCCCCAGAACAGTTCCACTTTTACTTATTTTAGTAACCAGTCTTATGATTTGTTTGAACAAAGTGGACAGGAAAACACAGCTATCCACCTGTATAGGGCCTGGCTTTCTCCTGAGCCTGGAGACTCACCGGGGATGGTAGGAGGACTCCCAAGAGAGCTGCCTGGCATGGCCTCACTGGAATGTGCGGAATTCCAGAGGCCTGAGAGCTTATGTGCCGACAGGAACGAGCTAGGATCCCAGTCTCCTGAGTTCCCAGGGCAGGAAGAAGAGGACGAGGATGAGGATGATGAAGAGGAAGACGAGGAGGAATGAGAGTCATCTCCACAAGACTGTGATTTGCAGGATGTGTGTGACAAGGAGATCTGGAGAAGGGGGAGGAAAAAGGGTCATGGTCAAACAGCAAACATCGGAGCTGACCCTCTGCTGCTTCTGCTTTTCCTGAGGGAGCCCCTTGTCTTCCAGGTCATGTGCCATAGCAAAAACACAATGAATACAACTCCAGCTATAAGAACAAATGAGGGCCAGGCCTTTGCTGGGAAAGGGCTGTGGTGGTCCCACTTACATGCAATGTGTGGAGACTGGGGAGAAAGACCTGGTAGGGGCAGAGACTGCCTGTGAACTGCGGGCCTTTGGGGAGTAGAGAGCTGCCAAAGACAGGAAGGGCCTTTTGGCCAGGAGTCCTGAAGCTAAACTGATCCTGGGTAAAAGGGACGATCTGCAGTGACGTGAGAAATAAGGAAAGTCTGGCCATCGTGATTCATGAGACAGCAGACTTAGATGGCTCCCTGGTGTCTGTCCTTCTAACTAGGGCACATTTCAGACCCTCAAACTCATCTCTGTCTTCCATGTCTTACTGGTTGTCTTTCAAGCTGCCACAGAGCCGAAGACAGCAGGCTCATGATCTACCAGTACTTATGAGTGGGCCCTCATCCTGTGCGCAGACCACCCTGAGGGACTGACCGGTGGGCTGCCAGAAGTTTCTCTTCTTCCCCCAAATCTGAACTTGAGCTGCCAATGCTGTGCCAGTGCAGCCCAGAAGTCTCTCAGTGTTTGGGCACGGGAGCTGCCCAAGGAGAGCCACCTGAGGACAGGGAACAGCCTGACTTCCTTGGGAAGGCAGCCCTCCTGCATTCAGGGACCCCTGTCAGTGGTTACCTACCGCCACTGCATGTTCTCGACCTGTCTGCCTTTCATCTTCCTCCATGCTCTTTCGGCAACTCTGGCAGACCCACAGAGGCATCTCGCCTAGGAGATTCTTGACGAGCTTTGGCATGAAGTCAGGGGGCAGCTTCTCACCCTGCAACACCAGTCCATTTTGAGAAGGGCCTTCTTCCCAGCCTTTGCGTTCCCGGTGACACAGCAGGCAGCAAGTCTGCACAGGCTGGCTGGAGGCGGGGGGGACCTGTCCAACAGACAGAAACAGGGTTTCCCAGGAGGGGAAAGGCTCTCCTTCAAAATAATGGTAACAACGTTAGTAATGCCACTTATTACGTGCCAGGCACTGGGTTAGGCACTTTATAGACATAATTTAAATTTAGTCCTTGTAACAGCTCTGCAAATGAGGTGTTCTTATTCCCATTTTTTAAGATGAAGAAACAGATTTCAAGAAGTTAAATGAGTTGCCCAAGGTTATAAAGCTAGCGAGTGGTTGAACCCTAGTGAGTCTGACTCCAAAGCTCATGCTCAAATGTCCTAATTCTCTGACATCCCCAAATCTTAAAGGTTAAAGGCCCTTCCTTCTCTGGCATGGCTGGGAGTGGCTACAATTCTTGAGCTGCCTGTGCAGCCCAGGGACCAATGCCCATCTGGAAGGAAATAATGCTTTTAGTCAATGGACAGTTTAGGAGAATGTGTGGGTTTTCTGAAGAATTGCACAATTCCCTTAGGATTGCAGCAACATTTTGGAGGAGGTGTTTGTACAGCTAGTCAGAAAGTATCAACTCAATGGAAAATTGTGTCAGAGGGAAGGTAAGGCTTTGGTTGGTACCCCTGAGAGGTAGTGAGTATGGTGAAAACAATCTGGGCTTTGAAATCAAACAGGCATTCTAATCCCTGCCTGAACACATACTGGCTGGGTGACCTTGAGCAAGTTATTTAACTTCTCTGGGCTCCAATTCCTACCTACCTTGCAGAGTTGTTGTAAGGATCATCACTGCATAGCATGTAAAGTGTCTACCCTGTGTATGCCCATAACATAGGCCCAATACAGTCATTATTTGGACTTTTTTTTTTCCTTCTATGACAAACTTGACTTAGAAATGTAAGTCAGGCTGGGCGCGGTGGCTCACGCCTGTAATTCCAGCACTTTGGGAGGTCGAGGAGGGTGGATCATGAGGTCAGGAGATCGAGACCATCCTGGCTAACACAGTGAAACCCCGTCTCCACTAAAAATACAAAAAAATTAGCCGGGCATGGTGGCGAGTGCCTGTAGACCCAGCTACTCGGGAGGCTGAGGCAGGAGAATGGCATGAACCCAGGAGGTGGGGCTTGCAGTGAGCCAAGATCACGCAACTGCACTCCAGCCTGGGCAACAGAGCGAGACTCCGTCTCAAAAAAAAAAAAAAAAAAGAAAGAAAAATAAATATAAGTCTATAGGTTTGCTTTCACACTAAGGGGTCCTAACTGGGAGACTGATTGCATTTAATGCCTCCAATTAATAACTTCCTATATCCTGCAACTTTGTATCTGCCCCCACTCTGACACTGGGCTTGGCTATGTCACTTTGGCCAATGGGATGTTAGCAAACAGGCTGCCAGCCATAAACTTGAAAAGTGTGTATGCATTTCCACTTGTTTCCATGCATGGCTGGGCTTGCCCACTCCTGTACCTCTGCCATGGCCTGAGAGTGAGACGAGGCTAGCTGCTGGAGGGATGTGAGAGACTTGTGGAGAAAGCGAAGCCTTCCCAGCTGATCAGAGAAACATGAGTGAGCCCAGCTGAGAGCAGACTCGTGAGAGATAGAAAGTGGTATTGTTTTAAACCACTAGGTTTTGGAGGTGGTTTGTTATGCAATGGTAGTTAACTGACGTACCTTCCAAACTTACTCAACAGTAGGTAACATGTGTCTGCAGAGGCCTACAGGAATAATAAGGGTATCACCCTCATCCTACCAATAAGATAATGCCATCATTTTTCTCCCATGAAATTACTTTCTCATAATGAGTTCACATCAGGGTATCCTTAAGCCTGTAATGTTACCATTACACTGACTTGGGTCCCTGGTTTCTCAAAAAAGAAAAGAACCAAACAATAGTACCAGAAGCATAATGAAACATTTCGGGAAGTACAAGGAACTTAGACAGAAATTTTACATGTGGAACTCACAAAAGATACAGCCTAAATCAGTCTCTGCCAAGGGAACATTTCAATGAGCAAGACAGTTGTTTAATGGCAACTGCAGGAGTAGAAGGTTGATAGAGAAGGATGGTATTCAGAGAAATTAAGGCAAAGAAGAAACTTTCCATAGCTACGAAGTGCCACAGTAACTCTAGATAGAGTCCCTTTTCCTGCCATGATGATGACCACAAGGTGAGCACCAGGACATATACTTTTACTACAAGTTTCATTTCATTTGCATGCTAGGTTCGAAAGCCAGTACATATAATTAAAATCTTGTATAGTTATTCTTGAAAAAAAAATTTTTTTTTTTTGAGACGGAGTCTCGCTCTGTTGCCCAGGCTGGAGTGCGGTGGCACGATCTTGGCTCACTGCAAGCTCCACCTCCCAGGTTCACGTCATTCTCCTGCCTCAGCCTCCCGAGTAGCTGGGACTACAGGCGCCCGCCACCACGCTCAGCTAATTTTTTTGTACTTTTAGTGGAGACAGGGTTTCACCGTGTTAGCCAGGATAGTCTCGATCTCCTGACCTCATGATCCACCCGCCTCGGCCTCCCAAAGTGCTGGGATTACAGGCGTGAGCCACTGCACCTGGCCTGAAATTCTTTATATGGCATATAAAGCACAATACACAGTCATCCCTTAGTACTCATAGGGGATCAGTTTCAGGACACCCCACAGATACCGAAATCTGCAGATGCTCAAATCTCTGACATAAAATGGTGTCATATTTGTATATAACCAATGCACATACTCCCACAATCTCTGGATTACTTATAATATTTAATACAATGTAAATGCTATGTAAATAGCTGCTATACCGTATTGTTTAGGGAATAATGATGAGGCAAAAAGTCTACACATGTTCAGTATAGACACAACCATCCTTTTTTTTTTCCTTGAATATTTTCTATCCACAATTGGTTGAATCCACAGATGTGGAGGAATGACTGTATATGGTTTTGTAGTTATAACCAATAATTCAAATGTATAATAAAACATATGATACGTGTGTTTTCTGTTTTTAAAAGCAAATACACAATTCTTATAAATTAAGTGTGTAATTAATGTGACTGCATTTAGTGCCAAAGTACTTGTGGAAGGCACTGGGGCGCAGTGGAAACAACACTGGCTTTGGCGTTAATCCTGACCTCCATCACTTACCAGCTGTATGATGCTGAGCTAGTTCTACTTACCCTCTCTGTTTGCTCATCTGTAAAATGGGATTAAGTTTCAATTTGTAGGGTCAGCTGTGAGAAATAAATGTGATAAAGCACCTAGTCCACTGCTAGGCACATAGATGTTGCTCAACACATGGTATTAATCATTAACACCACAGGAACAATAGGAAACAATAAATGGTCACTGTATTTTACACGAACATGAGTCTCTCATATATGATGAATCTAAGCTGACTTGTTGGAAATCTTAATCTCTCCCCTCAACCCCATAAAGTCATTCCCTAAGTTCCCAAAATAATCTCTGCCTTTTTCTATGTCATGCTTTTGCTAAAGGGATCCTTTGCTTACAACCCACTTTCTTCTCATGTTTACCAGTGAGTAGCTGAGATGAAAGGCCCAATTTAAGTCCAGCCTCCTCCAGGCTTTCTCCTACAGAGTCCCTCTTGTAATTCACTTCTCCTCTCCCATCTCCTCCTAGTACACTGTGCCATGGTTATAGTAGTTGTGCCTTCTATTTAATTTATTTACCTGTATCTTCTGTCCCTTCTACAAGAGGCAGGTGCCAGGTCTGATTCCTGTCTGGATCCCTCACGGAGCAGTACAGGGCCTGGCTTGAGGCATGGGCTCAGCTGGGCATGTGGTAGAGAACTCAAGATTGGCTAGGTGTCCCCATGGCAATGCAGGTGTCAGGCAGTCCAATGAGACACTGCTTGAAATTACTGCTTCCTACAGAGAAAGGCCCATCTGTCCACCTGACCTCCAGAATGGTTCCAATCTTAACTGCGTTAGAGTAAAAGACTGCATTCTTTAGGGATTATGAGATGCCCCCAGTTAAACAAAATAATGTGACTCTCCCTAGAGCCAAAATGGTACACAAAATAAATGAGATTAGCCATCACTGGAAGTGACCTTACAGGACAGGTTGTCTTCCCAGTTAAAGCAAGAAACACAGGGCCTGAAAAGCTAATTAAGCTCTAATTGAAGCCGCCCAAAGGACTGAGTGACGATACCACCCATGCTGCATAAAGCTACCCATAGGATTAAGTCACATTAGAGACACAAAGCACTTAGCTCAAGGGATCCAGGCAGTAGGCACTCAATCTATTATCTAAGCCCCTTGGCTGTTCTGTTCTAAGTCTACATTGAAGACTAGTTTATCCACTGTCCTCTCGGAGTCTGGTACACTTGAGTCCTTCCTTCAGGCCCAGGCGGAAGGCCACTCCTAAAGCTGATGTCTTAACTCTAGGCCCTGGTGCCTGCCCCTGGGTATGATGCGCCTTGTGGAACTGGGGACTTTTTTCTGCTATTTTCATCTCCGCTTTAATTGCTAGAGGGCGATAAGAATCCCAAGCCCTAGAGATGTTATATTTAGTCAGTAATGCCACTGGTTCCTCCAAATTTTTGCTTTGGCAGAGAACAGCTCTTGGTTCAGAGTTCCCTTTGACTGTGATCTGCTGCCATTTTCCAAATTCTGGCATTCATGAACACTTATGCCCTGAAAAGTCAGTCAAGCCAGACTTTCAATCAGCTGCTCCCAAGCTGTATGTTTAGCACCTGGCACAGTATTCCTACACAAAGAACATGATCAGCAAATGTTCATCGAATGAATGAAAACTCCAACCATTTTTCTTCATCACAAAGGCTGATGGAACTGATTCTTGAATCCAGCAGCCCGTTGTTCCTGCTCACCTCAGTTTAAATTTCAGAGACTCTGAGGATGCAGCTCTAGCCTTAGGCAAAAGATGAGGGAAGAAAAATTCTGGGGGTTCTACTGATTTTGGATTTCCTCAAAAAAGCTCCAAGATAATTTTTCTTCACTCTAAGCAAAACCAGAATCTCTGGAGAGTGTGAGATTACTCACAGGAGATCCATGCTGTAGCATGCACTGCCCCAGAGCAGTGAAGGGGCCAAGTGAGCTCTAGGTACACTCCAGGGCCTAAGGGGCTGGCATCTGTAGCCATTAAAATCATTATCTCTGCTCCCTTACCAGATTAGGCCCAAGACTTTTTTGCCTTGACCTGAGAAGCATTAAGTTAGGGCATTCTACTTTTTCCTGGATAAAAGAGAGATAAAATCAAAGGAAGAGGAAGCCACTTTTTTTCATGGAACACCATTTTTTAACTGAAAGAATGACTTACTATTTAGACTTGGGAATTGGCAGACATTTTCTCAAAAAAATGAACAATGAATAAAATTAGCCTGTCACTTCAAGGAAAACAACTGATGGTATTTATGATGATATAAAATGCAAGCTTTCAAGTGAAAATTAGAATTCTGAAACTTCTGTCCACCACTATGAGTTTCACAGCTTCCAAATACTTAAAGACTTTTCTGATTAAATTGGTGGTGATATTAACAAATGTCATCTTTTGGTACTGTAAAATGAAATGGAAAACATTTGGAAGATCTGCAAAATCCAGTGAGCCTATTTTCCAAATGACCAAAGCATGATGGATTCAAAGCACTGGTTTGACCAATAGATTTTAGTGTAAATGAGTATGAAGACTTCACTGATAAGGGCTCAAATTCAATACTGGAAATTATCTGGCAAGGCTACTGAAACACTCCTCTCTTTTTCACTTACATATTTGTGTGAGGTTGGATTTTTTTTCATATACTTCAACCAAAACAATGTATTGCAACAGACTGAATACAGAAGCATATATGAGAAGCCAGCTTTAGTCTATTAAGCCAGATGGAAAGTAATTTGCAAATATGAAAAGAAGACCATTCTTCTAATTTTTTTTTTTTTTTAAAGATGAAATCTCGCTCTGTCACCCAGGCTGGAGTGCAGTGTTATGATCTCAGCTCACTGCAACCACCACCTGCTGGGTTCAAGTGATTCTCCTGCCTCAGCCTCCCAAGTGGCTAGGATTACAGGTGCCCGCCAATATGCCTGGCTAATTTTTTTTTTTTTGAGACGGAGCCTCGCTCTGTTGCCCAGGCTGGAGTGCAGTGGTGTGATCTCCGCTCACTGCAAGCTCCGCCTCCTGGGTTCACACCATTCTCCTGCCTCAGCCTCCCAAGTAGCTGGGAGTACAGCTGCCACTACGCCCTGCTAATTTTTTGTATTTTTTAGTAGAGATGGGGTTTCACTGTGTTAGCCAGGATGGTCTCGATCTCCTGACCTTGTGATCTGCCCGCCTCAGCCTTCCAGAGTGCTGGGATTACAGGCGTGAGCCACCATGCCCGGCCCACCCGGCTAATTTTTGTATTTTCAGTAGAGACAGGGTTTCACCATGTTGGCCATGCTGGTCTCGAACTCCTGACCTCAAGTGATCCGCCTGCCTCAGCCTCTCAAAGTGCTGGCATTACAGGCATGAGCCACCACGCCTGGCCATTCTCCTAATTTTGTTCTGGAAAATATAGTTTTCATTAAAAATTGTTATGTTAACATGATAGCTTCAATACTGTCTTTCTTAAATGAATTAGTGACAAAATATTTTAAAACTTTCTCAGCTTTAATATTTAATTCGGTAAATATCAATAGATATAAACAACATAAACAAAGGCTCAAAGGCCAGAAGCGGTGGCTCAAGCCTGTAATCCCAGCACTTTGGGAGGCCGAGACAGGCGGATCACAAGGTCAGGAGATCGAGACCATCCTGGCTAATGTGGTGAAACCCCATCTCTACTAAAAAAATACAAAAAACTAGCCGGGCGAGGTGGCGGGCGCCTGTAGTCCCAGCTACTCGGGAGGCTGAGGCAGGAAAATGGTGCAAACCCGGGAGGCGGAGTTTGCAGTGAGCTGAGATCCGGCCACTGCACTCCAGCCTGGGCGACAGAGCAAGACTCCTCTCAAAAAAAAAAAAAAAAAAAAGGCTCTTTGGGTTCCTCAATCATTTTTGGAATATATAAGGGTCTCCTGAGGTTGGAAGATTGCTCAAGCCCAAGTGACGGATATTGCAGTGAGCCAAGACTGCACCACTGTACTTCAAACTGGGTAACAGTGAGAGCCTGTCTCAAAAAAAAAAAAAAAAAAAAAAAAAAAGCTCTTTGGGGGCATGACTTAATTTTCTAGCTTGGCCTTTCTATCTCCAATTTGGGAATAACCCATTGCCAGACCAGACAGCTGTCAAGGACTACTCTGAAGCTGGATTGAATTTCCAGTACTCAACTTGGCCTCATTCATCCCATGGATTCTTTTTCATCTCCAGGGTTTGTGTATGTTTGTACAGGATTTCCCCAAGACACATGCTGTATCTAACCAGCTGCCCTACAACAGATCCCAAATTCTATTTTGAAATGGCCCACTGGAGCACTCTACTCTCAAGGCACCCAACTCCAAGAGCCTCTCTGTCACCAAGGCAGGCAGAGGACAACACCAGCAGCTAAAATTCCCTTTCAGAAGCAGAGAAAATGATCAATCGTCAGCCTAGAAAAACTCATTGTCATAGTTAACATCACTCACTCTTCCATTCACCCATTCATTCCCTCATTCAACATTCTCAGAGTCCGTTATCTCCTGCCAATTGTGTTAAGTGCTGGGAAACATCTATCCTTGACAATTCCTATTCATTCCCTAAGATTCTGGTCAAAGGTCAATGAAGGTTTTGCTGGTCAAGCTAAGCACAACTGATTCTATTTAGTATAGCATCATCAAAATGCGCCATAGGTGTATTCTGTCTGTTCCTAAATTCCTGGTAGAATGTAAGCTCTCTGGGGGCAGGGTGTGGACCTTGGTCATTTAAGTATGCGCAGGAACCTAACTTGGCTTGGGCCTGGCACATTGCAGGCATTCACTGAATAAACAAATGAAAGCTTAAAGCCCATCTGGCTCATGTCTCAGCTTTTTAACACAAAGGCAGAATGTAAAACAGAGTCAAACCAGTGCATTTCCCAACATGCTATAAGTCACTCTGAGCCACTGATGAGAGGGCAATCAGTGAGAAGAATCTCAGACCATTCTAATGCTGACAATCAGAGCTGCAGTTAATTCTTAAGAGAGTTGACACAACCCTACCTCAGTGCCCTGGAGCTGTTACCCAAACTTCCATGCAGGCTGTGGGCTTAGGCCCTTCCAGGAGGTAGAACAGCTGTTTCACACCGTAAGACTAGTCAGTGGAGAATCCTTTCTGGTTGTACAAGCTCGGTTGGGAGTGAGTCTCTCTGATCCTAGTGACCTTAACCCTAAAAGTTTCTCAGTTTTAATATCCCCACAAGGCTAGCTCATCTGCTGAACTGCCTCCTGGGTGCAATCAGCCACAAGGAGGGCCAAAGCCACAGATTTACCTGAATCCTCAGGTCAAACTGCCACTCTGCTACTGTAACCCCAGCACACGTTACTCATGGAGGAGGAAGAGCATGAACTTTGGGGATGAGACACAGTTGTGAGTTCAAATCCCAATTGTCATTTTCAATATGATCTTGGAATATTACTCAATTTCTTTGAGCCTCAATTTCCTCATTTATGAAATGGGAATAAAACCATATTTTACAGAGTTGTGAGGACAGAAGGAAATAAATTATGTAAAGTACCTGGCCTGGGCCTGGCACAAAGTAGGTGCTCAATACCCGTTAGTTTCTTTCCTCTTCTGCCCTGGAAGAAATGACAGGGAAACTTACTAAGTGAGACTTGCCCAAACCAAATTTATTTCTTGAAGCAAAGGACAGAAGGACTAGACAAGTGACTTCAAGACCTCTTTGAACCCCCAGCTCCTTGTTTTCTGGCTATAACTTCCTAATAAAACCTTCAGTGTTTGCAGTTCCACCAGCCCCTTCTTTCTGCCTTAGTTTCCCTACATCATTTTTCACAGTAGATAGATCTACTTGTAGCTACTACTTGTGCTAAGCATGCTAAGAATGACGGGGGGCGGGGGGGGGGGTCGGAAATAATAAAGGGAGCTAAGGGCCTTTGGTGGAGAATGAAGGGGAGATGGACGGCAGCATGTTGGCCCACAGGCTGTGCAACCATGCAGCTGCTGTGCTGGGAGCCACCCAGAGTTTGAAGGACGAAGGCAGACTCACAGGCACAGAACTGAAGGCACAAACACAGGGCCCTTCCCAAGACATAGCATGCCTCTCCTCAGTCCTTCTCTGTTTCTGCACATCCTGTCAAGAAGGACCAAATACATAAAGTAGTCACACCTTCACATATGCTGTTCCTTCTGCCTTTTTCTTCTCTTTTTTTTTAGGCTCGATCTGGGTGTTACATCCTCTTAAGTCCATAGGAACAATGAACTTGGCTTTGCTCTGGGATACCCTAACACTTTTTTGTTTAAAAACGTATCTCTAGAATAGAGCTTATCAAATATATTCTACTGGTTGAAATCTGTCCTTTCCACAATACTGTGAGCTTTTCAAGGGCAGAGCCTGTCTCCTACAAGTCACTGTATTGCAGTCATTCAGCAGAGGCTGTAGCACAGAGCAGGCACAGGTCAGTATTTGGATACACAATGGAAGATTAGCAGTTGGCAATATCATTAATAGATCAGAACTGGGGGAAGGTTTTTTGTTCTGTTTTAAACTAAGATTGTTTCTATTCTTGCTTATGGAAAAGCTCCTCCCTGGGAAGCCCATTGTTTGAATATCCTAGGTCTCCTCAAAGATCCCCCTGGCACCCTCGATTCAGCAGCTCCCAGACCCAGCCACATGTTAGAGTCACTTGGGGACAATTCAACAATAGACACCTGGGATCCAGACCTGGAGACTGATTCTGTAAGTCTGGGATAGGGTCCAGCAAAGCACAGGGGATCTGATGATTATTAGGTTGGGGCAAGGGAGAGGTGGAATCAAGCAATCACAGCTGTCTCTCCCACTGAGAATTACTTCTTCACATGCTATCAGAGAATGTATTGAAGCACATCACGTTCTCTTTCCTGCTTAAAACCTTTCATTGATTCCTCACCACCTACAGGATAAAGCCCAAACCTCTTGGTGTGGTTTTCAAGAACCCTGCTAGCCCCTCCAGCCAGATCTCTCCTGACTCTCCAAATGAGTGGTGCTCACCCTGGGTCTTTGTACAAGTTCCTTCCTTTGTTTGGACTCTTTTCTCCCACCTTGTTCTCTGGAGAACCTTGAAGACTCAGCTCTGAGAAGCATTCTCTGACCCATCTTCCTCTAGGTTACGTCTTGGGCAACCCCGACACCAAATATCTACAATACTTGGAGCTGCCACTCGTGTTAAGCACACAGCACTTCTTGGACCCTAACATTAACCTTGTAAGACTGGATTGTCTTGTTTTTTCTTTTGAGACGGAGTCTCACTCTGTCGCCCAGGCTGGAGTGCAGTGGCACAATCTCGGCTCAGTGCAAGCTCCGCCTCCCAGGTTCACGCCATTCTCCTGCCTCAGCCTCCCAAGTACCTGGGACTACAGGTGCCCACCACCTCGCCCGGCTAGTTTTTTTGTATTTTTAGTAGAGACGGGGTTTCACTGTGTTAGCCAGGATGGTCTCGATCTACTGACCTCGTGATCTGCCCACCTCAGCCTCCCAAAGTGCTGGGAATACAGGCGTGAGCCACCACGCCTGGCCTGGATTGTCATTTTATACATAAGAAAACAAACCAAGAGGCTGAAACACTTCCAAAGGCCACTTAATAGAGTCCAGGATGGCTAGGCACGGTGGCTCACACCTGTAACCTCAGCACTTTGGGAAGCCGAGCCAGATGGATCACAAAGTCAGGAGATCGAGACCACAGTGAAACCCTGTCTCTACTAAAAATACAAAAAATTAGCTGGGAGCGGTGGTGGGCACCTGTAGTCCCAGCTACTCGGGAGGCTGAGGCAGGAGAATGGTGTGAACCCGGGAGGCGGAGCTTGCAGCGAGCCAAGATCGCACCACTGTGCTCCAGCCTGGGCGACAGAGTGAGACTCCATCTCACACACACACACACAAAAAGTGTCCAGGATTTGAACCTTTATTTAGAGGAAGCCGATGTTATATCTCCTTCTAGCATCACTGCAATTACTATACACACGATCTCTAGACTATGAGCCCCTTGTGGGAAGGGACTATGTCTGATTCACTTCTGCATGCGCAGCTAGCCCAGGCCTGGCACAGAGCTGGGATCGGTTAATATTTGCACAATAAATGCCATGTGAGATAAGACTGGGCATCACAGCATGCGAATGGCTGGCCTAAATGAACGAATAACTGCCAACCTGGCCCAGTTTGGGGGCAGATAAGAATGAAGTGGTAGAATCCTCACTTATTAGAATTTAGTTTAACAGCCAGGCATTGAGGATATAAGGACCACAGGACCACACACAGTATATACCCCCCAAATAAATTAAAACATAGACCCTGCTCTAAAAACTTCTAGATGAGGTAAGTAAAGGTGTTAGGATCATCTATCTGATATTAGAAATTAAAATTTAAAACTCAGCTGGGTGCAGTGGCATGCACATGTAGTCCCAGCTATTTGGGAGGCTTAAGAAGTATTACTTGAGTCCAGGAGTTTGAGGATAGCCTAAGCAACACAGCAAGATCCTATCTCTAAATAAAATAAAATAAAATAAAATAAAATAAAATAAAATAAAATCCTAAGTCGGTAAGTCTTCATTTTCAAAGGTCTTTTGACATTTTTACTGAGTTAGTCTCTACTGGCTTACAAAGAAGAACCAGAGGTGGCAGGGATCCCCTCAGTACCATTTCCTCCTACTGACAATGGAAGCTGTGCAGGCTGGGCAGGTAGTGATTCCAAGGGGGAGGTCCCCAAAGATAGGAACTGTCTTATCCATCTGTGCACCCCAAATAAAGGTCCTGGCACAGAGGTTGTTTTGATATCTGCTGAGTGAATTAAACATAATGAGATGGTTTTATTAAAGATACTGACTAATCATCTGCTCCAATTTCTTGAGGAAGCAGTGGGAGAATCGGATCTCTAGAGACCCTTTAAACTAGACTGGGCAAAGGCCCAGAGGACGAGGTGGAGGGGACCAAGAGGTGGACAAGGGTAGGATGAGCTCACCTCTCCTCACCAACTGCTGGTTTACATCCTAGCAAGTCTCCTGGGGGCTTACTGAGTGTACCTGGATTACAAACTGAGTGGTCCAAGAGAGATGAAAGACAGCTAGCAGAGCGAATAGGCCAGAACACTCAGGCTTTGTATGGCCACCTGGCACAGCTCCTGCCACCTCTCTTAGGTGAGGCGCCTCTATGTACTAGCTGCTACATAGGTTGCTTCTCTTGTGAAGTATTATTTATTTATTTATTTTTTTAAGGAGAAGGAGATGGGGTTTCCCTCTGTCCCCCAGGCTGGGGTCGAGTGGCGTGCACTTGAAGTCCTGGGTAACTTGAACTCCTGGGTTCAAGCAATCCTCCCGCCTCAGCATCCCAAGTAGCTGAGATTATAGGTATGCACTCATGCCCAGCTAAGTTTTGACTTCATTTTTTTTGTAGAACCAGAGAGCTCACTATGTCACCAAGGCTGGTCTCAAACTTCTGGCCTCAAGGGATCCTCCTGCCTCAGCCTCCCAAAGTACTGGGATTACAGGCGTGAGCCACCAAGGCCTCTTGTGAAGTTCTTGATGGGGTCAGAGAGAAGCAACTTGCAGAGTCACAAAGCTAGGAGGCTAAGCTGGGAATTCAATCCAAGTCTCTAAACACTACTCCCCACTGCCTCTTATAATTGCTTTTTCAGTTGTTCCTTGTTTGTTTGTTTTTTCCTTTGCTAATAAGGTAGTAACTGTTTCAGTCTTCTTGTGCTGTAAACAAGGATTTGGGTTGTTAGGAAACAGATCAGTGTGGTTTAGTGGCCTGAAACAATTGAAAGTTAAGCCGTTTGGGATCCCAATTAAACTCAAGGTCCTGCTTTAAAATTGTACAGGTTATGCAAATAAGTGAAGGGGCCTGGAAAGAACCAGAAGAGGCCTAAGGAGCACAGGCTGTCTAAAAGGGCCAAATGCTACTCAGAGACTACTGATTACTGCCTTGTGGAAAAGTGGACCCAGCATCATCATATCTTTAGTTTAAAAAGAGCCCCAAATCCAAATGTGTGGGAAACCTTTTGATCTTTAAAATATGGTCTCAAATGAAAATACAAACAGAAACAAAGCAATGTGTGAGCTGGGGCATTCCAACAAGCCTGTGGACTGGGAGTGGTCCTATTTGCCACCTTGGAATTCAGTTTGGTATATGACACTGAGTTTCATCTTCCTTATCCACTCTGTATACGTAAGATAGGGCTATGAGTGGCAGTGAGAGCCAGAGAACCTCAACAAAGACACGCTTGCAGGCAGAGCAATGACTGAACCCTACCTTTCTACTAGGTGCTTTGCACCAGGGCACAAAAGCCTGCTTCCAGACCCCACCCCCGGTCAAAGTGGGGCATAATCAGAACCGAATTTACCAGTTTGTTTCCCTTCTTTGGGGCTGTAGTTTAAAAAAAAAAAAAAAAAGACTTGTTAAAAATCCCCCAAACTACCTAAGAGTCCTCTTCTTTTCTTTTGCCTGACACCTATAGATGGAGTCATTTGGGCAAATGTTTAGTTGCTCTGAGTTTCTGTTTCTTCATCTGAAAAATGGGGTAATAATATTTATATCCTCTAGTTTGTTGATCAACATTTGTTAACCACTAGGCACAGGGGTACAATGGTGACTGACATGGCTCCTGAACTCACAGAGTTCACAAATAAAACCAGATAATCAAATCAATGGTCAATTCATCATATGTGTGCTAAATGCTGCGGAGAAATACAGTGGAGGGGGGAAGATTATAAGTAAGGTATGTAAAGTGCCTGGCACAAATAAATGAATCAGTAGGTCAGGCAGTGGAGTAGACAAGAACATGGTAGGAAACTAGATGTCAAAGCAATTGATGAAGCGTAGAGCTCTTGGCAAAGTTATATCCTCAATAAAAACTGAATGGTTGAGCCATCATCCAAGCTTTCTGGCATCTCTATGTGGCAGAGACCCTAAAGTATTCTATGGTCTGCTGAATGAGAAGAAGAGAAGACAACAGCTTCCCGACTCTCCCTTCTCCCACTCTCCCTTTTTGGGTAACAGCACTCCCAGGGGGGTCCCAGAGTAGGCTGGTGGGGGAAGCAGCCTCAGGGTTGGAAGCTAGACCCAGTAGGGGTCGGGGGTCCCACCTGGGGAGTCTCCTATGGAAGCAGTGTCAGCCTAGGACAGGAGATGGGGACAGGGATGAAGGTGGAGCTTCTGACACTCAATAAGTGGTGACATTTTCATTAATTAAAAACCTTATTGTGATCTGAGACACAAGGAAATCAGCATGAAAACTGGGTTACAATAAGCACGGGTTCTGGACTGATTCACTTTCTCTCTCATTCACCTAGTTATTTTTACTCTGTGTTAGCAAGGCCCTGGGCGAGGCGTGGAGGATCAGAGATAGATGGCATAGCCTGTGTCCCTGTGGAGTTCACAGTCCAGGGCAGGCAACAGACATATCAACAGAACGTTTCATCACAGAAAGGGGAGTGCTACCAGAGGGAGGCACAGAGGGCTGTGGGCACAGAGAGGGCACCTGACGCAACTAGGGAGGTCAGGGGAGGCTTTGTAGGAAGGTACCCCAAATGGCAACCCCACTCACATGCACAATTCCAGAGATTCTACTAGAAGGCTGTCAAGAGCCATGCCTTCTGGCTGCACCAGCCTCCCAGAGTCCCCTGCTGCCCGATGCAGTGTCTGCAGAGCCAAACGCATCTTCCGCCACGCCTCATCCTCATCCGGCGCCGCATCCGACCCTCCAAGACTCCTGCAGGAGCCTGCCTTCCTGGGCAGGCTCAGCCAAAAGACCAACTCAAAACTCTTTTGTCAGAGCAAGCTTAGGGAGAGCCACCCAGCCCCGAGTGCCACAACCCTCCCAGAGCAACCGTGGCCCATGTCACCCCCGCCTCTCAGTGAACACTGGCAGGGTACCTCCCATTATCTCCTTTGCTCAAAAGAAAGTGACCTTCCTCCAGGTGGCAAGCTGGAAGCTTTGGAGAATCCTCCTACTGTTCACTCTCAGCAGGATTCTCCAAACCCGGGATCTCAGGGTCGGGGCGGGCTGCCTTGCGGGGCAGGGGAAGGGAGAAAGGGCAGGTTCTGCTGGGTTTCCACCTCCATGCAGAAACCCCACCAAAAACTCTTCCGGGCAGCCTGGCTGTCTGCTCCGACTGCTCTGCTGGGTATGGCGAGGAGGTGCCAGGAGACACAGCTGCTGAGGGGGCCGCGGCTGCAGGCGGTGCAGGGGACGGAGTGGAGCCGTTCCCGAGGGGAGAGGGAAGAGGCTGCAGGCGTCCAGTCCCAGAGCCCCGAGATGGCCTGTGGCTGAGGGAGCAGGTGGGCCCAGGGGGAGGTGGCGGGCCGAGAGAGGAGCTGCGGCCTCGGGATCACAGCCCAGTCCCAGTGTGGGTGTACGGCCAGACGTTAGTCTCTGCTCCAGCCCGGAGGCGGCGGGGAGAGGGGAGCAGCTTCAGCCTAGTCGCAGGAGCGCGGACCGAGCCTCGGCTTTGGGGAGAGGGGTCCAGCCTCCATTCCCGCCCCGGGGGAGAAAGCTTCGGCGCCGGACCCGGGAGAAGGCTGCTGCCCCAGCCGCGGCAGGATGGCCCATCCCCAACCCCGCCCCACTCCCGCTCCCGTTCGGGGGAGGTGAAAGCGCCCGGGCCGCCGAAGTCGCCTCGCTCGCTCCTACCTGCGGGCCGGGCACCAGGTTGGGTTCGTCGTCCTCCCTGGGGCCGTCGCGATCGGGCTCCGCCGGTGCCTCCGGGGGGCCTGCATCCGCTCCCGCCTCCAGGCTTGGCGGCGGCGGGGGCTCGGGCGCCTGGGGATTCTGCGGCCCCGCGGCCCGAGCCCGCTCGCGCCTGCCCGCGCCGCCGCTCGGCCTGCTCCGCCTCCGAGTCATGCTGCCGCTCGCGCCGCTCCCTCGCTCCACACGCTGCGCCGCCGCCGCCGCCGCTACCGCTCCCCTCACAGGACAACAGCCAATATGGCGGCGCCCGGCTCCCCCCTCCGCCTGCTGCCAGCAGGTCAGAGGGCACGCGGAGTCCGCGCCGCCGCACTAGCCCCCGAGGCCGCCTGCGCCATTTTGAATAAGGTCACCACCCGGAGTTCCGTGGGAGAAAAGCCTGGTGGGGAGACGCCCTTCCCCCCTACGCGGGACGGGAAGGATGCTACCTGCTGGAGGAACGCGTGTAACACGGTGGTAATCGCGGTGCACCACCCTAGCACTTAATAATTGCCTGTTAAATGGATGAGTGAATTAATTTCTATAGTGTTACAATACTTTCACACCCGTCGTCTGACTCCTTCCAACAGCACAGCAAGGCGGATACGGATCATTCCCATTTTGCAGGGGAGAAATATTGAGGCAACATAAAGGCTTGCAAAAGGCTGCTGTACATCATTTTGTTGGAACTGCTGGGCTCGTGGATGGCCTGAGTTGAAAGGGACGTCTTTATTTGCAACATATGGTCTACTGGGAGTCCAGCGTTCTGTGCTTGAGGCAAGGGACTTAGACCCGACTCCTTGTTCCAGAGTCTGATGGAGAAGGTAGACACGTAGGTACATAGTTACAACCGGTGTGATAACGATGAGACGACTAGGTGTTTCCAAAAAAATAGTATATGCAGGAGAGGATTTTGGAGTGGTACACAAAGGAGAATTTTTAAAACTTAATAATTATGTATTTAATTGTTAAAAATGGGATTCCCCCCCTCTTATTTTTGTGAATATACTGTATAATACATGCACATGGCACAGATTTTAAAAAAAGTTGTGAGTGAAGTCTGTCTCATGCCTGGGCTATGTACTCTGAAACTGTGGTTATATGGAGAGTTGCTATTGGTATCAACAAGGGCAGAATCCTGACATTGGCTTCCTAACCCATGGGGCAAGGGCTATTTTGAAAGGAGCTACATGGAAGGCCCTGGAGCTCTCCTTAACTACCAAGAAAATAAATCAAAAATAGTACTTTATCTTACTCAGGGATTAATACCACTCTCAAAGATTTGAAAGATGTAGGGTGAGTCCCATCAACATCACCATTACCTCTTCAGTTTGTCCAGAATAGGATAGAGATGGCCTTGAAAAACAACAGAGCATTATGATAAACTTACTTATTCTGGTAAGAACTCCAACTTCAGGCGCTCTTCCAGATGTGGTCCTTCTTGGGAGAGATCAGCACATTTGTTGGCCTCTAATAGGCAGCAAGAGGTCTGGTCAATGGTTATTCTTCTGTACCAAACACCAGGATTCCCTTGCATTGATCTGGCAGAGGCAGCAGTAAACCCTCACTGTCTGGCTTCAGGGTATGTCACTCTCTGGACCCAGCCACTTAGTTTACAGGGATTTTTTTTTTTTTTTTTTAATAGAGCCTCACTCTATCTCCCAGGCTGGAGTGCAGTGGTGCAATCTCAGGTCACTGCAACCTCTGCCTCCTGGGTTCAAGGGATTCTTGTGCCGCAGCCTGGAGAGTAGCTGGGATTTGAGGCGCATGCTACCACGCCCCCTAATTTTTTGTATTTTTGGTAGAGAAAGGGTTTTGCCATGTTGCCCTGGCTGGTCTCGAATTCTTGACCTTGGATGATCCGCCTGCCTCGGCCTCCCAAAGTGCCAGGATTACAGGCGTGAGCCACTGCACCCTGCCAGTTTACAGGGATTTTTTTTTTTTTTTTACTAAATCTCCATTCTAATGGATATCAGGCTAATCTACCAAGGCACTGATGACATCATCTCGATGGACCTTAAGAAAAGGGAATAACAGATATCCTGGATGATTTGGTAAAGCATGATGTGTGTGCCAGAGGATGGATAATAAATCTCACAAATATATAGGGGCCTGTCAGTAAGCCATCTAGGAGTCTGGGATATGTCGAGATATTTCCTACAAAGTGAAGGAAAAGAGTAGATCACACTCTCTGCTAAGGAAGAGGTGCAATACTTGGGCTTGGGCTTCTTTAGACTTGGTGGGTAACATAGATGTATTTAGGTACATTATTTTGACCAGTTACTGGGTCACTTGAAAGCTGCCAACTTTAAGGCAGGATCATATAAAAAGAGAAAGTTTTCCTACTGGACCAGGCTGCAGAGTAAATAGTTCTGGCTTTGGCCTTAATACTCAGACACTGGATTTTGGAGCAAAGTGACGCTTTCTTTCAGCAAATAGTTATCCTCCATTTTAGAAATAGCTCCTGGCTTGCTTCAGGGGTCCGGTGAAATTGGATGCCTGATCCTGGCATACCACGTGACTACGTGACCTGAACTGAGTGTTATCTGAACTCAGCCATAAAATCAGGGGTGCTCAGCAACACCCTGTCATGAAGAGGAAGTGACATGTGTGGGTTGGGTCCACTCAAGTCCTAAAGCACAAGTAGGTTGCTAGAGCAAGTTACTTACATTCCTCTCGTGCCACACTCTTCTCCATTCCATCCCTCAACCTGGATCAATGGTTTCATGAACAGTTTAATGATGAGTTGACTAAGGAAGAAAAATCCAAAGCCCAGTTTGCAGATGGCTCTGCGTGGTGTGCTGGGCAGCCAGAAGCAAATTGCTAGAGTGTTCTAGCCTTCCTCAGACAGGGCCCAAGGGCATAGAAAAGGGAAATCCATGCAAAGACCTTGAAATAAAGACACATCAATTCCTGGCCATTGGATCATGATTTACTCTGTTGTTGAGGGACTTGGGGGGAGAAAAAGCCTGCAGGCTTAGTGACAGGAAGTTTTGAGGATGACAGATGTGGAAAGATTGCCCAGAATGGCTTAAGAACATAAGGCTATTTGTGTCCCAGATGAACGTTCATCAAAAGAACCTTTTTTTTATTTTTTATTTTTTTTTTTGAGACGGAGTCTTGCTCTGTCGCCCAGGCTGGAGTGCAGTGGCCGGATCTCAGCTCAGTATAAGCTCCGACTCCCGGGTTTACGCCTTTCTCCAGCCTCAGCCTCCCGAGTAGCTGGGACTACAGGCGCCTGCCACGTCGCCCGGCTAGTTTTTTGTATTTTTTATTAGAGACGGGGTTTCACCGTGTTAGCCAGGATGGTCTCGATCTCCGGACCTCATGATCCGCCCGTCTCGGCCTCCCAAAGTGCTGGGATTACAGGCTTGAGCCACCGCGCCCGGCCAAGAGAACCTTTTAAAAGCCCAATGGGCAGTATGGCCCTTTCTGTGGCTTTCAGATTGTCTCTTCCCAACTATTTAAGAACTTATTCAATGGCTCCATGAGAAAACTGGCCCAGCAATTTGGACTGTCTCCTCCCCAAGGCTGGCTGACTTATCTGCTCTCAGTGTTGAGTCCAATTTGCAGGAACCAGCCAGAGCCCCCGTGTGGAACCTTACTCTGAGGGGCACACCCAGCTCTCTTCTAGCAGGGTGATTACTTTGGACTATGTATTAGGGCTGGTTAGCTGCTGTAACAAACCAATCTCACATAGCAAGAGTTTTAACACCTTAGATCTTGTCTTATTTGTGTCGCAGGCCAATGCCTGTTGAAGAGGACTTTGCAGTCACTCAGGGATCCAGTCTCCTTTGATCCTGTGGCTCTGCCTTCACCTGGGCTCTCAAAGTCCTCTTCATTCATCTAGAGGATAGGAAAGGTGATAGAGTGAGGGTTGCCTGGGACATTTCTTTTCTTTTCTCTTCTCTTCTCTTCTCTTTTCTTTTCTTTTCTTTTCTTTTGAGACGGAGTCTCACTGTGTCGCCCAGGCTGGAGTGCAGTGGCTTGATCTTGGCTCACTGCAAGCTCTGCCTCCTGGGTTCATGCCGTTCTCCTGCCTCAGCCTCCCATGCATGGGACATTTCTATGAGCTGTACCCAGAAATGAATATACATCACTTTTACTCACACGCCATTGGGAGAGAATTCCACTGCATGGTTCCCCCAGAGGATAATCCTTCCCTCCTACTTTTTCCTCTCTCCCCAGGCAGCACTGATCTGTTTTCTGTTTCTACAGAATATTTTGCATTTTCATACAGTATGTATTCTGTTTTGCCAGGCATCTTTCCTGCAGTATAATTATTTTGATTCACCCACACCGTAGCGTGTTTAGATAGCTCATTCCTTTATACTGCTGAGTAGTATTCCGTTGTATGGAAGTATCACATTTTGTATCCATTCAGTGCTGATGAGCGGTCATGACAAACATTTCTCATGCATTAAATTAGCTTATTATGCTGCTCTGAGAACTGGAAGAAAATATATTTAATGCGCAGTGGCTCATGCCTGTATTGCCAACACTGTGGGAGGACCACTTAAAGCCAGGAGTTTGAGACCAGCCTGGGCAACAAAGCAAGACCCTGTCTCTCCAAAAAAGAAAGAAAGAAAGAAAAAAAAGCTGGCAGGTGGTATATGCCTGTAGTCCCAGCTACTTAGGAGGCTAAGCTGGGAGGCTTGCTTGAGGCCAGGAATTCAAAGCTGTAGTGAGCTGTGATCACTGCCACTGCAGTCCAGTCTGGGTGATAAAGCAAAACCCTGTATCTGCAAGAAATAAATAAAGGATGGGCGCAGTGGCTCATGCCTGTAATCTCAGCACTTTGGGAAGCCAAGGCAGAAAAAATGTTTGCCAGGCTGGTCTTGAACTCCTGACCTCACGTAATCCACCCACCTTGGCCTCCCAAAGTGCTGGGATTACAGGTGTGAGCCACTGCGCCAGTGCACGTTGAAGTTTTGAAAGCCACTAAGCGCTTGGGCGTTTGGAACCCCAAATCCAGGATGATTTGCAAGGCCTCCTCCTTTCCACCCTGTGACTTAGACTCCCCTTCCAAGGCAGCAGGCACGGAATCCCTAGTTGCTTGCGTGGAGAGGAAGGAAGAGGAAATTGCAAGGGCAATGCGAACTAGATTACCATCTCAGCATTATTTTCCATCTGCACAGGTAATGTTCGGTGCTGATGAGCCTCACAGGTGTGTGCTTCATCCAGCTCCAGGGAAGTCACTGAGCACCATCTGCCTAATCCCCCTCATCCCAGAGGAAAGCAGATCCAAGCCCCTTCCTCTCCTTGAGTTCTGGAGTTGGACCTCAGTCAGAGGGATTTCTTTTTTTTTTTTTTTTTTTTTGAGGCGGAGTCTCGCTCTGTCGCCCAGGCTGGAGTGCAGTGGCTGGATCTCAGCTCACTGCAAGCTCCGCCTCCCGGGTTTACGCCATTCTCCTGCCTCAGCCTCCCGAGTAGCTGGGACTACAGGCGCTCGCCACCTCGCCCGGCTAGTTTTTGTATTTTTAGTACAGACGGGGTTTCACCGTGTTAGCCAGGATGGTCTCAATCTCCTGACCTCGTGATCCGCCCGTCTCGGCCTCCCAAAGTGCTGGGATTACAGGCTTGAGCCACCGCGCCCGGCTAGATTTCTTAGCACTTTTTGAGGGAAGAAACCAATTCTGATCCCTTCTTCCTCAGTCCTCCTCCTTCTAACGTTGAGAATGGGCTTGTACCTTTGGGCAGGAAGGCTGAGGTGGACTTTCCCCACCTCCATGGAGAGGGATAAGGAGTTTAGAGGAGAGGAAATATGATTGCAGAGGGTGAGAGATGGGATCGGGTGTCGGGGATCTTGAATCCCAGGATGAGATTGGACCTTCCTCAAGGGTGATGGAGCTGGGGCACAGAAGAAGAAGGAAACAGGGAAATCCTGATAAGGCCCTCTGGGGAGGTGAAGCATGCTGGACTTTGCCTTGATCTTTTCCGAGCCCTACAGGCCTAAATGTTATAGTAACTATTATTGAAAGTTTTAATGGTATGTTTTTTAACAGATAATGTTTTTCTACGAAGTAAATAGTAAATTGCTAGTAAAGTAGATTGCATCATTAAAGTAAATGGTAATTACTCCTGATCATTACTTAACTGAGCAAGAACAGTTAAACCTATACTAAAGGCCCTATGAGGGAACACCACCAGGGGAAGGAATAAAACATCACAGACAGTGTCGAAGATCCTGAATTTGCCTGGGGTGTTTGGGAAACAAACCTCCCAAATAAGGGAGGAGAGACTTCCTCTTGCTCACCACTCGATCATCATCTGACCTCTGAGTCTTGTTGATTCTGCTTCCAAAATATTTACTCCAGCTAGAATGAATCTCTGTTCATAAACCCAAGTGTGCAAGAAATATAAAGTTTTCTATAACTCCACCTACTTTCTACTTTACACTCTGCTGGAGTGACAGAAATTTAATCTCAGCTAATTTAGGGTTCTCTGGGCCTGTGCATAAGGGCTCAGAGCCTTATGAGTGTGTGCATGTTGGGGGTGAGTGTGTGCGTGTTGGGGGAATCTAGTTCTTAGTGTCATCGGTTCCCACAGGCGTTCATGGAGAGGTGATTGGTCCCCACTGGTTGGTGCTGAGACCTGGCTCGTTCTTCCCCACAGCTGGCTTTCCTCCTCCAGCCATTCTTGCCTGTGGGAATCTGGGTGAGGCTGTCTAAGGTCTTCTCCTGGACACACCTCATAGCCATTTCCATGCTGACTGTTGCTGCTTCCTGGGATAAGTTCTCTCTGCTCTTGGATTTTGTGCCCCCTCTTTGGGCCCCTCAGATGCTCTTGTCACTTCCCTCCATTCTCTTCTTCACTTCCTTCCTTCCTTTTCTCTAGACTCCAGCAACCTCTGTTTTGGGGTCTCTGGAAGACCCTCAAGAGATGGCTGTGTCTCCCTGACCAGGGTTCTAAACACACTGGGAAATGAAGCAAAGGAAAGGCAGATGGAATCTCAGTGTTCACCTTATTACCAACTTAGTCATGCCCCAGGTCAGAGTATGTTGTTCGGTGTGGGCCGATGACTGAGCCCCTAAGTTATGCAGACACCCTCCCTGACCCCTGAGTCATGGCAGTACTGGACTGGGTAGGCCTCCCTCTCAGATTCTCTGTGGGGGCAGTGGGTGTGGACACCTTGCAAGCAGGGAGATCCCAAGAGGAAAAAGGGCAGAACAGAGCAGATCATGCACCTGACTCTCCAGACTCACTGGTCAGAGGATACATTCTCTCCCCTCGGTGCAGAAGTAGCAGGCCTGTGGAGCCTACCACCTGGAAACAGTGAGGAATAGACATCTCTCCTAATCCTTCCTCCCCCTCCTCTTGCTCTTGATATTTCTTGGAACTTTTCAGCTATGTCTGAGACTTCTTTTCCCTAAGTCCTTTTGAAACCAAATCCAGAATTTTTTTTTTTGAGATGGAATCTCGCTCTGTCACCCAGGCTGGAGTGCAGTGGCCCTATCTCGGCTCACTGCAAGCTCTGCCTCCTGGGTTCATGCCATTCTCCTGCCTCAGCCTCCCAAGTAGCTGGGACTACAGGCACCCGCCACCACACCCGGCTAATTTTTTTGGTATTTTTAGTAGAGACAGGGTTTCACCCTGTTAGCCAGGCTGGTTTCAATCTCCTGCCCTCGTGATCTGCCCGCCTCGGCCTCCCAAAATGCTGCGATTATAGGCGTGAGCCACCGGGCCCAGCCTTTTTTTTTTTTTTTTAAGTCAGAGTCTCGCTCTGTCACCCAGGCTGGAGTGCAATGGCGAGATCTCGGCTCACTGCAACCTCCGCCTTCTGAGTTCAAGCGATTCCCCTGCCTCAGCCTCCTGAGTAGCTGGGACTCCAGGCATGTGCCACCATACCCGGTTAATTTTTGTATTTTTAATAGAGACGGAGTTTTGCCATGTTTGCCAGGCTGGTCTCAAACTCCTGACCTCTAGTGATCTGCCTGCCTCTGGCCTCCCAAAGTGCTGGGATTACGGGCATGAGCCACCATGCTCAGCCCAGGCCTGGTATTTCCTTCTGGACTTTGTCTGACAGCAGCATCTTTCCCCATCACTCTCTACCTTGAACCCTGGATTTTAGCCACATCTTACAACTTTGATGTGCTCAACTCTCTGGATTCTCTCCCTTACGCCTCCCAGGGCTGATAAACTTGTACTGATCCTTCAAGGACCAGGTCAAGGGTGCCTTCTTCTTTGAAACCATCTGTGGACTCACTCTGCTGTACATTGTAGTAGAAAGGCTTGGGAGTCAGACAGTTAAGTTAAAAGCTCTGCCGCTTGCTAGCTGTGTGACTCCAGGAAAGTCCTCAGTTTCTCTGGGTCTCAGTCTCACCATCTAGAGAAGAGGGATAAAATAGTGTCTTGGCCAGGTGCGATGCCTCATGCCTATAATCCCAGCACTTGAGGAGGCTGAGGTGAGTGGATCACTTGAGGCCGGGAGCTCCAGACCAGCCTGGCCAACATGGTAAAACCCTGTCTCTAGTAAAAATGCAAAAATTAGCTGGGCGTGGTGGCGTGCACCTGTAATCTCAGCTACCTGGGAGGCTGAGGCAGAAGAATGGCTTGAACCTGGGAGGTGGAAGGTGCAGTGAGCCAAGATTTCTTCGCTGCACTCCTGCCTGGGCAACAGAGTGAGACTCCGTCTGAAAAACAAACAAAAAGAGTGTCTTATGGCATTGTGAGACATAAATGGAGACGTTAGCAGATATAAATGGAGATGTTAGCACATACAGTAGGGTGTACAAAAACAAGAGCACCCTAACAAGAGCCTGACACAGACAGAGTTAAAGGCCAGGGCATCTTGAAATGTGGTGTGCAGCCAGGCATGGTGGCTCATGCCTGTAATGCCAGCTACTCAGGAGGCTGAGGCAGGAGAATGGCTTGAACCTAGGAGGCGGAGGTTACAGTGTGCTGAGATCCCACCACTGCACTCCAGCCTGGGCGCAGAGTGAGACTCCCTCTCAAAAAATAGAAATATGGTGTGTGGTTCTCAGTGCCTCTGATAACTAATGCAGCCTGCCCGTCAGAAGTCAGCTAACAAGGCTGTGAGTGGTGGCTCATGCCTGTAATCCCAGCATTTTGGGAGGCTGAGGCAGGAGAATTGCTTGAACCCAGGAGGTGGAGGTTGTAGTGAGCTGAAATCGTGCCATTGCACTCCAGCCTGGGCGACAAGAGCAAGACTCCATTTAAAAAAAAAAAAGAAAGAAAGAAAGAAAGGAAAAAGGTCAGCTAACAAAATGACTTATCACGGAAATGATAGTGAAGTCGTCACTGCTGTGTTGGACAATAACAGCCCCATCTCAGGGCCCCCTGTCTCCAGACATTTATACCTTCCAGCCCTGCCATGCACTGCCCCAGAGTGAATTTTCTGATAGGTGTAATAATGTAACCGAGGGTTTCAGTAGTTTCCGTTCTGAAATGGCTCTCCACATCTGTGCTTCTGACGCATAGCCTTTTCTGAGCTCATGCTGAAATAGGCAAACCAAAGTAATAGGAACAATTAGTCTTCATCACTGGACATTGGGAAGGGTCTCACCTACACATCTGAAAATGCGTGGTCCGGCAGGAAGTCATTCTGATTAGCGCAGAATGCAGACAGGAAATCTGCTGGTGATCTCCCTCTGCTCACTTCCTGGTCCCACTGATACCTCTTGGCTTAGAGTCGGGCCAGGAGACAAGAGCTCTCATGGTCTGCAAGGGACATGAACTCCAATGGGCTTGAAATCCATACCCAGGAGCATCTGCAGGGAATGAGGATCCTGCATAGGATCTCACACCCAGAGTGCCCATGACAGGGGCATCTGGAAAAAGGTGAGGGGGTAGTTTCTTGAAGGATACTTAATTGGAGAGAAGGGGTGTGTAAGTAACAGATTACACCAAAATGTAGTGTGGCTTAAAACAAAAATAAGCATTTATTATTTCATGTAGTTTCTTCGGGCTGGGAATTTGGGAGTGGCCTAGCTGGGTGGTGGATCCGACTCAGGATCTCTCATGAAAGGTGAGGGCAAGACGTTGCTTGAAGGTTGGGTGCGGTGGCTCACGCCTGTAATTCCAGCACTTTGGGAAGCCAAGGCAGGTGGCTCACTTGAGGGGCAGGAGTTTGAAACCAGCCTGGCCAATATGGTAAAACCCCATCTCTACTAAAAATACAGAAATTACCTGGGCGTGGTGGTAGGTACCTATAATCCCAGCTACTCGGGAGGCTGAGGCAGAAGAATTGCATGAACCCAGGAAACAGAGGTTGCAGTGAGCCGAGATCACACCACTGCACTACAGCCTGGGCGACAGAGCGGAAACTCCATCTCAAAAATAAAAATAGCCGGACACGGTGGCTCATTCCTGTAATCCCAGCACTTTGGGAGGCCCAGGTGGGCGGATCATGAGGTCAGGAGATCGAGACCATCCTGGCTAACACGGTGAAACCCCATCTCTACTAAAAATACAAAAAAACTAGCCAGGCGTAGTGGCGGGCGCCTGTAGTCCCAGCTACTCGGGAGGCTGAGGCAGGAGAATGGCGTGAACCCGGGAGGCGGAACTTGCAGTGAGCTGAGATAGTGCCACGGCACTCCAGCCTGGGTGACTGAGCAAGACTCCGTCTCAAAAAAAAAAAAAAAAAAAAAAGATAAATAAAAATAATAAATAAATAAATAAATAAAAATGAAAAGGAAGATTTCACTGGGGGCTGCAGCTATCTGCAGGTGTGATGGGGCTGGAGGAGCCATGCCCATGAGGGTGCAGTCAGGCTGCTGGTGGGAGGCTCCTGTCCTCACCGTGTGGTCCTCTCCACATCCTATTGGTTACACAGACTGACCCTCTTCAGTGTGAGGGAGGACAACACAGAAGCGTGAACACCAGGAAATATGAGTCACTGAGGCCACCTCGGAGGCTGGTTACCCAAGTGAGGTTGTCTCCAGCCAGGACAGAGGGGAAGAGGAGTCCTTCTACTCCAGACACAAAATATGATACAAAATGTAGATGCATTGTTCACCTTCAAAGGAAGTAAGGGACATCTTCAGGGTCAGGAGAAAGCAGCATATCAGGCCGGGCGCAGTGGCTCACGCCTGTAATCCCAGCATTTTGGGAGGCCAAGGCAGGTGGATCATGAGGTCAGGAGATAGAGACCATCCTGGCTAACGTGGTGAAACCCCATCTCTGCTAAAGATACGAAAAATTAGCTGCGCGTGGTGGTGGGCGCCTATAATCCCAGCTACTTGGGAGGCTGAGGCAGGAGAATGGCGTGAACCCGGGAGGCAGAGCTCGCAGTGAGCTGAGATCGTGCCACTGCACTCCAGCCTGGGCAACAGGGTGAGACTCATCTCAAAAAAAAAAAAAAAAAAAAAAGAGGCACATAATTTCAGCAAGCCCTGAAGGCCTGTGGCAGACCTTGATTTAGGGAGCCTCAAAGGTCAGGCTTTGCACCTGACTGCCCATTGCCCTAGGGTATATCACTTTCTGGCTCTGGGCAATAAGTCAGTGTACAGTGATCTTGACCACAGATAACAGGCTGGTCTGCTATTCAAATGACATCATGCTGACAGGAATAGCTTGGATTCCCCCTACACACACAGAGAAAGTTATATATTTTTTAACATTCATATTAATGCTGGGCACAGAGGCTCATGCCTATTGTCCAAGCTACACTGAGGCAGGAGGATCGCTTGAGCCCAGGCATTGAAGACCAGCCTGGGCAAGACAGTGAGACCTTGTTTCTCTCTCTTTTTATTTTTTTTTTTGAGACAGTGTCTTGCTCTGTTGTCCATGCTGGAGTGCAGTGGCACTATCTTGGCTCACTACAACCTCCACTTCCTAGGTTCAAGTGATTCTCCTGCCCCAGCCTCCCTAGTAGCTGGGATTGCAGATACCCACCACCATGCCCGGGTAATTTTTGTATTTTAGTAGAGACAGGATTTCACCATGTTGCCCAGGATGGTCTCGAACTCCTAAGCTCAGGCAATCCGCCTGCCTCAGCCTCCCACAGTGCTGGGATTACAGGTGTGAGCCACCGTGCCTGGCTTCTAGTCTCTTAAAAAAAAAAAGTTCATATTAATTGGCCTGGAGTCCTACTTACCATTCCGAGAATGTATTTTTTTCCTCACCTCCCTACACTGTCTGCAACTCAGGTGCCCAGCCAGTTGGGTGAGGCTTTTGCAGGACCCCGGAAAGCTTGGAGAAGCTCTGGAAGCACTCTGTTTTTCTCTGGCTGCTTTTGCTGCTGGGGCCCCACGGTGTGGTCAGAGGTCCAGCAGGACGGTGGGGTGGGGTGGCGGGGGTGCTTTTCTGGTGCAGCTGGAGTGCCCTTGGGAAGCTGGGGCTCTGTCCTCTTCATTTCTGCTACTGTCAGTGCCTCTGGGAAGGAAGAAAACAGTAGTAGGGCCCAGGATCTGGTTTGCCCTGGCTGTCCACTTGAAAGGAAAAGCAGTTCTTCCCTGTGACAGCCTCCGGAGATTCTCTGATGCTGGGCTGGACCGCATTTGCAGCCTTGAGTTTGGGAGTAGCTTCCTTTCCCCTATTTCAAAGCCTTCCCTCATTTCCTGTCCCAGAAGAGGGGCATTGCTTGGGGAGATGGGAAGAAACTAAGCTGGTTACCTTTTCCTCTGCAGATAAATCTTCACAGCTATTTATAAAGTGACAACCTCCCTCTAAAAATCCTTGCTTGGAGGGCACCTTGTAGTGCTGAGGATTTTCACAGATAAGATAGTTCTTCAGAGAGCCTGGATCTTGGAGGAAGCATTTTCTCACTGTCTCATCTGGCAAATGCCTCCCTTATATCAGTGATACCTTTATCTCCCAGAGGCGAGTCCTCTGGCTCTCCAGCTACTTGGATGCATCCAGGAACATGCCAATCATATTATCGTTATTGGACAATTATTAGTTGTTGGACAATTATTCATCAGACTGTGAGAATTGGAGTTAGCTAGACCTGCATATCACCTAGAGTGAAAGCCAGAATCCTAACCGGATGCCCTCCTCCTCCTGAGCTCTTCCTTTCCACTTTCTCGCTGCATCCCAGGCACCTGCCTTCCTTGCTCTCCGTACTCCCACCTCAGGGTCTTTGCATGTGCTCTTTGCTCTGCAAAGATGGTGGCAGCTGACCAAGGACAGGCAGTGAGGCTTCTGTGCAGCATACAGGCAGTCAGAGATGTGTCTGCAGAGAACTTCGTAACAATTAGAACCCTGACTAAAAATTGGTCTGCATTCTTTTTATCATCACCAAGCGCTGGCAGTTCTAAGCAGTTTCACTGATGAAATATTGTCCCCAGGAAAGTTTTTTACCAGCTTCTGTTGGTCTAAGTTATTAATATGAACAGTTGCTGGGGTTACTGATAAGTTTTTGTTTGTTTGTTTGTTTTTTATTTGAGACTGAGTCTCACTGTATCACCCAGGCTGGAGTGCAGTGGCACGATCTCAGCTCACTGCAACCTCCACCTCCCGGGTTCAAGCAATACTCCTGTTTCAGCCTCCCGAGTAGCTGGGACTACAGGCACACACCACCGTGTCTGGCTAATTTTTGTATTTTTAGTAGAGATGCAGTTTCACTGTGTTGGCCAGTCTGGTCTTGAACTCCTGACTTCAGGTGATCCTTCCGCCTAGGCCTCCCAAAGTGCTGGGATTACAGGTGTGAGTCACCATGCCTGGCCGATAAGTTTTAATAATATACATGTATGCTTCAAATAATTATTTTTTTCTACTTACCCTTTAATAAACATTGTGTTTTGTGTGGAAACTAATTGTGAGAACTTCCAGCCATACAGTTGTCTCCTCCCCAACTCCCCGCAACTGCTTTCTCAAATGAAAGCAGAGAAGCATTCATTCCGAGAGTAAAATTGGCCAGGCAGGGTGGCTCACACCTGTAATCCCAGCACTTTGGGAGGCTGAGACGGGTGACATGGTGAAACTCCGTCTCTATTAAAAATACGAAATTAGCCGGGAGTGGTGGTGTGCACCTGTAATCCCAGCTACTTGGGAGGCTGAGGCAGGAGAATCGCTGGAACCTGGGAGGCGGAGGTTGCAGTGAGCTGAGATCGTGCCACTGCACTCCAGCCTGGGTGACAGAGGGAGACAAGAGACTCCATCTCAAAAAAAAAAAAAAAAAAAGATTTAACCATGTTAATTATTTTTAAGTGCACAGTTCATTGACATTAAGTATATTCATACTGTTGCACAACCATCACCACCATCCATCTCCAGAACTTTTCCATCTTTCCAAATGGATACTCTGTGCCCATTAAACACCAACTCCCCATTCCTCCTCCCCCAGCCCCTGGCAGTCACTCTTCTACTTTCTGTCTCTATGAATTCGGCTATTCTAGAACCCTCATGCAAAGCAATCATACAACAGATGGGTTGGTTTTTATTAAAATTCACTTATTAGTTATTGGACAATTATTTACATACGATAGTGTTAACATTAGACTGTGAGAAAGGGCAAAAGCAGCCCCTGACACCTGAAGCTGGCCTGGCCCTGAGATGATGCCTTTGGGAAGTGATTAGGTCATGTGGGCAGAGCCCTTATGAATGGGATTAGTGCCCTTCAAAAAGAGGCCTGAGGCCAGGCGCAGTGGCTCACGCCTGTAATCCCAGCACTTTGGGAGGCCGAGGCGGGTAGATCACGAGGTCAGGAGATGGAGACCATCCTGGCTAACACAGCAAAACCCCATCTCTACTAAAAATACAAAAAATTATTTTGTGGTGGCAGGCGCCTGTAGTCCCAGCTACTCTGGAGGCTGAGGCAGGAGAATGGCATGAACCCGTGAGGCGGAGCTTGCAGTGAGCGGAGATCGTGCCACTGCACTCCAGCCTGGGCAACAGAGCAAGACTCTGTCTCAAAAAAAGAAAAGAGGCCTGAGACAGACATCTTGCCCCTTCTACCATGTGAGGTTGTAGTAAAAAGAAGTAAAAAAAAAAAAAAAAAAAAAGGCCTCGGGTGCAGTGGCTCACACCTGTAATCGCTGAGGCAGGTGGGTCACGTGAGCCCAGGAGTCCGAGACCAGGCCAGGTGAAAAAAAAAAAATAGAAGGCTGTTTTTGAACCAGGAAGTAGGCTCTCAATTGACAACAAGTTTGGCAGCACATTGATTTTGAACTTCCTAGCCTCCAGAACAGTGAGAAATCAATGTATTTTGTTTGTTTGTTTGAGGCAGAGTCTCGCTCTGTCACCCAGGCTGGTTCTCAGCTTGCTGCAACCTCTGCCTCCTGTGTTCAAGCAATTCTCCTACCTCAGCCTCCCGAGTAGCTGGGATTACAGGCATGTGCCACCACACCTGGCTAATTTTTTGTATTTTTAGTAGAGACAGGGTTTCACCGTGTTGGCCAGGCTGGTCTCGAACTCCTGACCTCAGGTGATCCACCTGCCTTGGCCTCCCAAAGGGCTGGGATTACAGGTGTGAGCCACCACGTCCAACCAATGTATGCTCTTTGTAAGCCTTGCAGCCTATGGTATTCTGTTATAGCAGCCTGGATGGACTAAGATTTGCTAGGTTTTGGGAATTTGAGAATTTTGGAAAGCCACCATCTAACCTGAGGGGAGGAATTTGCCCCAAGAACCTGATGTGGGTCTCTGCCCACACTGTGGCTTTTGCAGTCTGGTCTCCCTTGCCTCCACAGTGGGAGGGGCTGTGAACAGTGAAGGATGGAAGCCAAATAGGGGAGTGGAAGGAGCTTCAAGCTGAGAACAGGGACGCTCTCTGAGCTTCCCTAGATTCCTTTATGACATGGAGCATTGATGCTGGACAACCAGGGTGATTACAAGGAAATGAAGATGTGAAGGTTTTGAGGAGATTCTGATCTTGGCATGGCAACCCCATGAGGTAATAGTCTTGTATGGGAGGAAAGACTTTTCTTCTCCTGTCTTAGGTTCTGTGAATTGAACTGATCTAAGAAGATTAGCAGGAGGAAAGCATGCAAATTTTGATGTTAAAATTTTAATTTTTATGTGTACATGGAGACCTTCCTAGAAAAGAAATGAAGACCCAGGCCACGTACAGTGGCTTATGCCTGTAATCCTAGCACTTTGGGAGGCCAGGGCAGGAAGATCACTCGAGCCCAGGAGTTTGGTACCAGCCTGGGCAACACAGTGAGACCCTGTCTCTAATTAAATTAAAAAGAAAAGTAAATTTAAAAAGAAATAAAGATCCAAAGAAACAGCTTATAAACCATTTTAACAATGAATTATAAATTGTGGACACATGACAAGTCAAAGGAAAAAGGGGGGTTGAGCTGGGACTGAAAAACTGTGGAAAAGTGACTAGGAAATATATGGGGGAAGCTAATGAAAGATGAATTCTTTTCTTTTTAAGAGACAGGGGTCTTTCTATGTTGCTCAGGCTGGTCTTGAACTGCTAGACTCAAGTGATCCTCCCACCTCTGTCTTCTGTGTAGCTAGGACTATAGATGTGTGCCACTGTGCCCAGCTAACAGGGCTATTATTATTATTTTTTGAGACGGAGTCTCACTCTGTTGTCCAGGCTGGAGTGCAGTGGTGTGATCATGGCCCACTACAGCCTTGACCTCCTGGGCTCAAGTGATCCTTCCACCTCAGCCTCCCGGGTACCTGGGACTACAGGTGCATGCCAGCACACCTGGCTAATTTTTTGTAGAGATGGGGTTTTGCCATGTTGCCCGGGTTGGTGTCAAACTCCTGGCATCAAGCAGTCCACCCATCTCAGCCTCCCAAAGTGCTGGGATTACAGGTGTGAGCTACTGTGCTCAGCTTGATAAGGGCTATTTGAATAAGGCTTGTTTGGTCCAGATTCATCTCAGCATTGACTCCTCATCTCCAGTGATTATAATGTTCTTCACTTCCTGTTATTAGAAGGGCACCTTTCTCTTGGGAAATGTATACCTTTCTTTTAGGTAGAAAGGGGGAGGTCAAAGAGCTCTTCCTGCATCTGCTGTGTCTCAGTTGCGGTTAGCTTAAAATAATTGATATGTCAAAGTGGCATATTTTGGGTGGCATGTTCTGATCCCCTTCAGGTTCTTAGTTTTCCCCATCCAGCCGGGAGCAGTGGCTCATGCTTGTAATCCCAACACTTTGGGAGGCTGAGATGGGCAGATCATTTGAGCCCAGGAGTTTGACACCAGCCTAGGTGACATGGCTAAACCCCATCTCTATAAGAAATACAAAAATTGGCCGGGCGCGGTGGCTCAAGCTGTAATCCCAGCACTTGGGAGGCCGAGACGGGCGGATCACGAGGTCAGGAGATCGAGACCATCCTGGCTAACACGGTGAAACCCGTCTCTACTAAAAAATACAAAAAAAACTAGCCGGGCGACATGGCGGGCGCCTGTAGTCCCAGCTGCTCGGGAGGCTGAGGCAGGAGAATGGCGTAAACCCGGGAGGCGGAGCTTGCAGTGAGCTGAGACCCGGCCACTGCACTCCAGCCTGGGCGGCAGAGCGAGACTCCGTCTCAAAAAAAAAAAAAAAGAAATACAAAAATTAGCCAGGCATGGTGGTTCATGCCTATTTTTCCAGCTACTCGGGAGGCTGAGGCATAAGAATCGCTTGAGCTTTGGAGGCAGAAGTTGCAGGGAGCCGAAATCTCGCCACTGCACTCCAGCCTGGGCGACAGAGCGAGACTCTGTCTCAAAAAAAAAAAAAAAAAAAAGTTCCCTATCCTCGTTCTTTCCTCAAATGGCAAGAATAGAGGTGGGACACCCCGATCCCTGCCTACAGACTTCCTCAATATAGCAGATTCTTCACAGTATGTCTGTGGAGCCATGAATAGAAGCCATTAAAATGCTCTCTTTCTATGTCCCTTCTGTCCCAGGTGTCAACGACTCCCTTCCATCCTAGATAAATCTCTCCACCTGGGTTCTGATTCCACTTCCTCCTGCCTTTCTGAGGACCTGGCTTCTTCTATTTTCTCTTCTGTTATCTTAAATCCTGTTTCTGCTACATTTTCTTCCTAAGAATATAAACGACCTATCAACCTTTTTTTTTTTTTTTTTTTTTTTTTTTTTAGACAGAGTTCCACTCTTGTCGCCCAGGCTGAAGTCCAGTGGCGAGATCTCGGCTCGCTGCAAGCTCCACCTCCCAGGTTCAAGTGATTCTCCTGCCTCAGCCTCCTGAGTAGCTGGGATTACAGGCGTGCGCCACCACACCCGGCTAATTTTTGTATTTTTAGTAGAGACGGGATTTCACCACGTTGGCCAGGCTGATCTTGAACTCCTGACCTCAGGTGATCCACCACCTTGACCTCCCAGAGGGCTGGGATTACAGGTGTAAGCCACCGCGCCTGGCCTATTAATCCTATTTTTAATAATAACAACAATGAAGATGGACTATATGGCCATCCTCTGGGGATAGCCCTTCGTTTCTCCCTGCCTTCCAAAAAGCAGAAGACGCATTCTCACTTCCCTTTCACTCTTGGCTCTGGTTTTCCTCACACCAAGAAGTTACTCTGGATCAGCATGACAGTAAGGTCTTGGGGGCCTTGGAAACTTCAGCCTCCACTGGATCAGCCCTCTCAATGGTGCCAAGGCTGACACATGCTGCCTTCATGTACCCACATCTCCTGGAGGCCATGGCACCACTCTCCTGATTGCCATCTCTCTTTTGAGCTCTCCCTAATCGTCCTTTCTCCCCAGGATTCTGCCCACTGCCTCACCCAGCTCGCTCTATTCCCCAGGGTTCTGCCCACCTCCGCATCCAGCTCTCTCTATTCCCCTGACTTTGCAGGCAATCTGTGGGTTGGCCACATTGCAGATCTAGCTCCGAGGAGAGATCTAGAAGGTCAGTCTCTCCCTTGACCTTCAGCCTGTTAGAAATGCTTGTCCTTTGGTGCTGTAAAGAAATAGCACTTTAATATAAATTGAATTTCTTCAGCAAGGCCATTTTTACTTTTTGCAGAAAGGGTACACTCGCCAGTTTTGCCACGAGAGTACACTGAACAAAGGAGACAGGGTCGTTTATAACCTGACGCGTCCACCTTCCTACTGTGTCCGGTTTCCATTGGCTGGAACGGGACCTCACATTCTGTGTTTGTTCTGATTGGCTAGTAACTTAGAACTTTTTAAAAAAGGCAAAGACAGAGGAGAACAAAGGAAGGAGGAAGTCACTTGTGGGATGCTGAGAAAGGTAAAAACACCTTCAAATAAGGAAGAGGAATAGGCTATGACCTAATGCTTGCTTGGGCTAGTATAAGCATGCCAGGGCAAATATTTAGGCTAAATTGTGGGAGCTAAGAACATAAAGTCCATTGATTTCTTTTTTTTTTTTTTTTGAGACGGAGTCTCACTCTGTCGCCCAGGCTGGAGTGCAGTGGCCGGATCTCAGCTCACCGCAAGCTCCACCTCCCAGGTTTACGCCATTCTCCTGCCTCAGCCTCCCGAGTAGCTGGGACTACAGGCGCCCGCCACCTCGCCTGGCTAGTTTTTTGTATTTGCTAGTAGAGACGGGGTTTCACCATGTTAGCCAGGATGGTCTCGATCTCCTGACCTCGTGATCCGCCCGTCTCGGCCTCCCAAAGTGCTGGGATTACACTATTGATTTCTTTATTACAGCTAGCAGATATTTAAGAATGTTAGCACAGGTCTTTGAATAAATTTTGCTTCTAAGAGAAGTTACTATTTATTCCTAATTAGATGGGAAGGAAAGTCTTTGAAGAGGAACCTTTACTTTACTTTTTACAAGCCATACCCAGCAGTCCTGTTTTTCTCTTCTCAGGTATCATTCTCTTCAGTGGCTACTTGAAGACATTATTCTGCCTAAGATCCCTAAACTGCTCCCCCTTATTCTTAGCGGGCCATATCAGAGGGATATGTCACTTGCCTGCCTGTGATACTCTCCCAAGGCTGACTGACCTCACACATCTTTGCCTGCTTCTCACCTTCCCAAAGCCAGTGCCCCACCTGTGAACTGATCTTTTGTTCATTTGAGGCCACAAGAAATTTGAAACATGAATTGCTGCCTAATTTCCTGCAGGATGTTCCTCGGCCCATTCCAGTGGGGTTTGGAAGCTGTCCCAGTTTAGGAAACAGAATTCTTTTTTTTTTCTTCCTTTTTGAGATGGAGTCTCACTCTGTCACCCAGGCTCGAGTGCAATGGCGTGATCTCGGCTCACTGCAACCTCCATCTCCCGGGTACAAGCAATTATCCTGCCTCAGCGTCCCAAGTAGCTGGGATTACAGTTGTCTGCCACCACTCCCAGCTAATTTTTGTATTTTTTAGTAGAGACGGGATTTCGCCACATTAACCAGGCTGGTCTCACACTCCTGACCTCAGGCGATCTGCCTGCCTCAGCCTCCCAAAGTGCTGGGATTACAGGCGTGAGCCACCGTGCCCGGCCAGGAAATAGATTTCTTAACTCTCAGATCCCCGTTAAATTTGCACGTCTAGACCTGTATTTGCAGTCTAGTTATATTTGCACAGTAACAGGTACTGGAGCAGTGCCCTCTGTGATGGAAAGTAGCTCCTGCTGATTGAGGCCCTACTACATGCCAGGTCTTGTGCCCGGTGCTTTGCCTTTCGTGTCCCATGGAACCTTTAGACTATATTTACGAGGTCAGGAATGGTAAGTGTCTCACTGGAAGGCACGCACGCCGCTAGAGACTTTCAGAGCCTGGAAGTCAATCCAGGTCTGATCCAAACCCTTACTCTGTTCCCTATCCCAGCTGCCTTAAGGCTCATTTTAATCATGTTGTCAACTTTCTAGCTCCCAAAGCTCAGAGGAGAGACCTAAGGAGGTGGCTGGAGAGCTAGAGCAACACTATTCAACTCGAACAGAATAAGATGTGTACATTAATTAAAGATTTTCCAGTAGCCACATTAAAACAAAATAAAGAATCAGATGAAGTTAATTTTATTAATATAATTTATTTATCCAAATGTATTCCAAATATTATCATTTCAACATGTGATATTTTATTGTATTTATTTTTTTATTTTTGAGACAGAGTTTCACTCTTGTTGCCCAGGCTGGAGTGCAGTGGTGCAGTCTTAGTTCAACCTCCGCCTCCCAGGTTCAAGTGATTCTCCTCCATTAGCCTCCCGAGTAGCTGGGATTGCAGGAGCCTGCCACCATCCCCGGCTAATTTTTTGTATTTTCAGTAGAAACAGGGTTTTACCATGTTGGCCAGGCTGGTCTCGAACTCCTGACCTCAGGTGATCCACCCACCTTAGCCTCCCAAAGGGTTGGGATTACAGGTGTGAGCCACTGCGCCCAGCCACATGTACTTTTTTCTTTAAAGACAGGTTTTGCTCTGTCACCCAGGCTGGAGTGCAGTGGCACAATCATAGCTCATTGCAGCCTCGACCTCCTGGGCTCAAGTGATCCTCCTGCCTCAGCCTCCCAAGTAGCTGGGACTACAGGCTTACAGGCATGTAACACCACAGCCAGCTAATTTTACTATTTTTTTGGTTTTGTTTTGAGACAGAGTCTCACTCTGTCGCTAGGCTGGAGTGCAGTGGCGAGATCTTGACTCACTGCAACCTCCGTCTCCTGGGCTCAAGTGATTCTTGTGCCTCAGCCTCCTGAGTAGCTGGGACTACAGGTGTGTGCCACCACACCCAGATAAATTTTTGTAATTTTAGTAGAGACGGAGTTTCACCGTGTTGGCCAGGATGGTCTTGATCTCCTGACCTCGTGATCTGCCCGCCTTGGCCTCCCAAAGTGCTAGGATTCACCACGCCTGGCTGAACCATTCCTTTTCAAAGCCTCTATTGGCCAGGCGCAGTGGCTCATTCCTGTAATCCCAGCACTTTGGGAGGCCAAGGCAGGTGGATCAGCTAAGGTCAGGAGTTCGAGACCAGCGTGGCCAATGTGGTAAAACCCCATTTCTACTAAAAGTACAAAAATTAGTCAGGAGTGGTGGCAGGTGGCTGTAGTCCCAGCTACTCAGGAGGCTGATGCAGGAAATCGCTTGAACCTGGGTGGTAGAGGTTGCAGTGAGCCGAGATCACGCCACCTCACTCCAGCCTGGATGACAGAGAGACTCTCAAAAAAAAAAAAAAAAAAAAAAAAAGAAAAAGAAAAAGAAAAAAAAAAAAAGAAAAAGGAAAAAAAAAGCCTCTATCTTGGCCAGGCATGATAGCCCTCACCTGTAATCCCAGCTCTTTAGGAGGCCAAGGTGGGAGGATCGCTTGAGTCCAGGAGTTGGAGACCAGCCTGGGCAACATAGGGAGACCCTGTCCCTACAAAAAAAGTATGAAAAATTAGCCAGAATGTGGTGGCATGCACCTATAGTCCCAGCTACTCTGGAGGCTAAGGTGGGAGGACGGCTTGAGCCTGGGAGGCTGAGGCTGCAACTGTCTCAGAAAAAGCCTCTAACCTTAACATGTTATGTAATTAAGGGTTAAGCCACTTCAAGTGCTCTTAAGATCCTTCCTGCCTTTGTGTCTCTGCAGGCTTCTTTATCCCCACCTGGAATTCCTGTCCCTCTCTTCAGATTCAAACCCTCCCAAGTTTCAGTGCTCTACTCACATTCGTTTTCCATCCATCCATCCATCCATCCATCCATCCATCCATCCGTCCGTCCGAGTCTCAGCCCATCCTGAAATCTGTGAGCTCTTATTGCTGCCCCCTGCCCTGCTTTTTTTTTTTTTTTTTTTGAGACGGAACCTCGCTCTGTCACCCAGGCTGGAGTGCAGTGGCGCGAACTTGGCTCACTATAGCCCCCGCCTCCCGGGTTCAAGTGATTCTTCTGCCTCAGCCTCCTGAGTAGCTGCGACTACAGGCATGCGTCACCATGCCCAGCTAATTTTTTTTTTTTTTTGTATTTTTAGTAGAGATGGGGTTTCACCATGTTGGTCAGGCTGGTCTTGAACTTCTGACCTCAAATGATCCGCCTGCCTCAGCCTCCCAAAGTGCTGGGATTACAGGCATGAGCCACTGCGCCCGGCCAATTGTCCCATTTTTTAATGTCACTGGGTACCTTATCGTGTGTACACTTCTTGCTCTCCGTAATGGGTTGACTAGTGATTACAAAAAAGATATGGCCATGCTTCAACCCCCAGAACCTTTGAATATGACCTTATTTGGAAAAAGAATCTTTAGAAATATAATAATAGGCCAGGCGCGGTGGCTCAAGCCTGTAATCCCAGCACTTTGGGAGGCCAAGACGGGCGGATCACGAGGTCAGGAGATCAAGACCATCCTGGCTAACACGGCGAAACCCCGTATCTACTAAAAAATACAAAAAAAACTAGCCGGGCGAGGTGGCAGGCGCTTGTAGTCCCAGCTACTTGGGAGGCTGAGGCAGGAGAATGGCGTAAACCTGGGAGGCGGAGCTTGCGGTGAGCTGAGATCCAGCCACTGCACTCCAGCCTGGGCGACAGAGCGAGACTCCGTCTCAAAAAAAAAAAAAAAAGAAATATAATAATAATTTTTTATTGAGACAGGGTCCCTCTCTGTCACCCAGGCTGGAGTGCAGTGGCAAGATCACAGCTCACTGCAGCTTTGACCCCCTGGGCTCAAGTGATCCTCCCACTTCAGCCTCTAAGTAGCTGGGAGTACAGGTATGCATCACCATGCCTAGCCAATTTTTAAATTTTTTTTGTAGAGATTTGATCTCACTGTGTTGCCCAGGCTGATCTCCAACTCCTGGGTTCAAGTGATCCTCCCATCTCAGCCTCCCAAAAGTTCTGGGATTACAGACATGAGCCACTGCACCTAGATGCAAATATGACTAATATAAAGATCTTGA